>NC_092412.1:218460067-219777924 GCF_040894005.1 Engystomops pustulosus
CTGTTAAAGAATGGATTTTGCTGCTGGGAGCCAGAATGTATCTGCACCCCCTCCAGCCTCTAAAGCGGAAGAGGTTACAGTACAGTATTTCGTTCATGGCCCCTCCATCCACCGGAAGCCAGCAGGACATGGGATGTCATAGGAAGTCCTGAATCCTCCTGCCCCGGGGGTTACGTGACCACTGGAACGCCAAAATTTAAGCGGCAAAGTATAATATTGGTGACACTATTAGAGTCTTATACTTACCCTTTTCAAGTGTTAAAAGTTTGGTATAGCCATATATAGTCACAGAGAGAAATGTATTGTATACTTGTGATAAGTCCTCTTCAAATCTCAGCGAACCCTTTTTGAGAGTCCAAATATTTTGCTGTATCTAGGGTTAAAAAGATTTTTAATGATGGCATTTGTATGGCATCTTGTTCTGTCTCTTTGTTACTCTTCATATATAACTAATGAGACTACTGAATAAGTTATAAATGTTGATGTAGAATCCAAAGAATTGATTTCTTTAGGTCAATTGGTTATGAAACTTTCTATGTTCTGTAATAGTGAGTAGTCCTATATGGCAACAAAAACAGCTGCTGTATACAGATGAAGGCTTTACCTTGTCACAATTCATCATGATATTATTGTGGGTACATTTTTAGCAGAAATCGAAATAAAATAATTTAACAGGGTCTGGATATAGTGTGAAATTAAATATTCAGCCCTTTATATCCGCAGCATTTTGTGGTGTCAGTTTCTAGGGTGATTTGGGCTTGGAGCCCTTTCTGTATTCAGACACATTAGTGGAATAAACCTCTTGACATGAGATAAAGCCATTTAGTGGATATCAGTCGTTTGAGGAAAGTGTTAAATGCGGATTCTCAGGAGAGTGACATCCGCAGATGATTCCCAATCTTTTTAATGTCAGCTAATGACAGCTATACCTAGTTAATGAATTCTATCTGATTCCTGTCTGTCCTGGCTTTATTTCTGCCGATGTCTGTTCTGCACCCTTTGGGCATGAAGAAATAAAAAGAAATAACTCATTAGCATTATCTGAAGGATGCCGAGATTAAGTTATGCATGGAAACCAGCCCAGCCTCCCTCTCCGGAATGGGAAAGCAACCAGAAATGCTTTCAAAACCTGGTCCACCTACACAACATCTACTGGGACTTGTGGAAACTTTCCCACTGGATCTTCCGCCTTAAAAGCACCCACTCACTCGCTAACCAAAAGAGGTCATCTACTAAAATATGATAAATGTCAGCAACATTATACTAGTTATATGTTGTCTCGTAGACAAAAGTATTTCCATATCATCAAATAAACTAAACCATAGCCAAGCTGCTTAGGCCACCAGGATTCCTAAATTAAGCCCACTCATTGGGGCTCAATGCCCCGGGATTTTGGTGCACGCCATTGGATTTTGGCACATCGCCGCCGGCTTGCACGCGACAGAAATCGGGGGGTGTACCGTCGGACAACCTGACGGATTTGGACAAACCGCAGAATTTCATTTGTGTCGCAAGATCAAGCACTCACATAAACCAGGAAAAAGCAGGTGAACTCCAGCGGACCTCGGGGCAGAAGCTACACATGCAGGAACTCGGGCACACAATCTGAGTGAATCTGCCCCATTGTTTGGTGCCCAGTGTATTATTTAGTCTACTTTCAAGGCTTTTGCTCATCGAACCCCATTTGCTTCAGTTCTGATGCTGCCTGGGTCCCAGCTGGTCTTTACTTTATGTTATTTCAGCCAGGGGTGAATAAAGTCATTTTGGCGCCCTGGGCAGAGATAAATAATTGCACCCTCTCACATAACATAAAGTCAATTTAAAATGATAGCGTCTTTGGAAGAGAAGAGGTTGAAGGGAATTTTTGTTGGAATGAAATATGGATTTCATAAGGATTAAGCAAAGTTAGGCCTCACGCACACGATCATATTTGGGAGCCATGAGCTAGGCAGCTGGCACTGACCAAAATGGGCTGCAGCCAGGGTCTGATTGTGTCCTATTATACACGCACATTTATGTGCATGCATAATGCCTTATAAAAACAGCCTCTGGATCCACCTCTGTCTGTATCTCAACCACAGGTTTCCACATAATAGTGGGCAGGAGCTGAGGGCAGAGGTCTCCTACAAGGATGTACTTCTATAGAGGTAGCCTGGAACAGCTTGTTACCCTATACCCCCATCTTTTCACCCAGCATATATTCCTACATTTCCTTTCTTCTCATAACCTGCACCCTGTCTCCCTTCTTGTCCAATCTGCACTGTCTCTCTGCAAGTTCATATCCCCCTCTTTCTTACACATCCTGCACCCTGTGCCATTTTTTTTTGCACAGCCTGCACCCCCATATACACTCTTTCTCGCACAGTCTGCACCCCCATATACACTCTTTTTTTTAAAAATCTGATCATTTTTATTAGTTAGCCTGCACCCCCAGCCCTTCTCTTTCTTGAGCAGCCTGTACCCCCATATCCCTCTCTTTCTTGAGCAGCCTGCATCCCCATTTCCCTTTCTTTCTTGAAAAGCCTGCAGCCCCAACCCCCATATTTCTGGCACAGCCTGCACCACAATATCCTCCTTTTTCTTACACAGCCTGCGCCACCATATACCCCTCTTTCTTATACAGCCTGCACTCCATATCCCTCTCCTTCTTGAGCAGCTTGCACCCCCATATCCCCTTGTTTCTTGCACAACCTTCACTCCCTTGTCCAAATCTTCTCCCAGAGGCTTCTTCTCCTTGAAATGTATTTAATTAACTATTTTATTAAACAGGATCTATTCTGGAAAGCAGTAAAATACAACACTGTTACTGTAAACCATCTTGCAAGAGACATTGTAGATACATATATGTAGGATATTTGCAACCTTCTTTTATAGCATAAGAAATGCGCAATCTAAAGCTCTTAGTACAAGGCTTTGTATATTTTTCATTTCCAAGGAGAGGATTGACTCTTTAGTCATGGAATTGAAGATGAGTCCTCCAGAGCATGTGACTCAAGAGATAAGGATTCTCAAAGGAGAACTCCATTGTTTGTCCTGAATATCCTCATAAAGTGCATGACACTGCTTTCCTGTTGAACTTTTGTGACTTCTTTGTTTACACTTCACCGAAAAAGTGGTAGCATCATTGCTATTGGCAACTATTGTTTGACAGAAATTTTTAAAATTATGTTGTAAAAGCATTGTTGCTAGAATATTAAAACGCACCTGTGGCTAGGACCGAAATGGAAATTACATGATCCGACATGAGAGTGGACCTAATACGGCTAATGTCAAAGGAGTATTCCCGTCTCAGTAAGTAATGATACATTTCTAGGGTATGCTAACATTTTATGCTACCAAACCTAAAAATGTAGGGACCCCGATATTTAGGGGAGCCTAAATTTTCTGAACAGTCAGGAGCACAGGAAAGGGCAGTGAAGGGGCCTTTTTACTAAAAGGGAACCTGTCACCCCATTAAGCTAGCATATGCAATATCTATTATAAAATTCCCTATTTTATGTAAAATCTAGCCCTTTTACCTGTAAAAAATCTCCCCCATAGCCATGTGAAAATGCCTTATCTTACATGGTCCTATAGAACCTAGAACTGCTTTTGATCTCATATTAAAGATAAGAATTTCATCTTTCATATTCCATCTGATTTACAGAAAAGAAGATACAGGCAGAAATCCAAGATGCAGATAAAAATCAAATTCCTGCCCTTTTTGTGTTTTGTGATACTGCCTGTATCTCTTGCGTTCTAGCTCATAGGACTACCTGCCTGTTCGATCTGCAGAATTAAATTAATATCTTAAACCTGACACCAAAAGTAGAACCGAAGCAAGGGGAGCCTGAAGTGATACTCCACCCGCATCCTCTAAATTTGGTTAAAGGCAAAGATTTTACATCTTTGCCTTCTAGGGGGTGCTGTTCCTTGTTCTAGTGACAAGTTCCTTTTTACTTATAAAGCCCGTTTACTGCTTTCCCCTGTACATTAGTGTTCCTGGCTGTGTAGGAAACTTTGGCTCCCCTAAACAAGGTACACAAAGGTCAGAAAATTAAGGCATCTCTTAAAAAGAATAGATATGCCATATCCTTATGAGAGGGAGAGACCCGTGTAGCTGTTTATGGTATATTATTTCAAAGTTTTAGGCTAGGTTTAAGAAATTGTGACCTGCTGGATGTGACAGAAAAATGTGCCGTGACAGAATTCAGTCTAGAGTTCAACTAAATCAGTAGAAAGTAGTTTTTACATATATTTTTTTTAACCATGTATATTATTTTGCTTCCAACATCTCCAAGGCATGTTAAACCATATGCTCCTTTCATAGCAAAATTCAAGCATAAATAGCACTTTAAAGTAAATCTACCATTAAAATCCAGCTTGATAAACCAGAGACACTTAATCATAGATCCACTGTTTATCCACTGTGACTATGTTAATCCTCATATATTTATTATCCATGGCTTCTTTTCTTCTAAAATCAACTTTTACAATGATTCCAATGAGACTTTGGGGAGGGTGTTAGCAGAGCTCCTCTTAGCTGCAGCTTCACCGGCTTAGATAGTCTGCCCCTCTGCTTTCCAACGATTTTCCCCCATCCCTGGGGGTGGTGGTGGTTTCTGCACAGTGTAACAGCCTGTAAAAATACAGTATAGATGGGCTCTGCTAACACTCCCCAGAGCCCTTTAGGCTCATTAGAATAAAGTTGATTTTAGAAGTAGGTAGACCATGGAAAAACAAATATAATAAGATTAATACAGTCACAGTGCCTGGATCTATGAGTAAGTGTCCATGGTTTATAATGATGGATTTTGATGGTAGATTTCCTTTAATTATGTATAGCTGTACAGTGGACTGTGGTTACTAAAATAAAAATTCATTTGGAGACGTCATGGCTCTTGGTGCAGTTTTCTGCCAAATCCAGGCTGAACCACAACTACAATCTGTAGACTCCAAACAACCACTGCATCAGTGATCTAGGAGTGAGCCAATGATTGTCTGTAGTGTAACTGTACTGATCTCAGTAACAACCCATCCAATTCACAATGATGTCCATAAATGAAAATGTATATGGTAATTATAAAAAATGAGTCTGGAAAGAGGGAATGTGATTGCTGAAATGTACTGAATATTTGTACAAAAGCCTTTGTTGGTGATGACATCTTCACAACGTCTCCAGTATGAAGAAATTAGTGGCATACATTGCTCCGGTGTGATTTTGGCCCATATTACACACAGACACTCTTCAAATTCTGTGGGTTCCCTATATAAACTCTCCCTTCATAGATTTTCTACTTGATGTAGGTAGTGTTTCCTTGGCTGTATGTTTGAGACTAGTGTCTTGCTGAAATGTCCACCAGTGCTGAATGTCGAAAATACAACCCCACACCATGATGTTCCCAACTCCAAACTTCAATGTGAGGATAGTGTTTTTGGGGCATGGTCTGTATTGTGGCATACAAATAGCTTAGTTGTGGTTCCATCTGACCAGGCTACATTCTTTCAGTATTTTTCAGACTTGTCTAAATGTTGTAGATTAAACTCTAAATGAGCTTGAACTTGCTTTTTGTTCAGCCATGGAGTCTTGTGTGGCGAGTGTGCTTACAGACCATGGAGCTTGACTGTATCACTTATTAGTTTCTTTGTACCTGCTGATTCCATGTCTTTCCATAGATCTCCACAGGTAGTCCTTGGATATTGATCCTTTCATGTCTAAAATCTTGCAGAAAGCATCTAGTTGATGACCATTAATGGCAAAATGATGTTCTTTCACTTCTGGATTGTGGATTATGGCACTCTGGAGCATTCAGTAGTTTAGAAATTATTCTGCAATCAATGCATAAAGTATGTTTTGAAACCATAAGATTGCAAAGCTCTAAAAAAAGCTCCCTGGTTTTACCCATTATGAGCTGTATCTTGTGTGGCACTTTGGTAATGAGCCAATATAAGTGGCAGGATTGTTTTTAATTACTGATTGATTTCAGCTTGTGTCATGACTTTCTGCATGTTCTTCATGTGTTCTATACTTTTTCCCTGATTAATTTTTCATTACTACACACAACCTAAAGGTAACCTGTCATCAGCAACTGCCAAGCAGCATAACACCTTCAAGTATTTGTTTCTTACATGGCCCATGGTGTTGCCATAGTCAAGAAATTCAACTTTGAAGTGAGATGTGTTTGTTGTATAACGTCAAGGAGGCGGAGAGTGTAACATTGAAGTCAAGGTGGGAAACATAGAATGCCTCCTGCACTGTGATTGACATCATGCATTAGACTTCAGGAGATCTGGTCTTTGGATTCAGGACCATCCATTACAGTGAGAAAGGGAAAGCTTGACTTCAATGTTAAAATCTAAGCCTCCTTGACTTTATAAAGAATATAACTATTTATATCCTATAAAACTGCTCTCCCCCCTCCATAGACAGCTAGCTCTCCCCCCAGGTCTGCCCCTTCCTCCTCACACAGAATAGCTTTCCCCCCAGGTCTAGCCCCCCTCCCCCCAGGTCTAATCCCACTTCCTCACTGTCAGCAGTCCTGTTCCCTGGCTGCTGTATAGTGGTGAAGCGGGAAGGTAACAGCTGTATTCTGTATAGGAATACAGCTGCTAGAAAATCATGCAGCGGGACCTTGAAAGATGTGATTCAAGGTCCCGAAGCACAATACTGTGTGCTTACTGCAAACATATTTTATTTCATTGCCATGAATCGCAGCAAAAACGCAATAATATCACTGCCCTGCTGCCGCATTGGGAGCTGCAGGCAGCAGGACAGGGGCCACAACTTGAGGCTCTGCGGGCTAAGGGTTGTGCACTCCTGATCTATACTATCACTATAAATCCTTTGGGTTATCCCCTGGTAATTTAGCTGTGGCTAACCCACAGGTTACCCTTCTTGTGTCCATAGCCCTACTGTGCATGAGTTGCCTTTTGTATGGCAGCCTTTTTTGTTTTTGATCTGTTCTGAAATAACCTTGGAGTACTCATAAGGTTTACTGAGTAATAAAAACTGCCCTGGGGATTTGTCTAGAGTTGCATTCTGGCAGCTGATAATACCAGGCATTTGTTTTCTTTCATCGCTGCATAGTCGGATTTTGTTGCTTTCTCTGATTTTTTTTTTTCTAGTGGTAAAGCAAAAAAAAAATAATATAAGTTGCTTACAATTCAGTTCAGCGTGATAATTTTTACGTAGTCTATACTGTGATTGTGTAAACTATGCATTTCCTGTATTCTCCTAAGATAGCCAAAAATATACCCTGCCTCACTGCGTATGCGCAGCTGCGCAGTAATTCAAGGCGTAATGTACCTGCGCTTGAGATGCATGCAGTCTCGTCTAAGTGGACTCGCGGCGCCATTCGACACAGTTTTCTCTGAATTGAGGCAACGGGCTGAGGTGAGTTAAATAGGTTTGGAACCCTAAAGCCCTGTAGAGGACCCCCACTAGAATGGCAAATGAATGGCAAATTTTGTGGGCCCTGACAGAATGATCATCCACTCCTGTGTACACAGTGACTACCTGCACCTGAAAAGGGAGGAGGGTTTTTTTTTAGGGCCCCTTCTCCACCTTTGGGCCCCCTGAACACAGTCACACTAAACCCCCCTGATGGCAGCCCTGCCCCTGTATAAAGGCTTTCTGCTAGTTTATTGGTCACCAATGGCCTGACAGGCTCCCTTCAGATGAGTTTGTTAGGGGTTTATGCTGACCAATTAAAGGTGTATTATTTCCACTTACCTCTGTGAATAGTCAGTATTAAACAAATTTGGATACTTAAAAAATTTTGCTTTTCAGACACAATTATTAGTCACGTTTGTCACTCTAAAAAGTATATGGCATCAATGGCCATATCTGTATACAACCGGATACTTCACTTTTTTTAATGATTTCTTAGATCTCACGGTAAGGGGTGGAGGTTGGTGGGTGGGTTTGCCTTGGGGTTATAAGCGGTTGTTTACTGTTGCTCCTTTGACTATAGCCAAATCCATTTGTATTGCTACTTTTTACCCATAATAAATATTTTGCTTGCAGGATATTTTGAAAATCATAAATACAAAAATTTCAATTTACGCTTTGGCTCAACCTACACAACTGAACCTGTTCTCACAGCTTGTGCGAACCACCTTCACCACTGTTCTCAATAAATCATGGGATTGACAATAATAATCACATAGGCGCAGTTTTCTTCGCTTCCTTTTTATGTTGATATGTAAATTGCTAGGCGCCTGCGGTGCAGCTGGCTCCGCTCTAGGAGATCCTTCATTTACGCACACCTGGAAATTTTATACAGTTGCAAACATGAAAAGAAAAGTAATACAGTTAACATTCTTAGGACATTATATACTGTCAGCCAGAGTGTTACTATAGTGTTACTCTAATTTAATGCTGGTTATGAAGTTTGCTCAACTTTGATTAGCAAGAAACTTGTTTTTTATTTTGTTTTTATATCTCTTTTTTTGTTGTTTATACACCAGCAACCAATATAGAAACTTAGGGTATCATGAATCCAGGTGGAACAGTGGGTCATTGGTTAGCATTACGACCTTGCAGCATTGGGGTCCTGGGTTCAAGTCCCATCCAGGTCAACATCTGGAAAGAGTTTGTAAATTCTCTCTCTGTATTTTCCTCCCTCACTCCAAAACATACTGGTAGGTTGATAAGATTGTGAACCACATGGGGACAGGGAATGATCTGTGTGCGCTATATAAATAAAGGATTTACTATTATGATTAAATTTAACCTCTTTCTAACATATTTATGTTTACTTTTTTCATGTTCTTAATTTTTTTTTTATTTGCCTCTTTATACTTTTTCTGTGACAGTTATCTTGCTATAGCCATAAGAAGAGCTTTTTTGTTGTTATTGTATTTTCCAATGGTACCACTAAATAAATCTAATATATAAAGCTGAATGTATGTGTATATGAATGTTGGTATGTTCGCTAAAGGAATCTGCACCGTCGCGTTTACAGTCACCAAATTTTGCACAACCGCTCTTTGTGACTCAGGGAACGCCATGAATTTTGACCCGAAATTTTTACCCTGCACTTTCCGAAATCCACTTATTAACCACCATATACAGAAGCCATTGTCTGCTGCTGCTGCTATGGCAGTTGGAAGCTGAGCCATGATTGGCTGCTGCTCTGCCAGAGTTCATTACTATGAGCTCTGAGCTGTGATGGGTTACTATAGGCAATGAGTAGAAGACACTTATGTGTGAGGTAAGATGGATAGAGCCAGAGATGGGGGGAGATTTATTAGCAATGTCTGAGGTAAAACTGTTCCAGTTGCCCATAGAAACCAATCAGAAATCAGTTTTATAAACAGCTGTGCAAAAATGAAACTTGAGCTCTGATTGGTTGCCATGGCCAACTAGAGCAGTCTTGCTCTTAGACACTTCTGATAAATCTCCATAGACAAAGTGACAGTCTGACTGGAGTGAGAGTGCCCGAGACAGACAGTCACTGGAATGAGAGTGCCCGAGACAGACAGTCACTGGAATGAGAGTGCCCGAGACAGACAGTCATTGGAATGAGACTGCTCGAGACAGACAGTCACTGAAAGAGACTGCCCGATACAGACAGTGACCAAGACAGTCAGTGACAGAGACAGTCTGAGACAGTCTATAGATAAAATATGTTTTGTCAACCAATTCTATTTTGGTATAGCTAAGAGCAGTTTTTTACTATCCCGTGCAATGCCGGGAGCTACAGCTAGCACTTCATAACTTCATAAGCATTACCCTTATCCCTTAATGTTTACTTTCCTTGGCTGCAGTGTTAAAAAATCAGTTTGTAAACTTATATGCAACTCATCTGAGGTTAGTTCAACAATAATAATGGAGTCCTGCTTAGGCACTGCACTGCCTTGCTAGTCCTGATTGATAGGTCCGTCGGAATCAGCTCGGATTCTGCAAGAATTATAGGGCATATCAGTAAAAATCTGTGACAGCCCCAACTTCTAGAATCAATGGAAGGCAGTCTGAACAGCTTCTGCTACAACTATACAATTATCTGCTTTATGAATCCCAACTGTTAAATTTGACGTGGATTTTCAAGCGGAAAAATTAAATTGTTCATTGTTAATAATCCAGACAGAAAATATTTTTCATTTAAAAAGAACAAAAATGAAAATGTGATGAGAGAAGAAGCATCATGCAAGTATTAATGCTTTGAAGAGCTGCCAGTGTTACTTGGATATTTTGCAGCTAAAACTATGGCATCTTTTTTTTTACATTAATTATTAAGCTAATGGAGTGTTACTATGGATGATCTGTTTATCTGGTGCCAACAAAACTTTTGGCAGGCCTGCCATGCTCATGTGTTAAGTTGTTCATCTTTTGCCGTATGTGAGAAAACACTTTGACAACAGATGTAATATTTCTTTTGATATTCTTTATGCTGTAAGAAAGCCTGATCGCCTCCAACTCAGTAGCATATGGAATATAAGTTTGTAAGGACAGTAAGGACAGTAATAAATGTTTTTCAATTAAAAAAAACTTTTTATAAAGCTGTGAAAACGGCAGACACATGGGTTATAGGAGTCTACCATCAGTAATCTGATGGTAGTTGTCCTTTAACCCCTTCCCGCACCCTGACGTGATTCTACGTCATAGGATGCGGGTAGTTCCCGCACCTTGACGTAGAATCACGTCATGGCGATCGCCCGAGCTCAGAAGCTGAGCCCTTGCGATCGCCGCGGGATCCCAGCGGTACGCGGTAGCTGGGATCCCGCAGTACCAGCCGGGATCGCGACTATCGCGATCCCGACTGTTTAACCCTATAGACGCCGCGGTCATAGTGACCGCGGCGTCTATGGTATATTGGCGCGACGATCGGCACCCTCCGTGCAGGGCACGGAGGTGCCGATCGTTGCCATGGCAACCTAGAGGCACGATCAGGTCCCCTGGACTGCCTATGGCAGCTGCCTGCTAGGATCGTGCACTGTGCACGATCTAAGGCCTCTTGCACACTAGCGTTGCGTTTCACGTCAGGGTGCAATGCGTGAAAAACTGACGTTTTTGGCTGCGTTTTTGTTCCATTTTTCCTTGGAGTAATTAGCGTTTTTGCGTTTTTCACGCACGTTTTGTTAGCGTTTTTTTTGCGTTTTCGGCGCATTTTTCACGCGCGAGTCAATGGGAGAATCGAGCATTTTTCAAAGGGACCATGGATTGGGATTAAAATGGGTTATTTAATTAAAAAATAATGTCTTCTGATAAGTTGCAAACATCTGCGATCTATTCTTCACTGTTCCGCGCGTATATTATCTCCCGACAAGTTAGCAGATGTGAAGAACAGTGAAGAATAGAATAAAACCAGTGAAAACAGTGACCACAGGATCATTTAAGATAAAAACACAGTGCAGAACACAGTGCAGAATAGATTACAGATGTTCGGCACATCTGCTTACTTGTCGGGAGATACGCGCGGAATGGCGCGAACAAAATAGCATGTGAAGAACAATATATATGTGTGAAGAACACATTGCAGATGTATTTAAACATCTGCAATTTGTTCTTCACACACATATATATTGTTCTTCACATGCTATTTTGTTCGCGCCGTTCCGCGCGTATCTCCCGACAAGTAAGCAGATGTGCCGAACATCTGTAATCTATTCTGCACTGTGTTCTGCACTGTGTTTTTATCTTAAATGATCCTGTGGTCACTGTTTTCACTGTGTTCACTGGTTTTATTCTATTCTTCACTGTTCTTCATTGTGTTTTTTTAATTAAATGATCGTTCGCGAGCAGGGGAAATAATGTTATTCTGGTCACCTAGCAACCCTTACGTACAAAACGCATTGCACTCGCATTGCACTTGCAATGATTGCGAGTGCAATGCGTTCTTGATGCATCTCCATAGACTTGAATGGGGCGTGAAAATTGCGCGTGACTCGCAAAAATAGAGCATGCTGCGATTTTGACGCGCGTGCAAACGAACGCAAGCACGCGCGTTGAAAACCACGCAAATGGAGAAAGACCCATTGAATACAATGGGACAGAGTGCAATGCGAGTTCTGAGCGTCAAATGCACGCGCAGAACTCGCGCGTGAAAAACGCCAGTGGAGAAGGGGCCTAACAGTGCAGCTGTCAGCCTATGCAGAATGCATAGGCTGACTATGTCATATGCTGCAATACATTAGTATTGCAGCATATTACAATGAACAAGTGATCAAATGATCACTTGTTCATGTCCCACCCTGGGACAAAATAAAACAGTAAAAAAAAAGTTTAAAAAAAAGGTGCAACTAAAAAAAAATTATTTAAAAAGAATAAAAGTCCCCTTAAGTCCCGTCCCATGCAGTAATCATATAAAACATAAAAAAAGTGAAAATCACCAAAAAAAGCACAACATATTGGGTATCACAATGTCCGTAACAACCCATCAAATAAAATAAAATGGTCACTGAACCCGTACGGTGAACGCCGTAAAAAAAAAAACACAAAAAAACCTCACAAAAATTATTAAATTTTCACATCTGACCGCATAAAAAGTGCATAAAAAGTGATCAAAAAGTAAAATGTACCCCAACATGATTCCAAGAATAAGTACAGCTTGTCCCGCAAAAAATAAGCTCTAAACCAGCGCTGTAAACAAAAAAATATAAATGTTCTGCCCATTGTTACACGGCGATACAAAAACAAGTAAATGTCTCACAAAATGAGTTCTATATTCTGCAAAACAAGTTAACCATAAAAAAGCCATGTAAATGGGGTATCGCCGTAATCGTGATGACCCGTAGAATAAAGATAACATATTATTTTTATGGTACGGTGAACGTCCGAGGAAAAAAATGCTAAAAACCATAAACAAGAATTAATGATTTTTTTAACCATCACCAAGAAAGAGTTAATAAAATCTGATTATTGGCTATTGAGCCCCCCCTTAAATGATGTACCTGAAAAGTGGATCTCATCCACAAAAAAAATAATCCCCCATATGTCCAAATTACATGTAAAATGTGACATTGCAGATCTGCTCTGAATGGCGCCTCCTTCCGTTCTATGCCCGGCCGTGCGCCCGTACAGCAGTCACCACCACATATGGGGCATCCTCTGACTCGGGAGGAATTGGCTATCAAACTTTGTGGAGTTTTTTGTCATTTAATACTTTGTGACGGTTTAAATTTTTGGCCAAAATTAATATATTGTCTAAAAAAAATGACAGCTTGTAAATTAGACCTCCATTTTGTTTTAACCACTGTGAAGCATCTAAAGGGTTAACATACTTCTTAAAGATGATTTTTTACACATTGAGGGGTGTAGTTTCTAAAATGGCATAATTTATGCGGGTTTACTGCTGTTTAGGCCTCTCAAAGTCAGTTAAAGCTGAGCAGGTGGCTCTAAATAAGGGTTTTGGCGTTTTTCATAAAAGTGAGAAAAATTGCTCCCAAAATTCTGAACCTCCTAACAACCTAGAAAAGAGAGAAGATGCATAAAACCCTATGCCGATATAAAGCAGACATTCCGGAAATGTTAGTTATAAAGTTACTTGGGTGCTATGACTATCTGCCTGAAAAGCAGAACATTTTGAACTATGAAAATGAAGAATTTTTAGAAATTTTTGCCAAATTTAAGTTTTTTTCATAACTTAACACAAAAGATATCATCAAAATTTGAATATTACTTTGAAGTACAATGTGTGACGGTAAAACAATCTCAGAATCCCCTGGATATGTTAAAGTGTCAAAAAGTTATAACCTCCTATAATGACACAGGGCAAATTTTAAAAATCAGGCCTGGTCCTAAAGGTCTAAAATGGCATAGACACGAAGGGGTTAAAGAGGACCTGATACCAGATTTTGACCACCTTGACTAACAATGCCTGATGATAAAGGGTTACAAGCCTTGTACCTTAATTACAGACATTTTTCTGATTTGCAAATTAGCTTCATGTCTGATGTTTCTGACTCTTCTCCTTCTCAGGTTGCCAGTGAACCACAACCCATTATTTTAAATGACAGCTCTGTGTCTCTCCAAATCACTGCTCTGCCTCCTTGTACTTAGGGACCGTTGGCTAATATTCAACTATAATCCTATAAAAAGCTCTGTGCAGATGGGAAATATTGTGTCAATTTTTTTACACGTTGTCATTTGTTACATTCATGTCATATGACCAGTGACATCATCCCAGGTCCTTTAGCCTTCCAAGAATAGCAAACTGTACACCATGTATTTAAATACATGAAATCACAGCAGCCTCCATGGAGGGTGGAGAGGAGTAGAAGTCCATGTAGGCTGCTGTGACTTCATGTGGTCAGATACATACATTGGGTGCATTTTGCTATTAAGAGGCTAAAGTACCTGAGATGATGTCACTCTGGTCACATGACATGAACTGTGACCAGTAAGGAGGCATAAGGTGTGGGGTGGATTAAATGGGAGGGGTTGGCTGGGCAGGACAAGCTCCTCTCTGATGCTAGGGAATATAAGATAAAAGGTGCTTTATTTGGATGTAAGCGAAACTATTTTTAGCTAAAAGAAGGAGATCAGTCAGTTAATAGAGCCTGATCTGTCAATGGGTATACATGTGTCAATGTGGTGACAGGTTCCCTTTAATGTCTTCAGCTAGGCACTTCTTCATTCTTGAAAACTACAGGGCTCTATCTGGCCCTTGTTTTAGATTTGTAGTAGTTTAAGCCATGTGTTTAAAAGCTTATAAAGGGGTATCGATCAAATAATTAAAAAAATCCTTGAAGAGAAAGTCTGATGTCATAATGATTTTTTACATATTGTCATATGTGATTCCCCTTCACAAACAAACATAAAGATACCAATATTATGCTGCTGACCCTTTTATTTCCAGAATTATGGCATTTTCTGTCCTGAAGCTGCTTCTGAAGCTGAGTCAGATTCAGGGTGCGTTGAAACATTCAGTTTTTCAGATGCAGTTTTTGGAGCCAAAAGAAGGTGTAGCTGATAATGGGTGAGAACATATTATTGGAAGAAGCTGCTCCTCCTCTGTTTTCACTCAACTCCTGGTTTGAACATGGAAAACCGCATCTGAAAAACTTAGGCTGCCCATGAAGTCATGTGTTCTCTCATTAAATAATTTGGCAGTAAAACCAGTGAGATTCCCATGAGTAAATCCATTGAACATTGCATACTGTACATCTATACATCTCCATAGTGACTAGCCTGGCAGCTTTCCTCCCATGGAGGTGCATGGAGAATGTAATAAGTAGTAGAAATCCGCAGTGAATGAGTTAGGTGATGTTTATAGTCTTTACTTTGTGAGCACTAAGGGTTCACATCTCCCTCCTTTGTAGAAAGTGTCCAGTGATCAGAAGGTGGGGGATGGGCTGCAGAGGAGTGTATGACACAACATCAGGTGCAGAGCGGGATGGAAGGACTGATACTGAAGATCTTGTACCTCACTAGTCTATGTAGGAGACTTCTACACACAAAAAGCATTGTCACATAATCTTTCCCTACTCCCTCCAGAGTGAGCAGGGAGCAGCAGCCAATTCTCCTCTGTGTGTCCGTAGAGTTGTTTACAGGATGGTTTCATAGGGATTAGCGGCACCACCAGGAGACACAGATAGTACTGGAGTATGCTTAACTAAGGAGGATAGCAAAGAAACTGCTGCACATAGGTAATCAGGATAATAGGCAAAGTTGTTCTATATCCCACGAGCTATTGATTCGTTAAAAAATATTGGTGTTGCGCTTTAAATTCCATGTAAAACACATCCAGTAATAACTTTTTAATTTCCTCAGTACCGTATTTTCCGGACTATAAGGCGCACTTAAAAGCCTTGGATTTCCGTGGAAATCCAAAGTGCGTCTTATAGTCCGGTGCGCCCTATGTATGGCGCTGGGCAGCGGACCATACTTACATAGGTCCCCGCTACCGGAGACCGGAGACAGCAGATCTCCAGCGGGAACTGCAGACCACGCGGCACGAACAACTTCTGCCGCGTGGTCTGCAGTTCCCGCTGGAGATCTGCTGTCTCCGGTAGCGGGGACCTATGTAAGTATGGTCTGCTGCCCTCCTCCACCTCCCCCTCACCTTCCCCGCTCACCTTCCCCGCGTTCCCCGTCGCGTCTCGGCGTCGCGTCCCGTCGGGTCTCCGCTCCGCCCCCGGACCTCCGCCACGCCCCCGGACCCCGCGCCTTATAGTCCGATGCGCCTTATATATGGAATTATTACATATATAAGGCGCATCGGACTAATGCGCCTTATAGTCCGGTGCGCCGTATAGGGCGAAAAATACGGTAATCACTACAGTTGTATCGATTTTGGGTTGTTCCAGCTTTGATTGTTATCCATTATCCACAGGGTAGGGGATAAGAATCGGAGTAGTGCGGTTCTTACTACTGGCAACCACAATCACAAGAATGGACCCTTGAATTCACAGAAATTATGCAATTGAGACTGAAGTGCTTCAACTCTCCAGCTTCACAGAAGTTTCACTGCTACCCAATGCTTCTCTCATCCTTCAACCTTCATCTATGTCACTCCTGGGACCAGCAAGATGTGGAGCTGAAAGCCTGAGGTGCACTGCTAATGCCCCCAAAGCACTTCAGCCTCATTTGCATATTTTTTATGTGATGTTTTAGCATGGAAGGTGCAGCTTAACAATAAGTAAAAAAGTATTGTTGGCATGTGTGGGCATAGCCCTACATAATATAGCAGTTAGTTCTGGTAGGTAAATCATGCTGATGGATTCCCTTTAAGCCCTTGAAGTATTCCAGGGACATATCAATTTACTGTATGTACAGTATATTCTAGAAAGATGCACTGTATACATGGATGCAGGATGTATTTACCAGCTCCATATATACTTTCCTGATTTAGGCTATAGAAAGAGTATCTGCGACTTCTGGAAATATCACTCCGCAGCACTTTATGTTTTATCTTATTCTCTATTTATTTCATACTTTACTTGTATAGAATTTAATGGCAGCTATTCATTACATGGAGAAGGTGAAGGCAAGGCTTTAATATGTGCTGATTTATTGGCTAGCGATTACTTGCACCGGTGTTGTCATGGGAACAACATGCTCTGACAGATTGGTTTCATTAACAGTTCCGCTGATGGTGTGATCCTTCATTCACAATTAGCAAGCGATGCAAACTACCTTCACCCCACCTTACACCAATCACTAAATGTGAATAGATTAGCTGTGCTAGGGACACTATGATGTTCTGGAGCTATAGTGTAGTCTATAGAAACCCCATACTTGTTAATTCAGGATGGTTTCCTTGCAGATATTGCTATTACTTAGGCTACCTGCACACAATCGATGTAAAAATCTATGAGTGATCTGTGAAAAAATAGTACTTTTTAATGGTCACGCAGTGTACTTTCCACGGAGTGTAAAAATGAGATGTGAACACAACCTTAGTGTTTTTATTATACATGTACTGTGACATCACGGTTTTCATTATCTCTCTAGTGTTATATCACTTTGTATGTTTCCCTTGTATTATGACATCACCGTGTGAATATCAGTGTCAAACTGGCTCACCGGTATGACAAGGGTGGGGTCGGCGCAGATCGACTCTCCCCCCTGCCCATGTCAATTAAAAGTGAAAGTCAATTGAAACTGCCTCATTGTGACTTCAAAATGTCCCAGTGTAACAATGGCAATTGTGACTTCAAAATGCCTTACTCAGAATACTTTATTGTAACATCACCATGCCCCATTGCGACAGTGCCCCATTTTTACTTCACCTAGCCTCATTTTTCCAATGCTCCATTGTTACATCACATTGCCTTACTGACAATGCCCTATTGTAACTGTGTCCTATTGTGTCACAATATTCGCTGACAATGCCTCACTGTGACATCACAATGCCCATTTTTTACATCACAATAACTTATTGTGACACTAGTCCATTGTGACATCAATTCCCCATTTACCCAATATTTTTATTGTTACA
The DNA here is from genome assembly GCF_040894005.1 of Engystomops pustulosus. NCBI lineage: Eukaryota > Metazoa > Chordata > Amphibia > Anura > Leptodactylidae > Engystomops > Engystomops pustulosus. The sequence goes on from NC_092412.1 coordinate 218,477,932, forward strand.
TATGACACTGACGTTTAACTTCTGCTCTTTAAAGAAGCAGCATACTCTGGACCTGTAAAACATATGTTTGTCAAGCTGCAGATTCTTCTCTACTTATTGTTATAGCTGTATCTCTACAGGGCAGTATCAAACTTAGTGATTGGTTCAGGTGATCATGGGGCCTCTAGCAGACTTAGGCCCCGGGCAGCCACCCAAACCGCTTATATATACATTATAATCCACTACCTGTTATAGGGAAAGGGGGCGGTTTGAACTTTTAGGTTTGTTAAAAAAAATGTAAAGTTTTTTTTAAAGTCTGGCAGGCCCATTCAACCATGAAATCCTCAAGCTCTCAACACATATGTATACAAGGGTCCTTCTTGAACCTGTAAAGGTCCTCCAAAGGTCCTCAAGCTGCAGAAATAAATATGGACAAAAGGGACCATCTCCTTTTCCAAGTAGCTTGATTCTTGTACCATATGAAGTAGGTATATGCCTTTAAATAATTAGTAATTAATTAATTGCAATAGTCCACAATTTTTATACAGCCCAGGGTCCATGACTGTCTTAATCCGCCCCTGCCTATAATGCAAATAAATATAAATAAACAAACATAAACATACTAGGAATCAGTGTGTTCCAAAATTCTAGATCTATCAAATATAAAAACGGTTATTCCCACCAGCTAACCTCTGAATGGAAAAAAAGCCAAACCCAAATGTCCAAATCACCACTATTTAGTTTTTACTATTTCGTAAAAATCAAAAGATCGCACAGTCTCACAAAAAATGGCTCCAAACACCAAAGTATGAAAAAGTGTCTTTATTATACTATTATATATTATTATTCCAAAGTATGGAAAAGTTATTGGCTTCAGAATATGGCAAAGATATTATTTTGTTTTATTTTTATTATTATTTTTATGTTTTAAAGTCTATTATAACATACTGAAACCTACATTCTGATCCAAAAATAAAGGAAAATTATCATTTGGACCGCACAGTGGGTTGCTTTTGTTCATATACTTGTGTATGTGTTAGAAGTAGCAGCACAACTGTGAAAAATGGAGTTATATTCCAGAGTTGTAGCTGGACTTGGAGCCCTCTGGTGCACTGATGTGTGAGACATCTTCACTGAACACAGCACAGCCTCTCCTCCGGAGTAACAGGTGTAGTATTCAAACAGAAGCTTCTTAAACAGTTATAATTAGCAAAAGTGAAGGGCTGTGCAACAGTACTCTGAACTCAGATTATGAGTGCACTGAATCCTGTTACAATCCTGGAATATCAATCAATTTTTCATATTCAAGCTGCTACTAACAGCACATACACACAGAGGTATGGTCACACATCTCTCCAGGACTGCTAACTAACATTGTCTTCAGCTATGTATGGTGAAAACTGCTGGTAAACTCCCTTTAAAGGACACCTGTCATCAGGTCTCTGCCACTAGTCCTGTCACCTCTACCTGTTGGAGCAGCTCACAAGGATCCCATCCCAGCCTTTATCTAGTTATTTCATACATTAATCATTATAAAATCATCTATTCTTTATCATATAAATGAGGCTGGTCACATGGTTAGAGACAGTGATGTCACCCCTGTTACCCCTCCCCTCTCCTCCCCCTGCTCATGTCTGTGTGTAATGTATAGTAAAGCATGGCTAGTGTGTGTGCTGCATCTGCTGACATGCTGCATCCTCCTAATATACAGGTGAGAGACACAGACATCAGCTACACATGAATCTGACATGTTCTGCTGTAACATGGCTGCCTGGAGCTGCTGTATCTCTCCTATACACACACACACATGCACACACAGGCTGCAGGGGGCGTGGCCACCAGCACCAGGAAGCACATCATTATACAGCCTCAAATCATTATACAGGCTGTCAGTCATGCACTGGGGGTGTGGCTGTGCCTCCCACTCATGAATAGAGTGGACAGCTTGAATATGCTAATGCTTCATTGGACATTTCACAGGTCATTTGCATACAGCTTTAGGACCTCATTGCTTAGGTTTACAGGCATGTAGAGGGACAATGAAGGGATAGAGACAATGCTCTCTAATGGCAGTTTATGAAAATATATTTAGTTTAGGGGGGTTATTTTGCATGACGGGTTCTCTTTAAGTAATAGAAACATCAGCAAAGAAACCATTCTGTCTTAACAAGTGATGCAGAAAATGTATTCTTTGTTAAATGAAAACTATACTTTCCATCAAATTGTCTGATCCAGTAATCTTTATCGAGATAGACAATAGGTTCAGCTGAGGATAATTCTTCAAGCTTATCGTCAGCTCTGAATATCTTTACGGATTCATCACTCAGCACACGGCAGGTTGCCACACTTGCTGTATTCATAGTTTTTATTACTATTAAAGATAAATTCCAGTATTTATTATATTACTAAATCTTCAACTGCTGGAATGGATTTCACACTGTTTCCTGCCACGGGGAAAATAGATTTTCTTGTTTACAACATTAGGGGGTTATTAGAGAAAATGATCAGACAAGTTCATTTACTAGTATTAACAGTTTTTTATTTTTTTACTTTTAAAATGTTTTTTTTTTTTGTAGAATGAATGGAAACACAATTTTATGGTAATATCTCATATCTCAAATATATTATTTAGTTTCAAAATCTGTGCTAGTCATGTTCATGTTATGGACATTCCGTAAGGTAAAGCCTATTTTGTGTCCTTTTGGGGTTTATTCCTCTTGTCCATAACATCACTACATGTGTCATGTGACTTTCTTACAAATGTAGCAATAATAATGGAACAATTATACTGTCAGAACTGTTACCTAAGTATACAGCAAAGTGCAGATAGTTGAAACTCGTATTTGTTAGATAATCATTAAAAATGGGGCAAAAATGTACCAGACACGGTTAAAAAGCTACACTTAAAGGTAAATACACAAACCATAATGCACAACAAGTAATACAGAGGTGGTCAAAAGTATTGGCACCCCTGCAATTCTGTCAGATAAAACTCAGTATTTTCCAAAAAAATTATTGAAATCTGAAATTCTTTGGTTTTCTCTTTGCTGGTGGCAATAACTAAATCACACTTGCAGCCAGTTAAAATGGATTAAAGTTGACTCAACCTCTGTCCTGTGTCCTTGTGTTACTGCATTGAGCATGGGGAAAAGAAAGAAGACCAAAGACTTGAGAATCAAAATTGTGAGGAAGCATGCGCAATCTCAAGGCTACAAGTCCATCTTCAAAGACCTGAATGTTCATCAAGAAGTGTAAAGCCCATGGCAGTGTGTAACTTCCCTAGATGTGGACGGAAAAGAAAAATTGACGAGAGATTTCAACGCAAGATTTTGCAGATGGTGGATAAGGAACCTCGACTAACATTCAAAAAAGTTCAAGTTGCCCTGCAGTTTGAGGGTACAACAGTGTCAACCTGGCATCTGAATGAAAAGGGGCTGTATGGTAGGATACCCAGGAAGACCCCACTTCTTACACAGAAACATAAAAAAGCCAGGCTGAAGTTTGCCAAAACTTACCTGAGAAAACCTAAAACATTTTGTGAGAATGTTCTCTGGTCAGATGAGATAAAAGTAGAGTTTTTTGGGAAAAGGCATCAACATAGAGTTTACAGGGAAAAAAAATAGACATTCAAAGAAAAAACAGGGTCCCTACAGTCAAACATGGCGGAGGTTCCCTGATGTTTTGGGGTTGCTTTGCAGCCTCTGGCACTGGACTGCTGGACCGTGTGCATGGCATTATGAAGTCTGAAGACTACCAACACATTTTGCAGCATAATGTACGGCCCAGTGTAAGAAAGCTGGGTCTCCCTCAGAGGTCATGGGTCTTCCAGCAGGACAATGACCCAAAACACACTTCAAAAAGCACTAGAAAATGGTTTGAGAGAAAGCACTGGTGACTTGTATAGTGTCCAGCAATGAGTCCAGACCTGAATCCCATAGAACACCTGTGGAGAGATTTCACAATGGCAGTTTGGAGAAGGCGCCTTCACATCTCAGGACCTGGAGCAGTTTGCCAAAGAAGAATGGTCAAAAATTCCAGCAGAGCCTTGTAAGAACCTCATTGATGGTTACCGGAAGCGGTTGTTCGCAGTTTTTTTGTCTAAAGGTTGTGCTACCAAATATTAGGCTGAGGGTGCCAATACTTTTGTCCGGCCCATTTTTGGAGTTTTGTGTAAAATGACAAATAATTTGACTTTTTTTTAATTCTCTTTTGTGTTTTTTCATTGAAAGCAAATTAAATGAAGATAATAATACCAAAGAATTTGTGACTGCAATCATTTTCTGGAAGAAAACGAGTATTATCTGACAGAATTGCCGGGGTGCCAATACTTTTGGCCACCACTTTAATTATACAAAGCCAGCATCCATGTTGCAAATCACAAATTCAAAACACCAAAATATATGCCATCAGGCACATGTCTCTCCGGTGGTTGCCATATGTAAGGATAATATGCATCTTACCAGTATCATCAGTTGCTGCAAGTGTCACAGGATGCTGCATAGCTAGGAGCAGGCACATATATTGGGTGGGAGGACATCAACTGTTAGACCCTAACACCCCCGTCCCAAAACTGTCCCTGCATAAAATAAATGTCCCCCACATGGCCCTGATGAGCATCTTCAAAGGAAATTCAGGGGAAGAGGTACAAAGAGTCAAACCTATAGTCACCCACCTGAAGAGGAGAGATGGAGTGAAAATCTACCCTGTGGCTCCCATGTGCTGGGCTGGTGGAAGGCCACAGTGATTTTGGGCAAATTACCTCCAATAGGCATTGAAAGAGTAGAACTTTTTTACGTGACATAGATGATATATTCGTACTATGGAGAGGTGGTTAAGAACCTTTTCGACATTTGTTAAAGGACTTAACGGAATATAAATGAACCGGGACTACGGTTCACCTTTGAAATGATTGAGACATTGTTACCTTTTCTGGATGTCTATATCAAAAAAGGGCACACAGGGCTCACTAAGTATGTCTGTATACAGAAAACCTACCTCGACTAATGCACTTCTTAGGTGGGAAGGTCATCACCTGCTGGCCCTAGGGAGAGATATATGAAGGGTCAATATCTACATTTGTGCAGAAACTGTAGAGAGAATGGGGATCTTCATGAGAAAGCTAATGACCTCCTCAAAACTTTTAGGGAAAGGGGGTACCCAGATAAGGACCTTAAAAAGGCTTACCCGTTTGCCTTGTGTAGATCAAAACAGGACCTCTTAGTAACAGGGAGATGAAGGGGACAGGGGGTGACCTGATCAAGATGATTGCAACCTCCGACAATGGGGAGGTGAAAGCAAAATATATCTTAAGACAATACTGGTCCATTTTGACAATGACCTATCGGATGTTATTTTTGACCAACCACAACTCACCTTTAGGGCGTTCGATTTGTGACAGGTTGGTACGTAGTCACTTTGTGACCAAGAGCCCTCGAACACCTGGTTAGATCAAAGGCCCATCGGTTGTTTTAGGTGGAGTGGCTGCATAGCCTGCCCCCCTATCTTGCAACTGTGAAAACTTTCTACAGCAATGTGAACCAGTGATTAGAGAGTTTATCAATTGCAGATCAGTAGGGGTTATCTACAAGGCTACATGTATATGTGGGGTTGAATACTTTGGAAAGACCATACAGGAAATTCGCTGGGATATAGGTAATCATCACGGGCGACCAAATATCCTCAAGCTTGTGGGCATGGAGTTGCCTTCAAGAGGTGGCAAATGGGATGAAAATGTATGCCTGTTCTTGTGAACCGTGTGCCATGTGCCATGCTGCCGATCAGCATGTTAAGCCTAACTTGCTATGACTTTAGAACCCCTTTAAGTTGTGGATTGCTTGTAGTGTAGCTATTCAGTTATCCATAGCCCTTAGAGGATTATATTTTTTGTATCACAAAATAATTGCGAGCACCTCATTTCATTTAAATGTAGCGTTTAAACATTTTTCTTGATAAAATAAACGAGACCCAATGCCAAATGTGAAAATGAAAGATTAAAAATGTGTCACTAGCAATATGCCTTGCTGTAGGAAGCGCAGTAGCATCTCTAAGCGAAGTGTGAGTGAATGCATATTGCCAGTGAAACGTTTTTAATCTTTCATTTACACGTTTGGCATTGGTTCTCATTTATTTTATCCAGACAAATATTAAACATTAGGTTTTAATGAAATAAAGTGTTCAAAATATTTCACTGATACCCTACTGTTTGTAGACAGAGGCAGGCGGTGACATCACACTGTATATACTGCGGCACCACTAGCCTCTGTATACAAACAGAAGCTGGCAGTGATGGCACCGCGGCTGAGAGAGGGCACTGAGAGAGGTGAGTGTAAGCTCTTTATTGTTCATACACCTCCCAAGCCATATATAAAAAAATGAATCCCTGATTGGACCTTGACCATGTGTGATAGATCTCTATGGGTCCTGTAATCTTGTTGCAATTTGTGCCGCCCATCACAGCCCCCATAGGGTCGTGTACTTGGGGCCTCAGGCTGCAGTGAGTGATCACTTTTGACATGACTGAGCTTCTGTGTATCCAGTGAAGGTGCCATGCTGGACTGGAGGTTAGGACATGTATAGGATAAGTTCCTTATTATTTTGATACAACTTAATATAAAGATATAATTGCTGGAGAGCAGGATTGAGACTAACCGGGAGCCAAGAAATGTCAGCAAACCAGCGAGGTGAGTAGACCATCTGAGATTTTATATCATTGTAAAATTGCATCATAGAATTAAAATAGGTTTTACATTAAAATTATTATATAGTCCAAACAAGGCTGGAGTCCTTGTCAATGCCTAGATGCTTAGCATATCTGATTCTCTGAGCTCTAATAATTCTTCGTATGGATCCATGTACTGACAATACGGAATATTTTCTTTATAAAAGGTGCATTGAAGTGCATTGAAGTTACACGATTTTCCTTGTTGTGTAACATTATGTTTCTTTATACGTGATCTTAAACATTATTCTTTATCTGTGTTCATGGACTTGATCTTGAGCTTCACCTTTTGAATGAAGGCCAGTGAGTATGAGTATGATTCAAAGAAGAATTTATAGCCTTGAAAACATGATGCTACAGAACTATTTTCACTCATGTATCAGATAAAAATGGCGTCAGTAGCAGAATAGCCTATGATCAGCTTATGCTTGAGGAGCCATAATAATAAAATGGGTTCATATTTAAAGGAAACCTACCACTTGAAGTGGCAGGTTTCCGATGGCAATACCGGGCACCAGCTCAGGGTGAGCTGGTGCCGGAGCTTATTTTAGTTAGTGTTTTAAACCGCGGTATCGCGGTTTAAAACACTTTTTAAACTGTATAGCCGGCGCAGGCAGGTACGCGCTCGGCGCTTACCATGCGCGCGGCTCTCATTCACTTGCTATGTAGCCGCGTGCACGGTAAGCGCCGAGCGCGTACCTGCCTGCGCCGGCTATAAAGTTTAAAAAGTGTTTTAAACCGCTATACCGCGGTTTAAAACACTAACTAAAATAAGCTCCGGCACCAGCTCACCCTGAGCTGGTGCCCGGTATTGCCATCGGAAACCTGCCACTTCAAGTGGTAGGTTTCCTTTAATATTCCTTTAATATATGGATTCTATCTTACCACATTCTACATCAACCTTAAGATTCATAAAAATACAGCAAACTCGAGTATAAGCCGAGTTTTTCAGGACAAAAAATGTCCTGAAAAACTCTAGCTCGGTTTATACCAGAGTCAAGAAAAAACAAGCAGGACCTCTTCTATACAGCGTGGCTCTGTGTCCCCGCGGTCCGTTACAGGCATCGTGACGTCAGCCGCTCGCTGACGTTCTAATGTGTGCGCCGGCATTGGCACACACTTTCATGTCAGCAGGCTATATACTACAGGGGTCTGGCAGGCTATACACTACAGGGGGCTGGCAGGCTATATACTACAGGAACCGGCAGGCTATATACTACAGGGGGCTGGCAGGCTATATACTACAGGGGGCTCAAATATACTCGAGTCTATACTGTATTTTGTTTTTATTTCTCCTGCCAACAGAAGTTAAATAAAAATTACATTCCCAGAATGTTCCATAATTCTAGGTCTAATTAACTCTGTGTTTCTGTAACTCTGTGTTCTGCGTTTCTCTTTTTTTCTCATACAGCAATTATTACCAGTGAAGCTCATTTTCAGCTTGCCCTTATGTGTGGGTGGTAAAATATGTTTGTAGGAAAGCTTTCATTTCATAGCATTCACATCTTATGTTGTAATCTCGAGGCAAAGTTATGCCCTGAAAAAAAATTGTTCCTCTTCTCTTAAAAGAGGATTATTTATTTTAAATGGGCTTTTAGGGTTTTGAATCTTGATGGCCTCATGATGTGAATGGTGGAGTTATACTCTCGACACCCTAGACACCCACAACAATCAGCTGACTAGAGGGGCTATGGCATTCTGATCAGCATTGCATCCGCTTTATCGTTTATAAGCTTTAGTGGGGTCAGTTTTGCAGGACTGTGATTATTTCTCTTTTTGAAATAAAGACCTTGATGTCAGGTTGCTTACTGCAGGCCAGGGAAAACAATATTGGAGGTTTTCCCTGTTATGTTTACACCTCCTACATGCCAAGGACTCCATCATTGGCACAGCAATCCAGGTCATAGCACCTATATGGGTTTTTTAAATGCAATTTTTTTACTTTTCTGCCATGCAATTAGCTATGTAACCCTGTCAATTCATGACACCAAACTATGCCATTGAAAACATTTTTTTTAAAGGGGTTGCACATAAACACAAATGTTTACTATGGTATATACAATACCCTAATAGGATAACCCATATTGTATTAACAATTGTAAACTATCCCCTCCTTTCCGTCTAAATTACAGGGGCAGTGGCGTAACTAGAAGCTGATGGGCCCCAGTGCAAAGTCTGTGCCAGGCCCCCGACTATAAAGTATGGATTATAGTAATAGTCTTCTCATATGGGAAAGGGACACCATAAGGGCCCCCTAAACCTCTTGGGCCCAGGTGCGATCCCAACCTCTGCATCCCCTAAAGTTAAGCCCCTGGACAGGCGCATACCAGGGACACCCACATGGCCCTCCAAGCAGTGACATGAAGGTGTTCACAGAAGGGATTTGTATCCAGAAATGAGCACAAGGCCCCCTGACCTGCCATATGTCCAAAGGACACAAGAAGTTCTAAAAGAGACTGCCAGTGGGTCAAATACTATGACCTGTTTCTTAGCATTATATTTTATTTCTTCTTTTTGTTATTGAAAGCAAGATATACTATACCTTTCTTGTGAAGAGTATGAGAACTAATATGCAAAACCGATAAAAGCCGCTCTGATAAACTCAATAGGCAGAACATTCAGATTCAGTTTGTGTTTACAGGGTTTTTATTACAGCGTTCAACTCTCATTAATAATTTACCTAAAAAGCCCTCATAAAACCGTCTTGCAGATTTAAGCGTAGCCAAACGTATTATTGTTTATAAGCGTTATATCAGGAATACACAGAGAAGGACAGGAAAAAACTGGATTGTATTTTATAATAACTGGGGCTTCTGAAGGCAGGAGTGTAAATTAACATAATACGAATACTTTTCCGACAGGGTGTCTGGAGGTCATAGTAACTTTTATTAGGCTGTCGGCATAATATTGTACATAGCATGAAGTGCACGTTCTAAAATATAACTAGACATGACTTGTTTAATTCCTTAAAAAAGGTTATAAAAGTATTGTAATTTTATAAAACTTGTGCTATGATTTCTTTAAAAAGAGCTATTCGTTATCCAGAGACCTGAACTTGTATGATGAACGCTCAAAGCTGCCGGTTTATGGAACTTGTTATGAAGATTTAGGCCAACGAGCTTCACCAACAGGTTACACAGGACAGCGACAGGATCACAGTGATGTTCCTCTATATTCTGGGAGATTCAGCATTAAGCAGGAATGACCTATAGGACAAGTGCATGATCATATGTTACCTTCAGTAGATGCCATCCAGATTTGTGATGATATATGTGGACTATGGGACCCAAATAAAACCAGGAGGTGACATCTTAGCATGACTCTTTTCCACCCCCTTAGACTTCTTTCGATTCATTTGAATACAGCACTTAATGGGGCTCATTTACTAAGGGTCACACACTGCAATTTTGTCGGACTGTTCACCTTTTTGGGGGCTAAAACAGCTTGCAAGGGAATTAAGTATGTGCGCTGGGATTGTGGCACACACGACCCTTTTGTGGCGCAGCTGTGCTGGCTTCCATGGGACACAAATTAGGGGGTGTCCCTTCGGATAGTCCGACTAATTTCAGACTGAACGCGGTATTTAACTTTTAAATTGCGCAGCAAGCCCTAGCCCACTGAAGCCCACTAAGATGCACCACTAAAAAGATGGTGAATCTTGTCAGACCGGAGTGGGGAAGCGACAGATGCATGATTTCAGGTGCACGATCTTAGTGAATCCTCACACAGTGCATTATAGTCGAACAATGCACTTGTTCTGTGAGCTCCAGTGACCAGGTAAGTAAATGTGTCCCAATGTGGATTTCTGCAATGAGTCTTGGGGGATAAAGAAGCAGTGTTTGCCTAAATATTTATAGCAAGTTCCATGGATAAGATGAGAATATCACTTTCTCCTCCAAGATATTGTCAGAAGTTGTTGGAACAGCTACCAACTGCTCTGAGTGACAGCTGGGGCAGGCTTCTGGTTGGATACTACAGATTCAACTCAAACAGGAGGGGCAGTGTACAAGTAGTCCAGTGTAGAGAGCAAAAAGCTCTTCAGGTGAAGCATTTCTCAAAGTAGCACTTCTAGAGCTATAGATCTGTATTAAAAGCGCAAGAGGTGTCCAAATGTAAAATTTGGATGACTTTTTGTTCTGCTCTCTACTTTTGTTTGTTATGTCTTTATTGTATGTGGTTCCTTTCCTGTTTGCTGATAGGCAGAGAATCAGACAGCTGACTATGCACTTCCTATAGATCAAGTTATATTATAATGTGCAGAGTTTACATCTCCAGTGTCTTACACGTTACTGGCTTAATTGTCATTTCCATAATTAATCAGTGCACTGCATAACCCAGTGATGGCTAACCTATGACACGCGTGTCAGTGCTGACACGCGTAGCCATTTTCACTGACACACGGCTGCCTGAGAGTTAAGTTTCATCCTACATGACCAGGTGCAGTAGCCGGGAGGCTGAGAGATTGCACTGAGCTTCCAGCACTCCCCCCTTCTCCTCCTCCCCCGGGCCGGCCCCTCCCCATGTGTGAGCTGTGCCTAGTGTCTCCAGTCAGCACAGGTATCAGCATGGGGCACAGCAGGAGAGGTGACCCGGCCATACACCCAGGAGGCTCCTCTGCAGCTCCTGATAGTTGTGGTGGGGGGAAGATGGCAGCACAGTCAGAGGTCACATCGCTGCTGCCTTGTGTGATGTCCCAGCAGCTGCCACCTCTACACTGACCATCTCCACAGCAGAGGCAAGGGAGGACAACAACTCTCATCATATAGTAAGTAAGGTCAGTGCACTGTATGATAGAAGACAGTCATCTGGGCTTGTGTGTCAGTTTTGTGACGTACAAGCCCTGAAATAATCGCAACGCCTTGCAAATCGCCAGACATTGCAATTATTTTGCTCCTCACACCTTCTCCATGCCAAGAGGGCATGAGGGAGATGCAGACAGCGGCGCCTGCGCCCTCACTATAACCTGTGAACTTTCATGACAGAAAGCATTACTAAGCATTTCCACACCTGTCTGATTGTAACCGATCTATTACAATGTGCGATTTGCACATAGTAATAGATGATTGGGAAAATCCCCATATACTGCCATACTGTAGTATACTGTAGTATGGCAGTACATGGTAGGATCAGACAACCTACGGTTAAAGTACCCTAGAAGTTAAATAGTATACATATTTGTTATTTAAACTATAAATATCACAAAATTATGTTTTTTTGTCAAGGTGACACACCACCTGAGTTATGCTCGGTTTTTTGGCGAATTTTGACACACCAACCTCAAAAGCTTGCCCATCACTGGCATAACCATTTCTGCAAAGGACATGGAACGTCACGACCTATCATATTGCCACCAATGGTTCTATACTCCACTATTTCTGGATAAAATAAATGAAATAGAACAAACAGCTGTCAGAGTTGTCCATTTTGGAAATAAGTTTGGCAGAATGAAGGTCATTTCTTGTACAAAATACATTCAGCCTGTTCTTATTTAGAAGAAATACGATAAGTTGACAACCAATTGAATATAAAAGGTTATATGAGCATTAAAATGTCGAAGAGGGAACGTACATCAACAAGTCCAGAATCTTCTTAATAGTTGATATGCTGGTTAGTTGTTCCTTCTATGTGGTCTTTAGACTTTATGTACATAGTATTAAAATGTTTATAGAAACACCCCCTGGAATATGGAGATTCTAGAATCTTTCAGTATTAGTTTCTGCTAAAAAGAGCAAAATTGTGCTATGCTTGATCAATTTGGGGCAACCAGAGCAATGTGATTTGTATACAGGCAGTCCCCAGGTTACATACAAGATAGGTTCTGTAGGTTTGTTCTTAAGTTGAGTTTGTATGTAAGTCGGAACCGTATACTTTATTATTGTAACCCCAGACAGAATATTTCTGTGACAATTGGATTTTAAAAATGTTGGATTGTCATAAGAACCAGGATAAACAATAAATCTTAATTACAGGCAGCATTGATAACTGTTATAGCTGTTTATTGTAGCCTAGGACTAAAGTACAGTAAATTACCAAAATCCAGAGGTCCGTTTGTAACTAGGGGTCGTATGTAAGTCAGGTAGGGGACCGCCTATATTGGCTGTCTGGAGACACATTCTCTAGGCCTGGTGTGCCTCTACAAGTACAATGTGTAGCTATTCAGCTATGTCAGTTTGTGTACATATATGTATGGATCTATGTGTGTTTGCAGCTATGTGTGTGTAACCACTGTTTAAGAGCTGAACAAACTGTACATGTGTTCTCCATAGGGACCCATGTAAGTGACCATTTATATACCTTTAATACAAAAATCGTCAGCTACTTCTCTGCCATCGGGAGAAATATTGAAGACATATGAAACCAAACAATATATAGATGGCTTTATGGCAGGAATTCTTTCCAGCATCCAGATGGCTAATAAAATCTTTTTTTATTCCATAATAGTAAAAATATACAATGTGATCACATGTGTGACCCACTTAGACCGCTTTTGTCTTAGTAGGCCGCACATAAGATCACTATGTATATATTTGCTAATATGGACTTGTTATATATCTTCAGCACTAGCTTTGGGGTGTAACTCCATGCATTGTAGGAACAAGGAGGTAGCAGATGAGCAGAGTATACAATTAAAATATATAGATGGTTAATAGAAAAAATATCTTGGGGTTTTGTCAAAATGTAACTTATTTGTACGGTCAATTAAAGGAGGACCATTCATTACCTCCACCAACTTCTGGCACCTTTGAGGGTATGTGAACACCACCGTAAGTGGTGCCTGCCACTACTTTTATCGTGGACTGCAGCACTAATTTTATATAGATAACGTATGCATGGGAATGAATGATAATAGGAAGGGCTCCCGTTTACCATCGGTTCTAGATTTCGCTAATTCTATTCAATAAGGGAAAAGACTTTCGGACACCACCACCTTAACATATTAAGTGTCTATCCACTAATTTTAATGCAGTCACAAGTTTTTCTCTTACTCCTGTTGTTCCTGTGCAATCAGTGCTGTTACTTTCAGCACCTGGTATGCAAATTAGGCCCTCTACTGTCAGGTGGGCAGTCCTAGGCTAAGCCAGTTACCCCCTTTTTTTTTTTTACACCTAAATAACATTGGTGGTTATGTTATATCAAATTCCTTTCCTTGGTTGAACTTGATAGATGTGTGTCTTTTTTCAACCGTATAAACTATGATACTATGATGATACCCTGACTCCACATATTTGATAGTATGTGTAAATTTAACAGCACTTATCGCTTGAAAACCAGAGCAACTTGAAAAAAAATATTAGCCCTGCTTTAGATTTAATAGAACAATGGCTATTTGATTTTTGGTTGCTTTATCCCATTTGTCCAATGTTAGTCTAATTCCTATTTACACCTTTAAATATGGAATGTAAAAGTAGAACCAGTACCATAACATGGGCTTCATTTTAATATTTTGGTATGGAATCTTCTATCATAAATAAATACTTTTGTCATTTGTTTTTTGGGGCTTATCTTGAGTAAACCTTTTAATGGTATATACACTTTTACCTATTGAAATACATTGTGTAGAGATATTCCCAGATCCACTAAGCAGATATTACACATGTTTGCATATTCATGAATGTAACACATTTGACAAGGAACTCCAGCTGTTTAGTGCTAAGCAGGAAGATCACAACTCATTCATAAATCATGACCCATGTGCGGCGATAGCGATAGGATCTAATACCCTGAACGCTGGAGGCATGGGGATTTCTGGATATGACACTTTGATTTAATTAGAAGAAACATGCTTAAGTGAGTTAAAAACTACCCAAGTCCTTTGCCCCCTCCTCTGCCAGTATTCAAGCCCTTGGTGTCTGATTTCCATAGTTCTATATTTATGTATTGAAATGACATGCATCTTCTCACTCATCCTGCGAGCTAATGAAGGAGACTGCACGGTCTGATTTTATATGAATCATAATCGGAATGCAAGGCCATGCTGCCTGATTCTACATCACTCACTGTGCACATTACGTAGAATGGCTTGGAGGAATTGCTCTACGTTGCCAGCCTCCGTTATGTTATGATACCCTCATTGTGCATTGCTGGCATCGGGAAGACATGGTTTTTTGCTTTTGCCCCAGAAAGTACAAAGATGATCTATTTGTGTTGTGTTATAATAAAAAAAAGATCAAGGTTTTTGCCTTTTAGGCAATCCAAAGAATTTTTCTAATATGCCAATGCTTAAAACACCAAAAAACATGGCCACTTCCTTCAACGAAAGGCTCCTGACCACAGGTTGTGTGTGGTTTTGATCAAAGACATTGAGCTGCAATACTGGACCCTACCGATGGACACAAGAAGTCCTGGGTCAAGAAAGCATTCATCTTTTTGTAACTCTTTACAACCCTTTTAGTGCAACAAATTGTGTTTTGCCTGGTTTCTATGCATCAGGCACAAGGAATTATGGGAAGTAAAAATTTAATAATTCTGAAATATGATGAACCTCCAAACTATGGATGGACAGTGTGATAATCAACTTTCTACCACTGGGTGACTCATCTTCATCATAGGAGTACATTTCTTAGGCTGCATTTACACAGCCGTTGGGGGCTGTATATATACGGCGATCACCCCCTCCTCCTCTCCCTGGTGCCCACGTGTGCCTGCCGTGCTATAGTATGCAGCCTTAGTCTGTTCAATATTGTCTAAATGTAAATATTATGTTGGTTCATTGATTGATTCTACTCGGTTTGAAATTTTCCCAATCAGATAACCAATTTAAAGGAAATCTACCATAAAATCCAGCATGATAAACCAGTGACACTTACTTATAGATCCAGGCACTGTGATTGTAGCAATCTTCTTTTATTTGCTATCTATGGTCATAATTATGTTAATGAGCCTTAGGGCTCTTGTGGGTTTTCCAGAGCCCCTCAGTATAGTTACCTCGCAGGCTGTTACAAAGAGACAAGTTCTGCTCATTGTAACAGTCTGTGAATCAACAACTTTTAGGGGCTTTGGTAATGCCCACAGGCCCTTTCAGGCTTATTTGCGTGGAGGCCATGGATAACGAAGGTAGTGTGAAATTAGCCTTATGGTTTTGCCTTAAAATACAAATATAATTGTGTTTGTTAATATCTAACACTTTACAGGTCCACCTTAGGGTGATTGGGTATCATCTAGCGCCTTGAAAGATTGGTGGGACAAAAAATCTTTTTGTATAGTATATGTTTTTTTAAACGTAATTTTGTTTTTGTTCATTTGGGCTGTTTTTTAACAGTTCGTTATTTTTAGTTTCTGTTTCTCAATGCTTAGTAAAGACATTGGGGGAACTATTTAACATTAGCAATTTCTTTTTTTAACTAGGGCTGCTTAATAGCCCAACTTACAGGGGAGGTCTTCACTATCAGGCTACCTGCTCATGGACCACAGATCTGTTGTTTGCGGCCCGTGTGTCATCGCTGTATGAACGTCGCTCAGGTTCCGATAACAGGAGAGAAGACTCCTTGATTCACTCCTATATCTTGTTTCAGCTTTGCCCATTCACTTGAATCCCACATTACCAAGCACATCCACTATAACATGTATTACACGGCGCACTGGGTTTTCCTTTAACAACTAATGGGGGCAGGGGGTCCCTGAATACCTTTTTAAAAGCAAATAGATTATTTTATACATTAGCTCATTGAATAATGTAAATAAAATGATTAATTTTATTAGTAACAATAATGACAATAATTATGAGCTCCCTGTGAAACGTAGACACATTTGGGAATCTTGAGTCATCTCCAAGTCGCTGGATCGTAATGTCAATTAAGTTGAGCTATTTGTAAAACCTACTGGAGTAAATGTCAAGTCATGAGCTTATTTCCCAGGAGTGAACACTTTCTCCAGTGCTGTATCTGGGCTGTGAGTCTTCCATATAGTGTGAAACACTGCATTTGACACGTTTCTACAGCAATAAATTAACTTGCATATTACTTTAGTTGCTGTGGGAGCATACAGTATGTTACAAAACGTTATAAGGTATTTATGCTAATTAATTGTTAGCTATAATCCAGATTGACATCAGTTTCGGCCTTAAAATGTCAAATTCATGTTGTGGTCCCAGTTCAATGATCACCATGTTCTCAATTGTTTGTGGAATACAGTATAGTCTATGGGGCACATTTACTTACCTGGTCCCTGCGCTATCCCCGAGGTGCGTTGTCCGACGAGGATGAAGTCTGCCGCGATTCACTAAGATTGTGCGCCCGATATCCTGCATGTGTCGCTTCTCCGCTGAGGTCCCCGGAGTTCACCATCTTCTTCCCGGTGTATGTGAGTGCATGTCTTGCGACACAATTTGAATTTTAAATCCCGCGCTTAGTTCGAATCAGTTGAGTTGTCCGTCGGCCACGACCCTCGATTTGTGACGCTTGAAAGTCGTCGCAATTGCGCCAAAATCTGATTGCGTGCACCAAAAACCCCTGTTAAATGCGACGCAAAACGGAAACCCGGTGGAAAAGCGGTCCACGGACCCTTAGTAAATGTGCTCCTATATGTTTCATTTACATTTACATTCCCTTCATCCGGACAGAGTAGGTTGACTGGATGACTGCAAATAAGTTTTCCAGGATGGGATAAGGAAAACATTGCCTCTTTTAGCTACCTAGCTACCTTGGAAGGCGGCTCCCTTAACATCCTTAACATCAAGCATGACTTTAAGGCAGCCTAATGACATGATGTGGGATTAAAACCAAACCAATATATATATATATATATATATATATTCCAGAAGGAATCAACGGTTCAACGTGCAATCAGCGTGAAATCAAGTTTCAACGTGGTTTCCTCTCTTCACTACAGTGTAGGGAACTAGTTTGGATGAGTGAGAGGCTTTTGACCAGGGTCGGGAAGTAAGAGTTCTATAGTGTGTGGAGACTTATAGCCATTTAAAGCTCCACTAGGGGATTCGGAAAATATGCAAATACGTTTTGCAAGATGGTATAAGGAAAACCGCGCCTCTTTTAGCTACCTTGTGTGAGAATCTGTTCCTTCTGAAATAGATATACTGGTTTGGTTTTAATTCTGCGTCATGTCATTCTTGGCTTCCTGAAAGCCGTGTTTGATTGTATGGAAGGAGCTGCAATGTAGCTAAAAGAGGTGTGGGTTTTCCTTAGCCCCTCCTGAAAAACTTGCCTGCATATTTTCCTAGAATTCCCTAGTGGAGCATCAATGGCTATAAGTCTCCACATGCCTACAAGGCGGCTTTAATTGGCAAAATCTCAGTAAGGAGAACTCTTACTTCCCAACCCTGGTTGACTGCAAGCACTGCATAAACATTGGGCTGACATAAGTGAATAAAAATACTTTCCCCATGGAGCTTTGAACAAAAAATATTTCCATAAGTGTCCATATAAACCTCTGGGTCTCTTTTTTATTGCAGCTTTCTTTTTATTAACATATTTTCCAACATTTTCACAAATGGTAATTGACAAATCAGGGGAAAAAAGGAAGGGGACACAGCCTCTTTGTCTGCAAAAGGTCAGGCAGGACCCTAGTGCCAAGATCAAAAGTGAAAATCATGGATCTGATTAAACAGCAGTCATAGGACCTTAGTCCAAGTGCAGAGAATAGATATCATAGCACAGTGATGGCGAACCTTTTAGAAACCGAGTGCCCAAGCTACAACCAAAATCTACTTGTATGTCGCAAAGTGCCAACATGACAATTTAAGCAGTAACTTATTGATCCCTACTGTATCACATGTTTTAATCGTATTGGGGTCCTGAGTTCACCAATACAATAGAAAGATGGAGAAATTTGGATTGTAGCTTCCTTCCAGGGTCCCCTGAAGAGGAATCAGGGGACCCAGAGCAGGAGCTCAAATTACAATCCATCTCTATCCATCCCTTCCTGCTCCTGCTGTAGTCCTAGCAGCCAAGGATGTTGCTTTAAAATAGTGCTGAGCATGGTGCGTCCTGGGCTGTATTGGATCACAGGAGAAAGCCTTGAGTCCTAGCTGGCAAACTCTGTATTGGAGTGAAGGTCTGGGTACCCACAGAAAGGGCTCCGAGTGCCACCTCTGGCACCCATGCCATAGGTTCGCCACCACAGTCATAGCATATTTCAATCCCTAGAAGCAACAAAACAAGCTCAACTTAGCACATGCCATATACTGCTAAAATAGTGCAAAAATATAAGAGAAAAAAAACATCTAAAATACAAAAACCACATAGAATCTGGTGAAAAGGAAAGGAGGGAAAGGGTCTCAAGGGTCCCCAATTAGCACATTATGTAAGGGGAAAGTTGTAGGCTATCTTCCTGTGTATGCCATGAAATCCATATCTAAGGGAAACGATCCATCTGGTTTTGCATAGAGGCTGGAGACACTCCTTATTCCTCATATGGACTTAAGTACCGTATGAAGATCTTAACCTATGGTGGCGCTGTCAGGTGAAATAATAGTGGGATAAGGGTTATAGCTGATGAGAAGAGCCTAGCCATATGTTGTGTCTTTTTCATGAGAAACAGTACCCCTCCTGAGCTACATAGAGGGACAACAGGTTTTGCTGTGTCCTGTGAGGTGCCTTAGAGATGACCTGGACACATATCGAATGGCCTCACGAGTCATGTGCTATCTGTTTATATATCTGAGGCCTCTGATTGGCTGTAGTGGTGACATGTCCATAAATGGGTTATTATGGTGCAGCAGTTTAATTGGAGGTGCGACCCGGTGGCTAGATGTGCAACCATTTTTTTAAAATTTTTAACCCAAAGCTGGATTAAGGAAATTTTGGAATTTAATTGGACAATGGTGGTTCCTCAAATATAACAGTTATTTGTTTTCCTGATCGTATTGTGTGATGTATCAAAAGTAGTGATAAAAGGGCATTAAAGTTTTCAGTTATCTTTTCCTACATGGAAGGAAGACTGTTCATGAGTTGACAGGAGCATGGTTGTGAAGATCAAGAGTCAAGAGGGGAGAGAAAAAGTTAGTCAATGTGTGATAGTACATTGTGAGTATATGCTAAAAAATGGGAATTTTTCATACATTTTATGGCAAGAGATTTTCCATTAATCTGGAGAACCTCTATAGAGCTGGGACAGGGGCAGTCTACAAAGGCAAGTAAATTTACTCTACTCTGGTTACCATTTCCTGCCTCTCTCCAGTACGTCCCATGTACTGTAAACAGCCGGTAGTTCCAGCATCTCATAGGACCTCCTTTAGCCAATGAGTAGCTTCCTCGGACCTGCAGACGTGTGATCTCCTGAAAAGAAGGCCACTTATTGGAATTTCTGGATGGGGGCATTGCCAAAAACTAGAGGTACCTGAGTGATGGAGCAGCAGGGTGAGCATGCTAAGTATGCTTTCCAAATTCCTGGAAAACTCCTTTAATTATATTTCAATCAGGTTTCTGACAGATAGATATGCCAAATTCATTAGGAGTTACATGTCTCGTCTTCCATATTGACTTTGCATCCCAAATATCATGTCAAATATAACTGAGCTTTTAGGTGAGGTTCAACAGCAAGAGGTTCAATAATACAAGAATAGATATCTTTCGAGACGATATATGGGACAGACATCCTATTTATAGATGTATCTTGTTTCACATAGGATCTAAAAATGTTCAGTAGAATCTAAAATAAGGTGATAAATGTGAAATGCAGCCATGTGTGAGATGTCACACCATATGACATCACTAGAGTGAGAACGATGAGTAATGTCAGTGCTGTCTCTCGAACTGCACCGTACTAGATTACTGCATCACAAGTCAAATATTGTATTGACACATGGTCAGGATTGTTCCCTAGGCTGTTCCTCAAGATGTCATATGCTATTTTTAGGTTGTAGATAATGGATAGTGTAAGAATACTAAAGAGTATTCACAAAAGCTAGAAATTAAAGGGTCTGCTGGTCAAACTCTCAAAGTATTAGAGGGGTCTTGCCTCATAAACCAGGTACATTTAGTCAGATCTCCGATTGAAAAATTTATGTTGATGAACTAGAGGCACATGGGAGAAGCTTGTCTTGATGAGAAAACCCCTTCAACTACAGTATTTTGGTGGAGTGAAAATATCTGGCATTAGTATGTTTAGTTGCCCTTAAAAGACATCTACCACCATGATGAAAGACTGTATGCAAATGAGTCTGAGGGGCTCCAGCCTCCATTAACACCTATGGAGCCTGGAGCCCCTCAGGCTCATTTGCATACAATCCTTCATCCTGGTGGTAGATTCCCATTAAATTCACACAAACCATTATTATAATACAAGGAAGAACATAATGAGGTTCTAGTTTTACTGTGTGTGTGGCTTACCAGTAAGGGCTCATTCAGATGGGCGTACTGACCTATTGATTGCTTTGGGTCTGTTCACGCATCTGTGTTTTTCACAGGTGTTCAGACAGGGAAAAGAAAATTGCAGCATGGATTATTTTTTACTCACATGCAGAACACGGACCTCCGTAAAAGTAAAAAAACAGACATCCATGGATAACATATGTATGCGGGCCATTTTTTCTCAAATGTTGCTAACCAATTGGGCAGTGCAACAGGCAGATTAGAAAATCATCCCTTTTTTTGTGGATGTGAAAAAAATGCATGCGGACTGATCACTGACATCACACATCTGCATTTTTGGCGAATGTACAGCGGACATGTCCCATCTGAATGAGCCCTAACATCTACTTTTTGTCTGCACTTTCCAAAGGAACCAACTGTAAGAGAAAGCTGCCTCAAAAGTTATGACGATAGACAATAAGGATGTTACACTGTGGGGCACATTTACTTACCCGTCCTAACACGTTCCCCGAAAGTGCATTGTCTGACTAAGATTGTGCGCATGATATCCTGCATGTGTCGCTTCCCCGCACGGGTCCGAGGGCATTAGCATTCTTCTTCTTTCTGGTGCATGTAAGTGCTTGGGCTTGAAACACAATTTGAAAGTTTAATCCTGCGCTCAGTCCGAATCAGTTTGATCGTCCGATGTCACGCCCTCGATTTCTGTCGCATGAAAGCTGGCGCTGCTGTGCCACAATCCTATCGCGTGCGACACAATCCCCAGTTAAATACCTGTCGCAGCGGAGCAAATCCCGGAAACGTCGGAAAAGCCCCTGTATGTCTCTTCCAGAAAGCACACAGTTGAAATAGTTGGCAAATTATCTGCCCAAAAACTATACTACAGCTGTGGAAGCATTGTATCTGCTATTACAGGACATCTTAGTTGTTGTAAAGGGGGCCATCTTTTTCTAACCCTGTACAACCCCTTTTAGTAGAACATTAGTAAACCTACCAAACTAAGACTTAGAAAGTCTAACTGTATTGTATATTGTACCAAATAGAGAGTTGTATTAAATGTACCAAATGCATACTAAATAATGAACGGTATAGTTGGTCTCCACCATTTATGTAATCTAGTTGATACAATTTAGGAAATATATTGTAATAGCAATAAGTTAAAGGGAAACTCTTTCCAGAGTGCAGAGAAACATGTCCAAACCGTAGCTAAAAGATGGTAGAAAATAAAGCAAATCTAACCTTTAAACGAACTTTGCAGAA
The DNA here is from genome assembly GCF_040894005.1 of Engystomops pustulosus. Classification (NCBI taxonomy): domain Eukaryota; kingdom Metazoa; phylum Chordata; class Amphibia; order Anura; family Leptodactylidae; genus Engystomops; species Engystomops pustulosus. The sequence goes on from NC_092412.1 coordinate 218,500,153, forward strand.
ATTGTTGTGACTGAATTCAGCATAGATTTAAAGGAGCTGGCCACTCATATTAAAGGAAACCTACCACTTGAAGTGGCAGGTTTCAGATGGAAATACGGAGCACCAGCTCAGGGTGAGCTGGTGCCGGTACTTATTTTTGTTAGTGTTTTAAACCGCTGTATTGCGGTTTAAAACACTTTTTAAACTTTATAGCTGGCGCAGGGAGGTACGCGCTCGGCGCTTACCATGCGAGCGACCGTGCGTGCGGCTACATAGGAAGTAAAGGAGATCCGCGCGCATGGTAAGCGCTGAGCGCGTACCTCCCTGCGCCGGCTATAAAGTTTAAAAAGTGTTTTAAACCACGATACAGCGGTTTAAAACACTAACAAAAATAAGCTCCGGCACCAGCTCACCCTGAGCTGGTGCTCTGTATTTTCTTCTGAAACCTGCCACTTCAAGTGGTAGGTTTCCTTTATATGTTAATATAGTAAGTATAAGACCCTAATAGGGTCACCCGTATAATGCTTACCCTGTTAAAGTTTACTGTTTGCCTTCGGTAGCCATGGGTCACATGGCCCCCAGTACAGCAGAACTCAGGACTTCCTGTGACGTCTCGTGTCCTGCTGGTGTCCGGCAGATGGAGGTGGGGCATGCGGTCATTACTGTCTGCACTTTCCACCATTTTCAACCAATAAAATGGATGTGGTTAGGACAGAGCAGGCATACATACAGTAATGACTGCACAGCTCCCTACATCTACCGTAAGCCAGAAAGACTTGTGATATCCCTGAAAGTCCATGGTCCTGCTACCCTAGGGTAAACTTTAACAGGGTAAGGATAATATAACTGACCCTATTAAGAACTTTGCTGTTAAAGTTAAGTAAAGACCAATCCCTTTAAGAGTGAAAAGCGGATCTGGAGGAAAGAAGGGAGGATGGTGAATTAAATTGATGAACATAAATTAAGAAACTAGCAATTTGCTCTTATAAGTTTTACAAGTTTCTAGTGTTCATGCAAACTACATATGGAGAGAAGATAAATAGCTCAGGATTACAACACTTTAGCATTATTTTAGTTAATTAGATAATTTTATTTGTTTTTTATGAAATAGAGACATTATTTGTTATGGTATTTTGTACCTTTTTTTCCTGTCACATCCATTTGTCTGATCCCGGAGGCATTTTAAGAAAAAAATGAATACTTTGATATGAGCATTATCTTGTAGGTAAATTGTTGCAGATGACTCACGAGAAACCATTTTGATCTGTGATTCATTTATAACGTTGCTGCTCTTACAAGTGACTGTCTGGATTAGTTTCACGACATGTCCTCCTGACGTCGGTCCTCATGGATCATCCCAAGTCGTCTCTCTCTCTCCAGCTGAGATTAATGGTAGATGACTGTATGAGGAGATGTGGCCCTGCTCCTCTTGTCATATTCACTATACAATGAAGAAAGGGAAGCATTCACATTTGTATCTATTCCTGTGTTCTTTAAAGTAGTTTGCTACGTTGGTCAGTTCTCTTGGCTTTAATCATGCTGCCACATGCTATGATTCATGTAGAGATGACGTCAGATAAATTATATTAAATCAAATAGTCAGGGGAAATGGGACTTTATAATATTTTTAGCTTAGATGATCCGTTTAAGATACGTCCATCATTTGATGAGGTAAATGTTACGAAATTTTTGTTTACCTCCAGTGGCGTAACTAGAAGCTGATGGGCCCCAGTGCAAAGTTTGTGCCAGGGCCCCGACTATAATGTATGGTTCATAGTACTAGTCTTCTCATATGGGAAAGTGAGACCTTATGGACCCCCAAAGCTTCTTGGGCCCGGTTGCGACTGTACCCTGTGCACCCCCTCGAATTACGCCCCCTCTATAAAAAATCTATAGTTTCTCGAGGAACAAAAGTTATACGGTACATGTAGTACTTTAGGAGAAATGATGGCAATATATAAAGTTGAGAAAATTAAAAGAGGTGACTGGGGAAAGAAACTATTTTAAAACCAGCTCAGACAAGGAAATAATGTAAAATAATTCAACCCTTGTGGAAAATTTATGTCACATTCCCATTTTCATACTTTAGGTATGAAATATGAAATTCCCCGGTCAGCCAATTATTGGACCTGAAAGTGGGGATCTGATTGGACCAGATAATCTTCAGAATTATCCCCCACCCCCCACACACACATCCCAGATAATCCTTTTAGATTAAATAAATTAGGCCAATGTCTCATAATACAAGTGACCATAACGTGGTGCTTCAGGCATATGCCAGCCAGATTAACTACTCTGCTGGTTATGTTTTTATAATTTTACCAAAATCAATTTGTCAGTAGAATTTGAGTTCATGTCACTTGTGACAGTGTAGATGCCGGAGCAGAACATTTGGTGATAAAAAATGGTGTGTTTTTCACCCTAGAAGAATTGGTTAGATAGTCAGGCCTCAGAAACTTGGTGGCTTTATCTAGCTCCTCAAAAACCTGGACTGTCAAATCAGGACTAATAATCATTCGACAGTGAAAGTTTTGGATAATTTTAATGTTATCCAATCAAATTAACACTTGGTGTGCTGTCTTTTTGTTCATATACTATGGGAGATATGTTCAGTAAAGGAAATTACCATAAAAACCAGGGACACGTTATCATAGATCCAGGCACTGTTATCCCTGGTCTCCTTCCTTCTAAAATTATTTTCTTTAACGATGCAAATGAGCCAGTGACATGAAGGCATGGCGTTACCAGAGTCCTCCATGCAGTATCTTCACAGGCTGTTACACTGTGAGGAGCATATGTTCCCCTATCTCCAACTCCTTATTTTCCCTCCCCTGTAAGCCATAATTTCACACAGTGGGGGGAAGTGTCCCTGCACAGTGTTACTGCCTGTGAAGCTACAGCACCGAGGGTTCTGGTATCACCTTCCAGAGCCCTTGTGGCTCATTAGCATAATTTCAGAAGTTGATATTAGAAGAAAGGAGGCCATTAATAACACATATAAGAAGATCGCCAAAATCAGTGAGAAGATCTATGAGTAAGTGTCTCCGTTTTATAATGCTTGATATTGAAGATAGATTTCCTTTAAGACCATCCCCCACAGAACTCATCAAGTTACTATGAGATTTCTGTGTCAGAAGTCCTTTATTTTTTTTACACATTTTAAAAACTCTGTATCCAGGGGATGATGTGTTAAACCTATTTCAGTAGGGGGATGAAGGTCAGTGTAATTATAAGGTTGTGAAGTATGGCGTGGTGTCATCTTGACATGATAGTGTGTGCAGAAGATGTAAATCTGCCTGTTACAAAGATGAAGATGAGTCATTATCTGTTACAACAAAGAGCTGAGATATTTGCTATTAGGGCTCCTTTCATATCCCTATAGAGTGCGTATGGGTAATAATAGGTTAGTATTCAGTCTATTGACATGACATGTTCTCAGAATGACCCAGTCTAGTGAACCATCTATCCTATTATCAAAGCATGTGGTTATGAGACTTGCATAGCATTTACTGCAAGTATGTATTTTAGTTTTTATACAGCTCATTTAAATATCCAGATATGTTATGTAGTAATCCAACCGTGTTGTAACACATTAGCTAGGCCTCATGAAGACAAACATATATGGTGGCTGTAATCCAGCCGCATGAACAGCAGATAGCATATGGCCGCCATAGAAGTGCATTGTGCCTGACACTGAGATGGACACATCATAACACATTTATTGGTAGGAACCACAAATTTCAGGAATGGACCACCCTTTCTTCAGGTCCAAAATTAAAGGGGTATTCTCGTCTAGGCATTCACATCCAGATTCATTAATCTGCCATATATAAACATTTCTTCAATTACATGTTATTAAAAAAAATGTACCTGGGTGACGATAATTTCTCATAAATGTAGCCATATGGTCCCTTAGAAACGAGAGAGCTTCCTCGGATACGACCATCTCTGCTGGAGCGATTGCACAAAGAAACAAAAAGTTTTTGTACATGAAATGTCCAGGAGTTACTGCAGGTCCCACAGTCGTCCTGTGGTAATGATCGCTGAATCCTGGTGGTAAGACAGGGCTCATGTCTGGCCATTTCTGCCAAAATGTGAGGTGGACATAACCAAAGAAGCCATCTCGTTTCTAAGGGACAACATGACTACATTTATGAGAAATCCTCTTCACACAGGAACATTTTTTTTTAATAACATTCAATTGAAGAAATGTTTACATATGGCAAATGAATTAAATTAAATTGAAATGCCCAGATGGGAATACTCCCTTAACTAAGAGAACTGGAGCTACAGCAGTACCAATGAGTCACAGCTTACTTCAGCTCTGTGTTCATTTTGCACCTGACAAAAGGGATTGATCCACTCCTGAAACACATAGTTGCTACTAAGAAATGTGTTTTTCCATATGACTTACCAGCAGGGCCGGTGCCAGCACTGGGCATATCTGGGCAAGTGCCAGGGCCCAGAGCTGCTTAAGGTTGCACATAAGGAATCCATGGGGGTGACTGGGGCTGTATCTAATGAATTCATAGGGTGCAAGGATCATTTGTTATGATGAACTAGGGAATATTTTATGGATGAAGAGACTGTTTTAGTTTCTGAATTTTTAATGTTGCCATGTGAGTTTACTTCAATGGGTCCTACTGAGGCTTTGTTGCCCTGGGACCTACTGAATCCTATAGCCGACTCTGAGCTCAAACTATGTAGTGCTAATAAAATTCATTCTAAAATTTTAGGAGTGGCAGTGTAGTTATTATTGCACAAAAAGGCCACTCTTGGCAATTATACAGAATGGTACGTATGGACAATTGATATAACACAACTTATTTCGATAATGTTTCATGTACCACAATAGGACACTCAAAGGAATATAATAGGTTTGACAGCAAATATATTGTGACACTACAGTAAGTTTTGTTGTCAAATGTTGTCAAACTCCTCTCTATGACATCTCCAGATGTTATGAAGCTTATGAAGTCTTCCATTTACAGAACAAAGAAATGATTCCTCAACACTGTATTAAAGAGAAAAAAAAATAAGGTTGTCAAACTGAGAACCAACTCACATGGGAGATACGACAGTTTTCTGCAGGTGTGAAAACAGACTATCAGACTCTCTTGATGGAAAAAAATCTCAGTGAAATGGATGTAGAATGTGAAGTAAAGCTTAGGTGGAGAAAGCAGACTGTGAACACATACATGAAACCAACAGTGACCTAAATAGCCATCAGGGCTGTGTGTACATGAGCTGTACAAATATACATTATTAACATAATGCACAATAGCTTTGCAGTTGGTTGCTATGTAAGTGAACATTGTCTTTCATCAAAATCCATCATGATAAACCAGGGACACTTACTCATAGATCCAGGCACCGTGTCTGTGGTAATCTTCTTATATTTGCTATCCATTGCCTCCTTCCTTCAACTTTTAATATCATGCTAATTCGCCTGAGGCATTGTGATCGGGCTTTACAGACTATTACACTGTCTCATCTTCCCCGTTCTCCCTTGTACAGTGAGCAGGAAGTGCTAAGGGGGTCTGTAAAGCCAAATCACTGAGGGCTCAGGCTCATTAGCATAATTGTAACAGTTGATTTTAGAAGAAGGTTTATCATGGATTTTGATGATTTCCTTTAAAAAGAAACTAAACATAGTAAATTCACACAGAATAAAACCATAACATTTTCACCCATCTCCTAATTTATGATCTTGTTTGTCTTATATTGCAGTCATAACTAAAAAATATACAAAGGAATATATCATCTGTGTCCTGAGAGCTTAGCAATGATTTCTTTGGCCACCTTTTCTGATTTGGCCACCTAAAACGTCTGGAACAGGAACCTACAGTAAAGCAAACACAGCATTAAACATTTTTTTAAAAATATATTTATCAAATATCTTAAAGGGTTCATATGTCTTATAAAGCCTCAAATCCATGGCAATCTTAATCCACAGCTACTCCATACGATTGTCCAGAGATCAACTAGGGAAATACCATCAATTTCCGGAATAGGAAGACCCACTTTATCTTATCTTTTGTGAGGGTTCTTGAAGCCTTTGTGAATAATTCTTTATTATTTTTTTTAGATTTTCTAATGTTTGTTATGCTGTAAATTCTCATTTAAATCTGCACAACAACTGAGTTCCTGAAACCAATGTCATTACCAGCCATAAGCCTTTGACCAGAGACTGACTGTCTGCATTTTAGCTACAGACAAGTAAATATAAAAGACCAGATTTCCGGCAGTAGTCATCCTTCACACCTCCATATGTATAGGTTTCAGTATATGTTATGGCATCTTTATTGTATACTAAATTAAATTATTCAATTACCTTACAGTTATATATTTATCTTTGGACTGCCAATAGAAATTCTTGTATAGAGAATAACTCAACCTGGAACACAAAAATGTACAAATATGCTCTATTGTGCTGGTAATTCTTATTATTAGCAATTGTTTTATGATATTGAATATCTCCATTATGTCTAAACACTATTTAAATATGATAATTTGAAGAGCCTGACACAGAAAACCCCCAAAAACTGATGGAAGTTATTAAAGGGGTTGATCACGATTCCAAAACTTTAACAGGGTAAGTAAGACCCTAATAGGGTCACTCATATTATACTAAACCCTGTTTAAGTTTAGGCTTTGCTAAAAAGTTCTAAGCGCCTGTTTAAATTTGGTGGAAGGCTTTTTAGAAATTTTAGGCACAAATCCACCAGAAATCTGGTCCTAGCTCATTGATAAATTCCCCCATTTTTCGGTCAGGGTACAGTCATGTTAGACATGTCAGCCAGTGAACTTGCAGGTGACAGATCTGTTGCTAACTCTAGTTCCAGTAAGGTATTTGACTATATTTTGATATATTTAACCAGATGTTCTCCAAACACTTCAACAAAACCATGCAGGCCAAATTGACCGGTGCTCCAATCCACGACAGAAATTCATCAGTAGAGTCTTCCCATGTGGATGTACCCAATGCTAGATTGGATTTGTCAGTCCCTTGGCAGCCGGCCAAGGAGATTCTGACTGTAACTGATAGCTGTGATCGCAACAAGGGCTTCCCTCCTTCCTAATAACAGCAACAGTTTGTAAATTGATTAATTCTTTGGTTGCCAGGGAACATAATTGGTTAATGAGTGTGAATGCATGCTTGTCAGGGGAGGGAGTCAGGGCAGAAAATCAATCAATGATTTCTACATGGACTCCGGGATTGTGTGTATAATATATGACACTACACAGACATCTGTCATCAGCGTTCTACGTCCCACAACATTGTATGTGAATCTGTATTCAATCCTGTGAGTCTGACATGAAGTAATGAAACTTCTGTCTGCATCGTGTTCAATTCATATCTCTAGCCATACGATTATTTTACTGTTAAAAAAATGTAATGGAATTTTCATGAGTCCAGTGCGCTCAAATGCTCAAATAGCTTTTTTCAGTTTTTTTCTCCTTTTCAAAGCAAAAACTTTTTATATTTTTCCATTTACAGAGATGCACGAGGGCTTGTTCCAAATGGGGTTGAAGTAACAAATAAAGATGCATTTGTTCCATTTTCTTATGGGTTTTGATTTTAGAACTTTCACTTTGTGGTCCAAATGACACATCCCCTTTATTCTTTGGGTCAGGACAAACAGAGAGATACCAAAATTAAATAGCATCATTGTTTAATACTTTAAAAAACTTATTCATACTTTGTTGTACAGAGCTGGCTAAGGTGCAATTTTTTCAAAGGGTTTAGCTGACGTTTTCATCAGTTTTGAGAACTGTAACCCCTTCCCGCTCAATGATGTAACTGTACATCATAAGGTGCGGGTAGTTACCTGGCATGGTGACCGCAGTGTCTATAGGGCATTTGGCACCCTCTAAATTTCCAGTTTTTTCATAGCGAAACAAAAGATATCAACCAAATTTTCCAACTACTTTGAAGTACAGTGTGTGACAAGAAAACAATCTTAAAGAGGACCTGTCACCCAAAATTTCGGCACTAGGAGCTGCTCCCAGTGCTTGAACAAACACTGGAGTACAATGACACAGGGCAAATTTTTTTCCAAAAAAATCAGGGTTAGTCCTAAAGCTGTAAAATGGCCTAGTCCCGGCTCAGTCCTAAAGCCATAAAATGGCCTAGTCCAGAAGGGGGTTAATCATTTTGTATTTAGATTTTTATGGAAGGCAATTGCCGATGCAGCATTTACCAAATGTACTATTACAGTGCATGTTCTTGAGGACACGTCAGTTTCTCTGGTGTCAGTATCTTAGTTTCTTAGAAATGTACGTTGTTATGATTTTCTAATATTCCTTCCTTGAGATTTGTTCCTATTGTATATCTCCATCAAGTCAAAAGTCTAATAAAATATGGATAAGCAGAAAAGCAAGTATACCCAATGTCCTCCAAGGTCACCCAGTTCACGTTTGATGTCACTGCTGTGACTGGTGTAATTACACTAAACCACATATTGGAAAATTTAATTATCAATATATTGAGTTTGTTTGCTGGTATTTTAGCATGTAAAGAATAATGGCAGGTCCCCGTCATCGATAATTGCTATTATTACTGTAGCATAATACATTACCTATTCTCATCATATATAATGTTATAGTGTTCATTACTACATAGTGCAGCATCCACATTCAGCACAGCAGCTTTTGTAGGACTACAACTCCCAGCATACACAGACATCCATAGATGCTGGGAGTTGTAGGTTTGCCCCAGTGTGAGTGCTGAAGGTTCTTGACCCCATCTATAATGTGACAGAGGCTGTGTTCTTCACTTGCTTTGGTTATTTTGTGTGATATTTATGAGGTTGCACAAAAATATCAGCATCTCAGCCTCACGTATGGTCTGTGTTTTGTTTTTTACAGGTGAAACAGATAATGGAAGAGGCGGTTACCAGGAAATTTGTCCACGAGGACAGCAGTCACATTATTGCTCTATGTGGTAAGAATCTTTCTTATATTGATTAGCTTTTGGTGTCTAACATCAGATTATCAATAAGATTCCTAAAGAAATTATATTCTGCAGTTTTTTAACCTGTATTTTCATCTCTTCAGGGTGTAGGGGCTTTGTTTTAAAACAATAGGGGTCATCCAGCACTGTGTTAAAAGATTTCCAGACTTTATTTTTTAAGATTAAAAGGTCATTCCCATACAAAATAAATGCATTGTGGCTGACGCGTTTCGAGCCCTCACATGGCTCTTAGTTGTAGCCAGTTATGACTAAGACCCATGTGAGGGCTCGAAACGTGTCAGCTACAAGGCATTTATTTTTTATGGGAATAGCCTTTTAATCTTGAAGAATAAAGTTTGGAAAACTTTTAACACAGTCCTGGATGACCCCTATTCTTTGAAAAGTATTGTGGATACCCTGGAGTCCAGCCAGTACATACATGCATAATGGCTGCATTTTTCATAAGGTGGCACAGCTGTGGGATTTTGAGGAGGGGGGTAAGTTGTAATGGTGTCTATTCTTTGGATCTACAACTGTAGTGGCTTCATGTTGCAATTGCGTCTTGTAATTTCTATACGCAGTGGATGGAACCACCGACTTCTGACTTTGTATAGAGTATAGTACATAGTTCCTCGGCAGGCCCAAACAGCTGGAAAGTGCAGGAATCATATTAATGGATATACCCCAGAAAAATCAAAAAATCCCCTTTACATATTAAATGTATTGTCTAATGATGAATCAATAAGTTCTTTTCCAATTGAGATGTGCCACTCAGATTACGCTCCTGCCATCCTGGGAAAATGTAATCATCCATAGCCAAAAATACAACGATCCCATACAGATAAAACATAGATGGTTGTAGTCCACATTTGGGCATTACTTCTACAGTGTGGCACTCTTTTCTGGCTCATTGGAGTCCAGAGTAGGGGGCATCCTGTGGACCCCTTCAGGTGGTCTACCTATGAACTTACTAATGTGTATGGCCACCTTTAGTTCTATTAAGAGTTTAGACCCTGTGATAGGGAGTGAGGTATACACAAAGACATTGCATGGAGCAGAAGGGTGCAGATGGAGTGTGCCTCACTATGTACTGTGATAGGCGTTGGAAATTATTATCTGCACTGATGTTTTGAACATTGTATATGTATAGGATTCTTCAGAAACAAACATATACAATCTCTGCTACTATTGACCTTCTCCTCTAGGAATCGTAATTCCCTTCTGAGAATCTCTGATCGTGTCTCCCTTCCTTCTAGTATTTCACCTTCTCCTACACAAGTGACAGCTGCTTACTCATTCCACTACCTCTTATATATACACTACTATTTCTGTATTCAGTCATCCTCCTTAATGTATATAATGTTATTGTGTCAATCTTATAGTAATAACAGTACTGGTGCTGACCCCCCGCGTATAGTAGTTCAGCACCATGGACAGCTCATGACATATGGTCATTGCTGAATGATGCTTCTGTATCACATGTGCACATCAATGCCATATATTGTATTTTACACATTTACTTCCATTTCCTATTACCTAACAAATGAAAGCACTAATGATTGTATATGACAAAATCATCCCCCAACTTCTACCTTTAGGAGTTTATTTAGTAGCTCTTCTATACCTATAGTCCAGCTTTATAGTTTATAACAATAAAAAAGAATCATGTAATATATTATACTTTTGATAATTTAATATCGCAGAGTGGAAATTCAAACTATATGACACAGAAAGAAATGCAGCGCTCTTGACTAGGGGCACTCTGTAATAAAGTATTTTATAGTAATAACGCCGTGCCTTTAACTTTAGATGCAGTATTTTGTTTTGGAAAGTCTTGAGATTGCAGAGAATACCTAAAAGGGAACATGTTTTAAGGATTTAGCCTTACAAGCTGTCACCAACCTTTTATGCAAGACAGAGACAGGATCACAATGATGTCAGCATTACAGCACTGCGCGTATTTAAACGCTGTATACAATTCACATTAGAAGAGCTCAGAACCCTTAAAGGGGTTTTTCCACTAAGGCAGATTAGGCCCTATCCACCGGATGGGGCCTAACTTGCTGATCAGTGGGGTCACAGTGCTGAGATCGACCCCTCGCCGCTCCTCAGACTAATGGAGCAGACGTCTGCTCCATTAGTCTGAGGAGCGACGAGGGGTCAGTTAGAGCCCTCGTTCTCACGATCTGCGAGGATAGGGCCTAACTTGCCTTCATGGGTAAACCCCTTTAAGACAAGTATATCATCACAAGATACCTTCAGCAGCTAGGAATTGTGATGAGGTACTTGGACTTATCCTCCAGTGTTGCGACTCATGGCACACGTCTGCTACTGCTGCATGGAGCCTAAGGGACATCAAGTTGGCCAGGAGCAAATATCTGATTGTGACTCTTCTCCACCTCCTGTGTATAATTACAGGTGATTTACATACAGCACTGAAAGACTTAAATTTGCTACCCGACTGCTTCACCCCAGGAACACACTATTGGCATAGCTTCAGAAAGCTGGGTACAAGCATTTGTTAAAAGGGTTGTCCATGGGGCAAAATATGTTTTCTAGAGACAATCTCCTCTAAACACTCAAGCTGTTCCTTAAATATTACCTATAAATATTACTGTGAATATTTTATCATTTGTATGAGATGGGATTTCAACTCACTGGGGGGAATTTATCATTAGAGCGGCTCCTTATGACAGTTCTATTTCTGTCTTTAGAGCTCCTAAATGGAATTTGCGCCAAATTACAAATCATGAATTCTGTTGTATTGTAAAATCTAGTCTATACAAATAATTAATTTGCCACAAACAGGGTCTTTGCCAAAGTCACTTGTACTGTCCTATGTTCATTTGGCGCAATATGTCATATATGTTTTCATTAAAACATCACACAAAATTGTGTCGCAAGCCAAGCACTAACATACACCAGGAAGAAGAAGGTGAACTCTGGTGGACCTGAGCAGGGAGCGACACATGAAGGAAATCGGGCGCACAATCTACGTGAGTTGCGGCAGCTGTGCATCCTTGGGGAACGCACCTCAGGAAACGCGCATGGACAGGCAACTAAATGTTCCCCACTGTGTTAGGTCCATCAGAAATCCACATTTCTTATTATTCTGTCTCTCATGAGATTCTTCTTTTCTATGTGAAAGATGGGTTAGGAGGTTTGCAGATTCCTGAGTCAGAGTGGCAGAAATGGAAGCAATGCGTAGCCTATGTATTGTCTTCTCCCTCTGATCTCTTCCGCTTGCTAATCCGTCTTTCATATCCTAATTAATATGAGTCAGACAGTGCTTTTAGCGGCACAGGACATTGTGTACCTGAATCTTAGCTGACACAACAGAGGTCTAATCAGCATGAAAAAAAACACGCAAAATGGTACTTAATACAGGAATAAAAAAAGACTAACGATAAAATTGGGAGCATTTTTCCAGTTTCTATGTGGTCAATGAACAGATGTATTTTGAGTCACTGGCTCCGTACTGGTCGCACTCAACGAGAGACAGTGTTTATTTTACATTATTCACAGGATAATAATAACCTCCAGTCTAATTAGCTTTAGAGGGATTGTCTAGCCTCAGCATATAAATGTATTGTTTGTATAATAATAAAAAGTTAGACACTATTCTAATGTACTTTCTGGATAGAAATGCAAAAACTAAAAAAAAAGGAAAAGATAAACTAAGTATATAAGCAATTTGTACAAAATGAATAACAATTGCTGAATGCTGAAATTGGAGAATGGATTTAATAATTATTGGTTTATTACTACATTAGATGGTCCTGGAAATACGCTTGTTTAATAAAAAAAAATCTAACTGTTTACATTTTTGGAATTTTGGGAAATCAGTATTGTTTTGTCATAGATTGGCAGTCTCAGACTTTCCGTTTTATCCATACAGAATTGCAGTTGGTGCAAGTGGTAAAAGTTGAAGGGGTTTAGAAAGCATAAAAAGGTTTTCCATGGTAAGTGGGGTAAATGGAGCCACCATATTGTACTTATCCAGGTTAACTTCCACCTTCTGCTACTTTAGACGTCACCTGCTGGCAGACGCTTCCTTTGATGTCCTTCGGATTACCAGTGAGTCGGGATGTAGGGCGCTAATTACTGATTTACACCCCCATGTTACTGCTTGGAGGGGTGTGCTAAGGAATAGGGGCGAGCATGTGTGCCTCATTCAATGTCCTAACCATATTATGCAGCTAATGTGATATATTTAGTTGATATACAGGCAGTACCCAGGTTTCGTACAACATTCTGTAGGCTTGTTCTTAAGTTAAATTTGTATGTAAGTCGGAACAGCAAAAAAATCTTTTTTTTTGTACCTGTCCCAAAATTTGGTCTGTTTCTGCTGACCTCCTCTCTGTTGTCACTGGCCGTGCAATATGTACCTGCCACATTTATACATTTATGGCTACAAAATAGCAATCACAAGCATTTTTGCTTTATTATTTGGCAGATGGAACAGATGACCCAGACACCGAGTGTCATCTTAATACATACAAGGAATCTCTCTCTAACGCCAAATCATGGGTGGAACATTGTCACATCTCTGAAACTCTATATGATACAGACGTTTGTTACAAAATTAGTCATGTAAGACATCAGAGAGGAAACAGGATCTGAGCTGCCCCTATAAATGCTCTTTTCTAATTAGTAAGAATTGATCACTGCTTTTTATTCCTAGATGAATTATGTCAGTCGAACAATGACACTGATTTTATGTATGTGCGCTGTATTTCGGCAAAGGTTGGTTCCCCTGACGATTGATTTTCGCTTGTGTGTGTGTTTTACTGAATCTGTGCTAAAATGCCTACAAGGAAGAAGTGTTTTGCTGGTGGTTGCTGTAGAGACCTTACATCGAGGCTGTTAAGTATCTTGTTATCCCAATGACATTGACCTATCTATCAGAGTAAACAGGACTGTGTAGTTATGGTAACCTCCTACTTGCTGCTCGGTGTAATGGAAAATGCTTTTCTTTGCTTACCCTATTCTGTCCATCTGTGCTACAACTTGCACACCTCTTGCTCTACGCCATTATATACCGATACCAGGTGTATTTTATGCTCAAATATATTCTTATGCTCATAGAGAACATAGATATTGGTTTGATAAATAATAAGTCTTCATCTGACCACTTATCAACACTTTCTAACCTACTTCTTGTATGCAACCAGTGGAAACGGTCCCATACGTTGGCCCTCTCCCATGGACCCCACTTCCTGTCTACTGGCCGTACTTCAGTGCTGGCACTGTTACGGTAAATAACATGCCAGCACTGAAGTCGTTGCATCATATTTAGGTATACAGGCAGTCCTCGGGTTACATACTCGATAGGTTCTGTAGGTTTGTTCTTAAGTTGAATTTGTATGTAAGCCGGAACTGTATATTTTATCATTGTAACCCCAGCCAAATTTTTTTTGGTCTCTGTGACAATTGGATTTATAAAATGTTGGGTTGTTATCAGAACCAGGATTAACAATAAAGCTTCATTACAGACACCTTTGATAACTGTTACAGCTTTTTATTGTGGCCTATGGCTAAAGTACAGTAAATTACCAATTATCAGAGGTCCGTTTGTAACTAGGGGTTGTCTGGTGTTCAGGTGTTCTTAAGTAGGGGATCGCCTGTAATGCGAGAACTTCCTTTCCTTTTGAGGTGTCCAGACCGCGGAATTGGTCCGACAAAAGAGCCTGTTTCCACGAGCTGCACACGTACATATGCATTCGGCCTTAAAGGGACTCTTTAACTAGATTTTACCCCATTAAATTATCAGCATAATCAGGTAAAGTATGAATTGTTCTTTCTAGAATTACTCTTATATGTGAAATCTTACCAATTATACAGGCTGCAGGGGGAGCGTCACTTTAGATGCCACTATCTCTGTTTCTTTAGTCTCTAGGCGTCATATTAAAGATAATATACAGACAGTCAAAGAAATAGGCAGGAATAAGATCTTTCTTTGGAGCCTGCGTTTCCAACTATGCCTGTATCTGTATCTCTAGTTCAGTAGCTCACAGATCCACAAGCCTGAGGAAATCTTAAAGACAAGATTCTTTTTTTTTTAATGACACCAAACCTTTGCTCTAGAGTCTAGACAGTATTTAACTGAAGATTGGGGCATCTTAAAGCGTAACTGTAAAATTATAATGATTTTACAAAATTATTATATTTGATTCCCCCTTTAAAAACAAACAGAACAACTTTGTGCTGCTCGTCATTTTCTTTCCAAAATTATGGCCTTTTCTGTTCTGAAAGTGTTTGACAAAAATCTTTCTCACCAGAGGTGAAGTGGGCAGGGACTAATGTCTGTCAGTCTATGCCCTGAGACTGAGGCCAGTTAGCTTGCCCACAAATCCCTTGATGCCTTGTGTTCTCTCTCAAAGTAATTTAGCCTTAAGTCCATTTCATTTCCCACAAGTTAATCCACTGCACACTGCACAGTACACATACAGGATGTATATGATGACCAGCCTGGCCGCTTCTATCACATGGAGGAGAAAAGAACATATAATTAGTGGAATAAATCATAAGTAAAATGAAGTTTATAGTCTGTGCTGTGTGAGCACTAAGCGTTAATAGATTATCTGCACAGAGCTGATACTGCTGATGACAAGTTGGGGGAGGGAAGCAGCATGAGGTTCAGAAAGAGACAGAGAAAGTTCTGTAGAATCACAGACTGAGATCTTGTGCATGACTATTCGGTGCAGGAGACCGAAGTGATTATTATTTTAGGCAAACTGGTGAGATTTTTATATAAAAGAGGAAATTCTCAAAGGGACATTTTATACCTTAACTGGGAATGCTGGTATTTTAATGAAAAGTAAAAGGGTACGCCTGTGATTACAGGGTACTCTCTATGTCGAAGGAATACTAAACTAGATGGCATTTTCCTCCCGTTCTGGAAAGTCTCCTTGTCTCCTCTGCATATTTCATGTTTTGAGCTGTTGGGTATTTTCATGTATAGAGGAAGAGTATATATATATATATATATATATATATATATATACAAGATAGGTTCTGTAGGTTTGTTCTTAAGTTGAATTTGTATGTAAGTCAGAACTGTATATTTTGCAATTGAAATCTCAGTCAAATATTTTTTGGTCTCTGTGACAATTTAATTTTAAAAATGTTGGATTGTCATAAGAACCAGGATTAACAATAAAGCTTAATTGCAGATACCATTGATAACTATTATAGCTGTTTATTGTAGCCTAGGAGTACATTACAGTAAATTGCCAACACCCAGAGGTCCGTTTGTAACTAGGGGTCGTCTGTAAGTCGGGTGTTCTTAAGTAGAAGACCGCCTGTATATCTGTGTGTATATATTAATATATATGTGTGTATATATGTGTATATATGTATATATATATGTGTATATATATGTATATATATAACATATACCACATCTGTTTTCTTGCATAGATGCCCCGTGAGTTTTTATAGCTTGTTGTTGCCAAGCAATACAAGAGCTTTTACTTCTTTCTATAGAAATATTTTGTAAAATTCCAATCCACATTATTTAGAAAAGAAAGAAAGAAAATAAATTAAACGGATTCGGCAGATGCAGTTGTGAAATCCACTTCAGTACAAATGTCAAAGAGTTCTTCCTCTAAATAGAAATGGCCTTAGACTTCTTCAACAAGACAGTAGTGCTTAGGATCAAGAGTAGCTCTAAGACAACAGGCATTTTACCATAGTAACCAGTCATTTATTTTTTATACTGTAATGTTTTCTTGTTGGGCCTCATCAGCTAATGTATGGTAATGCCAAGATCTCACCAGTAAACAAATACCACCTGCATTTTGCAGAGCCTGAGTTTTGATCTTTACCCTGCGGTGCACAGAAGATGCATTGACATAGGGGACAATTATCATACGGCAACGCATTGGGGGAAATGTATCTTTGTTTCTTTTAGTTTAATCTAATTTTTGCAACTTTTGTTGCCTTTGCGACTTTTCACTGCAACTTTTGCTGTTGCTTTTCAAGTACACCTTGGTTTGTCCGAATCCGTCGGTTTGTCCAACGGCACGCCGATTTCTGTTGTATGCAAGCTGGCACCAATGTGTCACAATCCGATCCCCTGCACCAAAATCGGGGCAATTCGGCGCAAAAAGGAAATATTCAGGAAACCCGACGGAATTGCGGTCCGCAGACTGTTAGTAAATTAGCCCCAATGTGTAACACTGTGTTAACACATGCTTTGTAAATGCAATGTTAACAGCAATGTAAAGGTGAATTTCCTCTTCTCAGCTGTTGTGATGAGTTTGAAAATGCATGTGTTAACATTTTGCGTGACCGAAGCCTCATATGTCGCCATCTCCCTGGGGTGTGACTAGAGTGCTTAAAAATGCACTCCACTCCTATATATAATCCCTTAACATGGCTTGTGTCCATGTGGATTTGAGACATTTGCAACCAAAATTCTTAAAAAAAGCCATAATAGGAAAACCTAAACATGTATCACAAGAAAAAAGACATGTTCATACATAAGGCGCAAAAAAGAGCCGCCAAATGTCTCAATTATACACCAAATAATTGAAATAAGCTCTGCTGGATACATATAGAGGCTCCGGCCTCCTGATGTTTATGCCAGCAGGTGCCACTGGCCTCGCCCACATTCACTCCCCACCACACCCAATTGGTATAGACATGCCGTAAATGGGATTATTTCAGTGCCTGTACAGAAAAACAGCGTACAAGCCCCCATAAATGTCCTCCTTTGAAATAAAGTTTTTACTGGATGCCTTTGTTTAGAATAGTATAGTTTGCTTCTCTGTTCCTTCATAAAAAATTATATTCATGAGTCATGACATAAACCACCAAAGAACACTCGTTTGACCTCTGTTGTTACTGCAGGATACTAATGGATGTGCCTAAAGCTCTCCTGACACGTACAGCAAACATTCAAGGTAAACTTAGTGTACAACATGTACTCTAGTGTAATCTAACCCTAATAATAACCTATCTGCCAAACCAAAAAGATTTTGCAGAATTCCACGTAAAGAGGTTGTACCAATTTTACAATTTGATTGTTGAGGATCCGACTGCTGGGACACCAACCAATCACGAGATACCACCAATCCAGAGAATGGGGGTCTCGTTCTCAATAATGGGTGAGGCTACAAGAAGAGCATGCACTCTGCCGCTCCATTTTGTAAAAAAGGAGTGGCGAAAATCACAGCACTGGAGCATCTCTAGATCTCTAATCATAGACTAGTGTAAAATTGGTGTGCCAGGGCGTCCCTGACCCGCCTTGCTCTATCAGGCCCACTTTTTCAAAAAGTGGGCTGAGGGGTGGAAATTGTGACCTTTTTCATGTCTTGTATGCCAGAAAACTAATATACATCCCACTACCCCATTGGGAGTTCCAGAGATGCTGAATTTGGAAATTTTCAACTCTCCCATGCTATTGAGTGGTGCAGCAGAGTGCATGCTCATCATGCCTCTCCACCCATCAGTGAGAATGGGATCCACATTCTCATGACCAGTCCCAGTTGTCATCAGTGAGACCCTCACCAACCAGCTTCTTATCTTTTTACGTTGTAGATAAGGGAGAGATTATAAACTTGGTACAAAACGTTTAAGACAAAAATATATATTCAAACCTTGTCTCCAAGCATAAGTAAAATAAGCTTTGGCTAGAACACTTTATAAGATTTTCAGGCGGACTGGAACTATTTCCAAGCAATATATAAAAGAAATGTATTACATTTGTTTTTAACCCTACACCGTATTTCTACTAGGGGGGGGGGGGTTCAATCATTATGGTAAGTAAATAGGTGCCTTAGCAGCTGTGCTTATTTGTGGTTTAATTTGCATAAAAATAAAAATAAAAGGTCCTTGTTACATTAAAAAAACTAAATCATTAGCCTGTGAGTTTCTCTTCTCCCAGAAACAAATGAATTATGGTACATTTCTAGCAGAGAACAGCAGACGATGTGCCTAAAGGTCTGTGAGATCTGAATCTGTCTTCTCAGCTGTGTTTATTAAAAAGCCTGGTGGCACTGTGTTTCTCCCTTGTTTTGTCTGCCGGGCCTGATGATCTGTGCTATATTCTAATGGTCTGGATTAGCCGCTGTTATTTATACAATGCCAGACAGATCCTCCAACACAAAGGGAGTGAGTATTTTTTTGCATATTTTTCTTTTTTCTAGTTTACTGCACTGATGCTAAGAGCAAAGGGTTTACTATGCACCTCTAGACACATTGCTCCTTCATTGCTCCTCATTTCCTCCCTAAACTTGTTGGCTTTCTATTGACCTCCTTGGATCTCTTACACACACGCATTACCGATTCTTCTGCGTATTGACGACCTGTCAGCTTTCCTGTCATGTCTGGTAAAGGCCCAGCTCACATCTATGTCTGATACTTCATTAGAAGTCTCAATCACAGAACCTGTCAAAAATCACAGGCAAAAAAGTCTTCATACAGATCCCACCAATCTCTAATTGGGCCATCACATGATTCCATTGGAAGCTGTTTCAGCATGACAGTCCTGTGATGTCATGTCCACTGGTCGTGTTGCCTATTGCCTAATAGTTCAGTCTAATTAAGGTCTCATTTAAATGACCATAGTTAGGCTGTGAATTGCGGACCATGGGTTGGCCGCAATCACAGGTTGATCACAGTGCCTAGGATGAGAGCATCTTGGTAACACATGATGCAAGGAGTCCCTGCTTCCCCAAACTGTAATCATGATACACTATGATGCTCAGAGTCCCATCCCCAACTGGCCACGTTCTTCTGAATGATCCTTTAAGTGAGTGGGGATTTGCTACAATTCCACGTACAAACAATATACTGAGTACAGTTCTGTTCTTCATAAACCGTACTCCAGGTCATTTGCATACAGTCCTTCATCCTGGTGGTAGATGTCTTTAATGGCAATAATACAGAAAACTTATATATATATATATATATATAATATATGCAACTCTGCAGTAAGTAAGTCATGAAAATGCCTTACAATTCACTCTCTGTCATCATTCTGGTATTAGGCAAATATAAATAATTTTGTTGTTCATAATTGACCTAAAACAGGGAAAGTTTTTCTGATTCATGACAATGAGAAAAACGTGTATATGTGTTTTTTAATATAAATTGTAGGTGATAGGTATCCAAAATGTGACTGTTAACATAAGACCTGAAGTATGCGGCAATAACCCCCTCTATTCCTGCTATTTTTTTATCTGTTTTATCTTATTTGTCAGTGAATGGTTGTTACAGCATGAGGAATAACCTTGAGGCTTAGTAGTCTTGTATTATGCTGTATCCAAACTGCAAAAGTATCACATAATACTTTCCTCACTTCCTTCCAATTAAAATGAGGATAATCACTTTTGCAAAGAGCAGCTGTATTTCTCAAGGTTAAAAATGAAGGTCATGTATTATGATAATTTAAATGTGCCTTGTACTCTTAACATTGCAGTGATTGGGATGTGATTATTCTATCTATTTGTATCACAAATCACTGGGCATTGGGTTTAACCAGTTAGGTCTCCATACAGAAAAATTACAATGCAGTAGAATTTGTTTTCTTTAACTCATTAGATCACAGCTCTGTATACAGGCCACATTACAGTTTTGTGCCTAAAAGCTTTGTTCATTTCAACGACAGAGTCTTCCATTGTTTTGCTCTATTAAAGGAAAATAATAGAAGTCCCAGATGTTTTCATTGATAAACACCAACTGAGTCCAAAATATCCCATTAACTGGAATGGGATCCATTGGACTTATCGTCAAAATATATGGTAGGTCATTTTGCCAGATGAAAAAGGCTTCAGTGCAAGGATAGAGGCTTCATAGGGAGCCTTTAACAAAGTTGAGAACAAATCCCATTACATTACAAACATGTGTATGTGAATATACCCTTAAAAGTCAAAGCTATTTGCCATAAATCTTGGAATTCTAATCATTTTACTAATTGTTCGAATGTGGATCTAAGAATGTTTTCAGCTGAAATGGTCCCATATGTTGGACCGATCCCACAGACTTCACACATTGCACAGGATGGGAATCCTTACTTCATACAGAGGTCAGATGCATATTTTTGTGTAATACAAGGACTCCTGCCCTGTACTACTCTTACAGTTAAGGGGATCGGGCCATCATACAGGCCCGTTTCCATGCCCTGGTGTAATGCCTACATGCCGGAAATGTCACTTAATATCTGCATCGGCCGTTCCACAGTTAAAACAGTTGTTTTATGTTGCAAATTTTAGCCACAATATCTCCGATCCAGGGTGGAGTTCAGGATTTGCATTGCAAATTGGACAAATTGGATTGATGTTCTAAAAGGGAATTAAAGGAATCTAGATGTTAGAGCATTAAAACGATTACAATTGAAAAATGACTGAGTAAATGAATATCACATCAGATAACCCCTTTAACCTCATGCAGTATATTAGAAAGCTGTGCCAAATCATTTATACTCCTATTTGTAATGGTAGGTTTACTCTAAGCCGTGCATTATCTTCTTTGCGAGCTGGTGACAGGTTGTCAGTAATTTTCCATTTACCGCATCTCATGATTTTCATATTATATACACATAAGTGCAGATTGCTGTCAGTAAGGTTTTTTTTCACATTGAAAACTGTGTAGCTTTTCTTAAATTGCTATTAACATCTTCTTGTTGACATTACTAATGCAGCCCGAATGTAAAATAGAAATGCTTACTTGTATTTCAGCATGCATTGAAGCATGCTTGTATTGTCGTATAGTATTATAGCATGAAATACGGACAGTCATCTACAGTATGCACTTATACACATAAGGCTACTTTTTCCTATTAGCGGTAGAACTGCAGAAGAGCCATGAAGAGCCACAGTATACAAAGCCACAGAGTCAGCCCAGGGCCGGCTCCAGGAATCAGTGGGCCCTTGGGCAACAGAGCCTCAGTGTGCCCCTTAGCAGTAAACTCATGTGGCGGCATTAAAAACACACAATTTAATGAATAAATAGTCCGCTGGTCCAAGAATTAACCTCTTAGCGCTCTACACCGTACATGTACACATTGTAATGAATCCTATGTAAAATGCCATATACTGCAATACAGTAGTATTGCAGTATGTGGTGGGAGTGATCAGGCCATCTAGGGTTAATTTATCTACAGCTGATATATAACCGTAAGTAAACAGTAAAAATCCTAAAAACAGGCATCACTGCGTCTCAAAATGTCTGATCAAAATATAAAAACGGTTATTCCTGACAGTGAACCCCACAATGGAAGATAGCGCCTGATTATCCAAAACGGCACCTTTACACCATTTTACATCAATTTTTACAAAAAGTGGCACAGTCTTCAAAATGGTAGCAATGAAAACACAGCTCCCTCACCACAGTATGAAAAAGTTTTCATTTTTGACAATGTATTAAAATACAATAAAACCTATAAAAACTGAACACACAATAAAGTGACACAAATGCATTTTTTCATACAGTTGCTCCATGAATTAATATACAGCCCCACAAACTTTTAACTGTGACAGCCAGGCTCCATTAATTAAGAATATACATCCCCCTGTCCCATGAATTAATTAAATGCACATTAGGTACCATATTATGGGCGGTAGAAAAATAATAAACATTAACTCACCTCATGCACGCAGGTCCAGGGCTCCATCCCGCGCTCCACTTCACTTCTTCTGGGGCCACCGTCTTTAGCATCGCGTCAACTGTGCGGCAGAGGACGCTGCGGGGTGAGGTCATCACGTCGCCGGCCGGCGCCCTGCACAGTGAGCAGAGACGCTCTGCCTGTCAGTGCCCCTGCGATTACCTTGCAGCGCCGCGCCAGCACGCCGGCTCTCAATTACATCGGCAACACAAGGATGCCGATGTAATTGAGTTTTTTGATCGGGCCAGCGTGTGCCGTGGGCCCCACTGGGAGCTCCGGGGCCCCGGCACTTGCCCGGGTACGCCGGGTGCTGACGCCGGCCATGAGTCAGCCACAAGCGCCACAGAAACTGGCGAAGCACTTATGACCAGAGTAGTTGATCAGAGGTTAGCTGAAGCACATCGCTGAAAGTTTTTGGGACTTTGGTGCATAGAGGAGGTGTGATTCCATTTTTACTGTGGATGAATATAGCCGTGAAGCTGTGCTGTGCCATGCCTGTCGTTTGCCAATCCAATGCTAATCCTAATCATCAAGGACTTTCAGATTCACCACCTTCAGATGAGAGGTCTACATTAGAAGGACATGTGCCTTGTGTTCACCTTCGCTGCCCTACACGACTGTGCACTACTCACTGTTCTTGGATTGGTGTTGGCCCTTTAAATGGATTGTCCACTTTCATCAAATAATTGATATTGTTTGTGCAATGAAAAGTTATACAATTTTCCAATATATTTGCTGTATACCCATTTCCTATATCGCTGCTTGCTGTCTTTAACAGGAAGCTTTATTTTTGACTTCCTGTGGATAAAAATCTGTCTCTGACCATGTGATGTCACACAGGTTCATGGCCCGTTATATGAAAGAGTAATATGTGCACACAAAAAGTATATCAGTTAACTAATTCTGATCTAATTTTCACAAAAACAATATTATAGGATTATCTCATGAAAACATCACATTGTCCATATGCTTTGTAAGGAAATGTGGACGGCTAACTGCACACGCAGCGGAAGGGCTACAGATTTTTCTCTGAATAGTAATTCAAAATTAGTCAGTATTATGCTGTGATTTTGGAGGGGGGCAAATATTTCTGTTCTGTGAATCGCAGAAACTACATGACATACTGCAGATCATAAAACCCTTTTCTGCTGCAGATTTTTTTCTACAAAAAGTGTATTGGTCTATCAACAATCCTAAAAACGACACTGTTACTGCAATATGCTGCATCTCTAGTGAAATGACTGGGATGGGCCAGAATAAAAATTTTGACATTGACAAAAATATTACCTGTCTTATCCAAGCTTTGCATTCGATTTTACAGTATTTACCTGAATAAGGCTGAACTGCAATACCAGACCCACCCCAAACATGAATCTCTGGAAGATTTTCATAACACATTTACTTACCCGGTCCTGTCGCGATCCCCGAGGTGCGTTTTCCGACGAGGATGAAGTCTGGCGCGATTCACTAAGATCTTGTGCCCGATATCCTGCATGTGTCGCTCAGGTCCGCCAGAGTTCACCTTCTTCTTCCCGGTGTATGTGAGTGCATTGTCTTGCAACACAATTTGAATTTTAAATCCCGCGCTTAGTCTGAATCAGTCGGGTTGTCCCAAGGCCCCCCCATTTGTGTCGCATGAAAGTCGATGCAATTCGCCAAAATCCGATCGTGTGCGCCAAAAACCCCTGTTAAATGCGGCGCAAATGGGAAATACTCGGGAAACCCGACGATAATGCGGTGTGCGGACCCTTAGTAATTGTGCCCCATTATTCAAACCATGAACAATCAATCTCCTGAACCTTTTACTTTATAAAAATTTGCATGATGTCAAAGAAAATCCACATGCTTTATAGATAATATCTTTATACGCTTTAGGATGGTGACTTCTAATTCAGCATTCTGTATGAGTACATCTTGTATGTTTTAATCAACAACCGTGGTGATTGGTAAAGCCTGGAGTCATTACTTTGAGACAACATTAAAGTCACTGTAGAAGACACGCTATGTTGTTTCCACTGTGCTGGCAGCACTTAAGGGAGGTGAAGACACAAATGTAATAATATCAGCTCACGCTTAGTGTCATCAATTAGCGCTGTTTACTTCTGGAAGCCGCTGGAATTCCCAGTTGTCTTTCGGAAAGGTGGGCAATGCTGCACGCAGTAAGCAAATTACACTCATAACTCTTCCTGAAAGTTAGGACAGGAGCAAGAAAGATGAATCGGCTGTTTCTGAACTGAATAAAAAAGAAAGAGAACTTATCGTTACAGCGCAATGTCTTTATATCCATGATATTTCACTAACTTAATAACAGATCATAATGTAATAAAAACGTATTTGTTCAAAATCATGGACTTCTGAAAAAAGGTATCATTATATATACAATTTGAAAACCATTGTGGAAAATAGTATAATTCACCCAGTTAAAGGGAACCTTTCATCAAGATCAGGCACAATAAAACTTACCCCCCACTGTGCCTTTGTTGAAAAGTGCACAGACGTCCCAGCTTAAATCTGCCTCCTCCAATCAGTAAAATCATTTCCCAAACTTTTTAAGCCTTTGTCTATGTTGGCTCTGCGTGAAATGGAGAGAAGATCTGCAGCTTTCCACACAAAGCTATCTGATAAATACACCATGCAATGAGAGGGTCAGCATTCTGCTATGAACAGGAAGTGGACAGGAACAGGACTTCCTGTCTGCTCAGGCCAAGATTTGACAAAAACACTGAGCTGTTAATCAAAAGAAAGAGGTGTAGTTCACTGGCAGTCTGGAGAAAACATGACTCTTCTGTTCAGAATTTGACTCATCTATGCTCATTTCCACATGAGAATAAAGGATCTGATTAAGGTACGTTGCCTCAATGGCCTATAATTCTAAATGATATGGGGAGGACTTTTAACAGTTTACCAGCAGCTATTACCAGTGTGAAATTCTGGTGACAGGTCTTCTTTAATATTGAAATTCATGTCATACGTGTCCATCACATGAATAGATTTCTATCCACTGGAAGTAAACTTAGAAGCTTTCTATTGAAGGACAGCAAGCAGAGATCCAGAGATTGATACCCAAAATTGTATAGCTTTTCCTTATACAAACAATATCAATTATTTTCTGAAGGTGGAAACCGATTTAACATGCCTATGGGCTGCTCTCAGACTGCAAACAGCAATAGACCATAAACACATGAACAGAACTTGCTCTGAGATTTGCACAGTTGGCGGTTGGCTCACATGCAAACCACGGCCTTCTGTATGAGGCCATAAAATTACAGATCCAGCGATACCCATATGACAATCCAGCAATGTGGATGATCAATCCTCCATTAGATAGTCCATACAAGTAGTCCCAGCAACAATTGGGAAATTCTAACTACCAATCCTTGGTGAAAAGTCATGTACTTTTAATCATCTAACAAAATGAGCAAAAAAGCAAACACCGCAGCTGATTTTTATCTTGTGACTGTGGGCAGCTCCCTTGCTGCAACCAAAACACAGCATATAATTGCATCAGAAATAAGATGATTTTGTCTAGTTGCTTGTAAAATTATTGTAAATTTGTACATAATTGGGGAAATTTACAATCCCTTCTCTGACAGTTTTCTGACAGAGAAGCCATGAAAAAAAATTCCAATTCCAATTATGGGTGGGCAGGGACGGGTACGGCCCAACCCGCCTTATTTATTATAGTCTCTGCCGGAAAACTGCTGAAAGCCCCGCCAGGTCTGCTACTCTTAATGAATCCCCCAATGTTTATGCCAATATGATAAGAACTGTGGAAGAAGCCATCGCCTCTATGAGAGCAGTGGGTGTTGTAATCCCCACCAAAATGTTACTGACTATTCCATGGATTTGTATCAATGTTTTAGCCTAAGAAACACATTTAGTTTTATGTCAATATCCCCTTATAGATTATCAGTATCTCATAGTCCCCCAGAGTCATCTTGTGCCCCAGAGCTTCTGACATTTTCAAGCTTGAAGTTTTTTTGTGATACCATGTAAATAACTTACAAATAAGTGGATTATATATATTCTATTTTCCAGACATTATTTTGTTGCTTGGGAAATAAGCTTTGTGTACCAGCAGTTAGTACAGTAATTGCATTTGTGTTTATTGTCTGCCTAATTGTTATAGTCTCCACCATATTCATCACTGCATTGTGCCCTTAATCCCTTTACTGTAAATTCCTGACCTCATTTAAAAGCCTTTAATATCTGCTTCTGTTTTAAAGGATTTCCAGGCGATAAAAAAGCATCTTTACTGCAGATTGAGGCTCTATGTTTGTTACACTTGGGAGGCGTCAAGAGACATGCTGTTATTTTAATATTTAAAGCCATATGTTCACTTTTGAGGCCTCCACAAAAATTCTCAGTTGTAAGTTCCGGTGCTGGCGTCAAGACTGTTATCTGAAAATATTCTTTGCCATTTTTTGTAAAGATTTATAAAGAGGTTAGGGGCAAGGCTTGCAAATGTGTAAGTCTCGATACCCGAAGTATTGTGCTGCAACATGTCCCAATATATGCTCATACAATGGGATACATGACATAGCTGAGCTCATCTCCCTGAAAGCGGGAGGAGGAGTGAACATCGGCAGCAGCCGGTAATTCAATGCTGCAGATATTCAGGGGCTCTTCCCAGTGAAAACACATAGGGGCACATTTACTAAGAGCAGTGCAAACTGCATTAAATGTAGTTTGTCTGTCTATAATGTAGGGCAGTGATGGCTAACCTATGGCACTAGTGCCAGAGGCGGCACTCTGAGCCCTTTCTGTGGGCACTCAGGCCATCACCAGAGATGATTCCAGGTATCTTCCTGCACTGCCAGACAGTCCAGGACTTGCTGTGCACAGAGATTTTTTAAAGTGACAGCTCTACCTGGGACTATTTTCTGCTTTATTGGTGTCCTCAGGTGCTGGTATCAATGAAAACTGTGACAGAGAAGGGAGTATAAATCACAAATTACATTTCTGTGTTGGCACTTTGCGATAAATAAGTGGGTCTTTGTTGTAGTTTGGGCACTCGGCCTCTAAAAGGTTCGCCATCACTGATGTAGGGTATGCCAGATTCATGATTGACAGGCAGATTCATGAAGAACGTGCGCTAGAAGAGTTTACCAACTTTTTTGTGGTGTGCCTTTAACATAGGGCGTGCAACACATTTCTGTCGGACTTTGCATGATAAATATAGTGCATGATCCGACTGAGCCCCCTAATTTGTGTTGCACAACTGTGGTGCAGACACTTCTTAAACACCTGTGCAAACAATTTGGACTTAAAAGAATGTGCAAAGTCCACCAAAAACTGGCGCCTTAAGTAAATGTGCTCCATAGAGCTTTTGCTCAGTAGAGGCCGGTGATGGATTCAATGCAGTTGCATCCGTCGAACATAGCCTCTGAGGTCCTCCACTGAGCATATACTTTGCACTCCGACAGGAAGCAGGATGATATAGTGCAGCCTGCTATGATTTTTCTTCCAATGTTTCCTGCTGGATGTGACATATGCTGAGCAGATGGAGGAAAAATGGATCACATAGGTCTTTGTGATTGTTGCCTTCATTAGCTGTTGCATATTGTTCTTGAAACAAATCAAAGTAGTTTTTGGGTTTTGTATTCTTCATGATGTAGTGTTGATTTTCATATTTAGTACTGTTTATTCTAAGACTCCTTAGACTTCTATATGTTTAGCTATGTCTTACTCTATAGCAATTATTATAAGAAGCATATCTCCGAAGATAGCTAGACAGAGGAGCAGCCAAGTGTTAGATTGTTCTCAAGATCACAAACCATAACAATTGAACAATGTTCAGCGCTCACTCCTTTCTCTGGTAGTTTAAAAGTTTTAGTTTCAGGTTTAGTATTCACCACACCCGTCAGGAGTAGAGGAAAATCTGGGATCTCTCCAGCATCTACACCAAAGCTCGTGGCTCCAAAGCCGACCTCAAGCTACTTCCGTATCCACAGTGATTGCTATAAAGTTTTGGGTAGATGCATGGCATAGATCACCAGAATATATTATTAAAATTCTTTTATTTATCTACTTACAAAGTAGCCCTAAAAGTGTGCATTTAAAATAACCATTTAAAATGCCTAAAGCATCATACATTTAAAACATACATTTTGCCACATGTTTTACAGAAATATTAACAATTATGTGACATGTAACACATAAAGACTTGGAAAATGTATAACAAAAATTAACTTTCATTCTACAACAAAAGGTATATTTAAAAGGTTTAAAATGTACTATAGGCAATAATATTAATAATTAAAATACTGTAATTGGAATTATTCCGATTTTTTCAATATGCCTTTTCTGTTGCTATCAAGTTCTCTTTGTACAAACATTTAAAAGATGGTGGGAGTCATAGGTCACTAAAATGAAAAAGAAGAAACTTACAATTAGGTTTCCTACATCAAGGATATCGTACAGCATTTGAGAATTTCTGAAAACCCAACATTTTCCAATGTCTAGATAAAGAGCTGTTTTGAGGACAATCCAAGCGTGGCTTTGCACAGTGTGATAACTATAGAGAGATAAGTTGTTACCTGGACGGCTTCCTACTGACTCGACGATTGATAGAATTTTTTGTTAAAGGTATTTCTTTTACTGTACATAATATAATTGAGCAAAAGCCTCAGTAATCCTGAAATGTGAAAGATATGGCCAATGATTGGCCACAGTGGTCAAGGGAGCCCACTACTTACAGTCTGGTCAGGGATACAGGCAATGGAAGCAGGTTGTACGACAGTGGTGCACCAAAGGCAGGTGAGTGGGGCTACATTCGCTGATTCCTGATGTAACATTCCGATGCTAGAGTATATCTCAATGGAATACATCCTACTGTTATACCCTACCCCCTGGAAAGTTGGAGGAGGAATGAACATAGACAGTAACCAATGATTGTTTGTTGCCAATGTTCCAGATGTCTCCCAAGTGAGGTCCTTATATGGACAGTTGTATCACTGAGGACCTCTGAGAGCATAAATTTAGCAAAAGCCGGGGAAGGATGCAATACAGTGGTATCCATCCCCATAGGGAATTATGACCTTTGTTGACCGTATACAGGCAGTCCCCGGGTTACATACAAGATAGGGTCTGTAGGTTTGTTCTTAAGTTGAATTTGTATGTAAGTCGGAACTGTATATTTTATCATTGTAACCCCAGCCAGAACTTTTTTGGTCTCTGTGACAATTTGATTTTAAAAATGTTGGATTGTCATAAGAATCAATATTAACACTAAAGCTTCATTACAGACACCTGTGATAACTGTTACAGCTAATCATTGCCTAGGACTAAAGTAGAATAAATTACCAATATCCAGAGGTCCGTTTGTAACTAGGGGTCGTATGTAAGTAGAGTGTTCTTAAGTAGGGGACCGCCTGTGTTTGTAGCTCGGCAGTAGGAGGCAGGATAGGCAGACACAGCTTAAGGATGCGTCTGTCTCACCGTATAAGTTTATGGATATGCGAATGTGATAAGTGTATACACCGGGAGCTTCACTGGTATATATACTGAATGTATTCATAAGATGTGAATGTAGCCTAAGCCTTATTTTTTATTTTTAAAAACATCAAACTTGTCCTGCCAAGATTAGATGATCACGTTTTATAGGTCCATTTGATATAATATTAGAACTGTTTTCAGAATTTCACACCCCTCTTCTGGTACTGCAGGAACCAGCCTTGGGAAAGGTACAGAGCAAATGTGCTTGTCTTTGTAGGAAAGAAATCCTTTGTTGCCAGATTTTCATTAAGGTCTTCTTGTATTATTGCTTTTTTATCAAATAGCACTCCAGGATATGCTGTGATGTTCATTACTTTTCAGTTGTCCATTGTCTCAGTTGAATCCTTTAGAGGAGTTTTAGAAACTAAGCTCAAAGTATTGGAGAAGGCAAAATAGTGATGTAAGAATCACTTTGAGATCTAGATTTTTATCATGTTGGTCATAAAATCTTTCTTTCGCCTCTTTTTTATAAACTATCCTACTGTATTTATTTAAACTTCCATTTTTCAGCAATGAGTTTCCAATCTTCCAGATCTCAGAAAGGTTTAGATATTTCATTGGCTACTACATAAAACACTTTTTGGCCAAAATTTGCCATAGTTTTTAAATAGATTCTGAATAAAATGGGTTGAATAGTAAGAAAGAAGTCTATTTAAACAGGGTCCACAGAAGGGCCAGTAAAATAGTAGAATGTGATTGACCTCTCTAAGTAATGGTGGTAGGCAGCGGTGTGGCAGGAAGGAGACAGTTGTCAGAAAGCTGGCATTACCCATGCTCCACCAACATGTAAGTGAACCCCAGTGCCATCTTTTTACTATTGAGTAAAGCATCAGAATTTGTCCTATAGACGTTGTGGGGGTTTGGCCCAGTAGAGACCGTGGTAGCAGGGTGCTGGGATGCAGTTCAAGACAGGGACACCAGGGTACAGTCCAAACAGGTCTCGCCTGCGTTTATTGCAGCAAAATAAAACCAGCCTTTACATTCAGGTATTTGAATAAACAAAAGAAAACCTACCCGTCAGGGTGCTAACTATACACAATAGTCCACTAGCTCACACTAAACAAAAGATCGCGTGGCTGCTCCAGACCCACAGGTCAGAGCTGTGTCCTCTCAGCCTCCTTCCACAGAGAGACAACCCACTCAACTCTGCTGAGTCATTTTATCCAGGCTAATTAGGCTGTTCCCATCACCTGTGTCCAAGGTGCTGGACAAACCCACCTCAGCACTAAGGCCTTGCATAGAAGCAAAACCTAGGGGAAACATACCGCCCATCCACAGTTAACCCCTTCAGTGTCTCACATACCCTCCCCCTCTGTTTGACCCTGTGGGGACGAACACTTTTGGCCATCAGACAGTGGGTACGGGACAGGGCATCGGCATTCCCATGCAATTTTCCTGCTCGATGTTCCACCGTGAATTTAAAATTCTGGAGCATTAGGAACCACCTTGTGACCCTGCCGTTCCTCTCCTTGGCCTGACTCATCCAGGTTAGGGGAGAGTGATCGGTCACCAGTGTAAACTGCCGCCCTACCAAATAATACCTCAGGGATTCCAGAGCCCATTTGATCGCCAAGCACTCCCTCTCAACTATACTATAGTTCTTTTCAGGAGGTGTGAGCTTGCGGCTCAGGAATGTTACAGGATGTTCCTCACCCTCCACTACTTGGGACAGGACAGCCCCCAAGCCCACGTCAGAAGCGTCAGTCTGCACAATAAAGGTCTTGGTGAAGTTAGGGGTGATCAGTATCGGTCCCTCACACAAAACCGTCTTAAGTCGCTGAAACGCCCCCTCAGCCTCTTCACTCCACTTTACCATCACCGCCCTGCTACCCTTAGTCAGGTCAGTCAGAGGTGCCGCTATTGTCGCAAAATCGGGGATAAATCGGCGATAATAGCCCACTATGCCCAGAAAAGCCCTCACTTGCTTCTTGCTCAAAGGTCGTGGCCACTGCTGGATCGCCTCTACTTTATTTACTTGGGGTTTGATGACCCCTCGCCCAATACGGTACCCCAGGTAACGGGCCTCTTCCAGACCCAGTGCACACTTTTGGGGGTTCGCTGTCAGCCCTGCTGCCCTCAGGGAGTCTACCACTGCTTGTACTTTGGCTAGATGACTCTCCCAGTCGTTACTATAGACCAGCGGTGGCGAACCTATGGCACGCGTGCCAGAGAGGGCACGCAGAGCCCTCACTGCTGGCACGCGCCCCATCCTCCCAACCACTGCCAGGTGCGGACAACCACTGTCCACACCTGGTTGTCATGGCTGTTAGCAGTATCGGAGCTGCGCTCCGATACTGCTAACAGCCATGACAGAGCAGGGCGCTGACACTGCCTGCTGTCACTCTGATCACTGCAGCGCACAGGACGGTAAGCATCCCCGCGCTGGCAGCGAAATGATGTCATTACGCTGCCAGCGCTGGGCACCTTACTCCGTTTGCGCTGCAGTGATCAGCCGGAGGAACGAGTCTGAGGTGAGTGTATTTATTTTTTTAATTCAGCGCATCCATCCTGCCCGCTCCCGCACCTCCCATAAAACTCCGCCCGCAACTCCGGGCCGAAACTCACGGCACAAACTGCGCCCGCTACCACAAGTCCCACCCCCCCCCCGCGCGCCCGAACCCCAGCCTGTTATGCCCGCTACCGCAACCCGGCGCCCCCCCCCCTCCGCAAGAACTCCGGCCGCTCTCACTCACCCGCCCCCCCCCCCCCCCGCTCAACTCCGGTCACTGCCCCCCATCACCCCCTCCCCTGGAACTCATGCCTCATAACCACACTGAACCGAACTCCAGATGCTGCAACCCCCCCCTGGAACAACAGACACCTGAGCAAGAGTAAGTAACATATGTATTTTTATTTATGTATATGCATATTATATTATAAATTTATTAGTGCATTTATATATACCTGTGTGAGGGCTTATTTTTTGCATAACATATTTTACTTCTCATTTATTATTCCATGTCGTGTACTGGGAAGCTGGATTTTAATACTTTCGCTGTGCGCTCCAAATCATTTGTCTCCTTTATTCTTTGGTTCGGTCCTATCGCAGTGATACCAGATTTGTAGGTTTTATTGTGTTTTAATGCTTTTTCTATAATTAAAACAGTGTACGAAAAAGAAAATAGTTTCGCCATCTTGTGACGCTAATAACTTTAGTGCACGGAGCTGGGGAGGGGTGATTTTTTTGCTTAATGAGCCGTTGTTTTCATTGCTACCATTTTGAGGTCTGCGTAACCTTTTGATAACTTTTTATTACTCTTTTATGTGATGTAAAATGGTGTAAAAGTGGTGTTTCAGTGTGCATAGGACTGCTGGAATCCGAGCTCAGACAGTCCTGTGTAAATTGATTCTAAACTAAACCGTCAGTTTTCTGGTTAAATTGCCGTACTGGCACTTTGCGATAAGTAATTAGGTTTTGGGTTGCAGTTTGGGCACTCGGTCTCTAAAAGGTTCGCCATCACTGCTATAGACTATAATGTCATCTAAGTAGGCCGAGGCATAACTCCGGTGAGGTTTTAGCACGAGATCCATTAACCTCTGGAATGTGGCGGGAGCCCCATGTAGCCCAAAGGGGAGTACCACGTACTGAAAAAGCCCATCAGGGGTAACAAAAGCGGTCTTCTCTTTAGCCCTGTCAGTCAGGGGTACCTGCCAATACCCTTTCGTCAGGTCAAGGGTGGAGAAGAACCTAGCCTGTCCAAGTCGTTCTATCAACTCGTCAACCCTGGGCATGGGATAGGAATCAAATTTGGACACCTCGTTCAACTTCCTAAAATCATTGCAGAACCGTAGGGAACCATCAGGTTTGGGAATCAACACAATAGGACTCGACCAGTCACTTTTAGACTCCTCGATAACCCCCAGGTCTAACATCTGCCTGACTTCTTCGGATATGGCAAGCCGGCGCGCTTCAGGGACCCGGTAAGGTTTTTGGTGTACCCGGATGTGGGGTTCGGTTATGATGTCATGCTTGATGACTGAAGTACGTCCCGGTAACTTAGAGAACACATCCATATTTCGGAGCACAAACTCCTTCGCTTCCTGAATCTGGGCCCTGGAGAGGGACTCCGAGATCCGTACTTCAGGCACCTTGGCATCGGGTACACCTACCTCCGGTGTCCCCTTCTTGGAGACAGATGCCTTCTCTACTCCCATGGCCATCAGGGACTCTCTTTCCCTCCATGGCTTTAGGAGGTTCACGTGGTATATCTGTTCGGGTTTCCTCCTCCCCGGCTGAGATACCCTGTAGGTTACCTTCCCCACTCTCTCCATGACCTCATATGGCCCTTGCCATTTGGCCAAGAACTTGCTCTCCACGGTGGGCACCAGAACTAGCACTCTGTCGCCTGGGTTAAAGGTCCTGAGTCTGGCTGACCTATTGTAGACCCTAGACTGGGCCTCTTGTGCCCTTGTCATGTGTTCCTTTACAAGGGGCATTACCGCCGCTATGCGGTCCTGCATAAGGGAGACGTGTTCTATCACACTACGGTGGGGGGTCCTCTCCTGCTCCCAGGTCTCCTTGGCTACATCCAAAAGCCCACGTGGGGAACGGCCATATAACAGCTCAAAGGGTGAGAAACCCGTGGAGGACTGGGGAACTTCACGTATGGCAAACATCAAATAGGGCAACAAACAATCCCAGTCCTTCCCATCTTTGCTGACCACCCTCTTAAGCATCCCCTTCAAGGTCTTATTAAACCTCTCGACCAGGCCATCTGTCTGAGGATGATACACAGAGGTGCGGAGCTGTTTTACCTGTAGTAACTTGCACATCTCCTTCATTACCCTAGACATGAATGGGGTACCCTGGTCAGTCAAGATTTCCTTGGGGAGGCCTGTGCGTGAGAACACCTGGAACAGCTCCCTAGCAATATTTTTGGAGGAG
The DNA here is from genome assembly GCF_040894005.1 of Engystomops pustulosus. Taxonomy (NCBI): domain Eukaryota; kingdom Metazoa; phylum Chordata; class Amphibia; order Anura; family Leptodactylidae; genus Engystomops; species Engystomops pustulosus. The sequence goes on from NC_092412.1 coordinate 218,535,082, forward strand.
GTGTTCCTTAATGGAATCGCCTCGGGATACCGCGTAGCGTAGTCCAGGATAACTAGGATGTATTGGTGCCCCCTGGAGGATTTGACTATGGGGCCAACCAGATCCATTGCAATCCGTTCAAAGGGCACTTCTATGATCGGTAGCGGGACCAAAGGACTCCTGAAGTGGGAGACCGGGGCAGTAAGTTGACACTCAGGGCAGGAGCTACAATACCGGTTTACCTCCTCCCATACCCCGGGCCAGAAAAATCGCTGCAGGATCCTCTCTCGGGTCTTCTCAGCACCTAAGTGCCCTCCCAGCACATGTTTGTGTGCCAACTCTAGCACCAGCCTACGGTGAGATTGGGGTACTACAAGTTGCTCAACCTCCTCACCCCGTATCTGGTCGACCCTGTACAACAGTTCCCCAATAATCACCATTCGGGGGTATATTTTATCAGCCCCTGGTATTTGGAGTACCCCATTTATCACCTTGACATTCTCCCGTGCTTTGACCAAGGTAGGGTCCTGTAGCTGTGCAGCCCCAAAATTGTCACGGGAAATCTCAAGGTCCAGCATGTCGGCCACCTCCTCGTGGCCCTCGACCTCACCAGCTAGGACCTCTAGGGGAGAGAATTCATCACATGGGGTCACCCCTACTGCTGGTGTGTGTACATCGGCCTCAAAGGGTTCAGGGGCCAAGGCCGGACATACCTGATGTCCATTATCTGCAACAGCACCTGAGGTGGGTCTTCGTCTCCAGAGGTCCCAAAACACCGGTAAGTCTCTGCCGATAATAGCCTCATGAAAAAGGGTCCCCACCACCCCCACTTCATGGGTAACAGTACCACAAGGGGTATGTAGGTTGATGACAGCGGTGGGATATTCGCGAGTGTCCCCATGTATACACAACACTCCCACTCTCCGCCTTTAGCTGGGGGTACTTACGGGCCTCCGTTTCACTCAGGTCGTAGTAAGCCTTCTGCGACTCGCCGGTCAGGAACGGTGCCAGGACATCTGCCCACTGCTCAGCCGGTAACTCCTCTCGCTCAGCTACTCGCTCGAACACAGTGAGATACGCCTCCACGTCGTCGGTCGTCGCCATTTTTTGTAAGGCCTTTTGTACTGCAGCCCGTGCGGAATGCTGGACAACCGGGTACCCTTGCAGACCAGTATGGGACCCCTCAGTAGTCGTCGCTTGCGGTGCTGCCATCATGCCAGAAAACTTCTCCATCATCAGCTGGAACATGGCTCGGGATTCTTCCTGCTGCTGGCGGGACCTCTCCTCCTGCAGCTGGAACATGGCTTGCTGCTGACGGGACCTCTCCTCCTGCTGCTGGAGCATGGCTTGCTGCAGCTGCCGATTAGCCTGGGACTCTTCCTGCTGCTGCTGCCGATTAGCTCTGGCCTCCTCTTGCAGGTATTTAATAAAGTCCTCCATCTTGGCTGTATCCTGCAATTTGCCTGATGCTTTCAGCCAGGCCATGCAATGTTGCAGGATGTATCAAGCCTTCCAGGTGTATGTCTTTTTGAACTGCCCGCAATCCGAAGCACCATATGTGGGGGTTTGGCCCAGTAGAGACCGTGGTAGCGGGGTGCTGGGATGCAGTTCAAGACAGGGACACCAGGGTACAGTCCAAACAGGTCTCGCCTGCGTTTATTGCAGCAAAATAAAACCAGCCTTTACATTCAGGTATTTGAATAAACAAAAGAAAACCTACCCGTCAGGGTGCTAACTATACACAATAGTCCACTAGCTCACACTAAACAAAAGATCGCGTGGCTGCTCCAGACCCACAGGTCAGAGCTGTGTCCTCTCAGCCTCCTTCCACAGAGAGACAACCCACTCAACTCTGCTGAGTCATTTTATCCAGGCTAATTAGGCTGTTCCCATCACCTGTGTCCAAGGTGCTGGACAAACCCACCTCAGCACTAAGGCCTTGCATAGAAGCAAAACCTAGGGGAAACATACCGCCCATCCACAGTTAACCCCTTCAGTGTCTCACAACGTACATAACCTGATTTTATTAGGACTCTTGTCACTAAATTTGACCCCTTTAAACTACTAACCCCTCATGTAGGGTATGAAGTTTCGAACTTTTATGTGAAATCCCCCATTTTATTTTATAAAAATAATCACATCGAAAGTCATGTGAAAATCAGCAGAGAAGAGTCCAGATTTTGTCAAGTTTAGAGGCTGCAGGGGGAGTTTCACTTCACTTGCCCTTAAAGGGGTTTTCCCATCAGGGCATTTACATTTAATTAAATTAATTTGCCATATGTAAACATTTTTTCAATTGGATGTTATAAAAAAAAATGTTCCTGTGTGAAGATAATTTCTCATATATGTAGTCATGTTGTCCCTTAGAAACCAGATGGCTTCCCCAGATACGACCACCTCACACTCTGGCAGCGATGGCCAGACTTGGGCTGTTGAGCCCTGCCGGACCACCAGGATTCAGCAATCATTACTACAGGACGGCTGTGCGACATGTAGAATAACCTTTTGTTTCTTTGTGCACTCAATCCAGAAGAGGTGGCCATATCCGATGAAGCTATCTCATTTCTAAGGGACAACATGGCTACATTTATGAGAAATTATTTTCACACAGGAACAGTTTTTTTAATAACATCTAATTTAAGAAATGTTTACATATGGCAGATTAATGAAACTGAATGTGAGTGCCCAGGCGAGAATACCCCTTTAACTTTAGTTTCAATAAAACTTTATTGATCAAAAAGCAAAAAGACGCCTTACAAAAAAAACGGCAAAACATATGTCCCTTGCAGGGGGCATAACACTGTCTCATCTGATTCATAAGCAGCTACTATATATTCTGAGCAATAAAGTACAAGGGGGAAGGGGTGGGGAAGGGGCACACAGGGTGGGGGAAGAGAAAGGCTTCAACACAAGATTGGTATAGGTGTAGTAAGTGAAGATGTTTGTCATGGTAGCGGGCATGGAGTTACAGATGAATCTGTAGAGTGACAGTAGTAAAGCCCTCTCAAGGTTGGGGGAGCCCTGTGAAACAATCCAGGAGTTTCATATCCCTTCAAACAGCTGGAAGGTGTCACTCCTGGTCCCTCAGAGGCCCTTAACTTTAGTGCTATAAATGGAAAGGGCATTTAATACTCTACCTGAGGGTGCTAGTAGTTTAAAGGGGTAAAATCTGCTCACAGTGTCCCTTCAAACTGTAAAATGGACTATTTACTATGTACTAATCAGTACTACATGCTGCACGGCTTGTTGCTATTTTTTTCTGACATTTTTGACAGAGTCTGCGACATGGGCTCATAACAGAGTCTCCAACGTAGTCGTGAAAATTGCCTAATATACTTTTTTTCTGAATCCAATATCTGGGATCATAATTTATAAGTATCACATCCAGAATTTTTTATTAACAGGCCAGGGCTACCCTATGCTAGGGATGGAAGCTATACACCACCACAATATCATCTTTGGGTGACAGAGTTACAAATGGCAGTCCCAATGGAAATATGGCGACAGTCATACAATGGATGTGAATTCACAATTAAAATGGATTTGTTCTTATTGTGCTTCAAGATAAAAAAAAACTACGGTATTTGAACCTTATTATGAAAATCTGTATTATACCAGGAAAACATTTCTATTAGTAGTTATAACTACACTGAACATCTGGATTTCCATAAAATCCTCTCATTCAACTATCAGTGCTTACACAAATGGCAGAACAAAACAGCTGGGTTATATTCAGCCTTAAATGAGAATTTTGAATGAATTTATATTTCTGTCTCTCATTTTAGCCATTTACCAGCTTTAGCAAATAAGAAGCTTTAGCAGTCTGTGGTATAAAGTGTAATTTATGTGCATTATAACAGCAGAAAATCCCTTGGTTCACAAAGTCCAGCTGGGAAAAGTGTGATACTTCGGTCATTACTGTTGAAGAAGAATATGTTATTATAAACAAAGGGTATTTTTGTACAAGGCGTAAGATAAGCTTGGTTATACAAGGTCACATAGCACAATAATTGTGAATAATGTAACATGTAGGTGAGGTCCTGATTAGATACTGAACAATAATTTGTAATGCTACAGAGAACGCAAGGTTAATTTTTAGGCCTCATGCACACGGATGTGACAAAATGACCTTCACAGATGAGGACTACATTAAAAAAATTAATTTCAGTCTACAGACAGTGGTGTAACTTGAAGCTTATGGGCCCTAGTGCAAAGTCTATGCCAGACCCCGACTATAATGTATGGTTTATAGTACTAGTCTTCTCCTAGGGGAAAGTGACACCTTGTGAGCCCGGTGGTGACCGCACCCTATGTACCCCCTCAAGTTACACCACTGTCTACAGAAGTCCTAGTATAGTCTGTTCAGTAAAGTGAAAAAAGAACAAGACACATGTGCAAAATGGTAAAGGAAAGGATAGCAAGATATGCAAATCACATCGTATAAAGGAGGATCCACACTCAAAGAGATATAGGGTTCAAGTAATAAATACAAAGCGTATTGAAGACACCATTAAAAACATTTAAAATTGCATGAAAGAATTCATGCAGACAAAGGGAATGGTTATGATGCAACCAAAAAACCCTCCACATTCACCCCTAGATATTAGAATGCAGTGAAATTCTATCACAAAAATGCATTTGTAAATTTTTATGGCCGAAGGAAAGCATGCAGGTACACAAATCCAATCTAAAGTAAAGGCACAAATAGCCGATCAGTACATAAACCATCACATGCTAACATCAAAGCCGAATATTACCCAAGTTGGGACTGCATACAGGGGGACATGTGCAAAATGGACAATAAACATGGACCATATAGGCCAGTGGTTGCTACCCTATGGCACTGGTACAGTCTCTGTGGACATGCAGGCTGTCACCCCAGCTCACAGTTCCCCCCACAAGCAGAAGGTGAAGAACAGGGATTACATGTGGAACGGTATTGGCTGATGTGAAAATATATGGTAGGGAAAGGTCGTGGACGGCTTTGTATTTCATGGTTATTTTAAAGGGGACCTACCACCACGATTCTGCCTATAAAGGTAGAACGGGTGGTAGGTGGATGAATGGGACATGAGGATAGCCCTTAGGCATGCGCAGAACGCAGGCCTACGGTTGCGCGGCCATAGCTCCGAGGGCCGGTGCTACTGCGCATGCGCAGAACGTTGGGTACTCGGACGAGAGCTGCGCGCCGAAGATTACATGGTAGGCGGAGGAACGAGGCTACTGGGGCATGGAGTAGCCGCGACTTCTATCCTCGTGTCCAGCTACTCCACGCCCCAGTAGCCGCTTAAAAAAATTTACATACAGACTTATAAAAGTTTACCAAAGTATAGCCGGGACGTGAGGATTAGCCCAAAAAAGGGGCTATCCTCACGTTGCATTCATCCACCTACCACCCGTTCTACCTTTATAGGTAGAATCGTGGTGGTAGGTTCCCTTTAAACTGAATTAGTTGTACAATGGGTTACTAGTGGAGAGACTGACAGAGATGAGAGGCAGTGGTGAAGTGAGGAGAGAGATGGATAAGCTGTCCAGCAGAGTTAAGATTGGAGGGATGTTAGAGAGTTAGTTGAGAGACCACAGAGAAAAATATTACGGTAGTCCAAGATGGAGATGATGAGGGCATGGGCTAACAGTTTTGTAGACTCCGGTTTAAGAGAAGATTGGATACGAGAGATGTTCTTGAGTTGGAGGTGACTGGTTTTAGTAAGGGACTGGATGTGAAGCTTCAAAGATAATGCTGAAGATGACTCCAAGGCAGAGGACTGGTGAGAGTTTAGAGCCATGGATTGTGACTCTTAGGCCTGGTAGAAGGTGCGTTAGGTGGAGGAAAGATTATTAGTTCTGTTTTGTCCATGTTAAGTTTTAGAAAATGGAAATAAAAGATGGAGGATATGGCTGATAAATCCTGTGGAATTTTGGCTAGAAGATAGGTTTTATCTGGGCCGGAAATATAGATCTGTGTGTCATATGCATAGGCTGGGGGGCTTAATGAGCTGGCCAGGGGTGTAGATGGAGAAGAGTAGGGGTCCCAGCACAGAGCCTTGTACTCTGTTCATCTCATGGTGCCATCACTGACTTCCCCACCGATCAGGAAGTTAGCCCTGTGGCTAGGGCCTAACTTGCTCTGTGGGAAACCTCATTTAACCCCTTCCCGACGGGTCCCGGTGAATGCAGAGGGCTCGCGGGCCGAGCCCTCTCCATAGCCGGTAAGTCTTTGCTGCAGTAACACCTGTGATCGCTGCCGGCAACGCCATACTGCCATACTGTATTATGTCAGTATGTGATAGGATCGATCAGACAACCTAGGGTTAAAGTACCCTAGGGAGTCTGGAAAATAGTAAAAGTTAAAATAAAAAAAAGTAAAAAAAAAAAATAATAAAAAAAAACCCTTTTCCCTAGAAATGTTATAAATATTAATAAACAATAAAAATCATAAACACATTAGGTATCGCAGTGTCTGAAAATGCCTGATCTATCAAAGTATAATTACAGAGTTTCTCTGCGTTTAACCCCATAACGGAAAATAGCGCCCAAAGTCGAAAATGTCACTTTTTTTCAATTTTGATAAATATAAAAAAAATCAATAAAAAGTGATCAAAAGTCCTAAAAATTATAGCAATGAAAACACCATCAAAAGTCACAAAAAATTACACCACCCACAGCTCCGTTCACCAAAGTATGAAAAAGTTATTGGCGCCAGAAGATGGCAAAATAAAAATAAAAAAATTTGTACAGGAGGTTTTAATTTTTGTAAATATATGAAAACATTTTAAAACCTATACAAATTTGTTATCCCCGTGATCGCACCGACCCAAAGAATAAAGTAGACATGTCATTTGGGGCACACAGTGAAAGCTGTAAAATCCAAGCCCACAAGAAAAAGTCGCGAATGCGTTTTTTCACCATTTTCACTGCATTTGGAATTTTTTCCCGCTTCCCAGTACACGCCATGGAATATTAAATACCGTCACTATGAAGTGCAATTTGTTACACAGAAAATAAGCCATCACACAGCTCTTTATGTGGAAAAAGAAAAAAGTTATAGATATTTGAAGGTGGTGAGTGAAAAAACTAAAAAGGGCCAGGTCGTTAAGGGGTTAATGTTATGGTGGTTGGGGGGGTTGAAGCAAACAAAATCATAGATTTAACATTTTTGTAAGAGTTTTCCCTTGTATCAATACTAATGGCAGCTTTTCCTGTGAAAAAACACCTTCCATTGTTATAATGCATTTAACTTAGAGGAGATATTCTCAGGGAATTGACTAGGGACAGTAGAATACAGAAACCTAACAAGAAGGCTTATACATTAAAAATGCTGGACGCTGTGGGGGAATTCCCTTGATATCCCAAACAGAAGCATATTGATCCTTAGATTTGCAATAACCTTTGACCTGAAGAACAATCTGATGTTTTTCAGAATATATATCTTTTCAGAATAGGCGTAGCCGTTTCTAAGTTAAGGGGGTATTTTGAGAATATAAACTTCATAAAAAAGACAATAATGCTATAAATGAATGAATACAACAATATAAAGTGTCATAAATCCCTTAGTGCACCAGGACCTACTAGCAGAACCCTCCTGGACTCAACATCCTGGAGATTGCAGAAGTATAGCCTACACGATTCGTACGAGTGTGCAAATATGGCATTTTCCACACTGGGCTGCCAGCAGTAACTATCTGCTAGATCCTGGAAGTGTGAGTGTCAGCTTAACTGTAGGTTAACTATAGTGATATACGCCAAAAAATCAATATTGCAGTGTATTATCACTTTTTTCAAGTCCCATAGTAGAACCAAAAAAAAATAAATGTAAAGAATCAAATGTTAACAAACAAATAAAATCATAAAATTAAAAATATGTTGCATAAATGCCCTATTCAATATAAAAATCTGAAACTGCATAAGAAAGTTAAAATCGGCGCACAAAACACCACTTTATTTGGTATCACCCTGTCCATTACAAAACATCACTGAACCTATCCAGTGAATGGCATAAAAACTAATTGTGGTATCGGTGTAATCGTACTGAACCATAGGACTCCAGGAACATGTTATATATGCTATACAGCAGCGGTTCCTAACCTTTTCCTAACCAGGGGCTGGCTGCACGTATACCCCACCATATGCCCCCACCCAGTAATAGCCCATCACTGATTCCCTCCATCTCATCCCATGAACACTGAAATGATAAGATCCAGAACAAGGGAATCATGAATCATAAGTGTCCCAATGAAAATGAAATGGAAGCCTCAAGAACAAGCTTTGGTCTACCACTGAATAAAAGGAACTACACCCCCTGACCCCTTACACATCAGATAATTACTCATCACTGATTCCCTCTACCAGCATCCTATTTATCACTGAAAGGATAAGAGCCATAACAAGGGAATCATGAAGCATTACACCTCCCCATAAAAACTGCACTAGTTGAGAGTAAAACCTAGCGACTTACAAGTTTTTACCAAGTATAATGCCAATTACATGAAAGGAGCGATGCCTGGAAGGTTGGCGGGATCCAATTAGACATTCAAGATAACTTTTCAGACCTACAAGAAAGATTCAGAAGAAAAGAGGTCAAAACCAACTAAAGCAGAGACTTCATAGAAACTGGACAGCGATGTTGAGCAAATTTATATGCTGATAATGTTCTCCTTTTATCAGTGGAAGGCAGAAAAGTATCCGCAAACTGCGACAGGAACCAAACATTATAGGGGCAATTGCGGCTGAGGCAAAAGGGCTATGATGCCAAAGCTCCAGGATAACAGAGGCCGCTGGCATCTCAATCTTTTTTTTGTGACGCGCCTTAAAGCAGCTGTAGCCTTGTGACTATGCTACAGCAGAATTACATTTAATTTCTTTTTTCAGCAGCAGCCAAGGACTGATGGGGCCTCTGTGGAAATGTGACTATGTTGCAGCAGCAATAGGATAATAGCAACTGCCGACTTCTCCTTTTTTGTCAAGGGCGTATGGTGACTATGGCCATGTTTCTCCACTGCCTCCGTCCCATTAAAGGAAATCTTTCAGCAGGAATGTTATTTTTAGCTGATGACAGGTTTTCCTTTTTCAGCATTCTGAAACATTTCAGTAGTTTATAATAGTTTATATTTCATTACCTGGCTCCCTGGGTGTGCAGCTGGGTGGGTGTGCAGCTGCACCAATCTATGTGTTTTTTGGTTCACAATAGAACATTGTTCTGTTGGGCTGGAGAAATTCAAATGAGGTCATCAGTGCAGTAATATACTGCATCAATATTGAACTTTACACTTTAACATATAGTTACTCTATTTTATGTAACTACATGCCATAACAACCCTTATTACATTGAGCTACACCGATAACCTCTCAATTATCAATGCAACAAGTCATGATCAAAGTTGGAGAAGAGATGGGCATTAAAACACAGTGGGGGAGATTCATTAAGCACATGAATCTTCCCCTCCCCACCAGTTTTTGGCCTTTTCCAACCCGCACACCACTTTGAACTTGTTGGGGCAGAGAGTGGGTGGGGAGTAGGGCGGGTGGAGTGCGGCCCTGGAAGTGAATGCCGGGCCCCCAAGATTTTTCAACAGAGACTAAACGTGGGTTCAGGCGCAGTTTACACTGGTATCCATTAAAAGGCCTCTTAGAGGATACGGTTGCCAGAGTTCCAGCAAGGGGAATTTTAAGACTGGTGTTGAGAACACCAGTCTTAATGAGTTCCCCACTGTCTGACAAAATCAAAAATCACTGTCTGACCAAATCAGAAAATCTAGACCTGTTAATCGTAACCACTACATTACTATTGAACATCACTTATATCATGGTAACACAAGAACAAGCCCTCAATTTTATAACTCTGCTTCATTGAAGTGAAGTGACTGAGCTACGGTAACAGAAACATCTCAAGGACAAACATTGCACACTTTTTGAAAAAAGGGAAACATGCTTTTCTGATCTTATAACTCAATGGGGCACATTTACTTACCCGTTTGGAGTTATTCACCGAAAGTGCATTGTCTGACGATTCACTAAGATCATGCACCCAATATCCTGCACATGTCGCTTCCCTGCTCAGGTCCACCGGAGTTCTCCTTCTTCTACCTGGTGTATGTAAGTGCATTGGATTGCGACACAAGTTGAATGTTAAATCCCACACTCAGTCCGAATCAGTCGGATCGTCCGATGGCACACCTTCCAATCGCCCAAAATCCGATCGTGTGCAACATAATCCCCTGCTAAATACCTGTGACAGTCGTGCAATCCCCGAAAATGTAAGAAAATCAGACTAAAGTGCGGCCACGGACCCTTAGTAAATAAGCCCCAATATATTTTTGATCATCTATCCACAAGCCGTGTTTCTTCAAAGCGGAGCAGCAGACCAGGAGTGTGCACAGCCGCTCTATTCATTCTATAGGGGACATTTATCAATGCTTCTACGCTTCAACAGATTACAGATTATTCCCTAGTTTGAAATCCAGATTATTTTCCGACTTCCCAGTACACGGCATGGAATATTAAATACTGACACTAGGAAGTACAAGTACAGAAAACAATCCCTCATACAGCTCTGTACATGAAAAAATTAAAAAGTTATGGATTTTTGAAGGTGAGGAGGTAAAAACAGAAACGCAAAAACAACAAAGAGCTGAGTCATTAAGGGATTAATTTGGTTTAAATGACTTTAGTTATGTTTGGCCTCTTTTTCTTGAAAAGTGGGGCAGAACTATTGAGGGTTCCAGCACTCAACTATACATATTTAAAATACTTTTTGTTATACCGGCCCCCAGGATTTTTTTTCAGAGGGATTACTGAGGTTGGGACTTTTGCATTGAAACGCTACAAATACATGTCATGGGTGCCCCTGCGACCCATATCCCGGGTCGCAGGTGCACCAGTGTGCTTTACTGTGCCCTTGGAGCCTGCCTGCATGTTGACTCTCCCGGCTCCAGCAGCGCTCTCCTCGCCCGCGCGTTCCCGTCTCCTAAGGAGCGCGTGCTGGCTCTGTAAAATTTAAAGGACCAGCGTGCCGATAATTGGCGCTGGCTGGCCGTTTTCCAAGATACATTCCTGCCCCTTCCTGTCTTCCCTGCCGAATCTTCGTGCCTTGTGTCTTAGAGAAAGCTCTGTTCCTATTTCCTACGCTGTTATTGTGATTTCCTGTTGTGGCCCACATTCCGTTAATGACTTCAATCCTATGCGGCCTGTCCTGACCTTCTGCTATGTCCCCGACTCTGATCCTGTGCTGCCTGTCTCGCCCCTGCCTGTCCCTGACCACGAGTTTGCTTTATGATTCTATTCTTCGCCTTGGCTGCCACCACGGACAATGTCGCGCCTGTGAAACGACCTGGAAGTACCACGTCACAGCAAGTCCAACCAGCTTTGCGGAGGGCTCTGGTAAAAACTGGGTACCACTTAGACAGCGGTCCCAGGTGTTGACTTACATCATCTTCAGCGGTGGTCCAGTGGGTCCACTACCCCAGGAGCCTGACAATACAGCATTGTACTTAACTTCTTTAACTCGGGATCCATACATTGAATGTACAAAGTTGTGAACTGGTATTACTATTGCATGACTGCAACTTGTGGAAGGCTATGGATGCCGTACACTGAACTAATCACAGGTGTCCTAGTACCAATTACTACAAGTAATCTTGAAACGCTTATCACTGTGAGAGATGCATGAACATGCAGCCACCCACGGTCCAGACCTAATTTTGCACAATGTGTAATGATCATTTCACCTGTCAGGAAAAATTCTATATAGAATGTGTGGATTTTTTTAATTTTTTTTTTTAAAAGGGGTCGTTAGAATGGAAATTAGTTTTTGCGTCTCTCTCCAACCTTTGTGAATAATTAACACTCAATCTGCTCTGCCATTCCTGAACATTGCTCCATTAATTCAGTCACAGTAAATCTTGGTGATTAGCTAAGCCTGCAGTGACTCAGGATATGTTAACTTACTACTTACATCTTAAGATGTCCAGCTTTCTATTGACATGATTTATCATACCTGTCCCTCTGTAAAGAAAGGTAAAATATATTATATAGCAATTATCCTAGAAATAGGGTCCCTTCACTATCTACACTCACCGGCCACTTTATTAGGTACACCATGCTAGTAACGGGTTGGACCCCCTTTTGCCTTCAGAACTGCCTCAATTCTTCGTGGCATAGATTCAACAAGGTGCTGGAAGCATTCCTCAGAGATTTTGGTCCATATTGAGATGATGGCATCACACAGTTGCCGCAGATTTGTCGGCTGCACATCCATGATGCGAATCTCCCATTCCAACACATCCCAAAGATGCTCTATTGGATTGAGATGTGGTGACTGTGGAGGCCATTTGAGTACAGTGAACTCATTGTCATGTTCAAGAAACCAGTCTGAGATGATTCCAGCTTTATGACATGGCACATTATCCTGCTGAAAGTAGCCATCAGATGTTGGGTACATTGTGGTCATAAAGGGATGGACATGGTCAGCAACAATACTCAGGTAGGCTGTGGCATTGCAACGATGCTCGATTGGTACCAAGGGGCCCAAAGAGTGCCAAGATATATAAATATTCCCCACACCATGACACCACCACCACCAGCCTGAACCGTTGATACAAGGCAGGATGGATCCATGCTTTCATGTTGTTGACGCCAAATTCTGACCCTACCATCCGAATGTCGCAGCAGAAATCGAGACTCATCAGACCAGGCAACGTTTTCCAATCTTCTACTGTCCAATTTCGATGAGCTTGTGCAAATTGTAGCCTCAGTTTCCTGTTCTTAGCTTAAAGGAGTGGCACCCGGTGTGGTCTTCTGCTGCTGTAGCCCATCTGCCTCAAATTTCGACATACTGGGGCAGATTTATCAAGCTGTCTGAAAGTCAGAATATTTCCAATTGCCCATGGCAACCAATCACAGCTCCCCTTTAAAATATTCATGAGCACTGGTGAAATGAAAGCTGAGCTGTGATTGGTTGCCATGGGCAACTGGAAATATTCTGACTTTCAGACTGCTTGATAAATCTGCCCCACTGTGCGTTCAGAGATGCTCTACTGCCTACCTTGGTTGTAACGGGTGGCGATTTGAGTCACTGTTGCCTTTCTATCAGCTCGAACCAGTCTGCCCATTCTCCTCTGACCTCTGGCATCAACAAGGCATTTCCGCCCACAGAACTGCCGCTCACTGGATGTTTTTTCTTTTTCGGACCATTCTCTGTAAACCCTAGAGATGGTTGTGCGTGAAAATCCCAGTAGATCAGCAGTTTCTGAAATACTCAGACCAGCCCTTCTGGCACCAACAACCATGCCACATTCAAAGGCACTCAAATCACCTTTCTTCCCCATACTGATGCTTGGTTTGAACTGCAGGAGATTGTCTTGACCATGTCTACATGCCTACATGCACCGAGTTGCCGCCATGTGATTGGTTGATTAGAAATTAAGTGTTAACGAGCAGTTGGACAGGTGTACCTAATAAAGTGGCCGGTGAGTGCATATGTACTTATGAGACACAATGGGGCAGATTTACTTACCCGGTCCATTTGCGATCCAGCGACGCGTTCTCTGCGCTGGATTCGGGTCCGGACGGGATTTATTAAGGCATTCCTCCGACGTCCAACAGGTGTCGCTGCTGCGCTGAAGTTCCCCCGAACGCACTGGAGTACATCGGCTCGGGCTGAGTGAAGGTAAGTGCAAGCTCCGCGACACATTTTTTGTTTTAAATGCGGCGGTTTTTCCGAATCCGTCGGGTTTTCGTTCGGTCACGCCCCCCGTTTTCCGTTGCGTGCATGCCAGCGCCGATGCGCCACAATCTGATTGCGTGCGCCAAAATCCTGGGGCAATTCAGGGGAAATCGGCGCAAATCGGATATATTCGGGTAACACGTCTGGAAAACGCGAATCGGGCCCTTAGTAAATGACCCCCACTATCTATACACATCTTTTCAAAAATGGCGGCTTAGATACAGAAGCTGAGCTCTCTGTAGGATGGGTGTCTATGTAAAGGTAATTTAGATACAGTGGCTCAGCCATAAGAATGCTAGATGTCGCTATAATATGGCATGTACATGCTCCAGTTACACGAAGAGTAGTGCAGTATATACAGTAACTGAGAAAGTCGAGGGCTGCTAGATGCTATTTTGGGGTCAGAGCTGACATGCCTCTATCTCTAGTCCAACCTGTGATGTAGGCAATCATAGGAGAGAGTACAAGGTAGAGCTTGCGAATTGTAATGCATTCTCTTCCCCAGATACCCAGATACCCTGGCAAATGCACTGCAAAATTTTTCACGCCATTAACCATACACATTGTTCTAATCTCATTTCCCAGTATTTTTACACAGTATAAGGCTACATTCACACGAACATATGGGGGACGTATATATACGGTGTATATACGTCCCAATTCACTTCTATGGCCTAGCGGTACGGTGCAGCACACGTGCGGCACCATACCGTTGTGTAGTCCGTAGAAAGATAGGACATGTGTATTCCTATGAGGAGGGGCAGGTGGTGAGCAGCGCTCATCCCCTGCTCCTCTGCCTGGCACCGATGTATGCCTGCACTACTATGGTACGGCGGGCATACACCGTGTGAATGTAGCCTAATACCCACCGTAATGGCCTCCACTCTGTATAATGCCCCTGTAACCTGCTCCGGACTGTTAGGCCGATACCCAATTCCATTTGTATCACAGTAGTAAACCGGAATATGAGAATGCAGCCTCAATTATATTTTATGTTGATTTCATTATTAAAATGGTGCTAGCACAAAATACGGTTTTGGCCGTTTCTTAATATCTCCCATTTTTTTAATTCACTTCTTATTGCCTTGTCCAAAAAATTTGCATCGACCACTGTACCTCAATAGTAAATAGACGGGATTCCAGCCTAACAAGACAAGATTTCACTTTTAATTTAGAATAATTTTGTATAACTATATTATTCCCAGAAAAAACTTGAGTTCTGACATAAACATTTACCTGAATTGATTGTTTCTTGCACTGTTAATTCAAACTTATTATACTGAATAGCACAAACACGGAATAATGTATACAATAAATCAAAGATGTAAAACAGCACATTTATGCCTAGAATTGTATTTAGTGCCAGGGAAGAAGCTTTTTTTATTTTGCATAATATAAGTGTATTTTCCTGCATATGATTCATTGTTTTATTATGCATCTCCTTACTTTATATTCCGGGGTTTCCAATATTAAGTTTGTAAAAACAATCATTTATTATTAAAATAGTTTGCTGTTGAGTTTGCAAAAGAGAGGCAGCCAGAAAATGGACACTTCTCCCGAATAATCCCTATGCATCTATATTCACCATAATATGTATCTGATGAAGGTCCTTCAAGACCGAAACGCCATATAAGTTTTGGATTGTAATATTGAAATTAAAGGACATCTAGCACCAGGATGAAGGAATGTAAACCAAGCACACTTGGAACTGCTCTTCTTTTAGCTTCTTTAGCCCTTATTTTTACAAAAAAAAAGGTTTTAACAATTATGCAAATGAAACTGGAGCCCCTTAAGCTCATTTGCATATAAAAAAAAATTGGTAAAAATTGGGGCTTAAGAAACTAAAAGAAGAGCAGATCCTACCAGAGGGGACACACATCTGCATGTAAGTGTGCTTGGTTTACAATCCTTCATTCTGGTGATAGATGTCCTTTAAATACCTATAAACATTTCCTTGGATTGAGTGACTGATTCCTGCAAACAGATTGTAAACTGCAGCCATATGACTTTATATAGCTGCAGTTTAAGGTCTAAACCCGTTTTACTTTACATGTGTCATATGGGCGCTATCCCAAGATTGGAGGTGGTAAAAGCTGTGAGGCTCCCATGATTTATGTACACTGAACATCAGGTGGACTCACAGTCTGTTTCAGGGGTCCTATCTGATGTTTATCTTAAAGGGACACTATCACCTGATTTTACCCCATTAAGCAACCAGCCCCCGCATGTCCTTTACAAAATATCCCGTGAAATCTCACCTGTTTACTATCTCCTTGTGTGAAAATAAACAGAGAAGAGTAATATTTTGTCATTTTGAGTCAGATTTAGAGGCTAAAGAGGGAGTACTTTAGGACAGTACTATACTACATAGAAACATGCTTTTGGTATCATATATCATCTTTATGATGGCATCAGACTTACAGATCTGTGTGCTAAATAGGCAGGAACTGCATCTTTATCTGTAGCTCTTTATGATCTATAGGGGTAATTTATTATGATAAAGGGTCAGCCCAAAAGCCGTGCCAGAGGCTGCGTCCTTTTTCATCGGTGAGGCTGAAAAACCAGGTGTTATGTTTACTAAAACAAGTGTTAAACCTTTAGATTTTTTTTTTGCAGACGTGGATACAAAATGGAAGCAAAATGGAGCCAAAATGCAACAGATGTGCAACGCCACAGACACGCTAATGTGAATTTGACCTGGAGCAATATCTGCACCTGAAAACCGGTGGCTAAAATGGCCACTTTTGGCTTTTTTGCCACATACAGAATCGCTTCAAAAACGTCACCTGGAGGCATTGCATTTCTTCACTGTGTGTTTATGGCCTAAGCTCACATACACACAAACAATATTTTTCGCCTGTATGATGTCCGTTGATTTAGCAGAACACATGTATCCCTATGGGCTAATGTACACGGTTATGTGCAAAACCTCCTGTACGAGTTGCAAACACTCAGAATGAGTTTTATTTCTGCTAATTTCCAAAACTTGGACAGTCTTTTCTGCTGTCATCATCCTGTAAGTGGACTTGAAACATCATGACACATGGGCCATAAACAATGGACACAGATCCATTTTTTTTGCCCCAGTTATCGCAGAAGTGTCCCAACAAGAGATTTTGGCCATCCTGTACTAGAGATATTGGCCATCCCGTACACTGTCACCGTGCGCTGGATTATTCCATCTACAGTATTTTTCAGACTATAAGGTGCATCGGTTTATAAGGCGCACCATCAATAAATGCCTGCTAAAACATCTAGGTTCATATATAGGGCACGCCGGATAATAAGGATGACTGACCAGCAGGTGGCAGACCTGTGCACAGTTCAGGCAGCTGTTGTCTGTAAGTACAGTTCATATATAAGGCGCACTGGACTATAAGGCGCACCTTTGATTTCTGAGAAAATCAAAGGATTTTTTTGTGCGCCTTATAGTCTGAAAAATACGGTACTTCAGTGAGATGTAAAATAAATTGAAAAGGAGTGTCCCTCATTCAGGCTCTATGAGAAACAATGGGGAACATCACAGATAGCTTTAACCTGTGGTCCCTGTGTAATACAATCTTAATTGCAGCACTAAGATTAATATACCCTGCTAATTATTCCTGTCAGCTTCCATATAAGCCCAAACATCCCAGCTCTGCTGTGAACATCATCTCCCAGGAACAGAAGAGCACATAACTCCCCTCACAGCTGTGATTATATCTCGGCTACTATAGAGCTGCTTGATTTAAATGCCTATGTAGGCCTGTTATTTGCCACGGTTCCCTAATGCCTTTATAGGCACAGTGACATTTTACATGCATAATATTGTGGACTATAATGAGAGATTAATATACCTATGCCCTTTTCCGTGTGTAAGTGTTATACTGTATATAGAAAAAAAACCTTTGTATAAAATGCATTCCCAGAGCCAAGGCTGAGACATTCCGCAACATATTTCTGCAACAGATTAAAGTTGCTCCCAAATGCAAGAAGATCTACCATCAAAATGCAGCATAAACCAGGAACACTTACTCATGGATCCAGGCACTGTGACTGTGGCAATCTTCTTATATTTGTTATCCGTGACGTCTTTCATTCTAAAATCTTAAATGATGCTAATGAGCCAGAAAGGCTATGGGCATGTTATCAGAGCCCCTCCGAGATGCAGATTCACAGATTGTTACATTCTGAGGAGCACTTCCCGTTCTCCACTGCTGCCAAGTATACAGGAGGTGCAGGGGGAGGGCGAGACTGAGACATGCTGCTACATTATCACAACTGGCTGTAAAGCCAGAGCACAAAGGGCTTCTGCAACACGCCTGTAGATGGTCAGGTTTATTAGCATAATTTTAAAAGTTGATTTTAGAAGGAGGCCATAGATAACAAATATAAGAAGATTACCACAGTAATCTCCAGATTGCCTGGAGTAAGTACCTATAGCAGGGTTGATCTATTATTGTCTAATGAATGTGCTACACATGAATTACAATTTCCTAATACTGTTATTTGACTGCTATTTTCGTGTGAACACCCTGCACTGTAAGATGGATTTGTAGAGCTGGTCAGGACTGACCTTCCCCATGTTCTATTTATTGTATATCCAGATGGGTTATGGGTGAAAACCCTCCTGATGCTAAGCCCCCATCACATTGGACCAGGTAGTCCAGGAGGTGTAAAGACTCACAATCACATCACTAGCCTAGCCTTGAAAATTCTACTCATTTCATCACATCATTTCCATAGATAAGTACCAATATGTTTCTTTGTTATTCCATGAATTGTAGAAGTCCTTCATTAGGTAACAGAATCCTTCATTTTTTAATGTCTTTTATGTCGGAAAACTGGCATGCAAGGCATAGTACATAGGAGTCAGTGGTGGACATTTATCATATACGGCACTAGTGCATAGGTGACACCTCTCCATGTATTATGAAGATGACTACACTCAGTCAGCAATTAATTATGGGTGAATTGTAATGTTTAAAGGGTGATGAACTATAATACAAGCTTTAATTGAAGACCAGTACAAACTAAGGCTATATTCACACTGCCGTCGCCCGTCCGTACCGTACCGTAGCGGGCAACGGCAGTGCACGGGGAGAGGAGGAGGAGGTGAGCGCAGCTCACCCCCGCCCCTCTCCATAGAGATACATGGCGCACGGCGCCGTATTACGGGAAAAAATAGGACAGGTCCTATCTTTTTCCCGGGTATGGAGCGGTACGTGTGCAGCACCGTACCGCTCCCGTAGGGCGCCGTGCGCCCATTGCCGTCTATGGAGGACGTATATCGGCCGTATATACGTCGGCCGTATATACGTCCTCCATACGGCAGTGTGAATGTAGCCTAAGGGACACATAAGAGAAGATTTATCAAAAGTTTTGTAAGGTAAGACAGGACAGACTTAGACAGAGTTAGACTAGGCAGTTTTATCAATGTGTCATGAAACCACTCCCTCTTGTGATAGG
This sequence comes from Engystomops pustulosus, assembly GCF_040894005.1. NCBI lineage: Eukaryota > Metazoa > Chordata > Amphibia > Anura > Leptodactylidae > Engystomops > Engystomops pustulosus. Next base: position 218,554,229 of record NC_092412.1, read on the forward strand.
CCACACCCCTTTGCCATTCTAGTCAGAACTGCCTGTTGTTGCCACATATAAATCTGCTCATAACACTATTTGCCTTTTTATGTCATTTTCTTTATGTAAAACTTTGAATTTATGTCTCTAAATAACCCAAATAATTCAAGTAATAAAAATGAGAGAAGTATCTGTCAAGTTTGGCTGGTATATTACTGTGACAGTATCTGTAAAGTCATCTCATAGAGCTTCTTTTATCTGCTTCTCGGCAAAGGTGTTGATGAAGTTTTCTGGCTGTATGGTAGGTTCAGTGCAGAGGTTACTTATTGCATCTCTCAGGCTGCCATTGTTACAGCAGCAGCCATGTCTCAGGCATAGACCTTGCTTTAATAATACTTGACAGAGATAATAACTTCGTGCCACTGCTATCCTGGCAGCTACAGAAGCCGTCACTTCACATTGATATCCAGCTGCAAACATGCTCGAGCAATGCTACATGGATTCTGAATTAAGTGACTTTAAGTGTAACTGTAAAGCTATATTGATTTTACCAAATTATTATATGCGATTCCCCCTTTGAAAACAAACAGATTGATACCTACTTTGTTCTGCTCGTCCTTTTCTTTCCAGAGTTCTGGCATTTTCTGTTCTGAAACTGTTTGACAAAAATCTTTCTCACTAGAAGTGAAGTGGGTGGAGACTAATATCTGTCAATCTTTGCCCTCAGACTGAGGTCAGTTAGCTTGCCCACAGATCCCATGATGCCTTCTGTTCTCTCTCAAAGTAATTTAGCATTAATTTTTTTTTAGTTTTCCACAAGTAAATCCACTGAACACCGCACAGTGCACCTACAGGATGTATATGGTGACCAGCCTGGCAGCTTCCATCACATGGAGGTGCAGGAAACATGTAATAAGTGGTAAAAATCATTAGTAACCCAGTTACATGTAGTCTATGCCTGTGCTGTGTGAGGACTAAGGGGAAATAACTTATCTGGACAGAGCTGATATTGCCTATGACAAGGTGGGGTTAGTGAGCAGTGAGTAGAGCAGAGACAGACAGAGAAACTGAAAGGGATTAGGGGAGACTTGTACCTCACTATTCTGTTCAGGAGACATCTACATTCACTGTTCCGTAGGCTTCCAGCTCTGTGAGCAGCTCCTCCCCTCCTCCGACAGAAACAAAGCATACAGTGGGATATGTTTGTGCCACACATTGTAAGGACACGTCGGGAATCCGCCCAACGTGTCCTACAATGTATGGCACAAAATGTAGTGTAAACCCAGTGTTAGACACATTACATAGACACTCCACATAGACACATTGGGAGAGATATTCAAGGGTTTGTACACCGGTTTTCAGGAGTACAACCACTAAAGTAATTACAGTACTTTGCTAACCACTACTAGGCATTGCCATCATTATTATCTTTACACTACCTCCATTCCAAGGGGGCATGAATGGGAGCAAAGAAGGCGGTGGAGTTGAGTAGAGCCCCTTGTGATGCCAAGGGCTATATCCAGTGATTTTACATATACTACCCACAATCCTTAGTGGCACGCTATATATACATCACTTAAAAGAAACCTATCTGCTGTTCTCTCTCACTTATTTTGACATCACTACCTTTTAGAGCAGCTCACAAGGATTCCATCCCATTCTTTATCTTGATTTTTTGCAAAGAATGTGGGCACTAAAATAGAAACTGTCTCAGATTGTTACCAAGAATTTGTAAACAATTTGTGAACAGAAAACAATTTAATTCAATTTGCTTGTCTTGATATAATATTCAATTACAATAGTTGAAGACCAATATTTAAGACATTTAAAAACATATTCATGCATAGAAAAATGGCGATTATATATAGACAAAAGACGCGATTATACATAGACAGAGAAGTAAAACATGAAATCCTTTTTAAGGTACTTTCATAAAATTCCCAAAATGGAAAGAAAAAAGTTCACAGATATTTGATAGATGAAATCTATATTTGTCGATTAACATATATGTGTTAAGGTTTACGACCAAGGGGTAAGTATTCCAGGAGGTTTGTGTTTTCAGGTCATAGGGCCCTATGCCTGTAATACACGTTTTTATATAATAAAAAATGAAAAATAAAATGAAAAATTATAAATAAAAATAAAAAATAGACAATAAAAATTTGTTTCTTTGAGCAGCTTTCAATCTTTTAAGACAATTTTAGCCTTCATGTGGTACCTTTATGGTTTGTAATATGCGACTGTTTGTTATATTATTTGGCACTCACGGTTAGTTGTTATTCAGCTGGGCTGATGTTAGTGTTTCTTAGCGGGACCGTGTTGCGATTTTCTGCGGGTTCCGATCACCAGCTATGTCTATTTCGCCGCTTTGTCATCCCAGGGGACGTTATGTACAGTGTCTCTGGGCTGTGCAAGCTGGATGCGTTCTTTGTTCTGTAGTGGCATTCAGAACGCCGTTGAAGACGCCGCTGATGACGCCTTTGACCGTCTTGTGGATCGTGGGTTTTCACCTCCCGCAGCCCAAACTAGCTGATCTTGATATCATGTGTTATCAGCTTTTGTAGTATCAGCTTTTGTAGTACATACGGCGTTGAAGCTTCCGGAGCAAGGTTATTTTGTACCTTCAAATAAATAGTCCACCAATGTGAGTCATAGATGTTGTAAAGTATGAAGTTGCTCAATTCTTATGACATATGCTAGACGCGTTTCGAAACGTGAAGCTTCTTCTTCAGTAGCTTGAAAAAATGTGTATACCTCCTTCTGTTCACTCACTTTTATACCCCCTGTTGGTTGTTTGTTAATGCCCATCCTGGATTCCTTCCCCTGGTCACCTTGTAAACCTGGTGTGGATTTTTCAAAAAGTTATTTTTGAGATCGGTATATGAAGATTACCTACATATAATCAATAAATGTAGTTTCACAGTAGAACAATACAATTATATATGTATGTTAGGTGGGGGACAGTAGGAGGTTTATATATGAGTTTGACACGCTGATACCCAAGGGGTTAAATGCAGAGTTGGAAAATTTTGGCTTTTTGTAATGGATGGGGCACAGCGGAACACTCTCCACGATAGTCAGGCTGTTTTCCAGCACTCGTGGGGGTCTCCTACAAAAGATTGAAAGCTGCTCAAAGAAACAAATTTTTATTGTCTATTTTTTATTTTTATTTATAATTTTTCATTTTATTTTTCATTTTTTTATTATATAAAAATGTGTATTACAGGCATAGGGCCCCATGACCTGAAAACACAAACCCCCTGGAATACTTACCCCTTGGTCGTAAACCTTAACACATATATGTTAATCAACAAATATAGATTTCATCTATCAAATATCTGTGAACTTTTTTCTTTCCATTTTGGGAATTTTATCCTTAAAAAAGGATTTCATGTTTTACTTCTCTGTCTATGTATAATTGCGTCTTTTGTCTATATATAATCGCCATTTTTTTATGCATGAATATGTTTTTAAATGTCTTAAATATTGGTCTTCAACTATTGTAATTGAATATTATATCGAGACAAGCAAATTGAATTAAATTGTTTTTTGTTAACAAGTTGTTTACAAATTCTTGGTAACAATCTGAGACAGTTTCTATTTTAGTGCCCACATTCTTTGCAAAAAATCTGTGTATATTTGTTCCTTTTTTGGTGAAAAGGTCTTGATGGTAGCACATAGAACTGGAAAGGTTGGAAATTGATAAGTGCCACTACAATATCCCTAAGCAAAATCATTCTTCATCTTGTTGATCCATACATAATTTGATGTAAAATCACATTTCCTTTATTATGCAGAATAGCCTTGGCACTGACGTGAGTAAGATGAGCCAGGAGAAGACTTTCCTCTTATTTCTCCCATCTCCTTCCTCCTGCTCTTTTCCCTGTGTGACAGTAAAGCTTTGCACTGCACTAGTAGTTATTGTGCTTTTTCTGCTGCCTGTGAGAGACACACAGATAAAGCAGTAGCTACACAAAGTACCTGAGAAAAAGTACAGACTGCTGCATCCTGTAACCTTCACTCAGCACACACTGCCGACAGCTGAATATCTGCTTCTCTCACAAGCTGCAGAGGGAGGGGAAGCCAGCGACTATGGGCTGTCAATCAAGGACTGGGAGGTGTGGCTGTGCAGGAGAGTGATGAATAAGCAGCACTCAGCTTCAGGGAAGATGTTGATCGGACTCACCTCAGGTCATTTATATAAAGTTTTAGGAAGTTTTAAGTTTGCAGACATGGAGAGAGACAATATAGGGAAAGGTGTAATGCTTTCTAATGGTAATTTATGAATATATATTTATTTTCTTTTGGGGGGGGGGGGGTTATGTGACAACAGGTTCCCTTTAAATGTAGGGCTGTTCATGTCACCATAGAATGTACAGCAAAAATTGTAGGTAGTTTATGTAAGGTTCCTGGAAGTAGTCCTGAGAATATGTGTAATCATATCACAGATCCCCAGAATGGTTCATTTTCAGTAATACAGAAATATAACACATTTGGGCAGCATGCTATGTGTGAAAAAATTGTGGGGAAAACATTAACTTCTAAAATAACCTTAATACAAGTAGAGAGGACCATTCCACAAAAATGTTGCCCTAACATAGGGCAGTAATGTATGATGACAGATCTGTTAAATGTTAAAAATGTATTTCAAGAATAATTTATTTGTGCTCGCATAATGTTAATAATATTATTATCTTGATTTATTGAAAAGAGTAATTTTTCATACTGCCATTGTACTGGTGGGTTCTCTTTCCTAAAAAATAATTTGAAAGACCACATTAAACTGTATTTTCTTAGGCATTATTTTTATTAGAGATGGTCAGCCTCTATCACTTGTGTTGTACCATTATATGGAGGTTATTAGATGTGGCTATGATGCCGCAATGGATTTTGAGCTTTCTTTACTGTCAAACAATTGTCTTTATAAAGAGCAACACTTAGCAAATATTCTCTGGAGATAATGATCTCATGAGCTTTTCCCATTAAAACATACGAAACAAAAAATAAAAGTTCAATCTTTTAAAATAATCATGATAATAAATTTTACATTGTTTTATACATCTACGGCGTATGTACAACAAACTGAAACAAACTCAGTGTAGTCTGCCAAACCTACATCTACCTATCTAAATGATTGCTTGGCAGAATTTTTAGAGCAAACACTGCTTTGGCACAACTAAACTCAGGGCAGAGACTAAATTAGACTTAGCCTTACTAGCTCCGGCACATACTGTGATTCCAAGACATTGGAAGAGCCCCGCGCCCCCTACAGTAGTCCAGTGACTCCAAGAGCTCAGTTTCATGTGTAGAATGGAGGATATGGTGGCCAATGACTCGGCAGACCCAGGTAAGATGATTACTACAAGACTCCCATGGGACACATATCAAAGCTCCCAGGAATTCCAATACCTCTTCCTTTCATAAATAGTTTGCACCCTACTCTAGTGTGTTTCCCATTCCCCTTGTATGTCCAACCCCCCCATTTCTCCCTTTGTCCTTTTATATTTTTAATATTTTTGCTAATTCATTGACATACTGGGGCACATTTACTAAGGGTCCGAATCACGGTTTTCCAGAATTTTTCCGTTTTGCACCGAATTGCCTCGGGATTTTGGCGCACGCAATTGTATTGGGGTGCATCGGCGCCAGCTTTCACGCGACAGAAATCGGGGGGGGGGTTGCCGTCAGAAAACCCGACGGATTCGGAAAAACCACAGTATTTAAAAAAAAATTGTGTCACAAAAATAGCACTCACATACACCAGGACGAAGGAGGTGAATTCCAACGCAGCAGCGACACCTAATGGACATCGGGCGCACGACCTTAGTGAATCCCAGCAGAACCCGAATCAGCGTCGGAGAACACACCGCTGAATTGCGACTGGACCGGGTAAGTAAATCTGCCCCACTGTGACAATCACACACTTATAATGATTTTGTGATGTATCTTGTTTCATGTTCCATGATTGGAATTTATGCCTTTACCTCCAACATGCCTCTCTGATGACACACTTGAGCCTGCGTGATCAGTTGTATCGTGCCATCGACTACTTGTCAATTTCCTTTTATTTTGTTCTAGTAAATGTTGATTACACATAAATTAGACTTAACATTAAGGGCCTAGCTTACTGATCAGTGGGGCTCTCAGTAATGAGACCCCTACAGATCACGAAAAGGAGGGGTCTGTCGCTCCGTCAGACTTACGGAGCAGATGCCCGTGCATGACTGTTCTGCTCCATTTTCCGGCAATTTCTGTCAGCTCCATAGAGATTAACGGAGCAGAACGGTCATGCACGTCCGTCTTCTCCATTAGTCTGAGGAGCAACAAGTGGTCTGACGGAGGTACGTGAGACCCCATTGGACCCCTCTTTTTCATGATCTGTGGTGGTCTCAGTGCTGTGGAGCTCCTGTGGATAGGGCCTAACTTTTGTTCGTGGAAAAACCTCTTTAATCAAGACTGTGTGCCAGTTTTGATGAATCTGGCACCCTCTGCACAACCCACAGGCAAACTGCACATAGTACTAACTGCACTAGTTTTGAGAAATGTAGGTCATTGTCTCTACAAGATGAAGGAGCCATGGCATAAGAGTGAGTGCCTCATCTCCATATTATACATATTGGCCCATACTGCACTAGTTTTGATGGGCCATAGATAGTAATATCACAAATAGCCACAAACAAGATGATGGTGTGTGCATTAACTCCAGCACAGTTTAATGATAAAGCATCTGGCATTTGCAGAGATGTAATGTAGTTTATGTCCAGGATTGAAATATTAATGCAATAATGATTCGGTTGAGTATTAAATCAGATCCACAGCAAGTTACAATCAATACAAATAAATAAATAAATACAGTTTGTATGCCAGAATGTAAAATATGACGGCAGTATTTCTTACACATGCTAAGTAAAAAGCCAGACAAGCAATAATACATATAAAGGCATCTGTCATGAAAATGCTTGGAAAGTAAATTTTGCCATGTTTAGAAGTAAAAAAAAAAAGAATTAAAACCAAGGCAGATGACACATGAATGGAGTTGTGGAGGTGCCTTCAGGTACCACAACTAAGATGTACAGTAGCAATATAGTGGATGACATTTATACAAGTTTTATCACACACAGCAGGACACATCTAATCTTGAAGGGGTATTCTCGTATGGGCATTCACATTTAATTAAATTCAATTGCCATATGCAAACATTTCTTCAATTGGATGTTATTTAAAAAAATGTTCCTGTGTGAAGATAATTTCTCATAAATGTAGCCATGTTGTCCCTTAGAAACGAGATAGCTTCCCCGGATACGACCACGTCACACTCTGGCAGCGGTGGCCAGACATGCGCTAATGAGCTCTGCCTGACCACCTGGATTCAGCGATCATTACCACAGGACAACTGTAGGACATGCAATAACTCCCAAACATTTAATATTCAGAAACTTTTTGTTTCTTTGTGCAATCCCTCCAGCAGAGGTGGCCGTATCCGAGGACACAGTCTTGTTTCTAAGGGATCATATTACTACATTTATGATAAATTATCTGCACACAGGAACATTTTTTTAAATAACATCTAATTGAAGAAATGTTTATATATGGCAGATTAATGAAACTGAAAATGAATGCCCAGATGAGAATACCCCTTTAAGCGTAATCTTAAAAGTTGATCACTTCTGCAGTGAGATTACATCTGGCAGAAGGAGGAGGAAGAGCTGAGAGAGCAGAGGAGGAGCAGCCTTATTCAGCCCATAAACAGCAGATAGAATAGATTACATTTAGAGGCTTTAGAAATGTTATCAGCTTCTTATCTATGAGATGTCGGTGAGAATATTGGAGGGAAAACTGATTTAAACACCCTGCTAGAAAAGTAAAAAGTATATTACAAAGTCTACCATTGATGTAAGCTATCTCATTAAAGGTTTTGTTACACTTTAAATCCATTATCATTTATAATGCATAGATTAAAACCTGGGCCAGCACTAGACTGGTCATAAAAGGCTTAAGAGGCCAAAGCGGAAACTTGTAAGTTTCAGGACAGTTGCATGATGTCTGTTAGGACTATTCCTCAATGGATCTATGTGGATGTTTTCTTGAGGTTTTAAAAAGTCTCCAACATAGGTCTTTTATATAATTGGAATGCAAAATTAATTTAAACTCAGATTTGAATTTAGAGGGGTTGTCTACTTTCAGGAAATAATTTACATGGTTTGTGTAATAATAAGTTATACAATTTTCCAATATACTTTTTGTATCAATTCCTCACATTTTTTAAGATCTGTGCTTGCTGTCCTTCTATAGAAAGCTTCCCAGTGGATAGAAATCTGTCCATGGTGGACACGCAGGTGCATAGCTCGTTATAACACACAGGGGGCATGGGCTGGCTATACACTAAGGGGCAGAGGGCTGGTAGGCTATATACTGGGGTGCATGGGCTGATTGGCTATATACTGCAGGAGCAGGGGGCTGACTATATACTGGGGGAATTGGCTGGCTAGCTATATATTGGGGTACAGGCACTGGCTGCCTATATACTGGGAACAAGGGCTGGAAAGCTATAAACTGGGGGCAAGGGCTGGCTTGCTAACTATATACTGGGGGGCAGAGGCTGGCTAGCTATATACTGGGGGGGCAGAGGGCTAGCTATATACTGTGGGTGGGGGCTGTCTAGCTATATACTGGTGGCATGATCTGGCAAACTATTCACTGGGGGGGCAGGGGCTGGCAGGCTATATACTGGAGGCATGAACTGGCAGGCTATTCACTGTGGGGGGGGGCAGGGTCTGACAGGCTATATACTGGAGGCAGGGGCTGGCAGGATGTATACTGGGGACCAGGAGATGGCAGGCTATATACTGGGTGGACAGGGACTGGCAAGTAATACACTGGGGGTAGGGGCTGGCAGGCTATATTCTGGGGGGCATGGACTGGCAGGGGATGGCAGGCTATACACTGGGGGGCAGGGGCTGCCTAGCTATATAATGGGGTGCATGGGCTTACTGGCTATATACTGTGGGGAATGGGTTGACTGGCTATATACTGTGGGCTGGCTGGCTATATACTGGGTAGAGGCTGGCACCAATGCATTTCCCACTCTAGGCTTATACTTGAGTCAATAGGTTTTCCTGGTGTTTTGTGTTACAATTAGGTACCTCGGCTTATACTCAGGTGTATACGGTATACCATATTTAAAATGCTTATTTCTCCAGTTCTCAGACTCTTAACCTTTCCCCTGCATCATAAATGATTTACACTGCTAAAGCTATGGTTGAATCTGTCTTGGGGCCTCAAAACCTACTAGAGAATAGTGTTTCTACTCATGTACAGACACAGTACAATTGTGAATATAATGGAAAGTTTGTTGACAGCTCAGAGACCAAATAAATAACAAGGCTCCTGGACATGGGCTGGAAAAGGTTAACTTTCAAAAATATATCACAAGGGAAACAAAGTCGTATAACAAATCTGATATTCCTTTTTCTTGCCAGGTGTGGTAGAAGCGTGTCTCCTGCATCTCCTGAAGAGAAGGGCAGCTGGATTCTTGAGGAGCGATAAAGTTGCAGCTTTATTCATGAAGGTCGCCAAGACATGTGCCACGGCTGCAGATATATGCAAAAAAGTGCAAGACCTACAGCAGCAAGTGGATGGAAGGTGAGACAAATCCGTACTATAAAAAGTAGTGTTTAAAAGACAATGGGGCTCATTTACTAAGGATGTGCTGCTTACTTTCGTCGGACTGTGCACCTTTTTTGGGGATTACGCGGCTTGGACAGGTATTTAGCAAGTGTCTGCACCGGGATTTTGGCACAGGTGATTCTTTTTTGGCGCAGGCCTCCATGGGACACAATTTAGGGGGATGTGCCGTCGGACTGTCCGACTGATTCGGACTGAGCGCGGGATTTAACTTTCAAATTGTGTCGCAAGGCCAAGCACTTACATGCACCACTAAAAATATGGTAAACTCTGTCGGACCTGAGCGGGGAAACGGCCACTAGCATTTTAATTCTTCATTACAGTGTTACATCACAGCATTTTTCTGCTTAGGGCAGCAACATTTTACATAACAGCTAATTACATAGTAGCTTATATTTTAAGGACCCATTTGTATATGAATTATGCTTATTCCTGGAATACCCCTTTAAATAATCCCCTTAAAGGGGTTGTTCACTTTCAGCCAATAATTGATATTTTATGTGTAATGAAAGGTTATACAATTTTCCATTGTTCTTTCTGTATCAATTCCTTGTGGTTTTCTGGATCTCTGCTTGCTAACATTCAAGATCATTGTAGTTTCTGAATTTTTAATGCTGCCATGTGAGTTCACTGCAAAGGAGCCAACTGAGGCTCTGTCGCCCAGGGGCCTACTGAAACCTGGAGCCGACACTGCAAGAAGTTCAGCTAACACAGTAATCTACATTACCTTATGTTGCCTTTGTTTTGGTCTTGTTATCTCGTAGATTTTGTGATTATTTATTTCCGAGTAGCCTAGGAATACCTATTTGTAAGTGTACTGATGTTATTTCCCTGGGTGCAGTTGTCAAACAGCCTTTTCCAGCATCGTGACACCAGTGAGTAAATGACTGTGACACAAACACAAGATCACAGCCAGCTTTAATAAGAGCGACTCCTGAGGTGTGACTGTACTCCACGCTTTCTAGTTTATTTTTTTTCTTGCACTACAAAAAACTGATGCTCCTTTCAAGTCAGCAAAATGTTAGTTCCGCTAATTAGTCATTGAGATCTCACATGGTTCAGTGTTGTTTGTTTGATTCTGTAGTAAGACTAAGACACGGGTAGACAATGCAGGGGGTTGACTGTCATAGACCTGTTTGCAGATACCTGCCTCAGTCAATGTATGGAGCGGTACTTATCCAATCCACTTTTTCCCATTTACTGAGACGATTGAGGTCTTGCTTTCTGTGGGACAAATTTAATTTTTACAAAATACATTTGTGCCATTTTCATTGTTTAGAAACCCCTCCTGAATACTAGAAACTCCATACTCCCAACTCTGACTGGCAGTGACAGATGTGGCCAATCCGGCTGTAAATGCTATTTCCAATAGAGCCAAGACTTTCAGAAGCAACACTACGAACAAATTATTTTATATTAAATCCTTCATGAACCGCTCTTCCGAATATGTTATTTATCTTTTGGAATGCACCTGTGGCCTCCATTACATAGGCACAGTACATCACAACACCTATGGACCCGTATGAACAACCACCGGTATAATACCACCAATGGATATATGAAGCATCTCAAGGCAAGCACTGACTCACCAACAGAAAGACTTCATAGCATTTTCCATAACCCCGATTGAGGAGATCCCTGAGGGCAACAAACGCCTTAATAAGCTCAGACAAAGAGAAATGTTCTGGATTTTTAAAATAAACTGTTTAGTCCCAAATGGCCTCAACGAGTCTCTTGAGAGCAATTTTTAATTAACAATTTATTTTTATCTTTTTAATTTCATTTTCACCCATCCGCAACCAAATGTTATAGCTCTTTCCTGCATCCTAAACCCCATACCTCTTTTTAATTTATCCATGCTTAAATTATTAACCATAGGTACAATTAATATTTCCATCAACAACCTCATTATCATTTTTATTATTTTATTATATCATCAACAATATATAAAATTCATGTGTATTCCACCTATATCTACCGTATATACTCCTGTATAAGCCGAGTTTTTCAGCACAAAAAATGTGCTGAAAAACGTCCCCTCGGCTTATAAATGAGCAGCGCTGCGCTTCAGGGCCACCGGAGGGTGAGTATATAAGTTTTTTGTTTTTTTAAATTCTGGGCTGGCTGTATGCTACTGGAGGCAGGCTGTATACTACCAGAGGCAAGCTGGGCAGGCTGTATACTACTGGGGGCAGGCTATATACTACTGGGGCAGGCTGTATACTACTGGGGGCAAGCTGGGCAAGCTGTATACTACTGGGGGCAGGCTGTATACTACTGGGGGCAAGCTGGGCAGGTTGTATACTACTGGGGGCAGGCTGTATACTACTGGGGGAAGGCTGTATACTACTGGGGGCAAGCTGGGCAGGCTGTATACTACTGGGGCAGGCTGTATACTACTGGGGCAGGCTGTATACTACTGGGGGAAGGCTGTATACTACTGGGGGCAAGCTGGGCAGGCTGTATACTACTGGGGCAGGCTGTATACTACTGGGGGCAGGCTGGGCAGGCTGTATACTACTGGGGGCAGGCTGTATACTACTGGGGGCAAGCTGGGCAGGCTGTATACTATAGGGGGCTGGCTGGCTATATACTGGGGGGGTCTGTGACCAATGCATTTCCCACTTTCGGCTTATACTCAGGTCGGCTTATTAGGGGGTTATTTAGGAGTATTAGGGGTCTCGGCTTATACTCGGGTCGGCTTATACTCCTGGGAAGGCCGGGGCACAGGAAAGATGCTTTGTGCACAGTAGAAAGGTGTGAGTGTCAGGCAGAGGGGCCTGCGGCTGCCAGAGCTCATCCACGTGTGTGCTGCGCTGCACTTTCTACATGTTCGGGTGCAGCGCGGGCCCTTCTCCACTACGGGGCCCGGTCGCAGTTGGACCCTCTGCGACTGCGATATTTACACCCCTGCATCTCTTTATTCACATTCAAGTGTTCACAGTGACATCTGTAGCCATTTCTATATTTACATTCATGTTTTTATATCGACATTTGTATTTATATTCATATTTATATCTATATTCATATCTATATCTATTCTTATTAATTCATTTATTTATGGAAATTACCCTCACTATACAGTTATGTGCAGTGCTAATATACGGATTTGGTATATGTTTATATGTATACTATTAATATTTTCCATTATTTGATGTCGCCACTCTTAGATATGTCTCTAAATGTGTGTAAGTATACATGTGTTTTTTACCCTTTTCCCACTTGAAAAAGGAATCCTTTGACATTCTGAGACGTGTTGTGTTGTTGAGCTACCAATAAAAGTTTCTTATGAAGATTACTCCGGATTCCATTCAGTACCAGTATGCACCGCCTTGACTACCACCTCTCTAGTGATTTCTTCTGATCCAGACCGGTGTGGCTACTGTGTTCTGATAATCCAGTCGATTGGCAGCACCATACGGTACCCCCTTCATGCTTTCCACTAGTGTTGTGCCTGGTTCTAGCACAACTCTATCTGGTGAGCCCCTTTCTTATCACCTCATCAGCTTCTAAATACCACTGCATAATACTATTGTATGGGGCTTATTTACTAAGGTCCCGCGGTCGCATTTCCGTTGGGTTTTCCAGTGTTTTCGGGGATTGCATCGCACGCAATCGCGCCGGCTTTCACGCGACACAAATTGGGGGGCGGGTCGACGGAAGATTCCACGGATTCGGGCTACGCGTGGGATTTAAAAAGTCAAATTGTGTCACAAGACATGCACTCACATACACCAGGAAGAAGAAGGTGATCTCCGGCGGACCTCAGCGGGGAAGCGACACATGCAGGATCTCGGGCGCACGATCTTGTTGAATTGCAGAAGACTTCATCCTCGTCGGACCACGCAAGTTATGGATCGCGCAGGGACCAGGTAAGTAAATGTGCCCCTATGAGCGCTCTCTGGTCTCTCCTTGTCCGCCTTTTCTATACACCCTCTCCTTTTTGGTATGTTTGGACGTTTATTTTTAAATTGGTGGACGTCGTACATTTGCTTGATAGAAGCTACATCCTTAAAACTTTTCAGATTGTACTTGATAAAAAAAAAGATTTGAGGGTATTTGGCTAAAAAAAGAAAGAAGTATTTCAATTTCATGAATACTTCAATGAAGTTGCCCCATCTGTTAGCATAGAGCTGACTTACATTACATTAACAAGGAAACTTAACTTCAAAGAGCAAAGTGTATTAAGATTTCCAAGACTTTGCCGACCAGCACAGCTCTGTGAAGTTAATGAGCTGATACTATCATCACGATTAACAAATTGACCAAATGTGTAAGAAATTCATTAGCAGAATCTTCTTGACAACCTACCTGCAATTATTTTGTTTTGCTGTGTTATTAGGCATCCACAATGTATGTTACATGGAGCAGTTAATACTAATAACAATTTACGAAGCCTGGAGTTGCATGTGCAACATCCCCCCTTGTGGATCGCATCCACAGACACATCCTCTCATCAGGAATCACTGTAAGAACTCTCTGGAACTTTCCAGCCACAAGGGGTTTTCTGAACTTAACTTGGGAGGTCGCAAGTTCCATTATCAAATTAGAGGTCATGTTACAATATGGAATTAACAATTAAAAAACATGACATCCTATTGGTCAGTATGTAAACATGTGCTTCCCAGGCAGACGTAATGCACTTGCAATACCAAATATAGACAGTAGATTACTAAGATCAGTTACTAAGCAATGAATATATTGGGGCGCATTTACTTACCCGACTATCATGGACTCCAGCGCGATTCACTTAGATCGTGCGCCAAATATCCTGCATGTGTCGCTCCCCGCTCAGGTCTGCCGGAGTTCACCTTCTTCTTCCCGATGCATGTAAGTGAATGGCTTGAGACACAAATTTAAATGTTAAATCCCGCGCTTAGTCCGTATCAGTCGGATCGCCCGACGGCCCACCCCCTGATCTCTGTTGCATGAAAGCCAGTGCGATTGCGCCAAAATCCAGTCATGTGTGCCAAAAACTCCTTTTAAAATCAGAAATCGTCGGAATATCCGACGATATTGCGGTCCGCTGGCCCTTAGTAAATGAGCCCCATTATGTTGAGAACAAAGGATATGTTCTTAAAGGCCGCTTCCTGTGGAACTACACAGTGTGCAGGATTAGCTGGCCATACTTTACTTACATCTGGAGGGCATTGGAAGCGTATTAAGTTCCTAACATGACCTGACTGCCGGGCCTTTACACATGTGACTACAATATACAATGTAAGTGAATGCTCTAGAAATTTACATGACTCCGTTCATACTTAGCTTGTACATGATAATCTATAGTGGAGATTTATTACTGCTTCTATGCCACTTTTCAAGTGTAGAAGCAGTGAAACAAATCGCAGATTTTTGGGCAATGCAAGAATATGCGATTATTATATTGTAGAGGGGTGCAGCGGCTGGTGGAGTGGGTGGGCACAGGGTGTTCCCACCCCATGCCGGCATGTTTTTGAAAAATAAATTAGCAGGTTTTACAAAAGCACGCAACAAAAATCTGTGTCTGACACACAATTAAAACTCATCAGTTCCTCCTAGGGGTCATAGAGCTATTATACTGGGACTTTATTAAACTGTACATGGTTTATAACTAATTAAACTTTTGGAGTGAAGGGTAATAAAGCTATTTATACCATAAACAATGGTCAAGAAACTATTTAAAGGGGTTGACAGAAGATTGATAAACGGCTCCTTTCTTGACCATTCCTGGTTTTGCAAATAAACTCCATTCATTTCTATACTCCTGATATGCAATACCAGCACAAACCATGGTCAGATGTAGCACTGATTTTGGAAGAAAGTGCTACAGCAAACACTATGGGGGTCATTTACTAAGGACCCGATTTGCGTTTTCCTGACGTGTTACCCGAATATTTTCGATTTGCGCCGATTTTCCCTGTATTGCCCCGGATTTTTGGCGCACGCGATCGGATTGTGCCGCATCGGCGCCGGCATGCACGCGACGGAAATGGGGAGGGCGTGGCCAAACGAAAACCCGACGGATTTGGAAAAACCGCCGCATTTTTAAAAAAAAAGTGTCGCTGGACTCGCGCTTACCTTCACCCACGATGGCTCGGTGAACTCCAGTGCGTTCCGATGCTCTTCAGCGCAGCAGCGACACCTGGTGGACGTCGGCGGAACCGCCTTAGTGAATCCCGGCCGGACCCGAATCCACCGCAGAGAACTCGCTGCTGGATCGCGAATGGACCGGGTAAGTAAATCTGCCCCTGTAGCTAAAATCTCCACTGACCAAAGTCTGTAGAGTCATTTAGCTTATGTGGTTTGTTTATGTAATCTCTCTCCATTGCATGTGATTAATTTTCTGGGGCATCCACCCATAGGAAGAATGTCTCATATGCTTTGGCCTTTTTTACTGTAGAACTTCAAATGAACTTCAGTTACATTGAAAATGGCTCAATAGAATGGCTTCTTGATAGGGAACCTGTCATGAGGATTAGGGCACACATACCATCTATCCAGAACATTTATTCTAGAGCTTTTATTTCTTACATACTGGTATATGCACATAGAAGTGCTTGGAACACAGTTTAAAACCTGCATTGCCTCCTCATTTAGGAGGTCTCTGGTGTGACCTTTGGTAGTCATACTATTGGCTCCTACTTTCTACATAAAGTCGAAAACTAGAACAGCTTGTCATATCTTCTAGAAAATTTGTCTTCAAATTCGATTACAGGGAAGCTGCACTAGGCTGTCAAGCTGAGTTTTCATATTTCCAAAAATACATGATCAGCTTTTATACCTGGACGTTCATGCTTTAGGGATTCCCTGCCCTAGAGATGTAGAACAGCTGTGTTTTCTTGTGCCGTATGCTTTGTTAAACTGATTGTAAAAAAAAGAAAGAAAAGGAACTCGTAATATATACTACAGATCTGTGGCAGAGAACATAACTCCAGGATTTGTCATATACTTCAATTCTGTCACCTGCAGATGCCAACAGCTGTCTACCTGGCACTTCTATAACTTATGCTCTGTTTTTCTCTACACATATTAGTTTTACTTGACAGGTGTGATTTTTACTATGAATATGAAAGTTAATATACAAATCTTTAAAGGGAAGATGTCAGAGTGATTTGGAACACTAAACCACCCACAGGTCCTTATGGACTGGAAGTTTCATCTCCCATATCATCATGTCTGTCAAGGACCACACTAAAAACCCCAAACTTTCCTTGGTCCACAGCTTTCAGCACCTGCGCAGTCACTCAGTGATGCTGAAGTAGCCCACCGATACTTGTTGTACGTGCACCGATGATTTTCATTGGATTATGGAACACAAAAAATTGCTTCACTCTACAGTAGACATCTTTTGCAGCAGACCTAGTAATAAAAATGTTTTTTTTTTTAGTAAATTCTAAATTTGTTCTATTTTATATTTATGATCCTTGTGCAAAAGACCAAATAGTTTACACCATCAAAGAATAATATTAATATAACTCTGTGTATTTTTTGTGGGGATATCTGGATCTTGAACTCTAATAAAATGTAAAACTAGAAACTACTACTACTACTACTACTACTTTATGAGTAATGAGCAATAATTCCCCCCCATTCTATTATGTATCAGTCACATTCTAGAGATGAACGTCAATATTCTTACTACATAAGTCATATACAAACAATCATTACCGTATTTTTCGGCCTATAAGGCGCACCGGAGTATAAGGCGCACCTCTAATAAATGCCTGCTAAGACATCTAGGTTCATATATAAGGCGCAATGGAGTATAAGGCGCAGGATCAAATGCAGTACCTAAAATGACCAGCAGGTGGCAGACCTGTGCACAGTTCAAGCCTGATACACTTCCCGGTAAACTTGTCTTCAGCCTGTCAGAGAGCTCCGATCTCAGAGGTATGGCTGCTGGGGGTTAATGCAGGGTGATGCAGCAGGTGTTAAGCGGTCTCCCTCTGCCCCTTCTCCTTCCCTCCTCAGCCAGGGTGTTATTCCTGTGTGGTTCCCTGTGGCTCCTTCTCTTTCCCCTGTTACAGGGCTGTCAGGTATGGGGGATTGTTTACTGATGATGATGTTTGCCTCGTGGTTGGCACTATGGCAGCTCCGGTCTCTCCGTGCTAGGGGAGGGCAGGATGGGCACAATGTTAGTTGTGGTGCCAGGGCACTTCAGGAGCTGGGGACCCTGTATACAGTGTGGGAAGGTGCAGGAAATTTCTGGGGATGGAGCTATTAAACACTGGTAAATGTACAGTGCATCTTGTCTGTAGTACATTTCTGTAGTTCATATATAAGGCGCACCTTTTATTTCAAAGAAAATTAAAGGATTTTTGGTGCGCCTTATAGGCCGAAAAATACGGTATATTAAAGATAAAGTGAAGAAAATGAATTATCTCATGACAGTGGCAGTGGATTGTATGATGCCAGACTACTGGGTCCAAGCATCAATATGGCAGGTCTTCAGCGTGCTCCATTCAGAACACTGCCTCAATAGTGGGCATGCTTAAATTCAGCTTATGCATTCATGTAAACAATCTCCCTCCACATTAATACTTTATGCCTCTGTCTGTCTGAATCTGATGTGTGCCAAAAATATCACATGTGTTTATGGATTACATCAATCTATATAAAATAAATATTAAAGGGAACCTGTCATCAAGAAAGTCGTTTTTATGTGATGACAGGTTCCAGTATCCTCTGGCATGTTGATTTCATAAATGTATTTGCCGTGCATCTGATTAATTCCAGTACTTTTTCATTGTTTCTTTAACCGGTTCGCGACCGCCCGCCGTGTATGGTAGTATATGATAGGATCGATCAGACAACCTAGGGTTAAAGTACCCTAGGGAGTCTGAAAAATAGTATAAATAAAAATAAAAAAAAGTTTAAAAAAAAAAAATTATAATAAAAAAACCTAAAATTTCAAATCACCCCCCTTTCCCTAGAACTGACATAAATATAAATAAACAGTAAAAATCATAAACACATTAGGTATCGCCGCGTCCAAAAATGCCAGATCTATCAAAATATGATAACGGTTTTTCAATGCGTTTAACCCCGTAACGGAAAATAGCGCCCAAAGTCGAAAATGGCACTTTTTTGCCATTTTAAAAAATCTATAAAAATCTATAAAAAGTGATCAAAAGGTCGTACAGTCCTAAAAATTATATCATTGAAAATATTATCAAATTTCGCAAAAAATGACACCACGCACAGCTCCGTACACCAAAGTATGAAAAAGTTATTAGCGCCAGAAGTTGGCAAAATAAAAAAAATTATTTTTGTACAGGAGGTTTTAATTTTTGTAAATGTATGAAAACATTATAAAACCTATACAAATTTGGTATCCCCTTAATCGTACCGACCCAAAGAATAAAGTAGACATGTCATTTGGGGCGCTCAGTGAAAGACGTAATATCCAAGCCCACAAGAAAATGGCGCAAATGCGTTTTTTCACCATTTTCATTGCATTTGGAATTTTTTTCCAGCTTCCGAGTACATGGCATGGAATATTTAATACCATCATTATGAAGTGCAATTTGTTACGCAGAAAACAAGCCGTCACACAGCTCTTTACGTGTAAAAATAAAAAGTTATAGATTTTTGAAGGTGGGGAGTGAAAAATGGACATGAAAAAACAGGAAAGGGCCCGGTCCTTAACCGGTTAACATAATCTGGCTCCCTGCAAGCAGTGTCTGGTGAGCTCGGGGTGGGGACAGTTCAAAGGAGAATTGCTGGCGACAGTGAGTTGATGTAAGCAGGGGATGGAGCAGGGGAGAGGCTGAGGGAGAGGGGTGAGTGAGTAGCTTGGGAGGAGGCATTAAGGAGAAGATGATTTGTGCTGTTGGAACTGCCTGCCCCGGGACTCACCACATGCCAATGGCAAGGAGCCAGGTAACGATACAAACATAAGAAACCATTAAAAAGCATCGGAAGTATTGACATGCATGACCAAGGCATATTTGAAATAAAAATGCCAGTGGCTATTGGAACCTGTCATCATATAAAAATGACCTTCCTGATGGCAAGTTACCTTTTAAGGACAAGAGCATAATAAGAAATCTCTGTGCACTATTTGGAGAGTCAAAGATTGAATATTTAAAGGACATCTGCCATCAGGATTATGGATTATAAACCAAGTATACTTACATGCTGGTGTGTGTCCCCTTTGTCAGGATCCGCTCTTCTTTAAGCTTTTTATGCCTTAGATTTTACCAATAAAAGGTTCCAAAATGAGCCTGAGGGGCCCCACGCTCTATAGAAGTTAATGGAGCCTGGAGCCCCTCAGGCTAGTTTGCATAATTTTTAAAGCATATTTTATTATAAATCAAGGGCATAAGAAGTTAAAAGAAGAGCAGATCCTAATAAAGGGGGCATACACCAGCATGTAAGTGTATTTGATTTATAATCCATGATCCTGATGGTAGATTTCCTTTCAATTATGGATGGGGAGAACCCAGTTTGAGCAACCGTCAAACTGCAGAGAAGTGCTGTGTACTTTATTGAGAGTCAGTAGTATGGACTATAGAAAGAAGCCTAACCAGCAGAGGCAGCATAATGTTCAGGCCAATGTTCTGCTAGGAAACCTTAGTTTACCTAAATGGTATTGGGACATATACAATTGCTTGAGAATGTTGTTATAGTAAGAGTATAATATCAGTGGTAAAATGCATTTGGGAATGGTTTGAGGTTACATAAGAATGGATTCAAGTTGATGACACTTTTATAGGTCTTGTAAAGTCCATGGATCAGAAAGAGGGAGGCGCAGAATTTTAGAATATTAATGTTACAGTTTGCTACATCTGCCTATGCCTGGATACAGTAATGGTGTCAATAACGAGTAAGACACATTGCATAAGCATATAGGGTTAATCTCTGGGGTAAAATTTACCAGAAAGCCCTAGTTAAAGCTTTATTATGGTTGAAATATTCTTAATGTCCAATAAGTGTATTATCTGCAGACAAAGCAAGAAAAAGGAAATAATTGATGTAATTCATCCTAATGATGTTTTCTTTTAAGAAATAACTTGCTCTGTCAAAACCATTCACAGCACAGCAGAGCCCTGGTGAATAAAACGCAGCAGTTTTTTCTTTTATTCCCTCAGATGACATGTAAAATGTATTCATTAGACTGAAACATTTGTAAATACTACTCCTAGGATTTTCTATTTCCTATTGTATTATATTGAAATGGACAGAAACTTGGGCATAAATATAGCACTAGCCATAATGTGAAAAGCAATGTATCCTTAAAGGGGCTTCTCTGGATTAAATATTGGTAACATATGTATAGAGTAGATCTACATATCCATAAAGTAGGTATATAACACCTAGCGCCCCCAACGATCACCAATTGTAAGCACTCAATTAACAACGGAAAGCAAACAGCTCCATTCTCTGTGTTGTGAAAGTATTTGCTGCACTGACTCGGTGCAGCCACTACACTGAGAATGGAGCTGTGCCTGTTTATCAGTTGCTGAGAACAGCTGATCTTTGTGTGGAGTAGGGTATGAGATCCATGCCAATCTGATTCTATACATATGTTATCAATATAAACTTCTTTGTCTCGGATTTTGTCCCTGGAAAAACATGGATCCCTCAACCTAAACTGCTTACAGCTGAATAGGAGAAGAGAGATAACAAAAGTTCTGGTATCAATTAATTAGAGTCTGTAAATGTATATCACTAGTTCCTATAGAGTTCTAGAAATTATCTGACCCCCTGATTTTAGCTAAAAATAGTTTCCCTCAGAACCCCATAAAATCAGAATGGTAAACTTTCCTGGTATCTATGGATATTTAGACCGAGTCTATGGACGTGGCCTAATGTCATGTGACCAGGGTAACATCATTACAGGTTCTTTATCCACTTAACAATAGCAAACTGTACCCATTGCACATATCTGACCACATGAAATCACATCCTGCATGTACTTCTATTCCTCTCCATGCATGCTGGTGTGATTTCATGTGATAAGATATGCTTTGATTTCATGAGATATATGCTTGGCGTTTGCTAATGTTAGGAGACTAAAGGACCTGCGATGATGTCACCCTGGTCACATTACATACAGCATTACTGCTGTATGCAGAGAAATAATACGGAGCAGCTGCTGGATTCAGCCCGAGGAGGCCATGCCCACTTGGACTCGCTCAAGATATTGCTGAATACCAGGTAAAATTATAAAGTTGACTATATAAGAATCTGAGGGGAACATTTTTTAGCTAAACGAAGGGTGTCATTTAGTTACAACTGCTCTATGGAAACCTGCCACTAGCTGTTTTTGTGAAAAATGTGGTCACAGGTTCCCTTTAAGATGTCTGGGGATGGGGTCGATAAACTTTAAAATAACATGGTAGCTAGAGGAGGACGGTCGCTTTGAGGTCTTATGCAGGTAAAATGAACGGTTTTATTTTTCTCCATCTCAAAATTAAGAAAAACTCTTTTCTAAGCAGTAATGTTAAGCACATGGGGCATGTGCAGCATGTTTCATCTTTGAATTGTCCCAGTGTCTGCAGATCACCAATAAAAGTAACCTTGCAGCTGTGTGTGAAGGCCACTAAAAAGTGCACATACTGTATGATATTTATTATTACACATGTAGTGTTTCAGTTATTTTAGGATTCCATTAAGGGTTGAAAATCTTTTTTTTTATTTAAGCAAGCTATTTGTGAAAGTTCCTCTATTGTTGGTCTAATTAGGATCAGATTTCAGGTTTCTGTGCTTGAAAACCACACCTGGGACTATCTTTTATTGACAGCTACTTTTCAGGATCTTACCTTAGAGGAGGTGGGTGTGGGTTTGAGTTTGTTTTGTGTGCGGCAATGTCAATTTTTCCCTTTATAATTTGGCCGTTCTATCAGAGGGTGCTGCTATTGCCGTCCTACTCTTTGCCTTTGCTTTATCTTTGCTTTGACCTCAGCTACGTTTATTCAACCGTTCTCTTGCTATACATTTCTGTGCCTCGCTGCAATCTTGGATTTGAAATGGTTTTTCTTACTTTGTGTTTATATGTTGTCTGTACCTCTGTGTCTTGTCTCTCTCGGTGTGACCCCAGTTTCGCTGTCTCAGACTAGTATTTTTTAATTGGCTTGTCGTGTACTAGTGGGAACAATGGTCTATCTCTGATTTCCTGTTATCTGTCCACTCCACCATCCCGCAGCTGCTAGACAAAGTAAGTTTCGCCTCTGACCTTTGATCTCTTAGGTTCCGTTAGTTAAGTTCCTGATAGCGAATTTGCCTTATCTGGGCAGTTTCATTTGCTGTTGGCAAGGCCATAGCCCGCAAGGCTAGTCCACCACTGCTTACCCAGTCTGACAGCTTGTGCCAAGTCTGGTTGTGGCTGGGCTGTTGCTGGACAGGTTCGTGATAGTTATTACTCCTGATAGTTTTTAAATTTTCTTGCAACGCATATAGATTTTCCTTTGGATAAGGAATATTTTATTGAATGTATAACTAATCATACCATGACCTTACGGCATACTGTCTTATTTTTGAATTGAGTGTTTACAGTAAGCTCCTATGCTCCCTCTAGTGGCAGATGCAGGTATCTGGTATGTTATTGTTTATGCACATGCTTCCACCCCTGTAAGGCTGTTAATAAATAAGTACCGTAGTTAAGCTTCACTGTACATAGTTTAGGGTGATCTGTAGTAATATGTGAGCTTATTGTGCAAAATATAGAGACCTAATTACATGACTTTTCAACTTTTGCTGATGAGATTTTTTTTTTTTAGTTTTTAAAAATAAAATTTGTAGTCTGTGGTCTCTTTATCATTTCTAATATACCAATACAGGCAGTCCCCGGGTTACATACAAGATAGGGTCTGTAGGTTTGTTCTTAAGTTGAGTTTGTATGTAAGTCGGAACTGTATATTTTATCATTGTAACCCCAGCCAGAGCTTTTTTGGTCTCTGTGACAATTGGATTTTAAAAATGTTGGATTGTCATAAGAATCAGGATTAACACTAAAGCTTCATTACAGACGCCTCTGATAACTGTTATAGCTGATTATTGTAGCCAATAATTACCAATATCCAGAGGTCCGTTTGTAACTAGGGGTTGTATGTAAGTCGAGTGTTCTTAAGTAGGGGACCGCCTGTATATAATTATGAATGAGTGGGGTTTACAATATATTGAGTATTGAGTATTTCAATAGCCCCTCTAAGAAAGCAGCTTTTGTCTTTTGTCTTTTTGTCCTTATGCGGTTTATTGCACTAGTATATTGTTTTGTATGTGATTTCTTCTCGGTTTCCTTATCTGTTCTGACAACCTGTTCAGTCTGTACTATCTGTCTTTTAATGTGTATATTTTATGATATTATACTAACCAAGTTTAGGAAATAGTCAACTCTACTATTAGCTCAAACAGCAGAAAACAACATTATATCTTGTACTGAGCTAAAATAAGAATAGAGGGAACCTATACTAATGAGGCTAAGGGGTCTACTGAGTCTCTGTCGCCCAGGGGTCTACTAACCTGGAGACGACCCTCATTAGGTACACATTCTATAACATATTTTAAATACTAGCTTTATATATATATAGCGGTGAGTTTTTGGTGCACCAGAGGTCTAGCCTTGATGGCTGGTGAACCAACTTTCTTGGGGTCAGTGATTTTTAAGCTAAGATGACTGATTTCTGGGAAATAGGAACAGTATTTTTGTAAATCTGATAAAGTGTTAGATTGACTCACATAGTGATTTGGGAGCTAGTAAATTCCCTTTAATGTGTGATAAAATGAAAAATAAGGCCCAGTGAATATTATCGAGCTATAGATAAATGCATCACAGTAGACTGATAATCTTACATCAATGAATAACGTCCTAAACGTTCCTGTTTGTGGTTGTTTAGATATTTTTCAATGTGACTCAATTTAAAAGTAAAGAATATATTCATCAAAGGGACATCTGGCCACCTATGGAGATGAGACAGCAATCCCATCAGATGACGCTCATATGATTAACATGTCCCTATGTGACTCCTGCTGCTTAGCCCAGTGGGATCCCGTTAATGTTCAAAACACTGACATTAATAAAGCTGCAAGATTTATTAGAAACTCTGTGGGACATAATTACAATTTTTAGCAGCAATGATTTGTGAATGACGTTATTATTGACGTGACAGTGTTATCAAGGAGTTTGTACATTCATATCTTGTTGGATTGAAATTGCTAAGGGAATGTTGGTCAACCCAACACATTGTGGAGGACTCAAAGGCTGCATGCAATAAGCTTTACATATAACATTTAACCAGAACGAGCATAGCGGAGGACCTCATTCAAATATAGATAGATAGACAGATAATAAATAGAAGAAATATAGATCAATAGATAGACAAATATATAGATAGGAAATAGACAAATTATAGGAGATAGATAACTAGACAGATAGATGATAGATAGATCATAAGGAGATAGATCATAATTATCTTCACTCGGACATTCAAAAGAGCAATACATCCTCTGCCCACAAAAGTCCACATGCTGGGGCCCCTTTAGGACAGGGGGCCCTGAGCAAATGCCATGTTTGGCAGACCCTAACGCCGGCCCTGGCATTATCTCATGGATATTTAGAGCTCATTTCAGATGAGACAGCAAGTTCACGGAAAATATTTATCTACTACAAAAAAGACAGACAACATAAATCAGTACTATTTTATGCTGCCTGATCTTAGAGAGATTTAATAAAAGTTAGGTTTTAGGATGAGTCAGGCCATGTTCACATGTAGCTTTGAATAGAGTTTTGAAACTGCTCCGGGGAGAAGCTTTTCCTGATTGCATTGTGTTAATAGCGTTAATGTTGAATTTACATAGAATTAATAGGGGTTTTACAATATTGGATCAAACTACACCACACAGTATTTGAATTGTGTTTAAAAACACGGTCTCAACAGCACACAGGACTTTACGGATAGGTTGTTTAATGTTGTTTAAACCTATAATTAAAAAAACACTTAGGCCAGTTGCCCACAAGCAACTTGCCGTACACTGCATGTGCTGGAGAGATTTACCGGACCAAACCTCAGTGTACTGAACTGATTACGTAAAAGACTGAGTTACATAAAAGATATGGGCCGAACCACTGCCAGAAAAGTCTCATAGCTGATTTTTCCAGATCATGTCAAGGTACAAGTTGGAAGAGATAGCCGTGGGATGAACTATTGGGGGGGCATTTAGCTATTTGGACCTTAACATATGCCAAAATAATCTAATATAGGTCTGATTGACCAGACATTGGTCAGATAATCTGTATGTGTGAAATAAGCACTCTATTATTTATTGTAGCACAGTCTTGCTTTCATAAGAATCATTATCCTAAGAACATTTTCCATCTGTACAAGGGACTGTAACTTCGTGCCATGTCCGGATGGGATGTGTTAACCAGAAGAAGATGCAGCATTTCATGTAACCCCGGATTACCCAGGATTCAGTGTGAATGTTTCCTCTCTGAATTGTACATGTGTTGCTGCTTCTGCATCTTTTATTAAACTAATTTCTGTATCTTCCTGCTTCCGTCTGTTGTATCATGACACAGACCTGTTTATTTTCACAATCCTGGATTACGGCACAGCTCTGCGGCGTTCTGCAGCGTTTTATATAAACGTTTGGCAATATTGAAAGTGGAGAACTGATAAGTGTTTATGCCATGCTGGTTTTCTAGAATAGTTACTGAATATGAAATGTATACGGTATATTTAATGTAAACCTATATAAATGATGACGATTTTGTAATATGCATGTGAATTTTAAGGTTCTCCTTATCCTGTTAAGATCTGGGCATTTTCTTTTGTTCTAAAACATTAAACTATCTCCCATCTGGAAAAGTGTAAGCGACTATAAACCACATTTTCCTCCAGAGCGAGGTTAAAAATTCTCAATTACCTAACCAATTTGGACTGAAAGCCAGAAATGCGTGCGCAGGGGCTCCTCCTCCAGATAATTTGGTGCCTGCAGACCAGATGCCAGATACCATGTGATATTTTCTCACAGTAGGAGACATATGTAATGCACTTCATTTTCTGATGAGAGTAAGGTTGCAGACACACGTTGCATTTAACGCATGCATGTGAAAACACATTGCAACAGCTGAAGAGAAATTTGAACAGCTGTTAACACTTGTGTTTACAAAATGCAAATGTTAATTCATTGTTAACAACATGTTAACAACACATTAATGCATGTGTTTGTTAACACAATGTTAAGGAATGCATTAAAGCAAATGTTAACATTTCATTTTGTAAACGCAAGTGTTAACAGCTGCTTAATTAGGCAAATCTGTCTTCAGCTGTTGCAATGCGTTTTTAAACACATGCATTAAACGCGACGTGTGACTGCAGCCTCATTATATCCACTTATTAAGTAAGTTTACTATAAAGTGTCATGGCAAACAGTTGCCTGCATCTCACCCATGTGATGTGGTGGCCACTTCTACTGTGTTAATCTCAATCCATAACCAAGTAGCAGACTTTAGGGTGCAGTCACACATAGGGCTAGCAGCGGTTGGGTATGGCGGCGGGCCTCAGCCTGATTGTGTATGCTTTTCTATCAGAACCCGATGCATTGTTTTTACTGCAAGACAATGCCCTGGGTTCTGGTTACCGATCACATGCGTTTCCATAGAAACTAGTGTTTGTAAACGCAGTGCTAGCAATGCAGCCTTAAGGTATATTTACTTAACTAGATATGTTTAACCCAATTCAACACTGTCCACTCAATACCCGCTATGGGGGGTATTTATCCGGGCCTCTGCGCCACACCAGGGCTCATTGCTAGCGCTTTCACCAGGGGGAGGGTGGGTGCGGCTGGTGTAGAGTGAAAATTTGTTAGCTGCGTCTATATATCAAAAACTGGGCTATCATACAACGGCGCTCGTAAAAATAAATGAACTCCTATAGGTTATTTCCCTTAATTTTCCTCTCACCCTTTCTTATTGCAAACTTGCCCTGTCACTGCTTGGGTTAAACCTGGGTGTACAGGAGATCCTAGATATGGTGATCAGGTCACTGACACTAATCTAGCCTATGCCATTAGATTAGAGAACTGTTGTGGGATGTTATATTTCATTGGTTTTTTACAGGAGCCGCCTTATTTTAGAGGGGATTATATACTTTATGGGGGATTAAATACCTTGTGGGGATTATATACCTCATAGGGTACCTTTATATACCTCTTGTTTAATTGTCCCTCCCTCTAAAAGCGATATTGCGGCACATTTACTTACCCGTCCCGTCGCGATCCCCCAAGTCAAGGATTTGGAGCTGCCATGATTCACTAAGATCCAATTTCCTGCATGTGTTGCTTCCCCGTTCAGGTCCACCGGAGTTCACTATCGTCTTTCTGATGCATGTAAGTGCTTGGCTTGCGACACAATTTTGAATGTTAAATCCTGCACGTTTTCCGAATCTGTTGGATCGTCCTTCGCCCGCCCATGATTTCTGTCGCATGAAAGTCGTGCACCACAATCTGCTTTTAAATGCAGCACAAAACAGTAATCGTCGGAATATCCAACGTCTGTGTGGTCCTTGGACCCTTAGTAAATGAGCCCCATTGTTTGAGGATTATATGACTAAATGGCACTCAAATAAAGAGAAACAGTGAAACACTGCATTTACACCTCAATATTTTAAGGGTTTTTAATAAAAGTTATGTTTTATGTACTCTATTACAGTCCCTACACCTTTTTCATAATAGTTTATGACTGGTGTTTTAATGTCCACAATTCCATGGCTGCAATAAAAAAAAAACCCACACAAATGTATATTTGTCCAGAACTCTTGGCGCCTGCACAGTGATTCAGTTAAGGCAGAATAGTATAGAATGTAAAGTCATCCACAATCTATAGTATTGTACCTCCATATATCTCCTCTAGCATCTCTGGCTCACATCTCAATATTCTTTTCTGTAATGTCAGAGCTCTAACATGCTCTGTTAACAAAACTTCTCCTATACTTATGTAGAGCTGCACCACTTCTCTGGAATGCACATGAATACCCTCAGAGCCAATCTTTTAAGGCAGGCTTATCACATTCCATAATTTAACACTGATACATTTACTTTTCCAAAACTGACACTTCTGTGCCTCCTCCCTTCCAGCTACATTATTCCTCAGAATCTTATTCCTTCATCTCATAGATACTCTGTACAACAAGAAAATAAATGCACTAGATATGATACAACAGTTACTGGCTCATGACTCTCTGAATACATTGAACATTGTTATTCCATTTGAGGCACACAATAGAGAAGGAATAAAGACAAAATATAGTCTGGATATGGTATTTAGAGTACAGAGCATGCCTGCAGGAGAATAAGCAACTACTTAAGGACACTCGACTTACAGACCACCCCTAGTTACAGACGGACCTCTCTGCCTACTGTGACCTCTGGTGAAGCTCCCTGGAAGCTTGACTTTAGTCCCAGGCTGCAATGATCGGCTGTAATGTGTCTATCACAAAGCTTTATTGATAATCCTTGTTCCCATTACAGCAAAAAATTTTGAAAATCCAATTGTCACTGACACAAAAAAATTTTGTCTAGTGCTAAAATTATAAAAATATACAGATCCGACTTACATACAAATTCAACTTAGGTACGAACCCAAGGAACCTATCTTGTATGTAACCCGGAGACTGCCTTTATATACATGTAAATGGAAATTAGTAGTAAAACTTTCTTTACTAATCTATATAAATAGTAGCTACATCTTCTTCAAAAGTGCAGTATAATGACTGTTTAATTTGCTGTGTAATATCTAATTTTAACTTGTAGTTTACTTTTATAGGGATTATCCAGGGAAACATTAATGCACACTATTAAAATAAACTTCCCTACTGCAATCGGGGCTTGTTGCATGTGATGTTGTATGTGGTCCAAGAACTGTCCAAGAACGCACCATGTGACAGCCCCCTTACACAAAACTTACTAATATACATATTCACCTGCGACCTGCTTGCACATTTATTCATTATGGTCCACAGTCATGCAGGAAGTAGCATCACCTGGTCACTAACAATGACATCATGTGACCACAGGACGCTGCGTTTTTTACTCCTCCCAGTGTTAGATAATCACATTCACATAATTGCCAGGGTCTGGTTACAATGGAATTGCCATCTGATTAGGTGACCTGTAATGCCAACCCCAGAATGGAGGAGAGAATATTCATGGTCGGATGCTTGGTGTCTGATTGTAAAGGGGCTGCCTTTTGTCTCGTGGTGCGGAGATAGCTTCCAGGTGACCACAGCCGATAGTGTTAAGACTTGCTGCTTCACTTCCCATCATTTTCAATATATACTTCCCACTACTACCTAGAAGAAGCAGCAGATCCAGGCTCCCTAAATGAGCAGACATGGCTTGAAAAATTGGGCTACACAAACAGGGCATGTTTGTTCCCTCGAAAATCCTTTTAAAGTTTCACTTACACACCATGAAAATATTAGTGGACACTCGGGGATTAGTTCATTAACCACACAATGTGACATAACTTTACAAATAATGTTTGAGTGTATGGAATATAGTTCAATAACTCGTATAAGAATGTATAATGACTTCCCAAATGTGGCTAGACGTTGCTAATACACCTTCCTGTCAAGTGTGAGAGGACATTGAAATAAATGAATGTGGAGTCTGGAAGAAATGGCTTATTAGCTCAGAAATCAATCTTTATGGAGGCTGGTGGTGGTGGGTTCTCCCTAGTGGTAACAAGGAATGGCGATGAATCCATATTTGCAGTGTTATTACTTTTATTGACATTTTGGATACACTTGTAAATATAACCTTACTCATAATTTTCTAGAAGAGTTGCATTTGTGGGTTTTGATTGGTTGATTACAAAAACGCAAAACATAAAATCCCACCTCCTGCCGGTCTCGTTTTCTATCCAGAGGCTCAGCAGTGACGTCACGTTGACAGTGCACACGTCATGGAGCTTTCCCTCTGCACCGGCCTCTTTTTCTAGACGTTGTATTGAAAGTGCGCCAGGGGACATCCGGTGAAGGAACATCTGATTTTATGCTATACACACGCTCAACACTTACACTGTAAGCAGCAATTAATTCAAAGAAAATCTACCACCTATTCTGCCCTTTATAAACCATTCACATGGCTGGGTAGCATAGAGTACATCTTTATTATGACCTTTACTCAAGCATTTTATGTATAACCGGCCTCCCTGCTCTCTCTGCATGAGCAGACTAGACAGGCTTTTAGAGACATTTACTATTTGTTGAACGTGTCTGTTTAGGCACCGGAATACTTTCTTGTTCTTTCTGCAGCTTGTGAGCCATATTTATTATTTGTAAGTGCCACAAAAACCTAATTTTTCCAACACTCACTTTCGCTTTGTTTGGGCACAGCTAGGGAAGGGACAGAGAGCACTACATCGTGCAGTTAGGAGAAGCTATCCATGAACAGAATCTGGCATGCCCGACCATCGAAGATTTAAGGTTGGATCCCGGGGCAACCAAAATTGCATACACCAAGACTGATAGAGATAGGTTGTAAATATAGCTGTGAAATGCTTTAACAGTGAATTAGAGAACGTGTTGTTTTGTTATCCTGAGTATATTTAAGAATCTCGTCTTTGTGGGAATACCCTTTTAAGGTTGTGTGCCACAATATAAAACCGTGGGGAAAACACTGCTAAAATAGAGCACCAAAAAACAACACCAAGAATAATAAATGCTTTGTTTGTAATACTTTATTTAACTAAGAAATACAGAGGCAAAGGTTTAACTTATATCTTACTCCAGTTTTCTAATGTCTTTTGCACATCAGATTTCTTTAGACTTTCTGATGTATTTGGTACATGAGGTGTTAATGTATAGAGTGGATTATGGTACAAATTTGTGTCCCGCTTAGGGGCTGGTGAGGATTTGCACCAAAGTTGGCAACAAGTCACAAATTGTAAATCTGTCTACCACACCTGGATTCACATGATAGATCTGGAGTAAGTTGATTAAAGTGAAAAGTTGACCTATTCTGTTATAAAGAATAGCAAAAGGCAGCAGTGTCAGTACATGTTTTTAGCTGCTTTTAGCACAGTGTAAATATACTCTATATACAAATTACTGCTGTAAATATACTCTATATACAAATTACTGGTGTAAAAAGAAAATCAACATCCTTTTACATATTGGTACTATGTACTGAACACAAAGGATTGGTGTTATCATGCATGTTATAAACCAGAAGAGACGTGTAATGGTCATTGAATTACACAGCTTCGACTATATTACATCACAATCACATGAGAACCATTACTATGCATTAGTTGCTTTAAATGGGCTCTAAATTACAGATGGGAAAAATGGAAAACAGACTGTAAAAAGTCTTAGGAAAATGTTTTGTCTCCTTAATGGAGTCTAAAGCAGAATGTTATGTTTTGCCCACTATATCCATAAAAACAGCACCATAACACTCACCGCCTATTAAACGCTTGCTGTAGATCTACAATACAACCTGCTGGTTACTGGAAGTACTGTCATTTCATCGCATTGTTAGGTGATAAATGAGACTTTCATTGTATGGTTCTTAGGAATTTCATGCAATTTAATGATAATAGAATGAGCAGAAGTAAAAATACAATGGTGTGTCAAGTTGTTAGAATGTTATTTTATCTGAGGCCTAAGGTTGGTGACACACATGGCGTTTTTAGGCTGTTTTTAGTTTGCGTTTTCAGATCGTAAAAAAGCGCATGTGTTAAAAAACGTTTTTGACTAGCTTGAATCAAGATAATTGTTAAAACCTGTCCAAAACGCATGCGTTTTTTACGATTTCAAAATGCCCTAACTAAAAACGGCCCAAAAAGGCCTAAAAACGCCATGTGTGTCACCACCCTAAGCTGCATATTCACAACCATGGGCCGCCAACAAATGCCCAGTGGTTTGTTGTTTTCAGCCTGTGTGTCATCTGCATGTGATGTCCGCTCACACCCTGATGACCGCAATAAAGACTGTCTGAACTGCGAAAATGGGCAGGAATCGGACTTGCTCTGAATGCTACGGTTCAGACAGTCAGCTCACAGCTGTGGAAACCATGTGCATGAGCCAATAGAAATACATGTTATAATTTTCAGCACCGTCAAAGTAAAGCACATTGTCAAAAACAAGCAAGCATACCAACACTGATATCAGTCCCTTAGTTTATGAAGCTACTACTAGGCTGGCCACATACATTGGAAATCTGTATGTCTCATAGCTCACAGTTCCTTTTAACCTCTCAACATATGTATACTTGGCTGAGCCACGCATGCTTGCAATTCGCTAGGAAGAGAGATGTAAGCTACTGACAGATGTTAGCTTTTTCCATTGCGTCCAAAAGAATCTGGCCACTTGAGATCCAACTGAGAGCGGGCCACTTGAGATCAGAGAGTTGGCCTGGCCTCTATACATTAAATGTACAGGAATCACACAACCATATTTATGCTCTAGTTGTTGTAAGTGTTGTCAGTGGTGTATGCTGCAATTCAGACTTTTCTCTTAATCACAGATTTCTAGTGTTTTCTAGTAAAAACACTGGTGGGCAGGGAAACAAGGAGCACATACCACCCACTATCACTGTGTTCCACTTGTGTGGGATCTATTCTCTGTGCTTCCGGTCCAGGTTGGAGACAGCGACTGCTGTGGTGTCATTGTATGTGTACAAGTGACCACTAGATCAGTGATTTGCATCAACAGTCATGGGAGCCTCATTGTTTTAGTCCAAATGGGACTAGAAACAGAGGCAATAGGGGCCTTTGCCAGTAGAATGGAAAACAAGGGTGGGGACTATGCCTTTTTTTATTGTACACCTCCCCTTAATCCCAGGCGAATCATTTAAACCAGCAATGGAGAGGAGTAAAAGCACATAGCACAGTTATATAACTGAAGAGCTGCAGCGGAGCATGAAGTCCAACCTGTGCTGACCTAAAGCAAAAAATATTTTAAAGACAATCGAAAATTGTGAATGTATTCATACAATAAGTGTGATATTATAGCTTTATATCATACAATAAAAATATATGTATATATATATATGTATATTAAAGAGAACCCGTCATGCAAAATAACCCCCTAAACTAAATATATTTTCATAAATTGCCATTAAAGAGCATTGCCTCTATCGCTTCATTGTCCCTCTACATGCCTGTAAACTTAAGCAATGAGGTCCTAAAGCTGTATGCAAATGACCTGTGAAATGTCCAATGAGTCATTAGCATATTCAAGCTGTCCAGCTTATTCATGAGTGGGAGGTACAGCCACACCCCCAATGCTAGCATGACAACTGCTCCATGTAATGGCTTCTCCAAGTGCTTGCTGGTGGCCATGCCTCCTGCAGCCTGTGTGTAAGTGTGTGTATAGGAGAGATACAACAGCTCCAGGCTGCAGCCATGTTACAGCAGAACATGTCAGGTACTTGTGTAGCTGATGTCTGTGTATTAGGAGGATGCAGCATGTCAGCAGATGCAGCACACACACCAGCAATTCATTACTATACACTACACACAGACATGAGCAGGGGGAGGAGAGGGGAGGGGTAACAGGGGTGACATCACTGCCTCTGACCATGTGACCAGCATCTTTTACATAATAAAGAAAAGATGATTTTACAATGATTAATGTATGAATTGACTAGATAAAGGCTGTGATGGGATCCTTGTGAGCTGCTCCAACAGATAGAGGTGACAGAAATAGTGACAGAGACCTGATGACAGGTGTCCTCTAAAGTAAAGTGATTTAATGGCCCAACATTATTAAATCCCATGCACCAGTTTTTTGTCGGACTTTGCATGTTCTTTTCAGTGCAAACTGCTTGCACATATATTTATAAAGTGTCCGTGCAACATTTATACCCAAAGCAACTCAAAATTCTGCACTGAAAGGGGCATTCTGGTGCACATTTATCAAGCGGTGTCTGACAGAATTGTGTTGCACGCCCCATGTTACAGGTGCAAATAAAAAAAGGTTGGTTCACTCTGCTGGAGCAGTGCAGGAGGCACCATATTCATGAAGAACAATTCATGAATCTGGCGCACCCTGCACAGGCAAACTGCACATAGTAGAGACTGCACTGTTTTTGATAAATGTGGGTCAATGTCTTCATTGTAAAACATTAACAATGTGAATATCTGTTTCTCTTAGGAAGAATTTCTCTGGCGGCCAGGAATCCTTAAAAAGGCAAAACTCAACCACGAGTCGGACTGTCACGCTGACACCGCAGGCTCTTAAGCACATATGGGTCCGCACTGCACTGATAGAAAAAGTACTGGATAAAATTGTACAGTATATTGTAGATAACAGCAGGTAAGGATAAAGTAAGCTTTTCTTATCCCACAGTTTGATTCTCCTACTTGTGTAGAACTTCCAATATATCTGTGAGCATCCATTATTTCTGGTTTCAAAACTTGAAAAAATTACTGCAAAAAGGCCCTGATCAGCCATCTAGAAGACATTTTGTAGTGCTAGCGCCTGGTACCCAAGTAAATAGGACTGAAATGAAATATTATGCACCACCAGTGCAACGGGCCACAGTTGTTAAAGTGTTTGCACCAGTTTTCTGTCTGACTTTGTATGGAAAAGAACGTGCAAACTGCTAGTACATGTATTTATGAAGTGTCTCCGCCAGTTTTGTGTTGCGGTTGCACTGTGTCCGACAAGCCAGAAAAAAATGTGCACCTAAAGGCACGTCTTAGTGCTAAGTCTGAGTTAGCGCTACACAATTCTGACTGTGCCACAATTCTGCATCATGAAGAGAGTGCACCAAAAAATAAATGGTGGGCAGGGGGCGCCAGATTAATGAAAGCCGTATGCGAGTTTTGATTAATCTGGCTCCCTCTGCACTCTCCACAGGCAGTTTGCACTACTTTTGATAAATGTGGCCCAATATGTATAATATAGAGATGAGCCACTCACTTTAATTCCATGGCTTCTTCATCTTGTAGAGACAGTGAGCCACATTTATCAAAACTAGCACAGTCAGTACTATGTGCAGTTTGCCTGTGGAGAGTGCAGAGAGCCCCAGGTTCATCCAAACTGGAGCACGGTCTTCATCAATCTGGCGCCCCCTGCACTGTTTGGGAAATGTGCACCGTTTCTTTAGGTGAACTTTGTTCATGCTGCAGATTTGTGGCGCACATCAGTGTTAGGATCAGTGGATCCTCTGGACCACCGCGGGAGATGTAACTAGCCAACACCCGGAACCGGAGCCCAGCGGCACCTGGTATTCACCAGAGCCCGCCGCAAAGCGGGTTGTACTTGCTGCGGCAGGATACCACTAGGTCGTTCCCAGGTGTGACTAGCCCACGGTGGCAGCCGAGGTCGAGGTACCTTAGCGGATGACAATCTCGTAGACAGGTCCAGGCACAGGGTCAGGGCAGGCGGCAGAGATGCAACGTCAGGTCCAAGTCCGGGGTCAGCAACGGGAGGTCCAGGCAGGTGGGAACGGGAACACAGGCACACGGAACACAGCAACACGGAGGAACTCAGGTAACACAGGACTCAGGAGCGGGAACACACAGGAATACACAGGAATACACAGGAACGCAGGAATACACGGGAACGCAGGAATACTCGCTTGGAAGCTTTCTCTAAGGCTATGAGGCACAAAGATCCGGCAGGGAACACAGGAAGAGGCAGATTCTTAAAGGTGAGGTGTTCAGCCAGTGCACCAATTAGCGGTGCACTGGCCCTTTAAATTTTCGGCCGGAGCCGCGCGCGCGCCCTAGGAGGCGGGGACGCGCGTGCACGGCAGTCCGAGGAAGTGCAGGAGCCGGGAGAGGTAAGAGACACCGGGCAGCAGCGGGGGCACATGCAGGAGCACGGATGCGCCCGCGATCCGTGACAGGGATCGCGGGAGCACCCGTGACAATCAGTAAAAAGTGTGGCAAAAACTCTGACTAAGCAGTAACATTTTTTCTGTCATGTCGGACACAGAAAAGCCGCAACACAAAACTGGCACAGACACTTTATAAATACATGTGCAATCATGTGGAAGTTGACATCCTACACCAAGACACTGCAAAATTCCATAGAAGAGCAAAGGGGGAAATCCTCTCACAATCGGATGTCAAATTTGAAGCATATTTTAGGCCATCTCCATCTCTTGTACTATGGCCTTGAAATGGCTGAAAATTTTCTGATAAGCTTTTAGCTTTATTAATTTCTCTTACATATGAAGTTACTTTTGTAATTAAATATTGATTCCAAAGGGGGAAAAGCAAGCAGGGAGAATGACTTTTCATTTTGAGATTATTGTACTGTAATTCTAGCTTGGTGAGATCCATATAACTTCATCTAAGCAGCTTAGCAGGAGTTATTCACTTATGGATTTAAATGTTAATCCTCTTTTAACAAGGCGATAATATTTCGTACGCGATGCCCTTTGAATACATTTTGAGCAATTACAGGTTAATAATGTATATTAGCGAGGACTGTAATGTGTGAAAGCAGGTCAGTTAGCCGAAATGTGTCATTATTTAACATTAACAGGGAAGAATCAGATATTCAACAGTGTATGTAGATGTTCTTTAACTTATACAGTATGAGGGGCATTTATTAATTTTGGTGCTAGAACAGTTCTATATTTTTCAGTGGGATATAAGTTTGTGGCGCAAGAGATTAATGAATTGGCGCAAGGACTAAAAGGTTTAGAACTTCCTAGACCTGCTTCTAGCTGCTCTCTTTTTGCGCTACAAAATGCACCAAAAAACGTTTCGGAAAAATAGAAGCGCCAGTGAATTGACATACGGCGCCAAAATTTTGCACCCAAAAATAAAACAAGTCGAGAGTGTCAGAAAACACCAATAATGTGGCGCCGACACTTATATTGTGCCAGTTTTCCATTTGAAAGGCCATAATAAATGCCCCCCTATGAGTTGTTAATGCTTGCGCAAAGCAAGAACCTGTCGCTGGGTTTTACCCCACTAAACATCCTACTAGCCCCCTCAGCTAGGGTATGAAATGTCCTTTATAGATTTCCTTCTTTTATGTGAAATCTCACACATTTACTTGTAAAAACTCTCCCCCAAAGTCAAGCAAAAATGACTTTTCACCTCTTTTTCGCATAAGATAAGTCAAGTTTTGTGGTTGCAGGGGTAGTGTCACATCAGCAGACCCTTCCTTCTGTTCTATTGGACCTAGAAACATGCATTTTGGCTATGGATTTGTGAGCTACAGAACCAGAGATACAGACAACTAAAGACATGGGCCCACATTTATCAAAAATGGTGCAAACTATACTATGTGCAGTTTGCCTGTGTAGTGTGCGGGGGGGGGGGGGGGGCATTTTTTCCTGGTTCTATAGAATTGTCGGACTGAATTGTGGCGCAGTGTCTGACTGTTCAGCGCAACTTCCCTTTTGGGGTCTTTTCGGACATAGTGCAGCTGCGACACAACACTGGCGCAGACTCTTCATAAACACATGTACAAGCAGTTTGCACTTTCTTTGTAGTGAAAAGTCAAACAGAAAACTGGTGCAAACACTTTAATGAATGTGTGCCATAGTTGGAAATGCAAGCTGCAGATAAAGATCTGGTTCACACCTATGCTTGAAC
This sequence comes from Engystomops pustulosus, assembly GCF_040894005.1. NCBI lineage: Eukaryota > Metazoa > Chordata > Amphibia > Anura > Leptodactylidae > Engystomops > Engystomops pustulosus. The sequence goes on from NC_092412.1 coordinate 218,592,378, forward strand.
TGACTGTCCAGTTCTGTAGCTCACTGGAGCGAAGATGCTAATCATTAATATGAGACAAAAATCATGTATTTAGGTCCTACAGAGCCAAAGATATAGGATTCTGAAGCGACATTACTCCTAAAAACACAAAACTTGACTAATTTCATGTGAAAATGGGATGAGAAGAGTGATATTTACCTCACTTTGGAGGGAGATTTTTTTATAAGGAAAACGTGGGAGAGAATATAAAAGGGGAAATACAGAAAGGACATTTTAAATTGTACCTGATGAAACTAGAAGTTTAGTGGGGTAAGACCTGGTGACAAGTTACCAGAAAACACTTTGGTCCATGGTTGCTATAAAAACAAACACTTATACTTACCTCTGGTACTTCCAGTACCTGTGCATTTTTCAGTAAAGCCTTTATAGTACCACAGCCACGTTAGCGACTATTGAATGGCAACCATTAATAATTATGATGATGATAATGAAAATGCCTTCATAATTGATCACAAATTTTCTTTCCACAGTAAATATTATGAAAAAGAAGCTCTAATGTCTGATCCAGTATGTGGTCCAATCCTGGCTGTTCTTTTAGGTGAGAAAATGTAAAATGCAGTACAGCAAAAGTAATGCAATTCAGTTGTCTTGTTTAAGGAATGTTAATATTACTGGGGATGCTCATATCATTGAATGTAAATTATATATTTTAGCAAAGCTTCTTCAAATATCTCAAATCACTGCATCGTGGTGTGTAATTAGTACATTTTGGAACCTGCCCTTTTTCCATTTTAAAGGCTACAAAATTGCACATCCGTGTATACTATTCTAATTTATTATAATATACATTAAATGGTGAAACTATTTGTTTTAAAATCAGATATTTTTATTGAAAGTTTTTCCCCCCCTTTTACAAACCCAACAAGTACAACAATGAGAGAAATATATACCGCATCAAATATAGTCATTGACAGGCATCTACAATATTGCACATATACAGTACAGCCAGGTAATGACATCAAGAATATTCCAGATTTTATACTATATTTTGGCAATGTCTGCAATACAATCCAAATTACACAAATAAATATAACGATATATATCCCTCCCTACAAATGGTGAAACTATTTAGAACATTGGATTCAATATTGAAATAAGTCAAGTGAGATTAAAGCGATCTTCATGCTGACAACTCTGGGTATAAGACCATTGGGATCCCCAGGAAAAATGGGTTCCCCTGAGACCCCTGTGTGTATGGAGCATTGCTGACTTTAATAGGGTTTTCTCATGAAAGAAAATTCTCACATTTAAATCCCCTAGTGATGTTAACACAATAAAGATCATTTTAAGCCCTTACTTTACAAATGTACTCAGTTTTATTGCTGTTTTAGCTCCGATCACTCTCTAAGATGCTCAGTGCAAAATCCCAGGGTGTGGGTGGGGACTCTCTATGCAGATACATTATGATCCATCTAGTTCTGTGGGGTGACACTGTGGTAATATTATCTGGGTACATGTTTATATACACTTTCATCTGGCTTCTGACATTGTACTAGTATTTTACACATAGAAAGAGATGAGACAGATCAGAGATGCAGGAGATTACACATAGGCTGACAGACAGAGGCTGAAAGACTTTTACAATGTTACACTGTGAGCTCTTCTACATCTCAGAAATATGTGCCTGCCTCCCCCTTCCCCCAGATCACTTATTTCCTTGTAGTTTGTGACACTGTGGGCTCTGCTACATCTCACAGATATGTGCCTGCCGCCTCCCCTTCCCCCAGATCACTTATCTCCTTGTAGTTTGCAGCCTCTCTCTCTGCTTGCGATGTCCTTGCAGGAAGTGATCAGTGTCTCTGAGCTAGGACTGCAGGGGGCTTGGCTACATGCACAGAGCAGAAAGAGACAGAAACCTCAGCTTCAAGATCTCCAAGAAATCCAAGAGGGGGCTACCCGACCCTAAGTGAGAAATTACAGGGTCGTGTCTAGGGGCAACTGAAATTGTGTACAGCAGGACTGATAGAGACAGGTTGGACTTATATCTGTGAAATGCTGCATTTTTGTTAATAATAATGGGTACATATAAGAAATTTGTCTTTGTGGGAGTTTGGTGTCCTGTATACCATGCTTGGCATTTAGCATCCAAATGTCTTCCCAGCAAAATGCCAGACACTGTAGCATACTGCTGATTTAAGGCTTTTTCTAGTAAAGTAGTGCTTAAAGGCATCAGAAAGGGGGTGGTAACTAAAACTAGAGGAATGACTTCCATGCTGCCCAAAATTTCACAGCGGTGGTTGGATGAGCAGCCACCCATTGTGTTTCATGTAATGTTACTAGAATTATACAGAGTAGAGCACAGCAGATACCTAGCGTAGCACCAAGAGATCAGTAAGTATAGTTTTATCCCTGGATCCCAGTAGACCTCTTTTAGCCTTAATTTTACATCACTGGACAACGCTTTAAGAATATTACATTGCCTTCTCTTCAATCTTAAATAACTGAAAACATATTGTTATCATACACATCACGTTAAGCTGTGTCATCTCTGAAATGCCAAGTGTTTCATCTTAGGTAGTGACTGTGCACCGGGCTGGGCTGTAGTAGAATTGAACACAAATAACCTATCATGCCGCCGGCAAGGATCCACAAACATAAAGCCATTTACAAAGAATGAGACAGTAATCCTACAAATGCACATAGAGTCCACATTACCATAAGTTACTTATATGTCATAAAACATACAGCATTCATTTAAAACGTATAAATGATCATTTGACATTTTGGTGGCATTTACATTACCCTCTGCAGTACATGCTTAAAGCTTCAATATACATCTGCTGCTCTACTAATTTCATTTTATAATGTGGCTTAGATACAATGTTTCTCTTCCTTTGTCTTCTAGTGGGTCCGTGTGCATTAGAATACACAAAGTTAAAAACCGCCGACCATTATTGGACCGATCCCTCTGCAGATGAGCTTGTACAGAGGCACAGAATTCATGGTGCTCATACTCGCCAAGACTCCAGTCCTTGCAAGCGGCCGGCTCTTGGTGTATGTATATAGGATTTATGAATATATATTGTCTATGTAAATATCACAAAACTTTCAATAAGGATACAAGGATATTAGATTATTACAAATCTAAGCAGTCTACATGCACAGCTGACTTATAGCTTTTCCCTGAGCTGTGAAGTTCTAAAATTTATAACTTTCTGTCAGGAATGAGCCATTGTCCTAACTAACTTGCTGGACTTACTCTGGTCGACTGTCCCTATCCTGAATAAGTGCAAAACAAGAGTAAGAAAAAACTAAAACAGAAGATAAACACCAAAAAGGAGTCAAACAAACTGGTAAGGACCAAGAAGGCAGCAAAATACAAATATATCAGATCAAAGAGATACCAGAATACAAGTAAGAGGTCAGGCCAGGCAGATAAGAGTCAAAAACAAACCAAATCATAACTGGATGTAGAAATAATCCAAGAATTAAGGGGAACAAGCTAAGCCTAAACATAAGGTAGTCTCAGACAATGAGGCTCATCTACTTACTCGGTTCATTCACGATCCCGAGGCGCTTGTCTGGCGTTGATTCAGAGCTTGCTGGGATTCACTAAGGTTGTGCGCCCGATATCCACTAGGTGTTTCTGCTGCGCTGAAGTCCGCCGGAGTTCACCTTCTTCGTCCCAGTGTATGTGAGTGCTATTCTTGCGACACAATTTTTTTAAAAATTCAGCGTTTTTTCCAAATCCGCCGGGTTTTCTGATGGCCATGCCATTTCTGTCTTGTGAAGGTCGGCGCCGATGCTCCACAATCCAATCGCGTGCTCCAAAATCCCGGGGCAATTCGGCGCAAATCGGAAATATTTGGGAAACCCAACGAAAATGCGTGATTCGGACCCTTAGTAAATGAGCCCCACTGAGTAGATGAGGAAGGACTTAAAACCCCTCCACTGCCTGAACAGGACAAGTAATATTGACTATTCTGATCCAGCAGTCGGGCTCTGCTGTTGCCATGGCCCATCTGGGCTGGTACGCACAAGACAAGTGATGCATCCAAAATAAGAGAGCCTTTCACTTTACCAGATCGAGCTCCCGTTTAGACATCGGGTTCTCACACCTAAGTCCTTCACCTTGTGAGGCACTTAAGATCTGACCAAGTGATATGGCGATTATTCTAGTTTCAACAGGCTGTAAAATCTCTTTGGCCCTACTGGCAATGCTGTTGCATTCTTTGTGCCAGTAATATAGTATATCTAGCTAACAGCCGGGATGCATAATTTTAGGAAAGCTTCAGAGACACGCTAGACTTCCAAACCACTATATAAGGAATACACATCTAATATATTAATATACATCTATATAGATTTTTATTTATTTCATTTTTTTTAAACCTTGCATCCTTAATCTTCCACAAAGATAATGACACATTCTGGCTGTTATTATTCTGCCAAGGCACACTATGCTTAATGGATATATAGTGAAGGGGCCATAACAAATTACTGCGGTTCTCCAGTATAATGTATGATTCTACTAGGAAATGTTTGTTAGGCATAAAAATCTAAGAAAAATGTCAGCATTTTCTAGATTCTTGGATACTGAGGATAATAAACTAGTGTGTCATATGGTGGTTGTCACATTAATGTGTTCGCAAAGTTATTTTTATGTTCTAATGTATCTTGTACATCATTTGTAACAATAGAAACCTGCCTGATCTGAACTGTATCGCTCATTATAGACTTTCATTTAAGGCTGTTCCTCACATGTCTTCCATATGCAATGTACCTATTGCTTGGATACACAGCAAGGTCTATACTTTAGAAAGTATAATGCTGTTATTGGTGCAGGTGAAGCAAAAAATGCATTGTTTTTCAGTGTTATTGATTTCTACAAATGAGATTAATTATCTCAGAAGCAACACGATATACACAATAGGAATCTGTAAAGTAGTTTATTCCCTCTCTTTGCATTTTCTTTGTGTATTCCTTTAATATATTTGTATTCTACAGGGTGAGTCAAAAGTTCCAGGACACTATTTTATTTCAGAAAAGATAGAGAAAATTACACATATGGTATCTACTAATTTTTTGCTTTTACATATGGATATCCCAACAAGTAAAGGGGCCTAGGGGCTAGACTGCAACATCTTGAAAGTCGCCATATTGTATCAAAGGAATGTTTTTCCCATGTGTATACCATATCTAAGAAGACCAGAATTATCTCAGAAATGGATTGCAACAATCAACAGTGCTGAACATGGGGGCCATCATCTTAAGCTCCCCCTGTGACATCACTAAAGGGCGCTGATCGATTGCCAAGACAGATAGCCCTCAATTAGCATCATTTAGCATCATAGGACCTCAATTAGCATCATTAATTTCCTTAGAATGTATATAAAATTAAACAATTTAAATTATTAACATGTCAGGTATCGCCTTGTCCCAAAATGTCTGAAATGTCTATCAAAATATAAAATAATTCCCTGCTGTGAATGCTTTATCAAAAAATACCATACAAATTGAGAACATTATACCATTTTGCCTCCCATAAACATTGTTATGAAAAGTTATTAAAAGATTGTACAGTTGTCAAAATTGTATAAATGAAAACATACTTTCATCCCGCAAACAATTATTATTAAAAATAACATTACCCAGCTCGATACCCAGCTCCAATTATTAAAAATAACCCTACCCAGCTCTATACATATAACCAAACTGCAGTTGCATAGTTTATACTGTTGAAAAAAGACACACGTCCATCAAGTTCAGCCGAGGAAGGGAAGGGATTGGATGAAGAAGGGATTTAGGGGAAACAATTCTATGTAAAATAATATGTCAATGTTATTTACATGTAAAAAGGCATCTAGACCCTTCTTGAAGCTCTCTGCTGTCCCTACTGTGACCAGCGCCTGAGGCAGGCTATTCCACAGATTGACAATTCTCAAAGTAAAACACCTTGTTTTCTCCAGACGCAGACATTAATAAATATATTAATGGTCCATACAAAAAATATGGTGGAAAGTTGTTCCAGGATAAATCGTATCAAAAGACAAGGGGTTTTTCTTTTGATACGATTTATCCTGGAACAACTTTCCACCATATTTTTTGTATGGACCATTAATATATTTATATAAATTAATCATGTCCCCTCTTAGTCATCTCTTTTCCAGACTAAACTTTATAAATTTGGCATCTCTACAATCATACTGACCCGAACAATAAAGAGGATGTGTCATGTGGACCAAACATCATAGACCATAAAAATAAATCCCATGAGAATTTGTGGACAATTCCACCACATTTGAATTTTTTTTCCAGCTTTACAATACATTGCACAGAATATTAAATGATGCCACTAGAAAGTACAATTTATCTCAAAAATAACAAGTCCTCATAAAGCTTTGTAATCAGAAAAAAAAAGATATTGGGGGGAATTTATTAAGACTGATGTATGCCAGTCTTAAAATTCCATCCGCCGGCGGTCCTGCTAGAATATTCACTTAGTGAACAATGGCAAACTCCACCAGTAGATGGATCTGGTCCACCAGTAGATCAGAAAGGAACTGGCAGAGTTTTCTACTATAGTCTCTATCGGTTTTCTATAGTGGCTTGTAGATTAGAAAAAGCCCGAAACTGGCAAGGAAGGCTAAAGGGTAGCTTTCTATATTCAGAGAATATTTATTTGATGGTTCTTTTCTGTAAGGAGATTAGACTATATTGAGGCTGTCTTTAAAGAGTCAACTATATTAATAAGATATGTTAAAGATATGCTATTGGTGATACAAGATACAGTAGCATATGTTTTCTCCTTGTACCCTACAAGTATAATTTGTCCATCAGGCACTACATGAAGTTTCTAAAAATTGTCTCCGGGGGGACTAGGACAACAAGATACATAGCCATCCTAGGGATAAGACACACACATGTCTGGTGCACTAGTTGGTTCTCAGATCTCAAATACTTTTTCAGGCAGGCTTTTCCTATCTTTATGGGTTATGTTGGATCATCCACATCTATGCAGTCTTGCAACGTAACTGAAGTGACTTAAATCCTTTGTTTAGATCTATAAATAACACTACTTAAAAGCTAAAAATATGATTTTACAAGAATCAACAGCAAATAGCTTCAGAGCTACTGGGACACACTGACATCAGAAGCCGTATGTTCTGACCTACAAAGGCAAATATGCCGAAATATGTCTTTGATTCTGAAAAGCAAATACCCTTAAGAATACATTCTAAGCAAGCTGAATGAGGCAAGAGCATGAGTCACACAAATGAATTTATGGACGATAGAAGGGCATGCTCTGATAGCAGAGAGGAATTAAACATAGTGCAGGGACAAATAATCTCTGTTCTTTAATTATTGCTAAAGAGTTTTAGCCACTCTGTCTATTTACTAGTTTTCTACAATTAAAATAGTACATTAATTATCAATGGTATCTGTCCCATTACACAGTGTGAATACCAGTGAAAGTGACTGGCATCCCAAAATATATATCACCTGTGAGATCGTTTGGAAAGAAAAAAACTTTAGGGTTTAGCAAATCATCAGAGGAAATTACCACAAGAAAATATTGTCTGGAACTCTGTACCAATTATGAAGGCAAAAAAATTCACATCACCTATTAAGGCACAAATGTTGATTGGAAACCATCCATAAGTACGTCCTGAATCAACGTCAAGGCTTGATGTAACAGCCTCAGAAAGCTGAATGTGCAAATTGTGCACAATTGTCATAGAAGCCAAAAAGGTTCTACTTTAAAGTCTAAAATAAAAACTTATTCTGCTTTGTTTAACTCTTTTTTGGTTAAAATCGAATTCCATATGTGTTCCTCCATAGTTTTCATGCCTTCAATATTAATCTACAATGTAAGAGAAATAACAAGAAAAACTGTGGAATGAAAAGGTGTGTTCAAACTTTTCATTTTTGCAAAACCTTAGAAAACCCATGGTCTCCAGGATGCGCTCTAGTGGATCAACTGTTAAAGTCCGCCAGTACACGAACGTGGCACAAAAAACATAGCAGTGGTCCATTGTTTGTGGCTTGAGCATTATTGTCCTGTGCTGGTAAAGGTTATAGATCAGAACTTACCAGAAAATATAAAATCCTTTGTTGCAAAACTAGAAAGAAATATTCTTTGGGTTTTTTGTGTTTTTCAACAGATCAAAAAGCGCCATTCCAGTGGAAGTATGTCAGAAGATAAGTTTGCAGCATCGGCAAGAGAATATGTTGAGTCCCTTCACCAGAACTCAAGAATACATCTTCTTTATGGGAAAAACAATGTCTTGGTCCAGCCAGTATGTACAATAATGTTATAACTGTATTCATAATGTCATTATTAAGGCCCCTGGGTATGGACATGATATAGGGTGAGCACTTCAAAGGGATTGTCCCAAATCAGCAAGTATTTGATATGGTTTGTGTAATGAAAATTATACAATTTTCCAATTTACTTTCTGTATCAATTCCTCATGTTTTCAGAATCTCTGCTTGCTAACATTCACTGCTTTCTTGATATGTGAAGCCTCCTGTCTTTTACCTCATCAGCCAGACATTCCTGCCCATAAAATGGCCGCATTACCCTATGTTATCTCTAACTGGTGATTTTTCATGGACAGTCAGAGATCTCATGACCCTCCATCTGCTGCCATTTTATGGACAGTCCTGAAAGACAGGAGGTTTCACTTCACATATCAAAAAAGAGGAATAGAATGTTTAATAGATGTGTATTGGTAAATTACCTTAACTCCTGCCCCCCACACTTAGGCTACATTCACACAATGTATGCCCACCGTACCGTAGTACGGTGGGCATACATTGGCGCTGCGGAGAGAGTAGCAGGGGATGAGCCCAGCTCATAGGAATACACAGCACGCGGCGCCGTATTACGTAGAAAGATAGGACATGTCCAGTCTTTCTACGGGCTACGGAGCAGTACGGTGCCGCACGTGTGCTGCACCGAAACGCTCCCGTATATACGTCCCCAATACAGCCGTCTGAATGTAGCCTTACACACACATTACAAAAAAACATGAGGTAAAGTGGCCAACCCCTTTAAACCGATTCTTAACTGTAAATAAACAACAATTACCTGACTAAACCCCCACTTTCCAACATCATAACAAGGTAGCAGAGTAAACCGTACTTGTGATGTCACAACAGCTATCCCAGGTGAGGTGATACACAGTTTTGTGATGTCACAGCATTCGTGACTGAAACATATTTATGATGTCAGAGCCATTGCCTAACTGAAACACAATTGTGTTGTCACAATTGCTTTCCTCGCTAAAACCCTTTGTGATGTTACACCAGTCTACATGAGAAGAGCATACTTGTCATGTAATGGCAGCCGACATCTGTTTTACCAGAAATTTGCCACAACAGCTGACCTGATTGAAACAGTTTTACCTCAGAAACTTGATGATATATCTTCCCCATAATGTCACAGTAGCTTGTCACAGTGACTGATACTCCATTGTGAAGTAAAAGTTACCTGACATATTCATATTTTCACCTCAGGCTGTGAACCTGATTGATACAATCATTCTCTTGCTTACCCATACGCATACACCTAGACTTGAGGCTTCAATCTCTTATTGGTGTACAAATGAACCAGTTTTATTTTTTGAGAAATGGTTGAAAAGGCACAAAGCCCTATTTTTTCATAAAGGTAGCAGTGGTGTCCCGTGTCTGCAGGGCCTCAGCTGTGCCACTCTTACATGGGGCACTGTTTGAGGCCAATTCATTGTTATGTACACCAGTTTGGAATTCAACAAAAGTTTCATTTTAGTTTCAAAAAAAGAATTTCTACTTTTTACATTTTGCCCCCTGCTTACCAACCAAATGCAGAAGAGGTGGGACATGGATAAAGACAGTAAAAGAACACTGTGGTCTGATTTATTTAACATAATAATAACAGAAAATAAAGGTTTGACTTGACTTGTTTCAGTTCTTTTTCAATCGTAGTCATTCAGGCACATCGTATACCAGGGGTATGTGGAAATAATTAAGAATGACGTATCAAGCACCAGTTTTATTAATGCATAGATGTGTATAATTTATAGCGATGATTTTTATAACTGTATTCACAAGGGTCCTTGTATTTATCTAGTATCTGTCATTTATGGATAGAAAGAAGACATGGAAGCTATCCCTGGATATCTATCGCTGCACCAGTGTGGTGAAAACTTAACACTAAAATGGACACCAAACCAGCTGTTAAATGGAACTCTAGGAGACTCAGAACTGGAAAAGAGGTAATATTTTCTTGTTTTGCAGAACTAAGGCTGGTTTCACATTACGTTGTTTGTCATACGTTGTAAGAACACATCGGGCGGATTCCCGACTTGTCCTTAAAACATATAGCCCAGATGTATCCCACCATAAGTGATGATTGACTGCTACGTCTTTGCATCCTTTCTTTTTAATCAGATACATTGTATACCAAGCAGCCGTACTACCATGCCCCTGTCTGTCAGCATACGTCAATGGGTATGCTCAACATATATATGTCTGTACCTTTTCAGATGTATACTCTGATATGTATACTCGGGAACCCAGCCTAATATTGTAGTGATCATGATCAGGTGTAATATTTTTCTCAGCCTTTGGGCTGTGTTACACGAGCCGTGATCACTGGCCATGCAGAGTCCTGTGTCATGGGCTGACCACACTGTGATGCAAGGACCCCCTGGTTTCCTGCTAATGGATAACAGTGTTGGCACTGCTGTTTGGTAATTAAACATGTATCTATTTTTACATATTTTATTACATGCCTAATTTACTACTGTTATCTACTTTCATTTGATTCGGACTCTGTTCGCATTTCTATACCTCTGCTAGTGTTACTTCTCATCACAGAAGTGTATCCTTATTAGTTCAGCATTGGCAGGGTTAAGGGGTCTAAGAAATCTCCATATCCTCCCCCTACCCAGGAAAGCCTTTTCTTATTGTTTTTATCCAAAATAGTCACCTTTTGGTAGCAGGTTCACTGTAGGTCAGGAGCAGAACCAGTGGAAACAGATCATAAATCCAATACAGTAAATAGAAGTGTAATCCTGGAACAAAGGGCAAAGAAAAGACAAGACAATGGTGAAAATACACAAACAGTTTGTAAAGAGTTTAAAAGATTTTTAACAAATATAGCATATAACGTCCTGAAATGCTTTTTATTTGTATAAATGTTAAAGTCTTCTCTTAAAACAAGTGTTTGTCAATTTCTTATACTGTATTGGTTAAATGGGTTGGTGACATATAAGATTGTTTACCAGGTACCTGTTAAACATTCCCCTTCTACCTAGAAGAGCTGGTGTCCTGTAGTCTACTGGTGGGTCCTGTAGTCTACCGGTGGGTTAAGGGGCAGTGTGCTCACAACTGGATGCCCCTCTGTGAACACAACTCATGTCACCGGAAGTAGGGTTATCCAGATGTCCTTGACACTTGTCAGCAGACTAACCTCCCCAAAGTGGCTACAATGCACACGGGTCACATCTTATTCCAGTCATCTAGTCATTTGCTGACACTTGCCTATTATACAGTAGTTTCCCATTACAGAAGCAACACTGATATCCCACCATTGCTGCTTCATCATATCATTTTCTTTTTTCTTCTTTTGCTAACCACTGACCCCCACGCTTGCAAGGAAACAGAATAGCAACTAAATTTTAAACAAACTCAGTGAACAGGATAAAACACATCTCCGGGTGATTCTCGCCTCTGTGCCGGTTTCTTAGAAACAAACCAAAGGCCTACACACAATTTCTAATCGATAAAGCCAAGAGGAAAAAAAATTACCTTGACATTTTATTTTCGTAAATTGGGTTAGGAAACCCGTCTAGCGGAAAGCACAGAGGACAAAACACTTGTAATTTAATTACGTTCTCTTTTTAACATGCCAATTAATGGCCACCATGAGATCATTTAAGAAGATTTATTTTTGGATATTTTCCAGATTTCAACAACTAGTGGATGCAAATAAGACTAGAGCCTAAAATGCCAAGCAGACATGCAGTATAGATGCTTTGCATCTTAAAAGAGTTGTCTGGTAGCTTTTAAAAAAAGGCTGTCAGCATCTGCTTGTTTGGGTCTGCGGAAGAAACCAGCAGAACACAGAACACTGGACAGAGCCGGAAGAAGCTAGCAGCAAATGGGGGCAACAATAAATGACTACAATGTGGTGCATAAACATCTGCTTCCAGCTCCATAAACTGATCAAAACAGCTGATCAGTGGGGACCTACCAATTAGATTTTGATGGCCTTTTCTTAAAGGGAACCTGTCACCAGACCCATTTTTAGCACTCAGAATGGACCTCTACGTGCAGTAGATTCCTCACCAAGGGATGACTCAGGAGTAGTAAATAGACATAGAGCAATACCCTTTGATAGAGATATAATCCAATTTATTCCATCTACTTACAAACAAACAATAAAAAAAGGCCTTATGGTAAAATCCAAATAGTGCACATTCGGCGTCTCTGGCCGACCAAGGGTTTCACCTTCAATCTCTTGCCCGAAAGGAGGCCTTTTTTATCATTTGTTATTGTTTTTTATCTCTTGGTGAGAAATCTACTGCACGCAGGGGTCCATTCGAAATTGTAACAATACTGTGATGTCTGCATGAGTGTTTACTCACACTGAAAATTTGTAACCTGTGGAGTTGCCTATTTATCGGATGCATTCGAAGGAAAAGAGGATAGCTCTATTGTTTGAAGCCTTGGATACGCATAAAAACGTTTACATATGTCTTAAACCGAATGGCACTAAGATTGCTAATTATAAAAGAAGAAAGATAATCAGTATTTAAAAAGCCTATGGGAATCTGTCATTAGATCTAAATGTGAACTCATGATGAGGTTCCCTTTAAAAAACTTAAATTCTCATTTACACAATTCAAAACAATGGGGCACATTTACTTACCCGGTCCTGGCGCGATCCTCGATCCAGACTGTCCGACGAGGATGAAGTCCAGCGCGATTCACCAAGATCTTGCGCCTTGTGTCTTGCAACACAATTTGAATTTTAAATCCCACGCTTAGTCCGAATCAGTCGGGTTGTCCGACGGCCACGCCCCCCACCCCCCCCCCCCCCGATTTGTGTTGCATGAAAGTCAGCACGACTGCTGCAAAATCCGATCTCGTGCGCCAAAAACTCCTGTTAAATGTGGCGCAACCCGGAAATAGTCGGGAAAAACGATGGCTTCCATGCGTCACGATTTAGAGGGATGGGCCATCGGACTGAGCGGGGAATTTAAATTTCAAATTGCTTCGCAAGTCCTAGCCCTAACATGCGCCACCAAAAAGATGGTGAACTCTGTCGGACCCTAGCAGGGAACAAAACATTCATGATATCAGGCTTACGATCTTAGTGAATTGCGGCACAGTGTATTGGAGTCGGACAATGCACTTTCTGTGAACTCTGGTGACGGGGTACGTAAATATGCCCCATAGTGTATAAACAAATTCTGTGTTTGTGGATATTTAGTTCTCACAGTGTTTCACATCTATTAATGTAGTCTTCTACTGGTCCTAATCTTAGGATCTGCAGTCACAAAGCATACGCTGAAATAGAAGTCAGACACTTTCTGCTTTCTAAGCCAATTCGTTCTCATACTCGAATCATTATTCTGCACAAATACACTGACTTAGTGTTAGTTTTAAGGCTTGACAAAAAGTTTTAAGGCTTGTTCTATTATTCAAAAATGCAATACTAAATTTTGTTAAACTGATTTTAACAAGAAGATTCATTTGACCCTAAAAATATATCTCAAGAACCTTAGTGCACCAGCTGTAACAACTTTTCTTATTCCTACAGTGTATTCTGGGACTATGCCCTTATAGTGCCAATAAGTCAAATTGTCTGTATCCATTGTCACCAGCAACGTAAGTATAAGCATCACACTATGGTGATGCTTAACGTCTTTTATGATTAGAATTTTTGCTTTAATCTCTACACATGACTAAGTCAGCAAAGATTGACACTTTCTATTTTTCCATTATATGCAGCAGAGAGTAAAGGGGTCCTTGTTCTCGTCAGCCAGGATGGTATCCAGAGACCTCCGCTTCACTTTCCTCCTGGTGGTCATCTTCTTGCTTTCCTCTCTTGTCTTGAAAATGGTCTCCTACCAAGAGGACAATTAGAGCCTCCACTATGGTCCCAGAGGGGTAAGGTAGGTATTAGGCATTTTAGGTTCATTAAAAGGGGGCATCTTCTGTGGAAATGCATGTATTTCATTAATGGGGGTGTTTATGTAAAGGGGGCATTTGCTGTGGACATTTTATTAAAGGAGGACATCTGCTGTGGATATTTCATTAAAGAGGCTTTTGCTGTAGGCATTTCATTAAAGGGGTCATATTCTGTGGACATTTATGTAAAGGGGGGCACCTGCTGTGGGCATTATATTAAATGGGCATCTGCTGTAGTCATTTGATTTAAAGGGGGGTATCTGTTGTGGACATTTATGTATTTCATTAATGGGGGGGGGGGTCATGTAAAGGGGCATCTGCTGTGGACATTTATGTAAAGGGGGATATCTGCGGTGGACATTTTATTAAAGGAGGGCATCTGTTGTAGGCATTTCATGAAAGGGGGCATCTGCTGTAAGAATTTAATTGAAGGGGGCATGTGCTGTTGGCATTTTATTAAAGGGTGATTCTGCTGTAGACATTTCTGTAAAGGGGGGCATCTGCTATGGACATTTATGTAAGGGGGCATCTGCTGTGGACATTTATGTAAGGGGGCATGTGCTGTGGACATTTCATTAAAGGGGGGATCTGCTGTAAGAATTTCATTGAAGGGGGACATCTGTTGTACGCATTTCATTAATGGGGGACTCTGCTGGTGACATTTAGTAAAGGGTAAACTAGTTTCACTAGAGCATGTTTGAAGTTCATCATTAAATTAATTTTATGAACATTACAAGATTGAGGATATAGATGGTATAGCGTATCACTTATGTCCTAGCCTCTAGGTACATGTTGGTTTGGACACTAGGGGGCTCTAGTCGTGTGAACAGCCCAGGGCCCATGGGACACTTAATCCGAGTATTAATATTAGTATTATATCTTCTTCTGGAGGTTCGGTTCCCCCGAGCATTGTCCTAGATCTGCCTGGTAATATTTTGTAAAGCAAAAGTAGTTATGTGAGCTTCATTGCCAAAAATGTTGACCTACATAATTTTTTATATTTGTCATAATGCTACTTTGTCCTTTTAAACTATAGACTTAAAGCAATTTTTTTCCTAAATTACAGACCCCCCCAAAATAGTCTATTGTTTCAGAGAGCAAGTTACTGTAGAAGCTATAAAATAATGCATTTATGATTACTGATACAGACTTAGATCCCGCTATTTCTGTAAAAAGATTTTAAAAATATTCTAATGATCCTGAGGGGCTCTGGGGGCATTATTGGAGCCTCTCAGGGCTCTGCCATGTCTAAATTAAACACACCCTCTTCTCTGCTCTGTGCCTGCCCCTTTCCCAGGCAGAGAGCTGGAGAGGTAAGCCATCTTTTTGCAAATCTTATGCGAGCTGCTGGGCTGCCAACGCACATATGCGAGATTGGTATTAAGTCTTACATTGTCAGCTCTCACCATGGCATAGGGGTGGGAAAAGGCGGCACAGAGTGGAGAGGCGACATGCATAGTTTAGACATGGTGGTGCCCTTGGCGGAGCACCGACGAAGCCCCTCTGAAGTCTTTCAGGCTCATTTGAAAAGTTTTAAAACCTCTTTTTACAGAAAGCGGGATCCAATAATATAAGAAGAACCATTCCCAAACTGAGATAAAGTTCTATGCATGCCAAGCTTACCATCAGAAAATCTAATGATCGATTTCCTTTAAAGTGTATTTGCTAATTGTTGTAAAAAGGGTTTTATTTTCTAAAAATTTCTGAAGGCTGCCAGGTCCGATTGTTCTCCTGAAACATCTTCTGTAGGGGATCATTTGCAATACTATTTGCTTTGTGGTCTAGTTTGTGAGACGGTAGGTAAAGGATCCCAGGGCTACATTCACACGGACGTATGAAAACGGCCGTATACGTACCGTTTTTTTACGGGTTACATACGGCCACATTCATTTCAATGGACAATACGTCCAACCATTTATATTGCCGTTTTTGACACTGGAGTGTACGTACCGTATATTGGCCGTATAAAAATATAGAGCATGTCCTATTTTCTCCCGTATTTCAGTTCTGTATGCCCTAAAAGTCTATGGGAATGTATAAAATACGGGTTAAATACGTGCTGCATACGGATGAAAAACGTCACGTATATACAGACTCATACGGCCCGTAAATACAGGACTGGAGAAATCATACGGTTGTGTGAATGTAGCCTTAGACTTGCACTTATTCTGTCATTTTATGGTATTTAGGGTGGAAAGGAGTTGTGCCAAGTATTCATAAAATCTACTATGCACAAGGTTTGAGGTAACATGCTGATTGGTGGGGTCCGACTGCTGGAAACCTCAGAGATTACAAGAGATGGGGGTCATCTACAACCTTATGAATGGAGCAGAAGGTTGGCATGCACCTTGTCACTTCATTTACCTTTGAACTATCCCTACAATATAGCCGAATACAGATAGCACGAGAGCAGTTGGAGCAACAAGGTGCATGCTCAACCTCCTGTTCTAACAAATAGGGTGAATAGGATTTTTTAATCAGTAGGGGTTTCAATGGTGGAACCACCACCAATCAGCATTCCCCATGGGTAGGACATAAGCAAACTTGGGACATCCCTTTAATAGTTCCATACTGTAAAATTTATTTCCTTACCCTAAATATTAAGAGCACTGTCTGTTTCACTGCATCCTCTGGGTTTTTTCTGTTGTAAGAGATTTTTCTGTTTTTCTATATTTCTAGGGAAAAGTATTTCCAAAACTAAGAAAAAGAAATAGCTCTAACAAGTCAGTAGATTTTGATGACAATGTAGTCGAAGAAGTGTCCACAGATTACGTCTTTAGAATCATATACGCCGGACACAAGCATGAAAATAGTAAGTGAACCTGCTGCCATCATTTACAGTAATTAAACAATCACAATTGGATTCTTCATAGATAGGTAATACCGCTCTTGATGCTATAATATATAACTGTCCAATATGCCATGAGTTTAGCTATTAGTGTCTATGTAATTGTAGTTAATTATGTCTAATAAGCAACGTCACAGTTTTTTGATAATAACTTTCCCAGAATAATGAATAATTTAGTAATATCTGCCCTGTTCATTTATTTAGGAGAAAATAATGTTCTTCATGCAGGAATATTCCACGCTACAATTGATTCAGTCTCCAAGTGTAATCTCCTGGCTGTGCTATAAACCAGGGAAGACAAGCGCTCGATAATCTTATTCATGCAGCAAGTCTTCCTTCTATGTTTATAGCAGCTAAAGATTTTTCCAATAAGATCCTAGTAACGCATTTCCAGGAATAATAATCCCGGTCAGTGCTGACCATGCCACAGCTCACTTTTACTGGCAGTGCAAAGATACATAATTCATGTCAGTGGGTGTGAAGTGCACAGCAGAGGTGTATTTTGTCTGCATAGTATTTTTTCTATAAAATGCACAGCAGAAAATTATTTTTTCTTTACAGACCCCTGGAGACACTTCATTCGATATATACTTTATGACCTGACAGAAGTATAAGTCCACTAAGTCAGAAGTACATAATTTGCTTTAGGTTTTGTGTTAAGAGCAGAATACAGTATGTAAAGTACCGTATATACTCGAGTATAAGCCGAGTTTTTCAGCACAATTTTTGTGCTGAAAATTCCCCACTCGGCTTATACTCGGCTATTAACAAAACCAACCCCAAAAAAACCTCGGTACTCACCATTCCGATGGCCCGAGCAGCGGCAGGTCCGCGGCAGCTCTGCCTACAGTGCCTCTTCTTACTTCATGCCGGGTCACACAATGGCTCCGTGCACGCGACCTGACCGGCACACAACTATGCAGTGCCTCTACTTACTTCATGCCGTCGCGGACCTGGCGCCGGCATGAAGTAAGAAGAGGCACTGCAGGCGGAGCTGCCACTGTTCGGGCCGTCGGGATGGTGAGTACCGAGTTTTTTTTTTTTTTTACAGGCTGCTACAGAGGGCTGGCAAGCTATTACTTACAGGGGGCTGGCAGGCATTTACAGGGGGCTGGCAGGCTATTATTTACAGGGGGCTGGCAGTTATCTGCAGGGGGCTGGCAGGCATCTGCAGGGGGCTGGCAGGCATCTGCAGGGGGCTGGCAGGCTGCTACAGGGGGCTGGCAGGCTATTACTTACAGGGGGCTGGCAGTCATTTAGAGGGGGCTGGCAGGTATCTGCAGGGGTCTGGCAGGCTGCTACAGGGGGCTGGCAGGCAGGCATTTACAGGGGGCTCGCAGGCAGGCATTTACAGGGGGTTGGCAGGCTATATACTACAGGGGGCTGAGAGGCTATATACTACAGGGGGCTGGCAGGCTATATACTGGGGCTGTGACCAATGCATTTCCCACCCTCGGCTTATATTCGAGTCAATAGGTTTTTCCAGTTTTTTTGTGTTAAAATTAGGGGTCTCGGCTTATACTCGGGTCGGCTTATACTCGAGTATATACGGGTATATCTATTTTTTAAGCAATTTTTAATTTTAGTAATAAATAGTGGAGGTGATTAAATTACTTTTATGAACATTACAACTATTTAAATATTAAATATCTCCTGTAGTGAGCAGTGTACTTGAAAGCCTTCCACAATCTGTCCACCTCAGACAGATAATGATGACAACATCTAGCTCTTTTCATACCTAGAGCATATTTCCTTCATTATTCAGCTTTCTGAGGACATTAGACTATCCTGTCTGTAAAGAGTTAAAGTGAAATTATCTGGCCAAAATTATCTGAGATCCCTACTGACATATCTATTAGCCCTTTTTGTAAAATTCTCTCCATCTTCCGCCAAAGCATACGGGCACTTCCTGGTTGTGACATCGGCTAAGGAAGCTGAGGCCAAAGCAGCTTCCCTCTCCTCTCATGCATTGTTACTAGCAGTCCATCCAATTAGAAAAGATAATCTCAGACTGAATCATCTCCTCAGTGTTACTCCTGTACAACACAGATGTGACATATAAATTCAATATCAGTTTTTTAATTCTTTCATCCATAGTAACATGCATTACAGTTACAGTAAACTATACACAAAGATTACACACATACACCTATGCACATACCACTGTTGCAAAGATAGACCTATAATCTAAAACAATCTTGTGACTACTATAAACACTACCTGCTAAGATGAACCAGTCTGCCAGGCTGTTCAGCAGATTATATCACTCTTCCCTCATCCCAGGAGAGTAAGGGAGGGAGTACAGAGAAGGGAGGGGACATAGCACACCCAGAAGTAAATAGTTTTCATCCTGCATATGACACTGCTGTGCTGATCCTACCCCCCTCTCTTCACTGACCCGACTATAACTATATTTTCAGATATTGCAGCTATAGGAAACACTTTTCAGTTATGTTTTAAGCATACACTTTCTCAGGCTTCTTTATCAGCTGTCAGAGATGTATGGGAACAGGAAGTTGATTTACACAAACTGAAAGGCAGGGTAAAACGAAGGACACAAGAACATATCTCCTTCATAAATTTTATGACAAAGTTTACTTTGCAGTACTGATTTATAAAATGCTGACAAAAGTTTTGTTATGCTTAAATATAAAATGAACTACTCTTTATTATTTGGTTTTGAATGACTTCCTGTCTTCTTGATGTATCAGGACACTACACCGCCGTTAGGTCCTTGTGGGCTTTGGCTTAGTTCTCCGAATAGCCAATCTTAATCCTGTGCAACATCTCCTACTAAGCACTAACATACCCATTTAGGTCCACATTTTTTCTGTCTTGTCGGACACAGTGCCGCAACACAAAATTGGCGCAAGCATGTTATAAATACATGTCCAAGCAGTAAGCCTGTTCTTTTCAGTGCAAAGTCAGACAGAAAACTGTCTGATGCTTTAATTAATGCGGGACAATGTTTTTGTTACAGTTTTATCAAATCGAATGCACAAATCTTAGATCCTTGGTAAAAACCCTTTAATGAAGCCATGGCCTTCCGCCAAAATTCACACTCAGTTTAGACTCGATAAATTAGCTTGTCTGAATACGGCCTGATGTGGTTTCAGCAATGTTTCTAATGTTGGTGCAAATTAGGTCATGGCACTTATTTTTAGTTTGCTTACTGGTTTCCGGTACAGGCTTTGGCGTACACATACCAATACAAAAATACTGATCAAATCCTGACCATGTGCAGCTACCCTTAGAGACTAGAGTACATTTCACGGGTCTGCCAGCGCTGGGTTCTCAAGTTGTAATGTATTTTAAAGTTACAATTGCTCACAAATATCTACAAGCAGCTAAGAACTTTCTGTATTGTGCAGCAAATCCTATAAAGTTTCTAACAAAGAAGCCTGTTGAGATTTCAGGCTGCCCAAAAATTGGGCTACGTGAATCGCCTGGTATATCTGCTTTATAGAAAAAGCCATTT
The DNA here is from genome assembly GCF_040894005.1 of Engystomops pustulosus. Lineage (NCBI taxonomy): Eukaryota > Metazoa > Chordata > Amphibia > Anura > Leptodactylidae > Engystomops > Engystomops pustulosus. The sequence continues at coordinate 218,612,867 of NC_092412.1, forward strand.
GTTCCTTGGAAACACTCATTTGTTTTGCTGCTGGCTGGAAGAAGGCTGACAGGGCTCAATGCTATTTTTCAATTCAGAGGATTCAGAGGAAGAAACTTGTAAAGACCTGAAAGTTCTGTCCTCCAGGGAATGAGTCCACTTCATATCATGTGTTTTGTGAAATCTAATTTTTAAGGGTAATAGCACTCAAGATTGTTGCTGAATTGGAGGCAGAACTTTCAATTAACGCCACATCCGAATCCGCAGCAGAAAATTACCATATATACTTGAATATAAGCCTAGTTTTTCAGCCCAAAAAATGTGCTGAAAACCCAAACTCGGCTTTTACTCGAGTAAAAAAATATAGGTTTTACCAGGTTTTTGTGGTAAAATTAGGGGCCTCGGCTTATACTTGGGTCGGCTTATACTCAAGTATATATGGTAATTAGATTTTCTAAATATCATTGCCCATAATACACTTAAAATCTGTGTGTATTCTGGACTGTGCATATTCCCTAAAAAATGAAGCTCTTTTGTTTAATGGTTTTACCTATAGAGATTATAAAAATCTTAGACCCCAAATAAATTTACTGGTACTAACAAATATATATGAAAATGGAAATGTACAGAATTATTGGGGGAGATTTATAATACGCTCCCTGCGTCCAGCATGATACATCAAGAGGCTTAGGTCCGACCTGGCATAGTTTTTCATAATTATGGAAGCACAGGATGGGACGCCCAGTAACCATCCACTCAGCCAGCCACTGCTTGCCTCTACGCCCCCTCCATACCTACATAAATGTAGACATTGAGGGGGAAATATACTATACCTACTCCGACTGTTTTCTGGAGGAGAAGACATGTATATAGCCCAATCTCTACCAGTTTTGGCATACTTCTACACTCTGGGCTTAAAGGGGAGCAAGGCATACAGGGATGTAAATGTTGCAACCTGCCATGTTTTCCACACAACCAAAATAGAAAAATAAGGAAAATATGTTTTGATATGTTTGATGGTGGGTCTAATCAATGGGACCACACTATCACAGCCATCCATCTATCATTATAGTTATCTGTGAATATAGAAATAGCATCAACCTTACTCTTCTCAGTCTTGCATACACATAGATATTCTATGATGATAGAGAAGACTACATGTTGTATCTATGGGTAGCTAAATAATTATATATATAACATAATTGTAATGTAACAGTGGTAGCTAGATTTAGTGGTCTTCTAAACCACCCTCTGCTAGAAATAGAAATTAAAACTTACCGGAGAACGTGAAACTCACGTTCTTAGATTCATGTCCACAGTACACATGGGTCCAATGCTGCCAGTAATGAGTCCCAATCTCACAAGCAATTTTTTCATTCTTCATTTAGCTAATCTCAATGCTATTTTATAAGGACATATTTAGAAAGATATTTAGAAAGATAAAACCCACCTGTATAATGGAATATTACTGTTACAGTGGCCCCATGGCTATAGGATCAGTTGAAAGTAATTGTTAATAAAATAGCGACGAATTTTGCCAAGATGATTCACCTTTAAATCTCTGTGTTCTTTTTTTCCACACTTCTTTTTTCCTTACCATAATTTCATTAAAACAGTCACTATTAACTACCACCACTTAGCTGCCAGTCGTTCCGTCTCTGTTGATGATGACGAGGAAGAAGAAGATAGGCTACACGCCATGCTATCCATGATCTCCTCTCGGAACCTCACAGCTCCTAAAATGATGAAAGGTTTTTATGCTTCTTCCCTCCTAAACCTCCCCACATCTTGCTATGAAGAGGCAATGTTTCCCTTTCAAAAGACAATTGTGGTGGCATTATCGGGCACACAGAACATAATGTATCTTTGCAAAGCCATGCTGGTTATCGTAATACTGCTAATAATACAGAAATATAAGATATATCAGGTGATTGACAGCTTTAGGGAAAATGAATTGATAATAAAATGGTATGCCACAGTATTTCAGTGGATATATAATTATCCTACATAAGTTGTGTTGCTTTATGAATACATGTTGTCACTTATCACTACTCACAGTTGCATTCAGAATTCTGCTGGTTATTACTGGAATCAGTCAAAACCTCCAGTAAACCTTTGTGAAACAAAGTTCTGAAGATTTTGGGTGTAAAATGTGGAGATGTGGAGATACACTATCCATAAAATTCTGTAGATGCTATATTATAAAACCAATACTACAGGGATCCAAAGTTCAGCCATAGGCACAAGTCCGAATTCTTAAGTCAATTACAACGAGAAATTTTTTTTTTAAAGAATTCAATGAAAAAAATGTAAATTTTGGAAATAAACTTTTAGCATGTGATTTCACAGTGAGTCTACGTGTTTTACTACATGCCATTAAATGGAAATGTAGTTTATATCTTAGAAGAAAAAAATAAAGTTAAAAACATTTAACTTAATCAATACAGAAAAAGTCCCTAGAACACCACCCTTCCATATAAATAACTAATAAATTATAATAAAGCACAACCCCCCCATAATTGGTATCGTTGTGTCTGTAACAATCAGTACAATAAAGCTGAAGCATTATGGACCTGCACGATGATCACCATATGAAAAAAAAAATAAACAGATCAGGTCCATTCACAAAAATGTTATGGAAAGTTACCAAAATAGGTACGGAATGCCCCCAAAATGATACCAATTAAAATATCCACCGTCATGGAGCTGCCATCTGGTCAGCTATGGTTAGTATTTTTATATACATCTAGAGGTTGTAGTCCTAACAAGATATATTTATTCCCTCTCACGTTACGATACAAGCCTGTCCTATGCACCGTGGACAAGTAGGACTTGTATCATAACTGGAGAGTGAATAAATTAAAAGAAGAGGTGCTCTGAGGAACTTCGGTGACTTAGCCAGAGCAGCGGCGCAACGGCGAAGTAGCAAACTTTTATAACTCTTTATTTCCGCATGGCATATAGAGTTATAATGATAGAAGTCCTGAGAAGTATAGTTCTTAGTAGGACACTGATGGTAGATGTCCTTTAAAGTGTACTAAGGACTTTGGCCTACCTGGGATTTGATAAAAACAAACACAGGGGGAATGGCTGCAGAAAAGTCAGATTTTTTACTGGCCATACAAAGTGCCATGTTTACACAGGACAATGAACATGAAAATTTGAACTGGGCGTTGTACATGGTAGAAGGGCCTCTAGTTCCACTATGTATGGATCTTGGAAACTGGACAAAGGTTTGGTTATGATCCCTATTTATTATCATTATGCTATAATACAGGTTAATGTTAGCATGTCAACAGGATAAGACAACAACCTAGGACAGAATGGGAATCATCCGAAGCCTGCATTTTCTAGGAAAGAAGTATTAGGCATATTGACAAATTAGAAACATCCACCATTGTAATAACTATGAAGGCTCCTATGTGATGAGCCTATGTGACCTGCCTATTATAACAACCATACTACTCAGGGCTTAAAGGAAATCTACCATCTAGAAACTAAATACTATTTTTAAGTAGTTCTTAAGGTAGATTTTGCATGTTTGGCTCATCCCTGCAAATCTTTTATTAATTTATTAGTAATTTATTAGAATGCTGCAATCAGGCAATGAGCTTATATATATATGCAAATTACTTGCAAAAGCCACTTGGCACTTGGTGTAGCCTCTGTGAGCTTCAGGGCCACCAAGTAGCCTCTACAAGCCCCAAGTGCCACCCATGCCGCCTGTGAAAGCGGTGCCACTTTTTCCTTTAAAGAAAATCTACCATCAGAATCAATGATATACCAGGGACACTTGCTCATTGACTGGACTTTTAAAATGATGGAAAAGAGCTGTTTCACAGGCTGCTACACTGTGAAATTTCCTCTGCTGCCATGAGATTACAGCGGGTAGAGAGTGGGAGAAGTTCTGGGAGAGCAGGAGGAGAGAGACAGTGTAACAACCTGTGAAACTACAGTACAGAGGGATACAGGAATTATATTTTCTTAACATGTAATATCCATATAACCAACCAATGTATGGCTTTGCAACATGTTTTTACCAAGGTCTATTTTTTATTCAAAGCTTTAAACATGCATAAAAAATTACACCAGTTACCCTTAGAAAAAGTCTATTGCAGAGATGATAAATTCAAAGCCTCTTCTCTATTCAAGTAGTAACTTGGAATTATTTGTGATGCAAACTTTGTGTCCTGCCTCCCGATAATGACATCACTGTTGTTACAGGGTTTGCTTGCCCTTGTCTGCTGGTGTTTGCAACATGCTCGACCTTTGCATGTGGCCAATTTTGCAGCTATCCAAACAAATGATGAATGGAACAAAATAATGAGGATGCTGTTCACTTATAATTCTTCAACGACTCCGGTACCTTTCATCTGGATCTTTAGGTTCTGTGGGGTTCTGAATTTTCATTTTGCAATCTTTTATTTATATAAATTATTTCATCTTTTACATGTGATTCCTTTTTTTTTTATTATTATGATTTTTTTTTTTACTGGGACCCGTGAAAAATATCTTAATTAATGGTAATCTCTTAATCCAAACAATTGTGGTAGATTGCGGGAGTAATCTAATTAATTGATATAGAATAAAAATGCAATACAATTATGGCCATCCAGCTCCCTCCCTGAAGAATTAAGGTGAAGAGCATTTTTTCATTAAAATTTGGCATTTTTCTTAGTAGTTTTTATTCATATATTTATTTTAAGTAATGTTGGCATGTTCTTGCATTGCTGTGAATTCATTTTGCCTGCCTGCCAAAACCCCCTTCCCCTATCATAAAAATAACTGCCATGGGGAATGTTCATTATAGTGGTTTTCCAAAATCATAGATTTTTTTTTTCTACCACTGAAAATATATATAGATACTAATTACACCATAGTGGTGGAGCTTAAAACACAAAGGGGAAGGGGTGACTTCTATTTCCATCTATACTTTGCTTTTGCTGCCCATGGTGCTGGTAACCACATTTTCTCATTGCACCCTGGTTTGATGCATGAACCACCTACATTTTACCCTATATGGTCTTTGTCATGTTCCTCCTGCACTATGCTGATTTTTTTTTACCATTTGCTTATGAGGTCTACAAGTGAACCTCTCTCCGTGGCCTCCTCCCCCGCTGAAATCAATGGCCTGATTCTTTTTCTAAGTTATGCTTTTACTTCTCCCCTACAGATGTAAAATATTTGGTGATCTGGTTTATGTTGGTGACTTAATTCATGTCATGGGGAGAGCTGAAAGGCCTTTGATGTTAAAAGTTACAATTTATATTCAGCAATGTCGAAATAATGGGTTAATGGACATGGGTTACATTTATCCATGTAATACAAGAACAATTTGGGTCCACAATCACTGGGTACACTTATGCAGAGCAGATTTTGGCAGGGGGATCCTAATCCAAGAATCCCCCTTTATTATTTTTATATACTAGGGTACATAGTTAGGAGGTGCATTAATAAAAAGTATTACTTAGTTTACAAGTTAACTTTCTTATGATTGCCTCCTACATTCATCCTAAAACTCCAATATTTTCACACCAATAATTACACATCAAGTTTTCCTCAGTCACCACCTCCTTCACTGAACAAAGAGATAAGACAGTAACAAATGGCAGATACATCATTATTGAATGTAAGCTCATGTTCAATAACCAGAAGTTCTTCTCAAAATTATCTGTATTGGATTCATCCTGTCCTTTGTTTGATTGATATGTCTCTCCAGACACCGGAGACATAATAGAAATGCAAGGATTTGGTGCTAATCTCTTGCCGTGGCAGCTTAATGAGTATTGCAGTCAGGGATCATCGTGTCTGTCCTGCTCCACGGGAAGCTCTCCCTATGATATGTCCAGCTGCTGTGCCTGTGTCCACGACAGGTAAGACTTGTCCTTAGTATCTTAAGTAAACTATTTCTCTAAACCAGGGGATTAATAAAGTTGTATCGCATCATTCTATCTAAGAATAAAGATTTTGTTCTGGTTATGCTGGGCACCTCTAAGAAAATGGTTGAACATTTTTGGACTTTTAGGTAAGAGCAGCTCCAATAAATGAAAAACCACTATTCACTGGCATTGGACATCTGCATGCCCTTCCAACCAGTCACATGAGAGGAGAGGTGCATTCAGTAATGAGCAGACCCCTGACCTCCTAGAAGTGCTGCAGGACGTGGAATTTCACCGGAAGTTCCAAAAGCAGCTCTCAGTGGGTCACATGACCCACAACTCCTTCAGACAGAATAGGTCATTGACCAATCCCTATTATACGATATTACTTACTCTGGTACAGACAGTCCCTGGGTTACATAGAAGATAGGTTTGTTCTTAAGTTGAATTTGTATGTAAGTAGAAACTGTATATTTTATCATTGTAGATCCAGAAAGAAAATGTTTTTGCCCCACAGTGGGCAGAGGGGTCCGTCTTTAACTAGGGGTCGTCTGTAAGTCGGGTGTTCTTAAGCAGGGGAACGCCTGTACTTACTTTAACTGTGGCCAATCCCTTGAATAATTAAGACAATTCATTCAGTTCTCTCCTATCTTGCTAGAGATTAACCTGTTGAATTGTGCTGAAAGTCATTGTGTCGACACATGGCAATAAGCAGAAATCGAATGCTTTTTGTGTAGTGTTTTTATACCTTATAGTCATGTTGCGCTTTTTTTGGAATGTTTGTCCTGAAATCTTGTCCAATCATGTGTGAATAATCCCCTTACTGTGCAATATTTTTCTCTCCACAGGACTCCACTTAAGTTATTGTGTGAAAACATGAAAAGACAAATTGTTTCCAGAGCCTTCTATGGATGTAAGTGAGTTGTTATCTTTTTTCCACATGCATCTTTCTATAGACATGATGGAAAGCTTATTCTGCAGAAGCTTGGACATGGCTCTCCCTAGTGTTCCGGAAAGATGTATGTTTTTACTTTGACTTTAGTGTGTTGCCCTACTACTGCCTTAGAGAAATACAGGAACAACAGGAAACCAGATGTAGAGAGTTGCAGGTAGAGATAAATAGGACAATCTTAAGAGACTTTCTGAGATTATAAAAAATTGACAAAAGTAAGGGATTGGCATAAAAATAGAAAAAAAACAACAGCAACCTATAACTTCCCCCCATCTCTTTGGTGGTCACTTCCAGTCTTGCTTACTTGTTTGAAATTATAGCTTGACATGACAGTAGTAACAAGTAACTAGCCTCAATGGTCTAGTGCCATAGATTAGTGAGTAAGTAATATACAAATTAGGTTTCCCGGGTAGGGGAAAAGAAAAGATTGCTGAGAACAGCAGTTTTAGTAGCTGTCATGTAAGCGGATGCTGGAGAAGTAGGAAAGACTGTGAGTACCTAGAGTGATGAAACAAAGGCACCTGTTTCGCAAGTGAGTATTGCTTCTAAGAACAAAACTTTAGAAAACCCCTAAACTTTTCTGAAACATATCTGCAAATCATTGCTGTGCTTCTATACGCTACAACATCTATATGGCAGAACCAGTTTGACGGTCTTAAAAAACATCTCGATGATTTCGTTTGAAAACAAAATTCTGTATTTCTCATGTCTCTTACTTTTCCACTTTAAAAAACAAATGACTCACTCGAAAAATTGGCTCGATCAGGAATATCTTCCTTAAATTAATATTACTCATGATTTGGACAAGCGTTCTGCTGTTATGGAGGTAGCTATTGTTATTTCTAAGAAAAAAATTAAAAAATCTGAATTCCAACACATTAATTGACTATTTAAAACCATGCTTAAAAGGATGTATCATAGGGAGTCAATAGGTGGCAATGGTGGCATGTTTTTTTCTGGGTTTTACTTTGATAAAAGTAATTTTCTGGCCTCTTTCCCAGATGAGCATTGCATGGTTTATTGGATTCCAAGAAACAGCATCCCTCGAGACCATTGTTAGATAAACTTAAACTGAATAGTATTCTCTGGGTGCTACTGCTGTGAAAATATATTCACCTCACACCAATATGTATGTTCCTTGTATATTGAAAACTATGCATAGAAAACTTGGATAGAAGATAGATATCTAAGCTGCCGAAACCCAAATCACTTTTTCTTTCTTGCATACATTCCAACATGTATACCAGCATACCCATAGACTGTGATAGATGTATACATTGGTTGGTATACCGGGACCGGGTAAGTAAATGTGCCCCAATGGGTTTTCATTAACATGTTTCAACTAGGGAATCAAAAATTGCATGAAAAGCAGCATCAAAACGGAATGCAATTTTTACACTGGAGTTGTGATGAGGTTTTAACCAAAAGATGTAAACTCACTTTTAAGATGTTTGATTGAGAACTAATTAGTGGATTAATTAACACAATAACTTAGCATGATACGCTTAGATTATTTCCTGTGCTACTTCCTTGCAGGGCTTGCCTACTGTCGTCATTTGTCCACTGTAAGGACACATCTGTCGGCCCTCGTCCATCACTCAATTATTCCACCTGACAAGCCCTCGGATGCATCTGGAGGTTTAACCAAAGAAGTATGGAGCAAATATCAGAAGGACATGAAGGTAAATAAGATCTACCTCATGTTATGTTTACATCTCTGTAACAACTCTTTAATACAAGGTTTTACATTAAAAAATTAAATCACTGAAAAAAAGAGTCCTAAAAGTTAAACTTTGGAGCATAATAGTTTGCTGTCATTGAACACTATTGTTTACATTCATACAGCAAATCTATGTAACGGTGATACTGTTCTCATAAAGAGGTGAACATTGAGCTGCTGGAACCTAATGCAAAATCTCCACCTGCCCAGTTCCCCCAACATCATTTATAGTACAGACGTTTCCAACTTAAGGACAACTGACTTATAGATGACCCGTAGATACAGACAGACCTCTCTGGCCACTGTGGCCTCTGATGAATCTCTCTGGATGTTACTTTAGTCCCAGACTGCAATGATCAGCTGTAAGGTGTCTGTAATTAAGTTTTATTGATAATCCTTGTTCCCATTACTGCACAAAATCTTTAAAATCCAATTGTCACTGGGACAAAAAATGTTTTTTGTCTGGAGTTACATTTATAAAATATACCTGTTCTGACTAACAAATTCCACTTAAGAACAGGGGTGTAACTAAAGTGGTAGAAGCCATAGCAACCGCTATGGGACCCAGAATGTAAGGGGGCCCTGTCATCCAACCTGACACTAAAGAATGGAGGATGTACACCATGTGTGATGTGTACATGCTGTATGTGCATATACTATAAGTGTGTACATATGCTGTACGTCTGTATATGGCAATGTATGTGTGTATTTGCTCTAACTGTATGTTTATGTATATAGGTATAGAAATGCATCTGTGTATATGAGTGTAATATGTGTATTTTTAAGTTGGAAGGGGAGCCCCATTCTGAAGTCTGCTATGGGGCCCTAATTCTCCTAGTTATGCCCCTGCTTAAGAACAAACCGAATAAACCTGTCTTGTACGCAACCTAGGGACTGCCTGTACTGATATCTTTATACAAATAATAGACAAATTCAGGGGGCCCCCTACGCGGCCACACCCTTAGTATCCTCTCAAGTTATATTTTTACTCTCGGCTGAGGAGTGAATACGCTTTTTTCTAGCCTAGATTATGAACTGTGATGTAAAACAGCCTTACAAATCTCCTTGATAGTTCACATTATCACTTTGGAATCCAATGAACAGTAATAAATAGGAATGTCCACACAAGTTTTGGACAATCTCTACTGGTCAGAAAGTTAGTTCGAAAATAAACAGATCCTCTAAATGTTTTCAGATCCCTTATATTTGTATGAGACCATCCCATATCGTTTTATCTTTACACATATACATTCCCAAAAATACCTTATGGTCAAAAAGTTCAACCTTGATCAAAACACGTTTACACACATATTTTATGCATATTTGATATAGACTTTGGTAAAATATAGCTGGGTTTATTGTAAGAAAAGGCTTCTGTCTTGTAATCTTACAACTGGCCCCAGACATATTAAGAATATGAGAGATTGTTGTCACATGTAGTACACAACGGTCGGGATTCAGGGGTAGTGGACCCAATGTACCTCTGCAGACGATGACGTAAGCAGACACCTGGGAGCGGAGTCTAAGTGGCACCCGGTTTTCACCAGAACCCACTGCACAGCGGGTTGGACTTACTGCGGCATGGTACCACCAGGTCGCTCCACAGGCACGACTTTGTCTGCGGTGGCGGCCAAGGTGAGGCACAGAGACATCAGGCAGAACCGTAGTCAGGAACAGGCAGAAGGTTGAGACAGGCAGCACAGGATCAATGTCAAAGCTAAAGCAAGAGGTCAGGGCAGGCAGCAAAGAAGCGTAGTTGGAAACAGAACCGGGGTCACAACAGGAATTCACAAGACGAGCACTAGACTTAAGGGACAAGCTTTTTCTGAGGCACAAGGCACAAAGATCCGGCGGGGGTATGAGGGAAGAGTTTGTTAGATTGCCAGCACAAATTATTTAATTTATTAAACATGAAAAACTTGAATATCACATGGTCATAAGTATTCAGTCCTTTTGAGCTAGTACAGCCATGAGTCTTCTTGGGAGTGATGCAACAAATAATTTTTCACACCTGGATTTGGAGATCTTTGGCCTCTTCTTTGCAGATCCTCTCCAGTTCCTTCAGGTTAGATGGTGAACGTTGGTGGAAGCCATTTTCAAGTCTTCAGAGATGCTCAGTTGGTTTTAGGTCAAGGCTCTGGCTGGGCCAATCACGAATGGTAACAGTGGCGTAAAACAGCACAGGGGCCCGAGATGAACAGCCGAGATGAAATTTATAAGGCTATTTTCTCCATCCCTCCCTGCATGCTGGGGCGATGGGAAACCCTGTGTACAGTGATACAGGCCCCTGTGCCACTGTCCACCCACCTCATCTGCGACCTTCCGACTCGGCCTCTTAATTTGCGGCCTCTCAGCCCGCCCACTTTATTTGGCGCCGACCACCCCGACAGCTCCAACAGCAGCCTATTCTATCTCCTGCCGCTGGGGCCGCCCTGCTCCGTCCGCAGCCTCCCCGGCCAGCCTGCTACTTCTGCGGGTTCCTGGGCGCGTAAGCAGCACAATCCCACAACCACCTACTAGCCAGAAGACACAGCCACCCGCTGGCATGATGCCACTGCCAGCCTCCGAACAGACCCTCCCCACTGCACAGCAGCCAGTCTGCAAGACATGCAAGTAAGTCCCTATATATGAATTTATAGTTAGATGTAAGTATGTGTGTATGTGCTGTATGTGTGTATGTGCTGTATGTGTGTATGTGCTGTATGTGTGTATGTACTGTACAGTATATGCTGTATGTATGTGTGTATGTGCTGTATGTATGTGTGTATGTAGTCTGGGAGCCTTTCATGTGTCTTTTTTTTGCAAACTGTATTCAGGTTTTCATTTGTCTTCCACTGAAGAGAGGCTTTCTTTAGCAGACTCTACCATAAAGCCCTGACTGGTGGAGGCTGCAGTGATAGTTGACTTTGTAGAACTTTCTCCCATCTCCATACTTCACCTCTGAAGCTCAGCCACAGTGATTTTGGAGTTCTTCTTCACCTCTCACCTAGGCACTTCTCCCACAATTGCTTAGTTTGGCTGGGCAGTCAGGTCAGAGAAGAGTTGTGGTTTCCCCACACTTCTTCCGTTTAAGGATTATAGAGGCCACTGTGCTCTTAGGAATCTTGAGTGCTGCAGAAATTCTTTAGTAACCATGGCCAGATGTTTGCCTTGCCACAATTCTGTCTCTGAGCTCTTTGGGCATTTCCTTAGATCTCATGATTCTCATGTGCTCTGACATGCACTGTGAGCTGTGTGGTCTTATATAGCTATGTTTTTGCCTTTCCTAAACAAGTCCAATCAGTTTAATTAAACACATCTGGACTCCAGTGAAGGTGTTGAACCATCTCAAGGAGAATCAGAAGGAAATGGACAGCATGTGAGTTAAATATGAGTGTCATAGTGTGAATACTTATGACCATGTGATATTATGTCCAGAGTGTACATTAATGTGAAAAAATGAACTGCAATGAAACAAAGAAAGAAAAATCAAGATATATGTCTGTTAGATTGAGTGGGGTCGATCAGAATCACTTTAAATTATTAATATGAGTTTAAATGTGATTGGCTAATTCTGAACACAACCACACCCCCTAGGTGGGGGAAACCTAAGTGTTTTCTCACACTTATGCACAGTGGTTTAGTGGTTAGCATTACAGCCTTGCAGCGCTGGGGGCCTGAGTTCAAGTCCCAGGGTCAACATCTGCAAAGAGTTTGTATGTTCTCTCTGTGTTTGTGTGGGTTTCCTCCGGGTCCTCCTGTTTTCTCCCACACTCCAAAACATACTGGTAGATTGATTAGATTGTAAGCCCCAATAGGGACAGGGACTGATTTTGCAAAACTATGTGTAGCGCTGTGTAATTTGTGTGCGCTATATAAATTAAGGAATTATTATTATTATTACTATGCAGCCCCTTTCATTTAGTTTCATCTTTAAATTCTCTCTCTCTGAATGATTTCAGTGCATTATCCATTGGGAGGATTCTCTAATGATTCTGAACTAGGATATGGGGATTGCACGTGCTAGGTGACCCCTTTATAGCTGACTCTTGTTGTGTGTTCTCTGTTAGCCCATTTGTAGTGGTAAGTTTGTGACAGTTCACGTGTCAGCACTCTCTGCTTCTTCTTAGAAACACAACCTCTGTGGATCCATATTAACGTTTCTTTGAAATCTCTAAACGGTTTTTCCTGGATAAAATTCGTGTGCGTAGCTTTTTTTCCATTTGTACACAGGTCATAAATCATTATGTGAAATTTCTTCTTTGCACTTTACACCTTTTTTAATCTTTTTTTTCTGACAAGATGAATTTGCTGCATTATATTTGAGAGCGTGCACTCTAATGAAAAGTGACTGCCGGAGCAAGTTTAAACTCTAGATTTATCTTTTGTTGACACAATCTTTGTAGGTGATGTTAATGGCTAGCATTTTTGTTGAAACTTTGCATCCAATCATTTTCATTTTTTTATGATATGTTTTATTATAAATTTATATTTTTTCGCTTAATTTATTTTTTATTTGTGGCTGTCCTAAAAAAAATATTAAAATGTTTTTACATTGACCACTAGAGTCACTGCAATGGTCTTACTTGCCAGCTTCGCTGTAAAATATGTGCAACACATCGTAAGAGAGTAGTCAAAAAAATGGCATGTCTGTTGCGATTCTGGAAGCAATTCTTTATAGACTGTCTCACTGTCTCTCGCTCTGCTCTCTCAGCACTTCCCCCCTCATTCTGCCTGATGTAATTTCACTGCATATTAATATGCATGTATAATATTATTTCCAATCTTTTTAATCATTGAATCCCACCAGGAGACTAGTTGTAGGAGATATTTCTTTTTCAGGAAATATTTGGCAGCTGACAACATCTTTATATAAATAGTGTGTTTTGTGCCCAGGAATTCTGTCTGGATAATCTGTGCTCTTTTGTTCATTGGCACAGAATTACAAGGAACTGGAGCTGTTGAGGCTGGTGTATTATGGAGGAGTGGAACATGATATTCGCAAAGAAGTTTGGCCTTTTCTACTTGGGCATTACAAGTTTGGAATGACTAAGAAAGAAATGGACCGAGTGAGTAATTAATTTTTTTTTGTAATTAATATACCTTAATAAATGACTCAGATTACAGTAGAGGATGTTTACAAGGATAGGGTAGCATTAAAAATGGATGAATGACCATGGAATTCATGGACTAACAGGTCGGTATTCAGTATAAAGTCCATATAAAGTCCCCCAATAGAACCTTCTGTATGAAAAGGTTGTGTCCTGTTAGAAAACTAATTTAATACATGTCTTGACTGCAAATTTTGAACAGGAATTGCATGTATCATGCTATGATAAGTCTATATGTAGCCCTGCCTAAGACTTAGCCCTCATTCACACGAACGTATGGGGGCACAAATTGCGGCCACATGAAGGCCAACATCTATGTCACCCGGTCACGGTGTGGTTAGTACACAATGGGGCACATTTACTTACCCGGTCCATTCGCGTTCCAGCGGCGGCTTCTCTGACCAGCGTTCGGGTCTTCCGGCGATTCATGAAGGTCCTGCGCCCAATGTCTACCAGGTGGCGCTGCTGCGCCGAAGTCCGCCGAGGTGCCCCGGAGTTCATCGTCTTCATCATGGTGCATGTGAGTATGGCCCGTGCGACCAATTTTTTTTTTTTAAATGCGGCGGTTTTTTCGAATCCGTCGGGTTACCGTTCGGCCATGCCCCCCAATTTCCGTCGCGTGCATGCCAGCGCCGATGCGCCACAAACCAATCGCGTGCGTCAAAATCCCGGGGCAATTCAGGGAAAATCGTCGCAAATCGGAAATATTAGGGTAACACGTCGGGAGAAACGCGAATCGGGCCCTTAGTAAATGACCCCCAATGGGGCACATTTATTTACCTGTCCAAGGAGTTCACCCTAAGTGCATTGTTCCGACCAGAATGCACCCCAGAGCAATTCACGAAGATCGTGCGCCCAATATCCTGCATGTGTCGCTTCCCTGCTCAGGTCCGCCAGAGTTCACCTTCTTTTTCCCGGTGTTTGTAAATGCATGTCTTGCGACACAATTTTAAAGTAAAATCCAGCGCTCACTCCGAATCCATTGGATCATCCAACGGCACGCCCCCTGATTTCTGTTGCATGAAAGCCGCCGCGATTGTGCCAAAATCCGATCGCGTGTGACACAATTTCCTTTTAGATACCTTCTCCAGCCATCCAATCCCCAAAAACGTCGGGAAGTCCAATGAAAATGCTATCCGCGGACCCTTAGTAAATAAGCCCTAGTGTCTCACTGCACTGTGAACAAGCCTGGTGGCTGCACAGGCATTTCCTATACAGGCGGTCCCCTACTTAAGGACACTCGATTTACAGACAGACCCCTCTGACCTCTGGTGAAGTTTTCTGAATGCTTTACTATAGTCCCAGGCTGCAATAATCAGCTGTAAGGTGTCTGTAATGAAGCTTTATTGATAATCCTTGGTCCCATTACAGCAAAAAATGTTTAAACTCCAATTGTCACTGGGGCCAAAATTTTTTTCTGTCTGGATCTACAATTATAAAATATACAGTTTCGACTTACATACAAATTCAACTTAAGAACAAACCTCCGGACCCTATCTTGTACTTAACCCGGGGACTGCCTGTATTTTGCTGTAATATGGTGCAGTCACTCGGCTTTTAGGTGAGAGGGGAGGGGTGAGGAGACCTAACACAACAACATGAGGCCTTACACTCAACAATTGTTTTCATGTTTATAATTTTAATAAAAGCTCCTGTCACTTTTTTGCATTTATTAGGTAAAAAAAATCTAGTGATTGTTTTGTTCTTTACTGCAGGTTGATGAAGCCATTGCTTCCAGGTACCAGAAGGTGATGGCAGAATGGAAAGCATGTGAAGTGATAGTCAAGCAGCGTGAGAAGGAATCACACTCCGCTATTTATGCCAAGTTATCCTCTGGTAGTAGTATCGATAGTCATGTGCAACGCCTGATTCACCGGGACTCTACCATTAGTAATGATGTAAGACACCAGACTATTCCTCTTTATCTATAATATATGCTCACACTTTATGCTTATGCAGATGTTGTCCAGCATCTCCCCCCTGAATGCGGGAGTAGTAAACATTGGCTTTGCTTTTCCGCTGACGTTCAAAATGTCTACAAATAGTTACATCACTGAGGGAACACCCACAGCTTACAATCAGCAGAAGCTGGTGAAGGATGTCAAACAGCGTTAGCATTATTAACATATCAAAATGTTGTGTTTCTCAGGTTTTCATGTCAACAGAAGAAATAGATGTGACAGACAGAGATCTTAAATGTCGGACTGATAAAACGTCCACACACACCACTGTAGCTGGGACGCCATCGGCTATTGTGGCGGCTGAACCACAGCAGTCAGTGGAATTTGATTCTCCAGATTCTGGTCTTCCCTCTTCTCGAAATTACTCTGTGACATCTGGGATCCTTTCTAGTATCGATGATCAGCAAAGCATATGCTTTGAGGAAGATGAATCAAGCACAGAGTCTGATAGGACAGAAATGAGTTTAGGCCCACCACAAAAAACCAAGGGAATTCTCAAGATGCAGGATTCTATCTGCGAAGAGCAACTATGCTCCCAGCTGGAGTACTTAAATAATTCTGAGGACATCTCTTCCATGTGCCCTACATCGTATACAGTAAGTATTGGTAGACATGTTGCTTATGACATGATTTGGAGTTTGCTTGGATTGTTGTTCTCTATTTATAAGTCTATGTTCTCTCTATTAGATAGAATTGTTGGACACTATTGCCTTAAACTTACATCGAATTGATAAAGACGTCCAGAGGTGTGATAGGAATTACTGGTATTTCACATCGGATAATTTAGAAAAGCTTCGGAACATCATGTGCAGGTATCTCATTGTGGCTCATTTTTGTATATTTGTCAAGTAAAAAAAGTTTGTCTAAAAAAAATCAACTGGCCCTTGGAGACAGTTTTATACTAGCACAGGAACTACAGTTTTGTTTTTTCTTATCTCTTCTATTCTTTCAGGTTGTGCTACTTCCATTTCTATCAATAGAGGTAAAGCTACAAGTTAGCCAAAGGGACATTATCCATAAGCAATATCCCTTTACCTCTTATGGATATGCAATTATTAAATGGATTATACAATTATAAAATACAAGTTGGCCAAAGGGACCTTATCCTTAAGACAACATCGCTTTATCTATTGTGGAAATACAATTATTATTGATACAATAATAGTAGTAAAATAAATAGAAATCGTAAAATCTGAATTAGAAATATTTAGGTAAACTTGTATTTTCATGGATTTACAGAATGACACTTGGCGTCCCTTTTTCTCTTACACAAACCTCTTATTGGTAAAAATGAATAAACTATTGACATGTACAGACAGTCCCCGGGTTACGTACAAGATAGGGTCCGGAGGTTTGTTCTTAAGTTGAATTTGTATGTAACTGTATATTTTATAATTGTAGATCCAGACAAAAAAAGTGACAATTGGAGTGTAAACATTTTTTGCTGTAATGAGACCAAGGATTATCAATAAAGCTTTATTACAGACACCTTACAGCTGATCATTTCAGTCTAGGACTATAGTAAAGCATTCAGAAAGCTTCACCAGAGGTCAGAGGGGTCTGTCTGTAACTATGGGTTGTCTGTAAGTCGGGTGTCCTTAAGTAGGGGACCGCCTGTACTTCCTGCAGCATAGTCAGCTCACAGCTATGGATTACATACACTGATATGGAAATGTGTAAAATATCTAACTATTTCATCTTCTAACAATCCCGCTGCTTATATCTTTTTTATACAGTTATGTGTGGGAACACTTGGATGTAGGTTATGTCCAAGGAATGTGTGACCTGCTGGCTCCGTTAATGGTGGTTTTAGATAATGGTAAGTCCGACTATGCTTAAAGTAGTTTTGCAGAACTATGACATTGGTGACATACATTTAGCATAGATATTGCGTGATCTAACTCTCACAACCTTATTTTCTGTGAAGAGGCCAGGGTGTTCAGATGAGAATACAGCTTTCTCTTCTCAGTGATGCCTTTTTTATTGGTGACAAAATCATGTTGTAGTTGAGTCCAATTTAGATTCACAATTTACAGTTGTGCTTGGGATGAATAAGTTAAAGGGATTGTCCACTTTCAGCAAATAATTGATATTGTTTAATGAAAAGTTATACAATTTTCCAATACACTTTCTATAGCAATACCTCACAGTTTTTTAGATCTCTGCTTGCTGTCATTGTTTATAAAGCTTCCAGTGGATACAAATCTTTCCATGGTCACACAGGTGCACGGCTCGTTATATCACACGGCTCTGATTACTCTCTGTGATTATAACGAGCCGTGCACCTGTGTGATATCACATGACCATGGACGGGTTTCTGTCCAATTGGAAGTTAGCATAGACGCTTTCAATAAAACTATAGCAAGCAGAGATCTAGAAAACTGAGGAATTAATACAGAAAGTATATTGGGAAATTGTAGAACTTTTCATTACACAAACAATATTAATTATTTACTGAAAATTGACATACCTTTAAAATTGCTTTTATTTAAACTCATTTAAACTCCTTTAAATTTAAACACTGGAACCTCTTCAACCATTTTGGGACAGTTGTTGAACCCCCACAAATATTAATGACCTTTATTTTGGATAGTTCATTGATATCCTAGTACTCAAAATCTATTTTAAGGTAGTACATGTGATTTGAAATTGATATTAAATATAGACGGCTAGTTCTCACATCACGTCACAAGAAACAGAATTGTCCAGAATTTTCACTTTCCTTTTTCTGCAGATTTGGAGTATATTGTAGCCTTTGGGGCACATGTTTCATAAGTCTGGCTTTGTCCGTCTGTTTTTTTCTTCTTTGCTACAGATACATGTGACCAACAGAAAAGACCTTTTTCCTTATTGAAACATGTGAAGTTTGGTCTTTAATGAATTTATGACTTTTTAAAGCAAAAGTCACAATCAGTTCTAAGCTATTTTATACGCCTGGTCAGGGGCAGCCCTAGATTTACACCAAAATTTGCAGCTTTTATGCAGTTTTTTTTTTTTTTAAAGTCGCAGCATTCACATCTGGATTTAGGCAATAACACTGCAGAAACACAGGAAACACTACAGAAAAGTAGACAATGAAAAAAAAGTTTCAAATGGGCACATGCACCATGAATAGTCTCAAAAAATAGTCTCAAAGAATAGGCAAGCCAGAAGTTTGATCTGTGTTCCTTTTTGTATTGCAAATAGCAAAATTCTCTCAAAGTTTCAGAACATGTAGAATATGTTGGGGAAATATTAATGTAGAAAAATTCATAACATTTGCCTACTTTTACATTCAGTGGGGCACATGTATCAAACTTTTTGCTTGCCTTTTCATGGCTCATGTGCTCATTTGCAACTTTTTTTGCACCTAAGACAGCCTCCCTTCAAAGACTGCAACTTTTTTAAAAAGTCGCACATTTTGCCGCACATTTCTTCCCCTCACCAGAATTTGGCTTAGAACTGATTGCAGCTTTTCACTAAAGAACAAATACCACATGTATGAATAAGGAAATACTGATAAGATACATCTGTCCAGCAGAAAAGCCCAAAAAAACCAACAACAAAAAAGACGGACAGAGCCAAACACAAACAGACTTATGATATATGTGACCTAGATTGTCATGGAAATCTAGTGAATAATTAAATATTCTCTCTATAGATTTGATGGCATATAGCTGTTTTACCCAACTGATGAAGAGAATGAGTCAAAACTTCCCAAATGGAGGGGCCATGGACACGCACTTTGCAAACATGAGATCTTTAATCCAGGTGAGCTATACCTGTACCCTTGTCTTTATGAATGAAATGTATAGTGTTTGTTATTCTGAAGGATATGGTTAATGTCATTTTGATCCAGGTAGTTATTCTGACTGTCTGGGAAGGGATGTTTTTTGTTGCCTTCCTCTGGGCTATAGGCCACCAAGTTTGGACTATGACACTATGGTTAGAGTACTTGTGCTTCTGTTTAGCAAGATTTGGTTTTGAGTACTATTAATAATATATTGCAAATTGGGGGACCTGGTTAAGATTTTTCATTAGGCTCCAGCAACTTAGTTAAACCTCTACTCTAACCCCTTGCCCCACCAGGACGTACAGAAACATCACAGTGCCACAATTGCACTCCATGCAATTGCAATTTGCAGCAAACACCCACCGATAACACCCACGATCAGTGCTGGCACTGATCACGTGTTTTAACCCTCTACATGCCGACAGCAAAGCTGCCATCTTGGCTGTGAATGCTCCGTGTGACGTAAACGGGGAGAAACGATTTGTTGCCATTACATCCTGGGGTCTTTATAAGACACAGAACGAGGCTGGAGGGAAGTGGGGATTTGAGTAGTATAAGGCCCCCTCCCCCTGGCCATATTTACCACAGGGTTAATATATTATTACATATTATTCTCATACTGTTGAATTTGTTCTTTAAGACATGGGTAGTGGAGTACCGGAGGGGGGAATAGATTTGTTTACACACAAAAGAAAATAATCTCTTTAGCGATGCAACTTGTGCCAATAAATACATTATGTTTCATTACTACGGTTCTCTTGCGCAAAGCTGATATGGCATAA
This sequence comes from Engystomops pustulosus, assembly GCF_040894005.1. Lineage (NCBI taxonomy): Eukaryota > Metazoa > Chordata > Amphibia > Anura > Leptodactylidae > Engystomops > Engystomops pustulosus. Next base: position 218,633,002 of record NC_092412.1, read on the forward strand.
GGGATTTATTGTCCCTGCAAATTTACCTCAGATTCTACATATGAGAACAACACACATTAATGATTATAAGCAGATCTGACTAAAAGATAGTGCCATTAGCAAAACAAATTAACTTTTCTCAGATTATGTTCATCACATTGATAATAGCTATAATAAAATACTCATCATAAACACTATAAAGATTAGTGTCATGGAAAGCTTACATACAATGCTGATGATTAGGCCTACACACAATTTGGTGCTTTTTAATTGTATGTTTAGATACATTGCACATTTAATATACTTTTTTAACAAAAATGTTATTGTGCAACTACTTTTGTTTTTTCCTCTATCCTATTTCCATTTTGTTGCATCTTCTTTTCAAGTTTTTTGGATGTTTTGGTGCAGCATTCACTGTACTGTTAAACTACATATTATTATTATTATTTTCATTTTTTTGCTGCATACATATTTAGATCGAAACACTTTTTGTGAACAAAAACAGTGTGAGGGCTTGCCTTTTGTGGGATAAGCAATGATGAATGGCTTTTTGAATATGTTTATCCCATTTTTACTTTTAATTTGTGTTCTGCGGCTTTCACTGTTTTTATGGTGCTATACAGTGATTTTGTACACATTTTAGTTGTTTTTTCCATAATAAAGCATTTATTGCCATTTTTTATAGACTTTATTTTCATTTTCCAAGAATACAACAGTGTACAAAGGCAAACACCTCAGGGAAGTACAAGCTACAATCATAGAAGATGGGCAATCAGCACAAAATATCAACATAGGATAAGTACACCAGCCAGTGATGCAAAAAAAGAGAGATAGTTGCACCCACAAAGAGAACCCCTTCTCTAAGGCGGAGAACACACATTCACCTGACCATTCACACATCACACAGATGGAGCTATAACTCCTCCACACCTGAAGCAGTCTGGGCTGCAAAGGGAAATGAGTTTATAAACTGTAAGTTCTGCATTAATCAGCGAGATCCATTTGGCTAAAGTAGGAGGCTTCCAGTTCAGCAAAATAACCTTCCTACCATAGAACATTAGGAGTCTAAACAGAGCCCTCTGAAATGTAGCCTGAAGAATGTCCCCTTCCAGGCCCAGAAGACACACCAAAGTAGAGCAGACACCTGGGAGACACAGACACTCGTTAATGTAGCAATTAATGTCCATCCAATAATGCTGAATGGATTGGCATTTCCGAACCATGTGAAAGAGAGTCCGGAGTCCGGATTGCTTATATAAGGTATATGTAGGATTCCCAAGGTCTTTGGTTCTGGCAGTGGCTTCCATGTGACTGTACTCAATCTTCCTCCCTCCCAAACTGGACCCTTAGCGCGTGGTGCAATTGCAGGTACCTATAGAAAGCTATAGGAGCTAGATTAAACTCTTGATTAGATATTTAATATAACCCATGAACCTTCCCTCCCTGTAGACCAAGTTGGTCAACGCTTCATATGAGCCCCCTAGGACAGTAGTTGGATTGTTGGAGTCCCCCTTTATCCACAACATGTCAACTGTACTGCCTGGTAGTAGTTCTGCTTATGGGGTAAAGCAAGCCCTCCTCTGTCATAGTATCTCTTAAAAATGGTGTCAGGAATTTATCAATAGAGAAGAGAGGAAATGAGATTTGGGCAACAAATCACGGGCACGGGCACTGTATAGATAGAGGAGTTTGGGCAAGAGGACCATCTTAAAAATATCATTTTTTAACATTTTTACAATTATGTTTTATGATTTTGTTAATGGTCCTGCATCAGTGATCTTTTGCAATGTGTATGTTGTCTGTCTGGTATTTGTAAAAACCAACTGTTGGTCACTGATAGCCTTAGCAACTTAGTGCCCAATTGTTCAGCAACCCATGTTTGACCACAACATCTAAGGGGTAACAGACCCAGAACTGATGCTACGTCTAATACCAACCACTTCCTACTGTAAATGCAGCAGGCTGAGCTCCTGTGCTTGGTGGTCATGCCATGCAAGTACTATGTCCATGTGCTATAATTGATGTTGCTTTTTCTAAATTGTAATGAAATAAAACCCCTTTAAAGCTCATAACTACAAGACAAACTTTTGAAATAATGTGAACATATCAATATTTTATTTTTGCTTAAAATATATTCAGTATAAATATCCCTGTAGGAACCTCTGATGCAGAATCCATTAGAACGCAGGAATGAAAATGCAGGACTTTGTAATTCTGATGGATAAAAAGACATTATAACATAACAGATATCAGCACCAACAATAAAATAACCTAGTAACTGTAGTAATCAAATTAATCATCTGTTTAACCTGTAGGGCCCATAGTTAGGTTACAGTCTTGTTCCACCAGAGGATCTTTTGGTTCTGTGTTGGGCCAGTCCACACCCCAAAGGAGATTTGCATTTCCTTCACTTCCTATATTTTCCTTTGTTCTACTCCTGAACAGAGAAAAACACCGAAAATATCAAATGGAAATGTTAATGTTGTCAAAATTTACAGATGCCATTTTGTTCTACTGTATCCAAAACTGGTTATAGTCTCCTTTGGCAAAAGCAAATTTCATTGAATCCATTGTTCAGCAACCTTCCCTCCTCCATGCAGATTTGTTTTCAGGTGTCATAGTTGAAGGATTTTCTTATTTCATCTTCATCAAATTTAAGGGGATTTTTGGCCTTTGACACATAGCAAAGTCCACTTTTGGAAAAGCATACATTTACCAACAGGAAGTCTTACATGATCCTCAACCTAGTGCAAATGATAAATCATTGGTGATTTTCTGATTCTGAGCAGCTGAATGCAGTAAAGTAACCCCAAACTAGAACAGTGTATATTTATAACAAAGCATGACATTGCAAAGCTCCTCTGTCACCATCATAGAAACCATTTCCTTGTCTAATTATGCTCTGCAACATCTGATAAGGACACGCTTCCATATGGATTCTTCTTAGAGTAATATAATATGTAACAAGAAGAAAAAGTTGACCTTTACATTTTTTTCCAGATTTTGGACTCCGAACTTTTTGAACTGATGCACCAGAATGGAGACTACACACATTTCTACTTCTGTTATCGTTGGTTTCTTCTCGATTTTAAAAGAGGTACTCATATTCTGATCGAACGGATCATTAGAAGACCCTTTTAATTAAGTTTTGGAATCTGTCAGTAAATTATTTCTGTATGTAACACAGTTGAGTATTGAGATGATAATCCATTTTGGGAACGGGGGCTGATCTTTCTTGGTGAGGCAAACAACAATGCTAGGTTCACATCCCGTTTTCAGCATACACTGAGTGTATACACCAGGAAAACTCCTGTTGATGCACTCAGCATATACATAGACTTGTACTGGCAGACAGTTGAATAGTTTTTGCCTCCGTGTGACTGGTATGCAGTGTATACTGTGGAAAAATCAGCAAGCTATGTCTATCCCTTCTGCTGAACAACATGCTTAACCAAGGCCATTTAACACAATAGGAATCGGACCCCCCCCCCCAAGCCGCCGCTTAGCATATACATCACTCAAAAGGAGGGGGGACAATGACATCACTGGGAGAAACACCCCGTAGTAATGAGTGGCTGTGACACCCCACCACCCCCACATTCAGGGCAGAGGAGGAGGCACCAGGCGACGTACACCACTCTAAAAGTGTACAGTGGGAAACGTTTGTGCCATTTGTTGTAAGTCCTATCGGAATCTTCCCAAACTGTCCCTATAGTGAAATGTGATACGAACCTAGCCAGATAAAGTTGACTCTTGGGTAAGCCTCTCCATGCTGTTCATAAGTATCAGAACTGGGGCTTTATTGCTTAACCCCTTCGCGACATGCTACGTAATAATATTGTCAGGAACAGTTAGATAGAGAGGGCTCATGGGTTGAGTCCTCTTTGTACCCAGTAGGTGTCTGCTGCATATTGCAGCAAACACCCACCGGTAACACTCATGGTTGGTGCTGGCAACAATTGCGTGTATTAACCATGTGTCCAGCAAAGCTGCCAGTGGCAATCAGTAATATGACACCCGGGAGTCTATACTAGTCTTTCAGCCTGATCCAGCAGACGCTTAGAGATCCCTAGCAAAGCTGCCATGTACTGCAATATTACAGTAGTGCAGTATATGGTAGAAGCGCTCAGGCACTCAAGGTTTAAAGTACCCTTGGAGGTCTAAGTAAAAAATAAAAAAGGAAAAAAATATATAACAACCTAAAAGTTGAACTCAAACCCCCTTTTCCTGGAACTGAAATAAAAATAAATAAACCAAAAAATTGATGAACATGTTAAGTATCACTGCATTCCAAAATACCCGATCTGTCAATATATAAAAACACAGTAAGAAAAGATCCAAGCAGCACTATCAAAACAAAAATAAAAAGCGGGTGCACGCCTAAGAGGGCCAGGCATCAGGTCCTTCAATTATATAGACAAAGGAAAAAAAGGCAGCACACCAGATTGTAGTGAAATTTCACTACAATCTGGTGTGCTGCCTTTTTTTCCTTTGTCTACAAAATATAAAAACAGATATTCCTGGTGTTAAACCCCATGTCCGAATCGCCACTTTTTTGCTATTTTAATAAAAAGTGATCACAAGGTCGTACAGTCCCCAAAATAGTAGCAATGAAAAACGTCTCAATTAAAACATATTAAAACCTTTATAAATGTGGTATACCAATGGTCGTACCAACCCTAGGAATAAAGTGGAGGTGTCAAATATCAAACAAAAAATGAAAGGCATAAATACAGAACCTACAAGAATGTGGCGCAAACACGTTTTTTCGCCAATTGCACTCATTTTTTACCCGCTTCCCAGTCCACAGCATGGAATATTAGATACCATCACTGGAAAGGACAATTTATTACAAAGAAACAAGCCCAAACACAGCTCATGTCCATGGAAAAATAAAGAATTTATGGATTTTTGAACAAAAAATGGAACCACAAAAACGAAGGGGTTAAGTTACATAAATCAAGTATATTGCAACCCAATGGGTCCTACCTACACGAGTCACTACATGTTGCTATTCTATTGACTTTATCCAAAATTGTTTTCTAATTGCTGACCATAATATTGTAGAATGGGAAACATTTACTTACCCGGCCGCTGGAGTTCACAGAAAGTGCATTGTGCGTCTATAATGCCCTGTGCCGCGATTCACTAAGATCGTGCACCTGATATCCTGCATGTGTCGCTTTCCCACTCAGGTCCGACAGAGTTCACCATCTTTTTAGTGGTGCATGTAAGTGCTTGGGCTTGCAACACAATTTGAAAGTCAAAGTGGTATTCCCATCTCGGCATTCACATTTAATTTAAATCATTTGCCATATGTAAACATTTCTTCAATTGGATGTTATTAAGAAAAAATGTTCCTGTGTGAAGATAATTTCTCAGAAATGTAGCCATGTTGTCCCTTAGAAACAAAATTGCTTCCTCGGATACGACCACCTCACACTCTGGCAGCGATGGCCAGACATGCGCTATTGAGACCTGTCTGACCTCCTGGATTCAGGGTTCATTACCACAGGACGGCTGTGGGACCTGCAGTAACTCCTGGACATTTCATATACAAACACGCTTTTGTTTCTTTGTGCACTCACTCCAGAAGAGGTGGCCGTATCCAAGGACACAGTCTTGTTTCTAAGGGGCCATAAGACTACATAAATTATCTTCACACGGGTAAATGTTTTTTAATAACATCTTATTGAAGAAATGTTTATACAGGCAGTCCCCAGGTTACATACAAGATAGGGTCTGTAGGTTTGTTCTTAAGTTGAATTTGTATGTAAGTCGGAACTGTATATTTTATCATTGTAATCCCAGACAGAATTTTTTTGGTCTCTGTGACAGTTGGATTTAAAAATTGTTGGGTTGTCATAAGAATAAGGATTAACACTAAAGCTTCATTACAGACACCTGTGATAACTGTTATAGCTGATGATTGTAGCCTAGGACTAAAGTACAGTAAATGACCAATATCCAGTGTTCCGTTTGTAACTAGGGGTTGTATGTAAGTCGAGTGTTCTTAAGTAGGGGACCGCCTGTATATGGCAGATTAATAAAATTGAATGTGAATGTCCAGACGAAAATACCCCTTTAAATCCTGCGCTCAGTCCGAATCAGTTGGATTGTCCAACAGCATGCCCCCTAATCTGCGTGGCATGGAAGCCAGCGCAGCTGCGTCCAAAACGGATCATGTGCACCAAAATCCCAGCGCAGACACTTGTTAAATACCTGTGCAAGCCGTGTAATCCCCGAAAAAGGCTCACAGACTGACGCAACTCTTAGTAAATGAGCCCCAATGAGTCATGCTGATGGCTATAGGATGAACTTAAATTCAAGCTTTTCCTTCAAGCACCAATGATTTCATTGTCCTAAATACTTTACTTTGAAATGTACATTTATTATCTGTTCTTTTTATCAGAATTGTTGTATGAAGATGTATTTGCTGTTTGGGAAGTTATATGGGCGGCCAGACAAATTTCCTCAGAGCATTTTGTATTGTTTATCGCCCTTGCTCTTGTGCAAGTGTATCGAGAGATCGTTCGAGACAACAACATGGATTTTACAGATATCATCAAATTTTTTAATGGTAAGAATTCCAGGGTTCTAATTGATTTTTTTTCTTTCTTGTATTTACTGATCACAAATAGTGAGGTCATGCAAATATATATATATACAGGCAGTCCCCGGGTTACATACAAGATAGGGTCTGTAGGTTTGTTCTTAAATTGAGTTTGTGTGTAAGTTGGAACTGTATATTTTATCATTGTAATCCCAGACAGAACTTTTTTGGTCTCTGTGACAATTGGATTTTAAAAATGTTGTGTTGTCATAAGAACCAGGATTAACAATAAAGCTTCATTACAGACAAACTGTTACAGCTGTTTATTGAAGCCTAGGACTAAAGTACAATAAATTACCAACATCCAGAGGACCGTTTGTAACTAGGGGTCGTATGTAAGTCAAGTCGTATCTATGTGTATATATCTTGAACACATAAAAACCTAATGTAAAAGCCTTGATAAACCTCCCATTGAGAGTTGTCCGTGTTTTGAGAATGTGGGTCACTTGAGGTCTCATTTTATTTTGGGATTCCTTCAGTGTTCCAAATGGTTGATGGTTGATATTATTGGAAAAATAATGTTGCAAAAGCCAAAATATAGATAAATGAGTTTGGTATTTGGTATAACATAACATAACAAATGGTTCTCATAAACTTTAAATCTATGTATAGCTCAAAAATTGTTCCTACAGTGATAATTCATGTTTTAATAGAATGAACGAATGAACCAATAATGGTCATTTGTCAATTGAAAATTTAAACAGATTAAACGTAAAATCCTCATTTTGTTTTGGTAGAAATGGCCGAGCATCATGACGCACAGCTCATCCTGAGGATAGCCCGGGAACTAGTGCACAAGGTTCAAACTCTGATTGAAAATAAATGAGGAACTTCCATATTAACTGAAGACCATCAAAAGCAGGATCATCATCCAGAGGTGCTCATCGGGCCTTCAACTGTGTCCAGCAGTGGATCCCATCTCCTGTTAACCAGTATATCAATGCCAATCTTTACAGGATGTTTTACATTTCTCACTTTGCTATGAAAAATAAAAGAAAAAAAATCAGTTAAGATGAACCAAGGATCAGCCCCCAGTTCGCTGAAACGGGAAAACTTGATAAGGCACCAGCTTTTGTGCACCCTTGATTTCCTTGCTGCTGTTATAGTGGCAGTAAATCCTCGTCTTCAGAGACCGAAATGTTATTCTGTGTTGGCCAAGGAATTTTTCGAAATCTTCTCCTTTTAGTTGACTTCCTCAGAGGACAGATGCCATATAAAGCCCTTGACAGATTATGTTGAGTTAATGTTCTGTATTTTGTTCAGCATGCAGATGTGTCTTTATAATCCACTGTGACTACCATGAAGCGCTGTTTACAAAAACACCCTGGCATGTGATGGGCTGTGTAGTCTGTGCCGATAACCATTCGATCAGTCAATGATACATTTCCTCCAACTTCAGCTCACATTATCTTTAGGCTCATTATAAAGTCAAGGATACAAGACAATTACATGAGTTTGTTGCCTTTGCCTACCCGTAGTCACTTGAAGGTTGGATTAGAAGTGGCCAAGTGACTAGAGTTCACAAGTGCTCCTGGAGATTTCCAGAAAATGTTAATGAGGTTACATAGATGGAGAGAAAGTCACAAATCATATCCATTCTCAGGTGTTTTACACATCATATCAAGATGCTAAGTGACCAGGGACGCCTCCATGTTTGATACATAAAGCAGCTGTTATTAATAATAATTTAGCTAAATTATTTATGAACCAGACTGCACCTTATGGATCATTTTTGTCATTGAAGGGCTTTTTTTTTTGGCCAAAATGTATGCATGTACTTTACTTAGGTGGTAACCTTTGTGTAACCTATGGTTTAATCGGAGTGCCTGGTCTGTTTTGTTGAAGTTGTGTCTGTGTTATGTTTTTTCAAGAGACTGCAGTATTATTAATGAGTGGGGAAACCATGGTGCATGATGGATGCATGTATGTTCTCTGTAAGGGTAAGGACTCCTTTGTTACTCTTTTGTTATTTTATTATTTAATCAAGACTCATTTGTCTTTGCAATTGTGCAAATTGAGAAGGTTACAGCTAAATCAGAATCTTCCAAAATTCAAAACATTTGCAAATTTTTCCCATTCCTGAGCATATAGTTATAATAGTGTCCCAATGTCTAGTGAGAAGTTAATTTGAGTTACTTTACTGTATATCATTGTAGCCTAGCCACAGGAGAGTGTGCCATCTTCTAAGGTGCTCATTTTGGCAAATTCCCTGTCTGTGGGAATAGATACGAACCAGAAAGTGTTAGTTATATTTGCTGCATTTTATGACAACCTCCAAGAGAAATCAATATTCACCTACTCATGGTTGGGAGTGGTAGTTAGGGTGAAAGCTCCAGCCCTTCATCCAGATGGGGAACCACTTTAACCATGAAACCCAGGTATCCTACTTGTATAGTAGTAATGTTCACATATAACAAAGAGGGTATATTGTTCCATGTTTATTACCTTTATCTAGACTATTTTACACCTACTATTTCTGTGGTAGCTGCCTAGTACGTAGGTTATTCAGTCTTCTGACTTTACACATTGAGGAAGATAATTTTATTTAGGATAAACCCCTCCCCAATAATTTCTTGGGCATAAAGATATCAATGATAGATTTTTCTCTTTTTGATGACTTTCTACTAGTTACAGTAGAGAGCTAATCCAATGAGAAACTTATTGTAGAGGAGGTGTCATGTCGCTTAGCCAAAGTAAACCATCAAGTTTTCATGTGATGTCTCCACCAGCATATGGATTAGATCAACACATCACTACTATATTCCCTGGTGTGGACACCTAGAATGTATTCTGTATAAAAACCTACTTTTACACTAGGCATATGGCCAGATGTTATATCGGTGGACAACCCATGTAATAATACCCCTTTGTATGTTGTAAACTATGTCCTCTGTGCATTAGGGACATACATCATGATTATGTCATACATATCTACCTTCATACAGAATATCAACTCAAAATTATAGATTTAGTGAATGCAAATATCACAGCCCCTGTATTTTTGTATGACTGTGTTTCTCTTTATAGTGTTGTATTTTGCATTTGCCAAATTAGTTTGGATAGAAGATAAGACTGGAAAATAGGTTTTTGATAATAATTTTCATATAAACCTGCCTTATATGAATGTATATATAGATTATCAGATTGTTGTCTTTATATGTTGTAGGGATTTTTATTGTACAGAAATCAAAATTAGGCACAGGTAAAAAAAAAAATACAAAAAAATAGAAATATTTTTATGCGCCTTAGGAAACCTCATCACTACAGACCAAAATTTACTATAAACCAGTATCCCGATTTAGTGGGGAATTGGTGGCCCTGGTTCCCAAGTGTCTGGCAGCTGCATATACTACCTTGTACTAGTGACACCAAACAGATTGTAAAACTAGGGCCAAAACCATATCACATTCGATATTTTAGAATTTTCATTTTTAATACCTTTGGCTTAATATATCTTTTGACCTGAAAAAAGGTTTGGACTTGTGCTATTTCTGTTATTTATCTTAGTGCTAGAGCATATAATGGTTATTTTTAGGGTTCTTTTGTTTTGACTACCACAACTACCAGATTAAGAGGCCACTAAACCTCAGCCTTATTATGTTACATACTTGTCAACTCTAGTAGGAATTGGTACAGGTTTCCTTTTAACTGAATGTGTTCTAAAGAAGCAAGAAGGACCCGTTAGTCTAATAAAAATTAATAAAATCAAGTTTTTAAAGTTTTTTACATAATACAAATATTCTATTGACAACTTAAGATAAGGTTCCTAAAATGACTAAACATTACTTGTCTATCCCTGATCCTATGCTCACGCCCTTGTCTTGTACCAGAGAGAATGCCTAATCATTTCCTGTATGCCAGAGGACAAGAGGAAATTGAATTCAGCAGGGTGACTGCCCCCCCCCCCCCCCCCCACTGGTGCCAGTATCTACTAAGAGGCTCCGGCATTTGAGTAGATGGGGCCCCAATATCAACCAGGGTCTGCTAAGCCTAGGCCTGATCTGGTGGAGATTTTTGCTATAGTCTACTCCAGTTTTCTATTGGAGACTATAGGTAATGCGGCAGCCCAGAGCGTTCACACCCCTGACCGCCCACTGCCTGCCACGTGCTCAAACACACCAAAAGTGAACTGCAGGACGGAAAACTTTTAGAAGTGGTGGAGAATTGTATGCCTTCTTTGCCAAGAAACTGGTGGAGATACCATAATAAATCTCCACATTGTGTAAAGTTATAAACTCCATATACAATCTGCGATATTTATTTGAGCTTTCTAGCAGCCTGCATCGGCTCATATACACAATACATCCTTGCATCATTGCCAACAGTTACTATTTCAGCTATTTCTACTTTTATTGGATTACACCAGACATTTGACACTTTCAATCAATGAGCCTTGGGCACCAATGATCCTACAGCCAGTTAACAGTTGTCCCTATTTGGACTTTCTTTTTGGTGGGTACACATGTATGTCAGGAGATCTTTTTGGAGAGAATTTATCCTTAATATTATGCATCATATTTTGACATAGTTCTATATCACAAAGAAAAACGTAGTAGTCATTACATCAACCAAAGAGGCAGCAGTATAATCCAGATAAGATTCAAGCTGGTTAATACTTTTTGTGATTTTCTCATCTAATACATTTTGCCGTGGAATTGGAGTGAAGAAGTGGCCACACATGCACACATCTCTCCAGTTAACTTTAATGGGACTTCCAAGGATAGACCAGCCTCCTTACCCATCTATTTTTTCAAAATGGCCACCTTTCTGCTCAAAGCAATGAGAAATGGTTTTGGGTCTTACATCTTTATGACAATTAAGCTGCTGATTTTGTGGATCCAGAGGATTCTCCTAAATCTTATAGTGGAAAAAACTGTCCCAATGCCACGGAAAAGGACTAGTCACCATGAAGAAATAAAGTAGGGTCCACAAGGTGTTTCCGTACCCCTATTACTGTTGCTAAGCCTGACTCGAAGAAATATCACTATGTTATTGTAGGTATCCAGTGTCACTTATTTGTAGCTCAAGTTCCTTTGTAGAAAGAGAAATGTCAAGCATATTGGCGGAGGCGACTGTATCTGGCATAGAAGTGCTCTGATACTGGCATTTCGTATTAGATGGTGCCGTAAGTTCTTCTTGTCTTTAACAGACATTTATTAAGAAACGTAAACCCTTCTGCTGCAATTGGAAATGTCAGAGAGCTATTAGATTGCCTTCCACCAGATCTAGCCCCACATAACTGGTGTTAAACGGATGACATTCTGCGTTCATAATTTCAGCAAACTGAGATTGTAATGCAATACAGGAACAGTCGGGAAATACGAGCCATGTATCCACATTGCAATGAAAAGTTGTCTTCTACAAGTTGGTGTTCTCAAAGAGGGTTGTATGACACTAGTATGTATCATAATGGTGGCACTTTAAATCTGGCCTTAATAAGGAGGTGTCTTCTCAAAGAGTTGGTGTCATTCAGATCATGTTCTTCCTGTCTAATAAATCAATTTAATTGTTTAGTAAAACAGATATAAATGGATGGACAATCTATAATACAATACAGAGACTGCAATGTTAAAAACAAAAACCAGATTGGGCACAAGTTAATTATTTTTGAGAACACGAGAGAGTGGTGGACAGGAATAGATAAAGCCAAAACTCAGAAGTTTTTTTTTACATTAAAGTAGTTGCCCACCATCACATAACTTTACTGGTAAGTGCAAGACCCTATTAGGCTCCCCCATATAGTACATATCCTACTATGTAGCTCTCCATCTGCCACTGGTGGATCACGTGACATTTGGCTTATAAAGATTAGTACTATATGGGTGACCCTATTAGGGTAAAGTTTTGTGATAGTGGCCAACCCCTTTATGCTCTGTGGATCCGCAGATGGATAATTGTTTGTTTTGTTTATAAAAATGTATTGGATGGACTGCAAAAACTTGATCTGAATGAACCTTTACTGTAAGCAAAATCTTTTTACTTGCCAACCCCTGAAGGGTTGAGCACTTTTCAAAACATCTCTTCCATCAGATATATCTCTGCATGTATATGTACCTGAGTCTTTGCCTCCTTTGAAAACTGTAGCCTTTCCCTGTTCCCACAATGCTGCCCTCTCTCTCCCTGCTCTAGACCCTCCTCATTGTGTCACCCACTGTGTCTCTATGATCACTGTCCGTCCTCACTGACAGAGACTGGACAAGGGAAGGGGAATGGTGTATGATGAGTCATAACTCTCCTGCTACAGCTCCTCCTATTCATCAGAGCTCATAGATGTAAACAAAGAAGCATGGAGTATCTGCGTGGTACAAAAGTGCTAGGCAATTGTAACAGCCATAATAATGACTAATTTGCTCAATGACAAATGTGACTAGGAAATAAACAACAGTTGCATATAATTATCCTAATAACAATTAAAGTTTCAAAAGTTCTCTATGGGTCAAAATAAACTATGGAGACAATGGGATCTGCCAAGGGATGTTACATCTATCTGCAGGTTTGAGGGAGGTGGACATTGCTAAATATAATGAAACAATATTTTAAAAAAATGTTCATTTTAACCTTTTATGTTAAATATAGGATGTGTGGAGATCTGTGAAGGGTTATAAGGTGCAGCCCAGTTTTTAGACAATGAAATTCCATGATCATGCTTTGCTGTTGCTAAGATGGTGGTATGACCTGTGGGACAGTAGTGCAGATCATTACGGTGAAGTTTGCACCTCACTTCCAGCGCAGTTCTGTGATGTTTATAGACACAAATTTTGTTGAGATTTATCAGAAGTGTTTGAGAGTAAAACTGTTCTAGTTGCTGATGGCAACCAATCAGGGCTCAGCTTTCATTTCCCCACAGCTGTTTATAAAATTGAAGCTGAGCCCTGATTGGTTGCCACGGGTGACTAGAACAGTTTTACTTCAGACACTTCTGATAAATCTGCCTCAAAATTATCTTAAATACTTGGGGAGAGCTATCAGAAGTGTCTGAAAGCAGAAGTGTTCTTATTCCCATGGCAACCAATCAGAGCTAAGTTTTCATTCCCCCACAGTTGTTTATAAAATGAAAGCTTAGCTCTGATTGGTGTCCATGGGCAACTAGAACAGTTTTACCTCAGACACTTTTGATAAATCTCCCCCAATATTCAGATGACGTACTATAGTTTTCATAAAAGCACAGGTATATTGTATGTTTATGGAGACTTCCTCCCCACTGCTGTGCCAACCTCTGGGCATAATGCCCGTGATAACTGTACACGTTGTGAGCTTTTTATTATTTCTTTTAACCTTTCATTTTGTTTTGGAGACAAATGTTACCAGTTCTCAAGCACTGCCATGTACCTATCAGATATATTTATCTTTCAGTGTAAAATAAGAATAAAACATGGTTGGACTTTTTTGTGAATAAACATCTTGGGCCTCTTGTTTATTTTGTTGTTCCTAACATGCACATTACTAGAATGAAGATATTGGAACCGCACCCATCATCCTGGGCAGTAAAGGTGCAGTTCACACCTGTGTTCAGCAGGTTCCGTTCCCAATTCCTTCATGAAATAGAGCAGGAGCCTGTGTCTTTTTTATGCTATTATAACAGAAGGCAACCTTCTGTACCTGGAAGTGAATGGGGGACAAAAGGTGAACTGACCCCATTGACTTCTATGTTTCCATGTCATTTAAAATGGAGAGTGTAAGGAAAACTCCAGACACAGGTGTGAGTAGAGCCTTAGACCGCTGAACCATTTGTAGCCCAAACAAAAAGCACAAAGTACTCCATTTGTGCTACATTCACTACAATGGAAAGAGGGTCCACCACGTCCCCCAATGTTATAAACTACTCACCATATTGTAGAGAAACGCGTTTTCTTTCAGTCCATTACGTGGTCTACAGGAAATTTCTGCTTCAATCTATGTACCAGCGGGTGCTCCGGGGCTGTGCTCTTAGTACCTGGGAACACTGCTGTCCTGGCTAGATCCCTGCCATCTACTCCCCGAGGAGAGCACCACCAAGGCACCACCATTCTTCACTGTTGTGATTGTATTTGCCAGGTGATTAGCATTATTGCTTAGAATTAACACCAAAAAGTTCAATCTTTGTCTCATCAAACCAGATAATCTTATTTCTTATAGTCTTGGAGTCCTTCATGTGTTTTTTGCAAACTGTATGCAGATTTTCATATGTCTATATAGAGACATATGTAGACAGCAAACTATCTAAAGTAGTCCATAGGTGTGAAATGTGGAGGGTGCTCGCAAAACCGTCAACCCTGGTCCATGGTTCACCATCAATTCAATAGAGCAATAAGAAGTATGAGGCACAACACAAGCCAAGTTCAACTCATAAGGAGTGCTTTATTCTATCCAGGCGCAATGTTTCAATAGTCAAGTGATCTTTGTCAAGCATCAAAGATCTTGCAAAGCACTCCTTGTGAGTTGAACTTCGCTTGTGTTGTGCCTCATACTTCTTTTTGCTCTATTAGCTTCCATATGTCTTCCACTGACAGGCTTCTGTCGGCACACACTGCCATAAAGCCCCAACTGGTGGAGTGATAATTGACTTTGTGGAACCTTCTCCCATCTCCCTTCTGCATCTCTGGAGCTTAGCCACAGTGATCTTGGGGTTCTACTTTATCTCTCTCATCCAGGCTCTTCTCCCATGATTGCTTAGTTTGGCTGGACGGCCAGATGGAGGAAGAGTTGTGGTCATCCAAACTTCTTTCATTTAAGGATTATGGTGGCCATTGTGCTCTTAGGAACCTTGAATGCTGCATACTTTTTTGGGGGGAACCTTGGCCAGATCTGTGCCTTGCCATTATTCTGTCTCTGAGCTCCTTGTTTAGTTCCTTAGACCTAACGATTCTCATGTGCTCTGATATGCACCATGAGCTGTGAGGTCTTATATAGACAGGTGTGTGCCTTTCCTAATAAAGTCCAGTCAGTTTAATTAAACACCGCTGGATTCCAATGAAGGAGTAGGACCATCTCAAGAAGACCAACCAAAAAGAAATGGACAGCATGAGAGTTAAATATACGTGTCACAGCAAAGGTGAATACTTATGACCATGTGATATTTCAGTTTTTCTTGTTTAATAAATTAGGAAAAAATATCTACAATTCAGTATTTTCTGTTAAGATGGGGTGCAGAGTGTACATTAATGAGCATAAAAAGAACTTATTCGATCTTACCAATAGGTTGCAAAATTTCCAAAATCCTATATAGGGACAACTCTTCCTTCCTGACCATAATAGGCATCACATATCTCTACTACGTAGTGTAGTTCCAGTAGTTTAAACAACTTAAGGGAGGTGGTTGACATCCTTTAATGGAAATTTACCATCAAAATCAAGCACAATAAACCAGAGACACTTACTCATAGATCCAAGCACCATGACTGTGGCAATCTTCTAATATTTGTTATCCATGGCCTCCTTCCTTCTAAAACAGACTTTTAAAATTATGCTAAAGAGGCTGTCTTACCCTCCTCCCTGCTCCATCAGCACTTTCTCCTCTCTCTGCCTGATGCAACCTCATGGCAGCAGTGGAGAGGTGGGAGGAGGAAATGCTCCTTGTACTCTGTAACAGCCAGTGAATCTGCAGCATGGAGTGGCTCTGGTAACACCCCCTGAGCCCTTCTGACTCATTAGCATAATTGTAAAAGTTTATTTTACAAGGAAGGAGACCGTGGGTAAAAATATAAGAAGATTATCACAGTCATGGTGCCAGGATCAATGAGTAAGTGTCCTTGGTTTATCATGCTTGGATTTGATGGTAGATTTCCTTAAGGAGTCATAATGCCCTACAAATAATGGATGATACTTATGTGATGGACTGAGTCCTAGGGATAATATTTCTAAGCCTCTGTATAAGAGTGAAGGCACCTGGAGGCTACACAGAGCTGTGAAATGCATTTTTGCATAAGGCTCTAGTGCAGTAGAAATCTGAAGTACTTAAAAGCCATTTAAAATTCAGTACAATGGCCGATGTAAGAGCGGAGAATGAAGTGGCTTATTAAAGCTACTTTACATTTTAATGTGAATTTATATTTTAAAAAATTAGTCCTGTGATTTCAGTGATTTATAATTAACCTCATAATCTTCTCCAAGAGAATAATTATATTCACCACAGTGCTTATTATAAAATAGTTATGAAAATATTATTTAAAGAGCAATTTTATGTAAAAGGGAACCTGTCACCATATTTTCACATAAATGGCTAGTGACAGGTTCCAATAGAGCCCTATTAACTACCTGATGTCCTTCTTTTAGCTAAAAATTGTTTCCCTTACATTCCCATAAATCAACTTTTCTTATATTCCTTGGCATCAGAGAAGGCTTGTTCTACTCCACCAGCCTCTCCTATCTACTCCTCCCCATGTTCCATGCCTTTTCTCAGCATGTCATGTGACCAGAGTGACATCACCTTTAGCCTTCTAACATTAGCAAACTCCACACCATGCATATATCGGATCACATGAAATCACAGCAGCTTCCACTAACTTCTACTCCTCCCCACACACCATGGATTTCTTCTTCTCTCCATACACCATGTATTTCCACTTCTCCCCATCCTCTATGGATTTCAATTTCTCCACATCCTCCATGGAGGCTGCTGTGATTTCATGTAATGAGATACATATATGGGTTAGACTCTGCAGATTTAACAGGACCTTTGATGATGTCATCCTGGTCACATGACTTTAAGTGCCCAATGATGTAACAGAGCTCCCCATAAAGCAGACTATCATACTCTGTCCATCGGGAACAACGAGTTACAATGCAAGTAAAATTTACAATGCAGGAATGACTTTGTCATCAGGTGAGCGGCATATAAGTTTACAAAATGATTTTTGTAACATTGCAGCCATGGAAAGGAACCATTTATGGATAAGGGCAATGCTTTTAGTGAATTGTTTATTTTGGGTGGGTTACTATGCATGACAGGTTCTCTTTAACTCCTTCCCGACACACGCCGTACTAGGGCCGAGCCCTCTCCATAGCCAGTAAGTCTTTGCTGCATATCGCAGCAAAGTCTTACCGGTAACACCCGCGATCGGTGCTAGCACCTATCGTGGGTGCTTTCATGCTGATCGCCGCCGGCAGTGCTCCTCGATGACGTCACAGGGAGCTATCAGCATATTGTAATGAATGAGAAGTAAAATCCCCATATACTGCCATATTGCAATATGGCAGTATATGATAGGATCGATCAGACAATATAGGGTTAGAGTACCCTAGGGAGTCTGAAAAATAGTAAAAGTAAAAATAAAAAAAAGTTAAAAAAAAATTATAATAAAAAAACCTAAAAATTCTAATCACCCCCCCTTTCCCTAGAACTAATATAAATATTAATAAACAGTAAAAAAAATAAACACATTAGGTATTGCCGCATCCGAAAATGCCCGATCTATCAAAATATAAAAACGGGTTTCCACTGCTTTTAACCGGAAAATGCAGTCCAAAGTCGAAAATGGCATTTTTTGCCATTTTGAAAAATATAAAAAAATTCATAAAAAGTGATCAAAAGGTCGCACAGTTCTAAAAATTATAGCAATGAAAACGCCATCAAAAGTTGCAAAAAATGACACCACCCACAGCTCTGTACACCAAACTATGAAAAAGTTATGGGCACCCAAGATGGCAAAATCCCCCCAAAAAATTTTGTACAGGAGGTTTTAATTTTTTTAAATGTATGAAACCATTATTAAACCTATACAAATTTGGTATCCATGTAATTGTAGCAACCCAAAGAATAAAGTAGACATGTCATTTGGTGCGCACAGTGAAAGCTGTAAAATCCAAGCCCACAAGAAAACGACGCAAGTGTGTTTTTTCACCATTTTCACTGCATTTGGAATTTTTTTCCCACTTCCCAGTACATGGCATGGAATATTAAATACCGCCACTACGAAGTGCAATTTGTTACGCAGAAAATAAGCAATCACACAGCTCTTTATGTGAAAAAATAAACAAGTTATAGATTTTTGAAGTTGGTGAGTGAAAAATGGAAGTGAAAAAAACTAAAAAAGGCCAAGTCGTTAAGGGGTTAAACCTCAAGTAACTTCAAAGGAATATACTTTATTCATTTCTCACTATTTTCTAGATCTCTGCTTGCTGACAATCTATAGGAAATTTCATAGTTTACCTCCTGTGGAGATTATGAGCTAGGAATTCATGACTACACAAATGACCTGCTAGATGAATCCCACAAACACATTCCAAGCTGTTGTCGCTATTCCTTTACAATAAGATGTCATAAAAGCTTCTATAGGTGTAATGTGTAGGACCATTAATACCTTTTCTTGCTCATTATTAAAGGACATCTACCATCAGATTAACTGATAATGTGTAGAACTCACATGCTTGTTGTCTTTGTTAGGTATTGTACCTGTTCTTATTATGTGCAGGAACAACATGATTTACAAGAAAAAGAGTTTTAAAAATACTCAGATTAGCCGAAGGCTCTCAGGCTTACATCACCTGAGCACCTCTCGGGACCATCGTCTTTTAATTTCTGCATGCCCTGCACTGCCATAGTCCTGGTCCTGCCCAAAGATCTTGGAGAGAGTTGGTGAGCCGAGTGCGGAGCATGAGCTCTTCAGGGGGACCAAACAGGACTTTGCATATATTAAAAGACAGTGGTGCCGAGAGGTGCTACGGTAACGTAAGCCTGAGCGCCTCCAGCTAATCGGTATATTTTTAACTCTTCTTAAAAATAGTGCAGTTCCTGCACATAACAGTTCCGATACCTGCTAAAGACATCGAGCATGTGAGTTCTGCACATCCACCATCAGCCAAACTGATGATAGAAGTCCTTTCATGTTGAAACTTTATCATCACTACAATATAAATTGTATTATCATCCAAAATGCAGTTTTCATATTGTCCACGAGGTGGCAGCACATGTGCAAAAATTGTGGTTTTGAACTCTGCTGCTAATTCCTTTCTGAATGTTTGGATACATTAACATGTATTTTGGGATTTAAAAAATATTTTGTAATAAACGTTTATAAAGTGTTTTAATCCCCAAAATACATGTAAATTAAGAATAAAAAATTGTCCATGGGGTCAGCCTCCCGATGAGGGAAATGAAATAGATTCACAAGTTTAATGTATCCAAATTCCCTGAAAACTCAGTTAAAGGGGTTTTACACATGAGTTGTGTCTCCGGGAGCATTGTACAGAGCCATAAGTACACATCTCCTCTACTTGATTCAGTGTTAGAGTCTCCAAAACCTATAACTAACTACAACTAACAACTACAACCACCCAGCACAGCAAAAATAGAGACATTGATGCAGAAATGATTGTCCCTTTGGATAACAGAGCAAACATTTTGCTTAAGGAATTTAAGCAATGGCGTAGAATAAATCTTTAAACATTTGCTAATTGATTTGGTACTAATTGAATTTGGGACATTAACTGCTTAAACTTCTGGGTGCAAGGGTGTTTCAGGACCCTGGATAGAGAGACCAAAACCTTGTATCTCTGACCATGTTCTGGTTAGATGGTCGGTTTCCTAGAGTCATCTTTCAAATATTTGGAAAAGTTGGATCAGGACCTTGAGGTGAGCAATCTCATTGTCCTTTCAAGGTCTCAGAATTTTGGGGTCCTGGAACTTTTCACCACCCGGGAGGTCCAACTTTTCCTGGTTCTTGGAAAGTCCACTGGGACAACTCAGGGAAACCATCTGCCTTCCTCACCAAAGTCCTAATGAACAGGGTCCCGGATCACCTCCTTGGTCTGATAGTCCCTTTTCCTTTAAGGGTATCATACATGACTTCACAGGGAAATTGGAACCTTAATCTGACAACTGATTTGTTAATTTCTAGTCATTTATTTTAGATTAAACTGGAACTTGATTCAAAAAGAAATCTATAAATGTTAGTTCTTCATGGTCACCACAGGATCTGCAATGGTTAAGAGAAAACTGGGGGCTGTCTAGGCCGTTGAAAGGTATAGCAGATGAATTGATGACATGAAGTCACTACGGAGTACTAACCTTCAAAGGAAATCTACTCTACAGAGAATGAATTCTACAGAGGGATGAGATACTAAACACTGCATTGCAGCTCTGCACTTAAATGTTTTATGTGCCAATTATTATTTTATATACCAATTATCTCTGCTGAGTCTCCATCCACACAATATGTCCCGCTGCTTCCAATGAACTTTAGAGGCTTTATATTTTACTCAGTCAATAAAAAGAAGTCAAAAGGCAGAAATGATTGTAGTCAAAATGTATTGTATTGTCAGTGCAAATTTCCACCCACAAAATGGACAAAACTGAATAAAGTAAAAAAAATCAAAGATTACTTACATCCCCTCCATTGAAAATGAAACATATTGAAGTAGGCTGTCTGTGGTTACAATATAATATCTTAACGGAATATTTAGTTGGATGCAGTACAGAAACAGAGGCAAAAATTTATGCAGATCAGCCTCAGGGGCTCCGGGCTACATTACAAAAGCCCCTTCTGGTTCAGTTGACTACCAATTATTCAGGCCTCTATTCACCTTCCACAGCCAGAGAGCCAAATGGAAGTGTGAATAATTAGAAGGTGATGGAGCCAGAAGGGACTTTTGTGACATCGCCAGGAGCCCCCGAGGCTCATTTGCATAGTTTTAAACAACAGTTTCCTCAAAAATTGAGCTATAAGAAAACAGAAGAAACAATCTGTTTTAAGGAGCACCAGAATATGCCAGAATATAAGGATTTCTTTTCCTTGTAGAGTAAAAGACACATTGGTAGTGAAAAACATTGTAACATTGAAACTCTGCCCAGAAGCTTTTAAACATCTGTATTATTTTCAAGTGTTTCAAGTAACTTCTACAATTTTAAAACACAATAGGTATCACTGCAAAAAAATGGCTATATATTCGAGTCAGTAGGTAGCTTGTTATAGATTGTGAGCAGATTGATTCAGATAGTGTCCAATCTGCAGGAATGATGCTATAGAGCAGGAGGGGTTGAACAGATTGTACATAGTGTCCTATCAGCAGGTAGCATGTTATAGAGCAGGAGGAGCTGAGCAATTAGTACATATTGTCCTTTCTGCAGGCAGAAAGTTATAGAGCAGGAGGGGTTGAGCAGATTGTACATAGTGTCCTATCAGCAGGTAGCACGTTATAGAGCAGGAGGAGCTGAGCAATTAGTACATAGTGTCCTTTCTGCAGGCAGAAAGTTATAGAGCAGGAGGGGTTGAGCAGATTGTACATACTGTCCTATCAGCAGGTAGCACATTATAGAGCAGGACGAGTTGAGCAATTTGTACATAGTGTCCTATCAGCAGGTAGCACATTATAGAGCAGGACGAGTTGAGCAATTTGTACATAGTGTCCTATCAGCAGGCAGCACGTTATAGAGCAGCCGGACCTGAAACGATTAACACAAATAGTGTCCTTTTTGCAGCCAGTATGTTATTAAGCAGGTGATGCTGAGCAGGTCATAAACTAATTTTATGAGACAACGTAAACCCCTGCTTATCTGAATCAAATATGTTCAGATGTTTAATGACTGTCAGCCTGTGCGTGAGTGTACATGATGAGCTAAGTACTAAATAACCCATTTAATGCCCAAATAACATATGAGGCTTATAGGCAGGGGGCATCCAGCAACATATTAAATGATCAGCCTTGCCCAACATAGATTTTACGTCCAATGTACCAACCAAACTAGACCATAAATGAGGCATAATATTTCACTGTAGACACTAGATGGAGCCACCAGAACGCAAGAAAACATTTCCAATAAACAACTGTATAAAGAATGCAAACTGTGCCAGACACCTCTTACTCGATTTTCTAAAAATAGTGGCTATGCCTAGTACACATTTTACTGCATTTATCTCCACGTGTGAACCGCTGGCAGCCGACCATGTAGAATGGCGCATTCACTAAAGCACAGAGTTAGTTGTCCTCAGGTAACATATTCAACACCAGAGACTGAACTGACAAATTGGGACACACATAGCCTAATAAATACTCAAACGGAAGCCAACACAAAATATAGAAGAATTCATAATCAGAAAAGAGGCTAATTGATCATTTATTATACCAAACAATATAAGGGACAAACATGCACAATGAGAACTAAAACCAATAAAAATGTACCAGAGTGCAATGAAGGACAAATTATGAGGCTAAGGTGTAACCCTCCAAATACAACATCACCTGTGTGACTAATCTATGACCAGAGGCCCTAAAGAACCGGCCTATACTCAACCAGTCCAAAATGCCATGTGGAGAGATGTACAGAGAGGTAGAAAACATGACCAGCTACGGGATGACATTTGTAGTGTGAAGGATAAGCTTTGGTAGAAGCAGGTAAATGGGCTTTAGCAGGTCAAGACAGACACAGACTTAAAAAGTTCCCAAAAACATGACTGGCAGGTGCTTTAATTAAAAAAAAAACTTAAAGAAAAAGACAGATTTTCCCTCGGCACAAAACAGAACACAAAACCTACTTCCCCAAGCTCTAAGTATACACCAGTCAATCCAGTCTATACCAGGAACCTTACTACCAGGTCCTGGGAACACAAAGGCATAAACTCACTCTCAGATGTGTTTTACGTTCAGACTTTGTGGTCTTGAGCAGCAGTCAGGTGCAGGGGACGGACCCATAGGGGCACATTTACTAAGGGTCCGTCGGACGCATTTCCGCGATCGGACTGTGGCGCATCAGCGCCGGCTTTCATGCGACACAAATCGGGGGGCATGGACGTCGGACAACCCGACTCATTCGGACAAACCACGGAATTTAAAAATCAAATTGTGTCGGCACTCACATGCACCGGGAAGAAGAAGGTGAACTCCGGCGGACCTCAGCGGGGAATCGACACATGCAGGAAATTGGACGCACGATCTAAGTGAATCGTGGCAGCTCAGAATCCTCGTCGGACATTCCGGATCGGCGGACGCAACGGGACGGGTAAGTAAATGAGTCCCATAGTTTGCACCTTTTTATGCACCTGCTGCAGGTGATTTCACAGACATGGTTCAAAGCCTGAGATGGACCAGGGATCGGGAAACCTGCCCTCTCTTTTCCCAACCCAGTTCCAGGCCCCTTTATCCTGGGTTTTATCAAAGGCCAGTCTCTGCTTTCCACTACACACTTTCCTGGAGGCAAAGCCTGAGGCTAAGGCTAAAAATCTAGGAGAAACATCTCTGCCCTGGATAACCTTCCCCATCAATATCTCACATATAATAACATTAAAACGTAAATAAATGGTTAAGTGCATGAGTGGTGACACACACTAGACATAGTCAGGAATGTCAACTCGGGCATCCTAAGAGTCAGCAATAGAGTTACCCATCATGAGACAAGGCAGGCAGAGGTTGAAGGCTTCCCATGCACTTCATCGCTATGTAACGGACAAAATGCTTGGGGACCCTCCCACCTATGCTTGTTCCTCTGTCATTCTGTAGCTGTTCATATTTTCTACCTATCTGTACATCGTTTCACATGGCGTTTTGTAACTGTGGATATTAAACACCAGACCCAAAACTTAGTCCTCCAGTCCTCAGGAGCACATACATTTGAAACCATCTGACATGATATCAGAATAAACCTTTCCCGTTTTAGGTCAATTAGGATTACCAAAATTATGAATATTTACCAAGTGTCAGAATAATGAGCGAGAGAGAGAGAATTTTTAAGGCATTCTTATTACGTTCTGCAAAGTCAAAAGTTTACATACATTTCAATAGTATTTGGTACTATTGCCCTTAAACTGTAGGGACAGATTAAGATTATTCACACCCTATATGAATATTATGGCCCCCACAAGTCCAGAATCACTTCTACATATGGTACCAGAATCAACCTTCTTGGGGAATGGAGGATGCGTCACTCTACCTGCTTTCAATTTGCGGTTTCAGGACCTTTCGTGGACCAAGCAGCCACTTCTCACCTCACTAAAATCTCTTCTGGTGTTGTTCCCTCTTCTTTGATGCAAGTGGCTGTTACACCATTACTAAAGAAACCCTGTACCCATCCAGTGCTACTAACTACTGACCAGTTTCTAATGGAACGACTGCTCTATTCTCCACTAACCTGCTATCTCTCAGCTAACTCCCTGAGCTGGACCCTCATCCTATAAACAATGACTTACCTCCAGCTCAGGGTTTAGGTGAATGTCCTACTATGAGTAGAATTTTTTTAATATTTGCTGTTTATTTGTAATATATTGTGGATTTTATGGTCTCAACAAACTTTGAGTCATCCCTGTTTTTAATTTCAAAGTCCATCCCAGGTTAATATGATAACTGTAGTCGCACCTTAGTAAATCAAGAAAAAAAAAATCCCTAACTCACTACCGTCTAGAAAATCCAGATTGTAATTTGCCCTCCTTGGTTCATCTGAGTTTGCAATATACTACAAGGAAAACTCTAATTCCAGGCTCCAAAAACAGTAATCTCCGATTCATCTGCTCATTGGCAGCCTGACAACAGCTATTTATGGATCGGGGTGCTCAAATTTCCTCTGAATTTACGGGGGAAATATATTTTCTTATTTCTAGTCCAGCTCTCACTGTATTCTTCACGTCACCTTTTACTATACTGACTCGGAGGAAATGACAAAGGATCCAATTCCCCTTAAAAAGCCTGGAGTGTTCCTGACCCTGCCAGCTGCGAGTAACAGAAAGGCCGGCTTTTATTTAACAGGCAGACTGCCGAGGGAAAGCGCTGCAGCATCGTTACCTGAGATGACCGTCGTCACTGGCAACCCGCTTTGCTCCTGTGTAAAATTCAATTAAGTTTTGGGGGGTTTTTTTCACGTTCTTTACAGCATTAACAAACATTATGCAAAACACATCGGATGGCGTGCACGATTTTAACCTTTTTGGAGGAAGCTTGGCTTGCTCTAAAACAGAGAATACTGTAGTTATGTAGGGGCTCTGCGAATATACAGTCAACAAATGGGGCCCTCAGAAACTCATCTGAAGCCTACAAAGCCGAGATCCCGGTAAAGCTGTGAGCCAGTGACTCCTTTGCTCCTACAAATAAAATGTACACCAGTGCCAAGTACTGAAATGATATCTGTGCTAAAACAACATCATTGGCAGCGGTTACCAGGAGAAAGTCATTAGCACTTGGACAGGTTTCCAAGGTTGGGGTTTTTTTTTAATCCCTACTAATAACGATCACCAAAGTCATTCAGGCTGTGGTAAGACCATTCCCCTGCTTGCTCTTTTTTATTAGTATTGTATTTTGATGCTCCCAGAAACAAGATAAAAAATGAGTTAAAAAAAGTTTTTTTTGTTTTATAACACAATAGTGGAGAAGAGCAGTCTCTTGTAGCCCCTCAAGGCTACCCTCATGGTCCTGGCACAGCAACATGACATTGCGTCTCTAGGTTTGTCCTGGTCACATAATACTTTGTGTTGTTCTATCACATAAAATATCAATGAAAAAAAGGAGGGATGTTTGAAAGAGGATGGGACGTTGGCCAAGTCACACAATGACTCGCTGAAGATAGCACATACCCCCTTGACTCGGGTGACAGGGTGTCGACAGCTGCTTACTTATAGTTCTCTGCCAGCGTTGGCATGTTTTGAACAGCCTGGCTGACACATCCATCATAGCAGGTAGCGTATACAGTGGTCATAAGGCTGTATTAAATTATAGGTCTATTAGTGCATAGGTGTATGTGTGCATGTACAAAACCTGTGTGTGCCGTATTTTTCTGACTATAAGGCGCACCCGATTATAAGGCGCAACTGATTATAAGGATGAATGACCAGCAGGTGGCAGACCTGTGCACAATTCAAGGAAGCTGTTGTCTGTAAGTACGGTTCATATATAATGCGCACTGGACTATCCAAAAAATACAGTACTGTAATTCATGTTAGTATGGATGTAAGGATCTAAAACTGACATTGAATTTATCTGTTAGTTTAGGGTCACATCTGTGTGGTAAACTAACAGAAGAGATTAATCATCCTGTGCCCTGGTTGGCTGGGCTGCATGAGAGAAGAACGCAGCCTTATGGGAAGTAAAGGAGCTGCTCTGACCTCAGGGCCCTTAGCTGATGTCTCAACTAGGAAGTCCCCCTCCACTTCAACAGAAGCTGGAAAGGATTTTATAGATAGGGTTGATAGATAAACCAGACTGGATCTCAGGCTAGAAAGAAGCCAGTAGAGTCTCTCCAGCTATGCGAAAACTATTATGAGCATGTAGCTTACGCTTTAAACTCACAGGTCTGAAGTTTTTGAGGTTACTTTATGACCATTTTTTTTTAAATATTGACACCTCATTTGCCCTAAGTCCTATGGCTTGTTCTTTAACCCATATCTTTGTCCTGTTGGGATATGGCAACTGCTGCACTGTCTTCTGTCATCTAAGGTCCTTTACCCAGTTATGTCTGCAACGTCCACCCCATGTATGTTTCTAATCACATGGCAGCATAATGGCATGATCACAGAAGACCTCCTTCCCTTCCTCCATGGACATCTACTCCTCCCCATTTCTGTTTTCATGTAATCAGATACATATATGGGGTAGACTGCAAATGTAACAGGACCTTAGATGATGTCACCCTGGTCACATGACATGAAGTGGCCAGTGATGTAACAGAGCTCTCTCTTAATGTTCCACATAACAGTGGGACCTGTCAATCAGGGACAAGGAGGCAGGGCAATGAAAGTAAACCATGAATACGCAGAGCTTTATTGGACTCGCATAGTGACTTCTGACTCACATTGGATTATTTGCATATAAGTTTACAAACTGAATTTTTAACATTGCATCCATGGAGAGCAACCATTTAAGGATATGGGCAATGCCTTTTAATCATGGTTTTTAATGAAGTATTTATTTAAAGTGGGTTAATTTGCATGGCATGTTCTCTATAAGTTTTTTTAAAAGTAAAACCTTGCGGAGTTACCTGTGCACACACACACATACACACTTCATACACATCTAATCTTTAAAAAATTCACAACTACAATTCTTAACGACCTATGATGGAAAAAACGTCCAATCACTTGATGTTCAATCGATTCGTATATAAAAACAATTATTCCCAACATTAACCCCTTAATGACCGCCGTATCGGCTTTTTACGGTGGTCATTAAGGGTACTTCTTCTGACGTGTACGCCTTTCTACGGCGATGCGTCAGAAGAAGATTTCGGGACATCGGGTCAGTATAGTGCCAGTGTCGGGCTGTGATATCACAGCCCAGACCCGGCACTAACACCCGGGATCGGAGTTTTTCCGCATGCATGACCGCGGCGTGCAAGTGTGTCCCCCGTGGTTCGGACCCCCCGGTGTGCTTACCGGGGGTTCCGATCCCTCATGCCGCTGCCCCGGGTCCCGACGAGTGACCCGAGGATGCAGGCTTCTCTCCCCACCGGGTTCTGCCTTCCTGGCAGGACCCGGCTGTAAGTAACTGAGCATGCGCGGCATGCTCAGTTGCTTACACTATACACTGCAATACAAAAGTATTGCAGTGTAAAGGCTTGAATAAGCGATCGGATGATCGCTTATTCAAGCCAAGAAGTAGAAAATTAAAAAAGTTAAAAAAAAAAAATTAAATCTTTTTATAATATAATTAAATAAATAAATAAAATAAAAGTCCCATAATCTCCCCAGTAACACATAAAATGCAAATAAAGTAAATAAAACACAAAAACATATTTGGTATCACCGCGTCCGTATTAATCTGTACAATAAATCTAAATCAATATTGAACCCGCTCGGTGAACTACGTAAAAAAAAAAACTCGAAAAACTTCCCATAATATACAATTTTTCATCAAACACCATCACAAAAAATGTTCTAAAAAGTGCCTAATATGTTCCTTAATATGATATGACTGAAAAGAACAACTGTTTTCGCAAAAAATAAGCCCTCAACCAGATCTGACAACAGAAAAATACAGAAGTTATGGCCCTGAAAAGTTGTCAATAGTAAAAACAATGCGATTTTCTCCAATATTGGTTTTGCTCAGGAAAATTGAGCAAAAATAAGAAAAACTATATAAATGAGGTAACACCGCAACCGTGCGCCCGTACAGCAGTTTACCACCACATATGTGGTATCAGTACACTCGGGAGGAATTGGGCATCAAGCGTTGCAGTGCGTTTCATCATTTAATTTATTCTGAAACTGTCAGTTTTGGCCTAAATGAATGTATTTTCCAAAAAAATTCCATAGTTTCTAAATTGCAGGTCCATATTGTTTTAACCCATGTGAAACACTTAAAGGGTTAATAGACTTAATAGAAGTTGTTTTACATATGTTGAGGGGTGAACTTTCTATAGTGGGGTAATTTATGGGGTTTTACTATTATTTAGGCCTCTCAAAGTCACTTGAAAGCTGAGTTGTCCCTCAAAATGTGAGTTTTGGCAATTTTCATGAAAATAAGAAAAATCGCACCTAAAGTTCTGCGCCTCATAACATCCTAGAAAAATGACCGGAAGCATAAAATATCATCCCAACATAAAGCAGATATTCTGTAAATGTTAATTATCAAACTTTTTGGGTAGTTTTACATCTTGCCTGGAAACCAGAACATTTCAAACTTGGAAAATGAAGAATTTTTACAAACTTTTGCCAAATTTTCACTTTTTTTCAGAACGAAACGCAAAACTTATCACTTAAATTTTGTAACTAACATGAAGTACAATGTGTCACGAGAAAACATTCTCAAAATCACCTGGATATGTTAAAGCTTTCCGAAGTTATAAACAATTATTGTGAGACATGTCAGATTTGAAAAATCGAGTCTGGTCATTGAGCTGAAAACTAGTGTTGGTGATAAGGGGTTAAACTCCCTAACAAAAAACACCCAAATAGCTACTTATCTGTCATTTTACAACACAAGTCCACCAAACTGGTAGCAATGAAAATGCCAACACATCCTGCAAAACAGTAAACCTTATATAGGTCCGTACACAGAAGTATGAAAAAGCTTCTGCCATCAGAATATGGAGGAACAATGAACTGTCTTTGTATAGAATAATTAAAATGTTATATATATGTATTAATACATAATAGAAACTGTACAAAGGTGATATCTCTGTGATCGCACCGACCCAAAGAATAAAGAAAATGTGTCATTTGGATCGCACAGTGAATGCACTAAATTACGAAACCCCCAAGAAACTGAAAAACGCAAACCCAAAAACAGTAAAGGGCCAAGTCGTTAGTATATAGTATTAATATAGAAGGTTTAGTTTTGTCGTAATCCTTCCCCTGCCAGACATTTCTCATCCAGGTTTTTATTCCTTTGTGTGTTGATAAGATAGTTGTCTTTCATAAATTACTAAAAGGGCCGACACTTACATGGCATTAACTTTCCGTACTTCCGATGTCATAGCAATTTTCCAAAATGGTTTAAATGACTGCCATGTAAATGAGCCGTACTGCGCTTCACCACAGGTGCCCACATAGAAAAATGAAGATCAAAGCAGTGAACTGCAAGAATAAAGACCACGTACTGAGAACAATTCCAATGTAATTTGAAAACTGTCAGACACCGACTTTAGAGTGGATCTTGCCATTGTGTCTGCTAGAGACAATAACGTTTCCTAGAAATTCCAAAGGAATGCTTTGTGCCATTCAATCAGAATCTTAATCATTGACTTCCAGGAGACCCAACAATGATCACGCTATCTGATGTCCTATCTGTAGGATAGGTCATCGATATTAGATTGGTGGGGTAACTCCACCGATCAGCTGTCTGAAGCCTCTGACACCTCATTCATCTATCATGTGCAGTTTCTCTTCTATGATGTAGTCTCTAGTCAATTATAGTATTGTTCATGCCATGATTCATGTGGCAAATGCATAAGATTTCACCCATCTAGCCCTCACTTAGGCTTCACCTGAAAATGGCAATGCATGTGACAGAGGGCAATGCTAGGTAGCACTTGGTATTGATTCATTGCAACAGATGGTGTTTATGACAGTACAATTACAACCTGAGGGCACATGAAAGTTAACCCCCATATGAGATAGAAGTCCGCATAAAGAATGTTCACTTGACAGCTATCTCTCTCGAGACACACCTCTGGCAGCTGCTTATCTCTGAAGAATAAAAGGCTTAGGCAGTTACATTTCTACAAAAGGCAAAAAAACAACCATATGTATATGGAAAAAGGGAGTTTTCCAGCTCACCGATGCAAGAACGGGGAACAGGTGGTGGAGTGCGCAGAGATCCAGACGCTGGTCCGGCTGTCAAGGAAGATCATGCGCAAAAATAGAAAAAATATTTGGGTCCAGCACTCCAAAGTAAAGATAAAGCTACATCTTTAATAAAAAAAAAACTTTAAAAAAGTGGGGAACCATAAAACACAGAAAAAACCCACAAAAAAAAACGACACAAGGAGAGGGAAAATGGGATGACACGTTTCAGACTCAACGGGGTGCTAGTCCTTACTCATACCTAAATAACCAATGCAATCGACTCCAATATAAAGTGTGCCATGTTTAACCCCTTAACGACTTAGCCATTTTGCACCTTCCTGACACAGCCCTTTTTTTAAAATCTGACATCAGTCAGTTTATGTGGTAATAACTTTGGAACACTCTAATACAGGGGTCTCAAACTCGCGGCCCGCGGGCCAACTGCGGCCCGCGGGACAACATTTTGCGGCCCCCACCTGGAAAAGCACCGCCCGCCGTGTATTCACGGCGGCGGTCGGGTCGCGCTGCATGGAGAGGGCTCACGGGCTGAGCCCTCTCCATAGCCGGTAAGTCTTTGCTGCATATTGCAGCAAAGGCTTACCGGTAACACCCGCGATCGGTGCTAGCACAGCGATGGCTGTCGGCAGCCTCAAAAAGATAGCGGCGCATGGGCGCCGCCATCTTACCTGGGATTGCCGCTCCCCCGGGGGCAGCGATCCGTCTCCATGGTAGCCTCGGGTCTTTCGTTTTAACCCCTTCATTACAATGTGCTGATAGCACATTGTAATGAATGAGGAGGAAAATCCCCATATACTGCCATACTGTAGTATGGCAATATATGATAGGATCGATCAGACAACCTAGGGTTAAAGTACCCTAGGGAGTCTGAAAAATAGTATAAATAAAAATTAAAAAAAGTTTTTTAAAAAAAAATTATAATAAAAAAACATTAAATTTCAAATCACCCCCCTTTCCCTAGAACTGACATAAATATAAATAGTAAATATATAAACAGTAAAAATCATAAACACATCAGGTATCGACGCGTCCGAAAATGCCCGATCTATCAAAATATGATAACGTTTTTTACAATGCGTTTAACCCCGTTACGGAAAATAGCGCCCAAAGTCGAAAATGGCACTTTTTTGCCATTTTGAAAAATATAAAAAAATCTATAAAAAGTGATCAAAAGGTCGTACAGTCCTAAAAATGATATAATTGAAAATATTGTCATATTTCGCAAAAAATGACACCACCCATAGCTCCGTACACCAAAGTATAAAAAAGTTATTAGTGCCAGAAGTTGGCAAAATCAAAAAAATAATTTTTGTACAGGTTTTAATTTTTGTAAATGTATGAAAACATTATAAAACCTATACAAATTTGGTGTCCCCTTAATCGTACCGACCCAAAGAATAAAGTAGACATGTCATTTGGGGCGCTCAGTGAAAGACGTAATATCCAAGCCCACAAGAAAATGGCGCAAATGCATTTTCATTGCATTTGGAATTTTTTTCCCGCTTCCGAGTACATGGCATGTAATATTTAATACCATCACTATGAAGTGCAATTTGTTACGCAGAAAACAAGCCGTCACACAGCTCTTTACGTGTAAAAATAAAAAAGTTATAGATTTTTGAAGGTGGGGAGTGAAAAATGGACATGAAAAAACAGTAAAGGGCCCGTAACCGGTTAATCCCCTTCCCTCCGGTACTTGAAGAAGATGAAGTCGCCGCTCTTAACCCACTTGGTGAAGGTCAGAGCGGCGACTACATCTTCTTCGATGGGAGGGACATGGGGAGGCAAGTACTGGGGGGGAGGGGGGGATGGAGTGTCCCTGACTGGGCTCAGTGCGGTAGGAGCTTGGGACCCGTCGGTGCACAGGACGCGTTCATAGAGAGAACACGTCTCCCAGCTCGGGGCTTTCCTTGCGCTGGGAGACGCCATGACATTTGAATCTGAATAATGATATTTTGTAAGCGCATTTTGTGTGGAAAACTTGATGCGGCTCAGCCTTACCCAGAATCTACCTCCAGCGGCCCCCAGGTAAATTGAGTTTGAGACCCCTGCTCTAATATATCCTGGTACAAAAAAGACATTCGCGGCACTCACCCATTAGAAGTTTTCTTTATTGCGATTTCACATAAAATCAGTCCGACATGATTCAGCCAAAGTAGGGCAGAGGTAGGAGCAGGGGGTCAAGCAAGGCGACAGCCGTTTCGTGCTGACCGGCGCTTTCTCTAGCCGGTCGACTACTCTAATATATCCGGTTGATTTTGAGAATGTTTTTTCATGACACATGGTACTTCATGTTAGAAGAGAAATTTATGAAATATGTTTAGTTTATTTATGAAAAAAATAGAAATTTGGTGAAAATTTTGAAAAAAAATTATGTTTTCCAAATTCAAAATTTTACACTTTTTGGAAAGTTAGTCATTTCACCAAAATAACTTGATAACTAACATTTTCGATATGTCTGCTATAACTTGCCATCATTTTACAAACATTTCCTTTTTTAAGATGTTAGGAGGCTTATAACGTTAGGTGCGATTTTTAAGATTTTCACAAAAATCGTCAAAACCTATTTTTGCAGGGACCAAGTTAGTTAGAAGTCCCTTTTTAAGGACTTTATGATAGGACTCCCCCTTAAATGATACCATTTTAGAAACTGTAACCCTCAAAGTATTCCAAACAACCTTTGGAAAGTTTGTTAACCCTTTGAGCGTTTCATGAGCGTGAAAAATAAATGAACGTGAAATTACGTAAATCTAATTTTATTTAACAATAAATTCATTGAACACTAAATTTTGCACCTCTAGAAGGGGTTAAAAAGGAAAATGCATCTCAAAATGTTTGGTGCAATTACTCTTGAGTATTCCAATACCCATTGTGTCACTTTACACTGCTGTATGGGCACAGGGTGGCACTTGGAAGGGAAACAGCGCTGTTCAGTATTTGAAGGACAAATTTTGCTGAAATACTTTTCATGTGTCAGTATACAATTGGAGAGCCCTACTGGTACAAAACACCATTTTGGAAACTACACCCCTTGGAGAATTTAGCAAGGTGTAATATGTGTTTGTACCCCTAAAGGTGTATGATCCAATTAGACTCAAAAAAGGAAAAAGGTGAAAATATTCCCAAAAAAATCACTTTTACCCCAAAATTTTCTAAGCCACCAAGTGTCAAAAGATTAAACAACCCCACAAAATGTGTAAAACTATTTCTCGCGGGCAAGTGCCATGGGAGCAGGGGGGAAGTGAGACAGTGTAACAGCCTGTAAAGCTGTGAAGCAAAGAGAGATGCTGGTAACACCCCCATTAACATTTACATTTGTTTTTAGAATTTAGGAGGCCATGAATAACAAATGACCACAGCCACTGTCCCTGGATCTATAAGTTAGTGCCCCTGGTTTATCATTCTTTATTTTGATAGATTTCCTTTAATGTAGGTTCCTTAAAAGGAACATTTTACTGCTTTTCAGTGGACATACTTGAGTTTTCCAGCAGAAAAATATCTAATTCAATGGGAATAACTTGGATTAGTTACTGTTGGATTATCCCTTCAGTAACTACGGTACAACACCCAGTAACCATTACAACAAGCTGGTATCAGCAGCCATGGCGTCAGGAGTGTGGAATGTAATAACTACACATCTGGCAAAGCATTACATTAGGGGAGCTACAGAATGGTTGGAAGACATTACTGACATATTTTCTGCACTGGATTTAAACATAAATATTATATTTTCACATATCCCACAGTACACGTCTGAGCCATAGCTCAGGTAAGTAATGTTTATGGAAGGGACATCAGGACTAGGAATTTCTCATCTCTACTTTCCGCTTTCTACTGCCCCCATGTGGTCAGCAGCTACTGGGGCCACGGATAAGAAGACGACCTGAAAGTGAGTATATACATAAGTGTGTATGAGTGTAAACATGTATATGCTGTATGTGTGTGTTTATATATGTGATATGGATATGGTGTATATGGTACTGTATTCATGTGTATATATGGTACTGTATCCATGTGTATATATTTTATGTATGCGTATATGGTGTATATATGTATATGTGTGCATAAATTATGCATGTACTGTATGCATAAGTGTATACATTTAAATATGAGTGCATAAATGTCTCTATGTGTATAAGAAAAATGTGTGTATGTGTATAAGAGTATATAAATGTGTGTATGAGTGTATAAATTTGTGTGAGTGTACAGATAATTTTATAGTTCCGTATTTGCTAGAATTTGGTTGGCACAGGTTTTTCAGTAGTAACCTGCTGCTTAGCCTTTGACAAGCCTTGGGAAGAAGCAACCTATCAGATTCCACTGGCAGATGCTGGGAGAATACAAGGATTAGGCACCTGGCTTAAAGAGACCGTCTGTATGAAGCCATATACATCAGTTGGTTGGCTGCACACATCAAGGTCAGGTGGTCCAGCCGACAAAGATGTAACAGAAATTGCCAAAATTAGAAAAAAAAACTACAATAAAAATCTCTTTGGGGTGTTTTAGGCTTTCCTACAGCTGTGTACACACATTTGCTAATGTGTATCAATAAATAGGTTCACAGTTTGTGTAGCTTCTAAATTATAAGGTGCTCTGAAATATACACTGCTCAAAAAATAAAGGGAACACTTACATAACACTTCCTAGATCTGAATGAATGAAATGGTCTCTTTAAATACTTTGTTCTGTACAAAGTTGAATGAGCTGACAACAAAATTAAAAAAAAAATCATCAATGGATATCCAGTTTATTAACTAATGGATGCCTGGATTTGAAGTAGAAAAACACACTACAGGCTGATCCAACTTTGATGTAATATAAATAAAACAAGACAAAATGAGGTTTAGTATTGTGTGTGGCCTCCACGTACCTGTACGTACCTGTGAGGTTGCTGATGGTCTCCTGAGTGCTCTCCTCCCAGACCTGGGATAAAGCATCCACCAACTCCTGGACAGTCTGTAGTGCAGGACGGTGGATGAAACGAAACATGAAGTCCCAGATGCGCTCAATTGGATTTAGGTCTGGAGAACAAGTCAGCCAGTCCATAGCTTCAATGCCTTCGTCTTGCAGGAACTGCTGACACATTCCAGCCACATGAGGTCTAACATTGTCCTGCAACCCAGGGCCAACGGCACCAGCATATGGTCTCACAAGGGGTCTAAGGATCTCATATTGGTACCTAATGGCAGTCAGGCTACCTCTGGAAAGGACATGGAGGGCTGTGCAGCCCTCCAAAGAAATGCCAAATACCATTACTGACCCACCTCCAAACCGGTCATGCTGAAGGATGTTGCAGGCGTCTGCAGACTCTCTTACGTCTCTCACATGTGCCCAGTGTGAACTTGCTTTGAAGAGCACAGGGCATCAGTGGTGAATTTGCCAAGAATATTGTTCTCTGGCAAATGCTAAGTGCCCTGCACAGTTTTGGGCTGTAAGCACAACCCCCATCTGTGGACGTCTGGGGTCCTGGGACTTTTAGGGCTCACCGAGGAGCTTTCGGCTGGGACTAGCGCGGCCCTGCTCTGTGCTGTAATACATTTGTGCTGGCTCCCAATACACGTGTATTACTATTGACATTTCAGGACCTTTGAAATGAGTCATCCACGGGTCCTATACCTGCAGCAGTGCTGAGAGGAGACCAAGTACATGTGTGAGGAAAGCGGTCTGTGTGGTGTTTCTGTCTATATCTTTGGAAATCATTCCCTCTTTGGGCACAGATCAGTACTGCTACCCCTATCCTATAAGTACAGCTTAGTGTTATTACTCCTATCTTGTATATATGGGCACAGATTAGTATTACTATCCTTATCCTGTAAACATGAGCACAGTTCAGTACTATTACCCCTACACTATATATGTGAGCACAGATCAGTACTACTATTCCTATTGTGTATATATGGGCACAGATCAGTACTACTGCCCCTATCCTGTATATATGGGCACAGCTCAGTACTACTACCCCTATCCTGTATATATTGGCAGAGATCAGTAGTACTGCCCCTGTTCTGTATATATGGGCAAAGCTCAGTACTATTACTCCAATCCTGTATATATTGGCACAGTAATACTGCCCCTATCCTGTATATATGGACATCGATCAGTACGACTGTCCCTATCCTGTATATATGGGCACAAATCAGTTCTACTACTCCTATCCTTGATATATAGGCAAAGCTCAGTGCTAGTAATAAAACTGCCAAGTTGATGGATATTAATTTTCCATGGACAGCACTGCAACATGA
Source organism: Engystomops pustulosus (assembly GCF_040894005.1). Taxonomy (NCBI): domain Eukaryota; kingdom Metazoa; phylum Chordata; class Amphibia; order Anura; family Leptodactylidae; genus Engystomops; species Engystomops pustulosus. Next base: position 218,669,970 of record NC_092412.1, read on the forward strand.
AATTGATAGCTTTCACCAAATACATCATGTTGTAAACTTAAAGGGAAGCTATCAGGTGGATTTGACACACTTAACCACCCACAGGTAATAATAGACTGGTGCCTTTGGTTTCCAAATTTCCCTGTATAATTACTTTTTGCGGCCGCATTAAAAAAAGATAACAAATATTTGTACTCACCCCGGTTCGGGGCTCTTGTTGCTGCTAGTGAAGCTGGACTGGTACATCTTGGCATCACTGCACAAGCTCTGTAGGAACACGGTGTGCACTATGAAGCTGGAGTAGTACACCCTGGCTTCACTGCACAGCACTGTAGGTATGCAGCATGTACACTGAGGCCGGAGTAGTACACCCTGGCTTCACTGCACAGCACTGTAGGTATGCAGCATGTACACTGAGGCCGGAGTAGTACACCCTGGCTTCACTGCACAGCACTGTAGGTATGCAGCATGTACCATGAAGCCGGAGTAGTAACTGGCAACTAGCACTGGACAGGTAACATAAAACATTGAGGTGGCATGGTGAGGTAAAAATGTCAATGCACAGTGACATATAGTCTATCTCCTGGGCCTACAGGGAGACTGTAGTAAGGCACAAACAGAGACATGATAACTAAATCTAATGTAATGAGTAACACGGTATAATAAACCAATATTAGTGTCTACCTAGGTACCAGGATGCACGTAACCACCAGGATGAACAAGTACCCCGACGCGCATTTTGGCACGCTGCCTTCGTCAAGGAACTCTGTACCGATGGTCTACCGGTAGCTAAACACTTTAGGGACGCTCACAATTGCGACTCAAGTCTCTTACGAGTATGTGGCATTGACCACATTAGGAACAACATTAGGGGTGGTCCTATCTCCCAGAAACTAGCACAATGTGATTCCAGGTGGATCTGGGTATTAAAACGCGAATCAGGCCCTTTGTAAATGACCCCCAATGAGTCTATCAGCTTCGCTCCATACTTCTGATCCCACCCAGATAGATGGGCTTTTACTTTAGTTTCTTTTATCTTTTCATTAGGTACTTATATGATTTTAACTGTTATACTTTTCCTTATCCCTTAGCCATGGGACCACACTGTTGATATCAATACTTAAAGGGGTATTCTCGTCTGGGCACTTACATTCAGTTTCACTAATCTGCCATATATAAACATTTCTTCAATTGGATGTTATTAAAAAAAATGTTTCTGTGTGGAGATAATTTCTCATAAATGTAGTCATTCTGTCCCTTAGAAACCAGATAGCTTCCTCGGATACGACCACGTCACACTCTGGCAGTGGTGGCCAGACTTGCGCTATTGAGCCCTGCCGGACCAACAGGATTCAGCAATCATTACCACAGGACGGCTGTGGGACCTGCAGTAACTCCAGGACATTTCATATACAATAACCTTTTTGTTTATTTGTGCAATCCCTCCAGCAGAGGTGGCCGTATCCGAGGAAGCCATTTCGTTTCTAAGGGACAACATGGCTACATTTATGAGAAATTATCATCACACAGGAAAATTTTTTTAATAACATCTAATTGAAGAAATGTTTACATATGGTAGATTAATGAAACTGAATGTAAGTGCCCAGACGAGAATACCCCTTTAACCTCCTTCATCCCTACCCCGAGGTCTACTCCGAATTGAAGAACAGGAAACACTGCATAAACGATGAGGAACCAGAGAAAATCGAAAGCCTGATATTTACAGACGACACCAGTACACCATCATGATGAAACATCTCTTTGTATATTCACCAAAAACTTCTAATGGAATTTCATACTGCAGTATACTGTATGATAAGATGGTACTGTGGACTGATGGTCACTACATACCTTTGGAGCCGATCAGCTATGCAATACAGTTTTGACTCAACCCTTTGGTGTTATCGTTGGACGTTATATAATGCATATGGAACAACAATGTATCTAATGCCAATTCATTCTTAAACCACTTACCCCTACGGTCTTCTAGGTCAATGGCATTCATTTCGGCACTGTTTGCACTCTAGGAGCACTTTGCACTTTACTTCCACTCTCCCCGCACTTTCACCCCCTACACACCCTCCCTTTCTCACATCACTTACCTCTTTCCTTGCACTTACCCACCTCATCACCCAAGAAATGATGCAATTGATCCATTGGACCAAGGAAACTGTTACTAACAATGTAATCATCTTATTGTAACAAATAAGGGCATAATCTTTGAAATGTCCTTTCTTAAACATATTTATACCGGTGGGTTAATGGCATATTCACCACTATGAATTTTGGTATACCTATGTTTACACCTGCACTGACACTTTACAAACACAAGATACTGATGTGTCTTTTTTCACACATGGTCATTCATACATTCATGGATTTGTTACTAGCTTTCATGTAGCTTTCATGTAATCATGTTACACATTATGTCACACCACTTCTATGTCACATTATGATGCATATTTATTGATCACATATACATCACCATATATTTGTCCAATATTGTTACAGGTGTTTTAAAAAATATTTTGATTTTCTTGCGATCAATCATTGGGGCTGATTTATCAAGTGTCTGAAAGTCAGAATATTTCCAGTTGCCCACGGCAACCAATCACAGCTCAGCTTTCATTTTACCAGTGCTCATGAATATTTTAAAGGGGAGCTGTGATTGGTTGCCATGGGCAACTGGAAATATTCTGACTTTCAGACACTTAATAAATCTGCCCCATTGTTTTCTTTTGTTCCCCCCTTTTTCATTGTAAATAGACAGGCAATACTTTTTAACAGCGTTAATGCCGTTTTTTGTCATATGAAAATTAGTATTTCAAAAGGGGCAACATTCCTGCTGTTCTTGCGTTATTGATGAATGTGTCGGATGTATCACCCGATACATTGACCTTTGTACGCATGTGCTGGGAGTCTCCGGCCCTGGCTCCGGGATCTCGCAATACGCGTAACTTTGACCGTGACGTCACTCGTCATGTGATGTGGTCAGGTAACCGCTACGGCTTCCGGACCCGGGGCGGGATCTTGTCAGTTACAAGCGCCCTACTATAACACGCTTGAGGTTAATTGCAACCAGGTGGATATCTCACGCACCCATCGGCTATTGGGTATTTTAAAAGGTTTCCCCTGTCTGTGTGATATTACCCCTTGACGAAGGCAGCGTGCCGAAACGCGCGTCGGGGTACTTGTTCATCCTGGTGGTTACGTGCATCCTGGTACCTAGATAAACACTAATATTGGTTTATTATACCGTGTTACTCATTACATTAGATTTAGTTATCATGTCTGTGTTTGTGCCTTACTACAGTCTCCCTATAGGCCCAGGAGATAAACTATATGTCACTGTGCATTGACATTTTTACCTCACCACGCCACCTCGATGTTTTATGTTACCTGTCCAGTACTAGTTGCCACCCTGCCTGTAAAAAAACATCTGTTTCATGCTTTTGATCGTGTATGTTTTTATCTCATTACAATTGATTAATAAAATTCTTGGTTATATGCTTTTTTCGATAATATAGTCTCTGTGTATATCTTGTGTTTGTGTTTTGAGTAGGTTTAGCATATTTTGTTCCAGCAACAGACATTACGATTCCAAATTGAGGACCATTGGGTAGTATTTGTCTTCCTCGGAAACTGTTCTTACATTGTTATGTATGCAGCATGTACCAAGAAGCTGGAGTAGTGCACCCTGGTTTCACTGCACAGCATTGTAGGTACGCAGCATGTACACTGAAGCCGGGTGTTATTCCAGCTTCATTGAAGCATTAAAAGAGGAATAATGGTATACCTGGGTTGAGGGCCCATCTAGGTGGCAATTCTACACCAGGTGCTGTCTGGCATAGAATAGTGCTATAACCTGCATCTAGAACAGGGGACATATCTAGGCTTGTACTGGCGTAAGCCCCACACATCGCACCTCTATGATCACAGGGTATAGAGTGCTCATTGCTTAATTGGAAAACAATGAAGACAGCAATCTGTCACTGAGGTGCCAACATACATACCAATTGTAGAAAATAGTCTACAATCCAACCCCAAAAAGAGCACTTTTGAAATAGATTTCTGGTAAGAATTTAGGCAACAAAATTTGAACAAGATTCGGGGAAAAATTAGAGTAATGCTGATATAAATGAATAAAAGGAGAGTCATGTTGGTTAACAGAAATTATAGGGGAAAGCTTTGCTGTGAGCCAGAAAGACAAGGGAGCCGTACGGAGGACCAACATTTACGGGGTCAAGGGACTTAAAATAGTTGTGTATGAGCTGGGATAACTTATGTACAAAATCATAATAGTTTTGAATTTGCATTAGGTCACACAGCCGTGCATTCTAAGATCCCATGTTTGTGCCAATCGGCCAATTCACATAAGAGATTATCGGTGGTGTGAGCAGTGCTTGTACACCATGGATAGGTCACAAACAAGGGATCACATTCCCTATTTTCAGCCCACATCTAGGCCAATACAGGCAGTCCCCGGGTTACGTACAAGATAGGTTCTGTAGGTTTGTTCTGAAGTTTAGTTTGTAAGTCAGAACTGTAAATATATTTTATAATTGTAAACCCAGACAGAATTTTTTTGGTCTCTGTGACAAATAGATTTTAAAAATGTTGGTTTGTCATATGAACCAGGATTAACAATAAAGCTTCATTACAGACACCTGTGATAACTGTTATAGCTGTTAATTGAAGCCTAGGCCTAAGACACCAGTCTAAGGCCACATTCACTTGAACGTATGGGGGACGTATAGGTCCCCCATACACAACAAACGGCGCACAGTGCTGCACCGTACCATAGCCAGGAGAAATATAGGACATGTCCTATCTTTCCCCGTAATTGCTATGGAGAGGGGTGGGGGTGAGCAGTGTTCATCCCCTCCTCCTCTCCCGGCGCCGATGTATACCCACCGTACCGCATACATCATGTGAATGTAACCTAAGTCGGGTGTTTTTAAGTAGGGGACCACCTGTATCAAGCAAAAAATACATGATTTAGGGCCTTCTAATCATCATGTGTATTGACTTGAATTCTCTACCAATTTTCTTTGAGAGGACAACTCTCAGAAAGACCTTTGTGTAAATTCGTGTGGTAGATCCCATTAATGCAAAACACTTTTTTCTTTCCAGGTCACTGGACTAGACAAGCACTTTGAAGCTGAAATAATAAAAAGTATTTTATTTTTATTTATTTTTTTATAGAAAATCATTATTTCGAGAAGGAAGGATTCTGTGAATCAACTGTTAAAAAAAAACTGTGATGCCAGGCCAAGAAACCTAAAAAGAAAGTTCTTTTACATACGCAACATTCCTGTATAAAGCCCATTATTGGAGACAAATAACAACAGCTCGCACCAACGTTACAAGTGCATATACAACGCCATACAGTTATACAATGGTCATGACATGGTATCAGTTATATATCGGAGAGTGACATTTTAGCAATTTAGAAAGTTTTTTTGTTTGTTTTTTAGGTTTAATGGCCTGGAAGACAAAAGAAAAGTATTGGGTTTCTTTATGCACATAATACTTGGAATAACGTCTTAGAAATGAGGAACGCCCAAAATACCCTTTATAAATATAGATATTATGTATGAAGTCAAATTATCTGTATTTGGTATAATAAACCAAAAAGAACACATTGCTCACATTTAACACAATTCTGATAAAATGATTTGCAGTGCATTGTTATACACTCTCATGCCTGACACAAAGCCTCTAGTTAATTGTCTTTTTTTTTTTTTTTTTTTTACAACATTTCAAGAGAATAATAATGCCTTTATGTACATATTCTAACAACTCAACTGCAGACCCCACACGAGGTGTATATAAAATCTGGAGATACAACTATTAACAGGAGTTTAAAACCAGTTTAGTTGTCAAATGAAAAAAAGAAAAAAAAAAAATACATACATACAAATAAATAAGTTACAAAAAAATAATGGCACAAACTTCAGGATCAATGTAATCCACGTAAAATGAGGAAATCTTCAGTGCTTGTAGTTTCAATGTATTAAGTCATATGCCGATTTGAAATGGGTGGTGCCGAGAGTCTGTCTTATGGTTACTCTCTTACTAGATCCCATATTCCAGGGTGCAGTAGTATAGTTGTTCCATTGTTTAGGTGACTATGCTGCATTGGTACATAAAAAAACTCAAAATATTGGATAGTGATGCCACATGGAGGAACATATATAATCCAGAATGGAATTATAAACATAAGAGGACTTGAGGTTATGGGATAAGGTAAGGGGAGGTAAAGCAGTGATTATGGGGTAAACTTTTGAATAGTTAGAAAGGTTGGTTGAACTATAACTTTTTTTTTTCTGTAAAAAGGGCCGTAGAAATAAAAAAATTAAGTGATCCTTGTGTCATCTTCATCACACCATCCCGTTCATTTGAGGTAAAGACCACTAGGGACGAGGAATCTATGTGAACAAACAGTAAGTGACAAGGGATCATTCGCCGGTTCACATCCCTGTATTTATTTCCATTATGTTTTTTTTTTTTTTTTTTTTTTAAAGAACTGAAAATAATGGAAAAAAATAACAGATCCGCTAAAATTTCCATCGCCTAAGCCGGATTTTGATTTTTTTTTGTTTCCCATTTTTGCTGGATAGCCTTCTATTAAACTCCTGTCAAATTTGATGGAATTTATAATACAGACGGCTTCTTTGTATTTTTAGGTAAACATAATGGATGTATGCTAGAAAGCTGGGGCTTCTTTTTACTTTTACGTAAATCACTAATAGATGGCTGCAGATCTATATCATTTCCGACAGTTTCCTCCTTCCAATTTTAAAGTAAATAACTTTATAAAAATGTAAACTTGAAATAAAAATGTAAGTTTTGGTTGTTTTAATGGATATGTGTAAAGTATCCTTTAATGGTAAGAATAATTTACCTTTAATCAAGCATCAGTTCTAAAAAAAAAAAAGGATTACCATAGATTATAATGGAAATCCTTACTCAGAGGTGAATTTAGCGTGCCCGTGCCAGGTCTGACCCTTTTTAAGAAAAAAATACTCCCTAAACAATCACTGTCAGTCATTATTCAATGAAGGATAATGTAAAACTTCTCTTCAACTAAAAAGAGGATTGTACTATATTGGAAATTGAAATAATATAGACTTTAAGAGGATTACATTATTTGTAGGATGAATAGGCGAAGTATATGAGCAGAAAATGGCAAACAAACATAAAGAAAAGCCATCATAATTATAATGCAATATAATCTACAGGCAGCATGTTATAGAGCAGGAGGAGCAGATTGTTATATAGCATAATATTCCGTATTACTGCCACATATATTGGCATTTTTATATCTGCTTTTTTATTCTTGGAAACATTAGGTTAGCAAAAAGTTTGGTCTCATCAGTAATTGACTTACCTCTGCGAGTCATACATGGAGAACTTTCAAAAACTCATAGGACTACACCCATATTTTCAAGCAAATATGTAAATGGGCAAATTCTAAAATATACTAAATCATCTTCTACTAAACTATTAACCAATTTCCCCTTCCATCCTGCTCTGCTACATAATGCCTGCAGATAAGACTGAGTTTTCATGCGCTCTTAAAACAGCACCACAGCTATATATGGGTTATGACTGGTACTGCAGTTGAACTACAATAAAAAAAACAAATCTTCCTCATATATTTTTTTTGTTTGGCTCTCTGGGATGGTATAAATAAAGATTATTCAACACACCAAAGCTCATTTATTGCCCTATGCTGCATCTTGGATGACCTAGTACATGTTCAATGACCAGTTAGACATTTCTTGTGTGTAGGTCCTCTTAGGTTCCTTCTAGTCGTGATCGCCAGACATGTTACACACCACGATAAAATCTTTATTTATGCAGTCACAGAGAACTTTAAGAACGATTTTCCGATATAAAAATAGATTAATAGAATTTGACAAAGTTTGCTACCAAATCCCACCCCTCACATTTAGGTTGGCCCTAGAGTAGTACTGAAAACACTCTTGGGGAAAAATTATAACAATACAAATGTAATAAAGAATTGGAAGAATGTCTCAATATATTAAAAGAGGTTTTCCATGTCATTTTTCTTTAAAAATCTGATTAATATTCCAAAATGAGATGGCGAATGTCATGGACATGCAGAGTTCTGAGGTTTATCTTCTCATCATAGATGAGGGTTCGTAAGAGCAGTCGACCATCCAGCGTCCCGACTCTCCAAAGAAAACAGCGGTCAAGTTATAAAACCAATCTCACAGGGTTGCTGAGTGCCCCCTCCGCATTGGTAACATACCTTTGGTACACAAAAGCGTTGGCCCATTTTGTAATAAATAATTCACTATATACAGATATGTATATTGCCTAGTAGGTGCTCCTGGGAAGTTTATGTCACTTTCGGAGCAACTCCTTAGACTGCCCCACCATCTTTCCTCATATTCAACCCCTTGTCTGCTATAACATCACAGTTATTTAAAAAAAAAATTAAAAAATTGCTAAAATCTTGCGCATACGCGTCACCCTCAGCGGCCAGGGCAGTCTACAGCAGTGCACTGGGAGTACCAGTAGCTAATATGCATATGTATTCAATCTGAATTTTCTACAAAACAAGTCAACGCTTTCTGAAAGGTATGTATGAAATTTGTATTGGTAGGTTAATAACCATGTGGTATTGGTTTATATTCATGAGAGTGGTAGTTGGTGTCTGGCAGAAACATATTCTGTGCAAATGCAGACTAGTAAGAATGCATGTAGATTGGGGGGGGGGGGCAAAGAGGAATTGTCTTTGAACCAACCTCTAAAGTTTTTAGCCAGCTTTACCTAACTTTTGGCTGAAAAGTCATGTTGAACAACGACAACATGGTAACAACTTCCGTTATTGAAAAGCTGCAAATAATATCGCAGCAATATTGTTTGTTTTTTTTCTCCTAATAACAAAACCTAATAGAGAACCATCCGTACATTCAAGTCAACGGGGAATAGAAGGCGAACTGAAGACCTTACGTTTTTCGTGTCCGTAATGCTCTCCTAAAACAGAGAGTGTAGCGGAAAGCCCTGACTCAGGTGTGAACTGTGCTCAAGGCTGGTTGCCTTTGGAGAGTTCAGTCTGAGAAACTCGCTCCATAGGTTCGCAGGATATCACTGGACTGGGCATGTCAGTTCAGTCCAGTGGTTCGGTCCGGGAAATCCCACCAGTGCACGGAGCAAGTTTCTCAGACTGAACTTGATGGTGGGCAGCAGGACTAACAGATAGACAACCTAACAGCTCCACACTTTCCTTCTGCACAGTCTTATTACTCAAGTCAACCTGAAGCGACAATATGCTTAGGACAGAGAGTTGGCAGTACTCAAGCCATACATTTCGTTATACGTTACCAACATATTAATCAGATTTATGTAACATCCAATTGAAGTGGCATTTTTAAATAGCATTTGCTTAAAATTAAATGATCATGTCAAATGAAAACCTTCTTCAGGCAGCAGCTTCAGCCATTTTTCTCGGTATAGTTTAAAGCCAATAATAAATAAATATATGATTATTTGCTTTCAGCCAAACTTCATCTATAAAATTAGATACAACAAAGTATTTCATTATCCCCTCCTAAATATCTTTACTGATTTTTGTTATACTGTGACCAGCAATTAAAGAAGCATCAGAAATGCCTTTTTTTAAATCTTTTCTTTTACGCTACTAAAAACTTAAGTGGTACTTTTTGTTCTTTTATTAGTGTACACGTTCTGCAGCAGTTCACCTCCATAACATTATAAATCAACAATATGCTTATTGTTTCCAACTTAATTTCTTATATTAGAAAGAGGTCATTATTTTTTATACATTACAGATACACATTTAAAAAAAAAAAAAAAAAAAAGCAAGAAAAATTGACTAAAATAAAATAAGTGTGAGTGGAGTATCAGGTAAAAATTAAAGTCTCATTTTCTATTCACTGATTACTGGTAAGAGTACATGAAAAGTCATTATGAGTGACAGTCACTGAGACAATGAGAATGGTAAAAATCCAGCACATTGGGGCCTTTATGGTTTGTCATATATAGGCCTATATCATATAGTATGATGTCTTTTCCAAAGCCAATTAAAATGAGGATAGGAACCTTGTAAAGAAGAGTCTCATCTTCCTTGGAACGTGACTGGATAGGAATGTATGGAGTTTCACTTGTCCGGTGGATAATTTAATTTAACTAATTAATTCTTAGATTTTTTTTTTTTGAGTGTTTAGGCTAGCTTCAAAGTGCTGACGGGGAATGATGGCATGGTCACCATAGTCACCGGGTTTAGGACAGTTTGCCCAACTAATTGGGGATGGTGGACCACCTGGGTTCCTACAGTTGGCTTTGCCATGACAGTAGGTTGACCAAGGTTTGTGGTTCCATTAACTTGAGGGTGGGAAATGGTGTGAGCAATGTGGCTCATCATGGGCTGACTTACTGCAACAGATTGGGGGTAAATGGGTAACTGAGGGCCAAGATGGGTCATATGATTAATGGCAGCTGGGTGCACAGTGATGTGGCCGATTGGCTGAGCAGCAGTGGTTAGCTGTACAGGGCTTGACGTGGAAGGTGCAATATGAGCAATGTGCTTTGTCTGAGGCCCTGGGATGACATGGTTTAGAGTCTGGATGACAGAGGCATGAGTGGTGGCCGTGTGGGCTATCACGGTTGACTGCACCGTTGAAGCAGCAACAATATGAGTCTGTGCCGGCACCATGGCCTGAGGTGGGACCAGTGCTTTGTTGGAGAGAGGCTGTGCGTGGGGAGAGGGGACTTGTTTCTGTTGAATGGAGACGTGCTGAGGCAGAACAGTGGAATGATGATTGTGGGAAGCTGCGTTGGATGGTACCATCTTCAGAAGCTCTGGTTGTTGACGTTTCTGTACTGTCCCAACAGATCTGTCATCATCCATGTCCTCGTCAATGTTGTCTTCACCCTCTGAAAAAGAGGTACAGAACATGCAGTTAATAAATATGCAAAAAAAAGGCATTTAGTAGGAGACTAAATAACTTGTAAGCACGTTTATTCTTCACAAGGTACTTCTTCTTCAAGGTAAAAATGATCTTTACATTTTGGATGACATTGAAGAATCCTATTGTGTTTTAGACATACCACTCTGTTGAACCTGCAATGCTTGCATTATAAACAGATACAGTCAATTAGTTTTCCCTTACAATTAGTTTACCAGGGTGACATTTGGGGGATATATTGCTGAAATTCCAATCTGGCAAATGAATGTCCCTATCAACTAGCCACGGCTAGTTGCTAGAGGTGTCCATTTGCCGGATTGCCTGTTCGTCAGGCAATGCATCCGGGTTAGGCAGCCGAACGCGAACATCAAGTCTCATCTCTACATCTCTATGCCAGAGCATTTTCACATGTGCTACTATCCATGTCTAGTCAATATTTGTGAATGTCTGCATAATGCTTTGGTTATTTATGGATAAGTCTTGTCACATGCTCCACCATGTAGGGGGCACCAGGGGTTCCCCTAAATTAGTTTTTTGATACCAAAGTTTACTGGGGTCAGTTAAGTCAGCAGATGGGGTTACCCATGCTGTACTGCCCCTGGCAAGCTTTCCTCTTCTGGCTTTAATAGCTGCGGGTTATGTGACCTGCCAATTGCTACTTTTGGCATGTGATGTCCTTGGCATGCCCCTCCAACCAGTGGATGGTGTTCAGGGATACAATAAAGACCACAGATTAGTGTTCGACCCCTGCCCTGCCAGGATGTCCATGGAAGTCCTGGAAGCGTCTGCCAGCATTTCACTGAACGGCAGCTCATAAAGCCAGAAGAGGAAATTCCCTATATGGGAATTTTACTTGCCCTGGTAAACTTTGGTATTTGTGGCCACCCCCTTAACAGGCTGTTATCAGTCTTGAAACTAGTAGTACAGGAAATGATCATAGCACACACAGCCTTATTATAAATGAACTGTGTGAATCTTATCAACTATCAAACACCAACACATATAGCGGTTACTGGTCAATGCCCTTTTTGCTGGTAATTTGGATCCATAAGAAAACACTGGAGCAGAAAAATACATTTTGCTGCTGCAGAATTTAAGACTACATTTCAATTTGTAAAAAAAATCAGACATTTGTGTGTTTCAAATTAAAAATGTAAACTCTAAATTGGTTTTTCAAGTGTTTTCCAAAACCTCTTGACTGAAAGTTACCTGAGGCTGTTGAGGTAGAAGCCTGGTCATCCTCTGGTTGTACAGTCTGGCGTATAATTCGGTCAATCTCCATGATATCCATCCATTGGCTGAGTTCATTTTTCAAGTCGGCCAGCCGCTGCTGCGTGGCTATTTTTTCTCTTGCCAGACGTTCCATTTCATGCTCATATTCCTTTTCTTTCCTTTTCAGACTCTGAGAAGAAAATAATTATAGAAAAATGTTATAAAAAAAATTTCCATCAACTCTGCAAGAAAACCAGTGAATGCTTAGAGAGAACATTCTTACGCCAGAATAAATGAAAGCGGATCTGACCATGTGCTTAGGATGCTAAAACCTACACCATAGAGGTGGCTTACACATACCATATGGCAGTGATGGCAAACCTTTTAGAGCCTAAGTGCTCAAACTTCAACCAAAAGCAACTCATTTATCGCAAAGTGCCAGCATAGCAATATATTTCTCCCTGTTCTTTCAAAACTTTCAATCGTATCAGCCTCCTGAGGACCCCAATACAAGTGAAGGGAGGAGGGCAAATTCATCCATCATTGCAGGAAGATTCTTTGAGACCTGTCTGGTGAACTCCATTCTGGGGTGATGGTCTGGGTGCCCACAGAGAAGGCTCAAAGTGCTGCCACTGGCATCTGTGCCATAGGTGCACCACCGCTGCTATATGGTTTGATCAGGCAGACCCATAGTAGTGCACGCTGCAATCCACGTAATGGTTTCTCCACGTATACACAATACATAATGTGGAATATGCACTACCTCTGTCCATATAGCGACCCAGACTTCGAGATCAGCCTTCAATTTATCAAGAAGTTCCAAATTCCCCAAATAGATTATGAGATTTGAATCTTTCGAAGAATTGCTTAAAAACATTGCTCAGGCACACTGGGTTTTATTTTTCAATTAAAAAAAAATTATTGTAACATAATTAAAAAAAAAAAAAATCTATATTCTGCTAGCTACCGTTTATTTTTATTTGGTGTAAAATGCAACCTAAATAATAAAAGGTAGGCCACTATCCGCTGCTTTCTGAAACACAAACGCATGGTGATTGAAACTAAAATTATATGTAAAAAAATTTATATTTTTGAAACCAATGTAGATTTTCTGGAAAAAATATATTTTGCTTTAAATGAATCATAAGGCGTATCTTCAGAACTCTGAGAAAGAATTCTAAATAAGTTGTGTTACAAGGAGAAGAAAGTCATTGCTCCTTTAAGATTACCCTCCCTCCTGCTCCCTCAGTGGGGACAGACACACGTGTTGGCAGGCACGTCACATTCCCCCTCACACTGCCGGCCCACCCTCCCCTCTTGCTCTTTTTTTTGCCGGGAAATTAGCTGGACTAGCGCCAGGAGAAAGCGCCGCCCCTGTCTGTGCATTCCATGTAAGGCTTATACAAACAGCCTGCCAGCAGCCCTCACCCATGTGCTCCGAGCAGCATGACGGGTGTGGAGCCTTCATCACTCTAGGGTGTGGAGCTGCGTTCACTCTACGCTGGATCGGTTAAGAGGAAAAAAAAACAAAAACATTCTAATATGTCTTCTATCCTAAAGAACCGACACAGATTATTTTTTGATTTCCAAGAAAGCAAAACAGAGCTTGTTTCTGGAAGGCGCTAGGGTCCTACATAAAAATGCAGCAAAAATTTTGTAAACAATGGCTTCTTTACATACGACCAGCCTCATATGAAAAAAAAACGCAAGAGAAAAATTTATTATGCAACTAATACTAAAGTTCAAGTTTTAATGCCCAACATCTCCACAAATCGAATAGAGGAATAGTACACATCATTGGCTACTGGCCAGAAACTAGTAACATTGCGAAATCGATGCTCAACCAACAGTTACTAGGACAGAAATACACAAAAAAAAACCTTATTTTTTGGAATATAAGATGCACTCCAGATTTAGTCATCCGATCAGAAAACACCAATATTACAAATTCCCTATTGGTCACACAGTTCTGCTACAACCATTCACTTACACACAGTTCTGCTACAACCACTCACACACCTCTTGCTACATTCACTCAGGTCTGCTTCATACCTTCACTCACATGAAAACACAGAGAGCACCACTACATCCATCCATGCACATACACACACAGCTCTTCTTTATACCCGGTCCTAGCCGCAACTTCCCTGGCCCCATCCCCTGGCAGTTTTAAAAGGTTTAAAGGACACCTGTCATCAGGTCTATGTCACTTGTCCTGTCACTACTACCTGTTGGAGCAGCTCACAAGGATCCCATCCCTGCCTTTATCTAGTTATTTCATACATTATTCATTGTAAAATCACATATTTTTTATCAAGTAAATGAGGCTGGTCACATGGTCAGAGGCAGTGATGTCACCCCTGTTCCCCCTCCCCTCTCCTCCCCCCGCTCATGCCTGTATGTAATGTATAGTAAAGTATTGCTGGTATCTGTGCTGCATCTGCTGACATGCTGCATCCTCCTAATACACATGTGAGAGGCACAGACATCAGCTACACATGAATCTGACATGTTCTGCTATAACATGGCTGCCTGGAGCTGCTGTATCTCTCCTATACACACACACATGCACACACAGGCTGCAGGGGGCGTGGCCAGCAGCACCAGGAAGCACAGCATTATACAGCCTCACATCATTATACAGGCTGTCAGTCAAGCACTGGGGGTGTGGCTGTACCTCCCACTCATGAATAGAGTGGACAGCTTGAATATGCTAATGCTTCATTGGACATTTCACAGGTCATTTGCATACAGCTTTAGGACCTCATTGCTTAGGTTTACAGGCATGTAGAGGGACAATGAAGGGATAGAGGCAATGCTCTCTAATGGCAGTTTATGAAAATATATTTAGTTTAGGGGGTTATTTTGCATGACGGGTTCTCTTTAAGGACCTGGATAAAGGAAACATATGATCTGATATCACTTTAGGTCCTGCAGTCACATGCTTCTCATATCGCTTTAGTTCCTGCTGTAATATATAGGTCATGAAGAGCGAGAGAGGAGAGAGAGCAGTGCAGAGGCTCTGCTCTCTCAGATATTGGGTGAAATGTTTAATCAGCACTTCACCCCATCTCCAGGACAGCGGTCCTGGAAAGTCAGGCAGTGCTGGATTTTCCTGACCTTCGACTATAAGAAGCAGGCACTTTTTAGTAAGATTTTTTTCTTGCTAAAAAGTGAGTCTTATAGTTAGAAAACTAGGGTAATACAGTAGAGAACGCATGCCAGCAATCCGTAACCAAAGCCTACATCTGCAATCTGAAAAAGTATTATAAATAACAAGATATACATGAACAATTACTTCTATCATTGTAGAAATAGAAATAACACTGCATTCTGCACTGTTCTTGCCGTCAAATGTGATGGAAACCTTAAGAAGCGACCCTTTAAAAGAGGCTTAAAATAATATGATGAGCAGTTTTTGGAACATTCAACAGCCGACAACTAACAATTATTCAATATATAACGGCACTATCCAAGCTAAAGATCAGTTCCAGTCGATAGATCTGATATATACTCCTATTAGAAGTTCTATTATCACCAAATTGTACCGAAGTGAAGTGTAGTGGCGACATCTACTTATGTCTACTTTAAAGTATATCAGCTTAGCAGTAGGCAGTTAAGGGGTGTTACCAGAGCCCGTCCGTGCAGCAGCTTCAAAGGCTGATTCTGTGCAAAGAGCACTCCCCCCCCCCTACTGTGTGAAATTACAGCACGAGGGAGCAGGGGCAGGGTAAGACAGTGTAACACCATGTGAAGCTGCTTGCAATACTGTAAGCAACTCGCCCAAACAAGATTACAGGAATTGGAGAAGGTCTGTGGCAGACTCAGCACCATATTACTAAACCTGCAAAGTAGTTTTATGCTAAGAATATCTACCAATGGTGAGCTATACCATTTGTACATCTAACAAAAACAAGCTACACTTTCTCTTCTTTTCTATTGTACATAGTTAAAGGGGTTTTCCCACAAAACACACAGCGTAGGGCCTAACTTGCTTATCGTGGGGGTCTCAGTGATGAGACCCCCCACAGAACATGAGTACAGTTGGGTCTGATGTGCCCCTGTCGGACACTTTGTAGCGACCCGACATGAGTGGACCGGCCAGTCACGGATGGCCGAGCTACCCTTCTATTCTCTATGAGCTGATGGAGATTGCCAAATATGGTGCGCCACTCATACGACGTGGGTACATTGGACCCTCTGTTCTTGTGATCTGTGGGGGTCTCATCACTGAGACCCCCATGATCAGTAAGTTAAAGGGGTATTCTTGTTTGGGCACTCACATTCAGTTTCATTAATCTGCCATATGTAAACATTTCTTCAATTAGATATTAAAAAAAAATGTTCCTGTGTGAAGATAATTTCTCATAAATGTAGCCATGTTGTCCCTTGGAAACGAGACATCCTCGGATACGGCCACCTCTGCTGGAGGGATTGCACAAAGAAACAAAAGCTTATTGTGTATAAAATGTCCAGGAGTTACTGCATGTCGCACAGTCGTCCTGTGGTAATGAACGCTGAATCCTGGTGGTCCGGCAGGACTTTATAGCGCAAGTCTGGTCAGCGCTGCCAGAGTGTGAGGTGGTTGTATCCAAGGAAGCTATCTCGTTTCTAAGGGACAGCATGGCTACATTTATGAGAAATTATCTTCACACAGGAACTTTTTTTTTATTAACATCCAATTGAAGAAATGTTTACATATGGCAAATGAATTTACTTAAATGTAAATTGCCCAGATGGGAATACCCCTTTAAGCCCTAACTTGTTTTGTGGAAAACCCCCTTTAATGGGGAGATTTTCAGAAGTGTCTGAGGTAAAACTGCTTGAGTTGCCCATGGCAACCAATCAGAGCTGAGCTTTAATTTTATAAACAGCTGTGAGAAAATGAAAACTGAGCTCTGATTGGTTGCCATAGACAAGTAGAACAGTTCTCAGACACTTCTGATAAATCTCCCTTATTATGTCTCTGTTATTTACACTACAGCCTGGCTCTGATAGGTGGAGGGAGCCAATACTGCAGCCACGTGTAGGGGATCCTCGTTGCAATGTTTTGTAATCTATATTTTGCCTAAGTAATTAGGGTAATCTGGTCTGAACCCAAGGGATTTAGCCTATTGTCAAAGAATAGCAAAAAGTATTAAGTACAGGATAGTGTTTCTAGTTATTGTAAGGGGGAGGGAGTAGAGTTATTTTATGTTTTTCTTTAGCTAGTTCTAATTTATTACTAATTTATGAAATAAAAAAAACTAAGCTGAATACTATTTAGATTAACAATTAACCTAAAATTGCTTTGTGTTCATATTCTTCTATTGTGGCTACCTGGCCTTCACCGTTAGACATAGTCCATGCAAAAATTCATAAAAATTGGGTAGCCGTATGGATATGTCTGGATAGAGACACTTCTGCCCAACAGATCTGCCATAAAACTGGCGCAGGTTAAAACTAAAATCTACACCCACCGCATCTGGTCATATGCCCTCCTGAGATGTGCCAGTGGGGTAACCCCCCCCTGTCACCACCCAACGCACAAAGCTCCAGTACTGATGCTACCTTAACTAGGTTTTATATTGGATTTTATTCCAGACCTTATTTTATTATATTCCATTTATTATTTTACCCCGGCGTATGTTTTTTTTTTTTTCAATTCTGAAGATTTTTTAAAAATCATTTCAGATTGTGTGCAAAGTCCTTATGAACAGTTCTGAACATGTTGTTGCTGACTACTTTTGTTGAATTAAACACATGTGTACTTGTTCCACCACTTGAACAAACAACTAGTGACCATTAAGTGACCTTTAGTCTGTGGTTCAACTTTGGAAAGTTCACAATTTAAAAAAAAAAAAAAAAAAAATCCCTAGAAAGCACTGAAATCGTCCTCAAAATCATTAACCTTCAAGGGTCAGGCACATAAACATTGTTTTTGGACACGTGCTAGCTGTTGTTTCAACAACCATCACCCAATCACTGTGTATTTCTATGTGCCCATACACACGGCAGAGGTTTCCACGGCCCCACATATGAGCCCACTACCCCAGACACAAAACAAAAAGCAGGTCCAATACCTACCTGTGCTTATGGCTTGGACAGTCTCTCATCGCACTAGTGATGACAAACACTGTGGGTCAGAAATTTGGGTCACCAACAAAGTTTTTACGGTGGCTGAGTGGGTAGCACTTCTGCCTTGCAGGGCTGGAGTCCTGGGTTCAAGTCCCACCCAGGTCAACATCTGCAAAGAGTTTGTATGTTCTCTCCATGTTTGCGTGGGTTTCCTCCGGGTACTCGGGTTTCCTCCCACACTCCAAAACATACTGTTAGGTTATTTAAATTGTGAGCCCCATGGGGACAGGGAACAGTTTTGCATTCTTTGTGCAGTGCTGCGTAATCTGTAGGCGCTATATATATATATATAATATATATATATAAAAAGAATTATTATTAGATTATTATTTATGCCAGCACCGATTGTGGGCGTTATCGATGGGGCTTTGGGACCACCCATCCCGAATCACAAATGACACACAGGTTGGTTGTTTGTGGCCCATGAATTCAAACAGTTACCCTTCAAGGAATTGTTCCCCTATAATCTTTTTTTATTTACACTTTAGAGCACTCATACATATATTTTTAATATTTTTTTTTCCATTTTACTAGTGACTTATTTTTTGCAGAAAAAAAAAATGAATTACGGTAAGACATAAACCTTGGAAATTAAGAATAATTAGTAATTTAGTGACCTTTTGGCTGTAGATCAATAGCATTCCCATGTATACCAAATTTTGGGATACACACAACTTTTTATTAATTTCTTGGAAGACTAGATAAACAAAAACAGCTACATACATACAAGCAGTAGGGGATCTCAGTGTATGTATCCAAAGTCTCAAAAATGGCATTGTCACCATCTCTACCAGTAGTTTACCATCTTTTATGGCTCATTGGCACTTCATTGGTAACATATATCACTGTAAAGGCAGTCCTCGACTTAATGGACATCTACCAACAGTATCAAAGATTGTAAACCAAGCACACCTACATTCTGGTGTGTGCCCCCTCTGGTTGAATCTGCTCTTCTTTAAGCTTCCTATGCCCTTGTTCTTAAGAAAAAAGGCTTTACAAATTATGCAAATTAGGGTTTCCAGGCTCCCTTAACACCTATGGAGCCCGGAGCCCCTCAGTGTCATTTGCAGAATTTCAAAAGCCTTTAAAAAAAACAGGGGTTAGGAAGCTTAAAGAAGAGCGGACACACACCAATATATCAGTGTGCTTGGTTTATAATCCTTGATTCTGGTGGTCGATGTCCTTTAAGGACGCCGACTTATAGACCAACCCTGGTTATAAACAGACCTCTCTGCCCACTGTGACCTCTGGATGTAATTTTAGTCCCAGGCTGCAATGATGAGCTGTAAGGTTCACATGACAGCCCAAAATTAAGAAAACCCAATTTTCACAGGGACAGGAAAAAAAAAATATGTTGTCTGGAGTTACACCTACAGAAATATACTTTTTCAGACAAAAAACAAACCTACAGCGGTTTATAGGTCTTTGACTTCCTCCCAATGTAGAGAGTTAATAGAGCCCAATTCAGTCCAGGCTTCATTGACTATATTTATCACAAGTCCATGCAGATACAATTCAATATTGTTAACCCATAGTTGCCTCCTTAGAAGGAGGCATTGGGGCCACTATTTTTCATAAATAAGTAAAACGCCTAATTTGGCTAGAATAGCTATCTATTACCCTTTCCTGCTATTGACGGTGGAGGCTGAAATGTAAAATGCTCACAATGCGTCTATAGAGACCATGAAGTTGTATTACATATTCCATTGGAGGAATCCCAGTGTGTTTCCAGGGAGACAGAAACGAGATATTGCCTTGGAAACTGCCTCGGCTGAGTTACTTCTTACAGATAAATACTGCATCAATTTGGGTTTCCTTGGACTACCTTTTTCTGGCAAATAACATTGAACCCTTCTGTTCTGGTGAGGTTACAATGTCCTTTCATACTGTAGTAAATAAATGGAGGTTTGCATTAGAGTCGTGCTGTGCGTTGCTGGAGAAAATTAGACACGGAATGCAGAATGAGTCACAAGATTTTTACGATACAAATTCATACGGTCTAAAAAGAAAATAGAAGGCTGACGGCATCTCTCGTTCCTGCTGCCGGCACATGCCACCGTCTCCTGGGTTTACAGATAGCGATTGCCCAAATCAGTTGCAATGAGTCCAGATGCAATTTATAGGGGCATCCCTCCAATGGCACATGTCAGCAAAACAAACGTTGAGTATTTTGGATTCTTAACTGCCGCGAGACACTTTTCAGGCTGCTACAAAGGAGGGGCTTCTGGCTGTATACTATTTTCATATAAGCTTACTTCTGATCATTCGTGAACATGTCGAATAGACATACAGGGGGAGATTTATCATCAAGTTTCTGAGGTAAAATTATTCTAGTTGCCCTTAAAAACCAATCAGAGCTCAGCTTTAATTTTATAAACAGCTGTGGGAAAATTAAATCTGAGCTCTGATTGGTTACCATGGCCAACTAGAATAGTTCTGCACTAATAGACTTATGATAAATCTCCCCCACAGTCCGCAGGTTATGTACAGGATAGGTTCTTCTAAGTTGAATGCAAGTTTGAACAGCCAAAATTATTTGTTACCTGTGACACTTGTATTTGGAAAATTTTGTGCTGTCATCGGAATAAGGATTAACAATAAAACTTCATTGCAGACGCCTTTGATAACTTTTTACATTTGATCATTACACCCCGGGGCTAAAGTTCAGAAAATTGCAAGCATCCAGAGATCTGCATGAGGTCACAGTGGTCAAAGAGGTCCGTATGGAATTAGGGATCATCTGCAAGTCGAGTGCAAGTCTGGGGCCAACTACTTACTTATTCCAGATGATCTATTGGTAATGGAGCAGCTGGTCACCACTAGACCAATCACAGGCTTCAGTGATGACCTTGACAAAAACATATTTATCTCCTCCCATTTATTGACACAAGACAATCTTTAAGAACCCCCCTAAAGAACATCTACATATACAGAAATATTTATGGGACATGGGAATGACCAGAAAATGTTGAGGAAACACTTTTTCTTATCGGGTCGCTGATGTCATCTGAGCAGGTCCGTTTGAAGCACTTCTAGGAATATGCCACAGCAGAATTTTATAGACATCCTATGGATATATCTGGAATTTCCTGACGTCAGTTGGTCTACAGACAGCCAAGCACATGACACAAGGTCAAACAAGTATGATTTCCTGGCGATAAAGCAATGAAACCTAATTTATGTAGGACGATATTTAGCTTATACCTGCCAAAAAAAAATAGGATTTTATCCAGAGTAGAATTAAGCAGAACACTGAGCTACGGGCACATTAAGTATTAAGTGCTAAAGATCATTGTAACCCGAAGCATTCAATGAAAAAAGATTTAGAAAAATAAGCTCTCAGTTCTTAGATTTTTAACTAGGTCACTGACTGCTAGAGACCACTTTCTTCAGTTCTTGATATAGATGGAGTGTTGTAACTCTTTTCATCTTCGGCCCCTTTCACACTGTCGTTGAGGGGATGTATATCCGGCTGCAAATTTGTGGATAGATATATGTCCCCCTAGACTCCTATGGCATCCGGCCATGATAAGGTGCGCACACGTGTGCCACCGCACAGTACATGGGAATAACATAAATCATGCTCTATCTTTTCCCATGTTTACGGTCAGGCACCATGCCTCGCTATGGAGAGGGGAGGGGTGAGCAGCGCATCTATATGCACGCCCAGGCGTGCATATGGCAGTGTGAAAGAGGCCATACATCTACTGGCAAGGGTAACCATGAAGGTGGTTACAACATCACTTTGAAGGGACCCCAGGAAAGAAAGCGACAAGACCAAGCTAGATGCATCCTGTAAAGCTTTAATTGTATCCTTAGGTTAGGTCATCAATATTAGTCTAGTCTAGTTGTATTAAAGGGCAGTATTACTCAGGTGAGCTATACAGCTTCTTTTTGGTATGTATCATGTCATATTCATAGCCTTACTGTAACTTATTTAAGTTTATGGGATTCAATGCAATAAGTAAGGCTTCTACACAATACCCTACCAGTACTGTTGCCCTCCATTATAATTCCTTTATTTATATAGCGCACACAGATTACGCAGCGCTACACAGAGCTTGTCAATTCGGTCCCCAATGGGGATCACAATCTAATCAACCTACCAGTATGTTTTGGAGTGTGGGAGTAAACCAGAGGACCTGGAGGAAACCCACACAAACACAGAGAGAACATACAAACTCTTTGCAGATGTTGACCCTGGGACTTGAACCCAGGTCCCCAGCGCTGAAAGGCTGTAATGCTAACCACTGTGCTGCACATTGTAAGGATACGTACAAGGGAGGGCTAGAATATATCCCACTAATACATCCTCCCTGAAAGCAGGAAGAGGAGTGAACATCGCTGCTGATCTCCAAATGTTTCCCAAGTGATGTAACTGCCCTGTGGAGAGTGACATCATTGGGAACCTCCCAGAGCATACACTCAGCAGAGGCCAGGTATAAATACAATACATTTGCATTTGTCCCCCATAGCCTATTATAGCCTCCGCTGAATGTATAGCAGCAGGATGGAAAAATGCAGCTTACTACTTTTTTCCATACAGTGTTTCTTGCTGGATGCGATGTATACTGTTCAGTTGGAGGTAAAGGGGACGTCTCCCTTTGCCTGTATATTCCTATGGATATATTCTGTGTATAATTTGGGAGATTTCCTGGTGTGCACGCTGAATGCATCCAAAAAAACATGATTGTGAATATAGCCCTAAACACACTTTCTGGTTACGGTATAGTAGTTTGTCCTATCGATATATACATAGAAAACAAAAACATATAAACTACAATAATTCACTGCAGTGACCCAGTTGTTGCCCACCCAATGCGCTGATCATGTAAAATCAATAAATATCACACTGTCTGCAAATACAGGGCACACGATTAGTGCTTTTCAGGCCAAACACACCACGACAACAAACTACAAAAGTCAAATTTAAATTTCACTCCCCTCTCAATCTAAAGAGATGTCAAGGGGTTGCTGGGGATTTATAACTATCTGTATATACACCTTATATCCCAGTGACAGCAGCACTAACATGCATGATAATGGCAGTACTGATAGGAACTAAACTGCGGTAGTGCTGAAGTGGTTGAGGACTGAAAGATTTTTTTATTTCATATGTTGCTCATATTCTTGTTAAAAAAAAATGATTGAAAGGTTATTAATATCAATAATGTGGGCCAGTGTGTGAATGGGGTGTAGCTGCTATACCAAGCACAGCCGATGTACTTTGTTCGACATGTGTGGTCTCTTCAGTCTACTGATCCTGGAATAACCCTATAATCATTGTTTCATATTGAAAGTCTAATACTTATCAATGTTCATTTTCCATAGCCACATTAAGACTTTTTGTAGGTTAAATTTAGTTTTGTACTGTACCCTAGCTTGCATATAGACCTCACAACTGGAGATGAGCCGACTTCACGTTTGCCAATCCGGCAGCTGTTGGCTATCGGCCTATTAATCCAGTAGCTGTTGGCTATCGGCCTGCCAATCCGGCATCTGCCGGATTGGGGCCGAACAGCCAACAGCTGCTGGATTGGCAGGCCAATAGCCAACAGCTGCTGGATTGGTGATCGGCCTGCCAATCCTTCTGGGCCAAACAGACATCAAGTCCGCTTATCTCTATTCTCAACCCCACCCATTCATTTAGGTACAAATACACAAAAAATTAAGAGCAAGGGAAAAAAAAAATCTGCACATTTCACTTCGAACTGAACTTTCACTGCTGTTCTATTACTTAGTCTACAGACCTGGGGATATCTCTAAACATTGGTGGTCTGATTACTGGGACCTTCAGTGATTATGATAATGGGGTCTTTAGGTCCCCTCAAAAGCTCCATACAGAATACAAAATGCTGAACCTGTGCTCCATTCACTAGAAGAGGGTGCCCCCACTGATGTCCTCTACAAAGTGTTTTGCAGCATCGTTAGTCACTTTCAGTGACCATCACTACACCTTCTGCACAAGGAGCTATAAAAAGGTATAAAAATGCAATAAATTATGTCATTTATTATCAATACTATAAACGTTATCTGGTTGGTGAGAGTTTATTTTAAGAGGTAGAATTTAGTTTTATAGCTTATGCATTAGAGCTTCTCATCTGCAGAGTTGACGTGACACCAGTTCCTCTTATTTCCCGCTATGTAAAAAAAAAAAAAATTCTGAATCACCTCATCCCTCATCATTCCACAGATTCTGTGGTGGAAAACGAGAGTCCTGGCAAATAACCAGCTATTTATTACAGCCACCCACACGCAGAACAAAAACTTTTGCCTTTTTACGCAAACAGAATACAGAGGCCATGATATCCTGGGATGTGATTCTCACTAGTAAACAGAGCGTTCAATTCTAAGGTCCAGATCACAAGCCATCCGACTAGAGACCACACACATTCCCATATACACATCCACTGGAGCGCCAAAGAGAACCTGAAGAAGGAAAGCAACGCATCCTACAAGCATGGAAATAACATAGTAGAGAGACAACCAAAAACTGCATCTTGTCTTTTGTTTTAAATAGTCCCATATGAAAAGTGTACTATAACGCAGTCTATCACATTAAACTTTCGGCCACTGCTCCAAATCACGAGAACAAATTAATAGCCTTCCATTGTGATCATCCGTTAACCTCCCATCCACCAAGGAACGATGCCACACATGACGTTTTTTTGTCCGTTTTTAAACATGCGTTTTCAGTCAGTTTAAAAACGCATCCATTTTTGACCGTTTACCATGCGTATGGCTGCTTATAACCTGTTAATCTATTAAGTTAATTGAGAAGAACGGACAAAAACAGATGCGTTTGAAAAACGCAAACATTTTTAAACAGACTGAAAACGCATACTTCAAAACAGACTACAAACGCCATGTGTGGCATCACCCAAAGTCACAAAATCCACCGGGACCAGGGTTGAAGAGAACAGAGTAACTGTGACTAGGCCTCGTGACTGTGTGTTAGGTACATGCGCACAAATGGCCGCATACAAGAGATCTGTGGTCCACGGTGTAATGGCAGTTGGGGTCAGAAAACACAAAACACAAAAACACAAAACAGGACCTGCTCTAAGATTTGAAGGTACAGGCAGTCAACTCATACATGGGGCTGTGGAAAACACAAACTTGTCCATGTTATGTCTATTATCCACTGTAAATAAAACATTATTGTGTATGAGGACATAATGTGCCTTTACTTAGCGGGACCCCTTCCTCAGGGTGTTCAGGCACCCAGAGGTCACCACTCATGGGACTTCTTTACCTTGGGCAAAGGGGTTGTCCGAGTTTTTTAAAAAAAACTATATGTGGCCGGGAGCGGGCTGCCTAAAACAATAAAGATGTACTTACCTTCCGGTGCCCTCCGGTATCCAGCGCTGCTGTCGCTCCGGTACGGACGCCATGTAAACAAACATGGCCGCCGGAGCAGAGCTGCATTCAGCTTCCGGACGGACCCGACAACCATCCGGCCCCCATACACAATGCTGTGTATAGGGACGGATAGGCGTAGCCGGCAACGGCCGGCCAGAAGCTGAATTCAGCGCTGCTCCGACGGCCATGTTTGTTTACATGGTGTCCGTACCGGAACGACAGCAGCGCTGGATACCGGAGGGCACCGGAAGGTAAGTACATCTTTATTGTTTAGGCAGCCCGCTCCCGGCCACATAGTTTTTTTTTTTTTAAAAACTCGGACTGATGGCCTTCTGGCAAACGTGAGAGGTAATTTCTTTTGTTACTTTCTAGATATTATTCTTCTATCCATATGATTGATCAATATCAGTATGGGGGTCCAACACTTCAAAATAGGAATATCTACCTTCAAAATGAATTGTGATAAACCAAGGATGTGAGTTAATATTCTTATATTAGTTTTCCTTGGGCTCCTCCCTTTAAAAATTATGCAAATGAGTCCCTCCATGCTGTAGATTCACTAGACTATTACACTGTGCTGGAGCACTTACCACTCCCACTGTGTGCTGAAACTACCTCTCCTGCAGTGAGATTACATCCGGCAAAGGAGGGGAAAGTGCTGAGGGAAGGGGGGGATTGAGACAGTGTAAAAGCATGTGAAGCTACAGCATGGAAGCATTGATTTTAGAAGGAAGGAGGCCATGGATAACAAATATAAAAAGATTACCACAGTCAGCGCCTGGGTCTATGAGTAAGTGTCACTGGGCTGGTTGCCGACAAATAAGTTTGGTCCGATACCTTACTCTCTCTTTCAGGATTTCCAGAACCAAACCTCTAATTACTGAGCCCAGTACATACATCCAGTACCTGGATCCGGGAAATCCTGCTAACGCAAGAAGCTAATTTTCAGACCCAACTCACTCATTGTTAACCTGAACAAGATTTGCAGTCCGGCCCTTCTGCCAGGCAGTCTTGTCATGGGGACATAGTATAATTTCTACTATGGCACAGCTCAGAGAAGTGGAAGTACAGCCTGGAACAACTGTAAAGGAACCATGAAGGCTAAAATGTGGTGCCTGTCCACAATACAACGTATAATTAATAGAGAGTTAATAATAATAACGTGACATTTTTGTTTATCTCCTCCTTAACAAGTTCCATCATATCCATCTACTACATCCGGAAACGTTCTAAATCTCCTAATAAAGCGGCGCTGCTATACACCCTGTACCCTGCAGGGGGCAGCACCATCACTACGAGGCCGTCTCGCAGCTATGGAGCAGCCCCGCCCCCCGCCTTGCCTCAAACACAGCAACACGCGTTGCGGATCTCGTGTGGCCGCTGGCGCCGTATCCCCCCTCCTCCTACAGCATCAGTCAAGGGGTGGGGCTTTGATGACGTCAGCGGGCTCGGGGTAGCCATGTGCTCCGTGCGCACGTGGAGCGGGGCGGAGATGACGCCCGCGCTCTATTCCTCGCACACTGGAGTTTTTTTTTTCTTCACCACCCACTTCCCTGGCGCGCTCACGTGATATCAGAGCAGGCGGAGCCTTCCTGAGTCACGCTCGAATAGTGGGCGGGGCAAAGTCGTCTGGAAACACAATATACACTACGTCATCGTCTCCTGTGCCGCCTCACAGCTCCCACACATGACAGGCTGCTGTGAGGAGACACTGTCACATAGAGGGGGGGAGGGGCGTTATCTCCCGCCAAGTCATAAACCAACCGTCATGTGCGGCTGACGTGCCCAGACATTATGTGGCTACGTGTATACAGGACACAGAGGGAAATGGGGGAAGCACAGCTCGGGGTCTCACATGATAATACATAAACAATAATTCATCTCCATATTAAACCAGATTTGTACAGAGTGGTCTATGACATCTCCACAAAATATATCATAAATGAGTTATAGATGCAGGTCCCTGAGGTAAAAACCGCATTGACCTCAAGAAAGCAGGTCCACTAACCTCTGACCTATGCCCGGGTGTGAACATGGCTACTATCCAGTGCTATGGCAGCACCAAAATATATTCTGAGAATAAACCTTTAACCCCTTAAGGACGCAGCCATTTTACAGCTTAAGGCTCAGTCCCATTTTTTGGATTCTGACTTGCGTCGCTTTATATGGTTATAACTTTTGAACACTGTTACTTATCAAAACGATTCTGAGATTGTTTTTTCCCCACATGTTGTACTTCATTTTAGTGGTAAATTTTGGCTGATAAGTTTTGCGTTTATTTACAAAAAAAAAGAAAATATGATGAATTTTCAGAAAAATTTGCCATTTTTGAAATTTGAAATCATTGCGTTTTCAGGCAGATAGATTTACCACCTAAATAACTTGCAGAATAACATTTCCCATTTGTCTACTTTACATTTTCACCATTTTTGAAATGTCTGGATAATTTATTTTGATGTCACGCGGCTTACAAATCGAATAGCGCTTTTCCGGATTTTCAGAATTGACTATTTTGGGGATAAATACAGTTTTGAATGAAAATTTACATATTTAGCATCAAAACCCCCCATATAACCAACCCAATTTCAAATCTGCAACCCTCAAGCTATCAGAAACAGATTTTACGAAGATTGTTAACCCCTTGAGATCTTCATAGTAATTACATCAAAATGGAGGCGAAATTTAGAATAGTCAAATTGTGCCGGTTATACGTTCATTTAGTCCTAAAATTTACACATTTCCAAAAGATAAAAATACAAAACCCACCATACAATTTGTTCTACAATTTCTCCCGAGTACAGAGACCCCCCACATGTGGCCGTGACTTGTTTTATGGGCACACAGTGAGGCGCAGAAGGGAAGGAGCACCCTACAGCTGCCAGGATTTTACTTTCCTCATTGGCCTCTTTTGAAGGCTGTAAAATTTTCGCTTTTGCGCTATTAGGGCCATGTGATGCCATTTTTTTTGCGGGATGAGATGCTTTTTCCAATGTTACCATTTTGGGGTTGGTATCACCTATTGTTGAAAATTTAGGAACTTCTTTTTGAGAGCAGGAGTAGAAAAGCATCAATTCTCTACTGGTTTTTTTACTTTTTTTTTTGTGGTGTTCACCGTATAGACTAATAATCATATTATCTTCATTCTATGGGTCGATACGATAACGGGGATACCAGACACGAATATATTTTCTTGCGTTTTACTAAATTTGTAAAATAAAACCCTATTGTGGGGAAAAATCTATCATTTTTGTATTGCCATCTTCCAAGTTACGTTTTTGGCTACGGAGCTGGTTGATGGCTTGTTTTTTGCGGGACACGTTGTACTTTGCACCAGTATCATTCTAGAGTACATATGTTTTTTTGATCACTTTTTATAGCATTTTTTGTGGGATTGAATAGGTAAAAATCATAATTTTTGGAGGGTTTATAACAGTTTTCTTTTACGGTGTTTATCGTACGGGTTCAATAATTATTTATTTTTATTCTACGGGTTGTTACGGACGCGGTGATACTATATATGTGGGGTTTGTGTTATGATTTAGACTTTTTTTTCAGTTATATGTCTCTTTATATGTTTTGGGGCTTTTGGGCATTTTTGGTGATTTTATTACTTTATTTTTTTATTGAATAATTTTTTTTTTACTTTTTCACTTTTTCCACCATGGGAAATGAACAAGCAATAATCTGATTGCTTGTTCATAATAATACCCTGCAATACTTATGTATTGCAGAGTATTATCAGTGTCAGCCTATGCACTTGCATAGGGTGGCACTCTGCCAGTAAGATGACGTCATAGACGCCATCTTACCGGCAGTTCCTGCAGGTAACACTGGGGTCCAGATCGGACCCCAGTGATACCGTAGCAATGATCGGCGCCCCCCGAAAATGATTCGGGGGGGGGCGATCGTGGGGGAAAGACCCCCCAGATGCATGTTAGATGCCGCGGTCGCGATGACCGCGGCATTTAACGGGTTAATCACCCGCGATCAGAGACAACTCCGATCGCGGGTGTTACACTGGGGTACCGGCTATCAGTCACAGCCGGCACCCCGTGTTTCCCGATGTCGGTTCGGCTCAAATCTTGAGCTGAACCGGCATCGGCTCAGCGTCCGATGAGCGTTAAGTCACTGAGTTCAGCGTCCGATATATCGGACGCTGAGCGTTAAGAGGTTAATGACCGTATTCATCACACACGTTTTCAAATGAAACAAAGAGGGGCGAGTGCGTTTACACTGAACAGTAATGAGCACGTTGCAACCACTTACCTCAAAAAAAGGTTGAAAACGGCCTAAATTCAGGAACAAGTGACACAAAACAGCTGCAGAACATCTACAGGGAAAATTCATTGTGCTCTCTACTGCGTCACTGCCCACTACCTACAAAATAACAGCATTCAAAATCTGCCACATTCACATGTAGCATTTGTGTTGTGTTTAGAAACGGTGTCTACTGTAGAATTATACTATTGGGTGGATTTACACGGAGCATTTTCGGATGCATCAAAATGTGCAGGTCGCAGCACATGGGTCAGGGCACATGCGTTTTAACGTTACAATGCGTCTGGCTACTCTGGAAGCAATTTTTTCTTCATTGCTGTAAAGCCGCGGTCACATGTACCGCTAGGCGTATGTCATAACGCGACGCTAGCGCACAGGGGGAGGTCCTCGACCTGAACGCACATGCGTTTCTAGGGGAACGGACATGCGTTTCTAGGGAAACGCATGCGATTGATAAGCCGATTGCATGCGTTTCCCTGGAAACGCACGTGCGCTCGAGCCGAGGACCGCCCCCTGTGTGCTAGCGTCGAGTTATGAACGGACGCCTAGCGGTACGTGTGACCGCGGCCTAAGTGTAAGGCTGGTGCCACATGTAGCGCTTTGTCTGCGCTTGCAAATGCAAACAAAGTCGCATTTGTTTGGTGTTAAATTAACGGAAAACACCCACGGTTTGTTCCCGATCGCAGGCGTGTCCATAGAAACGCCGATGCGATCGGGCCGAGTCCCGCCCCGGTGGGCGCGACTTTGTCTGCGTTTGCAAGCGCACACAAACCGCTACGTGTGGCACCAGCCTAAGCAGATGTGAAAATGTTTACATGGCTGCTTACACTTACAGTGATGAAGAAAACCGCTTCCAGAATAGCCAAATGCATTGTAACATTTAAAAACGCATGTGCCCTGATGCACGCGTTTCGACGCATCTAAAACGACGCGTGTGAATGCACCCATTGGCTGTCAACTTTCACGGTGCAGTCACATGTACAGGTTTGGGCCTCGGCCCAATCATATACGCATTTCTATGGAAAACAAGCAATCGGTGACCAGTGTTTTAAATTAAAACAATGCAAACTCAGCCCTAGCGGTACGTGTGACTGCAGGCCTGAATGTACACAAGCTGTACTGTAGCTAGTGTGTTCCTACCCCATGCCACATACTCTCTGCCAAGCCCCCAACAAGCCTTGTAGATGGCATGAAGGGGTAAATAATTGCAATACATGGCGGTTCGCTAGTAACTGTGATTACTTCAGGGCTTGCATGGCCTGGCATATAAATCCTTATAAAAGTCGCCCTAGGACTGCACCTGTACAAGAAAAAAAATTGTGAGGAAGACACACGTGGCGTTTTTAGGCCGTTTTGAGTAGAGCGTTTTCAGATCGGAAAAAAAAACGCATGCGTTTTTTTTACGATCTGAAAACGCACTAACTAAAACCGGCCCAAAAACGGCCTAAAAACACCACATGTGTCTTCACCCTCCGTGTGTGGTCACGTGGTGCGTTCTTGATTAGTTTTTGGTCCATTCTTTAAACGCATTAAACCACATGCGTTTAAAGAATGTAACACCACGTGCTACACGTGGTGTTTTTGGTGCATTTTTTTAATTGCGTTTTTGCATATTGGCTTTTTAAATGGGTTTTTGGATAAAGTGTCTTAACATTGCGTTTTCTCCCTTGCGGTTTTTGAGTTTTTCAAAGCGATTGCATTTTTGTGGTCTGCGTTTGTGAAACATGAGATTACATGCACAAACAGCAGGTAGAACAAGATAACTGCAGTTTTGCAAATTCCAAGAGACAGAGCTGCATGAAATTAACAAAAGAAAAAAAAAAAACGCAAGCACACATTTAAAAAACGAATGCGTTGTCAATGCGTTCGCAATTGCAACAAACACCCGACACAAATGCCACGTGTCACCGGCCTAAAGCAGATAGGGCCCATAAAGGATAATATAGATCCATAACACGGCTACCTGGATAACCTCTAGAAAGAAGGAAAGAGATGAAATGTTATCAGTGCCGGATTGACACACATTTAGACACCTGTACTTAGAAATACTATGGTTGTAGTCCAGGACTCGCCGAGGTTATCATACAGACTTTCATGGAACCGACAAAAATTACAATCAACCTGAAAGATATCCCAGAAATGTGCTCAAGGCAACAGTAGGGTGCAACCGCCACAAACAAAACACCCCGTGAGCAATTTGTGGGATGTCTATGCAGCGCCTCCTGCATGGTAACCTCACCCCCATGACAAGCAGACCCCGCAGACCATGACCAGGCCTTCTGTAACAGTACAGGGGTTAATGTTGTTAACTTGAGAAAGCGTGACTCAGAAAGCATCCTTGGCTAATGAATTCCTACCCCCGCACAGCTTTCAGAGCAACGTGACACTTGACAATCGTCAGCGCGTCAACCGCACAGCTCGAGATTATGTGTTTGTTACTTTCCTCAGCGTTAGGGGCTAAATGTACAGACAGTCCCCGGGTTACGGACAAGATAGGTTCCATAGGTTTGTTCTTAAGTTGAATTTGTATGTAAGTCGAAACTGTATGTTTTTTAATTGTAGTTCCAGAAAAAATAAAATTTTGCCCTAGTGACAATCAGAGTCTCAAAACTTTTTGCTGTAATGGGACCAAGGATTATCAATAAAACTACATTACAGACACCTTACAGCTGATCATTACAGCCTGGGACTATAGTAACATCCAGAGAGCTTCACCAGAGGTCACAGTGGGCAGAGGGGTCAGTCTATAAAGGGAACCCAACACCTTTAAAATGTAAAATGGATGGTAGGTGGATCTGTAGGACGTGAGGATAGCCCCTTTAAGGGCTAATCCTCACGTACCCGCACTTTTTTTGATATTAACAGAATATGTAAACTTTCTGAAACGACTACTGGGGCGTGGAGTAGCCAGAGCCGAGGCTAAACGGCGCATCTACTGTACACCCCTCTTTGTTCCTTCTACTCTAAATCTTTGGCGTGCAGATCCTCGTAGCTGCGCACCCTCGTCGGACAAACCTGCTGTGCAGAACAGCAGGTCCACGTCTGCGGAGCTCCAGCTTCGGAGCAGTGACCGCGCACCTTAAAGGAAATCTACCATCAAAATCCATCCAGGGGCACTTACTTATAGATCCAGGCACCATAACTGGCACCATGACTGTGTAGCTGAGGCTACACGGCCCGGCTACTCCACGCCCCAGTGGCCTCTTTGTTCCTCCTACCAGAAGTCTTCGGCATGCAGCTCCTCATAGCTGCGCGCCCTAGTCTGCGAAACATGCAGTCTGCGCATGCACCGAACAGCAGGCCCGTGGCTGCGCTTTCACTGCTCCAAAGCCACCACAGATGCGCAGATGGATGCTGCCGAAGATTTCTGTTAGGAATGTGTTCTGATGTGCCAAGAGAGAAGAAGAAAATTCTCTGATTTGTCACATGATGAAGACCATCATGACGGGAAGCCCGCGGCTTAATTCATCACTATTCCAGCTGCTAAATATGGCAGAATTTGTGTGAATAGAGCCCTGACAGTACAATTACATGTCTTCTCTCCTTACATAGGAAGACAGCCTGTGTTCATATTTGCAACTCTTGCTATGTTGGATTCATTATATAGTGGGTTACAAATGGCCACTGACAGACCCCACTAATTTATAATCATTCCTTGGTCTTCACTGTGCTACCCCTGCCATCCAAGTAATAGAGCTGCCTACCATTTTGCATTCTGCGCTTTTCATCCACAGATAATTTGTGGGGTCGAGTAGGAAAGCAAGTTACAAAAACCCTTAGTTGCAAATATCTAGTTTATTCTTAAAAATCTACAAGTTGTGTTGGGAGTCTTATAGATTCTATAAAAAAAAGGTATATTTGCAGTTTGCATTTCCAAGTATGCTTTTAAAGGGGACCTGTCATCAGAAATTGCCCTTATAAGCCACTAGCAGTATGTTATCGAGCAGCTGAGCAGCTTCTAGCTGATGTTTCATGGTGGCATCATCCAGAAAATCAACTTTGAAGTTAGATTTAAATTAGTTTTATGAAGTCAAGGAGGCGGAGAGTTTAACACTGAAGTCAAGCTTTCCCTGCCTTAGAATTCCCCATTCACTATAAGTCCAGCGCATGATGTCAATCACATGGTAGGAGGTTTCAGAGGCTGGGAGAGCTTGACTTCAATGTTAAACTCTCCATCTCCCTGACTTTATACATCTAACTTCAAAGTTGATTTTCTGGGTGATGCCACCATCATCTAGAAGCTGTTCAACTGCTTGACAACATATTGCTAGTTGTTTATTAGGTCAATTTATGATGACAGGTTCCCTTTAACTTCCTGAACCTCCAGTTCTTTAGATCACAGAGGTACAAGTCTAATGAAATCTGAAAGATGAGATTCTTTTATATATGCATAATGTTTCTAGATACTACAGAACTTAAGATAGGGGTATCTGAAGCCACCCCCCCTTCCCTCAAGACTCTAAATTTGATTAATCTCAGGGAAAATAAGACTTTTCTCATTTTTGCATGACTTTGGAGAAGAATGTCTTTAGGTAAATGTAAGAATTCACATATAAAAGGGAATTCTAAAAATTGAATTTCACATCCTACCTGAGGAGGCTGATAGTTTAAAGAAGGTTAAGGGTATGGCCACACTTACTGCTAGCACTGCGTGTACACGCGCAGCACTAGCACAATGGGGGCGTGCCTCAGCCTGAGTGCATTTGTAGTTAAACGCATGCGATCAGTAAGCAATCCCATGTTTCACTAAATGCTAATGAGATAGGGCCAAGGCAGTTGCGCTTTTAAGCACAGCTCTAGATGTATGTATGACCGTACCCTAAATCTGGTAACAGGTTCTTCTTATTGACCATTTAGTGGCTTATAACCTAAACAGGCCGAGTACTGAACCGGAGTTAGGGTGATGCCAATGCCGTTTGGAACCGTTTTTTTTAATGGACTGCTTAAAAAGGACCAAAACGCCATGTGTGGCATCACCCTTAGGGTGCTGTCACACATGATGCTAACGTTGCATTGGTCCAATACAGGACACAAGCATTTCACTGGAAACACATATACGATCAGACAAAGGCCTACCTCCATGTGCTAGAGTTGGGTTTGTGTGACCGCAGCCTAAGTGCAGTCGAAGAAAAGCGCTGTGAGCTAAAAGGATTTCCCAACCTGAACCTCCTATCAGGGTCGGCTACAGGTTTCAGTAGTCTCCTGTTCCCTAGTTTCTCAAACCAAACAACCTTCATGGTTATTTTATATAAAGCCCCTCTCACTCCCTATGGATTCATTAGATACAGCCCCCTGCCTCATCCCATGAATTCCTTATGTACAGCCTTATGTGGTCCCCCCCCCCCCCCAGTAGCTCTGGGCCCCAGCATTTGCCCACGTATGCCCAGTGCTGGCGCTGGCCCTGCCTCCTATCAATGGACTGAACTGATATGCTAGATTCAGTCCAGAGATACGAGGCTCAGTCCAGAAAGTCTAGCACACTGACTGCACTCACACATGGGCACTGGCCTAATTTACATCTATAATTAAACATAGGGCTGAAGTAACAGACAACATGATGAAGACCCCAATTTAAGTAAATGGGGTTCATCATGAAAACGATCCAGCCTTTTTGTCATTATGATTGACAATATAATGATGGGACCAAACATGGAAACTGAAAAACACAGATGTGAACCCAATAAATAATAAGTACAATATTTTATCAACAGGAGTTTCAGGAAAGTGAACAATTCATTTTAGAGATAAAAAACAAAAAGGTCTCAGCGGTTCCTGCACAATACCCAGCTGAATCTTACTTCCCCCTATTCTAGATTTCTGGGTTATGTTTCCTGCTGTTTGAAGTTTGCTTGGTTTTGACTCTTTTGTGCTACCACTGTACAATTCCCAAAGCATGTGATTGTTGTGCCCGAGGCGATATCTCACAAGACTATTCAAGTGCCTGTGTGATACCAGCGGGAGGCACTGGGTACTGGAAAAGCGAGTGGTGAAGGGGATTTCAAAACCCAATCATTTACTATTCCATTTCTGTAGAACAAGTTTAAAATTTTATGTTATTTGCTGGCATTGAAAATCTGCGGTAGATAACCCGTGACATTAATATACTGTGCGATAGTTTGTGACATTGTGCAGAGCAAATTAGCGCTGGATTCAATTGCCACAATTTTCGCGAGAGGGGTTACTGGACAGAGTAATAGAAGCAATACACAGGGTTTCCTTAGGACGGGCCATCAATATCAGATTGGTGGGAGGCCCATATCATGACACCTTCTCTGTTTGAAAAGGGCAGAGCAGAAGATTTGCCCCAACCAAGATACACTGGATTAATGGCATCAACATTAGCATCCAAAACCCGTGGCACATGCACCACCAACTGCTACGTCCCAAAATGCTGGTTGTGACTATTTCATACATTAAACTAAAACTAAAGTGAATGATCTCCATTCCTGTACTACATGGGACCAGTTTTGTTGTCAAAGGATTCTGCCAGACTAACAATATTGATTTTACAACCTTACCTGGATGTATCTGAGAGCACTTCTTAATACGCTGAGGTTGGAAGTCTTCTTATCATCTACATTTGGGATGTTTCTTTTTAGCGTCTCAAAACATTCCTTCAGATGTGCTCGTCTGTAGGTGAAAATAAAAGGAAACGGGATGATCAGACTGTTACCCTTTTAGTGATTTTCTACACAATGCCTACAAGTGCATATGCTAGAATATGCTATTACTTATAAACAATCCTACGACTTGACATTTCCACCCATGACCGGATTGTTTTGTATCCTGCAGTGAAATATTTGTGATGTCTTCTGGCATTTCCTGTTTTCTGAATATATGGGACCTCACATGAGTCTGCTGCCTGTCTGCAAGGTCTGCTCACACATCTATTGGGACTTTAAAGGCATGTATGATCTGCACTGGGTCTTTGGAGGCATGACCATCTAGTGTACTTCAAGGGTGGTCAGACGCAGATAAGGATAAGTATTTGTTGGGCAACCTAGGCCTAGGGAACACCAACGTTGATTTGGACACATTCCAATGTATTTCTATGGGCTCGTACATATGGCTGAGGTTTCCACCGCCCAGTGTATGAGCAGATTGTCTGAGCCACAAAACTCTGTACAGGTCCTATTCCTGCCCGTGGTTGCATCTTGGACAGGTCCTTTTCTACGGTCATTGCCTTGTGAAGGGACCTCAATTGCAAATGACACATGTTCCACAAACAGCGAACCAGGGCCCATTTCTTGCAGTCTGATATTACGTTTGGGTTCAGGAGGCCTTAATTTAATACGGCCAGCTAAATACTTTAACCCCTTAAGGACGCAGGGTTTTTCGGCCGATTTCTCGCTCTCCAACTTCAAAAATCCATAACTTTTTCATTTTTACGTGTACAGACCTGTGCGAGGGCTTATTTTGTGCGTAGCAAATTTTACTTTCCCGTGATGTTATTTATTTTAACATGCCGTGTACTGCAAAGCTGAAAAAAAAAATTCCAAATGTGGAAAAATTGAAAAAAAAATGTCACGTGCATCACGTTCTTGTGGGCTCAGTTTTTACGACTTTCACTCTTCGCTCCAAATAACATGCCTACTTTATTCTTTGGTTCGGTGCGATTGCGGTGATACCAAATTTATATAGGTTTTATTGTGTTTTAATACATTTTCAAAAATTAAACGAATGTGTACAAAAAAGAAAAAAAAATTTTTGCCATCTTCTGACGCTAATAACTTTTTCATACTTTGGCGCACGGAGATGTGTGACGTGTCATTTTTTGCGAAATGAGGCAACGTTTTCATTGCTACCATTTTGAGGTCTGTGCGACATTTTGATCATTTTTTATGTTATGTAAAAAGGCGTAAAAGTCGCATTTTGGACATTTGGGCGCCATTTCCCGCCTCGGAGGTCACCGCCGGCCGTAACCGTTTTTATATTTTGATAGATCAGGCATTTTGGGACGCGGCAATACCTAATATGTTTGTGATTTTTACAGTTTATGTTTTATATCCGTTCTAGGGAAAGGGGGGTGATTTGAACTTTTAATATTTTATTAATTTTTTTTATTTTTTAAACTTTTTTTTTCTTTTTTTTTTTCACTATTTTTTAGACCATCTAGAGTACATTAACCCTAGATGGTCAGATCGCTCCTACCATATACTGCAATACTACAGTATTGCAATATATGGCATTTTTGCAGGTCATACATTACAATGAGCCACTGGCTCATTGTAACGAACCAGCATAAGCCATGTAGCCTCGTGTCAAAAGAAGACCCGAGGCTACCATGGTAACCGATCGCCGCCCCCCGATGACGTTCGGGGGCGTGGTGATCGGAAAAAAGATGGCGGCGCCCGCGCGCTGCCGTCTTTTAAACGCCGCCGGCGACTTTGGCGGCGGCGTTGAGAGGGTTAATAGCCGCGATCGGTGCAAGCACTGACCGCGGTTATTAGCGGTGGGGGTTTTGTGCAAAATGCAAAAACCCCCACCTCTGTATGAAGAGGACTCAGCCCGTGAGCCCTCTTAATACATCCCTAATACCTCTGCGCCGTAGAGCTACGGCGCAGAGCGTTAAGGGGTTAAAGGAAATCTACCATCAAAATCAAGCATAATAAACCAGGGACACTTTCTCATAGATCCAGGCACCATGACTGTGGTATATTTTTATATTTGTTATCCATGACCTCCTTCCTGCGAAAATGAACTTTTAAATTATGCTAATGAGCCTGATGGGCTCCTGAGGAGTTACTAGAGCCCCTTCGTGCTGTACATTCACAGGCTGTTACACTGTCTCACCCTCCCCCCTGCTTCCACAGCACTTTCCCCCTCCCTCTGCCTGCTATGATCTCATTGCAGCAGAGGAAGTTTCACCACAAAGTGGAAGCGGGAGGTGCTCCTGCACAGTGTAACAGCCTGTGAATCCGGAGCAGAGAAAATGCAGGAGGCCATTGATAACAAATATAAGAAGATTACCACAGTCACAATGTCTGGATCTATTAATAGGTGTCCCTGGTTTATCATGCATTATTTTGATGGTAGATTTCAATTAAGGGAAGGCTACAACCAATGCTGCATCTGCCATGAGGGGAGTAATGTATGCGATATTTAAATTTTCACCTTAGGCAGCAAAGAGGATAAAATCAGCCCTTGGCGCAACAATACAAATTTCACAAATGCATTTAGTGAAGTGGTGCTCAGCATTTATCTATTGCCATTTATTCAACACTTTATAAATATATAAAACAGAGTAGCTAAGAAAATACATTGTAGTATAAGATATCATAAAGTGCTGCATTGGTAGAGCTTTACATGTACTGTATGTCTAACCATCGTCACCACCCTCAATGCTTCCATGCTGGCATTAACGCTGAGGCCAGTGATCAGCTACAGCCACAAATCACTGCAAGCCAGTACAGAACAGAGAGCGTTGTAGCAGCAGGGGATCGAATTGGTGAGTACTACTTAAAATTTGAGATAACAATCCGTCCGACTCAAAACACAACCGTCTACATCTCCTCTATTCCAGCTCAGGCAGCCTACATGGTGTTTTCTTGTGACATTAAATTTCTGTTTAGGTCACTACTGCAGCCTAAACATCACAAAAGGACATCATCAAGGCCTGTCAACCTGTAAATAGTAACCTTTTTTTTTTCTATACGTTATTTACAAACTATGGAATCGAAACAACCACTTTAAGGGGAATCTGTTACCATGATTTACCTACTCAAACCAAGGCTTTGGGACCTACGTTAGGATGGGGTCTAACTGCTATGCCTATACATGCTGCCCATACCTTTGTTTTTTTTATTTTTCAGCTGTTTCATCTGTGCCAAAGGTTTACTTTTAGGAAAAACTAGGGCAAAATGTTTTTGCACCTCATGGCTATGGCTCCAGCTCCACAGCAGTAATGACGCCTGTGCTACACTGCCACTGCTCAGTGGCTACCCTCATCCTTCCCTCTTCAGGTCCAGAAAGTTGTGGAGCTGGAGCCCTGAAGTGCTCGACCAAATTTTGCATAGTTCTAAGATAAAGTTTTATCATGAAGGGAGCAGCTAGGCAATAAAAACAATTAGCATAGTCCTACGTCGCACAGCAGTTAGTTCAGGGAGGTAAATTATGGTAAAGGTTTTCCCTTTAATGTTCCATTTGGATTATACGCCAGAGTCACATCCACATTT
Organism: Engystomops pustulosus; assembly: GCF_040894005.1. Taxonomy (NCBI): domain Eukaryota; kingdom Metazoa; phylum Chordata; class Amphibia; order Anura; family Leptodactylidae; genus Engystomops; species Engystomops pustulosus. Next base: position 218,710,057 of record NC_092412.1, read on the forward strand.
CTGCCAGTTCTTAGAGAAGACGCATCCCTTTGGATGAAACCGTCTCTCCAGCATCTAATTGTGCAGCGCTTGATGTAAAAAGACAAACAGGTTCTTTGTAGGCACTTAGGCCTCTTTCACACTAATGGGTGAGGAACCGATATCCAGGCTGCACAGTATCGGTCCAAATAGAAGACTATAGCGCACGGCCATGGTAAGGTTGTATGCTCTCCCAGGCCTTAGCATGCATTAGTGTGAAAGAGATGTAAGTGAGTAAGATATGTTATGGAACTGCAGCTCTGAAGCAAGTAAGATTGTGAATGCAGCTATGGGCAGGTTACAACTTAATATCATTTTATAATAAGTAACACAGAAGTACATTTTATTATGCAGACTAACTCTTCACATAACAAAATACATAACATACACTTGCTGGATTCTACTAGTCACTTCTTGTCTGGAGGCAATGGTCCAGCAGAACCTGAAACTTACTGGTTTGTGGTATTAAAAAAAAAGGTATTTAAACGCAATTAATGGTTTAATAAAATGCACCAAGAACCATGAGAATGTTTATGTGGTTATTAAGTGCGCAAAAACGTCTTTTTAAGCTACAAACTGCTTGAGTGCAACAACCATACTAAATATTACATTAATCGGTTAGCTCGGAGCATAACGTTATATAGACACCACATAAATGGTCTGGGGAGTTGGTAAAGGAGGGAGAGTGCCCGGGCTAATTACATACCTGTTTTTCTCCAATTTATTATGAACTTCCCGAGTGCCAGCCCTGCAGGCAAAAGAACAAGAGCGGAAAACAGATTATATAATCCACTATTTTATTGCCTTAAAAACTCATTTGTGTAAAAACACTCCACAAACAAGAGTCTAAAATGAGAATATATTCATAAGAGAGTGAGCTATAAACCAGTTAGGGACCAATAATACTATACTGTGCCTCAGACGTAAGTGATTATAGACGTTCAAAATGACTCTGTATGCTAAAGGCTCCAAGAATAAAGCTGACCATATGACCGACCACATGCAGCACTACATAAAGAGCACTCAAGTTTCACTGCTGTCTCAGAAAGATCTGTAATCTTACAAAGAGTAAACGTAACCTACAATTCTGGCCAGCAGTTCCATTATATTGCATGGATAGAATAGTATAAGGCAGTGTATAGCATGAGCAGAGACCTCAGCTTTGCAGGGCTCGGATGTTTTTATGAAAAAATCAGCTAACACCCTACAAAGTGAATTATCCAAGAGTACAGAGTACTTTCAACATGGCCGTTTAGAATGTGTGTCCTATTTAATTGAAAAGAGAATTAAAAAGGGGACTGTCTACTTGACTGATAATATTTAAAGGAAATATACCATCAAAATCAAGCCTGATAAACCAGGGGCACTTACTCATAGATCCAGGCGTAGTGAAGGAGCTTTAACATACAGTGTGAGATAGGAAGCGCTCCTGCACAGTGTAACAGCCTGTGAAGCTACAGCATGGAGGAGCTAGGGTAGCTCTTCTTAAAAAGTTGATTTTAGAAGGAGGCAAGCCAAGGATAACAAATATAAGAATATTAGTACAGTGCCTGGATCTATTAGCAAGTACCTGTCATTTATCATGATGGATTTTGATGGCATGGCCCATCCTATCGGGTGCAACTCACCCCTTTTATCAGTAGCTAGAGAAGTCACCATGTGATCTGGGATAAGCTTGAAGGTATAGAACAGAAGAAAGGAAAAGGCACATGTATAAATTATGATTCTTTCACAGGGTGTTGCTTTGTAAAGGGCGTTGGACAAATAAGAAGTGACATCTCGTATTGTATGGCATGGCACCTGTCACTAAAATGGCTACTGTCAGGTAACAATTATTTGGCCCTTACCAATAAAACACTGATGGCATATGCAACAACTTGTTGTTTGATGTACAACTTTTGAAAGAAATCTACTGTCCTTGGTATGGGACCATTTTAGGAATAACCATACAGACTAACTCTCTAAATCTATAAGCAATCTCAATTTCAGAATTGCATTTCCCTTGGGTTCCAACCTGTAGCCCCTGCCTGCGATTGTCAATTGAAACGTTGCCTCTACAAGTCCAAATTAAATGCAATATACAAACATTTTAAAAATGGGTCAAAGTAGAAGGGTAGAGTAAGACACCAAAGTCCCCAGTTTGGGTCTTAATAAGCGAGTCCTTACCCTCCAGGTCTCCTTCTTTGCTCATTCGACCTTCCATCATCTGTTGCAGATAATCTAAGTGCACCCAGGGGTTGTCCTGGAGATTGCTGCTGCGGGTGCTGGAGGGCTGCTGGCTGGGGCTGTATAGGTTGCTGTTGTTGTTGTTGCTGCTGCACAATGTGGTGGTGTGTTATTGCCAGCACAGGGGTAGAGTAAGGGTGCAACTGCTTCGGACTTCCTACACTCAAAGCTGTGGATTTGATCTCTGGGAGTCCGGGTCCTGGTGGCCGCTGGATGACAGGAGCCAGGGATACATCTTTGCTGATAACAGGTGGATTGACAACTGTGGGCTGGCGCTGAACAACAGGAGGTGACAAAGATGTTTGGACTACTGGTTGAGGAGTGCTGGTTACCACAGGAAGGGGAATGACAGCTACTGGAGTAGGTAGAGGAGGAGGTGGGGGTGGAGGAGGTGCAGGCACTGGTGGAGAAGCAGGGTCAGGAGGGGCCTGGTTTACCAATTCTTCTGTTCGAGAAATTATTTTCGTATCTTCCTCTTCTTCCTCCTCTTCTTCCTCTTCCTCCTGTTCCAGCACAATCTTATCGTCTTCCTCTGCAATGAAAGGGTAAAAAAAAAATTAAAAATGACATTACATCTAAGTGACCTTTCATGCATTAGTGTAATCCTGCTGAATGTTATCCAATTGACCTCTGAACAATTCTAGCTATGTACAATTCCATTTGCATCAGATGGTTCCAGTTATGATAAGGAGTAACTGAATTTGACTCAAAACAAAGCTGATTTAATACACCCCCCGCCCATATATCAACTTTTTTTCTAATTTCTAATCTCGAACAACCTCTTTAAGGAACCTAAAGTGAAACTATTGTATATAATAATAAGTGTATATAATAATATTTTAAATTTAAAGGGAACCTGTCACTAGGAGACCCATTTTTAGCACTGCCCCTTTCCAGCCCCTCCCATTTGGCAACTGCCTAGTCACACAGCACATGCTAATGAAAGGTACAATATAACATATCTTGTTTTCTGTAAAACCAATTTTTAATACAAAAACACTTTGTCAGTGTATGTACTATGCTCTGTGGGGACTGGGGGAGTGCTAAAAATGGGTCTCCTGGTGACAGGTTTCCTTTAAGCAAAAAGGAACATGACAGCGAGACATTGATTGCGGACCCTTCTATAAAATCAGTACAGAGCATAACCAATGCATACTAAGAGTAGAGGCGGATACATGTTCTAGCTCTTTAATCAGTAAGGGCACAAAACTTCCTCAAACAGGTTCTGCTCCACTTCAGTGAGCACTTAGTCACTGGCATAGTAACCATGATGTGGTAGGAGGAGCAGATCTAGAGATTCCCTTCTGACTCTTAGCTAATACATAACACATGCTTCTCGCAGAGAAGAAAAAAATGGAGCGTTTGCCAGCAAAGCCATTTGTGGCTTCTCCTTCACATGCAAAGTGTAAATGGTCTGTACACGTGTAGAATGCCATGGGCCGGTATCACATTGTCTGTGTCGCTACATATGCCACTTTTTGCTATAATATTTATGGCTTTTTGTAAAATTGATTGTAACTTATTTTACTGTTTTTAAAATAAACTGAACCATTTATTATATTTCTACATCTATAAGAAAATACTGATAAAGTTAGAATTACATTTCCAAAGTATCTGCAATAACATGCTGCATCATTTAAAAAAAAAAAAAAGTTGCATAAAAAAGTCATTTCCTTCTTCCTGTATGAGAAAGCAGTGCCCTCACCTCCAACAGGCTCAGCAAGATGTTCACTGCCAGTCACATGAGTCACTGAGCTGGCACTCTAAAGTCAGTCAGACATAAGCACAGGGCCGTAATTATGCCTAGGGGACACGGTGCCTAGGGTGACAGGGGGTGGAAGTGTTATCTATCCTGTGTGGGGGGAGTTAAAAAATATTTTTTTTTTCAATTTATTTATTTAAAATCTGCCAGGAGCCGCCCCGTGTCGGTCTGCCAAGCGTGCTGGTGGAGCAGCACTACTTTTTATTACTTGCAGTAGATATGGGACCTTCAATGAGGTCATGACCCTGTGACTTGTGGGGGAGGAGCAGCTCAGGAAGATCACAGGTCTGATGCATGTGCTGGTGGGATAAGGTATAGGAAGTGATGTAAAAGCAGCCTGAGCAAGGGAGGGGAGAATGTGGGGTGCAGGGTGACATGGATGTAACGTGGGGGTGCAGGGTGTGTGACATGGATGTAACGTGGGGGTGCAGGGTGTGCGACAGGGATGTAACGTGGGGGTGCAGGGTGTGCGACAGGGATGTAACGTGGGGGTGCAGGGTGTGTGACATGGATTTAACGTGGGGGTGCAGGGTGTGTGACAGGGATGTAACGTGGGGGTGCAGGGTGTGTGACAGGGATGTAACGTGGGGGTGCAGGGTGTGTGACAGGGATGTAACGTGGGAGTGCAGGGTGTGTGACAGGGATGTAACGTGGGGGTGCAGGGTGTGTGACAGGGATGTAACGTGGGGCTGCAGGGTGTGTGACAGGGATGTAACGTGGGAGTGCAGGGTGTGTGACAGGGATGTAACGTGGGGGTGCAGGGTGTGTGACAGGGATGTAACGTGGGGGTGCAGGGTGTGTGACATGGATGTAACGTGGGAGTGCAGGGTGTGCGACAGGGATGTAACGTGGGGGTGCAGGGTGTGCGACAGGGATGTAACGTGGGGGTGCAGGGTGTGCGACATGGATGTAACGTGGGGGTGCAGGGTGTGCGACAGGGATGTAACGTGGGGGTGCAGGGTGTGCGACAGGGATGTAACGTGGGGGTGCAGGGTGTGCGACAGGGATGTAACGTGGGGGTTCAGGGTGTGCGACAGGGATGTAACGTGGGGGTGCAGGGTGTGCGACAGGGATGTAACGTGGGGGTGCAGGGTGTGCGACAGGGATGTAACGTGGGGGTGCAGGGTGTGTGACATGGATTTAACGTGGGGGTGCAGGGTGTGTGACAGGGATGTAACGTGGGGGTGCAGGGTGTGTGACAGGGATGTAACGTGGGGGTGCAGGGTGTGTGACAGGGATGTAACGTGGGGGTGCAGGGTGTGTGACAGGGATGTAACGTGGGGGTGCAGGGTGTGTGACAGGGATGTAACGTGGGGGTGCAGGGTGTGTGACAGGGATGTAACGTGGGGCTGCAGGGTGTGTGACATGGATGTAACGTGGGAGTGCAGGGTGTGTGACAGGGATGTAACGGGGGGGGGTGCAGGGTGTGCGACAGGGATGTAACGTGGGGGTGCAGGGTGTGCGACAGGGATGTAACGTGGGGGTGCAGGGTGTGCGACATGGATGTAACGTGGGGGTGCAGGGTGTGCGACAGGGATGTAACGTGGGGGTGCAGGGTGTGCGACAGGGATGTAACGTGGGGGTGCAGGGTGTGCGACAGGGATGTAACGTGGGGGTTCAGGGTGTGCGACAGGGATGTAACGTGGGGGTGCAGGGTGTGCGACAGGGATGTAACGTGGGGGTGCAGGGTGTGTGACATGGATTTAACGTGGGGGTGCAGGGTGTGTGACAGGGATGTAACGTGGGGGTGCAGGGTGTGTGACAGGGATGTAACGTGGGGGTGCAGGGTGTGTGACAGGGATGTAACGTGGGAGTGCAGGGTGTGTGACAGGGATGTAACGTGGGGGTGCAGGGTGTGTGACAGGGATGTAACGTGGGGGTGCAGGGTGTGCGACAGGGATGTAACGTGGGGGTGCAGGGTGTGTGACAGGGATGTAACGTGGGGGTGCAGGGTGTGTGACAGGGATGTAACGTGGGGCTGCAGGGTGTGTGACATGGATGTAACGTGGGACACAGGCTTAACTTTTTATGTTTCTAAATCCAAACCAAGTTCTCATCCAGTAGAAGCCGAAACTTGTTCCAGATAGAAGAAGAAGAAAGAATTACTCCAACCAGAGACGTCATGTGTGATCTGCTGGAGTTACAGTAAGTGCTGGTGTTACACATTATCTCACAATTATCCCCTCACTACACAACACTGAGCTTGGTTTTGGTTCTGTTTTCATGTACTTATACAAGTCTGCCTGTGTGTATATATACAAATCTATATACAATATATACACATACATGGCCTTCATGATTAAAGGGGTTTTACCAGTGGAGTGAGGAGGCTGTAAAAACAAGAAAGCAGTTGTGCTTACATCCTCTGGTGCTCCGGTGCAGCGCTGTGCCCCCCATCACCCAGACTCTGTATGTATACAGTCACAGCAGTGACATCACCACACAGCGCCCCCTGTGCAGCCTCTGCCTGCGGCCTATGTAATTGTTATACTGACCACAGCCAGGGCCTTGCAGCTGCTGCCACTCTGGTTGTGATGTCACTGCTGCGCCTCTGTATACATACAAACCAAATATGAATCGGGGCACAAAACAAGGCAAGTACAGTTGCTTTCTTCTTTTGACGCCCCCAACTCCCCCTTATGTTAGTGGGTCAGTAGCTTAGGGTTAGTAGGACTAGGTGTAGTTGGCTTAGGGTTAGGGGACACCTAGGTTCCTGGTGATTACATGCACACGCTGCGCTTGAATTACATTTATGAACACAATTCATGCGCAGTGGGAGGAGTCTCCCATACGCATGTGCACAAAGCACATTCCTGATCGCAAGCGTTTCACTGTAATGCAGATGTGATCTGGAGAAACTCCCCTGCACTGTTCTAGAGTTGTCTTTGTAAATGTAATTCAAGTGCAAACACATCTGGAGGCCGAATTCTGATGACGCGTTTGCAATTTAAATTAATTGGGTAAAACGCATCAAACACACGTTATGTAAGTAGCAACATGTGTCTTGGCGTTTTGGACCAGTTTTTGGGCCATTTTTAAGCAGTCCATTAAAAAACGCATGAGTTTTTGAAAACGCATCTTTTTTTTTTTTTTTTTTAAGCACATCCGTTTTTCAGTTTTTTTGTCCTATTTCCTCCAATTATGATATTATTGGTATTAGGGAAAACGAAAAAAAACGGATGTGTTTAAAAAAAAAAAAAAAAAAACAGCATGCGTTTAACGGACTGCTTAGAAACGGCCCAAAAATGCCCCCCGGCCTCACCGGCTGATTGGTGAGGTCTCAGTGATGGGACCCCTACAGATCATGAGAGCAGGGGTCCGATGGGACACATGCTGCTACTAAAAAAAAATGTATTTACATGTGATGACATATTTTTCCCAATGTGTTTTAAAACACAAGGCAAACGGATCATGTGAACACAGCCTGAAGCAGTTTTTGAATCTAATGGTTACAGTGAATCATTGGAGAGACACCTCCTGGGTCCAGCGCTGATCTCGTCTAGTAACGTGCTGGGGGCTATGGGCAGAGGCGTTAGCTTGACGACTCCAATAGGGGGCGTATGCACTGAGAGTTCCTAGGGCAGCATCAACACTAAATACGGCCCACTTAAGCAAGTTTCTCAGGACAAGACAAACATTCTTTCCAAAGTTAAAGTAACAAGAGAAAAACTTATATGAATGGAAAAGTGCAGCTCTAGGAGACACAGAGGGCTCATAAATAAGAGGTTTATTTTTACTAGGAGAGTCAGGTTTTAATTAGGGCAGCCACAACTAGCACCCTTGAATGGGAGGCTAAAAACAGAAGGGAAAAGGTGAGTAACCATTTGTTATTTTGATGTCCTCATGTGGAAGGACAGTATCCTATATACATCCCAAATTACATCATACATGTCAATGAAATGCCTTTCATACATGAAAGGATATGGGAAGGAGCTAAAAACGTAAGCGTTATAGGCCTGTACCCTGTGACAAAGCCCTCATGCACACATGTTGTTTTCCTAGGTGTGCCATCCAATGATTCAACAGAGAGCACACCGACAAATTCATCTCTATGGCTTCATACACATTGTGGTTGTCACTACCAATGTGTGAGCCGACTACCTAGTTACAAACATCAGAGAAGGTCCTCTTACTGTCCATGTTAGTGGCTCAGGTTATCTTTCCTATGGCCATCGGCACATGAGCAGACTTTACGCCATGTGTGACCACGCCCTAAAAACAGTGGATCAGTTCCAATGGAGCCTAATTATACGGATCCCCTAGGTAAATTTCAGCTTCAGACATTTCCCATAGATTTTCTAAAATATTCTAAGTGGATTTACTTATGGCCTATCATGACTTTGAAGAATATACCAGTAGTTTTAAAAAAATGTATATGATATCCAATGCTTCAAATATAATGGTACGTGTCTCTGAAGAATTATGGCCCAATAAACAGAGATCCAGTATCTGACTACTGTTCCTTGAGCTTACATGATACAAATACACAAAAACAGGATCGCAAGATACTACAACCCACGGGTGCAGTTCATCGCAATATGCAGAGAGCGCTACTGCAGCCACATAACCTAAGCAGCGAAGACACAGGTTATATAGGGATAATTATTATGACCTAGTTGGCTGGAGAATCCGAGAAACACTGCTCCAGTTGTGCATCTTCCCTGTGTTCCTCCCTTTGTTCTGCTTTATACCGGACCACACCTTTACATTACATACTGGTTTGCCAACCTAGGACACAATACTGTCAGGGTATGCAAATTTCATCCAATTTCAATCCTTGGGTTATGCACAAGACATTTCTGTAAGTCTCTTTTTAAGTTGAATTTGTCTGAAAGTGTAACTTTCTTTTTGTCCCAATGGCAGTGTTTTAAAATTTGTGGGTGTCATGGGAACAATAAAGCTTCATTGGGCTTTATTTTTTACAATTGATCATTACTACCTGGGACTTAACTTTACTAAATTATGAACATCCGGAGAGCTTTACCAGACGTCCATCTATTACTAGAATCTGTCGGTAAGTTGGGCATCCTTAAAGGATATCTACCACCACGATGAAAGACTGTATGCAAATGAGCATGTGGGGCTCCAGACTCCATTAACACCAAAGGAGCCTGGAGCCCCTCAGGCTCATTTGCATACAGTCTTTCATCCTGGTGGTAGATGCCCTTTTAGTCAGAGAAGCTAAATAAAAAATAAGAAATGTTCCCAACTGAGATGTCCAGTATTCCCAGCTAGGGTCACATCTGTGCTCTACAATTTGTGTAAAAAATAAAAATATTATAATATATGCCCATACACTCTAATGCTGGGGTGAGCAATTCATTTTCCCATAGGGCCACATGAGAAATTGGAATGATCTTAGAGGGCCAGACTAATATACTTAACTCAGTTCTACAGAGTACTTATATACTCTATTCAATATATAACCTATCCCTACATAGAAAAAAACAGTAAATAAAACATCCCAATGAAAAAATGCAGCAGCTAGTTGCATCATTATTCAAAGTTTCCAATGCTCTCACGTGGACCAGTCAGAGATAGAGGGCCACATGTGGCCCTTGAGCGGCACAATGGCCAGATCTGCTCTAATGAGTAGTTCCAAAAAGATGCCATGTGTGAGGCACCAGTGAATATGTAAATGTTATACATTGTCTGCAAATATGTATTATAGACATATATACCATTTTTTAATGTTTTAGTAAACCTAAATGTGAATGGAATTTGCAAACGTCACATACACTTGATAATATCGATATGTGCAGGACAGTGCTACAAGACAACACGTCCCTTTCTTCATTAGAGGAAAGGACACTATGTCCACATGATATGCCTGGTACAAGGATGGCACACATAAAAAGCCCCTTTATGACAGTGCCCAGTTCTGTGAATGAATGCTTCTACTCTATTGGGAGAAGGATGCTACAGACTAAAAAGCCATGAGCGTAGAGTAGGCCTCTTCCTATGTTCCCAGGCTCTCACACAGAATGCTTCCTTGGCTTCAATCCTTACACTGTGCACTAGGAGATCCTGATTAAATAGAAGCTCAGTGTGACATTGCGCAGTCTGTGCCAAACCAAAGCTGTAATCTATTCAGGTCAGCAATCAATGTTCATTCACCAGAAACGTTACAAGAAAACGACACTAGACAACCTAAGTTGACCCTCTCATAGTTGGGGATGGCGAATTTCATACACGTAACCCTATATAAGTGCATCAAGACAAGAGACATACACGTTCATCTTTGAATTCTTAATACCAAGACCTCGGGTTACGTACAAAATAGATTCTGTAGGGTTTGTTCTTAAGTTGAATCTGTATGCAAGTCAGAACCGTATATTTTATAATTGTGACCCCAGCCAGAATTGTCTGGTCTCTGTGACAATTGGATTTTAAAAAATTTGGGTCATAAGAACCAGGATTAACAATAAAGCTTCATGACAAACACCTCTGATAACTATTACAGCTGATTATTGTAGCCTGGGGCTAAAGTACAGTAAATTACCAACATCCAGAGGTCCGTTTGTAACTAGGGGTCGTCTGTAAGTCTGGTGTTCTTAAGTAGGAGACCGCCTGTACTTAAAAAAGGCCTACAAAATATCCATATCTCAGATTTTAAAAATTCTTTTAGGATTTTTCATATATATAGTGTGCAGGTCCCCATGCCTGAGCATGATCAGAGAGACAGCAGAGAACTACCTTCTATTGCAAGGACTTATCTCTCTGTATTACTTTGAGATCCATTGATTTCAATAGGAATAGTGTAATGCCTCATGGGCCCAGTGGTGGTGATGTTGTTGGGACTTGCTGCCTAGTTTCTACACATAATACAATTGTTTTTTGAAGATCCTAGCAGCAGGATCAGACATATATTCAGTAAAAACACATCATTTCAAGCAACTGGTTCGAATTAATAACAAGTTTGAACCCAAAGGGTCTATACATTACACTCAAACCTACGACACATGCTATGCAGTCTCATTTGTCATATAGACTTGTACCATGATATCCTCAACCCTCCCGGATCCAGGAAGCGTTTATTGGACTTACAGTCAATATAATAAAACAATTGCACTTAAGATCTCGATCATAAATAGAGGCTTATTTTATGATAGTGAATCATGATTCCAGTTTGGCGCTGCTGTTCCGCAGGGAAGCAGGGACATTTTCTATCATATATCACTATGATGCTCGTCTGCACTGTGGTTGGTCCATGAATTTCGGGTGTATGTTATATCCCTTAAGCAAAGTACTTATGATCCCGAATACCGTAATATAGAGTTTCTCTACAAGTAAAGTGTGAAGAAATCTTAGTAGTATGACATATACTGTAGACCACAAGATCAGTTTCATGTAGCTGTACTGGACAGGTGAAGCCAAGCTGCTAGAACTGATGTGGCTCCATTAGGGAGGTCGGCTTCTGACCACAAATAACGTGATAACAAGCCAAAAGCACATTTGGCAATTGAACACTGGATAGAATTCAGATTGTTAAAAGGCCAAATCCTTACAGTGTTGTTATATTCAGTGTCGGCATTGCACATGTACTATACTAACTGTGTGGGTGGCAAAGAGATATGTCATAAAATAGAAGTAGATATTTACACTTCATACATAAAACAGCTATTACTATATTTATTTTTGCAGAATCAGATCATTTTAGCAGGGTATAGGAAGGAGAACCTCACAGTTTGGAACTGCCCAGAAGACGCTTTAGATTGATGCCAATTTAAGGTATGATTGATGCAATGTGTTTGTAATACAAGGAATTTCTGTGCAGCAATTCACAACACATTACAGTAGCTTTGTAATGTATGGGCTTTGTGACAATCCCAATCACACATTGTGGAAAAAAAATTAGCTGCGGATTTACAACAAATAAGTAACCTGGGGTTATTCCCCAAGTCATAATGAAGACACCCTTAACAAAGATCTGACACCAGAATTGTACCCCTCAGACTAGTAATAACTGCTGTTACACGGTTAAAAGTCCTCCCCGTATCACCTAAAAGTATCTGCCACTGAACCAGTGTACCTTAATTACAGGCATTTTTATCATATGCTAATGAGTAGACATAAGTCATATTCTGAATAAAAGAGTCAAGTTTTCTCCAGGCTGCCAGTGAACCGCACCTCACTCTTGATTGACACCTCTGTGTTTCATTGTATACCGGCCTGATCAGACAGGAAGTCCTCTCCTTGACCACTTCCTGTCCTTACCAGAATACAGTCCCTTCCACTGCATGGTGCATTTAGCAGTGAGCACAGTGTGGGAAACGGCAGATCTTCTCACTATTTCATGCACCCCGTAATAGGTGAAGCCAAGCGGTGGTCGACGGAGTCAACATAGACATAGGCAGAAAAAGTTTGGGGAAATATTTTAACGGGGGGAGGAGGCAGAGTTACGCTGGCACGCCTGCACTGCACTTGACACAGTGTGGGGGTAGGGGAGGTTCTGTAAGGTTTATTGTGCCTGTTCTTGAGGACATGTTCCCTTTACACTTATTCCACGCAGCCTAGTGGTATGATGTCATAATTAGCTTTGCCATTTTCAGAGGACACGATTAATATAATTCCAGTGTCTACTGGCTACTATTCTACAGTAAAGCAGTCACCCTTAGACCACTGCCTGGCTGCACCATACATGTAACCACCAAATATGGCTTAGCTGTAAATTGGAAATCAGGGGTCATGCCGCAGAATCAGTGATACAGGGTAAGGGAAGTACATTTTGTATTTGGGCCACAGAGGGGTTTTCCAAGGAATAAGGCTACTGCCATCAGGGCAGAATGTTAAGATGAACCATACACATTGCACAAAGAAGAAAACGAAAAAAAAACTCCAGCGCAGGCTCTTTGGTCTTTATAAAATAAACTTTTCTTTATTCAGCATACAGCATAGACGTACATCGGGTAAAACACAATCGGTTCTGATCTACGCGTTTCGGCTACAAAGACTTAGTCTTGATACACATTGTACAAGCATTGTACAGAAATGTATCATATCCTCAGTATTCCACGAGCAAAAAAAGGGAAATGCAATAAAAACTGCTTCATAATTAAGGGAAGTAGATCAGCAGAACTACAACACACATCAAAAAACTTCACAAATTGTTACATCTGTAGAGGTCTATCATATTGTAACAACATGATAGAGAATGTGGAGAAGAATGATGGTTACCCTGGATCATAGGGAGGAATAAAACAAGCACCATGGTAAGACAGAGAAAACTGTCAGATGTTGATAAACTCCTCTTTGTAAAATGATACCAATCAAGAAGTTAAGGTCAAGACCTGTGTAGCCGATATAGGATGGAACAAATTACTAGAAGCGAGTACGTGTCAAGGGTTATCACGGTTACCTGTGCACCATCACAACAAAACCGGCTATATGTGACAGGCAGCAGACAATGTAAATTAGCCAACAGGACCAGACACAGTTTAAGGGTCAGTTCACAGTTAAGGTGTAGGTACTTGATAAATTATAATAATAATAATAAACATCAATAGACTTAGTGTTCATCAGCAAACTTATCTCTAGCTGAAGTAATGGTTGTTAAAAATGTTTTCTTTAGTACCCACCATTCCCAAGCAATCCGTGCTACTAGTCCTTGTCCAATATTTAAGACTATCCTATGCGGTCTGTTCCAGCCTAGGGATCCAATTGCTCATGTAGAATATGGAGAATATCTAGATTTGGGATCAAACACATTTGCCTATATGCAATTCTAACATCAAGTAGTATACTGTGTATTCAAATACCAATATACGGTTCTAATATCATTGAAACTGACTTGGTTGACATTCGATTTTGAGGTCTTCTGCCTCAAAATCCAATCCATTACCTATCTCTTGGATCTGCAGCAAAAATCTAAAGAAAATCCTCCTGCAGTTTTGCACATGGATGAGCCTCATGGAGAGGGCCAGTTTAAGGAGATATATTAGGGGCTGGTTTTGCTGTAAATTCTGAAGTCCACTGCAAATAACACTGTGTGAATATACCTATAGACAAATCATTGCAGTAGATTAGGTCAAACTAAAGAGTTCAATGTTGGGTTAGTAAAAAAATAATAATAATACAAGTTGTTCTTAAATTGAATTTGTATGCAAGTCAGAACCCGTATATTTTTGAATTGTTTTCAGTCCCTTTGACAATTGCATTTTAAAAATGTTGGATTGTTATAAGAAGCAGGATTAATAATAAAAGCTTAATTGCAGACACCTTTAATAATTGCTATAGCTGTTTATTGTAGCCTAGGGCCAAAGTATAGTAAATTACCAATTACCAGAGGTTTGCCTGTAACTAGGGGTCGTCTGTAAGTTAGGTGTTCTTAAGTAGGGGACCGCCTGTAATAATGTTGAGGATGCTGCTTCTTTGGACAACTGCAAGTGGTTTCATTGCAGAAGTTGAGAAATCTTAGGAGCTTAATTGCCAGTAAATGTTGAAAGTTTCCACTTTTTTACGTTGTTTGTGTGTTCCCAGCTATAGTTTCTAAGCCAATAGACTTCAAATAAGTGAAAGAACATTCTCTAGATTAAAAAAAAAAAAACTATGCACAAACTTGGAGAAATCTAGTTTTGGCAGATATAGGGGAATATTTCCTATTTGAGGAGGAGGTCACTTGTTCATTTATTTTGGATCAACCTTTGTACAGGTTCTACAAAGGGACAGGTTCTGGCACCTGTGGTAGAAAGTGAAAACTGCTGCGTCGCCCCAGTGCCCCCATAACATATCTCTATTGCACCAACCACCTTTATCATAAATCACTGTGGAGATCATCTCCTCTGCTCTCCTTTAGTATATTAGAGTCAGAATCACAAGTCTCTATGATTCATCATGAGTCTGTTACTAAAAAAGGTTGAGGAGTATGGAAACACAAGCCTGCGAGGAGGAAGTTCTCCTTTGCATTTATATATCTATAGATTGATGCATTGACTATCAAGAAAAAGGTACAATTCAGATAAACATTATACACCCCCAACAATAGCTTCTGTATTTCTATAGAAACCCAATGTAATAAAGCAGAATTGTGGCAGGTCCACATTGACATATAGTATGCCCATGTGGAAATTCCTTTATGTACAGAAAAAGTAAATGTAAATGCAAAAAGATAATGGAAACAACATTCAGAAATAATAATAAACCTTTACTCAGGGAACCTTTCTGTATTTCCTTCACAAATCAATGGAAACAACAATCTCTTTTTGTTTGCGAAATTAAAAAGTTCATGTCCGCTAACCACCAGAAGTAAAAACTCATTATTTTACAGTCAGCATTTCAAGTGCTATGAAAGAAAGAATTGTCCTTATTTCACTCCTGTCCTAAGAGGACTGATCTCAGGCCACGTGACTGCACAATCAATGTGCTGCAGATAAAGCACAACTTGGCCTTGTGACCTCCGAGAGCTCCTCAGAAGGTGTCCTGCTCTGCATAAAATAATGAACGCAATTACAAATGTAAAAATGACAAAATTAGCACAACAGCAGGTCTACCATATTCATCTGGCCTCAAAAAAGTTGGCTGTTCTAATATTTGTATCATTACAATTCTTTGATCCTTGCCCTCTGGTGTGAGGACGTGTAATGGTGACAAAATCTGCTCCAAAAATACTATAGTGGAATCCACAGCTGAGTTGCTGGTTCCAGCCATGGAGTGGCCTCATTCGATGGGTGGCCACAGTTTCTGTTTCCCACAACAGGGATAGGGCCTAACTTGCTGATCAGTGGGGGTCTCAGTGGGGGTCAGACCCCTCGTCACTCTGTCAAACTAAGGGAGAGTAGCACGGCGGGCACACGGCGGCGCCGGTGAGGAGAGGAGGAGGTGAACGCTGCTCACCCCGCCCCTCTCCATAGCGATATATGGCGCATGAATTCCGTACAGCCCAGAGCGCCCATTGCTGGCCTATGGGGGACGTATATGCGACGCATAAACATTGCTGTGTATACCTCCCCTGAACAGCCGTGTGAATGAGGCCTAATGGAGTAGAATGGTCATGCGCAGCCATCTGTTCCATTAATCCGACGGAGCAAAGAGGGGTCCAACGGTCCTGTGGGGTGATCTGTGGGGGTCTCTGCACCAAGAACCCTACCGATCAGCAAGTTAGGCCCTCCGCTACACTTTATCTTGATCCCGTTGCTGTCCATAAGCTTTACACCGGATCACCTAGAAAACTAACTTATAATTAGCAACACTGAACGAGGGGACAAGATGTCCGGGCTGCAAATTATAAGTTTGTTTTCTAGGTGATCCCAGCGTGTGAAGATGAAGATGAGTATTTGGAGGTTTTTTTTCATTGTTGATTTCCTTTAAGACACAACAGTAGAGGGTTTTTTTTCAGTTTCCTGCAGTTTTGATGCAGATTTGTGCAAGATTTATAGAAGAAAACATTTGTGTAATTCATGACACTGAAAAAGGAATAGGCCAGACACCTCTTGCTGCAGTTTTTAACACCCACTGAAATTGCCTTGGGAGGCCACAAGTGAATAAGCCCCACTGAATGTACATTTTTATGACTAGTCCTTCACCCACCATGAATTAAAGAACAATTTGGGACATGCCCTTTTGGGTCTCTTAAAACCACCATTATACTTTCAGTTTCATTTTCTCCATTTATCAGAGTTGTGTTATCAAACAGTAATGGGAGGATTGTGAGCCAAGATAAATATTATAGATTCAATAACACTGTGTAACGCACAAATTCGCCACAGAGTATAATATGTCGTATGTAAATAAGTGACATAAAAGACTATTTACTATCTATTGAGGGCTCTGCTGCCAAACATACACCAGACTATTTTAAGAGGTCCCTAACTTTGAACTTTGTGACCTGGCAAGTAGTTTAAGGTCATGAAAGGATTAGATTGCTATTAACCATAGCTTTCAGGATTAACATCACATCTTCATGATATATTAATGTGTACGGGGACTTTTTTGGCATTCCTTAGTGAGACTCCAAGTGGACGCTTGACCAGGATGCCCAAGTATTGTCTCTAGTTTTTAATGATGTGTGGGGCATACAGGTATAAGAGAGACGGGGCCCACTGCAACAACTGTTCAGTATATAGAAAGATCAGAGAACTCAACCCTAAGTTAGGAAGTCAAGAAAGCAGTTGTATCTCTATATGGAGACTTGCACATGGCGAGTAACTTATAGGACCACCCCATGACTTCACATTATAGAAAGAGCAGAGATTAGGTTGGATAAAGTTATAACATATATATCCATACATTATTATTGCCAGAAAACCATCAAAGACTAGAGCTGAAATCTCTCCTGTTCAGACCTGGTCTAGACAGGTCCGACCCAGCGGAGATTGTGTCCGGAGCTAAATAGAGGCTACAACCACTCTGGCGGGAGGAATTTTAAGACCGGCGTTTAAAACTTCAACCAATATTGTTCTATATTTAGGCAATGTGTTAAAGAGCAGGAAGAGCTTAGGATATTATATATAGTTTCCTTTCTACAGGCAACAAGTTAATTTGCACAGCTCCTTCTGCTCTAGTGCGTGGTACTCTCATATAAGACACTATGTAGAAGCTTTTCAGGACACACTACATACAATCTGCTCACACCTCCTGCTCTATAACGTGCTGTCAGCAGATAGGACACTACGTACAATCTGCTTATTGAGCTAATAATCTTTATTTATATGGTGCCATCATATTCCCTAGCGCTTTACATATCATAGGGGACATATAGGACAATATGCATAATCTGCTCAGCTCTTCCTGCTCTATAACATGCTGCCTGCATATAGGACTTTATATGCAACCTTCTCAGCCTGCTACATAAAGATAGGAAACTATTTAGTTTGCTCAGCTCCTCCTGGTCTATAACACACTAGCTGCAGATTATACTGTAGTAGGTTCCCCTTTGGAACATATTTAAAAATTTGGTTTAGCGCTGTCAACAGTCCACTAACATCCATAGCGAAAGAAAAATGATGTGGTATTTGGTGAGCTCATGCAGGTCGTTACATGCCGATTATCTTTTTACAGATCACAGTATTGCGTATTAATGATTTCCAACTTGTCAGTAAAAATGGTCGGTTTTTCCTACTTTTTTTTTTTTAACGTCATCCAGAATGTACAGTAATTACAAACACGATTAAAAAAAACCTCAAACATAAAAAAGCGCAGCCTATTCATAACAGCAATCACCGGGCTGCGAGGCAGAACATAATGCAGATTCTGCAGTCTCCACTACTGGGAAGCTCAGATTTCTGGCTGTGCATGAGCAGGAAGTTGGTTAATAAGGATTGCCCTGTAGTGTCTGCCCTTCCCCCATCTCCTATGTACTCTGGAGGGCTCTCCCAAGAACCAGACACAGCAGTGAAAGGAGGAAAGAGGGGAGGGTGGGGGAATCTGTCCCACTCAGGAGCCGCCTCCACTCCACCCCCTATACATTTGTGCTAGAGGAAGGAAAAAAAAATCATTAAACCGGCAAATAAACAAGAGAAATAGTGCGCAGCAATGCGGCTGTGAGGAGGGTGAGCGCACTGAATATAGTGTTTATACACAATGCTCCCTGGACCTTGCGGAGAACAGACTTTGACCGGCCGGGACTGTATGTACACAACACGCTTCATACCATGTGTTGTTATGAAATCACCGCTGCAGGCGTATAATATATACAGCGTAGCGGCGGTCAGACTCAAACCGCCAACGCCACCAGGTCCGTGCCATGTCTGAGATGGTTAATCTCTTTGCAGCAGACGGCGGTGGTTTCCTTGACATCATCGCCAATGACTCGCATACAAATGTGTCTACGGAAAGGATCGAAGAGAGAGGCATCTACTGGCGCCGTCACTCGTACGACGCCGGGTCTCTAATAATATAGGTGCGAAATAAGATATTGCAAGTGTTACGAAGATATGCAATATTATTCTAGTGATTGTCGCATTACACGCTAGTATACAGCTACAGCAGCAGAGGCTTCTGTAGGTGACCCAGAATATGGAAGACGTTATGAGAACCGGTTTTCTATCAATGTAACTAGAGAATAGACAGGGTACACGGCGCAATCACATGCTCACAATGCAGTAATGGGTGGATGGATGTTAGTAACAGACGCAGGCACCTGCCAGGGCGGGAGCCGGGTGTTATTTACAAGCACAGGCTCCGCATAGCTCACAGCTACCAATCATTTTACAATTATGAAATCTACTGATATCACTCCGAGGAATTATACCGGAATCGTGCAAGCCAAAACGAGGACGTAAAGTAAAACTGGAGTAATAAAGAGACAGCTACAGCCAGAGCTCTGACAGGTTACAAGGATGTAACAATGTGACAACCGCAGTCACTGCTGCTAAGTTACCGAGCTACAATAATGAGATATCTACAGCCCGTGATATACAAGGAAACACTGGGGGAATAATGAGACTGCTGGCGCCAATCATCTGTCACGTATCGCTGGTGACATAAGCTACAGTCTATGGTCTTTGCTCCGGTGTAATAAGGAGGCAGCTACAGCCTGTGCTCCGGTGTAATAAGGAGGCAGCTACAGTCTGTGCTCCGGTGTAATAAGGAGGCAGCTACAGACCATAGACTGTAGCTAAGGAGACTACTACAGTGTATGATCTGGTGTAATAAGGAGGCAGTTATAGTCTGGTCTCTGGTGTAATAAGGAGGCAGCTACAGCCTGGGCTCCGGTGTAATAAGGAGGCAGCTACAGCCTGGGCTCCGGTGTAATAAGGAGGCAGCTACAGCCTGTGCTCCGGTGTAATAAGGAGGCAGCTACAGCCTGTGCTCCGGTGTAATAAGGAGGCAGCTACAGCCTGTGCTCCGGTGTAATAAGGAGGCAGCTACAGCCTGTGCTCCAGTGTAATAAGGAGGCAGCTACAGCCTGTGCTCCGGTGTAATAAGGAGGCAGCTACAGCCTGTGCTCCGGTGTAATAAGGAGGCAGCTACAGCCTGTGCTCCGGTGTAATAAGGAGGCAGCTACAGCCTGTGCTCCGGTGTAATAAGGAGGCAGCTACAGCCTGTGCTCCGGTGTAATAAGGAGGCAGCTACAGCCTGTGCTCCGGTGTAATAAGGAGGCAGCTACAGCCTGTGCTCCGGTGTAATAAGGAGGCAGCTACAGCCTGTGCTCCGGTGTAATAAGGAGGCAGCTACAGCCTGTGCTCCGGTGTAATAAGGAGGCAGCTACAGCCTGTGCTCCGGTGTAATAAGGAGGCAGCTACAGCCTGTGCTCCGGTGTAATAAGGAGGCAGCTACAGCCTGTGCTCCGGTGTAATAAGGAGGCAGATACAGTCTGTGCTCTGGTGTAATAAGGAGACATTACACCAGCCTTGGACCATAGACTGCAGCAGTCTCCTCATTACACCAGATCATAGATTGTAGTTGTCTCCTTAGCTACAGTCTATGATCTGAGACTGGTGTAATAAGGAGGCAGCTACAGACCATAGACTGAAGCTAAGGAGACTACTACAGTGTATGATCCGGTGTAATAAGGAGGCAGCTACAGCCTGTGCTCCGGTGTAATAAGGAGGCAGCTACAGCCTGTGCTCCGGTGTAATAAGGAGGCAGATACAGTCTGTGCTCTGGTGTAATAAGGAGACATTACACCAGCCTTGGACCATAGACTGCAGCGGTCTCCTTATTACACCAGAGAATAGACTGTAGCTGCCTCATTACACCAGATCATAGATTGTAGTTGTCTCCTTAGCTACAGTCTATGATCTGAGACTGGTGTAATAAGGAGGCAGCTACAGACCATAGACTGAAGCTAAGGAGACTACTACAGTGTATGATCTGGTGTAATAAGGAGGCAGCTACAGCCTGTGCTCGGGTGTAATAAGGAGGCAGCTACAGCCTGTGCTCGGGTGTAATAAGGAGGCAGCTACAGCCTGTGCTCGGGTGTAATAAGGAGGCAGCTACAGCCTGTGCTCGGGTGTAATAAGGAGGCAGCTACAGCCTGTGCTCGGGTGTAATAAGGAGGCAGCTACAGCCTGTGCTCGGGTGTAATAAGGAGGCAGCTAAAGCCTGGGCTCCGGTGTAATAAGGAGGCAGCTACAGCCTGTGCTCCGGTGTAATAAGGAGGCAGATACAGTCTGTGCTCTGGTGTAATAAGGAGACATTACACCAGCCTTGGACCATAGACTGCAGCAGTCTCCTTATTACACCAGATCATAGATTGTAGTTGTCTCCTTAGCTACAGTCTATGATCTGAGACTGGTGTAATAAGGAGGCAGCTACAGACTATAGACTGAAGCTAAGGAGGCAGCTACAGCCTGTGCTCCGGTGTAATAAGGAGGCAGCTACAGCCTGTGCTCCGGTGTAATAAGGAGGCAGCTACAGCCTGTGCTCCGGTGTAATAAGGAGGCAGATACAGTCTGTGCTCTGGTGTAATAAGGAGACATTACACCAGCCTTGGACCATAGACTGCAGCAGTCTCCTCATTACACCAGATCATAGATTGTAGTTGTCTCCTTAGCTACAGTCTATGATCTGAGACTGGTGTAATAAGGAGGCAGCTACAGACCATAGACTGAAGCTAAGGAGACTACTACAGTGTATGATCCGGTGTAATAAGGAGGCAGCTACAGCCTGTGCTCCGGTGTAATAAGGAGGCAGCTACAGCCTGTGCTCCGGTGTAATAAGGAGGCAGATACAGTCTGTGCTCTGGTGTAATAAGGAGACATTACACCAGCCTTGGACCATAGACTGCAGCGGTCTCCTTATTACACCAGAGAATAGACTGTAGCTGCCTCATTACACCAGATCATAGATTGTAGTTGTCTCCTTAGCTACAGTCTATGATCTGAGACTGGTGTAATAAGGAGGCAGCTACAGACCATAGACTGAAGCTAAGGAGACTACTACAGTGTATGATCTGGTGTAATAAGGAGGCAGCTACAGCCTGTGCTCGGGTGTAATAAGGAGGCAGCTACAGCCTGTGCTCGGGTGTAATAAGGAGGCAGCTACAGCCTGTGCTCGGGTGTAATAAGGAGGCAGCTACAGCCTGTGCTCGGGTGTAATAAGGAGGCAGCTACAGCCTGTGCTCGGGTGTAATAAGGAGGCAGCTACAGCCTGTGCTCGGGTGTAATAAGGAGGCAGCTACAGCCTGTGCTCGGGTGTAATAAGGAGGCAGCTAAAGCCTGGGCTCCGGTGTAATAAGGAGGCAGCTACAGCCTGTGCTCCGGTGTAATAAGGAGGCAGATACAGTCTGTGCTCTGGTGTAATAAGGAGACATTACACCAGCCTTGGACCATAGACTGCAGCAGTCTCCTTATTACACCAGATCATAGATTGTAGTTGTCTCCTTAGCTACAGTCTATGATCTGAGACTGGTGTAATAAGGAGGCAGCTACAGACCATAGACTGAAGCTAAGGAGGCAGCTACAGCCTGTGCTCCGGTGTAATAAGGAGGCAGCTACAGCCTGTGCTCCGGTGTAATAAGGAGGCAGCTACAGCCTGTGCTCCGGTGTAATAAGGAGGCAGCTACAGCCTGTGCTCCGGTGTAATAAGGAGGCAGCTACAGCCTGTGCTCCGGTGTAATAAGGAGGCAGCTACAGCCTGTGCTCCGGTGTAATAAGGAGGCAGCTACAGCCTGTGCTCCGGTGTAATAAGGAGGCAGCTACAGCCTGTGCTCCGGTGTAATAAGGAGGCAGCTACAGCCTGTGCTCCGGTGTAATAAGGAGGCAGCTACAGCCTGTGCTCCGGTGTAATAAGGAGGCAGCTACAGCCTGTGCTCCGGTGTAATAAGGAGGCAGCTACAGCCTGGGCTCTGGTGTAATAAGGAGGCAGCTACAGCCTGGGCTCCGGTGTAATAAGGAGGCAGCTACAGCCTGGGCTCCGGTGTAATAAGGAGGCAGCTACAGCCTGGGCTCCGGTGTAATAAGGAGGCAGCTAAAGCCTGGGCTCCGGTGTAATAAGGAGGCAGCTACAGCCTGGGCTCCGGTGTAATAAGGAGGCAGCTAAAGCCTGGGCTCCGGTGTAATAAGGAGGCAGCTACAGCCTGGGCTCCGGTGTAATAAGGAGGCAGCTAAAGCCTGGGCTCCGGTGTAATAAGGAGGCAGCTACAGCCTGTGCTCCGGTGTAATAAGGAGGCAGCTAAAGCCTGGGCTCCGGTGTAATAAGGAGGCAGCTACAGCCTGTGCTCTGGTGTAATAAGGAGACATTACACCAGCCTTGGACCATAGACTGCAGCAGTCTCCTTATTACACCAGATCATAGATTGTAGTTGTCTCCTTAGCTACAGTCTATGATCTGAGACTGGTGTAATAAGGAGGCAGCTACAGACCATAGACTGAAGCTAAGGAGACTACTACAGTGTATGATCTGGTGTAATAAGGAGGCAGCTACAGCCTGTGCTCCGGTGTAATAAGGAGGCAGCTACAGCCTGTGCTCCGGTGTAATAAGGAGGCAGCTACAGCCTGTGCTCCGGTGTAATAAGGAGGCAGCTACAGCCTGTGCTCCGGTGTAATAAGGAGGCAGCTACAGCCTGTGCTCCGGTGTAATAAGGAGGCAGCTACAGCCTGTGCTCCGGTGTAATAAGGAGGCAGCTACAGCCTGTGCTCCGGTGTAATAAGGAGGCAGCTACAGCCTGTGCTCCGGTGTAATAAGGAGGCAGCTACAGCCTGTGCTCCGGTGTAATAAGGAGGCAGCTACAGCCTGTGCTCCGGTGTAATGAGGAGGCAGCTACAGCCTGGGCTCCGGTGTAATGAGGAGGCAGCTACAGTCTATTCTCCGGTGTAATAAGGAGGCAGCTACAGTCTGGGCTCTAGTGTAATAAGGAGGCAGCTACAGCCTGGGCTCTGGTGTAATAAGGAGGGAGCAACAGTCTATGCTCTGGTGTAATGAGGGAGCAACAGTCTGGGCTCCGGTGTAATAAGGAGGCAGCTACAGTCTGGGCTCTGGTGTAATAAGGAGGCAGCTACAGCCTGTGCTCCGGTGTAATAAGGAGGCAGCTACAGTCTGGGCTCTGGTGTAATGAGGAGGCAGCTACAGCCTATGCTCCGGTGTAATAAGGAGGCAGCTACAGTCTGGGCTCTGGTGTAATGAGGAGGCAGCTACAGCCTATGCTCCGGTGTAATAAGGAGGCAGCTACAGCCTGGGCTCTGGTGTAATAAGGAGGCAGCTACAGCCTGTGCTCCGGTGTAATAAGGAGGCAGCTACAGCCTGTGCTCCGGTGTAATAAGGAGACATTACACCAGCCTTGGACCATAGACTGCAGCAGTCTCCTTATTACACCAGATCATAGATTGTAGTTGTCTCCTTAGCTACAGTCTATGATCTGAGACTGGTGTAATAAGGAGGCAGCTACAGACCATAGACTGAAGCTAAGGAGGCAGCTACAGCCTGTGCTCCGGTGTAATAAGGAGGCAGCTACAGCCTGTGCTCCGGTGTAATAAGGAGGCAGCTACAGCCTGTGCTCCGGTGTAATAAGGAGGCAGCTACAGCCTGTGCTCCGGTGTAATAAGGAGGCAGCTACAGCCTGTGCTCCGGTGTAATAAGGAGGCAGCTACAGCCTGTGCTCCGGTGTAATAAGGAGGCAGCTACAGCCTGTGCTCCGGTGTAATAAGGAGGCAGCTACAGCCTGTGCTCCGGTGTAATAAGGAGGCAGCTACAGCCTGTGCTCCGGTGTAATAAGGAGGCAGCTACAGCCTGTGCTCCGGTGTAATAAGGAGGCAGCTACAGCCTGTGCTCCGGTGTAATAAGGAGGCAGCTACAGCCTGTGCTCCGGTGTAATAAGGAGGCAGCTACAGCCTGTGCTCCGGTGTAATAAGGAGGCAGCTACAGCCTGTGCTCCGGTGTAATAAGGAGGCAGCTACAGCCTGGGCTCCGGTGTAATAAGGAGGCAGCTACAGCCTGGGCTCCGGTGTAATAAGGAGGCAGCTAAAGCCTGGGCTCCGGTGTAATAAGGAGGCAGCTACAGCCTGGGCTCCGGTGTAATAAGGAGGCAGCTACAGCCTGGGCTCCGGTGTAATAAGGAGGCAGCTAAAGCCTGGGCTCCGGTGTAATAAGGAGGCAGCTACAGCCTGGGCTCCGGTGTAATAAGGAGGCAGCTAAAGCCTGGGCTCCGGTGTAATAAGGAGGCAGCTACAGCCTGGGCTCCGGTGTAATAAGGAGGCAGCTACAGCCTGGGCTCCGGTGTAATAAGGAGGCAGCTAAAGCCTGGGCTCCGGTGTAATAAGGAGGCAGCTACAGCCTGTGCTCCGGTGTAATAAGGAGGCAGCTAAAGCCTGGGCTCCGGTGTAATAAGGAGGCAGCTACAGCCTGTGCTCTGGTGTAATAAGGAGACATTACACCAGCCTTGGACCATAGACTGCAGCAGTCTCCTTATTACACCAGATCATAGATTGTAGTTGTCTCCTTAGCTACAGTCTATGATCTGAGACTGGTGTAATAAGGAGGCAGCTACAGACCATAGACTGAAGCTAAGGAGACTACTACAGTGTATGATCTGGTGTAATAAGGAGGCAGCTACAGCCTGTGCTCCGGTGTAATAAGGAGGCAGCTACAGCCTGTGCTCCGGTGTAATAAGGAGGCAGCTACAGCCTGTGCTCCGGTGTAATAAGGAGGCAGCTACAGCCTGTGCTCCGGTGTAATAAGGAGGCAGCTACAGCCTGTGCTCCGGTGTAATAAGGAGGCAGCTACAGCCTGTGCTCCGGTGTAATAAGGAGGCAGCTACAGCCTGTGCTCCGGTGTAATAAGGAGGCAGCTACAGCCTGTGCTCCGGTGTAATAAGGAGGCAGCTACAGCCTGTGCTCCGGTGTAATAAGGAGGCAGCTACAGCCTGTGCTCCGGTGTAATAAGGAGGCAGCTACAGCCTGTGCTCCGGTGTAATAAGGAGGCAGCTACAGCCTGTGCTCCGGTGTAATGAGGAGGCAGCTACAGCCTGGGCTCCGGTGTAATGAGGAGGCAGCTACAGTCTATGCTCCGGTGTAATAAGGAGGCAGCTACAGTCTGGGCTCTAGTGTAATAAGGAGGCAGCTACAGCCTGGGCTCTGGTGTAATAAGGAGGGAGCAACAGTCTATGCTCTGGTGTAATGAGGGAGCAACAGTCTGGGCTCCGGTGTAATAAGGAGGCAGCTACAGTCTGGGCTCTGGTGTAATAAGGAGGCAGCTACAGCCTGTGCTCCGGTGTAATAAGGAGGCAGCTACAGTCTGGGCTCTGGTGTAATGAGGAGGCAGCTACAGCCTATGCTCCGGTGTAATAAGGAGGCAGCTACAGTCTGGGCTCTGGTGTAATGAGGAGGCAGCTACAGCCTATGCTCCGGTGTAATAAGGAGGCAGCTACAGCCTGGGCTCTGGTGTAATAAGGAGGCAGCTACAGCCTGTGCTCCGGTGTAATAAGGAGGCAGCTACAGCCTATGCTCCGGTGTAATAAGGAGGCAGCTACAGTCTGGGCTCTGGTGTAATACGGGTACAGGGGGCTATGCACTGCAGTGGATGGGGGCTCCAGTTATGTGGGGGCACTGGGTCTCTACCATCCCTCGGTGTATGGGGGGAGGTGGGGATACGTGCACAGTCCTGTCAGCCAGTGCAGAGGGGGAGGTGGTACAGCCGGGGACTGGCGGCTGCTGAGGAGGAGGAGGAGGCTGTGAGTTACGTGGACCTTGCTGTGTGCGTGCTGCCCTGTTTGGCCCCGCCCACTATGTCTGTCTCCGGGTCCCGCTCAGACTCGCTCCGCTCCTTCCCCTCCGTAGGGCGTGTCCCCAATGCACGTGGGGGAGAGGCGGGTCCAGACACGTCACCAGTCACACGTAACCCCTTCGATGCCGACCTTCTCCACACAGACGCCAGTTCCTGGCTGCCGGACAGCACGTTTATAGCTGTCATTGTGATCCCAACGAGTCATACGTGAGACGTATATAATACCAGGTGCTCGCAGAGCCCGGTACAGAACATAGAGACTCCATGCTCCCGGTAGTGAGAGGGTTAAGGGGAGAGGCAGGCAGGAGTCATATGACAAGCCCATGTCATGCTATTATGCAAAGTGCTGCTGGAGCATTGCCACCGCCCTGCACGGTAACTCCGGCGAGAACCTGACACTAGCACCGCTCAACTATGCAGCCATAGCCCGTACTGTACCCTGCATTACCATCCCTGTGCCAGCACTGCACCCAGTCACTGCTCCTATAACACTGCAACGACCAGACAATCACTGTAACCAGTGTCTGCAACAAAGTATTACTGCATCCAGGCTTCTAGGAGCCAATCAGCAGCCAGTACTGCAACAATGTATCACTGCTTGACACTGCAACATTCTAACCAGTGTGAATGATCCCCACATATAGTGTATTAGCGCAGCCCCTCCTGATCCAGCGCTGCCCCTGCAGTGCCACCATACACCCCCAGTACCCGGTGCCCCCGTCACTCACCACGTGTCCTCTGTTGCTGCTGCTGGGCTTGCCATTCCAGGAACAGGGCTGCTTGTAATAGTGTCTCCAGGCTCATGTCTCTTGTGTCTTCTCTGCCTCCAGGAATCAATCAGGGCTGTGCTGAGTATCCTCACCCTCCACCACTGGGCGACCAGATCCTTAATCCTACATACAAGGCACCCACAAGCCTGATATGTCACCCCGATCCCCCCACAGATCTTCCAGACAAGAAAAGGGCTGCAACAAGATGGCGATGAGTAACAGAAACACAACAAGAAAAAAAGGGACTCACAGAGCTGTGTGCTACTACCGGCTGCCTGCAAAACCCGGAGACTGGAGCCACGGGAGGGAGGAGCCGGCACTCTGCCCTGGAACACACTGTCATGTCACACTCTCCAGGAGATCACTGCCAGGAGATCTCATCACACACTGTCAGGAGAGGAGATCACTGCCAGGACATTTCTTCACACACTGCTAAGAGATCACTGCCAGGAATCACGCACTGCCAGAAAGGAGCACCACTAGGAATTTTGGGGCCCCTGACTGGGGTCCATTCCCACAATGATACATAACATTGTATACAATTTTATTTTTGACCAAAACATTTTTGAGCCAGACTCTGCACATGCCCACTCAGTATATAGATAGCCCCTGCACTTGCCCACTCAGTATATATATAGTGCTAGCACCTGTCCCCTCAGTATATAGATAGCCCCACAAGTCCACAGGCAGTCCCCCCCCCCCAGTTCACAGCAGACGCCCCCTTTAATGAAATGTCCTGCCAGATGCCCCCTAAATGAAATGTCCTTCCAGATGCCCCCTTAATGAAATGTACTGACAGACGCCCCACTTTAATGACATGTCCTGCCGGACATGTCCGCTTAATGATATGTCCTGTCAGACGCCCCCCTTAATGAAATGTCTTGCCAGATGCCCCCCCCTAATTAAATGTCCTGTCAGATACCCCCTCCTCTTGAAAAAAGAATAAATAAATAAAACCTATACTCACCTTCGGCTTCTCCCGGACCCTGCGGCTCCATCTTTCTCACGGCTCCGCCTTCTGCTCTTCCGGCGCGGATGCATCACTATGACGTGGTGGTGTTGCGGCTGCGTAATGGGGGGAATGGGGAGTTTAGTGGGTACTGTGAGCCCCTCAGGTCCCCCTTTTGATAGGAAAATGGGGGGGGGGGGCCCTTGAACACAGTCCCACTAGACCCCCACATGATGGCAGCTTTACTGCCAACAGGTGATCTCATCACAAACTACCGGGAGATCACTGCCAGGAGATCTCACCACACATCACCGGGAGATCACTGCCAGGAGATCTCACCACACATCACCGGGAGATCAATGCCAGGAGATCTCACCACACATCACCGGGAGATCAATGCCAGGAGATCTCACCACACATCACCGGGAGATCAATGCCAGGAGATCTCACCACACATCACCGGGAGATCAATGCCAGGAGATCTCATCGCACATTACCAGGAAATTTCATCAAACGCTACCAGGAGATCACTGCCAGGACATCTGGTCACACACTACCAGGAGATCACTGCCAGGAGATCTGATCACACACTGCCAGGCCATCTGATCACACACTGCCAGGAGATCACTGCCAGGACATCTTGTCACACACTGCCAGGCCATCTCATCACACACTGTCAGGAGATCTGATCACACACTGCCAGGAGATCACTGCCAGGACATCTTGTCACACACTGCCAGGCCATGTCATCACACACTGTCAGGAGATCTGATCACACACTGCCAGGAGATCACTGCCAGGACATCTGATCACACACTGCCAGGAGATCTGATCACACACTGCCAGGCCATCTCATCACACACTGCCAGGAGATCACTGCCAGTACATCTGGTCACACACTACCAGGAGATCACTGCCAGGAGATCTGATCACACACTGCCAGGAGATCACTGCCAGGACATCTGGTCACACACTACCAGGAGATCACTGCCAGGAGATCTGATCACACACTGCCAGGAGATCACTGCCAGGACATCTGGTCACACACTGATCACACACTGCCAGGAGATCACTGCCAGGACATCTTGTCACACACTGCCAGGCCATCTCATCACACACTGTCAGGAGATCTGATCACACACTGCCAGGAGATTTTGTCACACGCTGCCAGGAGATCACTGCCAGGACATCTCAACAAACACTACCAGGAGATTACTGCCAGGGCAACTCATGACACACTACTAGGAGATCTCATCATACGTTGCTAGGACATCTGGTCACACACTGCCACAAGATCTCATTATACACTGCGAGGACATCTCATCACACACTTCCAGGAGATCACTGAAACTACCCTTGATCAGATAAGGGTTATTCCCTAAGGGTGATGTCACACATGGCGTTTTTGGGCCGTTTTAAGTTAGTGTGTTTTCAGATTTTAAAAAACGCATGCGTTAAGAAACTCATCCATTTTTAAAAATGAATGCGGTTTTTGAAAAGGTGCATGTGTTTCCGTTTTTAACTGTGCAAATTTGAAAAACCGGACTAAAACGCATGCGTTTTCAAAAAACTTGCGTTTCTTACGATCTGAAAATGCACTAACTAAAAACGGTCCAAAAACACCCTAAAAATGCCATGTGTGACATCACCCTTAGGCCAGTGACAGATGTCTTGTTTTTGTCACGACCATTGAATGTTTATGCATGCGTTTTTCGAATGTTCTTCAATTGAAGTATGAAGCAGTGTCTCTTGAAATTTGTTGTCCCTGCTGTTCATGTATTCACATGCATTTTAAAAAACACAACTTCTTTGAAAAGCGCAATAAAAACACACCTCAAACACGCAGACACAAAAAACGCTAGGGAGAAAACTCAAAGTTAAGCCACTTTATCCCAAATACCCATTTAAAAAGCTCATGCATTTTGCAAGGATGCAAAAATGCAATGAAAAAAACACCACATCTGTCACCAGCCTAAGGCAGTGGCACATGTGGCGTTTTGAACCTGTTTTGGGCCTGTTTTTAAGCAGTGTTGAAAAACGCATGCGTTCAAAAAACACATCCATTTTTGACCAGTTTTACCAATTATCTTAATTAAAACGGGCCAAAAACGTGTTCAAAACGCCACGTTTGCCACCACCCTAAGGGTGTGTTCACACTTTTTTTATTGGAGGTTTTAAAATGCAATTCAAAGGCAGTGGGGAGGAGCTTGGCTTAAACGCATATGCGTTTACACTTAAATGTAATATTGTTTACATGGAAAACACTTGGTGCTCAATTCCATTTGCAAGTGTTTCAGGGTAAACGCAGGGGTGTAACTACAGTGGTAGCAGCCATAGCAGCCGTTATGGGGCCCACAGTGTCAGGGGGCCCCTTCATCCAACCTGACAATAAAGAATATGCACCATTATATATTTGCTGTACATTTGTATATGGCAATGTATGTGTGTATATGTGATGTGCATGTTTTTAAGAGTGTATAAATGTGTGTGTATGAACTGTATGTTTCTGTATATCGGTATATAAATGTGTGTGTTTATATGTGAGTGTAATATGCAAAGGGGGGCCCCGTTCAGAAGTCTGCTATGGGGCTCTGTCTATCCTTGTTACGCCCCTGGGTAAACGCATATGTAATGAGCAGAAACTCCTTTCTCCTGTAGTTCACTTGCGTTTCTAAATGCAATTCAAAAGCATCATGTGAACATGGCCCTTGAATCAAGGAGCATGCTTCAGATGGATAGAGCGTGCAGAGGAAGGGACTGTCAGGGCGCATTCACACGATGCGTTGCGCGTTGCATTTTTGACGCATTCCACTGGCTTCAGCCTTGATTACATGCTAAGGTTACATTGCGTTTCCACTGCATCTGCTAAAACGCAATATAACCTTAGCATGTAATCATGGCTGAAGCCAGTGGAATGCGTTAGAAAAGCAACGCATCGTGTGAATGCGCCCTAAGGGATTGTGATATTTGAAACAATCATAGTACAGTGCTGCTGTTCCATGAGGAAGTAGGGACTCTTATGCATCATATACCACTATGCACTCTGGTCGCTCCAAAAAAATCAGACTGGTGCACCATCTGTGATTCACTGACTGACCGTGGCTAGGTGCCACTGGACCACAGCTGTACATGCCCAGGTAAAATCTGCAGCAGGTTACAATACCAGTTAATTTTACACCTTACATTGCAGCAGGGAGCCCTACCGTGTAGCTCTTCACCTCTTGTTGGTGAAGGTCTCTCTTGTTATACAGAGGCTCAGTGGTGACATTGTGACAGCAGCGCACACCTTTTATACGGTGTCGTCTGTTTTAGGGTGTAGCGGGAGTGAATTCTCGCTGAGCACCTGTATACAAAGACTAGATGTGACAATAGGAGTCATATTTTCTTCTTTTTTTCACCATATGGGGCCAGAACGGAAAACCCTTTCTTAACCCTTTTCCACAAAATAGGGAATAAGTGTCTGATCACTGGGGTCTGACTGCAATTTATTAAAGGAATTGTCCGGGATCAGAAAAAAGTTTATATACTACAGGGAGGTGTATTAACATTTTATACTTATCCCTCTCCGCGCTCTTGTTCTCCTGCAGCAATCGGTTACTGACGATTTCTATATGTATACAGAGGCCACAGCAGGACATTCAGGTTTCAGTTGTTCCACATCACAGATGTTTATTGTTTTAATAACCCCCCCCCCCCCCCTCCTAGCCATATGAATTTTTTTATAATCCTAGACAACCCCTTTAACTATCAACAGGATTGGAAGAGTGTGTTGTCTCTAGGATCCTCAGTAATCACAAGAACGTGGATGGTGCTTCTCCCACTGTAGTGGATTATAATATGGCGGTCTAGGCGGTAGCCCAGGACCCAAGCTTTCTAGGGGGCCCATGGTCACTCAAACCACCCACCAAATTTTACACTGAGAAGAGCCGTCATCCATGAAATCCTTGTACATCTGTTCCTGCTTTAAATACACATACACAATAGCCATACACAATAGCCATTTTTTAAAGGAAACCTACCACTTGAACACTTTTTAATGTTTATATCTGAAGCACCTTCGGTGCACCAAGCGCGCGACCGTGCGTGTGCCTACATAGGAAGTGCTGAAAAGCCAGTGAGGGCACGCGCTTGGTGCGCCGAATGTTTATATCTGAAGGTGCTTCAGATATAAACATTAAAAAGTGTTTAAACCGCAATACAGCGGTTTAAGAGAATAACGAAAGTAAGCTCCGGCACCAGCTCACCCGGAGCTGGTGCTCGGTATTTGCAGCTTACACCTACCATTTCAAGTGGTAGGTTTCCTTTAATGACCTTTGTAGGTCCGCCAAAGGTCCTAAAACCACAGATTGAAAGCAAAAAGAAGCGACACATCCTCCATTTCCCAAGAAGCTTGATTCTAGCACCATATAATATTACAATAATAATATTCATACATCCTAGGGCCCCTTGCTGTCTTAAAGGCTACATTCACACTGCCGTTGCCCGCAATACCGTAGCACGGCGGGCAACGGCAGCGCACGGGGAGAGGAGGAGGGGTGAGCGCAGCTAACCCTTGCCCCTCTCCATAGGAAGATATGGCGCACGGCGCCATACTACGTGCGCCCATTGCCGTCTATGGGGGGACGAATATCGGCCATATATATACGTTGGCCGTATATACGTCCCCCATACGGCAGTGTGAATGTAGCCTTAATCTGCCCCTGGTTTCCCAATGAAATTCAGGGATCACATCTGCAGGTTGAGACACAATTCTGTGGGACTGATGGAAATGTGAAGCTTCATGTATATTCATCAGTGATATAGAACATCATCACAGTGTACCAGTACCCAGTGACAAGCCCTTCTATAGGACACTATAACAAGTGCCAGAGCCCCTGCAGAATGCATCAGTAGCATAGAGACGTTGTCCTGCAGTGTGAATGGCATCCTGTGAGTATTTTATAGCCGCACGCCGGCTACTATTAACCTGTTCGTGCCCCGGTGACATCAGGCGGCTTCCCTATGGCAGACTCCCAGTGTGTGCTGCACTCCGCCTCCCCCTCTCCCCGGCACGTCGCGCGCCATCGGGAGATCCAGTCCGGGTGTTCCAGACGCCCCGCCCCCCTGCAGTGCGTTTGCATCTCATTAAAATATGTCATTCCCAGTTCAGCCAATCAGAAGACGGGACAACAAGGCATGGATCAGCTCCACATGGACACCCAGCTCTGTCTGACGCCGAGGGACGGCCATTTAAAGGGGAAGCCGGGTTTTTTTTTTCTTATACTGGTTTCGGTGTAAAAGTCACGGGGTTGTTGTACACACGAGTCATGTCCGTATATACCGGGATACACAGATGAATGTCATATCTACATTATGTCGCAATATAGAGTGTTTGGTAAGAGATCCACACTGCTGATGCCTTACCCTATGGAATAAACCTCACACGTTATTATTAAAAATATAGTCGGGTCACCAGAACATGTCTGTGATTAGTGTGGACTTGTTAAGGGTGTGTTCACATACTGCAGTTTGAACACAATTGTATGTGCAGGTGATTGCACCTCATGCACCTGAAAGCTCATACACAGGAGGGCAACCTGCGTATTTCTACATTGCAGATGTAGCATCCGGTAACATAACCACCACCGGTCAGTTTGTGTTCCAGATTTTCTTGGGTTATTTGATATTGCTGATCTATCCACAGGATAAACCATCGGAACGTTAAACGTACTGCGTTTCCGATGCACCACCGCCGCAGATTGCACAAAGTCTTCTGTTAACGTCGTCTTCTAGTGGATAGATCCTCATCAATCCCCACGCAAGCGTTTAGGTGTAAGTGCATCTGTGCACAGGACAAGCTGTTCCCCCACTACCTATGAAACGCGGCATGTGAACGCCACGTCTCCTTTATTTCATCAGTGTTTTTGCAGATGATTTTATTATGAGACACGACCAGGAGAGATTGAACGGGCAGAACAGGTGCAAATGGTTTCAATTGTGCGTTGATCTATGACCACAAAACAACCGCGGCGGTCCATTTTTGCAGTCTGTATGTCGTCAATATATAATCTATTTCTGAGTTGTGTGTCGGCAAAAATAGTTCATATGTCATCAGTTTTTGCTTGTCCAAAACTATCGAAAGGCCAAATGATTGTGTTACTTAGGGTGAAGACACACATGGCGTTTTGTTCCGTTTTTAAGCATCCATTTTTGACCAGTTTTAATTAAGATAATTGGTAAAACCTGTCAAAAACTGATGCGGTTTCAAAAAACATGTTTTTTTTTTTTACACTTTTAACACGTGTTTTTTAACGGACTGTTTCAAAACTGACCAAAAACGGGTTCAAAACGCCATGTGTGGCATCAACCTTATAAACCAGTGATAGCGAACCTTTTACAGACTGAGTGCCCAAACTACAATCGAAAGCCACATATTTTTTTTACAAAGTGCAAAATGCCGATTTAAATTAACATATTGCTCCCTGCCGTGTCACAGATTCGAACATATTGGCATCCTGAAGACACCAATACAGTAGAAAGATGGAGAAATTCAGATTATTGTTGTAGCTTCCCTCTAAGGTCCCCTTAACAGGATGAATCGCAGGCCCTGAGAAGGGGCTTCAATGATAATCCAGCTCTGCCCACTCCTCCCTGGCACGTTCTGGGCTACCTGTGACCTTGTGCTGAGTGATGGCCTGGGTGCCCACAGAGAGGGCTCCAAGTGCCACCTGTGGCACCCGTGCCATAGGTTTGCCACCACTGTTATAAACCATGTAACCTGTGGCATCAACATTCTTCATGTTTTCACAGACACCTTTAGCAATAGGACCTGCACTGAGTTTTCTGCAGCCTCCAAAAGATCAGTTTAAAACAAAAAAAAAGGGCAGCACAAGGTTTATGTGCTCCCTCCGCTTGCAGGCAAAACCTCATTGGCGGTGCTCGATGCCTAAATGCAAGGCAAGGCCAAGTGTGAACATTGCCTAAACTACTATGTTGGCAAAGTAGCAACACAAGCATGGCCTTTCCACAGTTACTACCTCTTGCAGTACCACTGAGATAGCCGGAGCAGCGGGTCACTCATGGCTGGGCTGGCCCGTTCATATCCATGGAGCTAATGGAGATTGCAGAGTGTGGTGCTTGGCAATCTCCATCAGCTCCACAGAG
The DNA here is from genome assembly GCF_040894005.1 of Engystomops pustulosus. Taxonomy (NCBI): domain Eukaryota; kingdom Metazoa; phylum Chordata; class Amphibia; order Anura; family Leptodactylidae; genus Engystomops; species Engystomops pustulosus. The sequence goes on from NC_092412.1 coordinate 218,745,524, forward strand.
ATGAACAGGGAAGCCCGGCTGCTCCAGCTATCCCGGTTGTGCAAAAGGGCTACATGGGACCCCCTTTTGTTGTGATCCTTGGGGGTCCCATCACTGAGACCCCCACCGATCAGCAAGTTACTAACTTGCTTCATGGGAAATCCCTTTAAGGTTTTCCCACTTAATCCACCCCTGTATTTTTCTTAATGAAATATTAATACTACATGATAACTTGTTTATGTGGAGGGTGTCACTGGTTATGAACACTCATAGATAAATGTACACAAGTTAATGACTTGTTTTTCCGTTATTGCTAAACTTTAACTTCCTGTTCCACTAGGCCCAGGTAACAGGAAGAGGGAAGGTGTTTTTTATTCTGCTGCAGGTCTGTAAACAAACGTGTAAAATTCTCTTTTGGAGTTATGGTGCAGAGCAAATATAAACTAGAAAAACAATGTACCCTGCACACTACATAATTGTAATATTTAGATTTGTTGTTCCTATATTCATATATGTTGCCAAATAGCCGCATTGTATATCTTTTCCCTCCCATTGGTTTGCATGTAAATCTATGGCTGATATGGGCTAAATACAAGGACAAGGTAAAAAGGTAAAGATCATTTTAGCCTTTGACATTGGTTTGCATTGGAGCTGTAGCTTCTAGTTTGCAAACGTGATGCTCTGAGGACACATCCTCCTGTCTGTCATTGCTGTACCTTTTTTTCCTCCTATTTTTTTTTTCTTAGAAGGTTTGGGACCCTCAACAATGTTAACAAGTGTTAACATTGTGTTTTCCATGCGTTTAGTAAAAAGGTTGAAAATCCAATGTTAACTGCGTGTGTCATTGAAACTCCAGGTGTGAACAGGGCCTTAGCCACCTGCGTGCCATACTGCATCTTTGGGTGCTGTCGCACAGTGCGTTCTTGGACCGTTTTAAAATGCACTGAAAATACATGCGATTTACATTTTTACCATGTGTTTGGCTGGTTTGCATCTGTTTTTTTGCATTTCTGCTAGTGTAAGCAGCGGTGAAAATGTTAATACAGGATTCAACATGGTAAACCTGCAAAAACGCATACTTTTCCAATGCGTTTAAAAGCATTCAAAAGTTTAAAAGACTGCACCTTAACTCTTGGGTGGTTCGGCAGTTAGGCCGCGGTCACACGTTCCGCTAGCAGTCCGTTCATAACACAGCGCTAGCGCACAGGGGGCCGGGCCTTGGTGCGCCCGATCACATGTGTTTCTCTAGAAACGCATATGCGATCGGGCCAAGGCCCGCCCCCTGTGCGCTAGCGGCGCATTATGAATGGACTGCTAGCGGAACGTGTGACCACGGCCTTATGTGCCTGCTGAGGCCAATCAGTAGTTGGAGAATCGGTCACATTCAGGCAGAGGAGAGAGAATGCTGACATTAATGGTGAAAGTCATTTGACCACTGACACTACGGTCCAGCCAGTGCAACAGAATAAACTGCATGGGTTGTAGGATGTCTTGATTTGCTTAGTATTCACATACAGTAGGTCTCATGTGCCATGTTAGCCATTGTATCTAAAGTTTTATTCATGTATAATTATTCTTATTTATGTATTCTGCTACAAATGTCTGCAGCAATTTGTACTGCAGATTTTTTATTTTTTTGAGATCTCATCCGCTATGCTTTAAATGCACCTGTCACCCTAAAAAACTGCTCTAGGAGATGCTTACTAAAGTTATTGGCAGTGTTAAACTACTAGCTTTATGGTAACCTTCTGATAAAGCTAAAAAACACTGCACTGCCATACCCTGAGAACACCGGACCGAGCTTACAGCGGTCTGGCGTATTCATGAGGGGGGCAGTCCTAGGTGCTGCTTCTTCCCCGGGCCTCTCCTCCCACGTCACAGGCCGGGGGTGACTGCAAGGATTCATGTGGCAGTCTCCGCCATTTTGTACCACCCCCTCATAAATAGCTCGGTCCGGTGTTCCGGGTATGGCAGTGCAGTGTTTGCTAGCTTTATCAGGAGGTTCTGATAAAGCTAGCAGTTTAACACCGCAAAAGACGAGGCGTACATAATTACCTGACGGAGCGCCGATTGTGAGTTATGACAAGGCCGGAGCGGTGCCTGAGCTTCATTATTTGTCCAAAGTCGGTTTTTGCCTGACCAAGATGTGTTCCGGAATCAGCAGCACAGAGCCCAGAAGTAAGTGCCTTTAGCTGAGGGCGCATTCACATGTTCTGCTAGCGCACAGGGGGCGGGGCTCAGGCCGATCGCATATGTGTTTCCTGGTAAACGCATGCGTTTTTCTGAAGACGCATATGTGATCGGCCCGAGCCCCGCCCCCTGTGCGCTAGCATAGCGTTATGAACGCAACGCTAGCGTAACGTCACACAGTGTGTGTTGGTTGCTTTTATTATTTAGTTTTGAAACGCATTGCAACAGCTGAGGAGAGGTGATTTGCCTAATTACATTACTGTTAACATTTGTGTTTACAAAACGCAGTGCAAACACTATTTTAACGCATGCTGTAACAATGCTAACGCAAATGTTAATAGTAATGTAATTAGAAAACGTTGCAAGTTTTTACGCAAATAACCTCTAGTCCAGAGAAGGCCTTGGCAAACATTTGGCAAACAGACTCGCACGACTCATTTATCAACAACTAAGGGTGATGCCAAACGTGGCGTTTTGAACGCGTTTTTGGCCATTTTTTAAGCAGTCTGTCAAAAAATGCATGCGTTTTTGACCAGTCTGAATTAAGATAACTGGTGAAACCTGTAAAAAACGGATGTGTTTTCAAAAACGCATGCGTTTCTCAACGGACTGCTTAAAAACGGCCAAAAAGGCATTCAAAATGCCACGTGTGGCATCACTCTAAGGCCGCGGTCACACGTACCGCTAGGCGTCCGTTCATAACGCGACGCTAGTGCACAGGGGGAGGTCCTCGGCATGTGCTTCCGGGCCGAGGACCTCCCCCTGTGCGCTAGCGTCGCGTTATGACGGACACCTAGCACTACACGTGACCGCGGCCTTAGATGAATTGGGCAAAACCTGACCAAAAAAATCTCTAAAACTAGTCAAACATTTCCAGACTTGGGATAAATGCCCCCTGATGTGTGAACACAGCCGAACAAAGATGTGTTTAGACCTAAATACTTGTGTTCGAGAACTAGCAACAAGCGTTGCTACTTACCAAGCGTGAGCGTTTAGAGTGCGTTCACACGTCCAGTTTTTCAGATGCAGTTTTTGATATCCAAACCATGAATGAAGTGGGAAAAAAGGGGAATAGCAACTCTCCATTAGGCCTGTGGCACACATGGCGTTTTGAACCCGTTTTTGGGCCGTTCTTAAGCAGTCCGTTAAAAAACACACGCTTTTGAAAAACGCATCCGTTTTTGACTTCTACAAATTATCTTAATTAAAACGGGTCAAAAACGGATGCGTTTTCAAAAAAAGCATGTTTTTTAACAGAATGCTTAAAAATGGCCCAAATACGGGTTCAAAACGCCACGTGTGCCGCCGGCCTAATATGTTTTCGCCCATTACCATCCCCACCTGCTTTTGGCTTTAAAAACTGCATCAGAAAAACACTCCTTGTGAATGCGAGCTTAGGTCTAAATACATCTATTATTATTATGGAGTAGCTCCTGTTGCGCTTAAATTTAGTTTTTAAAATGCATCCCAATCGCAACACGTAAAGGTGGCGTCAACGAATCTCCTAAATAAGGCCGTCCATCAGGCCAACACATGAAAAGTGGTGCGTTCTTCTTACATCAGAGTGGAAAATGTCAAGACAAGTGTAACAGAGCGAACAGGTCACATGAACAATGGCGCGCTACTACGTCACCACGGAGAGCGGCAAATATGGTCACAAGTCCAAAATTTGCCTTGCTTTGAATACAGAATTATTTAGAGCTGCTGGGTTTTGGGTGACGAGTGGTAACTGGTCATGTGACATTTGCATTTAATTGTGTTTTACATAACAACCAATCAAATTTCTTCTTTCATTTCCCAAACGGGCTGTAAGAAATGAGAGCTGGGATGTGGTTGGTTCCTAACGGCTATGACTCTCACCCGCTGATGGTCACCTATGCGTTGTTCCTGGGCGGCGCTGCTCACCCGGGGTGACCTGCCATTACCTCCCGGCATGCCCTACCAGCCGCACAGATGCGGGTCACACGGCCCTGTGCGGCAGTGACAGGGTTACAGCAGGGTGTGTCCCCTGCCCCGTGATGAGTGTTTCCCCCTCATGGTGGGCCGGGCGTGCGCTGCTACGTTTCACAATCATTTTCCGAGAGAGAGAAACAACGTGGAGGGGGGAGGAGCCGGATCCGGGGATTACACAAACGCGTGATACGGTGGGAGGAGCCTCTTAGGGAAGGGAGACCACGCCCTCTGCTCAGTGCTGGGCCCGGCTTCTTAAAGCGGCAATATTCTGCACAACTCTGTTAACTGTTCCATCACCGTAGCTCACTGATGTCAGGAACATCCTGTGTTCTGGTAAATCGTAGCCTCAGAAGTCAGTATATGCACAGAAGGAAAATTAACATGATATATATATGATGTGCCTTCTATTGTACTCTGGTATCAGCCATTCCAGATTGTAGATAGATTTTTTTTTTTTTGCAGGAATCTACATCCTGTATCCCCAGAAATATTCTAAAAAATCTCAGGAATCAGTGATCCTAACACAAAGGGGACGTATATAGTGCAGATTTTCTGCTGCGTCCCTGGAATCCACAGTAATTGTAATTCCTTTTCTATGCAGATTTTGTTAAATGACAAATTAAATGACAAGGATTTACTGCAGATTTTACGTCATCTAAAATGTGAAATTTTCCAAATCTAAAAAAAAAAGTTGTCTCAATTTTAATGTCAGAATGTGGATGTGGATGACTTTTGATAAAAGATGCAGTGGTGCCGCATCCCTCCCAACTTTTGTCCTGCCCCTTGTCCCCACCCCCACACATAGTACAATGGCCCCCACATAGTATACTGCCCCTTCCTGAGGCCAACCCCTGTGCCGCCCTCAAGGACCCATATAATACCCCTCAATGCAACTCCGCATCATATAAACCGCTTTTTAATTTTATCCTCCCTTTACTTTTGTGGCCTCCTGTCCTCCTCCACAGGGGCTTAACTAGGAGAGGCCGGGCGCCATAGCAGACTTCTGAATGAGGCCCCCTTAACACCAGGCAGTCATCTTTTCCCCTGGGGGTTGAGGTGACGTATCTTTCTCAGCAATTCCAGACTTTCTCATCTGAGTTCCCAACTCATCTGTGTACTGTAGAAGATTTCACTGTTGTATAAATATAATGTACAACGTGCAGCATAGTATCTAATATAATGGTGCACATCCTCCATTTTTTAGTGTCAGGTCAGATTCTGGGGTCCCCTGACCTGACACACTGCCGCCCCGCCGTCCCCTCGTGCGGTGGCCTCCTGCCGTGCCCCGCCGTCCCCTCGTACGGTGGCCTCCTGCCGTGCCCCGCCGTCCCCTCGTACGGTGGCCTCCTGCCGTGCCCCGCCATCCCCTCGTACGGTGGCCTCCTGCCGTGCCCCGCCGTCCCCTCGTACGGTGGCCTCCTGCCGTGCCCCGCCGTCCCCTCGTACGCCGGCCTCCTGCCGTGCCCCGCCGTCCCCTCGTACGCCGGCCTCCTGCCGTGCCCCGCCGTCCCCTCGTACGCCGGCCTCCTGCCGTGCCCCGTCTCCCCTCGTACGCCGGCCTCCTGCCGTGCCCCGTCTCCCCTCGTACACCGGCCTCCTGCCGTGCCCCGTCTCCCCTCGTACGGCGGCCTCCTGCCGTGCCCCGTCTCCCCTCGTACGCCGGCCTCCTGCCGTGCCCCGTCTCCCCTCGTACGCCGGCCTCCTGCCGTGCCCCGTCTCCCCTCGTACGCCGGCCTCCTGCCGTGCCCCGTCTCCCCTCGTACGCCGGCCTCCTGCCGTGCCCCGTCTCCCCTCGTACGACGGCCTCCTGCCGTGCCCCGTCTCCCCTCGTACGACGGCCTCCGGCCTGGCCAGCCTCCGGCCGGGCCAGCCTCCCCTCGTACGCCGGCCTCCGGCCGTCCCCCGTCTCCCCTCGTACGCCGGCCTCCGGCCGTCCCCCGTCTCCCCTCGTACGCCGGCCTCCGGCCGTCCCCCGTCTCCCCTCGTACGCCGGCCTCCGGCCGTCCCCCGTCTCCCCTCGTACGCCGGCCTCCTGCCGTCTCCCCGTTTCTGGGTATTAAATGGAAAAAAAACAAACTTTGCTTCTTCCCTTTCCTCCTCACCCCTCTGAGATGACAAAGGAGGGGAATCTCCACAATCTTCGGTATAGAGCACAGCAGAAACGTGTGGAGGCAGCAGGACCTGATCCTGCCTCCTGGTCCCTGCTCTGCAGCTCTAGTGAGTAGGGCGGGACAGTCTGGGACCGCGCCCAAAAACTGGAACTGTCTCACCAAATCTGGGACAGTTGGGATCTATGGTGCCAGGAGTAAAATATTCAAGTCACAAAGGAAAACCCTAACCCTCCATCCTTCCTGTGCCCCCCCCCCCCCACTATAAAATACCCCATTTTCAGGTTGTCCCCATTTTACATACCCACTTTCTGTAGCTCCATCTTTATAATGTCCATTTTGTATAGTCCTTCCTTTCTGTAACTTCCTGGGGTATACCCCCTTTTCCTGTAGCACCTTCATTTAAAGGCAGTGTACCACCTCCACCAAACATTACAATCTGCTGGAGGCATGCTATTTAGAAATGCTTTGTCATTTCGGACATATCATTATTATTATTATGCTGCTTATGAGAGATTCCCATTTGAATCTGTATGTTAATGAGGCAGTTGGTGCCCCCAGTTTGTATTCTCTGCATCCGGTGCACTATTCCTCCTTACATCACCTACTCCTTCTACAAGTGTCCCTCCATGCTTAACACAAAGCAAAATTTCCTGCTTGGATAGATAGAGCAGTGGTCCAGGCAGGATTATCAGTGCTCTAGGTACTAAGTGCAGGGTCAGACTGGCGCAGTGTACTGGTGGGCCTCAACACCTTTTGGCTTTGCCCCCACTGCCACTGACTCCTGTCTCCGTTTAGATAGAGTTGAATCAGAGCTATTAGCTGTCAGCGATCATCGCAGTTCCTCTGCTGCAGCTGTATGTAAAGGACGGGAGGCGTGATGTGACACACAGCACACAGGAGCTACAGAGGTACAAGAGGAGAGCTGCTGGGGATTCGGGAAAGGTGAGTATCTGTAGTTAATAATTAAGTTGAAACAAGAAAAGGAGGAGTAGAGGGGGATAACCAGATGAGGGGGTGATGATAAGGGGCCCACCGGATGCGGGAAGATAAGGGGTCACAATTCAGGGGAAGAGTGAGCATGGCACAATATGAGGGGAGATAAGAGCCACAAGATAAGGGGGGCCACAGGGTGAGATGACACAATATAGGGCAGTGATGGCAAACTTTTTAGAGGTCGAGTGCCCAAACTGCAAGCCAAAACCTGTATATTTTTTGCAAAGTGCCAACACAACAATTCAAGAAGTAACTCACCGTACAGTGCCTACAAGTAGTATTCAACCCCCTGCAGATTTAGCAGGTTTGATAAGAAGCAAATAAGTTAGAGCCTTCAAACTTCAAACGAGCAGAATTTATTAACAGATGCATAAATCTTACAAACCAAAAAGTTATGTTGCTCAGTTATATTTTAATAAATTTTAAACATAAAAGTGTGGGTCAATTATTATTCAACCCCTCAAACCACCAGAATTCAGTTTGGTTCCCCTAAAGTATTAAGAAATAGTTCAGGCACAAAGAACAATGAGCTTCACATGTTTGGATTAATTATCTGTTTCTCCAGCCTTTTCTGACTATTTAAGACCCTCCACAAACTTGTGAACAGCACTCATATATGATCAACATGGGAAATACAAAGGAGCATTCCAAGGCCATTAGAGACAAGATCGTGGAGGGTCACAAGGCTGGCAAGGGGTACAAAACCCTTTCCAAAGAGTTGGGCCTACTTGTCTCCACTGTTGGGAGCATGATCCGGAAGTGGAAGTCTTATGGAACTACTGTTAGCCTTCCACAGCCTGGACAGCCTTTGAAAGTTTCCTCCCGTGCCGAGGCCAGGCTTGTCCGAAGAGTCAAGGCTAACCCAAGGATAACAAGGAAGGAGCTCTGTGAAGATCTCATGGCAGTGGGGACATTGGCTCCAGTCAATACCATAAGTTACGTACTCCACCGCAATGGTCTCCAGACGAGCACGTAAGGTACCTTTACTTTCAAAGCGTCACGTCAAGGCTCGTTTACAGTTTGCTCATGATCACTTGGAGGACTCTGAGACAGACTGGTTCAAGGTTCTCTCACCTGATGAGACCAAGATCGAGATCTTTGGTGCCAACCACACACGTGACGTTTGGAGACTGGATGGCACTGCATACGACCCCAAGAATACCATCCCTACAGTCAAGCATGGTGGTTGCAGCATCATGCTGTGGGGCTGCTTCTCAGCCAAGGGGCCTGGCCATCTGGTCCGCATCCATGGGAAGATGGATAGCACGGCCTACTTGGAGATTTTGGCCAAAAACCTCCGTTCCTCCATCAAGGATCTTAAGATGCATGGTCATTTTATCTTCCAACAAGACAATGACCCAAAGCAGACAGCCAAGAAAACCAAGGCCTGGTTCAAGAGGGAAAAAATCAAGGTGTTGCAATGGCCTAGTCAGTCTCCTGACTTTAACCCAATTGAAAACTTGTGGAAGGAGCTCAAGATTAAAGTCCACATGAGACACACAAAGAACCTATATAACTTGGAGAAGATCTGCATGGAGGAGTGGGCCTAGATAACTCCAGAGACCTGTGCCGGCCTGATCATGTCTTATAAAAGACGATTATTAGCTGTAATTACAAACAAGGGTTATTCCACAAAATATTAAACCTAGGGGTTGAATAATAATTGACCCACACTTTTATGTTTAAAATTTATTAAAATATAACTAAGCAACATAACTTTTTGGTTTGTAAGATTTGTGCATCTGTTAATAAATCCTGCTCTTGTTTGAAGGCTCTAACTTATTTGCTTCTTATCAAACCTGCTAAATCTGCAGGGGGTTGAATACTACTTGTAGGCACTGTATATACTCGTGTATAAGCCGAGTTTTTCAGCACAAAAAATGTGCTGAAAAACGTCCCCTCGGCTTATACACGAGTCTATTACCCCAAAAAAATTACCCACTTAAAAAAATAAAATTAAATACTTACCCTCCGATGTCAGCGCGGCTCCCCGATGTCGGCGCGACTTACCGATGTCAGCGCATCCCGTCTTCTCCGCGGCTCCTTTTCTCTCTTCTTTCTTCTATCATCGACGCGGCCATGTTTTCTTCATGGTCGCGCATACTATGACATCAGCAGCGGCCGCGTCATAGTATGCGCCTGCTAGAAGAAAACATGGGCGCGGGAAGAGTGAAGAGGAGCCGCGGAGAAGAAAGAAGACGGGACGCGCTGACATCGGGGACATCGGGAAGCCGCGCTGACATCGGGAAGCCGCGCTGACATCGGAGGGTGAGTATATAAGTTTATTTTTTTAAGGGCCGTGGGGGCAGGCTGTATACTACTAGGGACAGGCTGTATACTACTAGGGACAGGCTGTATACTACAGGGGGGCTGCTGTATACTACTAGGGGCTGCTGTATACTACTGGGGGCTGCTGTATACTACTGGGGGCTGCTGTATACTACAGGGGGGCTGCTGTATACTACAGGGGGGCTGCTGTATACTACTAGGGGCTTGCTGTATACTACTAGGGGCTTGCTGTATACTACAGGGGGCTGCTGTATACTTCTAGGGGCTGCTGTATTCTTCTGGGGGCTGGCAGGCTGTATACTACTGGGGGCTAGCAGGCTGTATACTACTGGGGGGGTTTGACCAATGCATTTCCCACCCTCGGCTTATACTCGAGTCAGTAGTTTTTCCCAGTTTTTGGTGGTAAAATTAGGGGTCTCGGCTTATACTCGGGTCGGCTTATACTCGAGTATATACGGTATTACAATCTTCTTGCTCCGTTCTATACCACAGCTTTCAATTGGCCTGAGGGCACCAGTATCTTTGTCTGAAGGAGTACAAATTTGGATTGCCGCTGGAGCTTCCCTTGATAGCCCCCTGAACAAGAAGGTTCAGGGGTCGCACAGAAGGAGCTCCAAGGATAACTTGACCCTGTCCACACCTCCTCTCTCCTGCAGTCTCAGGTATACCAGGATGCTTTACATTAAAATAATGCTAAGCATGGCAAGTCCAGGGACTGCAGGAGGATCCATGTCTGGCAAACTCTGCCATGGGGCAACAGCCTGAGTGCCCACTGAGAGGGCTCTAAGTGCCACCTCAGGCACCAGTGCCATAGGTTTGCCACCACTGATATAGGGGGTTGAGGGGGCTACAATGGGTGGAGTTAAGACTGGCGTTCAAAATGTATCCTTACCAAAGGGTTTTCTTGTACAAAATATTTGACTACACTTTTTAATATAGTAAGGAAAACCATTCCAACCATGTATAGTATCCTCATGTGAGGCTAAGGATTGCTGCACATTTTTGACATTTAGTGTTAAATTGTTATTACATAAAGATTGTTTACATTGTGCTCTTAAGACACATCACAGGATGGAAGTATTCCCCAATGTATCCCTAAAAAATATTTTATGCCATTGTAGAAAGTATACATTGTCTGTTTTTCTGTGGCGTTTCCGTTATCTAATCCTCACTAAGGTTGAACGGACCCGATATTTTTTTTTATGATATGTAATTGTTAAATGATCATTTTTTTTCTTAATGAAAAAAAAATCTGTACAATGTACTGGAAAGCTGAATACATTTTTTTTTTAAAATTGTTGAAATCGGGAAAAAAAAAACCTGTTTCACCATTTTCTTTTTGACTTTGATGGCTTTCAAATGGCAGGTAGCAAATTAATATAGATCTGCTATGTGCATTACTGCACTCTCTTTGTGTATACTTTATAGCAGAGGTGTAGCTACCAGGGGGCACGGGATGGGGATTGGGGGGTCGTGGCTTCACATTTTGGCACTTTGGGGGCCCACTCCCTAGGTTCCCTCTCTATATGTCTCTACAATAGACCTCACGAATAGAGGCGAAAGCAGTGACTTAGTGCTCTAGAGTATATGGTTATACATGTGTGCCTGACACACATGTATTACGATTTATCTTCTGGACCTGTGAGTCCTCCAATGGTCCTGAAAGGGTGCAGCGCTGCTGGCTGAGGGAGACCTGTGAGGTAACTACGGATGGTATGTGTCGCTGTGTCTGCCGGTTTGTCTGTGTATCTCTGTCTCCGTTGTCACTCCTTCATACTTTGTAATGTATCTTATCAAAAAAGTATATCCAAAGTTTTTTATATTTAAATACTGATCCACACAATTGAAAGAATAGCCTTAATCCTAGCAACACAGACTATGTGCTGGCAAGACCAACCGCAGTGTAGAGCATGGGAATTTGTGCATCATAGTGATATATGATACAAGGAGTCCCTGCTTCCCCACTGTGATCAGAATTTGGTACTGCAGTTTTAAATGGAAACAGGGATTCCTTGTATCATATATCAATATGGAGTCCCATCCCGGGCACTGGTCAGTCTCTGAAATTTGGCCTGCGCATGGTCCATTATTCACAGACCATACCATGCCATATATTGGGGACAGGTACAATCCACCAATTATAGCGTGCAACGTAAAACCGGACATATTGGGTATTTCCCATGAAAGAAAATTCTCAAATCTCAACCCCCTAGTGATGTTAACACAATAAAAATACATTTTAAACCTTTACTTCACAATTTTACTCTGTTTGCTGTTTTGGCTCCTGCCACTCAATGATGTTCAGTGTAAAATCCCAGGGTGTGGACGGGAACTCTCTAAGCAGACACTTCATGAAGCCTCTAGTGCTGTGAGATGCTGTGTGCTGACAATGTGCTTAGATTATCAAGGTCCAGGTTAATATACATTTTCATTTACCTTGTGAACATTCACTATTATCTGACACGTAGAAAGAGATGATGCGATGCCTATTACACACAATGTCAGCACTCCTACATGTCTGGTATTCCACAACACACTAGATCTTATGTGCCTTCTTCCCCCAATAAAAAAAAACTTACCAGTCTGTGGTTTGTAGTACTTCTCATGCACCTGCCGGTAGGAAGTCAGAGTATGTGTCAGTGTAAGCTCTGTCCTGGACTGCCGGGGGGCAGGGATAGAGTGCAGAGAGAGAGAGACTAGCTCCGTGAAGCCTCAGGCAAGATTGCAGCCGACTCTAAAGTTAGAAGTTACAGGGGGGTCGTATCTAGGGGCAACTGGAATTGTGTACACCAGGACTGCTAGAGACAGGATGTACTTATATTTGTGTAATTATAGAATGTGTTATTTTGTTACACTGATTACATTTAAGAAACTTGTCTTTAAGCAAAGTTTTAAATTGAAAGGCAAAAGAATGAGATTTTTGAGATCTTGTTAGAGGACATTGGAGTTATTTCTCGTCTATTTATATATTCCTGGAGAACACCTTTAATGACCTCCAATTAACTGCTGGAATTCAACCGCATGTAAAATTCTAAGTTCCAGAGCCGGCTGTTCCCTCTCTCAAGGAGAGCTCAGATGTTGGCTGCTGCAGTAATTTATGATGCGGTTGTACTTGTAGACCGCTGATCTAAATGGAACTCCTTTCCTAATATTATCTTAGCAGACAAAAAACCATGCTGACATTCTCTCTACAGCAGCCTGACCATATTAACACCTTTGAAACCTTTTTTGTTGCCAATAGAATAAAACACAAGTTCACTACCAATTTGCAGGGAATTAAATAGTTTTTTCTATATTGTTGGGGGTGATAATAGTTTTTATTTTTATTACTAAATTTCTATCTTATACTTGCCTTTCTCTGTGCTCCCGTTCACCCGCAGCGTCCTCCCATCACTGTCGGTCTTTGTATAAAGGGGCCTCAAACTCATGCGATAGAAGGCGCACACAGCTGTGGTCATGATGGCTGTACAGAAGCCGTCTGCAATGGGAAGTGCTGCAGCTGAATGGGAGTGTGGAGAGAGGTAAGTACTGTATAAGAAGTTTATTATTTTTACCGCCCTCTCGACCAAATATATATTTATATTCCCATACAACTTCCTTGAAGCAAGTGCCTGTGTATCCTGATATAACTTGCATCTGTTAATAAAGGCCTACATATAATTGCAATTACAACCCCCCACCAGGAATTGGAGGTTAAGTTGCCCACAAAAAGCATATATAGAACATTTCTAAACTTATATTTCTTTTTTGATACAGACACACACACTCACTCACTCACTCACTCACTCACCATTATGATATTCAGGGGGTTTATATTTGTTCTCTTTAAGCATGTTGAGGTTATTTCAGTGTATTTTTAATTAGTTGAGTACATAACACAATGAAGGGACATAGTGGAAAGGGGGATATGGGCACAAGAGAAAGTCACACTAAACATCCAAATCTCTGTACATAGGGCTGATTAATGAGAGGCTGTATGATGTCTAGTAACAAAATATATTGAGTATCATCCTTGACACAGTTGCATCTTCATTGAAATTCACATATGTTGCTGTATGAATCCCCCAGCTAATTCTGATTACATGGCTACTGAAAGAGTAGGACGTATCCCAAGTGTCTTGATGCATTTGTGATAAAAGATGGCATAAAATGAGACTGATAGTGTTTAATGACTTAACTATTTACACACCCTGGATAGTCTATTCTCCTTACAGAGCCAAATAATCCAGGATAATATGCTCTATGTATAGATTAGCCTCCTTATCTATCTGAAGTGGATGGTCCTCAGATGGCATTCAGATACTTTGCTCACTACAGGAGAGAGAGTAGAAAAAAGGCACATAGAAGCAGCTCCATAATGAGGTATATTGTAATGTTTATACTTATCCCATGCTCTATTCATTTCCAAATTAAAAATATAGCTTCAAATGTTTAGCTACTCTTTAACACAAAGCTACGATGAAGGAGCTTTTAATCTGGACATCTGGGCAAAAAGGGCCCTATTTTAGATCTTGCCAAAATAATTGTTGCTTCATGAAAGAAGAAACCTGTCAAGACGCTAAACTACCCACACGCCTCTGTGGACAAGTACTTTACTGTCCCAAATAACCCTATATGGGTGTTGTCTGGGGCTAACCTATAACCATTGGTATTCACCCTTGTTCATTGGTTTGGGAGCACCAGAAATGAATCGTATGCAACTCATCAGACTCCTCTCGTGGTCCTGGATGGCCCCAGATATATGTGGATTTAGGATACTAGTGACCATGAATAAAATAGTCCAACATTAGGTTAAAAGCCTACCGCAGAAATAACCTCATATATAAAAGCTATTTGCCATGTTCTGAGTCCCTGCGTCCTCCCCTCCCCTCGACTTGTACTACACTTCTTATCATGTTGTGAGTATGCACAAATAAATTTTCACTGGAAGGAGACAACGCGGTGAGTGCCATTCCATTTTCTCAATTTCTCTCATATATAAAAGAGTTGGCAACTACAATATGGCAGACACAAATATAATATTTGTGCATAAAAATAGGGTTAGGTTTTATGAAATCGCACTGCAGCTCTCCCCTACATTACAGCTGGGAAGATTATTATTATTTTTTTTTTATGCGTTGAATTTTTAAAAGTGTGGCAGTAGGAATTGTGTAAGGAGAATTTTTAATCATTTTCCTAAACAGAACACAAGTCTTTTTCTCTAAATATTATGACTTAATGTATCCTAGATAATAATGGTGGGTGAGGCTGATTTAAGCCAGAAAGGAAAGAACAATGTCAGTGTGTTCCTTTCTGCCAAAATCTGTTCTGATACAATGTCTGTCACATTCGACTGCAAGTTCCCATATTTTGCCACACAGCATGCACACATTTACAAAGGTTGGATTTTAACTTAAGTAATGCCAGAGGGATTAATGTAAAATGAAAATAAAATACCTACCCTTTTCTGTATTTTCTCAAAGGAAATTTTGCTCTCATTTATGAAGCACATATCTTAAAAGTAGTTTTCCAAACTCAAAACCTATCCACAGCCTAGGACAGGAACAATAAACTATTGATAAAATGTCAAGTTCTTATTATGAAACAAACATTGTGAATCTGAAATAAATAGTATACAAATAATCAAACATATTCAGATATGGTGAAGCCTTTGTCTTCCACCAGCTTTGACAAAGGTTTCTGAGTAGGAGCTGAAACATTGGGAATTTGGGATTTAAAGGATCCTACTTTTTAACATTTGGAGAAAAAAACTGATGATTACAGCAATGTGAAAAGAGAGAGAGAAACCTTTCCAGCACTCCAGAATTGTAAAAAGTGGAAAAAAAATCTTTATTGTTGTTCAAACATTGAAATTGGTGTACATCCAAAAAAGAAAGCCCTACGTGTTTCGAGCATTTAAATCGTGCTCGTAGTCATGGTCCATGACCATGACTTAGACCGGTGATTTTCAATCACTTTTTATTCTTAGAAAATCCTGGGGCACACCACCAACCAAAATAGCACAAAATGACACTAAAACAGTCATAAAAGGCCTCCCTTTACTAATAAAAAACCCCTAGCGGCCTCCCTTTACTAATAAAAACCTCTAGCGGCCTCCCTTTACTAATTAAGAGCCCCTAGCGACCTCCCTTTACTAATTAAAAGGCCCTAGAGGCCCCCCTTTACTAATTAAAAGGCCCTAGAGGCCTCCCTTTGCTAATTAAAAGGCCCTAGAGACCCCCCCCTTTACTAATTAAAAGGCCCTAGAGACCCCCCCCCTTTACTAATTAAAAGGCCCTAGAGGCCCCCCCTTTACTAATTAAAAGGCCCTAGAGGCCCCCCCTTTACTAATTAAAAGGCCCTAGGGGACCCCCCTTTACTAATTAAAAGGCCCTAGGGGCCCCCCCTTTACTAATTAAAAGGCCCTAGAGGCCTCCCTTTGCTAATTAAAAGGCCCTAGAGACCCCCCCCTTTACTAATTAAAAGGCCCTAGAGACCCCCCCCTTTACTAATTAAAAGGCCCTAGAGGCCCCCCCCTTTACTAATTAAAAGGCCCTAGAGGCCCCCCTTTACTAATTAAAAGGCCCTAGAGGCCCCCCCTTTACTAATTAAAAGGCCCTAGAGGCCCCCCCTTTACTAATTAAAAGGCCCTAGGGGCCCCCCCTTTACTAATTAAAAGGCCCTAGAGGCCTCCCTTTGCTAATTAAAAGGCCCTAGAGACCCCCCCTTTACTAATTAAAAGGCCCTAGAGACCCCCCCCTTTACTAATTAAAAGGCCCTAGAGGCCCCCCCCTTTACTAATTAAAAGGCCCTAGAGGTCCCCCCTTTACTAATTAAAAGGCCCTAGGGGACCCCCCTTTACTAATTAAAAGGCCCTAGAGGCCCCCCCTTTACTAATTAAAAGGCCCTAGAGGTCCCCCCTTTACTAATTAAAAGGCCCTAGGGGCCCCCCCTTTACTAATTAAAAGGCCCTAGGGGCCCCCCCTTTACTAATTAAAAGGCCCTAGAGGCCCCCCCTTTACTAATTAAAAGGCCCTAGAGGCCCCCCCTTTACTAATTAAAAGGCCCTAGAGGCCCCCCTTTACTAATTAAAAGGCCCTAGAGGCCCCCCCTTTACTAATTAAAAGGCCCTAGAGGCCCCCCCTTTACTAATTAAAAGGCCCTAGAGGCCCCCCTTTACTAATTAAAAGGCCCTAGAGGCCCCCCTTTACTAATTAAAAGGCCCTAGAGGCCCCCCTTTACTAATTAAAAGGCCCTAGAGGCCCCCCTTTACTAATTAAAAGGCCCTAGAGGCCCCCCTTTACTAATTAAAAGGCCCTAGAGGCCCCCCTTTACTAATTAAAAGGCCCTAGAGACCCCCCCCTTTACTAATTAAAAGGCCCTAGAGACCCCCCCCTTTACTAATTAAAAGGCCCTAGAGACCCCCCCCTTTACTAATTAAAAGGCCCTAGAGACCCCCCCCTTTACTAATTAAAAGGCCCTAGAGACCCCCCCCTTTACTAATTAAAAGGCCCTAGAGACCCCCCCCTTTACTAATTAAAAGGCCCTAGAGACCCCCCCCTTTACTAATTAAAAGGCCCTAGAGACCCCCCCCCTTTACTAATTAAAAGGCCCTAGAGACCCCCCCCCTTTACTAATTAAAAGGCCCTAGAGACCCCCCCCCCTTTACTAATTAAAAGGCCCTAGAGACCCCCCCCCTTTACTAATTAAAAGGCCCTAGAGACCCCCCCCCTTTACTAATTAAAAGGCCCTAGAGGCCCCCCTTTACTAATTAAAAGGCCCTAGAGGCCCCCCTTTACTAATTAAAAGGCCCTAGAGGCCCCCCTTTACTAATTAAAAGGCCCTAGAGGCCCCCCTTTACTAATTAAAAGGCCCTAGAGGCCCCCCTTTACTAATTAAAAGGCCCTAGAGGCCCCCCTTTACTAATTAAAAGGCCCTAGAGGCCCCCCTTTACTAATTAAAAGGCCCTAGAGGCCCCCCTTTACTAATTAAAAGGCCCTAGAGGCCCCCCTTTACTAATTAAAAGGCCCTAGAGGCCCCCCTTTACTAATTAAAAGGCCCTAGAGGCCCCCCTTTACTAATTAAAAGGCCCTAGAGGCCCCCCTTTACTAATTAAAAGGCCCTAGAGACCCCCCCCCTTTACTAATTAAAAGGCCCTAGAGACCCCCCCCTTTACTAATTAAAAGGCCCTAGAGACCCCCCCCTTTACTAATTAAAAGGCCCTAGAGACCCCCCCCCTTTACTAATTAAAAGGCCCTAGAGACCCCCCCCTTTACTAATTAAAAGGCCCTAGAGACCCCCCCCCTTTACTAATTAAAAGGCCCTAGAGACCCCCCCCCTTTACTAATTAAAAGGCCCTAGAGACCCCCCCCCTTTACTAATTAAAAGGCCCTAGAGACCCCCCCCTTTACTAATTAAAAGGCCCTAGAGACCCCCCCCCTTTACTAATTAAAAGGCCCTAGAGACCCCCCCCCTTTACTAATTAAAAGGCCCTAGAGACCCCCCCCCCTTTACTATTTAAAAGGCCCTATAGCCCCCCCCCCTTTACTATTTAAAAGGCCCTATAGCCCCCCCCCCTTTACTAATTAAAAGGCCCTAGAGGCCCCCCTTTACTAATTAAAAGGCCCTAGAGGCCCCCCCTTTACTAATTAAAAGGCCCTAGAGACCCCCCCCTTTACTAATTAAAAGGCCCTAGAGACCCCCCCCCCTTTACTAATTAAAAGGCCCTAGAGACCCCCCCCTTTACTAATTAAAAGGCCCTAGAGACCCCCCCCCTTTACTAATTAAAAGGCCCTAGAGACCCCCCCCCTTTACTAATTAAAAGGCCCTAGAGACCCCCCCCCTTTACTAATTAAAAGGCCCTAGAGACCCCCCCCTTTACTAATTAAAAGGCCCTAGAGACCCCCCCCTTTACTAATTAAAAGGCCCTAGAGACCCCCCCCTTTACTAATTAAAAGGCCCTAGAGGCCCCCCTTTACTAATTAAAAGGCCCTAGAGGCCCCCCTTTACTAATAAAAAGCCCTAGCCTCCCTTTACTAATAATAAAAAAAGACCCTACCTGCCTTCCCTATACAACAAGTAACCTTTATACTTACCCTTGATGTCTTCTTCCGTGTACCTTCACTCCTAATGGCGATCCGCCCACCTTCTGTAGCTCCTGCACCGCGCGCCTCTGGTCACGTGACTTCAGGTCGCGTCAGTCACGTGACATGGGCTGCGCGGTGCAGGAGCTACACAAGATGGGCGGATCACCGACGCGGGGCTTGTAGGTAAGTATGGGGGCCGAAACATGGGGGCGCGGCGGCAGCGCTACACGGGGGCACCATAGTTCGGGGAACTTTTCCCGCGGCACACTCAACCATGTGTCGCGGCACACTAGTGTGCCACGGCACACAGGTTGAAAATCACTGACTTAGACCATGGCTATAACTGGACAGGTTGATTTCACAGAATTGTGCATAACTTAGAGTCACATTGTGTTGAATCATTCAATTTATTGTTTTGAGCAGTGTATGATTAAAGGAGAACTTTCTTTGCCCCAATTGTATCCATGATTACAGGTTACTGTTATTCTGCTGCCAATCTCACAATCGATTGTATTTGTGTCTTAAAGGCGCCAATACAACTGGCTTTTAGTCACTGAAATAGAACTGTTCTGTTCTGGCTGGATTGAGTAATTGCCTTGTGCTATAGGGCTATGGTTCCTACCTTTGTTGATTGTTGGGTATCTTACGCCTTTGATCTGCTATTAATGACCTTTAGGGCTGAAAACCTCTTTTAGAACCGTTGTTAAACTAAATATTATTAGACAAAGCTGTTTACAATTTAAAAAAATCCTTAAGAAAACTTAAAGAAAACTAATAGTATATTATATGGTGGAACTGAAAGAGTCGGTCTTCTGAATGAGGTGGTCACTGTACAATTTACATTGTATCCCGAGACACAAGAAATAAGGGAATAAAAGGCAGTCATGAAAAACTTGACTTTCTAGTGTGTAGCACTCCCTTATCCAGCTCTTGAATTGAAGTCTTCATGTGTTTGCTGGAAGCACATGCTGAGCGGTCACATGCCCAGGAAAGAAGCCAGAAAATCTCTGTATTTCCAGTAAATTGAAAGTGAAATGGAGCAGCACTGTATGCTACGTAACGTGGAAAAGCTAAGTCATCATAACTAAGTAGAATAGTAAAAGCTTAGCACTATGCTGGATTCTGCGGTAACATAGGGTCACTAAGGGACACTTTTACTGTATGGGCCACTCTGAGGAGGACAAAATTCTATATGGGTCAGAGAGGCACCATCATTACTCTGACTACTTGGGCCCCTAAAGATGAGATCAGGTGACCAAAGGTCCCCTCAGTCCTTCCTGTAAACGAATTGTAGATGCAATGGCCATCGAGATGTACGGTAAAGAGAGGAAGGCACATGAGCAACCAGACAAAAATAAAACCCTAGGGGTCCCATGGAAATGTTTTGCCTGGGACCCCCTCACCTACTGTTCCTAGTAATTGCAGCCCCTCATAGATGAGACACTTTTCGGACCCCTGAGGCAGCAGGATCAGGCGTGGACTAAAGCCAATATGTGTAACTCTACCCTAGGAAGTGCCTGTGGCTTGTAGCGAATATCCTATGAATTATTCAAGTGATGGCTACCAGGAAAACATGACAGATAAAGGTAACATTACAGATGTACAAATTTAGGGAATGGTATCAGAGATCGGATGGAAGCTCGGCTTCAGGCTGAGTATCTATGACGCATCCAGCAAAGTACCAAAGCTCAGTGACTCACACCTCACTGAATGCAGAGAAGATAAAACTAGGTCACAGCAGAGAGAGCAGCAACAGAGCCAATACTCTCTACTAAGTGCCTCCGAAAGGTCTCTGAACAAATAAATGGTAGCAGATCGTGGATTGTGAGTATACATGTCCATGGAGTCCAAAGCTGATTTCATATCATTCATTTTAATAAATGTTTGACTTAAAAATCTTGTCACGTTCCTTATGTGACAGCGTTACTTAAAGTGAGTAAAAATGAGCAGTGAGTTTTGACCCCTTGGAGGCACTTAGCTGTTTGGGCTGCCCCCAAGGGCGTTGTATACATAATTACTTACTAATACTAGTAACTAGTTTTAATACAGGGATTTGGTCACCCTTGCGATAGGTCCATCAGGTCGCTATTTCTCAAACTTTTCATGGTATAGGCTGGAGAGAATCTAAGTTATCAGCTTCCTAACTATAAAAATGTGACCTTTTACCCGTCCAATAGTATTAATATGTCAAGTTATTCATTTATTGAAGTGGTTGTCCATGCAGTGTATCCCACATATGCTGATATCAGGTGTTAGTGGTAGTGCACGGCAGGCAGCCACCAGAGCAATCCACACCTACTTCCAGCAAGGATGTGCCACCCCTTAGCAATACTTTAAGAAGCAAATCCTGCTTTGTAGCAGCTGACTGTGATCTCGATCTTGCCCCCCCCCCCCAACTTCCTTAAGGTGTGGTGTTGCTTGAGGCAATAGGCTCAACTCGCCTCATGGCAGATGTACCTCTGGGTATAGGTGTCTGCAACCCAGGTGGTTCAACAGGCACCAGACTGATGCACCAGGCCAGGAAGAGAATATATAGAAGCAGGGTTAGGTCAGGGCAGGCTATGTAGTTAAGGATTGGGCTGAAGGTTAGGACAGGCAGACAGTCATGTACACACAGAAAAACACATTCAGGAGCAGAGATTGGAGTATAATCAAGGGTAGGTTCAGGGAATCTTTGAAGGACACTAGCACAGTAGAACCTTTACAATCAAGTACCTTCATGGGGGTAGAGATTCATTTTATTACTATGAGGTCTCAGGAATTGGTCAGGAAAATACTTGCTTACGGCTAGATATTTGCTGAAAAGTGCATATTCACTCCTGGGAAGGAAGTAAAAGACTTGCAAGAACAAAGAGGAAGCACCTCTATAATACAGACATACACACCAGGCCTCAATAGGTAATAACACAATATTCTTCAAAGACCAAGTTATGCCCTTTGTGCCATGTTACTGTAAAGAACATTCTAATAAAATGTTTCAATTGAAAATATTGCCTCGTTATGTTCTAGAAACATTGATGGAAAACATGACGCAGCGGAAATGATTTCCGGAAAACCACATTTGCTCAGTCAGTGTCATCTCTGCTGAGTATATGGAATGTGATGTTGTGTATCCAAAAATAACATGTAATGCAGATTGACCACATGGAGCCCAGTATGGAGCAGAAACTTCTCAGAGATTGTTCCGGCTAATTCTGTGTTGTAGCTGTCGGCATTCTGAGACTTATACGGAGATGTTCAATATGAAACATCTGCACAAACTAGTATGTACAGAGCTGCTCAACAGGAGGCAACAGAAGGACTTTGAGGCTACACTTAAGTATTTTTGGCAAGGGTACAGAATGAGGAAACAACATTGGAGACTGGATTCCACTAACATAAAGCTTTCCTTTAAATATAGCAGTGATATTATATTCCCTACTGCGTCCCTCTGACTCACATATAAACTCACCGGCCACTTTATTAGGTACACCTGTCCAACTGCTCGTTAACACTTAATTTCTAATCAGCCAATCACATGGCGGCAACTCAGTGCATTTAGTCATGTAGACA
The DNA here is from genome assembly GCF_040894005.1 of Engystomops pustulosus. NCBI lineage: Eukaryota > Metazoa > Chordata > Amphibia > Anura > Leptodactylidae > Engystomops > Engystomops pustulosus. The sequence continues at coordinate 218,767,656 of NC_092412.1, forward strand.
TGGTCAAGACAATCTCCTGCAGTTCAAACCGAGCATCAGTATGGGGAAGAAAGGTGATTTGAGTGCCTTTGAACGTGGCATGGTTGTTGGTGCCAGAAGGGCTGGTCTGAGTATTTCAGAAACTGCAGATCTACTGGGATTTTCACGCACAACCATCTCTAGGGTTTACAGAGAATGGTCCGAAAAAGAGAAAACATCCAGTGAGCAGCAGTTCTGTGGGCGTAAATGCCTTGTTGATGCCAGAGGTCAGAGGAGAATGGGCAGACTGGTTCGGGCTGATAGAAAGGCAACAGTGACTCAAATCACTACCCGTTACAACCAAGGTAGGCAGAAGAGCATCTCTGAATGCACAGTACATCGGATTTTGAGGCAGATGGGCTACAGCAGCAGAAGACCACACCGGGTGCCACTCCTTTCAGCTAAGAACAGGAAACTGAGGCTACAATTTGCACAAGCTCATCGAAATTGGACAGTAGAAGATTGGAAAAACATTGCCTGGTCTGAGTCTCGATTTCTGCTGCGACATTCGGATGGTAGGGTCAGAATTTGGCGTCAACAACATGAAAGCATGGATCCATCCTGCCTTGTATCAACGGTTCAGGCTGCTGGTGGTGGTGTCATGGTGTGGGGAATATTTTCTTGGCACTCTTTGGGCCCCTTGATACCAATTGAGCATCGTTGCAACGCCACAGCCTACCTGAGTATTGTTGCTGACCATGTCCATCCCTTTATGACCACAATGTACCCAACATCTGATGGCTACTTTCAGCAGGATAATGCGCCATGTCATAAAGCTGGAATCATCTCAGACTGGTTTCTTGAACATGACAATGAGTTCCCTGTACTCAAATGGCCTCCACAGTCACCAGATCTCAATCCAATAGAGCATCTTTGGGATGTGGTGGAACGGGAGATTCGCATCATGGATGTGCAGCCGACAAATCAGCGGCAACTGTGTGATGCCATCATGTCAATATGGACCAAAATCTCTGAGGAGCTTCCAGCACCTTGATGAATCTATGCCACGAAGAATTGAGGCAGTTCTGAAGGCAAAAGGGGGTCCAACCCGTTACTAGCATGTTGTACCTAATAAAGTGGCCAGTGAGTGTATATATATATATATATATATATATATATATATATATATATATATATATATATACACCTCTGCTGCTCTAGGCTTTGCTCATATTTAGAAAGCAGGTGATGCTGATGGTACATTCATTTGCTTATTTTATACAAAATTTTACCAAAATTGCATAAATCAATGGTGCAGATAATTATACTAAACTTTGTAATATATTGTAAGGAAATCTACCATTTGATTTCATGCATTGTGAACTAAACATACCTTGAGAATATTGTAGCTACACTGATGCAGAAACATATCTTGTTTAATCCCTGATCCAAATGGTTTCACTGATAAAAAAATATTATAAAATTCAGGACCTTGGGAAAGCTGTGTGCAGACTTGCTTCCGTACATAAAAGAGCAGCCTGAACTATCCAGTCAGGACAAATCAACCTGAGCTGGCTGACGCATACACAGCAGCTGATGGTGCAGCGATTGATTACTTCTGCCTCTCAGGGACAACACAGTGATGACGTATTCTCAGATTATGCTGGGCGGGACAAGGCTGGAGCAGTGCATAATTAGGGTAAGAGGAGAGCAGGGGGGCAGCCCCAGGAGTGACAGAGCCTCATTATCAGATTTAAAATAGTATTTTCAGCAAAACCACTCAGTTCAGGGATTATACAAGATATTTTACTGCACCAGTGTAGCTACAGCATTCTCAAGGTATGTTTGGTTCATAATGCATAAAAGCAAATGGTAGATTTCCATTAAAGAAATCTGTTCTTGTGCCCTTTTTTCCCCTGCCTTTCTTCCTTATGAAAACAATTTCAGCTTTCTGCCTTACACAACTGACAGAAGAGAGATTAACATCTTTGCGCACCACAGCCTTATAGTACATTGTGGTGCAGTAGGGTCTGTATGGAGAGTGATCACAGCCGGAGCTCTCTCCATACATGGCTGATGTCAGCTGTATTACACACCTGATACCTGCCTTTAACTGCAGTACCTGACAGTGCTGTAGGTGGGTTCAATGCCATCTTGGATGACCAATCAGCTCCTGTTGCAATGTCTCTAGGAGACTCCTAGACCTGTCATAAAGGCTGATCTGTAGCAGTCTGCTCTTGGCACACTCTTAGAGATCTGTAGTAGATTTACAACATACTAAAATACAGTAGTATAGTGTTTTATTGTATAAGCGATTCGACCAGCTAGAGTTAAAGAACCGTAAGAGTGTCTGAAATAAGTTATTTGAAACATTACCATTATTAACTGTTTATATACTGCTCCTGGATAGTCTTATAACCTTTAAGAGCTGATTTATCAAGTGAAATATTCTTTAGGTTTGGAAAGAGTTAATCATTAGCAATCCATAAATAAAGTCTAGCTGTGCATGAAGCTAATGGCCATGTTTGCTACCTGGTTGCAGTATTATGCAGACTATGAGATAAATGATGAGAAATATTCTACTACTGATAAGAGTTTGTGGAATAGAACTATGTAATGAAATCATACAGATCAGGTTATGTGGAGAAATGGCGCCATCTACTGGCATAATGAAGATGTGCACAATTTTTTTTAATGTACTTTTCTGCATTAATTCTTTTCAATAGAGATCTGCATCGTAATTATTGGAACACAGAATTGTTGATGTATATTCAGTAGTACATCTCCATTCATTAACAGCAAGTGTAGGTATAAATTGCAGTAATGCAGCAGAAATCCTAGGATGACTTCTGAAAAACACATTTTTCTGACATGTATTTGTACATTGTGTAAATATACTGCGAGGGGCAATATACAGGGAAACCTGGTGGTTGTCAGTTACATTTCCCAGCCTGACCGCTGAATTCACAAAATCAAAGTGAGCTATAATACTGAGAGTTCCAGAACTATAAAGGGCCTATTGTCTCGTAATCACAGAACCAATTGTGCATAGGATAGGAGAGCAACATTTGTTCTGGAACTCATAGCATCAAAGAATACACTGACTTTAGTTTAACCAGTAAGTATCTTCCAGAATGAATAGACACTGCTGTCTCTGAGTCATTGCTCCTCGTCAGTGAAGTGTAGGCAGGGCCACCACTAGGAATTTCAGGACCCTACACTGGCAAATTATATGTCCCCTCCCACATTGTTTCATGATCTTATACCAAACGCCCCAGATCCAGCGGGACAGTCCCGGGTTTCAGGCTCTGTCCCGCGTAGGGGAGGTGTGGCCAGGGACATCCTCTGGACACTTCGTATACAGAGTTGGATGAATTGCTATGCTGCTGATTGCTCTCTGCATCACTGCCAGGTCTTTGCAGTGTCTGTACACAGCCGAGCCTGACGGGTTCATTGACGTCATCACAACGCACCTGCCGGCGCTGATGAAGTACCTGAGCGGTGGAGGAGACAGGACAGCAGCGTGGGAACAAGAACAGGCGAGTACAGTTTTTTTTTTTTTATGCATAAGACGGGGAGCAGAGAAGGGGGGACAATAAAGGTGGGGAGGCCCAACAAAGATGCAAAGGGGGGCACCATAAAAGGGGGAGCAGATAAGGGGGGGGGGAATAAAATAAAAGGTGCAAGGAAACAGAGAGGGGATTCATAATAAGAGGAGGAGCAGAGTAAGGGACCACAAATAAAAGTGGAGAGGGAATGGGGCAATGTTAAGGTTGAGACTATACAGTACAGCCATCAATCTAGGTATTATACTGTGCGGGAATAAGGGGTACACAACATAACATCATATACATAACTAAGACTATTTCAGGCCCAATGACATAAGGAAATTGTGGCCTCCCCAATAATCTAAAGTTTGGCGCATCAAAGAGGTTACCCACTTTCCCTCATGTTTTTGTAATGTGTGTGTAAGTGTGGGGGGCAGGATATTAGATAATTTACCAATATACAACTAATAACAGTTCTTCCCCACTTTCTTGATATATTCATGAATATGGTGCAGCCATTTTATGGACAGGGATGTCCGGCTGATAAGAGAAGACACGAGGCTTCACTTACTACATATCAAGAAAGCGGTGCAGAATTTGTTAATAGATGTGTATTAGTAAATTACCTAATATACAGCCCCCCCACACATTACAATAAACATGAGGTAAATTGACCAACACCTTTACAACAGGAAAAGAAAACATTTGTTATATATAAACTTTAACTTAAGGAGAACCTGTCACCAGTTGTTACCCCCACCAAAATCACAGCCTCCCAGTTATTATGAGAATTCCCTCTTATGTGTAATTTCATTTATTTACCTATAAAAGGTTCTCTATGCACGGAGCTCCCTCTAGTGGTGTCTGCAGGAAGCTAAAGAAATTCATGTTAGGAAATATAAGGCTATCTGCACACAAGGCGTATTGTGCACAGATTGCCTGGGCGGAAAATCCACAGTGTAAGGCTAGATTCACACGACCCCAAGGGGGACGTATATACGGCCGATATACGTCCCCCATAGACGGCAATGGGCGCGCAGCGCCCTACTGGAGCGGTACGGTGCAGCACCGTACCCCGTAAAAAAATAGGACATGTCCTATTTTTTCAGGGCATATGGCGCCGTGCGCCATGTATCCCTATGGAGAGGGGAGGGGGTGAGCAGCGCTCTCCCCCTCCTCCTCTCCCCGCACGCTGATGTGTGCCCGCCATGCTACGGTACGGCTGGCACCGGTCGTGTGAATCCAGCCTAATACAGTAGCAGCAGTAGCTAAATGATGTGCACATTTGTGGTGTATGGTGCGGTAATTCTACTTGTGAGAAGATTATGATTTTATGTGAAATTATTGAATGTCATGGTGAGAGAAAAACACTATTGGGGTGAGAATTATAGCAGGAACCTACCATCAGGTGTACCTTATTAGGTAGTTCAGTGATGGTAAGTTTCCTTTAACCACTTAACGGCTGAGGGCTCACGCTGGTAAAAAGCCGGCGGTGCGCGGGTGCCGCTATCTTGGCTTCGATTGCCGCTGCCTGTGACGTCATCGAGGAGCGACTGTTGCTAAAATAGCCACGGGTCTTTGAATAGGGGTCTGTGTATTGGGGTTGTATATTGTAAAGTAGAAGGGTGCTGTATAAAAATAAATTAGGGGATATACAGTGGGTACAGAAAGTGTTCAGACTCCTTTCAATTTTTCACTTTGTTTTATTGCAGCCAAATGGTTGAATTTTTTTTGCTCATTAATGTACACTCAGCATCTCATCTAGACGGGAAAAAAAATTTAGATATTTTTTCTAGTTTATTCAACAAGAAATGAAACAAACTGGTCATAAGCATTCAGGGTATGTTCACACGTGGCAGTAACACGTGTTTTCAAATGCATCAGAACAGCCGAGAAGAGGAGATTTGCCTGATTACATAGTTGTCAACATTGCATTTACAAAATGCATGTAAAACGTAACTTGACTCCTCTCAAGCAAAACACGTGTTAACATTTAGTTAACATTCATTTTGTAAACAGTGTTGACAGCTATTAAATCAGGCAAATCTCCTCTTCTCAGCTATTCTGTTAAACTCACATGCTGTCCATTTCCTTCTGATCCTCCTTGAGATGGATGATTGGAGTCCAGCTGTATTTGATTAAACCGATTAGGAAAGGCACATACCTGTCTATAGAAGACCTCACAGCGCACAGAGTACATGAGAATCATGAGGTCTAAGGAACTTCCCAAGGAGCTCAGATACAGAATTGTGGCAAACCACAGATCTGACCAAGGTTACAAAAGAATTTCTGCGGCACTCAAGAACACAGTGGCCTCCATAATCCTTAAATGGAATAAATTTGGGACGACCACAACTTTATTGACCTGGCCTTCAAGCCAAACTAAGCAATAATTGGGAGAAGAGCCTTGGTGAGAAAGGTAAAGAAAAACCCCAAGATCAGTGTGGCTGAGCTCCAGAGATGCAGTAGACAGATGGGAGAATGTTCTACAAAGTCAACTATCACTGCAGCCTCCACCAGTCAGGGCGTTATGATAGAGTCTGCTATAGGAAGCCTCTGTGCAAGACAAATGAAAGCTGCATAGAGTTTGCAAAACACATGAAGGACTCCCTGATTATGAGAAATAAGATTCTCTGGTTTGATGAGACAAAGATTGAACTTTTTGGTGATAATTCTAAGCAATATGTGTGGAGAAAACCAGGCACCGCTCATCACCTGTCAAATACAATCCCAACAGTGACACATGGTGGTGCCAGCTTCATGCTATGGAGATAGGGACAGGACAACTGGTTGCAATTGAAGGAAAGATGAATGTGACCAAGTACAGAGATATTCTGGATGAAAACCTCTTCCAGAGTGCTCTGGACTTCAGCCTGGGCACAATTTTCTTGTGTAATAAATTAGCACACATTTCAACATTTCAGGTTTTTTTTCAAGATGGGGAGCAGAGTGTACATTAATGAGCAAAAATAAGAACTTTTTGAACTTATCAATTGGCTGCAATAAAACAAAAAGCGAAAAAATTTAAAGCGTAACTGTAAAGTAATTTTATAGTGATTTTACCAAATTATTATATGTGATTACCCCTTTAAAAATGAACAGAATGATGCTCACCCTTTTCTTTCCAAAGTTATGGCATTTTCTGTTCTGAAAGTGTTTGATAAAAATCTCACCAGAGGGGAAGTGGGCGGAGACTAATGTAAACTTTACTGTAAAGTAATGTAGCATTAAATCCATTTAGTTTCCCACAAGTAAATCCACTAAACACTGCACAGTGCAAATACAGGATGTATATGGTGACAGCCTGACAGCTTCCATCACATGGAGGAGCAGGGGACATGAAATAAGTGAAAGAAATCCAAGTAAACCAGTTATATGAAGTCTATAGCCTGTGCTGTGTGAGCACAAAGGGTTAAAAGCTTATCTGCATAAAGCTGATACTGCTGATGGCAAGGTGGGGGAGGGGAGCAGCATGAAGAGAGGAGACAAAGTTCTGCAGAATCACAGACTGGGATGGAGGGACTGATAGGGAACAGGGGAGATCTTGTGCCTTACTATTCTGTGCAGGAGCCATCTGTATTCACTGTCCTGAACACATCCAGCTCTGCTACATACACTGTCACATGACTTCCTCCTCTTTGAGCAGGGAACAGCAGAGCCTCCCCTTATATGAAACAGACTAAGAAAAAAAAAACTATAAACAAAGTATGGACTCATAGGGCTTATCAGCACATGGAGAGGAAGCAGCCATTGCTGCACTGAGGTAATCTGAGGGGTTAGCAAGGAAGCTACTGCATATAAGTAACAAAGATAATAGGCAAAGTTGTTTTACATCCCAAGAGCTATTGATGTGTAAAATAAAACCCTTTGCAGTAATCTGGACACCTACAGTATTTAGAATGGCAGGGGTAAGCTGTAAGTACCGAGCACCAGCTCAGGGTGAGCTGGTGCCGGTACTTACTTTCGTTAGTGTTATAAACCGCGTTATCGCGGTTTTAACACTTTTTAAACTTTAGAGCAGCAGAGGCTTCGGCGCTCCATAGGAAATAGCGGAGATGTTGCGCACGCACGGTCGTGCGCAGCGCCGAAGCCTCTCCTGCTCTAAAGTTTAAAAAGTGTTAAAACCGCGATACCGCGGTTTATAACACTAACGAAAGTAAGTACCGGCACCAGCTCACCCGGTACCTACCCCTACCATTCTAAGTGGTAGGTTTCCTTTAAGGTTGAGAGAAAAGGAGTTGTCCAGCACTCAGCCAAATCCATACGAAAATTGCTGTTAAAAACTTCTGCCATGGCAAAAAATAAACAAAACTGACGCGTTTCAGATCTATACGATCCTTAGTCGTAGTTCACGTGGAGTAAATGAAGTACTGGCCTTATGGAATATCCCCTAGTCTGCCCCGTTTAGGTTTCTTTACTCTTTCTATAGGTGTTACTTTCAACAATGCAGTATTGCCTGAATGAACTTCTTTGAAATGTCTAAAGGCACTGGACATTGTTGTAGCTATGTTTAAAGAGGAATTGCATATATCCACCAGATGCTCCGATATGCAAGTTTTTAGTTTTCATATCCCACATAGGACACATTGCAGTCTGTGCATCTGATGAGGTATACAACATGATTAGACTCGCAGTTTAAACATTTTTTTGTTATAGATGCGATTTTTTAAACATATTTTTGTTATAGGGGCTGAAAAATTGTTTGACTTCTATAAATCTGCATATATTGCATCTCGCGCTACCGCACTTATGATTGTCCGTAGTATGTAGCCAAGTTGTTTTTTTGTCAGTTGTAATAAAGTTATTTGGTGACAAGGTTGCACCTATCAACGTGCATTTCTTGAACTGAATGTACATCCGGTTTCTAATATCTTGGTCTTATCTTGGTATTACAGTGGTTAGTATTTCTTGATAATTTTAATTATGTTATCATATTGTCTGGTATATGTAGTACTGAAAGCAACTTGATTAGTGGGTTAGTAAGGAATTAACCCCTGATGTTATCGGTCTGAAGGTGGGGAGAAAAATGGATTTTTGCGTTTTTGGGAGTGCTTAAAACAGAGGGACTTCTGGATATTTGGGTAGTAAGTATTCCCCTGTAGCCTCAGATATTGAGTGTGATGCCATCCCTTACATGTTTGGTAAACTTCTCCAGTATGGTCATGTAACATGGCAGAAATTTCCCTATGATAAAGTGTCTTGTCTAAAATGACAATTGATCCTCCTTTGTCCGAATTTTGGATTATGATGTAGGAGTTCTGTTGTAAATGAGAGATGGCTCGAGATTCTTTTTTAGAGAAGTTATATTTTTTTGACTATTCATGGCTGTGGTTTGTAATTTGGTTAGTTCTTCCTCCACCAATTTTCTGGAATTGATCCATTGCTGGGACTCTGGAATGTATAGGATAGAAATATGGATTTTTTTTGCTTTTATTAAGTCTGAGGTGTCCGTGATGCACATTCGATTTACATCTGTTTGTAGATCTACTAGATGGGAAAACGCGAGGTGCTTACTTAATTCCGAATTGTTTGCACACTTTGTCTGGCACCGCTCATTCAAGAAAGAAGCCGTGGCTCTACTGATAGGAGGACCACGTTTGGTCGCGTCCTGATCGTCTACATAGAAGAAATGTTTTTTTTAACAGTGAGCAGTCTCATAAATGTATTTACGCTACAAATAGTATCGTACAGGCTCATATCTTGTGTGGGAATGAAATTAAGTCCTTTTGACACTATGGAAACTTCATCTTGTGTTGAACAACACGCTGAGAGATTAATAACACTTATCCAGACTGAAATTGGTCATTTCCTGCTGCGATTTGACTGCGATCTTGTGGTGGTGGTGTTTTCTTCCTGCTCTACGGTTTTTGGTGCGTTTTTTGAATTTCTGTTCATTTTGTTGTTTTTTTTGTGGATCCAGGCAGTGCCAGGTGGGACAACGCAGCAACGAGGGCGTGAATGAATTAAAACCCCAGAGGAGCCGATGGAGGCTTTGCAGAGTTCCTCAGGTTCATTTGATAATAAAAACTAATTACACTAATGCATATATACACACAAAATTAAAATGTATTCATTATGAAAATGTGATATTCTTAAATATGTGACCATTCCAGCTCAGTACAAACTAGGATTTCAGCACAGACTGATAAGACGGGGAGGAGTGAATCGGATGGTAAATGTTTTTTAAATTAACCACTGTTGCCATCTAGTGAATTATTATGCCCCCATCTGGTTAGTGCCAAGCATTGCAATGTATTGTACAGAGATGGCAAGGACACCGCAGCCGTGCCGGAACCATCTGAATCAGTCTTATAATACAGGATCCCCGGGGATGCCAGACATTATCGCTCCTGCTAGGGTGCTTGTAAGTTTAACTCTACTGGTCGTCTCTCTGGGTTGTTTGGAACTAGAGAGGATAGTGTGATTGGTCACCAAAAACTAGCAATTAGCACCTTCCTCACACAACCCTATCCTTGTCAGGGCCATCTCCAAGCACATAGTAGAAACTTCAGCACCATTGTATGTAGCGTCCTGCCTCCGACCACCATCCAAGTACCTGACCTCAGGGACAAAAACTAACTGTGTCCGGCACAATCACATTGATACGATTTTGGGGGTCCTGAGGCATCTTCTTGATCCAGCAGATAAGTAATGGATTGTAATTGTAGGGATTAATAATAGCATGAAAAACCGTTGGTGTTATTTTTTGTTCTCACCTTTGTACAGTCTTCATACTTCTAAAGTAGCCGTGCTTATAAATAACAAGAAGTCAAATATTAACACAATCCCTAGTAACATATCATTGTGTAACCACACATTTTTTTCTTCCGGTTTTATTTAAATGACACTGTTTTTTAGTAAATAATTGCAATGGGGTATAAAATCCTGGTTACAATGCACCACAGAAAGGGAAGATAAACGGTATAAACATTGAGTTTGATAAGAGAATAACTAACTGGTGGAAAGTCTACAGATCTGGTTCCTTAAGTATGTGCACAGCTGGTTCATCAGGTCTCTGTTGTGGCCTTCCACCCAGTGCATCTCCACCAGCACATTGGTGGCCTCCTGCTTCACATTCACCACACATTTAAAGAGAAAGTGAGAGCCGCTGCTAGCGCCAGGTTGTGACTCTTCTGTTGTGACCTGGGTGACTTCTTCTGAGGAATCGTGCTCATCCACTTCAGTTACCTGACCTTGGGCAGAGGAGTCCTCCGCCTCTTCTGGCAACGGCCCGGAGTCCTCTTCCATAGATTCAGGAATGCTGACGTCAGGATTTGGAGGCAAAACATCAGCATCCCCTACACCTGGGGCGGAAAGACTCTTTTCATCAAAGGTGGCATTTTTTTCTGTGGTCTCCTCGTCTTCAGCTTGTCTTTCATCCTTTCGAGGAAGAAGGAAGTTCTCATCTGGAGCTCGAGGTAGCTCTCTCAGCTGTCTCGTTCGATCCCTCTTTTTCCTACGGATGTGCACCCAGGAGTTTTCAATTGCTGTCAAAAATAAACTTTCTTCTCCGTTCCCACAGGGCACAGGCTTGTGTTGGACCTTAGAGAAAAGAAAGACAAAGGTTTTTCTGGATTACAAAGAAGGCGGCCTTAATTGGCAGAGTCTCCATAAGGAGAACTCTTACTTCTGACTGTGGATTATAAAACTACACAACAATGGACTACTAAGAGAAACTGGAAAATATCTCTAAATAACTCATAGACACAAGACAAATGACCACCAAACCCTTTGATCTAGGTGGGACTCGACAACTTTCTAATATATAGAGCAAGGTCCTAACTCTGAGGAAAGGGGGGGTACAAAAATAGGCATCTCATACATACTTGACAAGACAAAGCACATGAAGGAGAGGATATGGGGCCTACTGGAGCCGGAAGACACATGTTCTCCAGTATGTATTCAGTACGAACTGATCCAGTATAATAATGATAATAAAATCTATATAAAATATTCTACAAGAAAGCCGCCTTCTTAATGATTCTTCCAGTAATCCTGCTATTCTAATTAGGCATCACTGGCATCTCCATGTGAAGACTCCGGATACTTGGCTGTTTACTGTCAATTAACTTTTTGCAAATTGGGTAAACTTGCTATAATATTTCCCAAATTCATCTGCTCTTCCATCTGTCATTCTGCATTTATATATGGAAAGACACACAATCGGATTGTCACGTTGTGAACGTACTGCACAAAAGACGGGAGGGAAGGGACAGCGAGTAAAAAGACTCTAGGTCTTCATTGTAGCAGCTTCTGTATGAGTGCATGGCGATGGCGCCAAGAGGCTACAAGGACTGGTTATAACTACAAAGCAACAAGTTCATTTTTATTATGCAAATATATGCTAAAACCATGGCAACCATATATTCCTACTGACTGGTACAAATTTATATGAACATTGTTTCTCTGCAGGATCATGCTGCATTTCGATTGTATTATTCTGCCCAAGATCAGATTTTGCTTAGAGAGAACCTGTCAGGGTGATTGGGGACACTAAACCATCCACAGGTCCTTATGGACAAGTGGTTCAGTATCCCAAATCGCCCTTTAGCTAGTCCTTCATACTTACCTCGTAGCAGTGCACCCTGCGCCGTTGCACAGCGAAGCTGGCGTACTACTCCCCACTTCTCTGCGCACTGCACATTGTAACAAATGTCCAGAAATCACAAGGCCTCAGGTCTTTCTTTGTAAGAGGCAGTCATGGAGAGAGATCGTCACTCCCAATGATGTCACAGGGAGCAATAATCTTATACAGCATGGCGGCGTCCATGAAGGGTTATCACAATATGCAGAAAACACCCACCAACAAACCTAAAGCGCTACACAAGCCCCTCGTGTTGGAGCTACACAGGATGTAAGTGTGAAGGAGCACTTCCAACTGTGTGCTCACTGCTGCACAGATTACAGGGCAATACTGAAACGTGCAGCTGCACAGTGTAACAATAGTTTGTAAAGCCAGAACCCCGGGGGCAAGGGTAGCCCCTCACGCTAATCATTTTAAAAATTCATTTAGGTAGAAGGAGGCCATGGATAACAAATATAAGAAGATTACCACAGTAACGGTGCCTGGATCTATGACTAAGTGTCCCTGGTTTATAAGGATTGATTTTGAAAGTAGATTTCTTTTAAAGACTATGTACATCTTTGCCAACTCAACTCATTTTAGCAAGAGGGATACATTGGATGTCTATTTCCTCAAGCAAGTGCATCAGCTACAAGCTCCAGCAAATGCTGCTCCAGTATGTCCCTCCCATCTCACAGCAGACAGCTCAGTGAGATACAACCCAATCCAAAGGCTTTACTCCCTCAGCCATGACTATTCCAATAGGACAAGGCAATTGTGCAGTTTGGTTCTCACCTCCCAACAGGTTTTTGTACATGCCATACACAGAGTACACTGTCCATGCCGGACCTATTGAACCATTTACACTACATCATTCTCAGTTAGATTAAAGGTTTCTCCGATGAGGGTCACAACTGCCATAGATGTCAGTGGCACCTGAAACACAGTTCTGGTGTTATTTTATAGGAGAGAAAAATCTCGGTGTATGTCCAGGTGCCATGGAAGTTACAATCCGGAGTGTGATTTTAATTTACTGCTTTTGTTCCAGACCAACTTGCACATTTTGCCAGAAGGGAAACATAAAGATTTACTTTTCCAAAAGACCATTTTTTTTTTTCCCGGCACCTACCTTGAGATCATTAAGGATCTTTTTTAAGCAAGCTGTGACCACAGAGATATGTTCTGTGCCATCTGAGCAGTCAGACTTGTCCTTCAGCATCTTCACGGTTCCCTCTAATACAGAGAACATAATGGGCTTGCGCGGCTTTTCCAGTTTCCTCTTTTTAGAAGGCGGGTTCTAAGAGATTAAAAGAGAAATTCCATCAAAAAAAATCATAGATCACGTTAAAAGATGGCGACCCTCTACCTCTGGAGGCTGCTGGAGACAGTTTGGAAGAGAACAAGAGATATAAGCAAGTAAGATCTGTACTGGAAGAACCTTCTTCACTGCTAAAAGCTACAGAAGAGAACATTAAACCCTCCACTCCCACAAATCTATGTGGACCCAAAAATAACGGTTTATATGTAGGCTTCCTCTGTGTTCCCTCCGTATTTGTGGATCTGTATGTAAGTAACCCAAACATGTGACCCGTCAATGGGTTTAGGACAAGCTGGGGACTAGCTTTCTAGCCTTCCTTTTTTCGCATAGAGCTCATTTGCGAGTAACGTACAGACCGCAAGCAAAGAATCCTACAGGTTGAGATGTATAATACAGGAACCAGTGATGAGGAATATACTTCTACTTCGATCACATCACAGGGGTCTGCCTTCAATACAACTTATCCCCTATACACAGGCATAGGTCTTAGTACATGGGCCCGTCTGTGTTTCAGTTTCTCATTCCATTCATGTATTTGATCCTTTATTCTAATAACAGGAAACATTTTTCTGACTAAATATAATGTAAATAGAGCCGACTAGGCAAGTTTCTGCCTTTGTTGTCTTCTTTATCAGGGCAAGAGTTTTTCATGTCCGTATGCCATCAATGATTTTAACTAATGACATAGTAACCCATTGATCTCTTTGGGGTCATTCAGATACAAAGTGGGGTCACTTTTTCCTTGCAGAATCAGTTTCTTTTACATTAATTATTGTCAACCATGAGTTTTATTGCTGATGGGAAACAGACAAAGATACAGATATAATACTGACACAACATGGAATTAAGTTGTTGTGGTTTTTTTTTTTTTTTGCTGAAGCCCTTAGGATAAAATCTGGTGACCGTGTCAGATGCCTATTAAACTACAGCCTCACTCAAACAGGGTATGAAATATGCTATTTAGCATTGCCTCTTTTATGCAAAATTTCACAATTTACCCATATAAAAAAAAAAAATACCTTCAAAAGCAAAATGAGCATAGAAGAGTCACTCTGAGAAGCTGTATGGGAAGTGTCACCTCAGATGCCCCATCTTGGGCTCTATAGTACCTATAAACATGCTGAACATAAAAATATTTCAAATCAGGTGCTTCTCCTTTACTAATCTGAGCTAACAAAGTAGATAAAGACATATTTGTACATGCAAACTGCACATAAAAGATCCAGTTCCACCTATATTTGTAACTGCCTGCATCTCCAGTTCTATAGAACACAGAATCACAAGCCATGATGAGAAAAGATGAGATTCTTATGTACATCACCAAAAGAATGTTTCTAGGTGCTATAGACATTGCTTAAGATATTTGCTGCTGATTTGATGCTCCCTACCTCTAAAAGAGACTCCTCTAAGACAAAAAGTGACTCGTCTGCTCATTTTCACGTGACTTTGGAAGAGATTTTTCCTAATAGAGGAAATACCCTATTTGAGGGGCATAGTAGTTTATCAGATTCAAATCTGGTGTGTCCTTTTAATCCCAAATATCCTTCCCCATGCATATAAAATAAGGAAACTGAACATTATCATTTTAAATCATTAGACATGTGAAGGAACTGGAGAAAAATCTACGTATGAATGCAGTTCCTTAATGATGCCACCAGATGGCTCTACACCACTACAATAATCCTACATGACTAGTGCTGGATCCACCCTAATGTCTGCACACAACACAGAGCTTTGTCCTCATGTGCCTTAGGGTGATGCCACACATGGCGTTTTGATCCTGTTTTTGGTCCGTTTTTAAGCAGTCCGTCCAAAAACACATGCGTTTTTTAACGGACTGCTTAAAAACGGACCAAAAACTAGCTCAAAACGCCATGTGTGGCATCAACCTTAGTGTGTGATATTACATCTATAAGCTTGTATCGCACATCAGTTTTCTGTATGCACCTGTAAAGCTCCATAGTAAATTTCGGCATCGGTTGCATTTGTGTTATTTCTGCACACCGGATATTTCCGCAGCAGTTTCTGCAGCGAGCACACAGATGTCTGCTACATTTACATGAATGGGACAGAAATGTTTGCACCAAAACTTGTCACAGCTTAATCCTCATTAAAAAAGCAGACGAGTCAATGAGCTTACACTCGGCCCTACAAAGTTTTAGGTCTGATCCTGAACAGTAGTATTCCGATCCTTCACAATACGACGATAAACACAACTTGCATCTTGTCAGAATGGATTTAGTGGATATTCTAGACCAGTGGTGGCGAACCCATGGCATGGGTGCCAGAGGCGGCACTCTGAGCCCTTTCTGTGGGCACCCGGGCCATCACCCCAGCACACCAGACAGGACTCGAAGAATCTTCCTGCAGTTCCAAGCAACTTAAAAGATGCTGCTTTGTCATATATTTAAGTGATACTTACTTCACTACTTGGGAATTTAGGAAGAGGGAGAATGAATAGACAGGGCTGGATTACCTTTAGAGGACCACCTGCTGGCCCCACGATTCTCTATGTACAGAGGGACACTGGAAAGAAGCTGAAATGATGCAAATTTTCCATAGGCTAATATGATCGAACGTTGTTGAAAAGCAGGGAGCAATAAGTTACTGTTTTAATTTTTGGTTGGCACCTCGCTATAAATAAGGGGGTTTTGGGTTGTAGTTTGGGCACTCAGCCGCTAAAAGGTTCGCCATCATTGTTCTAGACAGTATCAGTATTCTTACAAAAATAAGTCTCTTTTATGGAATGGATCCAGAAGAACATAGCTGCATATTTCTGCTCCCTCCTTTCCCCCTTGTGCAAACATACAGACGACAGGGGGTTTATTTTCAGATGGTTTTGCCGATAGGAGATACAATTTCACTTTGTGGAATGAAGCGGATCTCAGATGTGAGCTATTTGCTGCTCTAGCACATTGTAACGCAGCTGCTGGCATCAGGGCAGAGCATAATACACAGGTAGGTCTCCCCAAGGCATACACAAAATACATACACATGGCATGATAGCCTACCACCTGACTGCACACACTATAAAGGGCCCTTTCATCATCTGCACACTATACCCATGGGATAGAAACACCAACATAGCAATACGTAAGGACACATGAGCACGCACTCAAAACATACAGACAAGAACATTTCATTGCCTTACGGGGGATACAACACATGACCCTTCTTCTACACAGACATAAAATACTGTTTATCAAAGCTAGATATCCATTAAATGGAGTCCTACCTCCACATTGCACTGTGATTTCCAACTTGACTTCTGTTTCTGTCCATTTTTCCCTTTCCGAGAAATTCCCAATTTAATCCCTATGCTAATGAGGCAGTTGCACTATCAATTTCATGTCACTTTATGTCCATTAATGCCTTATGTTTCTCACAAGACAAATCTCATGCTTATCTGTAAGAGAGGGGATGATCCAGGCGGGAATAGCAGTGGCCCAGGTGCTCAGGGCAAGATCCAGGTGCACCGACTTCCTAATTAGCATATGGATTTAAATGGGAATTTTTCAGAAACACTCAACGGACAGAAATAAAGATATTTTTCGGTGAATTTCGGTGTTTGCTGATGTGGGTAGACTCCATAAAAAGTATAATATACTCTGTTATATGTATGTATATTCTGCTGTAGACTCACTTGTGAACCTGGCCTGATATTAACATACATTTTGATCTACGATTTTATTTTTGATACATATATTTTCATTCATAGTCTTGGGAGTTGGAAATACACTTGCCATCTTTCAGCATTTTAGATTTCTGCCCTAGGTATAGCTGCCTGTATCGTTATAAAAAAAATAAAAATCAGGAAAAAGTCAATAGCTCCTTGAAAAGCACTTGAACTGTGAAGAGATGTGGCATTTAGTCTCCTGCTCTCAAATACCTGGAGGTATAAGCGAGTCCGGAGGTTGTGCCTGAAGTTATATTCCAAACTTTCCAGCAGTAATCCCTCCATGTGAGGAGAAGCCAAATGTCTGCAGCAGGAGCTCGGGGATAAACAGAATCCAAATGTGAAGGAAAAGCTTAGTCATCCGTGCAGTGTAATGGATGTGCTGAACACACTTCTCAGGTCACTTTTACAGCACATGCTTGTTTTAGTCTCAGATTTTCTCTTTTAGAAGCAGATTTCCTTCAAATAACACTAAACCTGCCAATGAATGAACATTTTTTTGCTGTTCGCCAATGAAGTATTTTCGCCTTATTCCTGATCCAGCCAGTTATCTTACAGCCAGACACAGAACCCTATAGAAATTGTGCTCCTGAAACACACAATAAAAACAGATAATAATAAATTCTGTAATTCAAGACCCAATAGGACCAGGTAAAAGGAATAGAATTTTACAATTTGCAATGCCCTCTCCTTCCTCCCTCTTCCTTCCACCCTTCACTCCCCCAATACTCCACTTTGTATTTCTCTACCGTACTAACTGCGGTGTTCAGCAGTGCTAGCCGCGCATGCGTGTTCTGCACTCAGCGATCTGCGGCCACTTACAAGCGCCAGCCTCCTGTTTGTGCACAAGTGCCGCGCACAATGTACTGAATGTACGTGGCTGCATTGCTTATATGGTGCTGGGTTGACCCAGTGGAGCTTGCAAAGCGTGCACAGCAGTCGTGCACGCTCCACAATACTAGCGCACAGCACAAGCAGCCAATCCCTGCTCTGCATTCTGTGCACAGGCACTCTCTGCTCCATCGGAGCGGAGTATCATAGGACTTGAAGTCCCGATGCGGAGCACCGCGGCCACCTTGATTCATTGGTCCAGGCCTGCAGGAATAAAAAGGTAAATCATTGTAAAAATAACCATTTCCACATGATTTAAATGGAAAACATTGTACTGGTATAAGTAGAGGGTGTATTTATTTATCACACCCAGGACTTTTGTTTTTTGGTTTTGAGACTGTATAACCCCCTTTAAGGTAACTTAAAGGGGTTATCCGGGTTTAAATTTTTTTTTATGGCCGGGCTGGGGAGGGCTAGTTAAACATAATAAACATGGACTTACCCCCTCCGGCGCCGCCGATGTCCCGCGCCGCGGTCACTTCGATCCGTGCCCCTGTAAACAAACAGGGGCACGGAAGCCGCGCACAGGGAGCTTCCGGTCCGCGATGTGGACGGCTCCTCCCATGCGTCCCTATGTCTCAGCGTTGTAAGCGCTGGGAGATGGTGCGCATGGGAGCATCCGGTCGGCCGGAAGCTCCCTGTGCGCCGGTGTAATGAAACCGGAGCACGGAGAAGACGGGCCGCGGTGCGGGACATCGGCAGCACCGGAGGAGGTAAGTAGATGTTTATTATGTTTAAATAGCCCTCCCAGCCCGGACATAAAAAATTTTTTAAACCTGGATAACCCCTTTAATATTTATCTTGGCAAATAGAAGCTTTATCTCTAGGGAGGATGAGCTGATTCAATATAGTACCCTGTCTGTAGGGTGTATGTTATAGAGCATCAGAAGCAGAACAGACTGTACATAGTTTCCTATGTGCAGGCAACATGTTGTAGAGCAGGAGAAATTGAGTAGATTGTACATGGTGTCCTATCTGCAGGCAGCATGATATAGAGCAAGAGGAGCTGAGCCCGAGGAGCTCTTTCAAAGCTTTGAAACAGACTTAGAGGAGTCATATTAGAGGCTGCCAATAGTACCGTATAAACTCGTGTATAAGCCAAGTTTTTCAGCACAAAAAATGTGCTGAAAAACCTCACTTGGCTTATACACGAGTCAAAAAAAACCTATCTTCTCTATGCTGTATTAGCCGGCAGAGACGCATACATGCGATCTTTCAGCCGACGCACGCCATGATGCGACGGTGTTGCCACTGAAGATGTCATAGTGTGCGCCTAGTATGGATAGCGTGTTACAGCAAAGAGAAAAAAAGAAGAGGAAACGCACCGAGGTTCGGGCGCTGGAGGGTGAGTATGCAAGTTTATTTTTTTTATGTGCTAGGCAAAGTGGGGGCTGGTTGGCTATATAGTATTGGGGGCTGGCTATATACTGGACACTGTGACCAATGCATTTCCCACCCTCTGCTTATACTTGAGTCAATAGGTTTTCCCAGTTTTTGGTGGTAAAACTAGGGGTCTTGGCTTATACTCGGGTTGGCTAATACTCGAGTATATACGGTACTGCACCCCTCAAAGCATAGAGATATCAGGGGTATGCATCTTTCTTGAGAACAAAGGATTTGACATGTGCAAACACAACATGAAAAATAGTGGGTTCCATTAACAATATACCACTGTCTTGAAAAAAACTAGGATTCCCTACACTTGACATACATCATGAAGAGTATGGATTTTGTATTGTGTCTTCTTAAAGGTCACTGTGATTTTTCCCCTCTTCCAAATAACCTAATCTAGGGGTTAAAATATTTGTTAAAAAAATATCCTTGGGTTTTGTCCATATAATAATAATAATAATAATAATAATAATAATAATTATTATTATTATTATTATAACAAACATACGAATACTATTTATTCACAATTAGCACGTGTGGGACAGGCTATCGATATTTGTCACCTTCCTAGGTTGTAATAATTTTGACATGTGTGGTAGAAAGAGCTCTTAACCCAGGACAATAAGAAGCATTAGCAGGTGCCATTTTAAGGTCACCTTTTAACATCCAAATTTTGCCGCAAATCTCCAGAAATACCGTCTCCCCCTCACTGAGAGCTGCAGGGGGCATCCTAGAAGGCAGCCGGTGTCTGTCACTGACAGCTTGGTCTGTACCGGGGCTACAAAGCTAAGAGATTTTCTTTTTAGATAGCGTTTTTCCTAAAAAACTGGACGCATCCAGTGCTGACATTAGATTACACATTAAACAATAAAATCTAGGGAAAATGTGGCGCTACAGCTTTAAATGGCGAGACGAGCGGCACAAACAATCAATTTTATCAAGCCACGCTCGGCTTGAAGTCACAGTCAGTCATCCTTTAAGACCTTTCACTGGCTGCTTACAATCATACCAATTTAATGCCAACTCTCTGAATTGTAATTGCCAGGCTAGACATCTGCAGTTAACCCCCCAACCTACATGAAGAAGGCGAAAATAAAAAAAACAACGCTTTGAAATCGATAGACAACATACTCGCTAGCCTGGGCTACAAAAAGGGGTCGGACAGGTCGCTCGAGACAACGTGGGACTTTCATTGTTTCACACCAGCCCCGTGATTATGGCGATAGTGTGATAGAAGCTGTCAGCTAATGCCTTTTTAATTTGTTAAGCCCAGAAAAATCAGCGTGCATGTCTAATCCTTCAGACAAATGGGCATTAGCGGGGGCAGCCTGTCACACCACGGCTGTACAAAGGGGGGTTATCAGGCTCGGGGCAGGGAGCATGTTCACCCTCAGGCTATATACAAGGAGGGACGGCAGACAATCAAGTGTAAAGGTTGTGCCATGTAAGGCAGTCACATCAACGCAATACATCATTATCCATAGTAGCCTATAAGGGGATGCTCTAGACTCATTCATGAACTACATCATTTCCACTAGAACTAAATAAATACATTTTATACACAGCCATTTCCAACATTTGTCAGAGACGGACCGATGAATCAATTACAGCTGATAAGCCCCTTACATATGCAAAAAGCCCACTTCAGCCTCTGCACGTCATATCTGGCTGTTGAATGGCTATGGGGGGAGGGGGGATACCTAAGATTGTATAGGGTTAGAATTAATGTTATAAATTCTGGTCAGGTGTATACTAGTTCCTGTGGGCCGGCCACAGAACTAATCGGGCCACATGGTTATGTGCCGCATATACTGTGTTGGCCTCATAGTATACTGAATGTGACATAAGGGGCTACGCCCAATCTTGATAAATTGCCCCCTCTTGGGATGTTACTCAAGCCATAGGGGCCTAGCAGCCTTTTGGTCTGACTTTATAGATTACCTGTTAAGTTTTTGTTACAGGTAGGTTCATAGTGTAAAAGAGAACCTGCCATTTAAATTAACCCACCCAAAATAAAGACAATTAAGAAATATGATTGAAAAGCATTGCCCTTAACCCTAAATGGTTCCTTCCCATGGCTGCAATATTAAAAAATCAGTTTGTAAACTTATATGCAAATCACCTGAAGTGAAACTAATGGGGTCTGATATATGCAGTGATCACATATATGCAGCAACGCCCTGCCTCCCTAGTCCCGATTGTCAGGTCTCACTGCTAGGACATGCTGCTGTGTGAAACATTAAAAGAGAGCTCTGTTACACCATTGAGCACTTCATGTCATGTAACCGGGGTGATGTAATCAAAGGTCCGGTTACATTTTCAATGTCTACCGCATGTATATATCTGATCTCTACTCTTTCCTATCCTCTATGGAGACTTGCTGTGATTTATGTGATCAGATGCATACATGGGGTAGATGTTGAAAATGCAACTGAGTAAAGAACCTTCAATGACATCACCCTAGTCCCTTGACATGCTGAGAAGAAGCATGGGACATGGGGAGGCACAGATGGGAGGCGCTGGACGAGCAGGACACGTCCCCTCTGATGCCAGGGAATATAACAAAGTTTATTTATTGGGATATGAGGGAAAATTGTCAGTTAATAGGGCTCTATGGGAACCTGTCACTAGCTGTATTTGTAAAAATGTGGTGACAGGTTCCCTTGAAATAAAGGTTGCTGCACCGGTAGGGAAGGGGGAAGTTTTAACAAATATTTGCTTCATTATGCCGTGTGTTCTGTCAGATATTAAATATTTAATATTGGTAAATGGTTCAAAAGAGTATTATTACAGCAGGTGTCACCTTTATTTTTTTCAACAAACTTTGCAGGAATCAGTAATATAGTGTGAGTGTACATGTGTGTATAAGAGGAGTAACCTTGTTTCTGTTCGACCTTTAATTTGCTGACCGCTGTTCCATCAGCATCTACCCCTTTCCTCTCCATAAAGCTACTAGGTTATCGGAAATCAAGCAAGTTGAGTTTCTGTCTGTCTTGTTAGCAAAATGAAATATGACAGAAATTTCAGATTGAAAAAAGCAGATTAGGAACAAAGAAGAGAGGGATGGTGATCGTATTATACCTTATCACATGAAAGTTACTAAGTTTCTTGAATTCAGTTGTACTATTGTTTTATGAATAGTTTTAAAGTTAGTGTCTATTCCAATGTTAAAACACGTGTCTAAGCTTTTATACATACCGGGATGATCACATCGTCATAAAAACTCCATGCCAGTGCCCAGCGCATTGTGCGTCCCTGGTAAAACTCAGTGTGTGCCACTTTAGGAACCTAGCATTTATTAATAAAAGAACAAAAACAAAATTGTAGTTAACTAAAATCGTCCCTCTCTCTCTTCAATGTATAAAATACTTACTATGTGCACATTTTGAACATTGAGGGGAATTGGTCCCAAGCCACAAATGAATGGTGCCAATCATACACCAATGAATTATAATGGTGATTTTATTATGGTGCTTGTCATTTTTATGGATAATTTCACAGCTATAGGCAATTCTATGTTTTATTAGAATTGTTAAGGAATCTGATACGAAGACCTCTTTAAGCCACTGATATAGATGTATATTAAAGTGTAAAGTATAAATGAATACTGCAGATAATTATAACCTATATGAAAGAAATCTGTTCCTGCGTCCTTCTTTTCCCTCTGCCTTTCTTCCTTATTTAAGCAGTTTGTGTAAATCAGCTTTCTGCCCTGTATCCACTGACAGCTAAAAGATAAAGAAACCTTATAAAATGTCTAATGACTGAACTCTTTACAGCGAGCTCCTGGATAGTTTAATCCCCTCAGAGAGATGAATCATCAAGGGAAATATTCTCTTGGTATGGAAACAGTTAATCAGTCTCATTTTATTTGTCTGAAGTGGACAGAGATCAAAAGGCTTTCAGATTCACTGCTCACTAAAGGAGAAAGAAGTAGAATAAAGCACAGAGAAGCTGCTTTACTTAATGAAGTATATGACAAAGTATACTATTAAACTTGCTCTATTCATTTCTGAAATTCAAAAAAAGTTATTTTAGTTTAAATATATATAGTAAGACATACAGTATTAGTAAAAGTATTGGCACCCCTGCAATTCTGTCAGATAATACTTGTTTTCTTCCAGAAAATGATTGCAATCACAAATTCTTTGGTATTATTATCTTTATATATTTTGCTTGCAATGAAAAAAACACAAAAGAGAATTTTTAAAAAGTCAAATCATTGATCATTTTACACAAAACTCCAAAAATGGGCCTGAGAAAAGCATTGGCACCCTCAGCCTAATACTTGGTAGCACAACCTTTAGACAAAATAACCACGAACAACCGCTTCCGGTAACCATCAATGAGTTTCTTACAAGGCTCTGCGGGAATTTTTGACCATTCTTCTTTGGCAAACTGCTCCAGGTCCCTGAGATGTGAAGGCGCCTTCTCCAAACTGCCATTGTGAGATCTCTCCACAGATGTTCTATGGGATTCAGGTCTGGACTCATTGCTGGACACTATACAAGTTTCCAGTACTTTCTCTCAAACCATTTTCTAGTGCTTTATGAAGTGTGTTTTGGGTCATTGTCCTGCTGGAAGACCCATGACCTCTGAGGGAGACCCAGCTTTCTAACAGTGGGCCATACATTATGCTGCACAATGTGTTGGTAGTCTTCAGACTTCATAATGCCATGCACACGGTCCAGCAGTCCAGCGCCAGAGGCAGCAAAGCAACCCCAAAACATCAGGGAACCTCCGCCATGTTTGACTGTAGGGACCCTGTTTTTTCTTTGAATGTCTATTTTTTTCCTGTAAACTCTATGTTGATGCCTTCTCCCAAAAAACTCTACCTTTATCTCATCTGACCAGAGAACATTCCCCCAAAACGTTTTAGGTTTTCTCAGGTAAGTTTTGGCAAACTCCAGCCTGGCTTTTTTATGTTTCTGTGTAAGAAGTGGGGTCTGGCTATCCCACCTTAACCCCTTAAGGACGGAGGGTTTTTCGGCTCATTTCTCGCTCTCCAACTTCAAAAATCCATAACTCCATAACTTTCATTTTTCCGTGTACAGACCTGTGTGAGGGCTTATTTTGTGCGTAACAAATTTTACTTTCCCGTAATGTTATTTATTTTAACATGCCATGTACTGCGAAGCTGGAAAAAAATCCAAATGTGGAAAAATTGAAAAAAAACTGCACGTGCGTCACGTTCTTGTGGGCTCAGTTTTTACGACTTTCACTCTTCGCTCCAAATAACACACCTAATTTATTCTTTGGTTCGGTGCGATCGCGGTGATACCAAATTTATATAGGTTTTATTGTGTTTTAATACATTTTCAAAAATTAAACGAATGTGTACAAAAAAAAAAATAATTTTGCCATCTTCTGACGCTAATAACTTTTTCATACTTTGGCGCACGGAGCTGTGTGAGGGGTCATTTTTTGCGAAATGAAGCGACATTTTCATTGCTACCATTTTTAGGTCTGAGCGACATTTTGATCATTTTTTATGTTATGTAAAAAGGTGTAAAAGTCGCATTTCGGACATTTGGGCGCCATTTCCCGCCTCGGAGGTCACCGCCGCCCTTAACCGTTTTTATATTTTGATAGATTAGGGAATTTTGGGACGCGGCGATACCTAATATGTTTGTGATTTTTACTGTTTATTATGTTTTATATCCGTTCTAGGGAAAGGGGGGTGATTTGAACTTTTAATATTTTATAAATTTTTTTTATTTTTTAAACTTTTTTTTTTCTTTTTTTTTTTCACTATCTTTTAGACCATCTAGGGTACATTAACCCTAGATGGTCAGATCGCTGCTACCATATACTGCAATACTTCTGTATTGCAATATATGGCATTTTTGCAGCACATTCATTACAATGAGCCACTGGCTCATTGTAACGAATCTGCAGCTGCCAGATAGCCATGGCAACCGATCGCCGCCCCCCGATGACGTTCGGGGGCGTGGCGATCGCAAAAAAGATGGAGGCGCCCGCGCGCCGCCGTCTTTTAAATGCCGCCGGCAACGGGGGGTTAATAGCCGCGATCGGTGCTAGCACCGACCGCGGTTATTAGCGGTGGGGGTTTTATGCATCATGTAAAAACCCCCACCTTTATATGAAGAGGACTCAGCCCGTGAGCCCTCTTCATACATCCCTTATACCTCTGTGCCGTAGAGCTACGGCGCAGAGCGTTAAGGGGTTAAAGTCCCTTTTCATTCATACACCGACGGATAATACAGGCTGACACTGTTGTATCCTCAGACTGCAGGGCAGCTTGAACTTGTTGGGATGTTAGTCGAGGTTCTTTATCCACCGTCCGCACAATCTTGCGTTGAAATCTCTCGTCAGTTTCTTTTCCGTCCACATCTAGGGAGGTGCCACAGTGCCAGGGGCTCACACTTCTTCATCTAGGGAGGTTCACCACACTGCCAGGGGCTTTACACTTCTTCATCTAGGGAGGTTCACCACAGTGCCATGGGCTTACACTTCTTCATCTAGGGAGGTTCACCACAGTGCCATGGGCTTACACTTCTTCATCTAGGGAGGTTCACCACAGTGCCATGGGCTCACACTTCTTCATCTAGGGAGGTTCACCACAGTGCCATGGGCTTACACTTCTTCATCTAGGGAGGTTCACCACAGTGCCATGGGCTTACACTTCTTCATCTAGGGAGGTTCACCACACTGCCAGGGGCTCACACTTCTTCATCTAGGGAGGTTCACCACAGTGCCATGGGCTTACACTTCTTCATCTAGGGAGGTTCACCACAGTGCCAGGGGCTTACACTTCTTCATCTAGGGAGGTTCACCACAGTGCCATGGGCTTACACTTCTTCATCTAGGGAGGTTCACCACAGTGCCAAGTGTATTCTTCATCTAGGGAGGTTCACCACAGTGCCATGGGCTTACACTTCTTCATCTAGGGAGGTTCACCACAGTGCCAGGGGCTTACACTTCTTCATCTAGGGAGGTTCACCACAGTGCCATGGGCTTACACTTCTTCATCTAGGGAGGTTCACCACAGTGCCAGGGGCTTACACTTCTTCATCTAGGGAGGTTCACCACAGTGCCATGGGCTTACACTTCTTCATCTAGGGAGGTTCACCACAGTGCCATGGGCTTACACTTCATCTAGGGAGGTTCACCACAGTGCCATGGGCTTACACTTCTTCATCTAGGGAGGTTCACCACAGTGCCATGGGCTTACACTTCTTCATCTAGGGAGGTTCACCACAGTGCCAGGGGCTTACACTTCTTCATCTAGGGAGGTTCACCACAGTGCCAGGGGCTTACACTTCTTCATCTAGGGAGGTTCACCACAGTGCCATGGGCTTACACTTCTTCATCTAGGGAGGTTCACCACAGTGCCATGGGCTTACACTTCTTCATCTAGGGAGGTTCACCACAGTGCCATGGGCTTACACTTCTTCATCTAGGGAGGTGCCACAGTGCCATGGGCTCACACTTCTTCATCTAGGGAGGTTCACCACAGTGCCAGGGGCTTACACTTCTTCATCTAGGGAGGTTCACCACAGTGCCATGGGCTTACACTTCTTCATCTAGGGAGGTTCACCACAGTGCCAGGGGCTTACACTTCTTCATCTAGGGAGGTTCACCACACTGCCAGGGGCTTTACACTTCTTCATCTAGGGAGGTTCACCACAGTGCCAGGGGCTTACACTTCTTCATCTAGGGAGGTTCACCACAGTGCCATGGGCTTACAATTCTTCATCTAGGGAGGTTCACCACAGTGCCAGGGGCTTACACTTCTTCATCTAGGGAGGTTCACCACAGTGCCAGGGGCTTACACTTCTTCATCTAGGGAGGTTCACCACAGTGCCATGGGCTTACACTTCTTCATCTAGGGAGGTTCACCACAGTGCCATGGGCTTACACTTCTTCATCTAGGGAGGTTCACCACAGTGCCATGGGCTTACACTTCGTCATCTAGGGAGGTTCACCACAGTGCCATGGGCTTACACTTCTTCATCTAGGGAGGTTCACCACAGTGCCATGGGCTTACACTTCTTCATCTAGGGAGGTTCACCACAGTGCCATGGGCTTACACTTCTTCATCTAGGGAGGTTCACCACAGTGCCATGGGCTTACACTTCTTCATCTAGGGAGGTGCCACAGTGCCAGGGGCTTTACACTTCTTGATGACACTGCGCATGTCAGACACAGGAACATTCAGATGTTTGGAGATGGATTTGTAGCCTTGAGATTGCTCAGGCTTCCTCACAATTTTGATTCTCAAGTCCTCAGACAGTTCTCTGGTCTTCTTACTTTTCTCCATGCACTATGTGGTAACACAAGGACACAGGACAGAGGTTGAGTCAACTTTAATCCATTTTAACTGGCTGCAAGTGTGATATAGTTATTGCCCCCACCTGTTAGGTGCCACAGGTAAGTTACTGGTGCTGTTAATTGCACAAATTAGAGAAGCATCACATGATTTTTCAAACAGTGCCAATACTTTTGGCCACCACCTTTTTTTACGTTTGGGGTGAAATTATATCCAATACGGCTTTTTGACAATTCTTTTTGTGGTTTTCCATTGAAAACAAATGAAATGAAGAGAATAACAGCAAAGAATTTCAGATTGCAATCATTATTTGGAAAAAAAACTGTATTATCTGACAGAATTGCAGGGGTGCCAATACTTTACATCCTATTTGAGCACTGGGTAGTTCCCTCTCTATAAGCTAGACAGAGGCCCACTAATAAGCAGTGGGTTTGGGTCATCCATCTATACTTGCACGTATATTCATCTGAATGGCAGCCATGTAACAATATGTTATCCTGCAATGGCTTCCCCTAAAAAAACTAACATTACATACACAACATATTCATTATCTCCTGATCCTTAATAGGCTTTATTAATTTTTTTTTTTTTTACGGTTTGGGACTTTTGACTGCCACATCTACTGAAAAAAAGGTCCGTAAAAAAACAAAACAAAAAAAAACAGATGACACACTGCTGATTATCGGCAGTGAAAAAACACATCTGGATGTTGTGTGAATGTAGCCTAAGGGAGCTGAAAGGGCTGTGTGTATGTGATAAGATAACGATCTTGCAGGTAAAGAACAAATTGACAGGAGCCTAATGATCATTAACAATTTATTATTTTTGGGAGGTTCCTAAATATATAATTGGAAATGGCCAATGGCAGCAACCTGCCCCCATCAATCACATGAGAGGGGGTTCCCAAAGAATGTGGGACTACTGTAGATGTCCGGTACAGAACTCCATCACGTACATACAAGTGAATGGGAGCAGTGGACATGTATGTGAATTTCTGTGTAGTGAGCAGTGTGGATCCTAGCAATCATATTACCACCTATCTTCAGGAACTTTGCTGTTGTTAATTTTCCATGTTGGATGAACATCTTTATCAGAGGTGGCTCCCTATTTTTAATAGCTCAGGTTACATCTATGATCACCATCTTGAAATCTACCATCAAATCCTGATTCAGTATCAAAAATAACTCAAGGAATAAACCTACCCCTTGTATTCGAAGCTCTTCCTTTAATGGAGCCAAACTGCACTTCTTACCCAGCATGCAGCTGTACCATCTAGAAAGAAAAACAACAGGGTAGATAATTGGGGATCTGTAAAGCACTGCAGGAAATACATGAGGCAAGGACAGCCCAGAATTCCCTACATTCTGAATAAATTATTAGGTAGCAATTTAAGCATCTTGTCGTCTCTCCTTGGGACATCATGTAGATGCAGAACATAAATCTTTGCATTAATAAGTCAGTAGTGAAGGATTCTGAGGTCGCTCTGCGGAAACGGGGCGATAGTGGATGGCATGTTTTCTGAGGTACCACCACTGGCACTTCAGCCAGAGCCTAAATAACTGATGTACACAACAGCTTCAACATTATTATAAAAATGTCCAAGTGGTAGATGATCGGATTGAATAGTTAAAGGAGTCTTCAGCATTGATATATAAAATGGCCTATCTAGATAATAGAACATTGATATGAGACTGGTGGGGGTGCAATGCCCAGAACCCAGCTGATCAGCCAATGGCATCCCCGCTACACAATAGACATACACAATGGGTCTCATTTTCTAAGGGTCCGAATCGTGCACTTTCAACGATTTCCGATCTGCGCCCAAAATTGCCCGGGACAGAAATCGGGGGGCATGGCGACACCTGGTGGATATCGGGCGCACGGACCTTAGTGAATCCGGCAGACCCGAATCCTCGTTGGAGAACGCGCCACTGGATCGCTACTGGACCGGGTAAGTAAATGTGCACCAATGTTTCCATTTTGCTTTGAAAATTTTCATCTGAACTCACCAATTGGCAAACTACTATCTGGTTTCCAACCCAATTACTCCACTGAGACAACCCTGACCAAAGTCTTTACAGACCTACAGTCTGCCAAGGCCAAAAACCATTACTTTGCTCTACTCCCTCTTGATCCATCCTCTGTCTTTGACACTGCTGACCATTCTCTCCTGCTGAAAACACTACGTTCCCCTGCATTACTGACATGGCCCTTTCCTGGGTCTCCTCACATCTCTTCAACCAAACATTTAGTGTCTATCACTCTCATATCACCTTGTCACCTCTCCCCCTCACTGTTGGGGTCCCACAAGGCTCTTTCCTGGGTCCCCTACTTTTCATCTACACCTCTGGCCTTGGAAAGCACATAAAGTCCCATGGCTTTCAATACCACTCCTATGTATGTGAAACACAGAGTTATATTTCTGTCCCAGATATCACCTCTCTTCTAGGCAGAATTCCAGTGTTTATCAGCCACATCCACCTTCTCTTCCTGTTTTCTAAAACGTAGATAAAACAGAACTCAATCCTTCCTCTACCTAA
Organism: Engystomops pustulosus; assembly: GCF_040894005.1. Classification (NCBI taxonomy): domain Eukaryota; kingdom Metazoa; phylum Chordata; class Amphibia; order Anura; family Leptodactylidae; genus Engystomops; species Engystomops pustulosus. The sequence goes on from NC_092412.1 coordinate 218,797,835, forward strand.
AGCATCCTTCCCATAGCAATCCACAATCAGTCCCCTCAATACTGTCCCACACATAATCTCCATTCCTCACAGGACCTTCAGCCTCACTCTATTACCATCTGCTCTTCTCAAAACCTTCTCCAGGACTTCTCCCGTGCAACCCCTATACTCTGGAACTGTTTACCAAAATCTGTCCGATTGAATGATTGGAAGGTGGAAGACAAACGTAACGTGAAAACCCATCTGTTTAGGATCACCTACAATATGCAATAACTGCACTGCTCTGCTCCCTCACCTCATGTCTCCATCTACCCTCCCATGTAGAGTTCGAACCCTCACGGGCAGGGTCCTCCTTCCACTTGTTCCAGATCTCTGTAGTTTTTGTATTTGTACTTGAAATTTTTACTATTACAATTGTCTTGTAATGTACAATGCAATGTAATGTATTTGAACCCCTTGATTGTACAGCACCATGGAATTAATGTGTTCTAGAAATTAGCAATAATTATAATTACAACATTGCAAGAAGTAGCAGATGGCGCTGTCCATTGAGTATCTGTGGTTCAAGGTAAAAGCAGATTCAGCTCCCACTTAAGAGAATAAGTTTGGATTGTTTGATCCTCTTCTGCGCTCGTCTACTGTGTAGCAGCTGATTGATCTAATATATATATATGATCTATCATCTATGGATAGGCCATTATTTATGTGCCAAAGTACAACTACTACTTTTTTTTTTTTACGAAATAAACCAAACCAAACTAACAAAAAGGAGAATACTTGTTTTTCAACACATTATATAAAATTTTAATAAGTGATATGTCTCATTCTAAGTTTTTAACAGCTCTTTGTTTTATTGGTTTATATCTCTGCTTATTCTAGGGTTAGAATGAGGAAAGTGGTTCAAGTCGACACTAACTGAAGGTTTTAAAAGTTCATTAAAATCAATGGATATTTCATTGGATACATTAGACCTGCGTTATTATTGTTGTAATGGCAGAAGTATACACCCTGCTGATCATACTGCATTGCTAATGTAACAGGCTACCGCCAAAATAGCTGCATTATGCAAAGAGTTAAGCTATATTCACACTTGAGGCTTTCACCCACCGAGACATGGCGTAACTCATCCCGCATTTCCATCCACACTCGGTTATGACATGTGACTACTTTCTAGTCTAATTCTATTCTGATATTTTCCACAGCGGCCGAAGAATCCACATGAACACAATGCTCTGCGGCCGGCGTGTGCCTTCTTCTCATGGCGTCTACCTCCAGTACAATACTAATTGGCCTTCACACTTCCATCTGAAAGGATTGGCTATATCCGTTTCTCCTGAACAAGCTCTTGACAGCTCAATGTAGAGGCACCAGGTAGCATGTTTTTGGGCCGTTCCTCTGAATACAAACCACTGGAGGATTTAGCTCCGATCACTGAAGCCGTGCTCAGGATTTAAGTCGAGGGGGAATCCATCTGTTTCCTAATCACATAGAATTGGAGTCACTTGTGCTCGCTGTCAGTTTGGTGTCAATGTCAGGGACGAGACAGTCTTCTCCAATCATGCTTAATACCACACTTGACTGTTACATGAAGTGGGGGGAATCACATGCCACATAGGTTTAGCAGTAAGTAGCGACAATTGTCACAGTGGTTGGGCCCGATCAGCTGTCAAATTCTATGATTTTATTTGTAATTAAGCAAAATACCTCACGCTGACGGCCTGACACAACATATTACACGTAAACGATCAAGCAGAAGGCATTTTATTGTGCTGGGGAAGTGGCCATTTATTTCACAGGATTGGATACGTTTTATTCAGTAACCGATTATCCTCCATCAGTTCCAACCAGGTTTTCAAATGTACAAGTGTTTTTCCTTTACAACAGTAAGGAGGAGAACATTAATGTGTGACTTTGATTAATTGAAATAAAACTTGTATGCCTTTTGCTGCTATATTAGGGTTATAAATCCCCATGGGGCCCAGAACAGAGTAGGAAGAAGAAAAAAAATATTGTAACCTGTACTTCAAAAATTAGTTTCTTTTTATAAAATCTTTTTGCTGAAAAAAAATTAATTTGAAGCAGAAATTGACCTGCCACTTGTACTACACAATGGACAAATCCTGATCAGGTGATCGGTGAGGGTAACATAGCACGGTTAAAAAAACAAAAACAAAAACAAAACACAATTCTATGTAAGTAACAATCAGTGTTATTTTGATATAAAAAGGTATCAAGACCCTTCTTGAAGCTCTCTGCTAACCCTGCTTTGACAAGCTCCTAAGCTCGGCTATTCCACAGATTCCCAGTTCCTACAATAAAAAAGCCTCGTCACCTCTGGAGATTAATTATTTTTTCCTCCTGACAAAGACAGTGCCACCTTGTTCCAGGTTACCTCAAAAGACAACTTTCCACCATATTATGGACCACTTATGAATTTATATGAATGATTCATGTCCCCTCTTAATCGTCGTTTCCTGAGACTAAATACCTGTATATACTCGAGTATAAGCCGACCCAAGTATAAGCCGAGACCCCTAATTTTACCACCGAAAACTGGGAAAACCTATTGACTCGAGTATAAGCCGAGGGTGTAGTATACAGCCAGCCCCCATGTAGCATACAGCCAACCAGCCCCCACGTAGCATACAGCCTGCCCCCAGGAGTACACAGCCTGCCCCCAGTAGTACACAGCCTGCCCCCAGTAGTACACAGCCTGCCCCCAGTAGTACACAGCCTGCCCCCAGTAGTACACAGCCTGCCCCCAGTAGTATACAGTCTGCCCTCAGTAGTATACAGCAGCCCCTAGTAGTATACAGATAAAGAAATAAAGTTAATACTCACCCTCCGTTGTCCCCGATGTTCGTCGCGGCTCCCGGTGGCTTCCAATCCCCATCGCGGCTCCCGGCGGCTTCTTCACTCTTCTCTGGCCGGGAGATTGCGCCGGCCGTCTCACACTGTGATGCAGCGCTGTGGCCGCTGATGACGTCATCCGCGGCGACAGCGTCGCATCACAGTGTGCGACGGCCGGCAGATCACATGGACGCGACTCTGCCGGCTAGAGAAGACAGAAGAGAAGACACGGGGAGCCGCCACGAACATCGGGGACACCGGAGGGTGAGTATTACATTTTTTTTTTAATCATTGACTCGTGTATAAGCCGAGGCGAGGTTTTTCAGCACATTTTTTGTGCTGAAAAACTCGGCTTATACACGAGTATATACGGTAAATAAAATTCTTTCAGATCTTTCCTTATAACAGAGATCCTCCATTCTCCTTTGTTCCAGGAGTTGAACCCCTATGTGTCTAATATTGATGAGATATCCTTTAAACCAAATCTGTAGCAATGACAGACCAAAAGGATATTAGGTAGATCAATTATATATCAACAACATACAGTACAATATAAAAAATATCATGCTCAAATGTTTTCCATAGATGGATAGATTGTAAGGCTTGTTACAGCCATCTTACAGAAAAGGAAAAAAATATTCACAAATACAGTATTGTGATCCAAAACGTGGCCCTGTGTTAGTCTGATTCTGTCGGCAATGAAAATGAACATGATGAACTAAATGGCAATGAGAACCCTCTGGGCTTTTCTGCATTACCTGGAAGTCTTGGGTTATCAATGACGTGCCTTGTGGCAATCCACATCTGTGCAATATAAGGGGACTGATTTAATATTTATATACTAATAAATTGGACTCACCTCAATCTCTTCTTCAGCTGAAGACTGTCATGGATGATTCTTTTTACAAACTCCAGCTCTCCCCCCTCCGCCATGATCTCTGTAACCCCTCCAGTATTCACAGAGCTGGGGGGTGGCCGCCGGGGGTTCCTAGAGTTCACTCCCTGTGAGGAGAGATAAGGATCTAATTTTTACTAAAAGCAAAACTGAGAGTGGAGCTCAAAATCAAGGAGCAAGTATATTAAAATCAGAGTGGTCACTGAGGTCAGTTAAGGACATGTCATGGGTGTAGACGTCCCTGCTGCTATCAGTGCACAGCTTCAGCAGTGACTTGCTTTGAATGGCACATCATATAGCCGAAAGAGGGTTTCAGTGGGGGAACAGTGATGAAACAGAGAAGTCAGGAAAGTTTATTTCAATGATTTTTACAAAAAACTGGGTTTCATCAATGTACTGAATAATGGGTACCAAAAACTGCATAAATCCTTTTCTGGTGCAGTCTGAATACCCCCCTATACAATATGTACAAGTATAATAAATATTATAATACATCTTTATCTAGCGCTCTCAGTTTTATGTCCGCTTTCTGTTACATTCCCTCTCATGACGGCAGCATCGAGTTTCTTCCATGAAGATTATTCCAGGGCAGTACAAAGTATAAGTTAATTCACTTAATAAGAGCTGCCTTGGAAACCTCAGGAAGGACAAGTCACTGCCGAGCAGAATCAAAACAGCCTTCAGCTTCAACAGGAGATTGGGTTTATACAGAGGATGAAAATAAGATCCGTTTAGTCAGATCATTAATTCTTTGCTAAAATTGGCAAACTATGTCCTGGATTTGCCTGCTCAATATACACACCCATCAGCCTGCCTAATGTTGGGTTGCTCCCCCTCATGTGGCCACAACAGTCCTGACCCATCATGGTATATATTCCACAAAACCTCTGGCATCCGGAACCAAGTAGATAGTAACTCATTCGTTAAATGGTCACAAAAAACTTTACATAAATCAGCAATACAAGGAACTTTGTGGTATATCCTTTTAGAGAAAACTGCTTCTTCCTCCACTTACTTTGGCCATTACCTTTCCTCCTTTATCTGCTCAATTCCTTCCTTTTCGCAAAATAAACAGAATATAACTGAGGTGTCAGATTACATAGAAGGTGTATAAACAGGGGAGCAGTGGGTCACAGCAGCTAGGTTACTACCCACCAGATCTGAAGAGATTGAAAACCCAAGACACAACTTGCAGATTCTATGAAAATTTTATGTGCATATTTTGGTGCGGAAAATCAGAAACTTGATACAGTAGCATTAAAATAACTGCACACGTTGTGGATTGTCAGTTTTATGTGCTTTTTTTCATCTTTTTTTTTTCTATTAAGCGTTGGCTTTTTTGTGCACTTTTCAGGCGGATATTCCCGCATGCACATAGTTTACCCTTTTTGTTTCACCTGATCTGACGTCATCTGAAGCAAAAATCTCCATCAAATCCGCATCATGGTGTGGACTTGATGCAGGTTTATGTATATTTTCACTCTCAAATAAACTTCGATTTAAAAACGCATGCAAAAATCTCCTCCATGCACAACACCCTTGTTTTTCATCCAATGGAATCGGGCAGAAGACTTCTGTGATGTCAGACCCAGTTCCTCCTGCCCCTCTCCAGAAAACAGTGGTCTCAATGAGAGGAGAGGGCAGAGGAGACGTGTGCAGGAGCTAGGACCTTGCACTTTAGTTACTGAGGGTCATTACAGAGCTCCTTTCTCGCTGTGTACTATTCACACAGAGTTTGTTAGTACGTCTCAGTCCTACAAGAGCAGAATTGCTCTACAAGCTGTACACAATGCTCCATGTGTTCCCGTAAAAGTCTCACACGTATTTATAAGTGCAAAGCTTTTTTAAAAGTGTAAAATTGCCTGTGCAAGCATCTATGATGTTTGTACAGGCGTTATAGCGACCTCTTGCAGCATGTCCGTCATATCTGCAAATTTAGGTGTTTATTTTAACCAGCAAAATACAAAGATAAAATCAGGAGAAACAGAAAATACTGTGGCCTTATCAACATGCGTTGTAATATTATGGTGCAATACTGAGTGCTCTCCATACAGGACAAGTATCTGCTCTTTTATACAAAGGAAGTTTTATTTCCCATAACATTTTAATTGTTTTTAAAAAGGTATTAAAATACAATTTAAAAAAAACCTATATAAATTTCACATCTCTGATTACACTTGCCCACAGAATAAAATGGATGTGTTCTTAATACCCCAAAGTAAAATTAGTAAAGAACTAAGCCTGTAACAAGCTGCCCAATGTAATGACTGGATGTCTAATAATTGATCGAGGTGAATCCCCCATGTATGTAACGTATAAATTTCATCTTTATATCATACGACGAGACATACCGTATATACTCGAGCATAAGCCGACCCGAGTATAAGCCGAGACCCCTAATTTTACCACCAAAAACTGGAAAAACCTATTGACTCGAGTATAAGCCGAGGGTGTAGTATACAGCCAGCCTGCCCCAATAGTAGTATACAGCCTGCCCCAATAGTAGTATACAGCCTGCCCCAATAGTAGTATACAGCCTGCCCCAATAGTAGTATACAGCCTGCCCCAATAGTAGTATACAGCCTGCCCCAATAGTAGTATACAGCCTGCCCCAATAGTAGTATACAGCCTGCCCCAATAGTAGTATACAGCCTGCCCCAATAGTAGTATACAGCCTGCCCCAATAGTAGTATACAGCCTGCCCCAATAGTAGTATACAGCCTGCCCCAATAGTAGTATACAGCCTGCCCCAATAGTAGTATACAGCCTGCCCCAATAGTAGTATACAGCCTGCCCCAATAGTAGTATACAGCCTGCCCCAATAGTAGTATACAGCCTGCCCCAATAGTAGTATACAGCCTGCCCCAATAGTAGTATACAGCCTGCCCCAATAGTAGTATACAGCCTGCCCCAATAGTAGTATACAGCCTGCCCCAATAGTAGTATACAGCCTGCCCCAATAGTAGTATACAGCCTGCCCCAATAGTAGTATACAGCCTGCCCCAATAGTAGTATACAGCCTGCCCCCAGTATGCCAAGTGAATAAAAAAAACAAACTTAATACTCACCCTCCGACGATACTCACCTTTGATGCTCGGCACGGCTCCCGGTCCAGGCGGCGGCTTCCGAACCTCGGTGGCAGCTCCTCTCTTCTTTCTTCACTGGCGGCTCCCGGTCACTTCGCTAGCCGGCAGTCGCGTCCATGCGATCTGCGGGCGGGCGCACACTATGATGCGGCAGTGTCGCCGCCGATGACGTCATCAGCGGCGACAGCGCCGCATCTCAGTGTGCGCCCGACTGCCGGCTAGCGAAGTAAGCAAAGAGCCCGGGAGCCACCAGTGAAGAAAGAAGAGAGGAGCGGAGCCGCTGCCGAGAATCGGGAGCTGCCGCCGAGGATCCGGACACCGGAGGGTGAGTATTATTATTTTTTTTTTGACTCGTTTTTTTTTTTTTTTTTAGTTGACTCGTGTATAAGCCGAGGTGAGGTTTTTCAGCACATTTTTTGTGCTGAAAATCTCGGCTTATACACGAGTATATACGGTAATCGATTCCCATCACCATATTGATCTGATGTTGATGTACCTGAGCTTCCATCTGATTGGCGAAGAAAGGCGGATTGCACATACAGAAGTCATAGATGATGCCAGACTCCTCCTTTAAAGCGTCCATCAGCAATGTTTTCTGTGGGACTTTGACCACTGAAAGACAGAAGAGCAATGCATTAAAAGCCAGACACGTAAACCAATTCCAAAGGAGACGAGTGTAGATCATAGGGAGAAGGACAATTGTGTAAGACTAGTGTCCGGCATCATTCATGGGTCCTATAACTGTCCAATGAAATGCATTATCGGTTACATTAATGATTCTGGCATGTTTACAGGATTGTAAATAGAGGTTGTAAAATATCATGGTTCTTATATTATACGGGGCTAATCCAGTTGTCCCTTTGCCTTCCACATCCCTTTTGGCTGCTTTTGTTTTCTTCTTGCAATTTTGTGAATGGAAAAAAAAAATCCCATCACATGGGCTTTGTGCAGCTCAGTGCCACATGGCAGCCTCACTAGAGCTCACATCGATGAGGTGATCTATAAGTTGACTCCCAATATAGTCCATCTATCCTTTCAAGAAATTTAAAAATTCTGCTAATACGTGACCCTTTATTTTCTAGCAGCTATTATTTCTTAGACTATGTGAATTTGCATTCCTCCTTTTCTGAGAGGAGACCTAGCTGCTGTGACTTGCTGCCCCCTCCCTCATTAGATCCTATAGGAATTAGGGGCACAGGATACCCCCTACACTACCACATTGCCATAGCCCCTCCAAGCTCCAGCACAAGTTGCAAGGACACCCCATAAACCCCATCACTCCCCTGTGAGTTCAATGGGTTACATCTCTGATGTGATATGGGTCGAAATTATTGTGTACAGCGAGCTGCTCGGAGATCCATACATGACACACATACACTTGTGTCTGCCAAGATGATTCCACTTTATTACACTGGGGAGGGGATTCTTATACTTCTTCAACAGCCGTGTGCAGTACTTTCCCCATGTACAACCACCCTTCATATAGATTTTCTTAGAGACAGAATGTTCTGTAGACATAGAGAACACCGTTTTTGGATAAACAATCCGAGGAAACTGGAATGCGCAGGGGAAGCTACACGGATAGACTGCAGGCCATTAGTACATGGGATGCATGTAATAATGCCCCGTCGGCTTCAGAAGCGAAAGGGCACAGCATCCTAGAAGCCGGGGAACACTACTGCGTGCGGCCAACCTGTGACCTAGGCAGGCAGTAGAAACAAAAACACTGTTTTTGGGTTGGTGTGGTGTCCAGTACCGCAGGGGGAGGGTAGTTGCCAATTCTGCCTGAGCTCAGAGGGGCTATGACAACGCCCCCTGCAGCACTTGGGCTTAATTTGCATATTTGTTAATTTTTTTTTTAAACAAACAACAAAGATTTTAACACTAGATAAGAGCATTAAAACGAAGGAGTGATCCTGCATCAGGGTAACCATTATGAATCTACCACTTGATCTGCTACAGTAAGTATGATCCAGACAGTACATTTCCTTTAAATATAATATGACCCTTCAGTGAGGTCCAGACTGTCTTGATAGCAAGATGGATTGCAGAAGAAATTGGGAGAGAGGGAAAAGTGCCAAATTAAGTGGAGAAGCACTTTGTTTGCTTAACATTTATTACCAAGTTTCTTGTACTTATACAATTTAGTTATACAAAGTAAGGCCTGTAAAACCCCTATTAGGCTGGAGGCACACGGGATAGGTATTCATGCTTACTATATAGCTCCTATTCCTTTGGAATCATTATCAGGGAATGCATGAGCAAGGTTCGAGCGTTGCAAACCCCCCCCCCCAATTGTTTTTAGGGTTAAGAACTTGACAAACAGTTTTGAGAAGTTGAAAAGAGTCAGAGCCCCTGAATCTGTTCATGTGGACCACCTCACCGTTTCCTTCTTCACACATGAATAACAGAACGTACCTGTTAGAAACCGTTATCGTTTACCGGATTAGAACTTTAAGGGCTTTTCTTTTTTTTTTTTTTTTTAATAAGCTTTTTTTTTGGGCTATGAAAAAATATACGAGCGGAGGTAAGTGAGTAATATAAATCTTTTATTCTATTGAGAAGCTTTTGTAGTTTCTGTGAATGCAGCAACCAAAGTAAACAATGGGGGTTTTTATTCTGGTTTCTATGACTACATCTAGAAATACGGTTATATCCCTACTTTAATTATGACTCTTTTATTAATACGACAAAAAGGAAAACATATACAGCGTATCTTAATCACACGAGCCCGACCCGCCGCTGGAGGATCTCAATCAGCTCACAATGGCATTCTGGGTTGCATGATATTTGTTTGGTTTTCTCTTTTGATGATAAATATTAAAGGGACACTTAAAGCAAAAATAGGGATTTTTTTTTTTTGTTTGAAGACTCAAAATTAAAGGGAAAACTATTTGTCGTATATATGGTACTTTGGGCTGCATTTTGTGTTAATTTTTTGGGCAGTGCTATTAACATTCAGATGCAACACACTGTTGTTTTGGATCAACGCAATGATTAACCCATTACAGGTTCAGCACAGATGGGTGTCAAAAGTACGTTAAATGAGGTTGCAAATTAACCTTATTTAGCAGTGAATACACTGCAAAATTTTCATATTCCCCGAAACCTTTTCTTCTAACCAATGTTGCTTTTGAGGGCTTGTTTTTTGCACAATGTACAATGAGAGAAACACAATCTATAAGCTTCTTGCCAACATACTGGTTTATTCAGTCACTGTCTGCAAAAAAAAAAAAAAAAAAAAGGTCCCCGTGAAGGGCTTGTCTTTTGCAGGACAAGTTGCACTTTGACTAGTTAATGCTTAATACAATAAGTACAATAAGTACAATAAGTACAATATCTTTCTGTGAAGTAAAAAAACTGCATGGTGCCTTAACAGGTTAAAATGTACATACAATTCCAAAAATGCAAAGCAGAAGAAACTTTGTATATATATATTTTTAAAGAAAATTCCCACTAATGCCCCGGTCATCAGAAGGGAAAGAAATACTTGATTTTGCACTTCTAGAGTACCTGTAACTACCGTAAGTGTTCTCACAGATAGAATATAGTGGGCCTGTCCAAAAAACACACTTCATATAGTTAAGGGTAAAGTGGAAAAATTAGGACTATAGCTAACAACCTTTATTAAGATTAAAGGGGTTGTTAGCAAAAGCCCCAAAGTTTGGGATTACAGCTATAGAATATAGAATACACTTGCTAGGGAGACAATAAGAGGAGGTGAATGTATACAGGTTTTTTGTTGTGTGTGTGTATGTAGGCTCCATACACATTAATCAATGCAGGGTAATATGAAAGATAAATATGCATTGTGCAATCTGTTTTGACCAGACCAACTGATAATTACCACCTTTAGAAATTAGTATATTATGGTCCCATCCTATTGTATCCCACACCACCTATGAACAACATTAGAGGAGAACACAGCATGGTAGCGAGAAGATGAAGATCTATACTGAGTGATAAATACCTTTAATGAGATCTGCCAAATGGTTCTGCTCAACATTTTTCTTGGCGTAATTATAACAGATGTCATCCACTTCAGTGGCAAGGAAATACCAGCCATTCAGAGTGGCCCCCAGCAGCGGATATATGCAGGAGGCGCCGGTACCTGTGGACATTGTAACACGAAAATATATACATTTGTATGAAAGTTGACCTATTGAGTGAATGTTATCGAAATGATAATAAAATATTACCTAAATAAAAAGTCAAACATATACTATGATATAGATATATATGTGTGTCACATGTATCCCTTGACTTTGTGTCTTCTGGTGAAGACATCTCATCACTAAGTGTAATGACACACTTCAACATAAATACATATATTTACATACAAAAAAGAAAACCAAGTCCGCACATGGGATCGAAACCTCAATAGAGGGGGTGCAGAGCCTCCATGGATCCTGACAAGATCCATCAGTAAAGTTGAAAAAAAGTGTAGGCAGCACTCCAAAAAGTGAAGTTTATTATCAAGCTTGATGAAGGTCGTTCACACCAAAACGTCACCACTACACATACACAGTAATATTTAAATCTGTACATTTTTGAGGGGGTCAGGTCACTAATGATGACCTATGGCAATGACCGCAGACCACCACCACTTCCAATCCACTATGTAAAGTATGGTTTCAATATTGAAAATCTTAATAATATAACACCAAGTATTGAAATCCAAATTCTGGTCCCGAAACATAACAGTACAGAGAGACTTCTTCTTACATTAATGTAGAGCTCACATTGTTAAATCTCAAATTCACAGGGGGGTTAGCATGAAGCACGTGGGTGCGGTCACACTTTAGAGCATTTAGACAATACGAGAAACTGGGTGCTGGATGCCGATCACATGCGTTTGCATGGAAACACATATGCAATCAGCCGTGGCGAGCCCCTGGGTGCTTGATTGCGTTTCTAAACATAATAAAAGTGCTAACGTGTGACAGCACCCTAAAGGTAAGCTCCCATACTTATATGAATAGTAATGAAGGAAAACCTCCATGATCACAAAGGGAGTCAAGCCTAAGGGTGCGGTCACAAGTCGCGTCCAACGCATGTGTTTCGAACAGCTGAAGAGAGAATTACCCAATTATAAAGCTGTTAAAACTTACGTTTACAAAACGTGACTGTTAAAGGGAACCCGTCACCACTATTTTCACAAATACAGGTAGTGGCAGGTTCCCATAGAGCTCTAATAACTATCTGACACCCTGCTTTTAGCTAAAAATTGTTCCCCTCAGATCCCCATAAAATCAGAGTTATAATCTTGCCTGGTATCTATGCAGCTTTGGAGCTAGTCCACGGGGGCGTGGCCTAATGTCATGTGACCAGGGTGACATCATCAAAGGTCCTTGAGCTACTTAATATGAAAACTATAACCCATGTACATATCTGACCACATAAAACCATCACAGCAGCCTCCATGGACTTCTACCCCTCTCCATGCAGGCTGCTGTGATTTCATGTGATAAAATATGCTGTGATTTCATGACATATATGCTTAGTGTACAGCTCCTAATGCTACAAAAGCTATAGGACCTGCGATGATGTCACCCTGGTCACATGACATTATAGCAGCATACAGAGATAGGGATGGGGAGGAGCTGCTGGATTCAGCCCGAGGAGGCCACGCCCACCTGGACTACATGTAGCCGTGCTTAGTTACCAGATAAAACTATAAAGTTGAATATATGGGAATCTCAGGGGCATAATTTTTAGCTACAAGCAGGGTGTCAGATAGTTATTAGAGCTCTATAGGAACCTGTCACTAGCTGTATTTGTGAAAATAGTGGTGACGGGTTCCCTTTAACACTGTGTTGACATGAGCGTTAACATTGCATGAACGGTTGCACTTTGTAAATGCAAATGTTAACATCTGTTTAATTAGGCAAACCTCTCTTCAGCTGTTGCAATGATTTTTGAAACGCAACGTGTGACCGTACCCTTAGCTCCACAACAGTTTCTACATTACTATTTTTAATCCAAAACCAAAAGAAGGGGTTCATATTGTTCCCTTATACATTCTATCTGGTTATACGACTGATACAAAGCAGTAATGTTACAAGAAGGTCTTACTGTCCAATGCTTTGTTTTACCGCCCGTGCTTTCTGCACTGGGTAGTCATGTACTAGAGGCAGATGGCCGTACATTGATTAACCTGAATGAACAGGGTTAATCCGCAAGCAGTGCTGCTCCAGTAACCGGGGCAGAAAATCCCAGGCTGGGCCGGGCTGCGCAGCAGAGGCAGACCTCATGTGTCTCCACTCTGCGCTTTATCAACACCCACAGCCATCTCTATTTTGTGGCTGAGCTGTGAATAACCCGACTAGGGACAAGACAAGGTAGCAATACCACAGCTCAGTCACAATGAGTATGGCAACTCATGGCATAATTAAAGCTCCAAAATCATCACACATGGAAAAAAAAAAAAAAAAAGAATAGGAATCTTTAGAAGCTTTCCTAGAGACCGGTCATTCTAGACAAGACTCCATATAAAAGAATTTTCTCCAAATTTACAGAACACTTGAAAACCTGTATGGAAATGACTTTCACAGAACTCTGGCATACTCATGTTACATTGTAAATATACTCAGGATGGCAAACTACCGTATTTTTCAGACTATCCTTCAGATTTTCTCAGAAATCAAAGGTGCGCCTTATAGTCCAGTGCGCCTCAAATATGAACCGTACTAACAGCTGCCTTGAACTGTGCACAAGTCTGCCACCTGCTGGTCATTCATCCTTATAATCAGGTGCGCCTTATATATGAACCTAGACATTTTACTGCGCCTTATACTCCGAAAAATACGGTAATGGCATTGCGTTAGAGAATTGGGCACATTTACTAAGGGCTTTGCGACACTTTTTTCGGACTTTGCACATTCTTCAATGTTAAAACGGCCGGCACAGGTATTAAAGCAATGGGTGCGATGCTATTGTGACAATCAGAATGATTCGGACTGAGCGCGGGATTTAACTTTCAAATTGTGTCGCAAGACAATAAACTAAAAAGATGGTAAACTCTGTTGGATCTGAGCGGAGAAGCAACACATGCAGGTTATCAGGCGCATGATCTTAGTGACTCGCCACACGGTGGACAATAGACGGACGATGCACTTTCAGTGAACTTCGGTGAGCGGGTAAATAAATGTGCCCCATTCTGTTAAGAAAAATACATGACTTTCTGATGCAATTCTAACCTGTCTATCAGTATTGCTATTGAGTCTTAATTGTCCTTGGATAGGACCATAACCTCAGTCCAGACTATGGTTGGGCATGTATCTAATGCAATAATAGGAGCAAAAGCAGCAGTAAAATTGAAAAGTGGTAAAAAGTTATCTTTATCACGTTAGCATCACTAAGGGATTAGGATTTGAGGACTTTCTTTCATGGGCAAACCATTTTAAGAGGTGAAATGGCAGCAGGATATTCCCTTTAAAGAGAATCTGCCAGGAGTTTTGACAAGGTAGTTTTAGGTATCAGCCCTCGAGATCTGTATATTTATATATTTGTATGTTTGATTGAAGCAGCAGCACAAGGAAAAATGCAGTTATATTCCAGAATTACAGCTGGACTTGAAGCACTCCTATGTCAGCCTCTCCCCTCCAGATCAGAGCCCGAACGTATGCAACCCGTGGTATGCTGGCCCGTTCTCATGGGGTGTACACAGTGCAGAGGATTAAATGAAATACAAATATAACGCAAGGACCTCCTGGCTGCCAGCCGCAGAAGGATGTCCTTGTGTAGTATTTCTGTATAATGTGGTGACTCTGCACCGTGTTCAACCCGTGTGATCGGGCTATTATACACTTGGTTTGTGTGCAAGGGGCAATATGATTAGATATTAGAGCAGAGGGGAAGCATTGAGGAAACATTTGAATGGACAGATCATAAAACACAGCAGTGTGAGGAGACTCCCCAAGTCCAGCTACAATTCTGGACTAATAAATCCATTTCTCACAGTGAATTTCCAGCGAATGCCGCAAGTTGGGGCTACTAAATTTTCTGGCGCACAGGCAATTTTCAGGTGCCACACCCCTTTACATGTTACAAAACTGCCTAAAATGGTCTAAAACCCTCAATAAATGAGGTTGATGGCATTTCAGGTACAAATTATTCCAGCATTCTGGAGTAGATAAATTGCTACATCCCCCAATACCTTTAGAAAAGCTTTACATATCATAATGTTTGGTGTATTTTTTCACAACATGCTAGACTTCAACTTGATAGAATCATTTAGTTATTGTTTATAGAATTAACAAAATATTTTTTAAATCCATTTTTTTTTTTTGTAATTTTGCACCGCCATCTTCCTAAAGTCGTAACTTTTTTATTTTTCCACCAACGGACCTAGTTGAGGGATTCTTTTTTTTGCACCATGAGCTGTAATTTTCCTTGGTAGCATTCAGTGGTTCATGAAATTTTTGGATGACTTTTTATTTTGCTAACAAGGTGACCAAAACAGAGGATTTTTATAAAATTTTGGGGGAATTTTTTTTTATTTAATGGCGCTCACTAAAGTGGTTAAATAATGTTTTATATTTATAGATTGTTGGCAATATGAATGAAGCAATACCAAAAATGGTGGGACATTAGTAAACGTTTTATTTTTATTGTAATTAAATGGCTAAAAATGAATAAAGGGGATTAGTTCTTTGTTTTTCTTTTAATATTTTTAAACATTTATTTTTACACTATGCAGTGTCACTGATGGCAGGGAAGCTACACTTTTTGCATTAATCACCCGGCCTGTGGCTCACACAAAGCATGTACTGAGACTAGTGAAGCAGTAATCACGTGCTGAGTATCGAACCGCAAGGAATCCTGGTATTGAACCGTTTTGCTTTTTTCAAAACCGAAAAGGTAGTGACAATTCGATGCATCGTGCAACCCTAGACAGATCTGTAGAGCATTTCCCAGATTCAGAAACAGATGTAGAAGGTGATATGTACTTTTGCAAAGTGTCTTCTGCAGCTCCATCTACAATCTGCCTTCAGCTGTACCATGGCACCTAGAAACACACTCCTGGTGTCTTGTTAAGTAGGAGAATCTCCTTTTTGGAATATCATCATTTTGGCTCTAGGTGTCACACAACCAGAGACATCCACTATTTTGAATGTTGTATATCAATATAAGAAAAAGGTTTTGGCCAACAATAGAGATCTGTAGCACATGGTCACAGTGAGCACACTGGAGGAGATTCATAATAGCTTCCATGCCGGTGTCCTGAATCTTCCAAACCACAGGCCACTTTGGGCATGTTCAGGCACAGAGTGGGCGGGCAGGGGCGTAAACGCCCAACCCACATTTACTATAGTTTCCAGCAGAAAACTGACGGAAACCATAGTAGAAAACTCTGCCACTTCCGGTCTACAGGTCGGAACCGGCGGAATAGCGCCCGTATCCACTATGAAGCCGCAGCAGGCACAGAGGGGAATTTTAAGGCTGGAGTTGTAAACGGCTGTCTTGACGAATTATCCCCCGTGTCTTACCGATTCATGATCTGGTTGGGCAGCCCCAATAGATAGAACATGACCTATTTTTTGCTGGATTGTGGTTGCGGCCATTTGGCTTTCTATGTAGAGAGAAAAGGATCCAGATAGTATCATAGTATATAAGGCTGGAAAAAGACGCAAGTCCATCAAGTCCAACCTAAATTAGATCAGGTGAGCACATAGTCATGTGCATGTACCCCAACCTGGATATCTCCAGTTCTCTGTCATCTAGTAACATAATCCTGATGTCATATTAAAGGAGAGAATCTTTAACATGACACCAGAATTGTTTTTCTAGATGCCATGGTTCAAAAGATATAACCGTCTTGACATCTATAAAGATGTTACCTAAATAGGACCTATACAGCTGTTTGGCCGTTGGGAAGGGGTTAATATAATTTTGTTGTTCAAAAAAATTTGAAAGTACAATTCAAAATGGAAGTTGACAGTAGACTATGGGGTCATTGACAGATCACAGACAATAGAGTAGAGCCAGCTCCCTGGAAGCAGCATGCTGTAGCCCAGCTCCACACCCCACACCAGCCTGGCTGCACTACACACAGCCCTGCTTGCTTTAACAATCTCCTTATGAACAGATATATGTAATATAACATCCGATTATCATTATTTTATTACTATTACAACTTTTTTTTTAAAAAAAGGAAAAACCAAAATTGTTCTGCAAGACTGAATAAGTAATGAATGTATTAAATCTCGGAAAAAGAAAGGATGTTCCCACGATTAATGAGAGAAATCAATAGACAGCAGGGAGTGAGGGCCCAAAACTCTAATAACCGAGTATATGGGAAGCAAAAAGCAGCAGCAGATTTGTCCTTGAAAGGCCCGAGAAGGGATCTCATTAGGTAGCGCAGCTCTGTATGATCAAGGAGGCTTCTTGAGAAATCCAGATTTAATTTCCTAATTTACAGAATTAATAAAGACAAGGGTTAAATACACCTATTGTGCAGCCACAGGATTCAGAAATGGTTAAAGGGATTGTGCACCATCAATGATAATGAGGAAAGACCCCCACAGATCACCAAAATGAAGGGGCTTTGCTGCTCCCACATATGTTTCATAGAGGGTCGGTGGGGATCCTAATTAAAAAAAAAAGGGGGATCGAGATGTCTATCAGCCACAGGCACAAACATGGTAGTACATGTCAGCCCAAATCCAACATACGCTGGTCCTGAGGTGCCCCCTCCATTTACTAATGAATGAAAGAATAGTCAGCAGGTCCAGCAGCGTGATCTGGACCACCACATGTAGAGAACTAAATTGAAGGGGGTCGTATGATGCCCACTTTTATAATACTTAAACTGCTCAAGTTACAAATCTAAATGGGCCTCCATTAGTGTTATATATTGACATACAGGTAATATCCACACACAATAACCCGCCGGCAAAAAAACAGAGGACAGAGTAACAATTCACCAAGACGCATAGCAGGATTGCCAGAATGAAGGTCTGTCTAAGCAGTTTTATCCCTAGGGAAAAAAAGTCTCATGAGTAATAAAACGCATGAAACTTTTCTCACCTCTTGGTCAGCTGGGCGCAGCTTGCGAGGCCATGTGACCAGGCCATCAGCACCGATCAGTTTCATTCTATTGGAGGTCCTGTTGTCTCAGCCATGGTCTGGAGTCTGTATTATTAATACTTTCTGGGGTGTTATTGTGAGTACAATGCCAACGCTGCTCAAAAGTGTTAAGAAGGGTATTTTACTCTTCTGGAAACAATGTAGTGTGCCCTCTGCGGCCTGGATATACCCAGGCTTGAACCGTAATACACATACATACCGGTAGTAGAGGTAGTGGCGCTTTATGGGGGTTTAATAAACTATACAATCAGGATGTATATACAGAAATGAGACAAAAGAGACTAAAAGAAATCATCCACATTATCCTCCCCCCCCCACACACAAAAAAAAAAAAAAAAAAAAACCTGCAGAGCCCCTACAATGGAAAATCACCTATTGGATACTTCCCGTGAGCACCCAGCCTAAATGTAAGCAGACTGATGCCTTGCACAATCAATTACTAGCCCGCTCAAGGCATGAATATAACAAAATAATCAATTATCAGCCCGCTCGTATTCAAGAGGTTTATAATTCACCAATTTTAGGTGTAATTACACACGTGATTGACAGACTGAATGAATCCGCCAGTACACTGCACAGGAGTAAGTGTTTCTATAGATTAATCCTGTTACATGGGCTCTGTACAAGGCCAGGCTGTCTGTGGCGGAGGATATCCCTGCTTGGCTAGTCACCTGCTGCAGGGCTAATCACTGGCAGAAAACTTAATCTCCATTAAGCACAAGCACTGAGTTTCGCAAAAACAATAGATAAGCGGGTGATAACAAGAGGCAACGGCACTTTCTGAAGGCACTAATTGATAGAACTACTTTAAGTTTGGTGAAATAGTCAGGTTAACTCCCCAATAGTACAGTGTATAATAAAGCCCCCCACCCCTCCAGATAGATCAGGAGGCTCCCGATTCTGGATGTCTCCTGATGAAGCCCTAAAATAATAAATTATTATCCCCTTTACCCTACCACAGTGATGGCGAACCTTTTAGAGACGGAGTGCCCAAACTAAAACCAAGACCCACTTATTTATCGTAAAGTGCCAACACAGAAATTTTATTTGTGATTTATACTCCCTGCTTTGTCACAGCTTTCATTCATAATCGCAACCTGAGAACACCAATAAAGCAGAAAATAGAAGAAATGTGGATGATCATTGTAGCTTCCCTCCAGGGTCCCATAAACAGGAAGAATTGTCAGGGCCGGATCAGGAGCTATAATGATAATCCAGATCTGTCCTCAGCTTCCCACTCCTCCAATAGTCCCTGGTAGCACTGTCACTCTAACATAGCTCTGTGCACAGCAAGTCCTGGGCTGTTTGGGTCTGCAGGAAAATAACTGGAGTCCTCTCTAGTGATGGCCTGGGTGCCCACAGAAAAGGCTCCGAGTGCCACCTCTGGCACCCGTGCCATAGGTTCGCCACAACTGCCCTACCACTATACCAATGGGCTGTGAAGTGACACAGGCGGTGACAAAGTAGGCTGGCACAGGGCTTTCTTGTTTTCTGGCGTACAAAGCCTGATAAATCTCTGCATGCATTTGGCATAATTGTTCCTGGGTGGGACTCTCTAAACAGACACTGCATGATCCCTCTGTGCTGACAATGTGCTTAGATTAGGAGGGTCCAGGTTTACCTACACTTTTATTTAGCTTCTGAACATTCTACTAGAATCTGACACAAAAAAGATAGAGGAGACAGATCAGAGATGAGATCCATGAGATGCTTACAACACATGACACTTTCAGCTTTGCTACATCTGTATTATAACAAACACTGTTAGCTCTGCTACATCTGATCTATAAAACACACAGGGGGCCTACCTCCCCTGGCTAAAGATCTTATCTTGCCTGTAGCTTATAGAGCAAGTGAGAGCCAGTGACTCAATTAGCCCCACCCCTATAATGTGACTACACCCCTTTTAAGCCAAACAGTTCGGTTAAAAGTGGAATGGGTATAGGCGGCTGGCTGCCTTTAAACACTTCTCTATCATCCACATAGGATGATTACATAGGGAGCCATTCAAGAGCCAGAAGAGTCAGCAGAGCCTAATGATCCAGCTCACTATAAAAAGACAGACTTCCCATTACTACTCTGCACACTGCTGCTTGCTGACAGGAAGTGTCTGTGTGAGGTCGTCTTGCAATGAAGGGGGGAGGGGCTGGGGGAAGAGTGCACTGAAGTGTGCAGATAGGAGAAGCTATTCATGAGCAGAATATGCCATGCCTGACCATAATCAGATTATTTACAGTCCAATACCGGGGCAACTGAAATTGTAAACACCAGGACTGATACAGACAGGTTGGAATTATATAATAACATTGAATTAGAGAATGTCATATTCTGTGTATATTTAAGAATCTTGTCTTTGTGGGAATACCCCTTTAAAGGGAAGATTAATAGGGCACCAGAATTATGTTTCTAGGTGCCACAGTTCAGGATATATGACTGTTTAACACCATCGCGACCCAGGACGAACTATATCGTCCTCGTGTTGCAAAGGGTGTATGAAGAGAGGTCAAAAGCTGAGCTCCCTCCATACACAGCGGGTGTCGGCTGTATAATACAGCTGATGCCCACCTGTTCCTGCCGTGGTCGGTGCTGGCACCGATCTTGCGGCCCTAACCTTTTAAGTGCCGTGGTCGGATACGACCGTGGCACCTAATTTACCATCCACATTGGCGACATTGCAGGGCAGCGTTTGGTTGCCATGGCTCATTGAGACTCGTAGGCTTGCCATGTGTAATGATCTCTAATAGCCAGCAGATAGAATCATGTTCGGTATCATCGTGTCCCAAAATGTGATTTGATGATGATTTTTCCCAGCGTTTAACCCTGTAACGGAAAATAGCGCCCAAAGTCGAAAGTGCCACTTTTTTGCCATTTTTAAAAAATATAAAAAATTCTATAAAAAGTGATCAAAAGGTCATACAGTCCTCAAAATGATAGCATTAAAAATGTCAACAAAAGTTGCAAAAAAATTACACCTCCCGCAGCGCTGTCCACTGAAATATGAAAAAGTTATTGGCGCCAGAACATGGCAAAATGAAGAATTTTATTTTTTGTAAAGGTGGTTTTAATTTTTGTAAATGTATGAAAACATTATAAAACCTATACAAATGTAGTATCCATGTGATTGTACCGACCCAAAGAACAAAGTAGACATGTCATTTGGGACGCTGAGTGAAAGCTGTAAAATCCAAGCCCACAAGAAAATGGCGCAGATGCATTTTTTCATCATTTTCACTGTATTCAGAATTTTTTTTCGCTTCCCAGTACACGGCATGGAATAATAAATGCAGTCACTAAGAAGTGCAATTTGTTAAGCAGAAAACAAGCCCAAACACAGCTCTTTACATGGGGGAAAAAAAACTGACAGATTTTATTTTAAAGGTGGGGAGAGAAAAATGAAATCGCAAAAACGAAAAAGGGCCTGGTCCTTAAGAAGTTAAAATGGGAGATTGGCTCAAGGTGAATAAATGGGATATCTGCATGGGACAAGTGCAAATAGGATTCATATAGACATAAGGCAGTTACGAAGGGGGTAAAGCTCGAGAGGGAATGGTTCGTTTATTCGCAGTCATCTAAATTTTAACTTCGACTTGAAATATAATCTTATATCATTATACCCAGAACTGTCCACAAAGAGTCACAAAGCACTGGAAGGACTGGAAGTATGAAAAGCAATAATATTAATGTACCTCAAAAGTGAAATAAATGATAAACCAAATTAATTCCAATTACATGATGCTGAATTATAAGGGGAAACTTGTGCTCCAGCTCCATTAGTGATGTAGACATGGGAGGGTGGGGGTAGCAGCCGTCTGTAAGCTGTGGTACCCCCGTCAAGTCTCATCACACATTGACATTCGGTTTAATTTCTATCCTGCAAGGAATAGCTGTGGGAAGCAGCGGGCAGGGAGCCAAATGAAGTAGACGAGCAGGAGAAGCAAGGAATCTGATGCCAGATGGATTATGTGGAGACCTCAGCCATGAAACAAAAATAAGGAGTATCACAGGGGATTCTAACACATCAAATTCCTAGGAAAGACGAGTAAATTGATCTAAATCAATAAAGCAGGAACAAATGTAAAAACCAGATACAAAAAAACCCCAAAAAAACAAAATGTACTATTTCTGCAAATAGTAAAAATGATCATTTTTTAAATGAAATTAAATATATTGTCCTATGATCAAGACTAAACATACATGCAAAGCCTGGACAAAAAAGAACATTGCTTTCCACTATACAGGCGGTCCCCTACTTAAGGACACCCGACTTACAGACAACCCATAGTTACAGACAGACCCCTCTGACCTCTGGTGAAGCTTTCTGAATGCTTTACTATATTCCCAGGCTGCAATAATCAGCTGTAAGGTGTCTGTAATGAAGCTTTATTGATAATCCTTGGTCCCATTGGAGCAAAAAATGTTTAAACTCTAATTGTCCCTGGGCCCAAAAACTTTTTGGTCTGGATCTACAATTATAAAGTATACAGTTTCGACTTACATACAAATTCAACTTAAGAACAAACCTCCAGACCCTATCTTGTACGTAACCCGGGGACTGCCTGTACTGTACCCAAGATAAAGGGGTTCTGGATTTGTGGTATAACTTCTACAAAAGGATAAAACTATACATAATATATACAAGAAGTGCGGAAAAATACTCAATAAATAAAATACGCTGTGTGCATCCTTGCAGTGACCTTGCTTTCGAACTGTGCATTTCTGCTTTCCCAGCACAGATCAATGATATCAGAATTGGTAATTGTGCCCTCAGTTATTTTTTTTTTTTTGGAGACAGCGATTCATTAATTTATTCGCAGACACAGTCGATGTGGTGACACAGCAGTTCTGACACGACAAATGGGATGAGACATGGGAGACACATAAACAGGCGCCCGCCACAGACGCACAACCTGCATGACTGTCACACATGGCTGCTTTTTGCTAAAGGGGACCACACGTCCTTGCGCGGTGGATTTTGTTGCCAAATGCTACCTTTCACACTTTGTTCAGCAGGAAGGACGGCAAGATTATGCAAATTAATCTGCAGCTCTATGTGCTCCTCACATTTATTTAAATTAAATAAAGCTCTTGTTAAATCTAATTTCCCCTATCTCCTTCTTAGATATCCCCCTCAAATAAGCTTTGAGTGTATCCCATACTTCTGATAGGCCTGTTGTTCTTATATTTCCTTTCCAAAACTCGACCACCAGCCTTTTTACATCCGGATTATCTCCTAGAATAGAAAGCCAATGTGAATTTAATCTAAAATTACGATTCTTAGTTTCCACTTTGCCCATAGTTACCACCACCGGACCGTGATCAGAAATTACGATTGGTTCATACCTTATTCTGCTGATGCTAGAAACTAAAGAGGGGCTTACCAAACAGTGATCTATCCTAGATAGCGTATTATGTGTCTTATTATGGCAGGAAAACACTTTTTTTTAGCTCCGTGTTTAGATCGCCAAACATCCATTAAATTGA
This sequence comes from Engystomops pustulosus, assembly GCF_040894005.1. NCBI lineage: Eukaryota > Metazoa > Chordata > Amphibia > Anura > Leptodactylidae > Engystomops > Engystomops pustulosus. Next base: position 218,821,217 of record NC_092412.1, read on the forward strand.
ATTCCTCACAGAAAAGGGCAAGTTTAGAGACTGCAGTTCCTGGCCGATTATCCCGCTTCCCTTCCATGTTAACACGGTCCAAACCCTCAAAGGTTGCATTATGATCCCCCATTATGATCAATTGAAAATCCTCCTTCCCCTCCCTAAACTTCAAAATCTCCCCAAAGACCTCTAGCGAAAAAAAAGGGGGGGGGGGTATACACACAGACCAATAGAATTTTCGCTTCCATCGGTACAATTAGACGTAAATATAGTCAACAGGAGCAGAAGATGTATAAACAATACAAATTAGCTGAACAGGAATTGGGAGATTGGTTGGACAATGTTAATAAGAGGCGGTTAGAGTATGCTAAAAATTAATATGCAGAGTTTTTGACAATTAAGGCTCAACATAAAATGTTCTTCCGTGATCAAAAGTTCTTCTCGGAAGGGGGGAAAGCGGGGAAAATCTTAGCTCAGATGGTGTGTGCCTCCAGAAACAATGGATATATTGCGGCTATCAGAAGTGCCCCGGGGGCAATAGAAAAAGAACAATTTAAAATCTTTTATGAGGAACTCTTTAAGTCTAGCTTAGAACCAACTAGACGGTCCGCTGGAGATTTTCTGGGGAAAATTAAATTTCCCAAGTTAGACGAGGGACAGATACAAATGCTAGATGCCCCAATAACAATTGAGGAATTGAGAGAGACAGCAATAGGATGCACAAAAGATTCCTCTCCGGGAATCTGAGAAGAGCCCTTGCCCTTATTATTGGAGGTTCTGAATGAATCTAAAATCAATGGTAGATTGCCTGATTCCATGATGGAGGCGGATATCGTTTTGATTTAAAAAAAAGATAAGGATAAGCTAGAAATGGGTTCATATAGGCCCATTTCACTTTTAAACACGGACGTGAAGATCATAGCGAAATTACTAGCAAATAGGCTACAGAGGGTAATCGCCTCCATTATACATGTTGATCAAAACTGGTTTATCCCTGGAAGGAAATTAAATAATTGTATACACAGACTGTTTTCTGCGATAGAGATGGGTGAGGGGGGGCTCCGCTCCATCCTGTCTTTAGACGCGGTAAAGGCGTTTGAAAGAGTGGAGTGGAGCTTCCTTTGGGAAGTTCTGAGGCAATTCGGGTTTGGGCCAGCCTTTATAGGTTGGGTACAGGAACTATACACTGTCCCTGTTGCAAGGGTGGTGATAAATGGGGTCCGCTCTGAGCCTTTCACATTAACTAGAGGGACAAGGCAGGGGTGCCCCCTATCTCCGTTATTATACGCTTTATATATTGAACCACTAGCAATTTTACTAAGGGACGATCAGCGAATAATGGGAGGGGGATGTGGGGGTAAGGAGGATAAGCTGTGTTTATACGCGGATGATTTGATCCTGTACTTACAAGATGGCGTATCTGCATTTCCTAGAGTGATAGAAGAATATGAGGAATGGTCAGGACTTCAAATAAATTGGGCAAAGTCACAATTGCTCCCTCTGGACTCGAAGGTTAAAAGGGGGCTAGCAGACTATGAGATCTCTATCTGTGAGGAGAGTTTCAGATATTTTGGTATACAAGTTGCTAAAGAATTGGATAGGTTTGAGGAAATTAATTTGTTGCCACTATTGAAGGCTATAAGAGAAAGAATGCACTGCTGGGATAAATTACCGTTATCAAGAGCAGATAAAATCGGTCTTATCAAGATGACCCTCCTCCCACAAATCTTATTTGTTCTTTCAGCTAGTCCAGTCTGGATAGATGAGTCGATGTTTAAGGTCATCGAGGCAATGCTGAATGATCTTTTATGGCAGGGGTCAGGAACCTTTTTGGCTGAGAGAGCCATGAACGCCACATATTTTAAAATGTTATTCCGTAAGAGCCGTACAATATGCACATGTCCCCAAGTAGATAGGTAACCCCATTGTCACGGGTGCCCCTGCAATCTAGGTCTCGTGCCCCTCTCCGTGGGGGTTCCCCTTTCCGAGCTCACTCAACTCACCACTTTCCGGCTCCCGTCCCGGCTGACCAGCGCGTGCGCGCCGGCACTCGCAGATTTAAAGGGCCGGTGCGCCTCTGTTTGGCGCTGCCCACTTCCCGGGTTACTATAAAGACCGGCGGTTTCCAGCATTGCCTGTCGGATCTTAGTGCTTCATGCCTATGAGGAAGCTTTCCACAGTGTTTCCTTCCCAAGGGTTGACCTCCCATTGTGACCCCAGACCAGTACATAGGTAGTCCCAGCACATACCCCCAGTAGATAGGTAGCCACAGAAAAAAAAAAAAAAAGAATATTCACTTACCAGCGCTCTCTGCAGCCAGTTCCTCATCACTCCCACACTCTTCTCTTTGACCCAGACTTAGACAATGGCACCTGGGTCGTACAAAGGACGTAGGCAGCGGTAATATTGCTGCCTGTGTCCAGTGATCAGTCTAAGACACACAGCAGCCATCACTATTTATTAAAGATCTGACTGAGAGCCAGATGCACCCAACAAAAGAGCCACATCTGGCTCCCGAGCCTTAGGTTCCCTACCCCTGTTTTATGGGGACAAGTTCGCATGAAGATATGTCACCTATATCGCCCCCTGGAGGAAGGGGGATTGGGAGTCCCATTCTTTAAGGGTTATTTTATTGCATCACAAATTAGTAGATTAGTAAGATGGGAAGGTAATCAGGCAATTTTGGGGGTGTTAAAGGATGCACAGTTTTCAAAGGATTCAGTAGTGGAGATGTTAGAGAGTGGCATCTTGGGCAAAGAAGAGTTTAAGCAGAAGGAATTACCTAAGTTACTATTTAAATGTTGGATAGAGGTAAAGAAAATGTTGAATATTCACGTTTTTTGGAAAAAACACCATTATGGGAAAATGATCAGATAAAAGAGTTATTTAGTATCCCGGATTCCGGGTTTTGGAAAAGGTTAGGGGTTAAATATGTATCACAATTTTTGTCTGAGGGGGAGATTAGACCCTTCTCATATTTTGAAGGAGTATATCACTTAAAAAAAGGGGACTTTTTGAGATATGGCCAAGTTGCGCATGCACTTGCAACTTTCAAAAAAAAAAAGGGGATAGGTTTGAGGGTGGTGGCACATGAGTGTTTAGATATGGTAGTGAATAATAAAGGAAACACTAGGAATATAATTTCTAAGGTTTATAAACAAATAGTGAAAGGGGTGTCACTTATTGGTAAACATCACTCTTGTATAAAATGGGAAAGGGCGATAGAGGGGAACACAACGGTCAGCTGGGAGTGAGTGCATAGGAATCTGAAGAGTTGCTCAATAGGATGGAATCATAGACTTATACAGTTCAGTATTATTCATATGATTTATTATACGCCATCAGACCAATCGAAAAGGTAACTCAGAGCGGACAGTAAGTGCCTGAGATGTTCCAACACAGAGGCAAATTTTCTTCATGTTATCTGGTACTGGCCAATTATCCAAACCTTCTGGGATGAAATCTGCACCCATATGACAGCAGTTCTAAGGATAGATGTTAGATTTACACTGACGAATGTTATTTTGGGAGATCTGGAAGGGGTAGAATTAGATTGAGCAAAACAACAACTGGTCCAAAGGGTGTTACATCTGGGAAGGGTTTGTGTAGCCCAGAAATGGGGTACCGCAGAACCCCCAACTAAGGAACACTGGTTGAATTTGGTGGATAGGATTAGGCAATATGAGAAGGTATGGTTTCACAGACAGGGAAGGAGGGGAAGGGAAAAGTGGAGTTATATTTGGGGAATATGGGGGTAAATTCTCTTTCTCCCCTCTCTTAAGTAGGTTTTTTAATTTTTTTTTTCCTCTTTGTCTTCTATCGGTACTGAGGGGGGTGGGAGGAGGGTGAGAGGTAATGAGTTACAATTTGCACAGATGAATTTGAACAAATCCAGAATGGGTGGATTGGTATACGCAGAATTATTTTGTGAAATGTGCATAAAAACGTTATCAATGTAAAGATGTTTTAATTATGAGATGTAATTTATGCTTGAAATTAAGTCAATAAAGCTTTTGAAAATAAAAAAAATTAAATAAAATAAAGCTCTTGTTGTTTAAAGGGGTTGTCCGAGACATATAAAAAACAGAAATGTGCCATGCCTCTGTAAACAAACTGCGCTCAGACCAGCTTTTGGACGGCCAAGACGGCTGGCCACACTCACCCGTCCCAGCGCTGTATCAGAAAATCCTTTAAACCACTTAAGGATGTATGAATAGGGCCCACAGGGCAAGATCTCATAATACAGACGTGGGTTTGCTTCATATTGCAGCAAACACTCACTGCAAGCAGCAATGAACGAGTTCAGTCTGAAAAAATAGCTTTGTGCAATTGTGTTATTTCCAGGACTAAACTGAATTTTTTTTCCCCGTTTCCTAGTGCATGCCATAGATTAATACATACCATTACTTTGAAGTGCAATTTGTTACGTAGAAAACAAGCCCTCACAGCGCTCTTTACGTGTAAAAAAAAAAAGTTATAGTTTTTGGATTCTGGGAATTGAAAAATAAAAAAAATTAAAAAGGGCGAGGTCCTTAATGGGTTAAGGGAACCTTACTCCATGAAACCGCAGTATACTCTGCAGGTAGAACGTTACAGAACAGAAGGAGACAATTATATTAATTTATAGTTTTACAGGAAAAGATTTAGTATAACTTTAGTTCATTCTTTATGCTTTGTAACGGCAGATGAGTCTGGGGGGGGGGCAGCATCAGTGATTGACAGTTCTCTGTGAATGTCATAGTTGGAGAGCTGTCAGTCACGTATCAGATCTCCTCCTTGATGTATCCACTGTACCCAAGCATAGAAAAAGCAATTATAAATAAATGACAAGTTGTACTGAATTTTTTCCACAAACCGATCAATTGATCTATATCAATTTATTCAGCTCCTTCTGCTCTATAACATACTATCTATAAATTACATTGTATTTTTATGGCGACAGGTCCCCTTTAAAGCTTAATCTACAAATACAATCTGAAAATTTGCATTCCAACATATTCTGATCCTGCAAACACACTGGGGCAGCTAATCATCATTAGAGGAGTTACAATAATTGTCGACTCAACAATAGATCTGCAGTTTTCTTTCTGGCAGCAGATGGTGAGCAAGAAGAAGCATCAGTAACTCAGTAGTGCAGACAGCACAGCAGGAAGGGACATGAATGAGAGTCACTAGTGATAGGGCATAAGATCCATTCTCAGGAATAATGAGCAAACCCCCAAAAAAGGAGAACACTCAAGTTCCTGGCAAAGGTCATACTATTGTAAATCAGTACAATTTACCCATTTTTTAATCTGCCTACCGTCTTACCTATGTCAATCCCTCGCCGAGCTGTGGTTTTGTCAGAATCATGGAAATTGATCAGATCTTCGACCCAGTGAATATAATTTAACCTTAATGGCACTGTGGGAATGAGTCTCTCCAAGGGTATATCGATGGTCAAACCAAAGTCCTCCTTAAGTAGGGTGCAGGTCAATGCACGGACAGCTTCAGGGTCTTTGAAGTTCAAGCTAGGTTTTAAAAATTGAATAAAGAAGTTACTCTTGACACTACACAAAAAGGTCCAATAAAATGCTGTACATGAGCATAAAAATGCATAAAATACAGTACAAACAAAAAGAAAAGAAGAGGCAAAGTAATCACTACTGATGTATAATTACAATTCTAAGTTTCAGACAATTGTGACAAGTGCATTAATATTCCAGGGTTGTAGCTGGTCTTGGATCACTTATGCGTGAGATCTCTTTAATGAGCATGGAACATCGTCTCATCAAGGTTGTAGCAGCTTCTGTTTAAACACTTCAAAAGTTTCTATGGGGGGTGAGGGGGTGAAGAGATCTCACACAAGTTAGGGTACATTCACAAGCGGTATGCTCGCCGTGCAGGCATACCGCCGTGTGCTGGAGATGAGGAGGTGACCCCTACTCCCTCCATAGAGAATAGCGGCACAAGGCCGCACACACGCCGAAAGATAGAGCATGCTCTATCTCTTTGCGGTGTGCGGCCCGGATCGGTGTACACCGTGTGGCACCGTATCTGCGCCGTGCTGCTATTGCCGTCTATGAGGGCCGCATGTAAGTCCCCGAGACGGCCATGTGAACGAGCCCTTACAATCCTGGAATATAAATGTGTGGGAAACATTGTAAAACCTGCTTTGGTGCAAGGACCACGATCCAAAGGATGGTGATTTTAGAGGAATTGTCTGGAACCAGTTGAATAAAGAGACTTCAGAACTTTGCTTCCTACCAATCAATTAGGGAAGAATATTGGAGGGATTGGGGGACTCCAGTATTAGATCCCTGGACATTTGTAAATCTTTGCAGAAGGGAGACATCACATGTTACCTCCACAGACGTTGTGATGCCCTACTCTTAAATAATAATTCTTTATTTATATAGAGCACACAGATTACACAGCGCTGCACAGAGTTTGCCATTGGCCCACAATCTTATCAACTTACCAGTATGTTTTGGAGTGTGGGAAGAAACTGGAGGACCCGGAGGAAACCCACACAAACACCGAGAGAACATACAAACTCTTTGCAGATGTTGACCTGGGTGGGACTTTAACCCAAGACTCCGCCGCTGCAAGGCAGAAGTGCTACTCACTCAGCCACCATGCAGCCCTGTCTTAAAGGGGTTTTATCATTACAGATACAGGTTTTATCATTCCCACAGGATAGTAAATAAGTGTCTGACTACAACCTCTAGCATCGGATGACCTGTAAGCTGTCCTGGGAAAAAAATATATAAATCGATCAACTAGGATTGTGGATCCCAGCTCTTCTGCCTATAGGGTAACTCATGGAGATTTGTGTCCTCTGTCCTACCTATTGCCAGAGGTCCCAGAATTCTGCCCCCTGTGATCACAAAAGAGGGACCAAGTGTTTGTTTTTTTTTTTTTTTTAAAAACACACAATAGAACCCCCCTCCACCCCCATAGAGAATTGTACAGAAGTAATAGGTATTTGGAGTAAGAAAAATACAGAGAATGTACAAATTAGGGCAGTGGTCCCCAACTTTTTTGTATTCGGGGACCAGCTGCGCCCAAATTTTTTTTCTAGGGACCGGAGCCATCGATTTCTATGCAAATATACATATGGTAAACCTGGCGAAAAAGCCAGGACCCTCATATTTGCTCAAACCGCCTTTCCGCCCTCCTTTCAAATACACTCCCCTCTCCAACCTAATAACCTCATTCATCTTTTTTATGTATTCTTTATATCCAGGAGGGGCAGCCTGCATCCAGTGGTATGCAACAAGTTTTCTTTGCGTGATACAACATTCAGGCTATGCCCAGTTTCACACCACTGTCATCTGATACCAAGTCAATCAAACCCAGAGCACATATTGCAGGAGTAGTGGGGTGCTCTATATTACACACAGTCTTAATAAGGTATAATACCTCCCTCTAGAAGGTGACCAAACAGGAAGATTCCCACAACATATGCATTTGGTTGATCACATCATGGGCAACAGTCTGAACTCCGTATCCCCACCCTATGCAGCCATGTTGGGGTCCTATGAGACAGAAATAGCTGGGAGAGCCTCTGCTTCTCAATAAGAGATAGATCTGGTGTCTAAGCTAAGAAAGATGTCCACTGCTCATAGGACAGGGGCCCCAAGCCAGCCTCCTACCTGAAGCGAATGGTCAGCAGGAATATTTTATGGTAGGCACTAAACAGCTGTTTGTATATTAGTGAGATAACACCACCGCTAGCCTATGGAGAAATTAGGGTATTTATACACAACGGGGTATTAATACACAGCAGGGTATTGCGACTCTGCGCATCCGGGGCATGCCACAATTGAAGATAACTACAAAACATACTATGTGTCATTTGAAACTCATTGCGCTGCTGTTCAAAACTCTTAATAACACCACCCGAAAACACCCGCTCAACAGTATGGATCCCCCTTACTCTCCCACATCTCCTGAAGTTTTAGCTATGGGAGTCTTGGATTCCTCCATAAGGGCCTGTATTTGATTGTGTAAGGATACTGTGTGGAGTGCATCAAGACAGATTTGAGCTCCAATTTCAAGGAGGGACAGGGGATCCTTCCCCTAGGCCTAGGCCAATTGTATTTGATGAGTGTAAAGGAGATCGCACTGGTTTCGGACGCCATCTTGACTACTCTCTGCCACTTTAAGTATTAGCCAGGGGTCACGCACTGTCCAGTTAATGTCATGATTCAAACTTCATGTAACCGGTTTAATGAGAATCCAGCCTATCCTCAATCTTTTGTTCTATATCTTGTTCTTCAGCATTGCTTATCTCTTGTTTTGGTTAGTTAGAAGCTTCTGGAGTCATTCTCAGTACTTTTTGTAGCTTTGATGATATAAACAATACCGTTTATCTGTGTACAAGGTCCCTGAGAACCGAGCACAATTAATTAACTTTTTGTAGAATGTATTAGAGGGCGGTTGTAGTACATTCAAACTAAGCCTATAGCATCCAAGCACCTTATCTCCTTGTCACGCCCACCAATGCTAATTTTTCTGTCATTTTATATATGCAGCTGTGAAATAAACGGGAGGGAAGATCTTTACATACACTAAGAGACTGAAGTGTGTCTTGGGTTTATGTTCAAGCCCCTGGTACCGGGAAAACTATGAAAGGGTTAATTTGAAAGCCACCTGTACAACTGATAAGGGTGGTTAAGTCATAGATAAAAAATCTCTAACAATGAGAAAACCTCTTTAAATGTGTGGCCTATGGCTGGAGCTTTGCACAAATCTAGTAAGTGCTTTCCATTGTTTGAAGCTGATAAATTCTCTTCCAGTAGGCATCACATTAGATCTACTAAGTACAGTATGTACACCTACCCGACTCTTCCCGATAGGTTGATGTTGACATGCTGGTTAAATTCAGGATACTTGGAAGCTAAATAGGCAAAGTCAGGAGGTTTATCCTTGTAGCGGTTTCGTGGGTGCATGGATTTATTGAGGGCCATTCCTTATCTGAAATGACAGAATGATGGAAACACTGGATACATTAGGTTGCAGGTTGTGGATCTGATTGTGGACTCTGAAATTGGGGTCAGTGTGCTATGTACAACATGACACTCATACACAAACTGTTCCTGAACATTGTACACGCTGTTTTGGGGAAAAAATTTGTAACAACAGACAAATGTAATGCAGAGGAATTTCCTCCAAGTTTATAGCTGACCTTGAAGGTGTAGTCCAACATTTGAAAACATGACTGCTTTCAATGGGCTGGGTCTGGAATAGCAGCATGATTCTATGAAGAGAATGGGGCAGTATGTACACATACAGTGGGTGCGGAAAGTAGTCAGACCCCTCTAAATTTTTCACTGCATCCAATTGGCAAGACGTAAAAAAGAACTTTTTCTTTTTTCAATAATGTACACTCTGCATCCCATCTTGACAGGAAAAAAACTGCTCCAGCAGTCTGACCTTCACCAATCAGCTAGTTATCTCCTATCCTGTGAATATGGATTTAAGTTAAAGGACATCTACCACCAGGATGAAGGATTATAAAAACACAGTGCAGCACACTTCCATACCCCAGGAGCTAACTCCACAGTCCGAGACCGATCCAACAAGTCCCAATTTAAACAATAAAAAAGGAGTATAAAATACCCTGACCGGAGCTCCCAATGATTCCAATACGGCTGTTGTTCAAAATTCCTTCAAAGATCTTCAATTATGTTCTACCGATGAGGAAAGTTTGGCAACAAGATGTAGGTCACTATTCAGAACGTCCTTAAGGTGCAGTTTTCTCCTTAAACTCACTCAACCGTGTGGTAGCAAAAACTAAAAGAGAAATAGGCACCAAATCGCATAGTACGTTCTTAAAACCTTGGATTTTATTCTTAAAAGTTATACTCACAAGAATATGTTTAAAATGCGCATAAAATAGTATACAAAACGGGACGCCAGCTCCACTCGCTCGCCCGACCCTGGGTTTCGCCGTTCTTAGCTTCTTCCGGGGCGTGTGCTGACGTCCAATATCAGTCCCGTATTTAAATACTTAATGACCATAGTACATATTACACAAACTTACATGTGAACAGTACATACATGCATAAAAAAATGTCCCGATGACATATTACATAAACTTATATGTGAACAGTACATACATAAATACAAATGCCCCAAATATATATACCAAACAAAATTAGCAGAAGATTTGTAAACCTTGTTCATTCACCTTGCTCCGAGTAATTTGTTTCACCTGTGTGACAGGAGGAGTGCGGCCTCTATATCTCTACACACACCTACTTTTCCTCATGCAGTATCCACCTGTCTTACTATGCCTATATTCTCTCCCACATAACTTTTTTGACAAAAAAAAAAAAAAAAAAAAAACAATGTGGGAGAGAATATAGGCATAGTAAGACAGGTGGATACTGCATGAGGAAAAGTAGGTGTGTGTAGAGATATAGAGGCCGCACTCCTCCTGTCACACAGGTGAAACAAATTACTCGGAGCAAGGTGAATGAACAAGGTTTACAAATCTTCTGCTAATTTTGTTTGGTATATATATTTGGGGCATTTGTATTTATGTATGTACTGTTCACATATAAGTTTATGTAATATGTCATCGGGACATTTTTTTATGCATGTATGTACTGTTCACATGTAAGTTTGTGTAATATGTACTATGGTCATTAAGTATTTAAATACGGGACTGATATTGGACGTCAGCACACGCCCCGGAAGAAGCTGAGAACGGCGAAACCCAGGGTCGGGCGAGCGAGTGGAGCTGGCGTCCCGTTTTGTATACTGTTTTATGCGCATTTTAAACATACTCTTGTGAGTATAACTTTTAAGAATAAAATCCAAGGTTTTAAGAACGTACTATGCGATTTGGTGCCTATTTCTCTTTTAGTTTTTGCTACCACACGGTTGAGTGAGTTTAAGGAGAAAACTGCACCTTAAGGACGTTCTGAATAGTGACCTACATCTTGTTGCCAAACTTTCCTCATCGGTAGAACATAATTGAAGATCTTTGAAGGAATTTTGAACAACAGCCGTATTGGAATCATTGGGAGCTCCGGTCAGGGTATTTTATACTCCTTTTTTATTGTTTAGGATGAAGGATTGTCAGCCAAACACACTTACATACTTATGTGTGCCCCTCTTGAAGTATATGCTCTTCTTTTAGCTACTTATGCCTTGTGTTTTTTTATTAATGGCTTTCAACATTATGCAAATGAGCCTGAGGGATATTTTTAAAGTTTTTTTTTCTTAACAACAAGGGCATATGAAGCTTAACCCCTAGGCGCACCACGACGTTATACTACGTCCCCGGGGCTAGATGTTTAGCGCACCGGGACGTAGTATAACGTCCAGCTTCTGGGACCGGCTCACGAACAGAGCCGGTACCAGAAGCAGCGGCTGTCAGCTGTCTATCACAGCTGACACCGCGCTGTAACACCCGTGATCGGAGCCGACTCCGATCGCGGGTGTTAACCCCTTACACGCCGCTGTCAAGCATGACCGCGGCGTGTAAGGGTGTTCCTGCTGTGGATCGGATCCCCCGTGCCGCTTACCGGGGGATCCGATCCTCTTCCGGGCAGCTCCGAGGACTGGCATGTGCCCCGGAGCTGCCCGGTCTCCATGGCAGCCAGACCCCTTCCGGGTCTGACTGCAAACTGTCTGAGCATGCGCAAGCTTGCTCAGACAGTTTACACTGCTCTACAATAAAATAGTATTGTAGAGCAGTGTATTGAACTTAAACCAGTGATCAGAGCATCACTGGTTTAAGTTCAAGTATGTATAAGTAAAAAAAATGCAAAAACAGTTAACACTACACATTATAATAAATAAAAAATAAATACATAAAATATAAGCCCCTAAAATGTCACTTTCCCATAAAAAACTTAATAAAGTATAAAAAACATAAAAACACAAAAAAAACCCTGCATATTTGGTATTGCCGCGTCCGTAACAATCTGCATAATAAAACAGAATTGTTACTGGACCCGTACGGTAAACGCCGGAGGAAAAAAATGCAAAAAACGTTCCGAAAAAAGATAATTTTTAATTAATACCCGATAAAAAATGCTCTAAAAAGTGATTTTAAAAATTTTATGCACTCTAAAATAAGCCCACTAAAAAGAACAACTGTTCTCGCAAAAAATAAGCCCCTAACAAGATTTGTCAGCCAAAAAATAAAAAAGTTATGCATATAAAAAGATGGTGATGCTAAAATGAATAGGATTTTCTCCAAATTAGTTTTTATTCAGTACAATTGAATAAAATACACAAAACCCCCACATATTTGGTATCCCTGCGTCCGTAACAATCTGTATAATAAAACAGAATTGTTATTAGATCCGCAAAGTGAACCCCGTAAAAAACAACCTAAAAAAACTCTCTGTGAAAAAGATGATTTTTTATTAATGCCCTTTAAAAATGCTCTAAAAAAAGTGATTTTAAAAAGTTACGCAATCTAAAATAAGACCACTAAAATGAGCTATCATTCTTGCAAAAAATAAGCCCTTAAACAGATTTGTGAGGTGAAAAATAAAAAAGTTATACATATGAAAGACGGTGATGCTAAAATTAACAACAATTTTGCCAAATTACTTTTTATTCAGTAAAAATGGTAAAAAATAAAAAATATATATAAATGAAGTATTTTCATAATTGTGGCGACCCATAGAATAAAAATAATATACTATTTTTATGGTATGGTTAACGGCCAAAAAAAAAACACATAAAAATTTTCCTAAAAATTGATGATTTTCATTTCCTCCACCAACAAAGAGTTAATTAAATCTCACCAATTAGCTGTAGATGCCCCAAAATTACATACCAGAAAAGTGCATCTCATGTGGCAAAAGAAATAAGCCCCTATAGGTCCACATTAAAAAAAAAAAAAAAATTATAGCCTGTACAATGTGACATAGCAAATCTGATTTGGATGGCGCCTCCTTCCCTTCTATGCCCGGCCGTGCGCCCATACAGCAGGTTACCAGCACATATGGGGTATCCGTGTACTCGGGAGAAATACTTTGTGGAGCCTTTTTTAATTTAATCCATTTTAAATGTTTAATTTTCCACCCAAAATGAGTGTATTGTGAAAAAATATTACAATTTGCAGACTCCACCTCCGTTTTGTTTTAACCCCTATAAAACACCTTAAGGGTTAACAAACTTCTTAAAAGTGGTTTTTCATACGTTGAGGTGTGTAGTTTCCACAATGGGGTAATTTACGAGTCTCGCTATTATTTAGGCCTCTCAGTGTCAATTAGAAGTTGAGCAGGTCCATCTAAGTACGGGTTTTGGCGATTTTACAAAAAATGTGAAAAATGGCACCCAAATTCTGAGCCTCATAACATTCTAGTAAAATATGTGGAATCTTAAAAAACCATGCCAACATAAAGCAGATATTTGTGAAATGCAAGTTATGAATTTATTTGGGTGCTTTGACTATCTGCATCAAAAGTAGAGAATTTAGAACGTTGAAAATAAAGAATTTTTCAAAATGTTTGCCAAATTTTGTTTTTTTTCATAACTAAACCCAAAAGATTTCATTCAAATTTTTAAACAAATTTGAAGTACAATGTGTCACGAGAAAACAATCTCAAAATCCCCTGGATATCTCATAGCGTTCCCATGCTATAACCACTTATAGTGACACAGGCCAGATTTGAAAAATGGGGCCGCGTCCTTTAGGCCAAAAGATGCTGAGTCCCCTAGGGGTTAAAGAAGAGCAGATGCTGTCAACACACCAGTATGTCAGTGTGTTACAATACTTCATCCTGGTGGTAGATACCCTTCAAATACTTGGGAGAACACTTTTAAGGCCGACGGCACACGTGCCATTTTGAACCCGTTTTTGGGCCATTTTTAAGCAGTCCTTTAAAAAATGCATCCGTTTTTGACTGGTTTTACCAATTACCTTAAAAAAGCATGCTCTATTGTCTGATATTCACACCTACATTCAACAGGTTCTGTTACACAGACTGCATCTGCATAACATGAATAAAATGTTCTAAACGCTGATAAACCATCTAAACAGTGTGTGTGACAGAAATCCCAGGTGCTTGTGTGAACTGGGCGTAATCTCCAACCATGGTCAGGTGTGGCGTTTTTGGATAAAAGCAGGCGTGTGTTTGTTTTGGTTAACTCTGGACAACCCCTTTAAGGTGACAGTAGTTGTGGATTGCACAGCCTGTAATAGCTGTGTACAACTGCAGACACTGGCAGCTTCATACAAGTTACAACTAGCATGGCCAACCAATCACCTTGCAGCTATCACAGATTAATCAGTACCAAACTGTAAGGTAGATTCTGATTGGTTGCTTTTAGTACCGCACTGTAATTATACATGAGATCCACCACGTGATAACGACATGATCGCAGCTGCCGCCAGAGAGACGATCCACACTCACATGACTCGCACAGCTCTCACCAGTCTCCGCACTCTGCTCTCCAGCCTCACGTGCGGCTCTAGACACTCGCAGAGGGCTCAGTCACGTGACAAGATGGTCCCGGACGGCGTGACGATTGGGACAAGCTTGCTCATAGCGCGTTTTTTTTTCGTGTTACATCATCCAGTGTTATAACTCTGCATCCTGCAAATACTTTCCATACTTTAGCGATATAACAGTGGCCTTGGCTTCTGTGTGGTAAGAAGGTTGATAAAAAATAAACACTGATATGTCATGTTCACCTGTAACACTCAATATGAATGCAAATATACTGGAGGCACATGTTTACTGAGAATTAGTAGTAAGTTATTTGTGCAGCTGAAGTTAAGACTCAGGTCTGTAATGACATGTAATGCGAAATGTGAGAAAATAAGGCTAAAATAATCATGCAGAGTCCAGACCAGGCAATAAATAACAATGCAGACCCCAGATCATAAAATACAGACCTTTAAAGCATCACAGTATGAATAATGCGGACCCCAGACCAGATGATAGATAATGCAGACCCCAGACCAGATTATAGATAATGCGAACCCCAGACCAGATGATAGATAATAATGCGGACCCCAGACCAGATGATAGATAATAATGCAGACCCCAGACCAGATGCTAGATTATAACAGGGACCTAAAATCAGACAATAGATAATAATGCGGACCGCAGACCAAATGATAGATAATAATGCAGACCCCAGACCAGATGATAGATTATAACAGGGACCTAAAATCAGACAATAGATAATAATGCGGACCGCAGACCAGAAAATACTAATGCAGAACCCAGATCAGATGCTAGATTATAAGACAGACCTGAGATCAGACAATACATATGCAACACCCTCGCCGATGCAATGGCGAGGTAGTGCTTGCGAATACGTTCCACCTGTAGGTAACACCACATTACACTACATGGTCCTTATAGGATCAAGGGGAAATTGCAGTGGTGAATCCTGCCTGGCAAGGCAGAGGTTAAGTATTTTGTATAATGTAAGATTCTGTCATCCAATGATATGTGTTACATCCTGTGCTCTGTAAGCTGAGATGTGATTGGAGGAGCAGCCACCACCTGACTAAAGGGAGGTAATAAAACCTCTGGCCAGGAATGTTCTAGAGAACTCTGGAGAAGTCTCTCTCAGGAGAGAGAAGAGAGGAGTTAGTGATTATCCTAGTGTGGAATCCTAGGAGAATCAGTGAGTGAGTGAGAAATCTCTGTCTAGCCCATACCAGAGCAGGAAGAGCTTAGCCCCTGCCTCTGAAGAGTGGAGCATTAGACTAGAGTTAGTGTAGTGAGGAAAAGGGGTATCATCTTACCTTTGAAGGTGATACCTGAAGCCCTACAGGACAAGCTGAAGCTTCCTACCAGGACACAGCTGCCTCCCAGCCTGCCCTCTACATCCAGGCTGGTGAACTATCTCCTGAGGCTCCCTCCAACTCACATCTCGGCACCCTAACTACCTGTTAAAGGCACGTTTGCTGCGGTTCCAATAAAGAACTGTAAGTTGTTTTCTTCAACTTCTGTCTCCGTCTGGTCCCTGCTAATACGGCTGCCTTCATCACCGGCACCCTGTCCATCACCCAGAGACTCACACTCGGGACACTAAGGGGTTGCCCCAGGGAGATCCGCTATAGCAGCCTCTCCCTCATCATTTCTTGCCAACACCACCCTGCTGGAGACCTGCCAGGCTGTAGGACAGCCCTCCGGTTCCCCCGTACCAAGCACCGTGACAATAGTGTGCTTAGGCCGCAACCGCCAGCCACTCCAGTACCGCGGGCCCCGGCTGTCTCCAGGCCTCACCTCAAGGGCTAGGCCCCGGTGGGGGATGTTGCAAGTGGCGTCACGAACAGGATTGATACTTCTGTGCCTTATCACGGCATTAAAGACTTTCCTTTATTGAAAAAGACTGTGCTGCCTAACCCTGCTGCCATCCGGGTTTAGGCCCAAGTGCTTGTGTGTTTCTGGAATGAACTGTGTTATACTGCTGCCACGTGCTGTCGAGCGCCGCTCCAGCACTCCAGAGGTTAATCCTGGCAAGAACTGTACCCGCTCTGCTACATCCGGCGCTGCCGCGCCTGAAGATTTTTACCTCAGAAACTGTGGCGCAGCAAGTAATTCAAGCCCGCCAAAACCTTCACTGGCGGGAAACCCAGATGACGCATCAAGCTCCACCCACGCGCGAAGGGCGCGAACCCCGCCTCCTGTGGCGCAGGAAAAATTAGAGCCCGCCACAGCTCTTGGCGGGAAGGACTTGGACTCCTCCCACTGGCTCGAGGCGGACTTCCTGCCCTGCCTCAGAGAAGCGCCAGACCTTGAGTGGACTTTGGACAGTGAGGACAACACCATGTGGGGTCCTCCGCCTTTCCCTCCTGTGGAGCGTCCGGAATTTTACGAGGTCCTAGAGACTATGGTGGTGGTCTCTGCGCAGCCCGTCCGAAGACCCTCCGCTGGACATCGGCTGCACCGAGGATTGACCCGGGCCTTCGTCACCAGGACATGTTACCAAACGGTGACGCAGTACCAGATCCCACCCGGGCGGTTCCTCGTCCCTATCCCGGCTACCATCCCGGTACCGCGGGCCCACGTGGAGGCGTCACGTGGGGAGGCCCCGACTCCTGGCGAGCCAACGCCTGGGCCTAGTGTTGCCGCTCCACCTGCTCCGAGGCCTACTACTCCGGCTGCGCGGCCTGCTAGCCCCGATGTGGTGGTTCCTGACCCTCCGGTGGTTCCTGCTCCTGTTCCGGCACCTACCTGTCGTCCAAGGAGATCCGAGCCTGAACCGGAGCCACGAGCCCCAGCACCGAAACCTCCGCAGCCTCAAGGCCGAGGCGAGGCCGCCCGCCGGCGACTCCGAGACGCTGTCTCGGACCAGCGACGCCGAGAGAAGGAGGCTCAGCGGTATATGGCCGGCAGATCCACAGCGGGAGCTTGGGTCGAGAAGAATCGCACCACCGGCATGGTCCGGTTCTTCGACAAGCGGAAGGGCTATGGCTTCGCCACCCAGGACTATACCGGACGGGAAGTATTTATACCCCGCCGGTCTGTCAAGAGGCCTGATCTGCCAGAGAGCCTGCACAACCTGAAGCCGGGAGAGTGCATCGAGTTCTCCCTGCAGGAAGGACCTCGAGGACCCTGGGCGGCTGGTGTGATCCGGATCCCCGACTCCGATGAGGACCGTTACTTCCCGCAGGATGACTGGTATGAGGACGACGAGTGGCCGGAGTCTCCGAACACCTCTTCTTCCTCGGCTGCAAGTCCCCGGGCGGTGACCCACGTGAATGCCCCATCCACAGTAATTGTGAGTACGGGTCCCATTGCCATCCATGGGCCGGGCATGATACAGGGCGCCACCCCCACCGGCTCCCCTGCCGGGAGCATTGCCAGGTCCCGTGGCTCTTCTGTGGGAGAAGACATCCCGGCTAGCGAACCTTGTCCGGAGGTTCCGTCTAGGCCCACATCTCCCCTGGCCGGTTACCAATGGGGTGATGACCCGGCCCCGGAAGAACCGGAGCTGGAAGGGGCTGCGGCGCTGCCGCAGGGCCCTGTTTATTTCTTCCTGGACCCCTCCGCGGTCCCTGGCTCAGTTGAGCCCCCGGCTGGAACAGCCGACACCCCGGGCGACAGCGCTCCTCCCCCTGAAGGTCCGGAGGATGTTGCTGCACCTGCAGTACCCACTGTTACCACCGGGTGTCCCCAGCCGGCACCTACTCCCGCTGAGGATGCACAGGATTCCCTGCTGACTTTGGATCCTGTCCCTGCTGAACCCAGCGAAGGTGCATCTGACTAACCCCTGAAGGGCTGTAGCCCACTTCAGGTACTGTACTGTGTACATATTGTATATTTCTCCATTTTCCCCAAAGAGCCAGAGACTTTCCTGAGACTCTTATCCTTATTTATCTCAGTCAAGAGATTACACACTGTCATGTGCTATGATAGCACCCTTCCTCTGCCACAGCAGAGATCTCTTCAAAGGACCCTGTCCCTCTACACATAGAGGAGACCCTTTGCTTCTCAGTGCACTTTTGCCCACCTCAAGGGCTGTACCCAGAAGATGGACTTTGTCATTAGAGACCTTCTGAGAGACTTTTGCCAAATACTCCAGGGAAAAGTTGCTATGTCTATTGACTTATTATTTTGCACTTAATGCCTTCCTTTTTAGGTATGGACATTCTGTTTGCACTTTTTATGCCTTTTCTTTGCAGGAAAGAGACATTTACTATCGTGCTACCCTGAGTAGCCTATCCACCTCTGTAACGTTTGCAATGTTATAAGATGTGTACCCATTGGGCTGCTAAGCCAATGTGATTTTGCCAAATGTTTGCACACTGTCATATCTGCCAGTAGTCTGCATTAACCCTTTCATAGGCTTTTCAGGTTGTAGTGTGGCTGTGTCGGACCGTCTTTTATGTAAAACACTGACCGCTACCTGATCCCTCAAACTGAGGTTTGCACGTGGGGGTAGTCCGTAAACTGCGGGTCCTTCGGGGACCGGGGGTGTTACAGAGTTAGCACCTGGATGCCACCCATACATGGGTAAGGATACCAGTCAGGAGGTACTTGTGTCGCATATGCTAACGCAATGCAGATAGACACCTTATATAATTGCCGCCAGGGAAGAAGTGTTGATAAAACAAATATACAGGCCTTGGTGCAAGGAGTGGATTACAGGACATGACACCACACCTTTCCTACTGTACAGTTCGGTTTAATGGCGTCAGCGACCAACTGTCAAGCACTTACATTTTTTTTGTTTGTCTTAGTCCGACACCAACCCAGGTGCCTGTCTCCAGGACCATGGGCGGTTTGTCCCTACACCTCACATAGCCTGCACTTCCCAGAAGTGCCTTAGCCCCCTCTGTGCCCCAAAACAACTGTAGTCGAGCCGAGGGCGGCTCTTTCAATTGCCCCCGGGGTATGCAACACCCTCGCCGATGCAATGGCGAGGTAGTGCTTGCGAATACGTTCCACCTGTAGGTAACACCACATTACACTACATGGTCCTTATAGGATCAAGGGGAAATTGCAGTGGTGAATCCTGCCTGGCAAGGCAGAGGTTAAGTATTTTGTATAATGTAAGATTCTGTCATCCAATGATATGTGTTACATCCTGTGCTCTGTAAGCTGAGATGTGATTGGAGGAGCAGCCACCACCTGACTAAAGGGAGGTAATAAAACCTCTGGCCAGGAATGTTCTAGAGAACTCTGGAGAAGTCTCTCAGGAGAGAGAAGAGAGGAGTTAGTGATTATCCTAGTGTGGAATCCTAGGAGAATCAGTGAGTGAGTGAGAAATCTCTGTCTAGCCCATACCAGAGCAGGAAGAGCTTAGCCCCTGCCTCTGAAGAGTGGAGCATTAGACTAGAGTTAGTGTAGTGAGGAAAAGGGGTATCATCTTACCTTTGAAGGTGATACCTGAAGCCCTACAGGACAAGCTGAAGCTTCCTACCAGGACACAGCTGCCTCCCAGCCTGCCCTCTACATCCAGGCTGGTGAACTATCTCCTGAGGCTCCCTCCAACTCACATCTCGGCACCCTATCTACCTGTTAAAGGCACGTTTGCTGCGGTTCCTGCGGTTCCAATAAAGAACTGTAAGTTGTTTTCTTCAACTTCTGTCTCCGTCTGGTCCCTGCTAATACGGCTGCCTTCATCACCGGTACCCTGTCCATCACCCAGAGACTCACACTCGGGACACTAAGGGGTTGCCCCAGGGAGATCCGCTATAGCAGCCTCTCCCTCATCATTTCTTGCCAACACCACCCTGCTGGAGACCTGCCAGGCTGTAGGACAGCCCTCTGGTTCCCCCGTACCAAGCACCGTGACAATAGCGTGCTTAGGCCGCAACCGCCAGCCACTCCGGTACCGCGGGCCCCGGCTGTCTCCAGGCCTCACCTCAAGGGCTAGGCCCCGGTGGGGGATGTTGCACATAATGTTGCGGACACCAGACAATAGAGAATAAAGCATACCCCAGACCAGATGACAGACTATAACACAAACGACAGATCAGACAATGCTATACTTAGTGTATTATTGAGGTTACATCCTGACGTTTGTCGAATGTTTTGTCCCAGGCAGGGCAGCGGAGTTGGTAAGCCCAAGGATTTTAAAATTATGCAAATTAAGGTGTTAATTTTTTTAGGTGTTAATGGAGCCCCTCAGGCTCATTGACATAATTTTTAAAGCCTTTTTTTCTTAAAAACAAGGGCCTAGAAAGTTAAAAAAAAAAATAGAAGATCCTGCCATATGGGGTACACACGTCAGTTCTTATTTTACATTCCTTGATCCAGTTGGTAGATGTCCTTTAAAGGAAACCTACCATGAGGAATCTACTGTCAGAAGTAGATTTGATGGTAGATGCCTCCTGCCTGCCTGCCAGTGGTAGTGGACCCACTGGACCACCGCGGACGATGACGTAAGCCGACACCTGGGAGCGGAGTCTAAGTGGAACCCAGTTTTCACCAGAGCCCACCGAGTTGGATTTGCTTTATCCACGGTGGAGGCCACAACGAGAAATCAGGATTAGCGCAGAGGGTTTTGATCACAGCTTTCTCTTAGGCCTGAAAGCACAAAGAACCGGCGGGGTACGTAGGAAGGGGATGGCTATTTATTAAATAAAGGAATGGCCAGCGCCAATCAGGAGAGACAACGAGGGCACTCAGACAGGTAAGGAGGCCCATTGCTGCTGCGCTCAGGGGAAGAGGGGTGCAATAATAATAATTATAATAATTCTGGAACCTAACCCAACTTGTTTAAAACGTTATTTTAGTGTTATTTTCTGTATTGCAATACAGAAGTATTGCAGTATATGGTAGGAACGATCTGACTATCTAGGGTTAATGTACCCTAGATGGTCTAAGATACAGTGAAAAAAAATTAATAAAATATTAAAAATTAAAATCACCCCCCTTTCTCTAGAACTGATATGAAACATAATAAACAGTAAAAATCACAGACACATTAGGTATCGCCGCGTCCCAAAATGCCCGATCTATCAAAATATAAAAACGGTTACGGCCGGCGGTGACCTCCGAGACGGGAAATGGCGCCCAATGTCCGAAATGCGACTTTTACACCTATTTACATCACATGAAAAATGGAATAAAAAATGATCAAAATGTTGCACAGACTTCAAAATGGTAGCAATGCAAACGTTGGCTCATTTCGCAAAAAATGACACCTCACACAGCTCCGTGCGCAAAGTATGAAAAAGTTATTAGCGTCAGAAGATGGCAAAAATTTTTTTTTCTTTTTTGTTCACATTCGTTTAATTTTTGAAAATGTATTAAAACACAATAAAACCTATATAAATTTGGTATCACCGCGATTGCACCGAACCAAAGAATAAAGCTGAGGTGTTATTTGGAGCGCACAGTCAAAGTCGTAAAAACTGAGCGTTTTTTTTTCAATTTTTCCACATTTGGAATTTTTTTTCAGCTTGTTAAAATAAATAACATTACGGGAAAGTAAAATTTGTTATGCACAAAATAAGCCCTCACACAGGTCTGTACACGTAAAAATGAAAAAGTTTTTTGAAGGTGGAGAGCGAGAAATGAGCGAAAAAACCCTGCGTCCTTAAGGGGTTAAGACTCCTGTGTGCTGTTAATGATAAGTGTGAATCTTAATATATTTTATATTGTGTTGAGGTCTATGCTGCGACACTGTATACGCTGTATGTATGTACCCCTTTTTTAAATTTATATATGGAAAAAAATCTTTACTGTATATATATATATACAGTATATTATCCATGTTTTTAAATAATAAAGGCACTTTATTAACTTAATTTAGTAACTTCCATTAGTCTTGTATTTGCTGCGCGTGCTTTTGAAGCAGAGCTAGTATTATCTGCACTGTATAATTTTTTTCCCCCTTTGTTTCTACATACACATCATTGAGGATCATTACTTGCTGACCTTTTGGTTGAAAACCTTTGGTGCTGTTTTTTAAGCCTGTAGAATAGTGTAGTTGACCTCTGCTTTACCTGTAGCCCCAGAATCCACTGAGATATAATAAATCATCCAGCAAAATAAGAAACTTTGTGTTTAATTTTTTTGGATGCAGCATCATTTTTCCAACACAAAGGGTCCCTACAAGATCTGAACTTAGCACAGACTGTCCAACTGCTAGCCACATAAAGCTGCTTAACGGTCTGTTAATAAAGCCCCCGGTGCTGAGCTTCTGTTACAGCGTCTGCCACTCTCAGCTTGACCATTGGCTATTGCCCTGCTGATTGCTATCCCCAATTAAACCTAAAAATCCTATTTAATATTGACCAAATACATACACTTCTGTGCTAATGTCAAATACAGCACAGACCAACATGTGACTACATATTTATGATATCACTAAACATCAGTTAGAACAGTATTCACAAGTATGTTTTTATCATTTTCAATGTAATATGGTAAAATTATATAACAGAAAAGTTACAATAAACATGCATGTAATTGCCAACACAGTTTCATCTTGGAGGAACATCACAATGCATATAAACAGGTGAGACCTAATTGTACTGATACAAGTGGGATCTTGGGTGTGAACCCACTATAGGACTAGAAATGTATACAGCCATTGTAGTAGTAATCAAAAAACATTGCGGTTTGATCATACAAGAAAAGTCTTACCCAAAAGTTTAGAAGGTAATACTCCACTGTCCGGGATGGCACCCACCCCGACGCGCGTTTCGGCTCAGACTCGAGCCTTCGTCTGGATTACTACTACAATGGCTGTATACATTTCTAGTCCTATAGTGGGTTCACACCCAAGATCCCACTTGTATCAGTACAATTAGGTCTCACCTGTTTATATGCATTGTGATGTTCCTCCACCTCTTGTGTCCGGTGATGTCCCCCTTCTTTTCTGTTTTCGTCACAATCTGGATTTTTAATGTTTTATGTAATGTCTAAATAAAGTATAAATTATTTTCTTTACCTGACTCTATTCCTAGTCTGGCTTTCTTCCTCCAGGGGGGTCCCCGGGAGGTACAGTAGGATATTTGTTTAATCATTAGCTTTTGTCTAGGGTGCATTGATAAGGGATCCGTTATGCTCAGGTAAACGGAATGTTATGATCCCCACATACCTGTTTCAATATTTTTTTTCTAGGTGTGTACTATCCTGGCCAGACACTGGAAGCTAGGGCTACTCCACCCCCCAGTAGCCTCTGCAGTTCATTTACATATTACTAAAATAAAGGTTTTTTTTTAATAACTTAGGTTAGGTTCCAGGATGATTAAATTACAGATTAGGGCAGAGGCAGGCAGGATGAATTTAGCATGAGATCTACTCCTGATAGTAGATTCCTCATAGTAGGTTTCCTTTAAGAGGTGGATTCTATTGATTATGAGAGTGCCCTTGTGCGGTG
This sequence comes from Engystomops pustulosus, assembly GCF_040894005.1. Taxonomy (NCBI): domain Eukaryota; kingdom Metazoa; phylum Chordata; class Amphibia; order Anura; family Leptodactylidae; genus Engystomops; species Engystomops pustulosus. The sequence goes on from NC_092412.1 coordinate 218,844,962, forward strand.
CAATTATATCATCTTGCTGCGTTCCCAGCAGGAGGCAGCAAGGAGGTGTCAGCGGAAGGGTGCAATTGGATAGCAGGAAAGGTAAGTTGTTTTAGTATTTAACAAAAGGGGCACTGTACACATGTGAACCCATTATGGAGTGGGTGCAATGTGTATGTAAAATAATAAGTGGGGACATTGTATATATGCAAATTCTGGCACCAATTTATGTATGTAGCCCAGTTCTAGTGTTGTATTTTTCTACAAATCCCAATTTCACATTGCATTTCTATATGGAGCCTTCCTTTGGTGCTGTATTTATGGTACTAGCATTGTTCTGGTGCAGTATTTCTATAAAATACAAAATTAGCCAGCTCACCCTTTAGTTGGATAATCTGGGGCTTCAGTGTGCAGACCCGGGACAGGAATGACCATAATAGATAAAGAGATTAGGTCCAGCACGATGATGAGATTGAAAAGCTTTATTTTATTCAAGTCCACAATACAGGTGGTCCTCTATTTAAGGATACTGGACTTACAGACAACCCCTAGTTAAAGACGGACCCCTCTGCCCACTGTGAGCTTTGGTGAAGCTCTCTGGATGTTACTTTGGTCCCAGACTGCAATGATCAGCTGTAAGGTGTCTGTAATGAAGCTTTATTGATAATCCTTATTCCCATAACAACAAAAAATTTTCAAACAACAATTGTCACTGGGACAAAAAAAAATTTTGTCTGGATCTACAATTATAAAATATACAGTTTCGACTTGCATACAAATTTAACTTAAGTACAAACCTATGGAACCCATCTTGTATGTAACGCGGGGACTGCCGGTACATTAAATACGGTAATCCATTTCACAAGTGATCATTGTTGTAAGGAGCAGTAAAACATCAACGCATTTTGAGTGAAACACACCCTTACGCACGACCTACAAAGCCCTGTTTTAATTCTGTATTTATGAACCAAGCTTGTTTCTTGTGCTGTATTTAGGAGCTCAGTGCCAGAGGAGTATTTATGCACTAAGCTTGGTTCTATATTTCCGTACTTAGCTGGGTTCTGCTGCTGTATATAAATACTGAACTCCGTTCTTGTGCTGTATGTATATACTGAGCCTGATTCAGCTTCTGTATTTACATGATTTGCTTGGTTCTGGTAATGTTGTGGGCTTGGTTCTGGTTCTGTATTTATATACTGAATGAATTAGGTTTTATTTTTTATGTACTATTTCTTATAATTAATTCAGGGAGTGTCATTATTGTATAAATTTGGGATGGTTTTACATAGTTTAATTAAAGAAGGGAGTCAGTGTATATGATAAGTTAATTTTTATGAAGCACTGTGCATACAAACTCAGGGGGATGATGCTGAATATACTAGAATTCCTCCATAATCATTGTATTTAATACATTATTTTTTTTGGGTGGGGGTGCATTGTTTATATAATTTATCTTGGGGGGGGGGGGCTGTGTATATATTTTTTAATCTTCAGGGATGGGGGGAGTAGCTTCATCCTGTTGAGTAAATGTCCTAGAAATTGCCTCAGACAAAAGGACACTTAAAATCTAATAAAAAATACACAGCAAAAATAATTAAGTAAGGCACACCTATACAATACAAGCTTTATTACACCCCATTCCCCAATAGACTCCAGCGATGATATTATAACAGAGAATTTTGACTACTGCACTCAATCAATGGCTATAATGGTGACTTCAGTGATGATGACAGCTCAGCACTACAGTCAGTATATTCACTGGCTGCATATATATGTGTCGGGATGTCTTTACTGGTCCAGAAACATTGGGATGGAGTAAGGTGGATACGATCACTATGACCTACTTTTTCTAGCTATCCCCTTTGAAACCAAGGTGGATTATGATTTTTTAAAATTTCAATGGAAACCAGGAGTCTATTGAAAGTAACTTCAATTTCCCTGTATTCATTATGTATTCATTAGGGTTTATGCTATTTTTGATCCGGATTCTGGTATTTATGCAGATTCAATGTCATTTGCTCATATAGCTTAAAATGGAGAAGGTGTCAAGTCATTTAATCCTACAGTTGGGGGTTTTGTGACTTAAACACTGGGATTATATTGATGCAAATTGATGCTGTGTCCAAGGAGTGAAAAAAAATCTTATCTTCTGGATATAATTCCTTTCCAGCCTTATGGGTATATTTATAATAACGTGGCGCAAAATATAATCTATTGAATACGTATGGGCAGAAAAGGCTGTGACAGTAAAAACAGTAATGACAGTTCTTGTACAATAGCCACGATTCTTATAATTGCACTTTGTGAGTTTCCAGCAAGTAAAGGTAAGGTTTTGACAGTGATCCTTTTATCAAATAAATCAGATTAAATAAATGAGATTTTGTAACCATCAGTCAACTATAAAAAATGGTTCTCATAAAGGGGCACATGCAAGTTCTGTATGATAGAAATGTATCAAGAAGATTAAATGGACCTATCAGAAGACCCTTTACTTTATATTACTTGCATTGAATACAACACATTTAAAAAAAGAAAGATGAAAAATAAAAAAAAATACAAGATTTTATACTTTCCCTGGAGATAGTAATATGTTGTACACATTGATCTCTTGCAGACAGACATCTGCTTCCACTATAGTGACCCGCCTAGGATAAAATACAGCGCTAAGATCCTAGGAATTATATACATTCACATAGAATGTTTGGATACTGAGTTTGATATTGTAGTAAGGTGAACAGAATTTCATAAATGAATAGGGCAAATGATAATAGTTAAATATGTAATATACTTTATTAAAAATATGCTTTTATGTTCTTTTTCCTCTGAGTTTCTACCTGTGTTAAAGAAGTTTGTGTAAATCAGCTTTCTCTCCTGTATCCACTGACAGCTCAGATATAAAGGGACCTGATAATGTATTTAATTACTTAACTCTTTACATACAGTCTAACCTCCTGAGAAAGCTGTATCCAGTAGTGGATTACAATATGGGCGGTTTGGGTGACAGCACAGATCTCAAATCTTTAAGGGTGATGCCTCACATGGCGTTTTGAACCTGTTTTTGGTTCGTTTTTAAGTAGTCCGTTAAAAAACGCACGCTTTTTTTGAAAGTGCATTTGTTTTTGACAGGTTTCACCAATTATCTTAATTAAAACTGGTCAAAAACGGATGCGTTTTCAAAAAACGCATGCATTTTTGGACGGACTGCTTAAAGACGGACCAAAAACGGGTTCAAAACGCCATGTGTGGCATCACCCTCAGGAGGACACCAGGAGCATAATTAGAGGGGTGGCAGCCATAGCAGCTGCTACGAGGCCCACAGTGTCAGCAGGCCTGGCCTTGCTAAGAATGGAAGATGTGCACCATCATATATAGTACGACATACCGGTAATATGTATATAACTGAGCACATCTTTCAAAGTACAAGGCTGAGCCAGCAGCTCAGAAAATAGATGTCTGGATAACAGCAGGATGGCAGCATGAGGAATCTCATTTCTACTTCCTGCCATTTACTTCCCCATGCGGTCTGTAGAAACTAAAATCAAATCTGTGACCTCTGACAACCCTAGGATAAGAAGGCTGCCTGACATTCAGTATATGAATGTGTATATGAATGTGTATATATGATGTGTATTTGTTGTATGTGATATGGTGGATGTATGTATATGTGATGTGTCTATGCTATAGGTGTGTGTATATGGTGTAAAATGTGTATATACTGTATGTCTGTGTGTTTATATACTGTATGTATATGCTGTATGTGAATACATGTTGTGGATATACTATATGTATGTGTGTTGATGCTGTATGTGTGTATATATTGTGTCTGTACTGAATAAATATGTATATATGATATGTATATACTGTATGTGTGTGTATTTCATGTGCATATGCTGTATATGTGTATATACTGTATGTATAAGGGTATAACTATGTAAGAGTGTATAATTGTGTCTTGATGCTGCTCTCACTTTGCACTGTCAATGGTCTGGATATTCCCATTTGGAATGAAGTGCTGTAGAATAATGAATAATGCTTATGGCACACACAACTGATTTGTCAAGCTGAAACCATCCATCCTCCTGCACAAGGCGAGATATTGAACATCTGAACAGAACAGGTGGGAGCCGGAAGTTGGCCAGCAACTGGCGCTGCACACCACATCCCCGCAGACTGCTGTTTGGCAATGAGTTGTTAGAGATCCAAAAACAAGTCATTGGAAACTGTACGCTGCTTAAAATGAATGTTAAAGCAACTTATGCCTGGAGCCGATTTGTCCTAATGTTGCCTTCTTTTACAATGCACCAGCCAGATTTCTCAGATCTAAATAACAAGCAGATGTTGCTGCTCCCATCAGGTAATTTGGCGCTGGAGTCGTATGCAGATAGAGGAATAAAGTTTACATTAAAATGCCATTAACATCCAAAAAATTAAAATAATCAAATATGTTTCCAACGCATTGGTAAGCATGCAGAATTGTTTTAATTCTTTTTTTATGAATTTAATATGTTTCTTCCAAATTAAACCCGCTTTGAGAATAGAGAACAAATATATTGTAAGTATATTGTATATTTTAAAGTATATCACAAAACAGTTTTCTGTTTTCATTTTATGTAGTGCAAACTGAAATCAGGCTTGGATCTATAACACAAGCTGTAACTCAAGATCAGCATGTATAAACAATTGTAACAATAAAAAAAAGACAACGCAATTACAGAGGCATCGAGAAAATAAAAGGAAGAAAAAAAATAATGGCAGGTGTCAAGGGAGCATCCAAATGATGGATATTCTGCAGATGCTGTAGGTGTAAATTTCTACCAAATTTACTGCATTGACAAAGTATATAGGATTTGCAGACAACTGCGGTCACTCCGCAAATCACGGACCGTGCAGTATCCTATTTCCTAGACCAACCTCAGTGCAGGGACAGGACTCCACAGAAGCCTTGGTAAGTTCCCCATAATGTTTAAAATGTTTTGTACATCTTTAAAGTGAGTACAGAGTGACACAAGAGTCCTAACAAGGTAATTACATTTATTTTTTGCTACCCCAGAGCCCACAAGGTTTTCCGGAATTCCCAGAAAACCTTTTCAGTCTTATTCATTCTGTCTTGTGATGTTACTATTCTTTCAATATCAGCTTACCAAGTTGACAATGCCCTCTTTCTACTTTTTTTTTTTTTGGTATAAAAGTCTGAATAATTACCGTATATACTCGAGTATAAGCCGACCCGAGTATAAGCCGAGACCCCTAATTTTACCACCAAAAACTGGGAAAACCTATTGACTCGAGTATAAGCCGAGGGTGGGAAATGCATTGGTCACAGACCCCCCCCCAGTATATAGCCAGCCAGCCCCCTATAATATACAGCACTGCCCCCAGAAGTATACAGCACTGCCCCCAGAGGTATACAGCACTGCCCCCAGTAGTATACAGCACAGCCCCCAGTAGTATACACCACTGCCCCCAGAAGTATACAGCACTGCCCCCAGTAGTATACAGCACTGCCCCCAGAAGTATACAGCACTGCCCCCAGTAGTATACAGCACAGCCCAGAATAAAAAAATAAACTTATATACTCACCCTCCGGTGGCCCCGATGCGCAGCGCTGCTCCACCGATGTCATCACGGCTCCTCTTCTGGCTTCCCGGCTGCTCTTCTTGCTTCAGCATGCTGGGCGCCGCTATTGTTCTTTCCCGGACGGCGCCTAGTATGACGCGCCGCGGCTGACGTCATACTAGGCGCCGCCCGCGAGAAGAACATGGCGGCGCCCAGCACGCTGAAGCAAGAAGAGCAGCCGGGATGCCAGAAGAGGAGCCGCGATGACATCGGGGGAGCAGCGCTGCGCATCGGGGCCACCGGAGGGTGAGTATATAAGTTTATTATTTTTTTAGTCCATTTTTTATTAATTTTTGGTAGTATTGACTCGTGTATAAGCCGATGGGACATTTTTCAGCACATTTTTTGTGCTGAAAAACTCGGCTTAAACACGAGTATATACGGTGCTAGTATTTTACGTAAATACAAATGTTATTTATCAACTCCTCTGGGACTGTCTGCAGCAACATCTTTAGACGTCGCTGCAGTTTTCTACTCCTCCCACACTAGCCGCTGGAGCAGGACCCGATCTCCAGGTATCGGAGGCACCCTGAGACAGTAGGGAGATATGGTTCGTTACTGCTTCTTCCTTCTCAGCTCCTCACAGCATTGCGCTGAAGACCAGGACTCGGCGGTCATGTGACTGCCAGGTCTAAATGGGTTAAACAGAGCTGTTGGGTCTAATTAGACCCAGTACAGCTTTGATCAGAATCCCCAGTCACAGGTGGTCATTTCCCCTGTAACGGAGGCTCTTAGGGCGCTTTCACACGACGCGTTGCGTTTTTTGATGCGTTTTTGACGCATTCCAAAGGCTTCAGCACTGATCACATGCTGAGGTTACACTGCATTTTAGCAGATGCAGTGGAAACACAAAGTAACCTCAGCATGTGATCAAGGCTGAAGCCTTTGGAATGCGTCAAAAACGCATCAAAAAAAGTGATGCAACAAAAATAAAGTGTCCCAAATCGCCCTTTAACAAGTCTCTCTGTGGGCACTATAAAAAAACACCCTTTATACTTTCCCAGAGATAGGCCCAATGAAACACGTCAGACCCATCTCTTGTGCTCCCTGCTCCTTCGCAGTACTTTAATGAAGCCATAATTATACACTTCACTACGTGACTGCACAGGCACCAGATTGGAGTAAGTATAAACGTTTTTTATTTTTATATCGGGCACATAGGGACCTGCTAAAGGAAGATTTGGGACACTCAACCACAACTCCATAAGGACCTTTGGGTGGTTTAGTATCCAAAATCAACTCCTCTTTAAGCCTGTTGCCCATGATCAAGTCTGCTTGTACTTTTCCACACTAAATGTAGAATCACTCAACTCAATTCTGCTCTCAGGCACGTCTGATAAATCTTCCCATTATAGAGCGAGTTTGTCGGACCAATCTGTCTTGAGAGCAACATAGTTTAGTAACTTAAAGGGGTATTTCCATTTGGACATTTACATTTCATTCAATTAATTTGCCATATCTAAACATTTCTTCAATTTGATGTTATTAAAAAAAATGTTCCTGTGTGAAGATAATTTCTGGTAAATGTAGCCATATGGTCCCTTAGAAACGAGATTGCTTTCTTGGATACGGCCACCTCTGCTGGAGGGATTGCACAAAGTAACAAAAGGTTTTTGTATATGAAATGTTACTGTAAATACTACAGCTGTCCTGTAGTAATGATCGCTGAATCCATGTGGTCAGGCAGGGCTCTATAGCGCATTTCTGGCCACCGCTGCCTAAATGTTAGGTGGTCGTATCCAAGGAAGCCATCTCGTTTCTAAGGGACAGAATGACTACATTTATGAGAAAAGCCTGAAGGTGTTGACACACGTGGCGTTTTTAGGCCATTTTTGGGGCATTTTTAGTTGTGCGTTTTTTTTTAAAAGCAGGCGTTTTTAATTAAGATAATTGGTAAAACCGATCTGAAAACGCACAACTAAAAACGGACCAAAAACGGCCTAAAAACGCCAAGTGTGCCACCACCCTTAAAATCCATAAACTTCAGCCTACTCCCTGAAGAACATGTAATAGAGATAATCACTTTGATAAAATATCATAATCCTTAAATAATCTGTTCCTGTATAACTCTGCTTAAAACAAAGAAAACATTGTTTTTTCAGATTGATTTTTTTCTTCCTCCTATTAAGAATTCACCACGTTAATTTTGCCATTTATCTGTTCCCCACAATCACAAGTCCTCATATCAGAATTCAAAAATATTCAAGATGGCGCCTGACATCCAGATTTCCTGAGTCAGATAATAATTACGCTCAGCGTGTGTCTCATCCTAAATGGCAGGGTTGGGACACCGGTGCACATCAGATCTGTCATTTCAAGCACTTTTACCATTTTTTTGACATTGCTTAGTCGTCATTAATAATTAATGTCTTATTATCTGGATGAGTGAAGCAGAAATGCACCAGGGCTTAAATGAAAGGGAAGGGGAAAAAGCTATTTCATTTTGGCGAGTGACTGGTTTTAGGGGTTCAAAAGGTTCAAATTCAGTTAAGAACAAAAATATACGGTCGTTATTTGACAATATTTTATTTTACAAAATGGAGTTGTAAATCCTGCTGTCACTGATTGAGAAAGTCCTCAGGGCCATCAGATCATTTTCTTTATAAGTAATGAGAAAAAGCACAGAATCTGAAAGATTCTGTACAAAAGCCCCATTTATGAAATATATATTAATGCTGCCTTACATTCTTTAAAAATTTAAGCAAGCAGCAAAGTAAGTTGTTTGATGTCTACATATCCAAAAAAAAAGCAGCACTGAATTTTTTCTCAGATTTTTTTTTCTTGTAAAAACCCTTTGTTTTACCATGCCTTGCAATGTTTTCGGGTCAACTGCAGGGGGAGATATTGTTATTGCTCTTCCTTATGATCTACTGGTTCTTAGAGGAGTCAATTAATGGGTAACTACAGCTTTAAGAAAATAGTGAGCAGATTTATCATTGTCTAATGAGTAATGATAATTATTTCTAGGTTGTAGATGGACTAGTGCAACTTAGGGTGATGCCACACATGGCATTTTGAATCCGTTTTGAAACCGTTTTTAAGCAAAAAGCATGCGTACCACTAGGCGTCTGTTCATAACGCGACACTAGCGCACAGGGGGAGGTCCTCAGCCCGAACGCACATGGGTTTCCAGGGAAACGCATGCGATTGATAAGCTGATCACATGCAATTAAAACATGTATTTAACAAAACGCACGTGTGTGTGTGAAAAAAAATGCAAGTCTGAAAAAACCTATTGATTACAATGGGTTAGGAGTGAAATGTAAGTTCTGCGCGTCATAAGCATGCGCACAACACGCGCGTGAAAAATGCAAGTGTGACAGGGGCCTTATATGTTACAATAAGTTAGATTGCAAGTAGATTATAGATACCTAAGCCTTTACTCTCTCTCTATTGTACTATTCTTCACGATCATATGTTAAAGCAGGAGTAGGGAACCTATGGCTCAGGAGCCAGATGTGGCTCTTTTGTTGGCTGCATCTGACTCTCAGACAGGTCTTTAATGAATAGTGATGGCTGCTGTTTGTCTCTTAGACTGATCACTGGACACAGGCAGCGATGTTACCACTGTCTAAGTCCTTTGTATGACCAACACGCCATTGCCGCAATCACCTAAGCCTGGGTCTACTGGGGGGCGCCTGCTGGGGCTACCTAACTACTGGGAGGCGTGTCCTGTGGCTACCTATCTACTGGGGGTTCTGGAGCTACTTATCTACAGTGAGTATGTGCTTGGGCTACCTATCTACTTAAGGGTATGTGCTGGGGCTACCTATCTACTTGGGGGCATGTGGTTTGGCTACCTATCTACTTGGGGGTATGTGCTAGGGCTACCTATCTACTGTTAGGCATGTGCATATTGTACGGCTCTTACGGAAATAACATTTTTAAATATGTTGCGTTCATGGCTCTGTCAGCCAAAAAGGTTCCTGACCCCTGTGTATAAGAAACAAACTGTTGTACAGATAAAGCATGGCACGATGGGTGTAGGTATGGATTTCTGAACATTGCTGCTGTCTGGAAGGAACACGGCTTGATTTCCCCATAACCAGTTAGTAAAGTGTTTAATTCTCCAAGGCTGCAGGTCCGCATAATGTAATGCCAGGTCTACAGCAAGGGCAGCGTCATTCAGACAGCTGAGCTATTCTGTTAATTAAGTCCTGTGCTCCAGGTAACTCACTGGAGGTAGCAATGCATCACAGTGATTCAGACAAATATAGTTACTTTAGCTCCCTCAGGGTTAGGTATTTCTGACACACAAACACTAATGGCTGCTTAACAGCTCTCCAAGCTGAGGGTCTGGAAGCCTTCCAGTTTACATTGCTATGTAAGACAAAAAGCCATCAAAATGTGGCTCTATCCTCACATACTCTTACGCTGTATAGACAAATGTCTATAATTTAAAAATAGATTTTTAAATAAATAAATGGAAAAAGGAAATTTGAGAAAAATGGAAGAATAACACGATAACTAAAAAATATGTATTTTTTAAATCAACAATAAACTTAAAAGGAATGGTGGAGATGATTTGTGCAGCAGGCTATGCTACTACAGTTTGGCCACGCAGGGGCACAATAACTAAGGACGTTGCACCAGTTTTCTGTCTGACTTAGCACGTTCTTAGCAAACAGCTTGCCCATGTACACCTGCATTATATTTAAGAAGTGTCCGAGACACAATTGTGCGTACGTAACACTTTGCGGCGAACGCTGCACAATTCTTCATGCAACACAAATTTCTGCACTGAAGGGGGCGTTCCGGTGATCAGTCGGACCATGCACCACATTTAACATGCAAAGTCTGAGAAAATTGTGTCACACGCCCCATGTTAAAGGTGCACCAAAAAAAGTGGAGCACTCTGTTGGAGAAGTGTAGAGGTTGTCAGTTTCATGCAGAACATGCGCCAAAAATCCTGTACACGAAACAGGAAAACTGCACAAACAGACTGCACTGTTCTTAGTAAATGTGCCCCATGCACACAGTCTAGTGAGACCAAAAAGTTGTCTCCTCGATAATGCAGGCATAAATGTCCACAACATGGGTAGATACACAAGGTTATAAAGCAGTTTATGCTTCAATGCAATCAAGGATAAGTTACAGAACCAAAGGCTCAAAATATAATAGCACAGTTTGAAAACGACACCTAAAACTGCGCTTGCGCCACACCAACACCTGTACAGGGGGGATTACAGATCCCGACCTATACACTTAGTTATGTACTTAAGTAGGAATTAGAGGGGAGGCAGTGAATGGAGATTTGTCCACCAATTCCATATAGTGTGGAATTGTTTTTCTGTTTTCCTATGAATGAATACCCATTTTTTAAGGGGAAGGGTGGCATTGACAGATTTAAACCAGTCCGGGTCTGGGAATGGGCTGACATCCAAAACCTGGCCTTTGTTTTCCTAGTGCAATACAACGTTTCGGTGAGAAAAGTCCGGTTTGCAGTAGACTGGAACTGCTCCGGGTCCACTAAGAGAAGGCAAATCTTAGGGTCTTCAGGGACTGTCACTGAAGTTCACGAACCTGCTTACCAAACCCTCTGACCACAGGACAAGGCCACAGCAGATGAGAAAGACCTGAAGTCTCTAAACATTTGGGACATGGGTCTGGAAAGCCTCCGCCGAACCTACTAACTCTAGCAGGGGTGAGATTTGCATGATGGAGCATATACATTTGTGACATCCTATCCCTAAGGTAAGGGGAGACCAATTTAGGTGTAGATAGGGCAACATCTTATTCCTCATCTGTCACCGAGTCCAGCTCATCCTTCCAGCGAGCTCTGGCTGGAAAAAGTAAATGTTCAGTGGGGGTAATAATAATCTTTATTTATATAGCGCAATCAAATTCCATAGAGCTTTACAGATTCTGGGAAACATATACAAATAAAATAAAATATTACAGAGTTATAACAGTTATATGAATCAATAGAGCAGCTCTGGAGAAGTCCTGGAGACGTGAGTGAGAAGTTCGGATTAAGAAAGAGAATGATCTAAGATGACTGGCAGATTGAAAAGCACGGGTTGGGTGGTAGACTTAGATGAGAGAGGAGAGGAAGAGGGTGCAGCATTATGCAGGGCTTTGTGGTTGAGGGTTATTCATTTAAACTGTATTCAGAACGAGACGGGCAACCAGTGCAGTGACTGGCACAGACTGGAAGCATCCGTGTAACCATGCCTGGCTGTGCATTGAGAATGGATTGTAGAGGAGAGAGTTTAGTAAGTGGAAGACTGATTAGAAGAGAGTTACAGTAGACAGTAATTTGTAGTTTATGCAGGAGATAAGAACTCTACCGGGGTCTTCTAGAAGGTGTCGGAAAGGAGTTGTCCACCAACCGTTCTCCCAGGAGCATTAACAGCATGACAGAGTTGGAGGTATGATAGGTGAAAGGAGTTAAATTATAGGAGTCTTTCAGCTGTTGGAGGGAGCGGAGAACACCATCCTCACAGATATTGCCCATATACCGCACCCCTCTGGCCCTTCAACTAGCCCCACTAGGCACTGAGGAAAGTTCAGAAACACCTGGGTTATTCCACAAGAGGATAAACTTGTCAAAGAGAGTGTAGTATAGGGAGCATACCCTTGTCCACAACAGGAAAATTTGGGCGAAACAGAGTGCATGTTCTCCCGTCACCCTCAAATAAAAGGTGCTCATGGAAGTGAAGAGGGAGGAGTAGGGGCCAACAAGGAGTGCCATGGTATGCAGCTTTTTAAGGTGAAACTTTTAGGGAAAATGGGACAATTGGGCAGCCCAATAATGCAATTTGAAATCAGGGAGACTCACCCCTGAAAAGGTGAAATGTACATAGACCGGAGACTGTAATAAGTCATATAGGATTTATGGCCACTTGGGCAGAGAGGGAAAAGACGAAGCTTTGACCACGCCCCATCACATTGACACATCAAAGCCAAAGCCTGTAATCAACATCAGAAGTGATCTCCAAGGGGACTTGGAGGGGCTGGGCTGAAGTTTATTCAGTAAGGACAAAGAGGTATGTGGGGAGAATATTTAATTTGAACCCGTTAATCTCAGATACTGAATCCTCAAAACAGGATGGTGGCGTATGGCGTATAGGTTGACTGCCCTCCACTATCCCCACCAACATCAGTCCCCCGTCTTAGGTGAATGCCTAAGCTTCTTGCAAAGTGGCTCCACAACTATAGCATACAGAATGGGAGAGAGAGGACAGCCTCGGCAAGCACCTCTTGGTAGCGAGAAATGTCTGGAGAGGAACCCACTATCCATGTCAGAAGCCATGAGGGAGTTATGTAAGAGGTGGGTCCAAGTTATGATTCCCCAGAATCTGCTGTTAACCGTTTAAGCCCGTTGCCGGCTACCTGTTGTTCAATAAAGAACCGTGAGTTAATTTGCTCAACATTGCCTCCATCTGATACCTGGATACGGCTGTCTACCACCACGGGCCCCCATCTATTACCCAGGAACTTATCTTACAGACATTAAAGGGTTGCCCCAGGGAGAAACCAGTACATCAGCCTCTTCCTCCACCTTTCTTGCACACACCACCTGCTGGAGACCTGCCAGGCTGTGGGACAGCCCTTCGGTCCCCATACCAAGCACCGTGACACTAGCGTGCCTAGGCCACAATCGCCAGCCACTCTGGTATTCTTGGCCCCGGCTACCTCCCGGCTCCAAGAAAAGGCTAGGTCCCGGTGGGGGATGTTGCAGGTGATTACCACAAACTGCTGAAAAAAATTAGAAAAGCAGAGGGAAAAGAGGGACACAGGAGCATATTTTTTTCAAAAAAGTATATTACAAAGTTTCCTTTTATTATCTGCACTATTTATTTATGTACAATGCTAGCAGAGAGGATTTTAGAGAATGGTGCAGAAATAATAATCTGTAACATGATTTTATAGTTGAACCTTTTTCGACTTGCAATGCATAGTCCTTTTTGTGGGAGGCAGAGGAATACTTTACTGCTTTGTCTTCTCTCGCCTTGCCAAGCTTGTGTAGAATTTACAAAGCCTCCGGGGGAGCTAATATTGGGTTGGGTGATGAGCAGCACCCCATATATACAGAGGCTCATATCTCCACACAGTTACAATAAATAACCGGCACCGTCTTTGTACACAGCCCCTGGCACTCATAAAACAGAAGCTCATTCATTGTTCTAGCACTCTACTGACACTACAGGGTTTCTGTGGTGCTCAACAACATCTCATTAAGCAGAGACCTCAGTTATAGCCATAAAGTGATCATTCGATGTGTATCTGTATTGCCCATCGTTGGCTTTATTTCCCTTTTGCTGATCCAGAGAAGTTCAAATAGATGGTTATGAAGAGATCATTGTTCCTTATGATACTCAGGGGTTTCTTAAAGATCCTCTCTGGTAGAATCCAGACTAGTGCATCGACCAAAACTGACTCATTCAGCCTGCTAGGTAACGCACGGCTGTGTAAACTGCTCTCGCGGTTCTCATAGGATCGCAGCTCCCTTTATCATTTTCCACATAATCTGCACTCCATTATCTCCAGTGATGGCCGGAATGAGCTAAAAAGAATTAAACCAGCCTGGAGTCACTATAGAATTAAACATACATGTTTAGGGAATTTTTCTAATATATTATTGTTTAAACATCATCAGTTTAAACCTTAAACTTTCCTACATTCCTTTTTACAGAGCCTGGCATTGGGGTCCCTTCTAGCGTTTCAGCTATGGGGGGGGGGGGGGGCAAAAAAAAAATTAAATGGTGTTTTTTTCATGGTGTGGTGGCATCACGTAGAAAATCAACTTTAAAGGCATATGTAAATTGGTTCTCTAAAGTCAAGCAGGTGGAGAGCTCACCTGATGTGAGTTCAATCACACTAAGTGAGTCCTGCATATTCAGTGGTTACTTGCATTGCCCTGCCTCCTTGTTCCTGAATTACAGGTCCCACTATTAGGACATGCTGCTATGTGGAACATTAAGAGAGCTCTGTTACATCATTGGACACTTTATGTCATGTGACCAGAGTAAGGTAATCTAAGGTCATGTTACATTAACACAGCCTACTACCCCATGTATTTATCTGATCACATGAAATCACAGCATGCCTCCATGGAGGAAGGGGAGGAATAGAAGTCCATGGAGGCATGCTGTGATCATGCCATGATACTGCCATGTAATCAGATACATACATGGGTAGATGTTGTGAACGTAGCTGGGTATAGGACCTTAGATGACATCACCCTGGTCACATGACATGCTGAGAAGAGGCATGGGACATGGGGAGGTGTAGATGGGAGGGGTCACACCTCTTTTGATGCCAGTTAGTATAAGATTAAGTTGATTTAGGGTGTCAGTTAACTAATAGGGCTCTATGGGAACCTGTCACTAGCTGCATTTGTCAAAATGTATTTGTGAAAATATGCCATTACCAATCATCCTATTCTTTTGCATTTTATATCCTGCTTGATGCATTTCATGACTGAACACGACCTCAAATATGGGACTCCAAGCATCATAGTAATCGGATGCAAAGAGTCCCTGCATCCCTGCAGTATTGAAACTTTTATAGTCAACTACTGTTGTCCTAAGGGGATGCATAGTTAAAGGAAATTTACCACCATGATCAAGGATTGTAAACCAAGCACACTGACATACTGGTGTGTGTCTGGGGGGCTCCAGGCTCCAATAACATCTATGGAGCCTGAAGCCCTTTGTTATCATTTGCATAATTATTAAATCCTGTTTTTTTAAAATAAAAGCCATAAGAAGCTAAAATAAGAGCAGATCCAGACAGAGGGGATCCCACCAGCATATTACTGTGCTTCATCCTGGTAGTAGATGTCCTTTATCTATGATCCTTGGAGTCCTGTCCCTGGAATAGTGTTTATGAAAAAGGGCAAGCACCTGGTCAGTGTCTTACAGACCAAACACAGCCGTGTAAAACAAGACATTCACTGGTACATATATTAGAAGAGGTTGCATTTTGTACATTTTGCAATTTATGATCCACTTTTGGCTTGACTTTAAAAAAATGTAAAAACTGTATCACCCTTAACTGTGAGCCGGGTTTTAAGAGGGTGAGGTTACACCTCAGTTGCTTGTTAACCAAGTGATCAATAGGTACTATGATAAATTTTTAACAACACCAGCTGTTATGATTGAAAAATAACCAGCAGGTACCGTGGATACTATAATACATTTATGAGTGTAGCCTAAGGACTTCTTCACATGACCGGTAATTTTAACACGTGTACACGTTCCTCCATGGAGAGTACACAGACCCACTGCATTCTATGGAGGAATTTATTACCTAACTTACACCAGTTTTGTGGCATAAAAAAAAATCACCTTATTTTAGTTTTTCTGCAGATTTTTCATTATGTTAGAGGACATGTTATCCATTGGTCTGACCAATTTACTGTTGTAGATTTGAGTTTTTGGTACAAGAAGGTCAAAAGATGAACCTATTTTATGAAATGGTCAGCATAGAACTCTTCAGTTTTATCAATATACAGGGAAGCATTCTGGTGCACCAGTGCAGTGGCCATTGGGTTTAGCGCATTTGTTTCCCAAAGGGTGCATTCACACACAATGTTTAACGCCTGTGTTTCGAAACAAAATGCAACAGCTATAAAAGATATTTGACTAATCAAATTATTGTTAACATTTGTGTTTACAAAGCACAAATGTTAACACAATGTTACCCCACATATTTACGAGCATTAACACATGCGTTAAGAGTTGCGTTTTATAAATGCTAATGTTAACAGCAATTTAATTAGGCAAATCTCTCTTCAGCTGCTGCATTGTGTTTTGAAATGCAACGTGTTAAACATCATGTGTGAATTCACCAAAAAGGGAGCAAATCACTGTCAAGTAAGGCCCCTTCTACACTAGCGAGTGTGATGCGATGAACTCGCATCACACTCGCAACGCAAGCTGCCGGGAACGCACGGCCCGAACCCTGCACCGCGGGAGTGAACTGACATGCTGAGTTCACTCCCGCGGTGCAGCGTTCGGGCCGTGCGTTCCCGGCAGCTTGCGTTGCGAGTGTGATGCGAGTTCATCGCATCACACTCGCTAGTGTAGAAGGGGCCTAAGGCTAGGTTGACGGCCAGGGGGGGTGCAACAGAGCAAGAGAAGTTGCATCGAAATTTGCACTAAAATGCTTATCTGCATATACATACAGTGCTCAGAAAAATAAAGGGAACACTCTAATAATACATCATTGATGTGAATGAATTAATTATTCTCATTGAATACGTTGAATGTGCTGACAACAAAATCACAAAAAATCATCAATGGAAATCAATTTTATCAAGCAATGGAGGCCTGGATGGATAAAATGGAAAAACACTACAGGCTGATCCAAATTTGATGTAATGTCCTTAAAACAAGTGAAAATGAGGCTCAGTATTGTGTGTGGCCTCCACGTGCCTGTATGACCTCCCTACAATACGTTGGCATGCTCCTGATGAGGTTGCGGATGGTCTCCCGAGGGGATCTGCTCCCGAGGGCATCTGCCAACTCCTGGACCGTCTATGGTGGATGGAGCAAGACATGATGTCCTAAATGAGCTCAATCAGATTCAGGTCTGGGGAACGAGCGACGAGTCCATAGGAACTGCTGACACTTCAGCCACATGAGGTCTAGCATTGTCCTGCATCAGAGGAACCTAGGGACAACTGCACCAGCATATGGTCTCAAAAGGGGTCTGAGGATCTCATCTCTGTACCTTATGGCTTCCTCTGGTGAGCACATGAAGGGCTAAATGGCCCTCCAAAGAAGGCCACCCCACACCATTACTGACCCCCTGCCGAACTGGTCATGCTGAAGGATGTTGCAGGCAGCAGTTTGCTCTCCACGGCATCTGCAGACTCTGTCACGTCTGTCACATGTGCTCAGTGTGAACCCGCTTTCATCTGTGCAGAGCACAGGCCGCCAGTGGCGAATTGCCAATCCTGGTATTCTCTGGTAAATGCCAAGTGTCCTGCAGGGTGTTGGGCTGTGAGCACAACCCCCATCTGTGGACGTCAGGCACTCATACCATCCTCAAAGAGTCAGTTTATAACCGTTTCTGCAGACTCATGGAGATTTGTGGCTGCTGGAGGACATTTTGCAGGGCTCTGGCAGTGCTCCTCCTGTTCCTCCTTGCACAAAGGCAGCGGTCCTTCTGCTTGGTTGTTGCCCTCCTATGGCCCCCTCCTCCTCTCTTGGTGTACTGGCCTGTCTCATGGTAGCGCCTCCAGCCTCTGGACACTACACTGTCAGACACAGCAAACCTTCTGGCCACACCTCGCATTGATGTGTCATCCTGAGCTGCACTACCTGAGCCACATTTGTGGGTTGTAGAGTCCATCTCATGCTACAACGGGTGTGAAAGCACCCCCAACATTCAAAATTGACCAAAACATCAGCCAGAAAGTACTGAGAAGTGGTCTGTGGTACCCACCTGCAGTACCTTTCCTTTATTGAGTGTGTCTTACTAATTGCCAATAATTTCCCACCATTGCCTATTCCATTTGCACCACAGCATGTGAAATTGATTGCAAAAAATGAGGAAAAAATATAAAGGAAATCCGCACAGGCAGCTGTTAAAAGTGAAAAATCTTCGTAGAAAGCTTTATTAATTACATATTAAAAATGTGACATCACGATAGAAAGGGGGAGGAAATGGCATGTGACGCGTTTCGGACAAAAGATGTCCTTAGTCATACCCATTAGAAATGTTGTTGCAAATACCTTTTATGCATTAGAGGAGAACGCCACCGGAAGTCTGGTGAGAGGCGGGAGGGGGGGGGGTGTCAGGTAGGAGAGTCACATGATCGCTGGGGGAGGAACAATGTATGTTGAGCCGCTGGTAAGTGTACAAATGTGTAAACAAAATGTAACTATGAGTAGAAACAGTAGATGAGCATAAGATCGTTCCTGAAATTCATACCATTAGGTGATCGTGTGTCTAATAGCAAACTCAAATACGCTTCACGCATGTGAAGTTTCTTTTTACGATTGCCTCCTCGTTTGGTTGGTGGAATATGTTCAATTGCCACCACTGACATATATTTAGTGGAGCCATGATGGACATCCTTGAGATGTTTTGGTAGGCCCGAGGAATTCCTAAGGCTAGTTAAATTGTTGGGGTTGGCTGCTGTGATATGTTCCGCCATGCAGATTTTCAGCTTTCTCGTGGTGCAGCCCACTAATTGTAGTTTGCACTGTGTGCACATAACAAGATAAACCATGTAAGTGGTTTCACAATTTAAATGTTTATATATTTAAAATGTATGTCCGGTGGCATATGATGAAAAAGTGGAGGTTTTTTGTATGAGATTGCACAAGTTGCATCTTCTGTTGCCACAGCATACACTACCCCTATAGCTGAGCCAAGAGGTGTTATGTGGTCAAGTGTTGAATTGATTAGGAGAGAGTATGCCTCCTAATGTGGGAGCTCGGGTGGAGACGCATCGGATACCCTTATCTAAAATATTAGCTAAGGTGGTGTCTTGGTATAATATAGGTAAGTACTTTTTCACCACATTGGTTATTTCAAAGTATTGTGGGCTATACTGTGTGGAAAAGACAGGGATGTTGTCAGATTTATTCCTGATGTTTTTGTTTTTGTCCTTTAAGTAGTGGGAACGATCCTTGCTATCTACTATGTTGCGTGCTCTGTGGCATAGTTTAGGGCTGTAACCTCTCTTTTTTAGGCGATCAGTGATTCTGTGACATTCAATGTCATAGGACTCTGGAGTGGAGGACGCTCTCTTGGCCCTAATGTACTATCCTATTAGTGATGTGTTGCCAGAAGTGGGTTTACGGTAAAGTTTTGTCAGGATTTTAGATTGAGAATGGTCTCCTGTGAAAAGAATGTCTAGGAAAGGAATATGTCTTTGTTGATGATCGAAAGTAAATTTCAGATTATAATCATTTGTGTTGAGATACTGTACAAAATCGACGACTGCCTCCTCACCACCCGACCAGATGAGGAGGCAGTCGTCGATGTACCTTCCGTACCAGGGGATGCATGTGGTGACGGGGTTGTTCTCAGAGAAGAGGAAATAATCTTTCCACATGGCCATGTAAAGATTGGCCAATGTGGGTGAGAAACAAGCACCCATGGGACAACCCATCTTCTGTAGAAAAAAATAGTTATTAAAGATAAAGAAGTTGTTACTTAATAGGAAACGCAATACATCAGTGATATAACATTGTAAAGCAACAGAAAAGGTACTGAATTTGTGTAAGTGCGATGCGACGGCCCTGCAGGCCCCATCATGGGGGATGGAGGTATAGAGGGCCGTCACATCGCAGGTTAGCCAACTATTCTGTTTTGACCAGGGAACGTCTTTTAATGCATCAAGGATCGTTTTACTGTCCCGGATATAACCTGGCAGTCTTATCACAAAAGGTTGCAGTAGATGATCAAGCCATGACCCCATCTTCTCAAAAAGCGATCCTATTCCGGACACAATAAAAATTAGGGCAAACAGGGATAGTGGGTACAAGAAAGTCAGCGGTTAGTTGATCAAAAATGCCCAAAGTAACTCCTTCATCTACCAATTGCTTGAGCTCGTTGGTAATATGGTCAGTAGGGTCCCCTTGCAATTTCATGTACGTTGATTGATCATTCAGCATCTTCATGGCTTCAATAAGGTAAAGGTCCTTATCTAGGATTACCACTGATCCCCCCTTAGGGCGTATTTCGATAAATGTATTTCGTTTTAAAGCTGTCATAGCTTGTTTTTCTGAAGAAGTAAGGTTAGAGGGGGATTGGGAGCCGTGGTTATGTTTCTCGGATAGGGCTTTGAGATCTCTTTCTATGAGTTGTTGATATGAGTCCATTTCTGACGTTCTGGATTCCATGGGATAGAAAGAGGGGTTTCTTTTATGGACATATGTAGTTGTATTGTATATTTTTGGAATAGATTCAGAATCTGTGTAAGATATACTTTGTAGATTGATTAGCTGACATATGTTCTGTTGTAGTTTAAAGTCCATTTTAAGATCAAAAATATTATTGCCCAATTCATTGAAGAATTTGTCTTGGTGATCGATGTCAGCGACATTATAGTCCGTATTCTCTTTGTTTTTTAAAAAGTGTCTTTTTACGGTCAACAGTCTTATGAATTTATTCACATCGCAGAGGGTTTTGAATAAATCAAAATTTTTGGTGGGTGCATATCCCAATCCTTTAGCTAGGACGTTAATTTGATGGTTGGTTAGGATGCAAGCTGAGAGATTTATGACGTCACAATATGTGTCTTCAGAAGCCTTGGTTACTTTCTGTTTGTTTGTCTGGTCGTGTATGGTGTGGTTTTGCTTACAATGTTTTTTCCCCGCCCTCCTTGTTTTTTTGTGGTGTTTTTTAGGATGCTCAGGGGCTGATCGTTTTTTGAAGTGGATGGGGTGGATTGTGTGATGTCTTCTGAGACTGTATTGGTAGAAATTGATTGTCAGTTTAATTTCACAGTTTAATTTCACGGAAGATTTCTATATTTTATATTTTGTTTATTTTTCCCTTTAATTTTGGAGCAGTGCATTATATGCGCTGTATCAGGTGCTGGGACAGGTATATTCTGCATTCCAGCCACAGATTTTCTTGCTTATATAGTAGGGCACTTCACCTAGAAGGCCAGATGTTTAGTTTATTTGTGTCTTGCGAACTGATAGATTCTCTTAAAACTATAAATTAGCGGAATCAGTGCTCTGGCATCACTTGTGTTTTGTGAAATTATTGTACCTGTAATAGTGACACAGCTATGGAGACAAATGGGTCTTCAGTGGAAACATGAAAGCTGATGACGATCAGTAATTAATGTTCGGTGGTTTTATGGCTTATTATATGGAGGTAATGACATCTGAGCACAGATGAGATCTTCAAATCAAACTGTGACATGTGATTATATTATATTTATGTGCTGAATATGGCATTGTATACTAGCAGCTAAAAGAGATCTCAGGAGATGTCAAGAAAAAATCAAAATGGCTGCTGTATCAAAATGATTCAGCTCTCGGTTTATTTTGGGTAACATGACCTAAATTTCTCCAGGACTGTATTTATATATTTATATATAAGGTAACACATATGTTTTGTCTTATGTGTTTCTAATGTTGTATGTTATTGTGCTATAATACAATCAACCTTGGTGCGTTATGGTGCGTCCTAGCCAGATACCGGAATCTCAGCCTTTTAGGGTGAAACATAGGCCATGGCTTAGGACATAACAATTTTTCCTGCTTTGTACAAGCACATTTTAGACTGTTGTTTTAAATTATGTTCCTGATCTACTAAAATCAATAGTCATGATTTTAGTCCTGATCATATGTCCATACCAATCTAACGTTGCAGCATGTTGACGATCGTTCGTTTAGGGATAAGAGCATGGTTTTTCATACTTGCCTGTTAGCAATTGAGGTTTTGCCTCAATTTTGGCCACTTATGGATGGGTTGGGTCTATGTGAATTCTATGAAAAGTAAGAGCTTCTGTGTAGTCATCTTTATGTATCCACAGCAATACACTGGAAAACAGTCCTTTCAATGTTTCCCGGATCCAGGATGAATAAGGACATCTGCCTCTTCTGCATGTATCCTTGTGAGGCTTAGCAGCGGTTTAATGTTTTATCTTAGAAAGCAATCTAGTTTATTGCTATATGGCAAAAAGCACTCATAGAAAGAACATCATGGCCTTGTCTTGTTTTATCCATTCTGGTTGTTATATTAATGTATTTTAGAGCAAGTGAAAGAGAAATATTTTAAGTGATATGTGCCAGAAATGAAGGAACAGAATTGCTGTATTTAGTGAAGGCTCGGAGAGTAGCATTGAGTGGCCTCCTGAAAGCTCCTTTATATCTTCATCATCAGTATGCAGAATTTATAGAAGAGTAATATGGATGTATTATTCAGGAGCCATACACCAGTGCTGATAACAGTGGCCCAAATACATTCTAATATAGTATACTAGGAAATAGCAGAACACACATTCACACTAGATCCTCAGAGTCTGCAGAGATTATATCAGGTAATCTTCTTTACGAGTCCACGGCACCACCAATCGCCCCCTTTAAGTGCCAGGGATTTCCCATTATAGCTAATCATTGCATAGCAGAACTAGCCCCTTGCAGGAGTCTCAGATTCTTTAAAGATCATATTGTGATGCCATTAATTAATGGGAATACTGTTTTAATTAACCAGTTATATTTTGCCACTTAGGGTCCTGGAAGAAGAAGTTGATGGCTTAAAAGGATTCTTCTAAGTTAACATGTTATTCCCTATATACAGGATAAGCTGATCAGTGAGGGTCCGACTGCTAGGACTCCTAACAAGCACAGAAAAAGACCCCCAGCAATATGGTAATCTGGGGTCCTGTTCACACTAATGGGTGTAGGGCCAGGCCATTGTCATCTATAATCAGCAATCACAGAGACAGGTATTGAGAGTGCCAGACATGGCCAAATTTCCAATACTATTGAAAGCATAGACATACTATTAAATGCATCTCCATCAATAAGTTCGAACAGGACCCCTGTTCTTTGGACTCTCGGTGTCAATTCTTGTGACCTATGATTCCTATCTTGTGGACATCATGTGGAAAGAGTATAACACACAAATTTGACTGAAACCCAAAACAAAGAAAAGACCTTACCTCAATTCCCTGCTGCTACTATTGTGTCGGTGGCCGTTCTCTAATTTTTGTACCTCCCTCAGCCCACTCAGCCAATCATTCTCAACAGTGACAGACTATTGATTGGTTGAATGGACTGTTAACAGGTGCAGGAAGGTGAACACAGCGGGATGCTAACAAAATCAGAATGTCATTGGCAGGGGATCGGTGAGGTGGCTCTCCACATTATGTTGCTACCTCTGATAACAAGAGTCTAGTAGCTATATGAAAAAAAATTACTTCAGATATTTGTGAAGGCATCTCATGTGCATTGTGAGTGTTCTGGGAGGGGGCTGTCTCCTAATACAGATTAGAAGATGGGAGGTGAACATTTCTTCATGTGTTCAAGAGAAGCTGAAAACAACTAATGAAACCTATGCAATAATGTTTTCACTGAAAGGCACTGAAAACATGGAACATATTAAGACTGAGTTTCCTCTGTTGACAAATTAGACAAAATAAGTGAATCTCAGAAACATTGACTGGTTGTTTGTGTACATTTTTTTACAAGTGGTATTTTAGAAATAACTGCGAGTTCTCCATAAATGTAAACCGAGGCAAATTGACTTGAAACTGAAAATCTTAATTTCTGAGCTTCTTCCCCTGGATTTTGAAGCAATAACCTAAATCTCCACAGACTCCTGAGCACAAGTGCATGAAATACTTAACACTGTTGTTATAGTCACCTATGAAAGGGTCAGATGCCAGAGGAAAGGTCACCTAGAACAAATGCTGGGATGTGAGGAGAAACAAAACTGTATTTCCTGCAACCCTTCAGCTCAGCCAAGCATTAAATTATAAATCTGGAGCGCATCCAGCTCCACTTATTCCGCTATGGCTTGATGGGATTGTTTAGCGTTTGACTAAATTGAATTATGTTTCTTTCTTTAAAAAAAATCTTATAAAAACCTGGAATATGATAATATATGCATAGTTAATAGAAATTATTGATAACAAAGTATTAATGTACATTGTGTACCTGGGATCATGGGTAAGCCTCAATATATAATTTATAAATATATAATATATGTAAGAGGATTTATACATTTGCCTTGCACATTAATGAGTGGTGCTCCTGGTAGTAGAGTAGCGATAGATTTACATTTAAAGAGATATTTCAGTATTGTCATTAAACTTGCATGTTCTTCATCATCCTATTAGTTATGACATGGCTACTGAAGGCAACCATGGTCTCGCCTGTGACATGTGCACAAGATGACTGCTAGGGCCACATCATCATTTTTGGCCAGGAAAGAAATATCAGGTACGAGTTGGACATATATCTTGTATGACTGTTGGCCATACACAGCTGGCAGCTATTCCAAAAGACTTCCCATGCACATGCATCCTTGGTCTAGCTGAGAGATCATGGGGGTCATTTAATATTTGTTTTGTAAGGTCCGTTTTTTTTTTTGAAACACAAACTGTAGGGTATGAAAGGCTACTTTCACACTGCCGTGTGCTCGCCCGGAAAACATAGAGCTTGGTACAGATGTGTGGCTCTGTACCACCGCCAGGTGCCATAGCCGTCTACATCCATTCCCACACGGGCAGTGTGAAATGGGCCTAAGACTGTAATTATTTATTGTGTCCAAGAGCTTAATAAATTGGCACATGACAAAAAGTGTCTGTAACTACTCCACATACATGAAGGTGAAATACAACTTGGTAGAACTGCTACCAGTTTACTAGCAGTAAACTAGAAGTGCAGGAAAAGTGTCAAAGTTCATAAGCTGCAACCCAAAAAAACCTGGCGTGAGTGTTGGAAAAGTACTTATTTGTGACGCTGACACATAATAAACAAAAAAAAAACTGTCAAAAAGTGAATAATAAATGACCCCCCATGTGTTTACAATAAGGAGTAAGCTACTTTCAGATACCTTTGTCAAAGGAGAGTCTGGACAATCCATTATTATTATCCAGATTATTAAATGGTTACCTAATGTAGGTATAGCGCCATCAAATTCTGCGGTGCTATATAGATCATGGGGGGGAATCTAATATATAAAGCTGAATATATGTGTGTATATGTGTTTGTATGTCCGCTAAAGGAATCTGCACAATCGCATTAACAATCACCAAATTTTGCACAGCTGCTCTCTCTGACTCAAGGAACGTCATTTAGACTAGATTTTCACCTAAAACTTTGAGCCTGTACATTACAAAATACACCTAATAACCACCATATACAGAAGCCATTGTCTGCTGCTGTGGCAGTTGGAAGCTGAGCTGTGATTGGTTTCTGTTCTGCCACAGGTCATTAATATGAGCTCTGAGCTGTGATGAGTATAAGACGCTTATGTGTGAAGTAACTTGGATAGGGATACAGAGGTAGGGGAAGGTTTATCAGAAATGTCTGAGGTAAAACTGTTCCAGTTGACCATGGAAACCAATCAGAGATCAGCTGTAGTTTCTATAAACAGCTATGGGAAAATGAAACTTGAGCTCTGATTGGTTACGATGGGCAACTAGAACAGTTCTTCTCTCAAACACTACTGATAAATCCCTACATAGACAAAGAGACAGTCGGATGTAGTCACAGTCAGATACAAATACAGAGGCGGTCAGAGACAGTCAGAGACAGACAGACAAAGACAGAGACAGACAGAGAAAACCAGAGACAGACAGAGATAGTCAAAAACAAAACAGAGACAGCCGAGTCAGAGACAATGAGAGACACTAAGAGACAGCCAAAGACAGAGACAGCCAGAGATAGTCAGAGACAGAGATAGTCAGAGACAGAAACGGTCAGAGACGGCCACTTGCAAAGACTGTCAGAGACAATCAGAGACAGATAGACATAGACAGAGACAATCGGAGACGGCAGAGAGAGAGAGACACACACACAGTTAGAATAAGAGATAGATACAAAAAAATATATTTTTTGTTAAACCATTCTATTTTGTTATAGCTAAGAGCAATTATTCACTAACCCGGGCAGTGTGAGACTGGCCCACCAGAGTACTCCACTCTGAACCCCAGAGGTCCATCAGAAAGCACCACAATTTGGAGGCTGCTAGAGTATATTTTCTGGGAGATAATGAAGAGTGGGCCCCCAAAATGATTTTCTCTGGTGGGCGGGAGCTACAACTAGTATACAACTAAGATAAGACATTACAGAGCAACAACACTGTCAGAGGAAAAAATAGGAGAGCTAACAACCCTTTCAATATCTCCCAAGATTCAATACATGTGTACATCTTGGGAGACCTTCTCTGTAGTAATACTAGTTGTCAATAAGACATTACTAGTTTAACTTTCTGCTACCAGGAGAGGGCAGCAGAACCTCCCAGTAAAGTGCAGAATATTCACCACGATGTGGGAATAAGGAGGAGCTAAATTGCGGTTACTCTGGATTGTTTGGATTACTTGTCATCTTACTTGTATATTACTCCCTCCACTTCAAGCTCTTTAAATATTTTGTCAATATGAAAAAATCCTATAATCATTGAAGCACAAAATGACACTAATGGGCAGAATTATGTCAGGCCCAAATACAGCACCAGAACCAAGCACAGTACCTAAACACAGCTCTAAAACCAAGCATCAGAGCCAAGTCTTGTACATACAGTAAGTACAGACCACCAGGGGGAGATTGCTGAATTTTGGGCTTCATTTATCATAACTGTATAACAGTATATAAAGTATATTTATTGCACCTGTCAACAAATGAATCCTGAACTTTAATTTTCCCAAAGCAGTTTAGAAAATGAAATCTGAATTCTGATTGGTTGCAACAAGGTCAGTTTTTTACTATTAGACAGTTTTAATGGATAGGGCCCATAATTTCTTTTCAGGTGCTGAGTCATTTCTTAAAGGGAACCTACCACCC
Organism: Engystomops pustulosus; assembly: GCF_040894005.1. NCBI lineage: Eukaryota > Metazoa > Chordata > Amphibia > Anura > Leptodactylidae > Engystomops > Engystomops pustulosus. The sequence goes on from NC_092412.1 coordinate 218,871,997, forward strand.
CGATTCTACCTATAAAGGTAGAACGGGTGGTAGGTGGATGAATGGGACGTGAGGATAGCCCTTTTTTGGGCTAATCCTCACGTCCCGGCTATCTTTTAGAAAACTTTAATGAAGGCATATGTAAATTTTTTTATGCGGCTACTGGGGCGTGGAGTAGCCGGACATGAGGCTACTAGTCGTGGCTACTCCACGCCCCAGTAGCCTCCTTCCTCCGCCTACCATTTAATCTTCGGTGCGCAGCTCTAAGTAGCTGCGCGCCCTTGTCCGAGTCCCCCGGCATCTGTGGCCTTCTGCGCATGCGCAGAACGCTGGGGACTAGGAGGAGGGCGCGCAGTAGTAGGCGGAGTAACGTGGCTACTGGGGTGTAGAGTAGCCCCGACTAGTAGTCTCATGTCCGGCTAAACCATGCCCCAGTAGCTGCATAAAAAAATTTACATATGCCTTCATTAAAGTTTTCTAAAAGACACCCGGGATGTGAGGATTAACCCAAAAAAGGGCTATCCTCACGTCCCATTCATCCACCTACCACCCGTTCTACCTTTATAGGTAGAATCGGGGTGGTAGGTGCCCTTTAAGACAGCTATTTTTTTTCTCCAAATCTTTGTGTGCATTATGTTAAATTCCTTGTGCCACCACTAGGGCATGCTTACTAAATGTTGGGCTATAAAAGAGTAGATCTGACTTACTTTTTGCAAAGCAATTTAGAAAATTAAAGCTGAACCCTGATTGCAAACGTTGGGAAACAAGGATATTTTTATTGGTTTACATAAATAAACCCAAACTATTAAGGCTCAAAAAGCATTTTGCACTATTCTCCAAATGCATCCCTAGTAGAAGCTAGATATGACACCTGGGGGAGATTTATCATCACGTTTCTGAGGTAAAACTGTCTAGTTGCCCATGAAAACCATTCAGAGTTTAGCTTTAAGTTTAAAAACTGCTGTGGGAAAATGAAAGCTGTGCTCTGATTGGTTGCCATGGACAACTAGAACAGTTTTGCTCTAAACGACTTATGATAAATCTCCCCCATGGTGTATATTCACTCATAAGAGACTAAGGACGGCATTCATTATTGACTTTCAGACGGAAAATTGGCATATTTGTTTTCCTTGCTGCTGCTGTTGGACATATTTATTAAGTGTCAACGTCACAATATTGGTTCTTTTCCGACACTCACAAATTTGTCTTTGTTTGGGCAGGCAATTTGGGTCCCGTTTGGGAACATGACACTTTTCCTGTGCATCTAGTGCCGACGCTTTTTTGGCGCAATTTTTAGAGCACACTTAGAGCTGCAAAAAACTGGTCTAAGGAGTTATATTTCACCTTCATGAATATGGAGTTAGTGCAGATGATTTTCTGCCATGCGCCAATTCATTAAAGGGGTTGTCCGAGACTTCTTAAAAAAACATAAGGTGGCCGGGAGGGGCTGCTTAAAAAAAAATAAAGATGTACTTGTTTGTTTACATGGCACGTGGACCGGAGAACAGCAGTGTGGGACACCCGGAGGGGGCCGGAAGGTAAGTCATCTTTATATTTTTAAGTAGCCCCCTCCCGGCCACATTTTGTTTTTTTAAGAAGTCTCGGACAACCCCTTTAATCCTTTGTGTCACAGACTTATATCCGTGTACAAAATATAGCACGATTTGTGCAACAGAAAAATGGACCTAGCGCCACAATTGATGAATGTCTGCCTAAGTCTCTTTTTGGGTAACAGCTATGGATTCTGCAGTTATCAGGCTACAGGATGTCACCGATTGCTATTGTATATATCTGATGCTTGATAAGTGGATAGTTACTGTTTGCTATTCTCTTAAGGATATCTACTGCCGCCAGGAGTGCATATATACGTTCCCTTAATCTGAATTCTAAAAATCCCAAAAATCAACATGGAATGTAATTTAGAGGACCGGACATACAATAATCAAACATATTTGATTATGAAGCACCTAGTGGGTTGTACTGATGGTCAGTTTAAAGGGAATCCGTCACAAAAATTTACCTGAATGAGCTTACTGCTATATTGCTCAGGGCTATGCCCACACATGCAACACATACCTTTGTTTTTATTTTCCAGCTGCTCCATCTGTCCCAAAACTTCACTTCCATAAATGCAAATGAGGCTGAAGTGCTTTGAGGAGCATTAGCCCTACAGTCTTACTTCCTTATTCCCTTACACCACTGACAGCTGAGAAATAAGGGAATCTTATAATCTTCCTATTGACTTAACTCTTTACAGACAACACCTGAATATTCTAATCTACTCAGATAAAGGGATAAATGCGCCAGGGAAATATTCTCTAGGTATGGAAAGACTTATTAGCCTTCTTTCAGATACACTGCTCACTGCAGGAGAAAGAGAAGAAACAAGGCACGAAATTTTGTATATAACAAAGGTTACTTCCATCATATGTGCTACTCATTTATGAAATTAAAAAAAAGGTTTAGTTACTCTTTAATGAAATTCTCCTTTGGTTAAATTGCTAAATAAACCTTTTCTGGAATCACATTATTTTTTGGAATAATAAAGTGTATTCCATATTTTTGAGCTGTGTTTGACAGTGGGTGTGTATTTTTAATATTTTAAAAAAAGAGCAAAAGATTAATTGAAATATTTTTCTGTAATATTTACTGTATGTGTCTATCTTTATTTGTCATGTCATTTAGTGTTTACTGTAGATCATTTAATCCGTAATTACTTCTGTACAAGGAAAACCACAATGAATAGAACTACAGTTATGGAGTAAGCAGGTGGATTGTCTGCAGAGTATTGCACAAGACCGATACTCATCATCTCACTCATATTATTTAGTAGCAGTTAATGTTTTCTTAAAGTCGCCAATGCACATTCCATCTTTATTGAAACTGTTTTTATTGCCTATTATTCAATGTAAATACGTCTCATTGTTGTCTCGGCAGAGCAAAATGCAGCCAGGTGGAGATTACTGTATGTGATCTCCATGTGTGAAGCTCATGCTTCAAGCCATAACAAAAGACACCGTAGCTGCGACTATACACGTTCATCGGAGTGAGCAAGCTCTTTATTATAGCTCCGGAATATTTTTAACCTTTTTATACCCTCCAGCGCCACACAGTATGTATAAAACTGAGCTGGGAGACAATTATAAGATTTTTTTTGGAGAATTCCAAAACATAACAAAGACCCATCAGAATTCTCTCCCACACCTTTAAAGGAGAAACGCTCCCCTGAGCTGTTCATATTTCAATGTGGCCTTTTCCATAAAGGATAACCCTTTTCTTTTTTTTCCCCAAAGTTTTCAAGAGACAAAAGAAATCTTTGAAATGACTGCCTGTTTGACTCCTGGGGTTTCTAGGAGGAAAAATCTGATGACCTTTCCTAGAAGAGCACAGACTTTTTTTTTTACAGGGTGTGTTACATCGAGAAATCAAAATGTAAAAAGAAAGATACTACAAATCAAGAGAGGAACAAAGGGCATAAAGCACAGTATCACATATTCATTGATATTGCTGCAGTACACTGGCGAGGGATAATGCAAAATTAGACTCAGAGTCATTAGGAAGTGGCTGAGATGGAAGCCGAAGGCAAAATAATACCAGCGCCTGCACCCTATTTATCAGTTCAGCCGGTGGTAATGGGCTTGTTCCTCCATAAATCTGACACTTCCCTCTCATGTGATCAGCAGTTGAATGACTTGAATAAATCACACCTTTGACCTTTATTGTGCTGTTCTTTATAGCTTCCCTTGGATAGAGTTTATTATGTGATTAATAGCGATGAGTATGATTGTGCAGAAAGATAGATAGAAAACTGTATTCACTTGGTCAAATTAAAGAGAATTATATATATTATATGTATATAGAAGCTAATACTTTACACTGAGGATTCACATGGGTTCTTGCCTCTCTTAATGGAAGGTAGAAAACTGTTGTAGAATGCAATGCAGAATCTGTATTCTCATCTGTAGGCTCATTTACTAAGGGTCGCGGATCGCACTTTGCAATTTTTGGGGGGATTGCACTCCTCAGACAGGTTTTTACAGGTGTCTGCTCTGGGATAGTGTCGTACATGCTGCGCTGACTTCTATGCAACACAAATTGGGGGACGGGAATCGGAAGATCCGACTGATCCAGACTGAGTGCGGGATTTAACTTTCAAATTGTGTCTCAAGCCCAAGCACTCACATGCACCGGGAAGAAGAAGGTGAACTGCGTTGGACCTGAGCGGGGAAGCGACACATGCAGGAAAATATTAGTGAATCGCGGCAGAATGTATTATCGTCGGACAATGCAATTTCATGAACTCCGCAACGGGGTAAGTTAATGTGCTACATGGTATTGATTTAAAGAAAATTTTAAAAAGAACCTGTCACCAGGTTTTACTCCACTAAACTACTAGTACCCTCAAATAGGGTATGAAAAACAGAATTTCCTTTTGATGTAGAATCTCTACTGTTTAGCTATAAAAAAAAATCTTCCCAAAAGTCCAGCAAAAATGACTCTTCTAACCTTATTTTCAAACAAGTCAAATGAGTCAAATTTAGTAATTGCAGCAGTGATGTCACTTCAGAAGCTCCTATCTTCTTTGCTGTAGTACCGGGAAACATGATTGTTGTGTCATTTTATAAATAAGGATCTCATCTTTCAGATCACATCAGAGATAAAGACAGCTAAAGATATAATTGGAAATGAAAGCTGCAGATAAAGATCCAGAACCTATATTTTATGTGCTGGTAAAATATAGAACCATATAGAAAATATAGAATATAGATCCATAAGTGTGATGGGATCTAAAATATGAGATTATTATCTTTAAGATTACACAAACAAATAGCATGTTTCTGGGTACTGTAGAACCAAAGATATGGGCTTCTCAAGTGATGTTACTCCTACAAACACTAAACTTCACTCATCTCCTGTAAAAAGCAGATGAGTAGAGTCATATTTGCTTTACTTTGGAGGAGATTTTTATAGTTAAATTTGTGAGATTTCACAAAAAAAGAGGGAATTTAGAATATTTCATACTATACCTAAGGGGACTAGTAGTTTAGTTGGATAAACCCTGGTTACAGGTTCCCTTTAATTGTGAATTGGCAGCATTTCTGCGCAGTTACCCTTAAGCCACATTCACACATTGCATTTCTGTTGCATCTCAATTCAAAAGCTGCAGGGAGGAGCTGGGCCTGATTGCATTGTGTTAACATTGTATTAACATTGTGTTTAGATTGCATTTATATAAATTCAATGTTAACAACTTAGGCTATCTTCAAGTAATTTCAAATGCAATTTCCATGTAGTAAATCTGCAGCAATATACAGTAGAAGAAATCCCATACACACATTGCCTAAAAAATCTATAATCTGTGCTACTGTTTAATTTCTTCTGTACTTCTGGTTTCTGATTTTTGGCTCTCGTTCTAGACTATACCTTGAAACTGCAATTTTGTGCCTGATTTTCAATCACATTTGTGACTCGGATTGCTGGCCTTTCTTTGTGTTGCTTATGTGTTTGTCTTGTTTCATGTCCACACTTTGACATAGGGAGAAACTGTCTTTGCGGTTGTCCCGTATCGCCTATGATATATAGAGGCAAGTAGGCAGAGCTGTTGGGAAGCTGGATTTGTAGGGTTCACTGTCTTGTCTGTTGCCCTGAGTCCAGTGTACCCATTACGGGGCCTTATTACATCAGGCTTAAACTGGCCAATGAGAGAGAATTTTAATTTGAATCTGCAATAAGGGGCACAACCAATGGAGTGTTGCGGTTTAATAACACACAAAAAAAAATTCTTATGATTGCCTTTTATTAAAGATTTTAGTTATGTTTATATGTGTAGAATGCCAGGAATTATTAGTTTTTAGATTTATCATTTCACGACTCCATAGCTACTATGTTTACTCTCTGCTCAAAAGAAATCAAGTAACACATTGCACACAATCTCTATTGAAAAATGTATGTTGCTGGTCCACTGCATATCTATAGCACAACATCTGTTTGCAAAAAACCCCCACACAATTGTGTGTGGTAATTTACTTTTAAATAGGGATCTCCGATCCCTTTGAAGATCTCAGTTAAAGCCTCATTATCCACATGTTCTCCTGAATGAGGGCAGCAGAGCTTGGACGGGGAACACTAAGCTCTGATCTGGGTGTCACAATCAATAAAAGGCGATGATAACATCTAAATACACAGTGCACCCCTAGTCACTTCTAGTGAAGTGAACGCAAAATTCAAAGCAAATTGGCCAGATAAATCTAAATTAATCACAATGAGACAATCATAAAAGGAAGACATAAAGGCTAATTGATGATAACAGTGCTTACTCTAAAAAGTGTAAATTATGACTGGCAGAATCCTGCTGTCAAAACAATAAATACAAAATAAGAATACTTGACACTGCAAATAATCGATATTGTAAAAAATAAAAAAGGTTACTCCATGGAGCACAGTAAAATAAAAAAAACCTCAGATCCTAAGGCTGCACTTACACCCAGCGTTTGAATTGTGTTTTGAAATTCATTTCAATAGCAACAGGAAGGGGCTGTTTTCACTGAATTGCAAGGAATTGTAAAAGATTGCTGCTTATTTTACAGGTAAACACTGCAAAATATAAATTGCATTTACGTTCACCCAAGCCCCTCCCTATTGCATTTGAAATTGACATTCAAACGTGTGAACGCGACCTCAGGCTATCTGCACACTTAGTGGAATGGCCGGGTACTCCGGTTTCCTCCCACACTCCAAAAACATACTATTAGGCTGTTTAGATTGTGAGCCCCATTGGGGACAGGGACCGATTTGACATGCTTTGTGCAGCGCTGCGTAATCTGTGTGCTCTATATAAATAAAGAATTATTATTATATATTATATTATGGGGTAGATTTACTTACCCGGCCCATTTGCGATCCAGCGTTGCGTTCTGTGCGGTGGATTTGGGTCTTCCGGCGATTCACTAAGGTAATTCCTCCGCCGTCCACCAGATGTCGCTGCTGCGCTGAAGTTCCCAGAGGTCCGCCGGAATGCACGAGCCTATACCTGGTGAAGGTAAGCGCAAGTCCCGCAACACTTTTTTTTCGGCGGTTTTTCAGAATCCGTTGGGTTTTCGCTCAGCCACGCCCCCCGATTTCCGTCTCGTGCATGCCGATGCCAATGCGCCACAATCCGATCGCGTGCGCCAAAATCCCAGGGCAATACAGGGAAAATCAGCGCAAATCGGAAATATTCGGGTAACACATCGGGAAAACGCAAATCGGGCCCTTAGTAAATGACCCCCATTGTTTTAATCAAATCATAGTAAATTACCATCGTCTTCTGTCACATGGAAACTTGTTTTAGCTTAGACGAAGGTGCACATTCCAACAAAAGTGCGGTGCAAAGCCCTTAGTAAATGAGCCGCCATGTGTTTGCATTGCAAACACATTGGGAAAAACGCACCTCACAATACATCCATGTTTTTACTATTATTAATACTGATGTATTTCGAGATGCATTTTGCCTGATGCATTTGTTGTGTCATTCAAAATGCAATAAAATGCATTCTATAAGCGTGGCCTTAGAATACCCAGGTAATATATCCATGTAATATATCCATGTAGAGGTAGGTGTGCCCCCAGCATCAATTTCACTGTCCGGCCCATGGGCTTCCAGTCCAACTCTGAATCAATTGTATATTCTTCATCCACTTTCCATAGTGACTATACAGGAGTATATGATGTGCAGTAGGACACAGATAGATCTGTTATTAACTATGTATGATGAGCTTACATGGTGTACAGAGCAGTGTCCTGCTCTAATCAGATTATACAGGGCGTTATCCTATGTAATGGTCCTATGATGCCGCTATATTTGTGTCTTGTTGCTGCTGTCTAAATAGCTTGTACTGCAAATATCACAACCTCATGAGACTTAGGAGGATTCTTTTTTTTTTTCTATAATTCCCCAGTGGCCAAGTGTGTCAGCAATATCTATTCTGACATCACTAGGAGACGGAGTTCATTTCCCTTTTCCAGCATCTAATAATAATAATAATAATCGTTATTTATATAGCGCCAACAAATTCCGCAACGCTTTATAAATCATAGAGGACATATACAAATATAATAATACATTACAAAGTACAAACAGTCATATAGAACAATAGGGCCCTGCTCACAAGAGCTTACAGTCTATGAATAGTATCATTGTAGAGTCCAATCGAAACTAGCTGCAATGTGCTGGGAATATGCTCTTTAAAGGGTTTTTTTTTCAGATTGTGTTCAAATAAAATTTGTAATTTATAAGCCAAAGGGTTAATACATACGATGATAAAATAAACACTATTGTTTTTCCCCAGTAGCTTCTCATATGGAACACTGAGCATAAACAGTGACACCTATAGGCTGCAATCTAGTACTACACTATGTGAAGTATAAAATATGCTAAATCTTCAAATAATAAACAGTGGGTTAGCCCTAATGTTTATCCAGAGGGGGAATTTTTTTACTATTTTTTTAACGATGTTTAATGTTACCATTTTCAATGCCTTTATTTTTAATTAAATAAAACAAATATCTATTAAATAATAATAATAATAATAATAATAATAATAATAATATTTTTTAATGCCACATTGGTGATCGGTTCACAGAACAGCAGCTTTTTGGTAAAATAAAATATATGGACATATACCTTATACTATATATGTAACTCAAAGAGGTCTCATATTGTTTGGCCGCCCTTATAATGTGGATCTCATCTGTATCCCAATAGTCTGCTGTGTTTTTATGTAACTGCCATTCTGCTGTCACAATAAGCAAAGCTGCAATGTCTGTAAATGTATTGTTTAATTTTCTTTGTTTTCAAAAAAATACACAAAATAGCATAAATAAACACTTTTAGAAAAAAAAGGAATGGGAACACTGGTCCTTTAAATTAATTTGTCAATTAGACATTAGAATCAAGGGCAGAACCCGAGAACAGAAAGACACAAGGAAGAGAAAGGACCCTGGATTCTGGACCTTATGACAGTATTTCTGAATACAAGCTTAAAGGGGTTTTCCCATGAAAGAAGGTTCTCACAATGTAATCCCCTTGTGATGCTTACACAATAAAGATAATTTTTAACCCCTTAATTTGCAATTTTAGTCCGTTTTATTGCTGTTTTAGCTCCTATAACTCAGTGATGGTCAGTGTAAGATTCTAGAGTGTGGGCAGGGACTCTCTAAGCAGACACTTCATGATCCCTCTGTGCTATGAGATGATGTGTGCTGACAATGTTCTTAGATTATTAGGGTACAGGGTTTATCTTCACTTTTATTTAGCTTCTGAACATTCTACTAGATTCTGACACATAGAAAATGAAAGGTAAGACAGATCAGAGATGAGAGATGATGAGATCCATGAGATGTCATCTTTTTATACCTCGGCCTGTGACTAGGACAAGGGGGCATCCTCTACGCCTAGAGGAGAGGCGATTCTACCATCACCATAGACAAAGGTTCTTTACTGTAAGAGCAGTGAGACTATGGAACTCTCTGCCGCAGGAGGTTGTTATGGCCGACTCTATGTACATGTTCAAGAGAGGCCTGGATGACTTTCTAGAGAGGAAAAATATCCCGGGTTATGGGGATAAAACATTTATTTAATTCTTAAAGGTTGGACTTGATGGACTTGCGTCTCCTTCCAGCCTTATATACTATGATACTATGATGGATATAAAACATAATGACACTTTCAACTCTGCTCCCTCACCTAATCAATAAAACACAGTCAGCTCTGCTATAAAGACCTTGGCTGTCTATAGCTGGGAGAGTCTCTGCACACTACTGCTCGCCGGCAGGAAGTGCCTGTGTCTGAGCTGCTCTTGTATTGCAGCAGGAAGGGGCAGGAGTCAGAGAGCACTGCAGCGTGCAGACAAGAGAAGCTTTCCAACCATAGTCAGAAGATTTACGGTCATATACGGTCACCAGGACCGAAAGAGACAGATAACAGTGAATGTGAGAATGTGTTATTTTGTTATCCTGAGTATAATTGAGAATCTTGCCTTCCTGGGAATACCCCTGGCAGGGTGATTGCTTGTGGACAGTTAAGATCACATCACCCTTCATCTGCTGCCATTTTATGGACAGGAATGGCAGCTGATGTAGTAAAATATCTTTCTGAATCAGGGATTTTACTTTACATTTCAACTAAGTGCTGAAGAACTATTAATGAATGTATATTGGTAAATTACCTATTATCCTGCCCCCCCACACTTTACAAAAAGTGACAAACCCCTCTAAATGCAAACATTGAAACTTGTTGTTACTAGTTGCCTGTGTGTTCTGGAGCAGTCTGACACTGTGTTCTGTCCAATCAGAGCTGACTGTGCCAATATTGCGGCAGGTTTCCTTTATAAGGGTGAAGGGTAACGCCCAGTTGTCAATTCATTCATACCTTGTTAGAAAACAAAGTAACTGCACAACTTACAAACCTTTAGTGTTTGTCTGCAGTCAGTTACCACGGTGCACCTTGGTAGACACAAAAATATTTTTTACATTTTAGATTTCTGTGTGGTAAATATTTTCTGCTTTCTCGTGTTTCAGCAATGGCCGCCTAGTGAGATGCTATTCTTTTTTCACATTCAAGCTACATAGTTTACTGTCATATTACGGCAAATAAAGACAAAGAATTATGTTTGTGTCCAGATGCTTCTCTTAATGACTTCACTGTGTTCTCGCATATAATGATTCCAGCGACATTGAAACAGATTTGTTATTTTTGTCTTAGATGAAAACTTAAACAAGACAGATAAAGCACACTGGCTGGGTTTAGTGCATCTTTAGATTGTCTATGTTTTCCCATCTCTTTGCTTACTTTTTGCTTTTTGCACAGTACAGGAGCTAACTTGCTGATCAGTGGGGGTTTCAGCGATAGGATCACTAAGGATCAGGAGAATGGAGGTCTATTGTACCCCAGATGAATCCAGCAGTCAGTCTCACATGTGCCCTGCTGCTCTAATCATCTCTATGTTGCTGATGAAGATACCCGAGCGTCATGCTCAGCTATCTTCAACAGTTCCATAGAAAATGAATTCAGCAGTAGCGTGCATGAGCAACTGGCTGCTCCATTCTTTTGAGACGCAAGGGGGTACAACGAACCCCTATTCTTATGATCCATGTGGGTCCCATCACTGAGACCCCCATCAATCAGCAAGTTAGCCCCCACCCACAGGATTGCAGCTAACGTATTGTCACTGGACATCCCCTTGAAGACTTTCATGGTATTAGTTATATGCTCATTTACACATAAGTAAGTAAATGGGCCACATTTATCAAAAAAAGTGCGAGCTGCACAAGGAGCAGTTTTCCTGTGGAGTGTGCAAAGTGCGCCAGATTCATCAAAAGTGGTGGACGGTCTTCATTATTATGGTGCCACTTGCACTGCTCGGGAAGATTGCCCCAACTTTTTTTTGGTGCACCTTTAGCAGAGCAGACAACAAATTTCTGTCGGGTCTGCCGGGATTCACTAAGGTCGCAATACAGCACAAAACGGCTCAAATCGGAAATATTCGGGAAAACCCGATGGAATCATGGCCACAGAACCCTTAGTAAATGAGCCCCTTTATGTCTGCTCCATGTACAAGCAGTTTGCACATTCTTTTAAGTACAAAGACAGAAAACTGGTACAAACACTTTCAATAAATGTGCAGTATTTTTCAGAAATTTTCAGAAATAGACATGCAGTGGGGATTGTAATGTCCACAGAATGTAATTTTTTTGTTGTGTATCAGCAGTGGAATTTCTAGAACTTCATCTGGATTTACATGTGGATTTAAGCAAACGCTTAAATCCGACCCGAGTATAAGCCGAGACCCCTAATTTTACCACCAAAAACTGGGAAAAACTACTGACTCGAGTATAAGCCGAGGGTGGGAAATACATTGGTCAAACCCCCCCAGTAGTATACAGCCTGCCAGCCCCCAGTAGTATACAGCCTGCCAGCCCCCAGAAGAATACAGCAGCCCCTAGTAGTATACAGCTGCCCCCAGTAGTATACAGCAGCCCCCCTGTAGTATACAGCAATCCCCTAGTACAGTGGTGGCGAACCTATGGCACTGGTGCCAGAGATGGCACTCGGAGGCCTTTCTGTGGGCACCCGGGCTGTCTCCCAGGCACAGAGTTTACCAGACACTGCATCTTCCTGCAGTCTCAGGCAGTCCAAGTAGTGCCCTGCTATTTTAAAGTGACCCATCCTGTGCTGCTTGTTCCTGTCCGAAGAGTGAAAAAGTGTGGACAGGGTCCGATTTGAGCTAAAAAATTCTGGTAGCAATAAGTTACTGCCTAAATTGCAGTGTTGGCACTTTGGGAAAACTAGTGTTTTTTTGGGTCTCATTTTGGGCACTCGATCTCTAAAAGGTTCGCCATCACTGCCCTAGTAGTATACAGCAAGCCCCTAGTAGTATACAGCAGCCTCATGTAGTATACAGCAAGCCCCTAGTAGTATACAGCAGCCCCTAGTAGTATACAGCAGCCCCTAGTAGTATACAGCAGCCCCCCTGTAGGATACAGCAGCCCCCCTGTAGTATACAGCAGCCCCCCTGTAGTATACAGCAAGCCCCTAGTAGTATACAGCAGCCCCTAGTAGTATACAGCAGCCCCTAGAAGTATACAGCAGCCCCCAATAGTATACAGCAGCCCCCAATAGTATACAGCAGCCCCCCAGTAGTATACAGCAGCCCCCCTGTAGTATACAGCAGCCCCCCTGTAGTATACAGCAGCCCCCATGTAGTATACAGCAGCCCCTAGTAGTATACAGCCTGCCCCTAGTAGTATACAGCCTGCCCCTAGTAGTATACAGCCTGCCCTTAAAAAAATAAACTTAAATACTCACCCTCCGATGTCAGCGCGGCTCCCCGATGTCGGTGCGACTTACCGATGTCCCCGATGTCAGCGCGTCCCGTCTTCTTTCTTCTCCGCGGCTCCTCTTCACTCTTCCCGCGGCCATGTTTTCTTCTAGCAGGCGCATACTATGACGCGGCCGCTGCTGACGTCATAGTATGCGCGGCCATGAAGAAAACATGGCCGCGTCGATGATAGAAGAAAGAAGAGAGAAGAGGAGCCGCGGAGAAGAAAGAAGACAGGACGCGCTGACATCGGGGACATCGGTAAGCCGTGCCGACATCGGGGAGCCGTGCTGACATCGGAGGGTGAGTATTTAATTTTATTTTTTTAAGTGGGTAATTTTTTGGGGGTAATTGACTCGTGTATAAGCCGAGGGGACGTTTTTCAGCACATTTTTTGTGCTGAAAAACTCGGCTTATACACGGGTATATACGATAAATTCTACTGCACAAATAACCTCGATGTGCAATATATGCAATGCAGCCTTATAAACTAATATATAAGCCCAGCTCTCGGCCATTTCTTTTACCTACAAACAGATCAGCATGGTGCTGGATATTGTGTTTGTATTATTATACAAATCAATGGCACACAATAGGTGATCCTTCCAGAACAAGCTATATATACCACAAACTACAAGTCCTGTATGGTGTTTCAAGCATGAACTAGACATCTGCAATAGACATGAAGATGTAAAATATCAATAATTCACATTACTTCGGTGGTGCTCTGATAAATAGCCCTGACACAAGTGATGTGTCAATGAGAACAGTTGACCAGGAGCGATGCTCTTTGTTCTCCGTGCAGATGTTCCCGGTTTTATCACATTATACAATTACATATTAGAAATGGAAAAATGAATGCAACCTTAAAAATCAATTTGTCAATTGTCTCCCAGGCTTCCTCTTACCAGCTCACATCTAAAGTCTTTGTGCACAACTAACTGCGTTCTCTAAAAACTCCTGTAAAATGTTAGCTGAGATTAGGGGAGAGAAGGTGTTGTGGAGTACTACTCGCCCTAACCTTATGTATAACCACAATATCTTCATTATTCTCTTATGCACTGGATGAGACCCCCTCTGTATAGAAAGGTTCATCTTATACTGATCAATAAAACTTGCTCCAAGCCACTTCATCATCGGTGTTGGACTGTCACTATTAGTGACAAATTGCTCTTGGGTGTCAACACCATTCCCAAAAGACGGCCTTCCTCTTAGCTGACCCCCTCTCAGTAGGACTTCACTTACAATCATACACCTCCCACCTAATCTAAAGTATAATAAACTTAACCTGATGTGATTAATGTCATGTCATTGTAGATCGTCATTGTCATAGTATTCCGATGGCTTTGCCACTTTCTGGAAGAGTATGGTACTTTGTGGCATGGTAAAGGCATGCTGTGGGTGGAGTCACTGTTGCTTGTCAGATTTTGATTGTTGTACATGATTTTTTGGGTGTTAAAGATGACTTAAAGTGACACTGACTCAGTCATGAAACTACCATCCCCCTCAGGCATGGAATGAAAAGTCCTTTATAGAATTCCCTCCTTTTTTCTAAAATTTGGCATGTTCACCTAAAACAAAAAAAATGTCATCTATAATCATGTGAAAATGAGCAGAGAGTCATATTTTGCCTGGGTGGAGTCAAGTTTAGAGGCTGCAGGGGTAATGTCACTTCAGATGCCCTTATGTTTGGTTCTACAGTACCTGCAAACAAGTTTTTGTTGTCAAATTGAAAATAAGTATTTCAAATATCACAATTGTGCACAACAGCTCCGAAACACCTTCCGGTGTGTCCTTCATGACCCATTGTGGTGGCATCATTCAGAAGATCAACTTTGAAGTTAGATGTAAACTGGTTGTATAAAGTCAAGGAGGCAGAGATTTTAACACTGAAGTCAAGCTCTCTTTTCCTCAGAAAGCCCCCTCACTGTAAGTGATTGTCCTGCATCCAGAGACATCTCTAACCAGATCTCCTGGAGACTGATGCATGTTGAGGAGGAAGAGGCGTTCAGAGCTCCCCACCTGGACTTCAGTTTTAAAATCTCCACCTCCTTGACTTTACAACTTATTTACATCTCACTTCAAAGTTGATTCTTTGGATGATGCCACCACCAGGTCCATGAAAAAAACCAAAGCTAGTTGCAGGATTCAGGATCAGTGGATCCTCTGGACCACTACGGGAGGTGGTACTAGTTGACGCATGGGACCGGAATCTAAGTGGCACCTGGACTTCACCAGAGCCCGCTGCAAAGCCGGATGGCCTTGCTGCGGCGGGATACTTCATCTGGATTTATAAGTGGATTTAATATAACACTGTGTATGTATCCTAAATTGCATTAACTAAATTCTACTGTACAAATAACCTAGATGTGCAATATATGAAATGTAGCCTTATAAACTAATATATAAGCCCAGCTCTCGGCCATTTCTTTTACCTACAAACAGATCAGCATGGTGCTGGATATTGTGTTTGTATAATTCTACAAATCAATGGCACACAATAGGTGATCTTTCCAGACCAAGCTATATATACCACAAACTACCATATACTACAAACTACACTACACCTGGGACCGGAATCTAAGTGGCACCTGTCTTCACCAGAGCCCGCCGCAAAGCCGGATGGTCTTGCTGCGGCGGGATACTACCAGGTCGTTTCACAGGTGCAACTAGCCCGCCGAGGTAACTTAGCAGGAGACAGTCTCGTGGTCGGGCACAGGGTCAGGGCAGGCGGCAGAGATGCAAGGTCAAGTCCAATCCTGGGTCAGCAACGGGAGGTCCAGGCAGATAGGAACGCAGGAACGCAGAGGAGCACGGGAACAGGAACGCAGGAATGCAGAGGAGCATGGGAACAGGAACACAGGAACGCAGGAACACATAGGAATGCAGGAACGCAGAAACACGGGAACTTAGGAGCAGGAACACGCAGGAATATTGCAGGGGAGCTTTCTCAATGGCATAGGCTCAAAGATCCGGTAGGGTTTGCAGGAAGAGGCAGGCTTAAATAGATTACCTGAAAATGGCCAGCGCCCATTAGCGGCGCGTTGGCGTTTTAATTCTTTTGAAGCTGGCGCACACACGCCATAGGAGTCTGAGACGGAGCAGGAGCCGGGACAGGTAAGGTGTGCGGCTCCACGCCAGCGGGGGATAGAAGCATGGGCGAGCCCGCGATCCACGATATGGGTTGCAGGATCACCCGTGACAATGGTGCCTAGCAATATACTGGTAGTGGCTTAATTGACCAATTTCTGATGACAGGTTCCCTTTAGCTACCTTTATCTCCATGATATTCTTAGCTTTAATTTGACACTAGAACCATGATAGTGGTGTCTGAATTGACACTGCATCTGCAGCCACTAGTCTTGACTCATCTAAGGTAAATATGACTCTTCTCAGCTTATTGGCACATGACTTTGGAGGAGATTAATTATAGGTATTATACCCAACCTGAGGGCACTGGTAGGTTAATGGGGTAAAATCTGGTGGCAGAGTCCCTTTAAAATATGTCAGCACAAATTAGGGGGCAGATTTACTTACCCGGTCCATTTGCGATCCAGTGGCGTGTTCTCTGCGCTGGATTCGGGTCCGGCCGGGATTTATTAAGGCAGTTCCCCCGACGTCCACCAGGTGGCGCTGCTGTGCTGAAGTTCCCCGAAACGCACTGGAATACACCGAGCCGGACTGAGTGAAGGTAATTGCAAGCTCCGCGACACTTTTTTTTTTTAAATGCGGCGGTTTTTCCGAATCCGTTGGGTTTTCGTTCGGCCACGCCCCCCGATTTCCGTCGCGTGCATGCCAGCGTCGATGCGCCACAATCCGATCGCGTGCGCCAAAATCCCGGGGCAATTCAGGGGAAATCGGCGCAAATCGTAGATATTCGGGTAACACGTCGTAAATGACCGCCTAGGTCAGCGGTGGCGAACCTATGGCACGCGTGCCAGACAGGGCACGCAGAGCCCTCTCTGCTGGCACGCATGCCATCATCCTCCACGTGTGCAGAGGCCCGCAGGTCCACAGTTTAGAAGAACAGCATCTGCACCTTGCGCTCAGATACAGAGCAGGCAGGTCACACTGCACGGGTAGTTGCAGTTGTTCTAAACTGAGGACCTGCGGGCCCCTCAGATGCAGCCCACAGCCGGGTGCAGGATGTCTGTGCTCCTGTCAGAGGAGCACTGCTCTAATAGAAGTTCCCAGTGTAGCGATGGGAGCAGGAAGCAGCATGGAGAGCTTGTACCTCCCCCTCCTACTAGGAGACCTGAAGTGGAGCCGGGACAGAGAAAGAGGGGGAGGGGGATGCTGTGACCCGGAACATCCAGAGGCTGCTGTGTGCCTTCCTCATAGATAACTGTAAGTTGTACAGTGTCTACAATGTGTTTATACAGTTCACATACATATATACCTGTGCTATGCATATATGTGTGTGTATATGTGACATTTACACACATATGCATAACACAGATATATAATATGTCTTTGTTATGCACTTGTGTGTGTTTATGTCTGTGTTATGTGTATATAAGTATATGTGTGTGTCTGTATCTGTGCTGTGCATATTTGTGTGTATATGTGTATATATATGTGCCATGCATACTGTATATATGTGTGTACTGTATGTCTGTGTTGTGCATACTGTATATATGTGTGCACTGTATATGTCTGTGTTATACATACTGTATATATGTGTGCACTGTATATGTCTGTGTTATGCATACTGTATATATGTGTGCACTGTATATGTCTGTGTTATGCATACTGTATATATCTGTGTACTGTATATGTCTGTGTTATGCATACTGTATATATGTGTGTACTGTATATGTCTGTGTTGTGCATACTGTATATATGTGTGTACTGTATATGTCTGTGTTATGCATACTGTATATATGTGTGCACTGTATATGTCTGTGTTATGCATACTGTATATATGTGTGTACTGTATGTCTGTGTTATGCATACTGTATATATGTGTGTACTGTATATGTCTGTGTTATGCATACTGTATATATGTGTGCACTGTATATGTCTGTGTTATGCATACTGTATATATGTGTGCACTGTATATGTCTGTGTTATGCATACTGTATATATTTGTGTACTGTATGTCTGTGTTATGCATACTGTATATATGTGTGTACTGTATATGTCTGTGTTATGCATACTGTATATATGTGTGCACTGTATATGTCTGTGTTATGCATACTGTATATATGTGTGCACTGTATATGTCTGTGTTATGCATACTGTATATATGTGTGTACTGTATGTCTGTGTTATGCATACTGTATATATGTGTGTACTGTATATGTCTGTGTTATGCATACTGTATATATGTGTGCACTGTATATGTCTGTGTTATGCATACTGTATATATGTGTGCACTGTATATGTCTGTGTTATGCATACTGTATATATTTGTGTACTGTATGTCTGTGTTATGCATACTGTATATATGTGTGTACTGTATATGTCTGTGTTATGCATACTGTATATATGTGTGCACTGTATATGTCTGTGTTGTGCATACTGTATATATGTGTGTACTGTATATGTCTGTGTTATGCATACTGTATATATGTGTGCACTGTATATGTCTGTGTTGTGCATACTGTATATATGTGTGTACTGTATATGTCTGTGTTATGCATATTGTATATATGGCTGCACTGTATATGTCTGTGTTATGCATACTGTATATATGTGTGTACTGTATGTCTGTGTTATGCATACTGTATATATGTGTGCACTGTATATGTCTGTGTTATGCATACTGTATATATGTGTGTACTGTATATGTCTGTGTTATGCATACTGTATATATGTGCATACTGTATATATGTGTGCACTGTATATGTCTGTGTTTTGCATACTGTATACGTGTGTGCACTGTATATGTCTGTGTTATGCATACTGTATATATGTGTGTACTGTATATGTCTGTGTCATGCATACTGTATATATGTGTGTACTGTATATGTCTGTGTCATGCATACTGTATATATGTGTGTACTGTATATGTCTGTGTTATGCATACTAATAGTGGTGGTAAACATGTGGCAGTATTATTTGGCCCTTACGTAGGTTATATTGCTCTAAATTACCATGTTGGCACTTTGTGGTAGATAAGTGGGTTTTGGCTTGCAGTTTGGGCACTCGATCGCTAAAAGGTTCGCCATCACTGGCCTAGGTGCATTGTTCGCTGGTGTACTGATATCAAGACTGCTGTGCAAAACATTGGTAAATTGACTGTATTTTCTTATGGAATGAGACTGTATGGAATGCTCAGCATCATTCTGTTACAATAACTTCCATACATAATATCATAACATCTTTTCATATTTTATCTACATCAAATTCTTATTGATAGCCAAATGATATTGTAACATACACAAGCTTCCTACTGTTTGCTCCAATTTCATGGATGGCTATTTATATGTTACACATGACAGTACAATTTACTACAATCCTGTTACTAAGCAAGTTTGGTCCTTGCTGACATAAGGAGCACATTCATCTACTGTCTTATTATAGTTAAAGTCTAACATTAGTTTGTAGATAACACAACCCTGTTCCAAAAATAACTTTATTTTCAAATTTTCTTTATATATTTAAAGCGGAGAATGTTATTGACTTCAAGCTCTCCCTCAGACTTCTTGTATCCTAATGTGCCAAACCCTAAAGCATAAACTAAAAATTAAAAGGTGATATCTGTGGTTTGTGGATAATTTTTGTTCTCTGAGTTATCTCTTAACTTAAGTGGAAAGGATCCCAAGTAAAGTGTACAAATTCACTGGTGGGGAGTTTTAACCATTGTCTCTATAAGCCTTGGACTAAAAAATTGTCAATATAGTCCAGGGACCATTGCTTGAAACAGAGCAGAGGCTGCAGTGATCACGTTTTTATCAGTCTTCAAGTTCTCAGTTTGTAATCCCCTGCTTGAGATAAGTATGCAAGCAGGTGAACGTAAAGGGTGCAGTAAATAAGTGATCTTTTGTTTTGCCCAATATGGATTAAAATCATAGGAGTAGGTGTTCTACAAATAAATCAACAAATATATGCAAAGTTTACAGTATAAGTATAGCCCAAATTTGTACCACCTCCTTTCTGAAACCTTAATACAATTACTCATTTAATAATATGCAAATTTGAGACACTAAAATGTATAATGTGCATTAAAGCGTAACTCCGATGTCATAACGATTTTTACCAAATTGCCATAGGAAATGTCCTCTTTAAAACAAACAGAACAAGGCATGTATTGTTCTGCTTGCCCTCTTCTTTACAGAGTTGTGGCCTTTTCTGTTTTAAAGCTTCTTGTCAGTTATTTTTCTCAGCAGCAGTGAAGTGGGTGGATACTAACCTCTTCCTATATCTACTCTGAGACTGATTGAAATTTAAGCTGTCCATATTTCCCTTGAGATTCCTACAAGTAAATCCAATGAGCACAACATAGTGTATATAAAGGCTGTATATAGTTACTAGCCCCGGAAGCATTGATTGTATGGAGGAGCCTGGAATAAGTAGTAGAAACCAGAAGTGAAGCAGTTAAATTAAAGGACATCTATCATCAGATTACCTGATGGAAGGTGACTATTACTTGTCTCCCAGTCCCATCCCCGTGTTAATTGTTATATCCTTGCATGGTCGCATTTCTGTAAAAAATAAATTCATAAGGTATGAAAATTAGCCGGGCTCCACCGTAATATAATTTATGATCGCCCACTGACTACGCCAGCCATATTCTGAGAGCCAGTGAGATTAGAAAAGAGAGTCGATGACATCACCAGCTCTCAGAACTGGGCTGGCATTATGTTACAGTGGAGCCTGTTAGTGCTCTGCAGAGCACCAGAGGCTAATTTGCATATCTTCTAAACTAATTTTTGATAAAAATACGGCCATTCAAAGATGTAAGAAATGAAGGTTGGGACACACGGGGACGGGACAGGAAGGTAGGTAATAGTCATCTACCATCAGGTAATCTGATGGTAGATGTCCTTTAAGCATATAGTCTGTGTAGCGTGAGCACTAAGGGCTAACAGTTTTTCTGCTTTTTAGAAAGTGTGCAGAGAGCAGAAAGTGTAG
Organism: Engystomops pustulosus; assembly: GCF_040894005.1. Taxonomy (NCBI): domain Eukaryota; kingdom Metazoa; phylum Chordata; class Amphibia; order Anura; family Leptodactylidae; genus Engystomops; species Engystomops pustulosus. The sequence continues at coordinate 218,892,912 of NC_092412.1, forward strand.
GAATCTGTGTAGGAGACTTTTGCATCCACATGCAACAAACCCTTTTCTATCAGCTTCACTCAGAGAGCATTGCATAACAACCTCCTCCTCCCTCCAGAGTAAGTAGGGAGTCGCAGCCCCTCCCTTCTATGACACTGTACTTATAAACAGCTCTCCTGAATCTCAGGAGCACAGCCAGGAGACACAGTTACTGCAGGAGTAGGCTAAAATGAGGAGGATAGCAAAGAAGCTGCAGCACATAGGCAAAGTTGTTCTGCATCCCAAAAACTATTGATTTGTGAAAAAAAAAGAGTTGCGCTTTGATGACTTCTTATATTTTTTTAAATTCTCTTTTTCAGATTTTGTTTCTTCATTGCAGATACTGGTAGTAAGAACTTTTTTTTAAAACGTGGTTATTAAGATGCAAGAATAATTTATAAATACAGAAACTACACAGTAGCTACACAGTACTCTAAGCCTGGAGCTATCTCACAAGTTAAAGCCCTTCTCTTTACTAGATGTTTCAGTATAATGGTATTTATACAGTGATCGTAGCTACTGGACTGAGAGATAATCCTGCAGATTATTGCATCTTGAGACTTCAGTTTTGTTTATTAGGAAGCCCTTCTTGCCCCCCCCCCCTCTCTCATATGTGTGGAAAGAATTATCCAAGTCAGTGCACTTGTCTGCCTCAAACATATCCACAGGGATTGCACTTCCCACTTCAAGCGCAGTCTGCTATTATATTTACTCACTTCCCTTTCTTTAGGTATCCCTGCCAATATTCCCTGATTTATGACCCACATTTTACTCTCTTCATTTCACACGCTCTGTCTGTAAAATGCCCAAGTATATGTCAGGGATGCATCAAATGAATCCCGGAAAGATCTGAAAAAGGTCATTTTGGTAAACATTTTTCCAATGGGAGCAATAGAAGTGTTGTAGCATGTTACATATACTGTAGGTAAACATTGCTTTCTGTTCTTCAACCATGTATGAATAATAATAACAATAATCTTTATGTAGCGCCATGATATTCTGTGGTGCTTTACAAATCATAGGGGACATATACAAATATAATATTACATTACATAGTACAAACAGTCATATGGAACAATAGGAGTGAGGCCCCTCATCACAAGAGCTTACAGTCTATGAGGATGAGGGGGTAACACAAGAGCTTCCAGTCTATGAGGATGAGGGGGTGACACAAGAGCTTCCAGTCTATGAGGATGAAGGGGTGACACAAGAGGCAAAAGAGAACAGAAGAAGAGAAAAGAGCCTTTCTTTATAAGAGAACAATATAAAATAATTTAATAATAAATAATAATAAATAATTTAATAAATAAAAATTCTGCTGCTTGAACCAGCCTTCAGATGCCATCTTATTTACAAAGTCCAAGGTAAAAATGACTGCAGAGAAGCCTAGACCTTGGTATCTGGGGTTTGCTGGATAACAGACGGGAGATAGGACACAGGATGGATTAGTAAGGGAGAGTTGACATTTCATGCAGTTAGTGAGTGTGATAGGCTTGCCTAAAGAGATGGGTTTTAAGAGCACGTTTGAAACTTTGGAGGGTGGGTATTAGGCTGAGAGTCCGGGCAAGGGCATTCCAGAGAATTGTAGCAACTCAGGAGAAGTCCTGGAGACGTGCATGAGAGATTTGAACTAAGATAGAGGTTAATCTATTATCACTGGTAGATCGAAGAGATGAGAGAAGAGAGATAGGGAGGTGCAGCATTATTCAGAGCTTTGTGGATGAGGGTTATTATTTTAAAGTGAACACGAAAGGAGACAGGCAGCCAGTGCAGTGATTGGCACAAACTGGAGGCATCTGTGTAGAGTTTGGTCTGAAAGACGAGCCCGGCTGCTGCATTAAAAATAGATTGTAGAGGAGAGAGTTTAGTGAGTTGAAGACCGGTTAGTAGGGAGTTACAGTAGTCTAGTCGAGAGTGAATAAGCGCAACAATTAGCAATTTAGAAGTTTCAATTGTTAGAAATGGGCAGATTCTGGAGATGTTTCTGAGATGCATGTGGCAAGAGCGAGCAAGAGATTGAATGTATGATGAAGAGGAGAGGTCAGAGTCCAGCACAACCCCAAGACAGCGGGCCTGCTGCCTCGGTGCTATAGTGATCCCACAGACCGAGATGGATTGGGTCGGTTAGTAGATGGTGGAAAGATAAGAAGTTCAGTCTTAGAAACATTAAGTTTCAAGAAGAGAGAGGACATGATGATAGAGACAGCAGAGAGACAGTCACTAGTGTTCTGGATTAAGGCAGGGGTGATGTTACATGCAGAAGTATATAGCTGGGTGTCATCAGCATAGAGATGATACTGGAAACCAAATCTGCTGATGGTTTGTCCAATGGGGGCAGTATAGAGGGAGAAGAGAAGAGGACCTAGGACTGAGCCCTGAGGAACCCCGACACTGAGAGGAAGATGAGAAGAGAAAGATCCAGAAAAGGAGACACTGAAAGTGCGGTCAGAGAGATAGGAAAAAACCAAGAGAGTGCAGTGTCCTTTAGACCAATGGAGCAAAGCACCCCGAGGAGTTGGTGGTGGTCCACAGTATCAAATGCTGCCGATAGATCCAGAAGAATGAGGAGCGAATAGTTATCTTTGGATTTAGCAGTGAGGAGATCATTGGAGACTGTGGAGTGCATAGAACGGAAACCAGATTGTAGAACAGGGGCCAGGAACCTTTTTGGCTGAGAGAGCCATGAACACCACATATTTTAAAATGTTATTCCGTAAGAGCTGTACCACATGCACATGCCCCCAGTAGATAAGTATCTACGTCTTGGATCGCAGGCACACACGTGCCCTTCTCTGTGGCGGCGTCCCTTTCTGAGCTCACTCAACTCACCACTTTCCTGCTTCCATCTCGGGCTGGCCTGCGCGCGCTGGCACTTGCAGATTTAAAGGGCCAGTGTACCGCTGATTGGTGCTGCCCACTTCCCGGGTTCCTATAAAGACTGGCGGCTCCCAGCATTCCCCACTGGATCTTAGCGCTTCATGCCTATGAAGAAGCTTTCCACAGTGTTTCATTCCCAAGTGTTGACCTCTCATTGTGACCCCGGACATGTTCCTGATTCTGCTCCTTTGCTGCCAGCCCTGATCTCTTGCTCCGTCTCCGACCTAGCATCATTGCCACCTGCCTTGACCGTTTGCCTCTTCCTGACCACGAGGCTGCCTAGTGATCCTGTACCTCGACCTTGGCTGCCACCGTGGACAAGTTGTGCTGTGGAACGATCTGGTGGTACCAGGCTGCAGCAAGACCATCCTGCTTTGCGGTGCCACTTAGATTCCGGGTGCCACTTAGATTCCGGTCCCAGGAGTCTGCTTACATCATCGTCTGCGGTGGTCCAGGGGGCTCACTACTCCAAATCCTGACACCCACCACATGCCTCCTAGTAGTAGTCCCAGCACATACTCCCAGTAAATAGGTATCCACAGCACATGCCCCCAAGTAAATAGGTAGCAACAGCACATGCACCCCAGTATAAAGGTAGCCACATCACATGCTTCCCAGGAGATGGTTAGTCACAGCAGATGCCTCCCAGTTGATAGGTAGCCCCAGCACATACCCCCAATAGATGGGTAGCCACAGCACATACTCCCAGTAGATAGGTAGCCACAGCATATGCCCCCAAGTAGAAAGATAGCCATAGCACATGTCCCCCAGTATATAGGTAGCCATAGCACATGCCCCCAAGTAGATATGTAGACACAGCACATGCCCCCAGTATATAGGTAGCCACAGCACATACTCCCAGTAGATAGGTAGCCCCAGCACATACTCCCAGTAGATAGGTAGCCACAGCACATACTCCGAGTAGATAGGTTGCCCCAGCACATGCCCCCAAGTAGATAGGTAGCCACAGCACATACCCCCCCCCCATCCCCAGTAGATAGGTGGTCACAGCAAAAAAAAATTAATATTCACTTACCAGCGCTCCCTGCAGCCAGCTCCTCACTGCTCCAACGCCCTTCTCTTTGACCCAGGCTTAGACGGTGGTGGATGGGGTCATACAGGACGTAGGCAGCTGTAACATGCCTGTGTTCAGTGATCAGTCTAAGAGACAAACAGCAGCCATCACTGAATAGACCAGGCATTACAGGTGTTTGGAGATAAAAAGGGAAGTTAGAAACTGGTCTGTAGTTAGTAGCAATGGATGGGTCCAGGGAAGGTTTTTTTAGTAAAGGGGTAAGAACTGCATGCTTGAAAGAAGAGGGGACGACACCAGAAGAGAGAGAGAGGTTAAATATTTTAGTGAGGTGAGAAGTGCCTGCTGGGGAGAGGGACTGTACCAGATGTGAGTGGATGGGGTCACTGATGCAGGAAGTGGGTCAAGCATAGGAAAGGAGCCTGGACACTTCCTCCTCTGTCACTGGCTCAAAGAAAGAGAGTGAACAAGTTAAGGAACCAGAGGGAAAGGGATTAGTGGGGTGAGTGGATTGAGAAATTATTTCCTGACAAATGCAATCAATTTTATCTTTAAAGTAGGTGGCCAGATCTTCAGCCCCAAGATCTGTGACAGGTGGCTGCACCTTTTGTGTTAGTAGGCAGTGAAGAGTATCGAGGAGCCTTTTGGGGTTGTTAGAGCGAGAGGATATTAGATAAGTAAAATAAACCTGTTTAGCAAAGTGAAGGGCAGAGTTATAGGTTTTTAGCATAAATTTGAAGTGTAGAAAGTCTGCAGACGTTCCACAGACGTTCGAAAATTTTGGAGCACTGCTAAAGGAAACAATTTTTTTCGAAGTTTTTCAAGGTTACATGCGTCTGTTTTGAAAATTTCGGATAGTGAGTGGTGCCATCTCATCTAGCGTATAAACAAGTTAAATATAACTAGTATAAACTAGTTTAATGATATATAAAACTTGAAGTTTATACAAATAAAAAGTATGAACTCCCACAACGTAGTATTCTAAAGTCAGGGACATATACAATATACACTGTCCTTACTCGTCTCCTTTAAAGGGGTTTTCCCACGAATCAAAGTTAGGCCCTATCCTGTGGATAACTTGCTGATCTGTGAGGTTCTCAAATGATGAGACCCCCAAGCATCACAAAAATCGAGGAAGTAGATGGGGTCCCAGTTAGCTCAGTTGGAGCCCTCGTTGCTCCGGGAGAATAACGGAGCAGACGGCCGATTATGACGTTCTACTCCATACATCTCAGTGGAGCCAATGGAAATTGCCAAGTGCCGTGCTCTTTGATCTCTGTCAGCTCCATAGAGCTGTATATTACCACAATGAATTTTGTACAAAACAATTCATACTTTGAGCTTTAATTCAGTGAACAAAATGATTGCATAAAAATGTGAGGAACTACAGCATTTTTGAAAAACAATCCCTTCATTCCAGAAGCTCAAAGGTAACAAATTAAATAATTGTAAATAAAATGTAATTTTTTTTAATATGTGGTTGAAAACCCTTTTATGAGAATAACTGCTTGAACTTTATGGACATCGATGACTTGGCCATTCAAGAACATTCCACTTCTTTGTTTCAAATAAACTCCTGGGTTGTATTTGCTTTATATTTTGGGTCATTGTCCATCTTCATTATAAAATGACGACCAATTGTGTGAGTACATACATTTTATAGTTTACCCAATAAGCTCAAAGTTTTATATTGTATTTACTGTATTTGAAAATTGAAAAACGAAAACTTATTACAAATTACTAAATAAAGTAATTTTTAAAACACTATGCTGTGGGTTCAAAGTACAGACTGTGGGTGGAGTGATTGTGTGCTATAACATGTAACTTATTAGGGTGAAAACATGTGCCATTTAAGCCCCAACCATTTAGCACAGACAGCATAGAATATAAATTGATGTAGATAGGGCAAATAATAAAAAAAAGTTACAGATAATAAATTCATTTTATAATTTCATTATAAAAATAAACAAAATATTTTGGGAAATATGCAGTGCTTACTCTTGGGTGCAATACAGCCAATGGGGAAGATTTGTGCAAAATTTAAATTAAAGAAGCACAACTTTCATTCATGGCTATTGGCTTGAGAAAATGCTAGTGAGTACGAAAAAACTCGCCTGGACTTGCACCTGCCACGGGTGCCCCCGCGATCCATGTCTCGGATCGTGGGTGCACCCGTGCTCCGCTGCCTGCCCGTCCCCGTCTCCCTGGCCTGAATTGCCTCTCCTGTCTCTTGGCTCCTGTCTGTGCTGCGGCTCTCGGTGTGTAGGCCGCACGCTCTTTCCCCGCAGGCGCGCGCTCCCGCCACTAGGGACTTCTCAAGCCTTAAAGGGCCAGCGTCCTCCTCATTGGCTCCTGCTAATCCGGCTCGCCCTTATAATCTGGCACCTCCCTTCACTCCCAGCCGGATCTTCTCCTAGGATCTCCTTTGGTTTCCATGCTAAGCTTCCCTAAGCCGTTCCTGTGAAAGAGAAAGCCCATTAGCTTTTCCAGAGGCTTTCCTGTGTTCCGGTGTGTCTTCCAGCATTTCCAGACGCCTCCATGTCTCCTATCTCCAGCGTTCCCATAAGCTCCTGGTGTTCCTGTCTCCAGTGTTCCTCTGTGTTCCTGTCTCCAGTGTTACCAGGGTACCTCCGTGTGCTCCTGCCATCCTGTCTCAAGTCTTCAGTCTGCCTCTGTGCTTCCTGCTGTGCCTCCCAGGGTTCCAGTCCAGCGGTGTCTGTAGTCCGTGCCAGCGTTACCAGTGTTTCTCTTTGTTGCTGCTGCCATCCGAGGCCGGGACTGTTTCCTGCAGATCCCTGTACCTTGGCTGCCACCGTGGGCCTCATACCATCTCCCGCGGTGCTTCAGAGAGTCCACTGGTCCACAAACTCCTCCCTCCAGACTCTTCCCACAGAGACTTTTAGTTCTGTTGTCTGTGTGACCCATGACAGCACCCTCCCTGTATGCTTTACTCTGAATAAAGGACAAAACTTTTTACTAAGAGTCGGTGAGTGAAGCGACTTTTACTTATATCATAACTTTTATTCATGCAATCGTTACTGATTCTCAGAAAGAGAAAGATTTGCTGAAATATTTTTTCTTTTAGTCCACTACATAAATCTGCCCCATTATCTTGATACAAGCCTTTGCACAGAATGTCGTCTGCAGAGGTGCCAAAGTTCGAAGAAGAATGAAGGAAAATGAAAGAGAAATATTCACTCAGGATGTGCTGTACCCAGGAGACTTTGGAGAGGTCGTCCCTTTTTCCAAATGATAATGTGTGATTCATTGGTCATGCAAAAAGAGCTCCACCCGCTCCATGACCAGGACAACATAGTATTGGTTCACATAAAATTTGACCTGGATTTTACACAGATCATATTCCACTGTCAGGCTTTTTAACAGGGATTTTGACAGATATGCCCCATAGTTATAATGCCATCCCTGGAGCTGATAATACTTCTTGAAAAGGATTCAGTGACATCCCAATGATTACAATAGGCAAAATCGTCAATCAAATCACTAGTTACTTTCGCCTTTGTCAATTTATAGCCTTTGTTTACAATAAAAGATAAGATTTAGATGCAGCCTGAAGATTAGGTTCACAGATGCTGTATAATATATTGGCGAACAAACGGGTAACAATGTAACTGCATTGTTATTGCCCAAATCCTGATGGTGGAACAGTATTTTTGTTCTTGTAGACTACACATTACAACCTGTTCTCACATTATCTAACAGCTAAATGTGTTATTCGGGTAATACCTAAGCAAAGGGTCACTGGTTTCCAATCATCGCTGATGATTTTGTTGGCCCAAAAAAGTGTCACATAAAATCATGTGAGTCCCATGAAGTCCATCCGTTCCAAAGTCAAGAGATGATCACCAAGCAAAATATCAGAGTCAACAAGTTGATTTATCAGTCTATCAGTTCCAACGCGACAAACATAGCGGTGGAGGATGGTGCAGTGTTTCAGCAGAACAATGACCAAGGGCAGATCTCAAGATTGGCAAAGAAATGGTTCAATAATAATGATGTATAGTTGCTGGATTGGCAACAAAAGCCCCCAGACTTCAGCCAAATTGAACGCATCTGGGTAGAGTTGAAAGCAAAAAAACTTATTTGCAAGTGAGTCCACCAAATGTATCAACAATGTAAATGTGTCAAAGAGACCTGAGATCAGATTTTGGTTGAGTTTTTGAGGATACAGGCCATTTTAAAAGTCAAAAGGTGGGTTTACAAAATACAAACATAATTGTTAAGACAAAACACCAGCGCTTTTGGAGATCCAGGATAAAAATTATCTTTTCTTTTTTATGTTCCCGATTAAAACATTGTTTCATGGCAGAATACATAGATCTACATCGATGGACTTCACAGGAGACGACCTACGCGTTTCGCTCGCAAGAGCTTATTCATGGTCTAAATTCATGTAGAGTTTCAACACTATTTAAAGATCACGCTCAGAAGACGGCTTGTGACGTCATGATCACATGACAAGAAACCACGTGACCAGTTCGAAACAAACCACCAGGTGAGGGCAATTTGTTACATTTTATATAAAACCTTAAACAAAATGATAAAACAATGGGGCAGATTTACTTACCCGGCCCATTCGCGATCCAGCGGCGCCTTCTCTGCGGTGGATTCGGGTCCGGCCGGGATTCACTAAGGTAGTTCCTCCGCCGTCCACCAGGTGGCGCTGCTGCGCTGAAAAGCATCCGGATGCCCTGAAATTCACCGACCCAGACCAAGTGAAGGTAAGCACGTCCCAAGCGACACATTTTCCGTTTTTAAATGCGGCGGTTTTTCCGAATACGGCAGGTTTTCATTTGGCCACGCCCCCCGATTTCCGTCGCCACAATCCGATTGCGTGTGCCAAAATCCCGGGGCAATACAGGGGAAATCGGCGCAAATCGGAAATATTCGTGTAACAAGTCGGGAAAACGCGAATCGGGCCCTTAGTAAATGACGCCCATTATCTCTATAGAGATCATTTATTCCTAATGGTACCAAATCACGGAAAAATCATACATATATGAAAAAGCATCTTGGACATAAATAAATAGAAGTATGTTCACATTGCATACACAAAGACCAAAAACAGAATTTTTTTCAACTTACTTATTGGGTTTATCATGATGGATTTTGATGGTAGATTTCCTGCCATATATTTTCATAATAATCTTTGCTTGAAATCTGCAGAACTATACAAAAACTATAGTATAACATAAGATGCAAGGAAACATTCCTGCCTGATCCAAGATATAAAAATATCCATTACAAGACAAGCCATGGCATTTCACATAGATCATACACAAGTCATATGGACTCTATATTATCTCTACTTGTTTGCTCTTCTGTGTGAACTATTTCACAAATATGTGCTGAGAGTTTAGAAGACGCTGCATTTGTCCGTGTTTTGTATTGATCCGGTTTTCCACGTCTGCTTTGAGTCAGACTGAGATCTCATGGGATGTCTGCGCTCATCACATGGCCGGCTACTGATGTCACTGCATGCATAAACTTCTAGGTTAATAGCAGGGCGTTTGGCTCTGCTGCTCCAGGGTCTACAGGCTGTAGTGTACTCAGGCAGGGGGGAAGCATTCACTTCTGCCAGGTCTGTGCATTCACATCACACTGCAAACAATAGGGATTTCTCTATTACATATTACAGGGAAAACTCATTTTTATATTCTTTTTATATTTTTATATTCTAAATAATTTTCCAGGGTTTGGGAAATACGGCAGATTTTTATTACAGTCTTTTGACGTTTGTCCATAGACGGGAGAAGTTGTAGTCATGGTGTAAACAGAGATCAGAGATGGAAAGATAAGTATTCCTTCTTTTTTAGTCAAAAAAGATTTTCTTTGAAGAAACTTGGTACAGGCGAGCCCCTACTTAAGAACACCCGACTTACAGATGACCCCTAGTTACAAACGGACCTCTGGATGTTGGTAATTTATTGTACTTTAGTCCCAGGCTACAATAAACAGCTGTAACAGTTATCACAGGTGTCTGTAATGAAGCTTTAGTGTTAATCCTGATTCTTATGACAATCAAACATTTATAAAATCCAGTTGTCACAAAGACCCCAAAAAATTTGGGTGGGGCTACAATTATAAAATATACAGTTTCGACTTACATACAAATTCAACTTAAGAACAAACCTCCAGAACCTATCTTGTACGTAACCCGGGGACTGCCTGTATATGGAAAAACTTCAGAATGTTATATTCTGGCTAAGATTCATTGTCTACTTTTTCCAATTGTCACAGAGACCGAAAAAAAATTGGAGCTGCAATTCTAAAGTATACAGTTCTGACTTACATACAAATTCAGCTTAAGATCAAACCTACAGAACCTATCTTGTATGTAACCTTGATTGGTCAGTATGCTACCCACACTGTACAAATGAGATGATGTCTTTGGGAAGACCATATTCCATATTCCCATGAAGAACTGGATAACACTACTCCTGTACTGCCTGAAAAGAAATGCCCCAGACAAACATTATTTGTCGAACCTCCTCAGTCATTCAAGTGTTACACTGCAATGGTTTCAATAACATTTGCTCACAAGATTATTGTCATATCCAAATCCATTTTGTTCCAGGCAGATCCTAACAGCAGGACTCTCATGCCAGAGCACAGCTGGGTAGATTGAATCTTTGCCGTCATAAATGTAGGTTAGTATTAGGGCAGATTTACCATGCAATACTCTTTTTCAAGGACCAACCACAGTGTCCTGGTGGGACTCCTAACATCATAGTGATGTATGATACAAGGAGTCCCTACTGTGTTTTATCCCGTATGGTCCATTTCAGGTTTTGGATGTGGTTTTTAAGCCAAATCTACCAATGGTCTAGCACAGTGATGGGCAACCTTTTGAGCTAGGTGTATCAAAATTTGCCAAAAAAACGAGCATAACTCGGGTGCTGTGTCACCTTTAGGAAAAACCTAATTTTGTAATAACATGTCCAGCAGCGGCCTCCCCTTATTAATAACATGTCCAGCAGCGGCCTCCCCTTATTAATAACATGTCCAGCAGCAGCCTCCCCTTATTAATAACATGTCCAGCAGCGGCCTCCCCTTATTAATAACATGTCCAGCAGCGGCCTCCCTTTACTACTAAAATACCCCTAGCACCCTCCCTTTACTACTAAATTACCCCTAGCACCCTCCCTTTACTACTAAATTACCCCTAGCACCCTCCCTTTACTACTAAAATACCCCTAGCGGCCTCCCTTTACTACTAAAATACCCCTAGCACCCTCCCTTTACTACTAAATTACCCCTAGCACCCTCCCTTTACTACTAAAATACCCCTAGCACCCTCCCTTTACTACTAAATTACCCCTAGCACCCTCCCTTTACTACTAAATTACCCCTAGCACCCTCCCTTTACTACTAAAATACCCCTAGCGGCCTCCCTTTACTACTACAATACCCCTAGCGGCCTCCCTTTACTACTACAATACCCCTAGCACCCTCCCTTTACTACTAAATTAATTACCCCTAGCACCCTCCCTTTACTACTAAATTACCCCTAGCACCCTCCCTTTACTACTAAATTACCCCTAGCACCCTCCCTTTACTACTAAATTACCCCTAGCACTCTCCCTTTACTACTAAAATACCCCTAGCACCCTCCCTTTACTACTAAATTACCCCTAGCACCCTCCCTTTACTACTAAAATACCCCTAGCACCCTCCCTTTACTACTAAAATACCCCTAGCACCCTCCCTTTACTACTAAATTACCCCTAGCACCCTCCCTTTACTACTAAATTACCCCTAGCACCCTCCCTTTACTACTAAAATACCCCTAGCACCCTCCCTTTACTACTAAAATACCCCTAGCACCCTCCCTTTACTACTAAATTACCCCTAGCACCCTCCCTTTACTACTAAATTACCCCTAGCACCCTCCCTTTACTACTAAAATACCCCTAGCACCCTCCCTTTACTACTAAATTACCCCTAGCACCCTCCCTTTACTACTAAATTACCCCTAGCACCCTCCCTTTACTACTAAAAATACCCCTAGCGCCCTCCCTTTAAATATAATATAATAATAAACTTACATACTTACCCAGTGATGTCTTCTTCCCTGTAGCTTTACTGCAGGCGGCTCAGCTCCTCCAGATTGCACCGCGCGCCTCGGGTGACGTGACTGACGTGACCTTACGTCAGGTCGCCTCAGTCACTTGACGAGCAGCGCGCATTGCAGCCTGGAGGAGCCGGAGGAGTTGCAGAAGGTGGGCGGACCAACGTGGCGCCGGACAGGTAAGCAGGGGGCAGAAACACAGGGACGGGACATTAACACAGGGGCAGCACATTACACTGGGACATTAACACAGGGGGAGCACATTGCACAGAGACAGAAACACAAGGACGGGGGCGGGACATTAACATAGGGGTAGCACATTACACTGGGGCAGCACATTACACAGGGAGGGGGGGACAGCGGGTGCTGGGCCGCCGCGTGTCAGCAAAAATGACATAGGTTCGCCATCACTGGTCTAGCACCTCTCTCTCCCAATATGATACATAATTGGTTTTAACTTTAAAAAAAACCTAAGGTTACAAACATCCTAACACTTTTGAAACTACTGTAGTGGCAGGTTTCCGATGGCAATACCGGGCACCAGCTCAGGGTGAGCTGGTGCGGAGCTTATTTTAGTTAGTGTTTTAAACCGCGGTATCGCGGTTTAAAACACTTTTTAAACTTTATAGCCGGCGCAGGCAGGTACGCGCTCGGCGCTTACCATGCGCGCGGCTCTCATTCACTTCCTATGTAGCCGCGCGCACGGTAAGCGCCGAGCGCGTACCTGCCTGCGCCGGCTATAAAGTTTAAAAAGTGTTTTAAAACCGCGGTTTAAAACACTAACTAAAATAAGCTCCGGCACCAGCTCACCCTGAGCTGGTGCCCGGTATTGCCATCGGAAACCTGCCACTACAAGTGGTAGGTTTCCTTTAAATTCCCTAAAAATCATAAACTATGTGCGATGCCAAATTTGCCTCCTAAGCCATATTCTGACACCCATGTGTTTTTCTCCGCTTACATAGCTGTGTGAAGGCGTTTTTTTTGCCAAGTGAGCTGATGTTTTTACAAAGATACAGATGTGAGGTGGGGCAGACAGCAACAACCTCTTACTATGGCACTCCCTGTTCCTTATACAGAGAATAAACATCAGTCACATCAGTAGAAATTCAATGTCCCAGAGCTGTAAAGTCACTTGTATTTTAAAAGGAGAAAACTACTTGTACATAACAATACCTTCACATTGTGCCCATTTCCCTAATTTTAGCACCTCTACAGAACTTCTTTCTATGACCCAGGAACTTTTAACCGGTCCTCACTATCCCTGGACTCCAATGCCCTAAGGTAGCGGTCCCCAACTGCAGGGACATGGAACGCCTGGTCCCGGACAGTGACCAAGGAAATAAAAAAAAAAAAATGAGTACTTACCTCCAGCACTCCGCAGCACCTCCTCTCCCTACAGCTCTGTATTCTTTTTCTCTACGGCTGCAGTATGTATATAAGACAAGGGGACAATATAGGTGTGTGGTGGGGGTTATAAAAATGGGGTAATATAACTTCCCCTTTTCTGTGGACCCTTTTTATAGAGACAGACAAAGAAAATAGGGGGCTACAGAAAAGGGGTAAGTCGCAGGAAAGGGAACATTTTAGACCAGGAGCTGTAGAAAATGGCACATTATATGGGTTGGGGTTAAATATAGAGTATTTGGGGAGCACACAATGGGGTTTCCCGACCCAGTTGGAAACTAATTTTTTGGGTGCAGCCAATCCCAAGATACAAAAAGGCTGGATGACAACCAGGACAGGATAAAAATGGTATACTGTGTTAAATTCATGTTCAAATAACAGAAATAACTTTTCAGAAAAGTAACAAGATATTGACTTTTGTATATCCGTATAACAATCCTGGATACTGGCATTCCTTATTACCTGTCCTCGATCACTCAGTTTGGTTTCATTAATCAGGATGAATATGGAATAAATGTCTTTTAGGTCGGGTGTTTGGCATGTGTTTGTCAATGTTATTAGGTCACATCTCTGTACAGTGCTGTACAGTTTGACCATTGTTGTACCCCGGCTACCATAAAAACCCAGTAGTTCTTAACAACTGCATCACATGGGTCCTCTGGTTATACGGAGGGAGCCTTCTCCTTCGGTGAGGCTACTTACATGCTACAGATTATATTGAATACAAACACCAAACAAGAGGAATCATTAGGTCTTAAAAAATCTGATTTATTAAATACAAATTTAAAAGCCACATTTAACAAAAAAGTTTCAAACTATTTGGTTATACAATTATATGCCAATTACAGTATATGCTCAAAAGGGCAGTGGCCGCAAGGGGATAACATTATCTATATCCATATCATGAAGAGAAAAGTGTCCAAGCACAATTAGTAAATGATTTATCCCAATAATGAATAATGCGCACATACCCATACACATAAGGGCAGATTTATCAAGCTGTCTGAAAGTCAGAATATTTCTAGTTGCGCATGGCAACCAATCACAGCTCCCCTTAAAAATATTCATGAGCACTGGTGAAATGAAAGCTGAGCTGTGATTGGTTGCCATGGGCAACTAGAAATATTCTGACTTTCAGACAGCTTGATAAATCTGCCCCATAGTACTCATCTGCTTGTGCAAAGCATAGAATTGTATAACCAAATATATTTGAACTCTTGTATAAAAATACCACATATATATATATATATATATATATATATATATATATATATATATATATATTAAACCTTGTTATATGTGGCATTCAGATTTATATTCAATAAATCTTATTTTTAAGACCTAACGATTCTTCTTGTTTGGGTTTTGTATGGATTATGTTGGCCTGTTTTGGGTATAGGGGTAAATATTTATTGTCCAGGCCAAAGGGATTTGATGTCTGTAACATGCTGGATTTGCTACTAGGATTACGGTACATTGAATGTTATAGCTAGGGTCCTGCATATCACTGCTGTCATGATACCATGATGTGACTGTATATCAGGGAGCATTTATTTTATGAGGTCTGCTTTTGTTAAGGCCATTGAAATGGAAAAATCAATGGAAATCTTGAAATACAATAAGAACTTCACTTATATGGGAGCTCAGTTCTGTCTAAGCTACCACCTGTCTAAGCTGATCGGTTCGGTCTAGAGCCTCTGACGGATCGGTCACTGATCATCTATCCAATGGTCATCAGCTTCATCAAGCAAATCTTGTTGTTTTAGATTGGGAGCAAACAAATGAAAAAATAAATTTTAGTACAAATCTGTCCACAGCTATAAATAGGAGTTATCTGGGGACTTGACAAATAAATTCTCTTTGAAAGAAAGAGTGAACATAATGGGGCAGATTTACTTAACCGGTCCTGTCGCGATCCCTGCTGCACATTGTCCGACAAGGATTAGGGTCTGCCGTGCGTCCAATTTCCTTCATGTGCCGCTTCCCGGCTGAGGTCCGCCGGAGTTCACCTTCTTCTTCCTGGTGCATGTAAGTGCTTGATCTTGCAACACAATTTCGTTTTTAAATTCTGCGGTTTATCCGAATCAGTCGGGTTGTCTGACGGCCAAGCCCCCCGATTTCTGTCACATACAGGCCGATGCGCCACTATCCGATCGCGTGCGCCAAAAACCCGGGGCAATTCGGCGCAAAAAGGAAATATTCGGGAAACCCAATAGAATCGCGGTCCGCGGACCCTTAGTAATTGTGCCCCAGTGTAAGTACTTTGTGCACCCAGTGCACCCCAATTTTTTGGGAAGCTGGTTCTGCTGCTATTACCATTGCCAAACCTTTAGGTATTAGATAGGATTATATAGTGATAGTAATAAAGTGAGAATTGAGCCAGAAAAGTGACCACTCTTATACTAAAAGACTACCAGGGACTTTTAACTATCTCCTTAAGGGTCAGCCCCTTCCAATCAGACACCAAGTGAAACACCGCCATTAATATTCTCACCTACCATCTGGCATTGATATCACAGGTCACATAACTACATGTAGAGAGACAAGTGGCAGCCACTTACAGTCAGACACCAAGCGTCCACCATGAATATTCTCTCCTTCAATCTGCAAGGGGCAATGATTTGCAACGTAACAGGCCCATCATTATTTGGCACTGGGAGGAGTCACCTGTCCTGGACTCTTGATGTGGGGTCATGATGTCATGTGACCATGTGATGGTACTTTCTACATCCCATAACCATGGCCTATAATGGAGATACCTGGAATCAGAGAAACTGAATATTTATATTAGTAAGTTGTGTATAATGAGAAGTATTTTAATAGTGTACATCAATGTTTCCCTAGATAATCCCTTTAAATTGAACAGATTCACAACACAATATAACAATATTCAGAAAACTAAGCTAACATTTGCTGTTGAGACTAAAATGCCTGCTGTTTATCCTAATTACAATATAGCATCAAAATCTATAAAAAAGCGATAGTAATTGTGAATGTTTTACATTATAGATGACTGTCGGAAGGACATATGTCTGTCTGTGGATTCTGCTACATGGCATCTGCACTGCTCATAATAACAGCACTGTGTACTAAACAACATAAAATAATAAATATACACTGTGCTAAAAAGATTGAAGGAGGCGCTAAATATATCAACTAAACACAGATTATAGTTCTACTTATTTACTAAATACGAACAAGACAGAAAAAGGTTGCCTAGTTGGCTAACTCGCTTTTCAAGTCAACAAAAATACACCAAAAAATCGGTAAGAAATCCAGCAGAATGTACTAGTACCATAATTTAAACGTAACTTTTAATAATTACTGATAAAATAAGTTCTCAGTGAACCACAATAATATGCACATCAACCATCAAAACACCAAAAACACATCAAAAAGGGAGCTCATTCAGACCTCCAATAAGTCTCGTCTGACACGGTCCCCAGTAATACCTCACCGTATCTTAGTGCATTCTTGTATAGCATATGACACGGTGCATCATCTCAAAACCACGGACCAACATTAATCCGGACAGTAAGGAATAATATGGTGGATCTCACCAGTCTTCGGTGCGCTGTCTCCTGGTCGAGCGGTACTAGTTTGAAGGTAGAGGACCTATAAAGCCCTACAATCGGTTAGTATCCTGTCCCCGCAATATTGCTCCTGCCCTGACAAGGACAGTCCCAGTACTGTCCCTTACAGACCCTGTTAGTCCGTTATTCCCTAATATGTAATCCCTGCGCATTTCATACGTCGTGTGACGCACTCATCACGGGAATAAAGTAATGGATTATGCCGCCTTTATACTAAGTATGGCTGCAAAAGCTCAACATCAAGGGGTTAAAATGAAAATCAAGCAGTGGCCCGTATAATACAAGTTATACTAGTATGGTGGTTAGATGTATTGGCATCTTATTTACCTTCCTGCTGTAAATGCATGGGTCTGGCAGACAAGATTTGAAAGAGTTGTACCAACTTTGCAAGTTATTCTTCATCCACAGCGTAGGGCAGTGATGGCGAACCTTTTAGAGACCGAGTGCCGAAACTACAACCAAGACCCGCTTATTTACCCTGATGTGCCAATGTGCCATTTTAAACAGTAACTTATTGCTACCAGTTCTTCCACTTCTTTAATTGTATCGGCCACCTGAGGCCACCAATACAATTGAATCAAGGTGGGCAAATCAGACTATCATTGTAGCTTCTCTCCAGGGTCTCTCTGTTTAGAAAGAATGGTGGGTCCAGCATGAGAACCTCCAAAGATGATGCACTTCTTTCAACACCTTCTCACTTTTCAAGCAGTTCCAAACAGTCAATGAAGTGTCGCTGTAAAATAGTGCTGAGCACAGCATCTCATAAGTTGCCTAGGACTGCAGGAAGATTTAATGGATTTGTTCCTGTTTGGTGAACTCTGTTCTGGGCTGATGGCCTGAGTGCCCACACAAAGGGCTCTGAGTGCCACCTCTGGCACCTGTACCATAGATTCGCCATCACTGGCGTAGGGGATAGCAAACTAAACCAAAAAGGTCTATTTTCTGGGAGAGCACTAATGGGTGGAGGACGAGTATGCATCCTACCACTCCATTCAGTAGTATTGGAATATTTAATGTGTATAGTAATAGCAGTAGGGATCAGTCTTGTCTTGCAGCTCTACGCATTACCGTAGTTAGAATGGGATCCCCACTCCCCCAAATTGCTCGGTGTCCCTTTGTAGTGCTTAGTGGGGGCTCCAGCAATCCTCCACCAATCAGCGTGGCATAATCTGCAAAGCTGTCACAACCCCTTTAATATCAAGCACTTGTCCTCCTACAGGCTTCCTGAGTGGAATATACTGTAGCACAGAGTGAAAAACAAGAGACACCGGTGACTGCAAATTGAACTTTACTCAAAACTATTTCACACAGCAAAGACTTTTATCATATGTCATTATGTGCGGAATAGTCTTTATGAGGGTTGGCAGCTTTCTGTAGTTAAAGTCTTTACCAACCGTGCCAGGAGCAGTGTTTGGCAATGTATTCCTCACTGCCTTTCATGTAAGACAGTGGCGGGCGTTAACTCTTGTCACACAAAGTCCATAATGTCACCAAGATTGTCAAGACTGCGATAGCCAACACACTAATTTTATAGGTGGGAAGCCAGGGGCCAATAGATTTCCCATACTTTACATCCTCGAGGGTGCCCGACACATTCTCAAGTTGGTGCAATGATGCCATCCCTTCTTCATAATTTTTCAGCATGGCACTAGAGTAGATATAAAGAGAGCTGATGTCCCCATACAAACAAATTTACATAAAACTTCACGATGTAAACCTGTCATAAAATTCCTAATACAATGCAGCACAGTTCTATCCCTCACAGCTTACAGTACGGAAAGTGTTCAGACCCCTTTACATTTTTCTTTCTTTGATTCATTACAGGTAAGATCAAGAAGCTCTTTTTTTGGTCATTAGTTTACACACTGCACCCCATCTTGACAGAAAATACAGAAATGTCGTTTTTGTGCTTATTTATTATACAAGAAAAACTTAAATATCACATGGTTCTAAGTATTCAGACCCTTTGCTGTAACACTCATATTTAATTCACATGCTGTCCGTTTCCTTCTAATCCTCCTTGAGATGGTTCTACTCCTTCACTGGAGTCCAGCTAGTTAAACTGATTGGACTTGATTAGGAAAGGCACACACATAAGATCTCACAGCTCACAGTTTATGTCAGAGCACATGAGAATCATGAGGTCTAAGGAACTGCCCAAAGAGCTTAGAGACAGAATTGTGGCAAGGTACTGATCTGGCCAAGATTACAAAACTATTTCTGCTGCACTCAAGGTTCCTGAGAGCACATTGGCCTCCAAAATACTTAAATGGAAGAAGTTTTGGACAACAACAACAATATGATATGGCCACAAAGGAAAACTAAGCAATCGTGGGAATAGCCTTCATTAGAAAGGTAAAGAAGAACCCCAAGATCACTATGGCTGAGCTCCAGAGATGCTGAAAATAAATGGGGGAAAGTTCCACAAAGTCAACTATCACTACAGCCTCCACCAGTCAGAGCTTTATGGCAGAGTGTGCTGACAGAAGCCTCTCTTCAGTGCAAGTAGTCCCTGTAGTATGAAAAATGGTGGTGGCGGCATCATGCTATGGGACAGGGACAGGACGACTACAATTGAAGAAGATGAATGTGGCCAAGTACAGAGATATCCTGGATGAAAACCTCTTCCAGCGTGCTACGGACCTCTGACTGGGCCAAAGGTTCACCTTCCAGCAAGACAATGGGGCATATTTATCAGGACCTCTGCGCACCGCTTATTGCTAGCTTTTGCGATTATTTGCCCCAATCAGCCACCTTCACGCCAGTAGGGCGTGAAGGGGGGGGCGCGGCCGGACGGGAGTGGGCTGGTGCGGGGCGTTACTGTCCCCGCGCCTGCGCACTCGCTGCTGCCGGCGACTTTTCATACGTTGCCGGCAACTTTTCAAAAGTTGCCGGCTGCGCTTTTTTCTAGGATAAATGCTGCGCTACTGGCAGATAAAAGCCTCTTGATGTATCGGGCTGCGAATTCGCAGCGGTGGGGCGATCATACGCTGGCGCACGATAAATATCCCCCAATGACTCTAAGCTCACAGATAAAATAACAAAGCAGTGGCTTCAGAACAACTCTGTGACCATCCTTGTCTGGCCCAGCCAGAGCCCAGACCTAAGCCCAAATGGAGAGACTTGAAAATAGCCATAAATAACAAATATAAGAAGATTATTACAATCAGTACCAGGATGTTTGAGTGTGTACAAGTGTCCCTGGTTTATCATGCTGATTTTTATGGTAAATTTCCTGGTAGATATTATGACATAACAAATCAAAATAAATTTCCCTTATCATGCACACCCAAATAATAAAGTAGAAGGGTCACTTGGATCACAAAGTGAAGGCTGTAAAAACAAAGCATACCATAAATTTTTATCCAGCTTTCCAGTACGTGGCACAGAATATTGGTGCTTATAGGAATTGAAATTTGTCCCTCAGATAATAAGTCCTGATTTGACTCTGTGTTAATGCAAAAACAAAAAAGTTAATAGTGTTTGCTAAAGCGAATACTAACAGTTCCCCCGAAGCTTAGTGTTTTTTCTTCATGCATGTGACAGGCTTCCAATTACGTGGAGATGAAGGAGTTAAAAGTGAGTGATATTTTTTCATTGTGTTGATTTCATTTATCCAGTGGTTGAATCACTAGCATTATAGTCAAAACAAAGGGATCAATTCATATTCTATGTAACTATGAATTGTTACATGAAAATACACCCACTTCATTGCCAGTAACGTTGAGGAAGACAACTAATGGGGCGAGACAACTTTGTAAAATACTTTTGTGCAAATGACGAGTAACCGAAGTGTATTTTTTTTTCCCTGCTTGCCCTTTTTTATTTTTTTATTTATTTATTTTTTTAAACATTTTATTGTCAAAAGAAGTCAGGAGTTAACTGACTTTGGAAACTTAGATTCTTAGAGGGTAATATATGTGGATGTACAATGCAGTCAAAAAAAGAAACTTTTCTGAAAACAGTTGTGAAAATAAAATGGGATAAAAGAAACAAGATAACCTTACTATGCAATAGTTAGAATTACTTTGGCTGGGGAACGCAGCAAATACAATTTGGGCAGCCTTCGAATGATGATGGGTTTCCCAAGATTGACAAAGGGGTTCACCTTTAAATCCATTGGGTTATGGCCCCCCACCCCCTGACTGTGATGTCACTGAGAGAGGGAGGTCAGCATTACCCCCTCCCTACAGTAACGTACACTCTGTAAATTATTTTGATTAAAACCCCATAACTTTTGATCAGAAGGTGCCAGAACCGGTTCATTGCCTCCAATCATTGTGGGTACCTTGCTACCTCTCACCCCAAACCAAACTTGGAGTGGGTAGGTTTAAAATCAGGTGTGTTCTGCGATTTGACCTGGTTTCCATCTAGCTAGTTTCTTGAAAATAAATAGGTAAAGGCAGTGGCGTAACTAGGAGAAACAGGGCCCCCTAGCAGGCTACTGCATGGGGCCCCCCTTCCCACTTAAAAATATACATATTAGTATACTCACACATATAAATACACTCCTGTGCATATACACATACATACAGTGCCATATGTAACATACTCACATGTAAACAGACACCATATACACATCACAGATACTGCATATATACATCACAGTATATGTTATATACATATTATGCTGGACATGTGCAGTACAATATAGATATAATGGTGCACATCCTTCATTCTTTATTGTGTTGGGTCGGATGACAGGGCCCCCTGACACTGCGGGCCCCATAGCGACTGCTATGGCTGCTACCGCTGTAATTACGGCCCTGGGTAAAGGCCCCCAAACTCCTAAACCCTCTCCTGTAAATGAGGACTCATAATCATGAGTTATGTCTAAGTTATGGGACAAATATTATTTTCTCTTGTGTCCCTTTGATTTTTTTAGGCTGTAAAGAAGCACTTTACGGACTGACTTCAGTGCTGGGGACAGCACTGTTAGCATCATAGTGATATATGCAATAGTGGGGGTCATTTATCTTGGTTCTTTTTTTCTATTTTTTTTGCCTTTTTTGGCACATTAGAATATTTGCACTAAAATTTGTCAAAGTTCGCCTCATCCTTTGCACCTAATATATCTTTAAATTCCAATTTCTGTGCATTTGGGGCTAGCAACCTTTTTTTCTTTCCACAACATCTGTACAGATGTAGGTAATAGAATGGTATAGGCACCTCCAAACTTTGGAATTTTTGTGCAACTTTTTTACAAAAAAAGTTGCAAAAAACATCAAACTCAAATGCCAAGAATATCCCCCTTTAACATAAATGAAACAAGCCCAATACGCCCCCCAAAAAACCACACACACAGATGTCCCGACTACGTAATAATGACCCCCAAAGAGTCCCTGCCTCCCAGCAAAGCAGCAGCACCGACCTGTAATCATGATGTTTCTGGATACGCTGCACCTCATTGGGGCACATTTACTTACCCGGTCCCTCGGAGTTCCCGAAAGTGCATTGTCGGGCCGGAATGCACAGCTGCTGCGATTCACTTAGATCGTGCGCCCGATTTCCTGCATCTGTCGCTTCCCCGCTCAGGTCTGCCGGAGTTCACCATCTTCCTCCTGGTGCATCTAAGTGCTTTGCTTGCGACACACTTTTGAAGTAAAATTCCGCGGTTTGTCAGAATCCGTCTGATCGTCCGAAGGCCCACCTCCGATGTGTGTTGCATAAATGTCATAGTGGTAGCAACAAAATCCGATCGCGTGCGGCAAAAACCCCTTTTAAATCCCTGTCCCAGCGGCGCAAAATGGAAATCGTCGGGATGTCCGATGAAAGTGTGGTCCGTGGGGCCCTTAGTAAATGAGCCACATAATGTTTTTTTTTTAGTGTTTCTTTATTTGTATTGCTTTTATCTTATAGCTATTTGTGTAGCAGAATATGAAAATAACTATGTCAAAAAGATTTCTATAAAAAAAA
Source organism: Engystomops pustulosus (assembly GCF_040894005.1). Classification (NCBI taxonomy): domain Eukaryota; kingdom Metazoa; phylum Chordata; class Amphibia; order Anura; family Leptodactylidae; genus Engystomops; species Engystomops pustulosus. The sequence goes on from NC_092412.1 coordinate 218,915,842, forward strand.
AGTTTTAAATTGTTACACTTATATCATGAATTGAAAAACAAATGTAGCCTTTTATAAACTATTTATGTCCTTCATTCAGGCAGGGGACATCCGTCACAGGCGTCTTGCGGCACGTCAGGCTGCAGTTTTAAAGGATAAATCTATCATATTTTAACTGGCAATTTTCCATAAGAGTTCAATTCTGTAATGGCCATGTAAGACTCATCCACAAGACTGTATGCAATATCTGCTTGTATTAATAGGGCAGACCGGAAAGGAATATTTATCATGAAAACAGGCACAGTGATAAGCAATTGAATAGACTGAGAGATTGAAGTGCTTTATCTACTTCTGTCTTGGTATACTATCATTACCCGCCAGGCACTGACATAAATGATGCCTGAAGCTTGTCCTTTACAGAAGGCAGAGCAACAAAGATATCTTTATATACAAGCTTCAACATTCACTGGGAAACTACATGCAACAGCTGAAATACTCTATGCATTGATTGCCATTATTCATGACGATTCATCTATATGGCAGGAGTTGATAAATGCCTGCTGGACATGACTGATGGTGGTGAGGATATGCTTCTTGGTGCCTATGTCTGTTGCCATATGCATGGAGCTAGAGGATGTCACTGACAGTATTAAAGAGAACTTAAAGAACGTGTTACATGGATTTGGACCTTGTCACCTGGAGTTGGTTTAGGGTCTCAAATCATCCTGTAGCTGGTCTGGTGTGTAGCTGGGGTGTACTACTCTGGCTTCACTAGCAGCAGAGCACCGGCGCACGGAACTTGGGAGCAAAGGCAAGTATAAAAGTTTATTTTTTTATTGCGCCCACAAAGAAACTTTATACAGGACGATTCAGAACACTAAACCGCCACTCCATAAGGACCTATTGGGTGGTTTAGTGGCCAGAATTACCTTGACAGATTCCCTTTAAGCTTTATCTTTATTTGAAGAAGTTCGGGAAGGCAGAGAAAGTAATGTACGGACGTGCTGCAAGTTAAGGTGCTGGTGGCAGAGAAGGGATTCAAGGACATGCACCAGCACCTCACCCACTAAAGATAGTGCTGTTGTCATAGAAGAGACCTATGCATGTGAAATCATCTTCTCTTGATTGCCTAACCCCCTATAGTCAAGTTAAATTTGACAATGATTTCCTGGGTTTTGCCCATGAAAAAATGTTGCTAACATGATAAAGATAACTTTTAACCACATACTATTTTACTTAGTATTATTGCTGCTTTTGCTCCTATCACTGCATAAGCTGGTCAGTGTAAGATTCAGCTCTGTGTGTGGGCACTAGCCTTGTGTGTGGGCACACACCTGATTCCTCCTGCATGAGAGGTTCCTGTCTCCTGTTGCTGTGTGGTGACAATGGGGCACATTTACTAAGAACAGTGCAGTGAGTATAATGTGCAGTTGCCTGTGTATTGTTCAGAGGGCACCAGATTCAGGTTTTCTGGCACCCGTTTTTCATGAATCTGCCCCCCCCCCCCCGCACAGCTCGAACATTGCGCACCACTTTTTTTTTTTTTGGTGCACATTTAACAAGGGGTGTGCGACACACTTCTCTCGGACTTTACATGATAAATCTGGAGCATGAAGAATAGTGCAGCTGTGACACAAAATGGTCGTGTGCGATACAAATGTGGCGCACGCGCTTCTTAAATACCCGTGCACGGCCCTTCGTAAATGTGTGACTTTTTGTCAGTAACTTTACAGTTACGCTTTCAAGAAAATTATAACAGAGGTAAGAGCATAAAGAAGAGCATAAATAAAATACCTAGACTTTCAGGAGCTGTTATGTGAGGGTAGATTCTTGGATAAACTGAGAGTAGTAATATAGCAGTAGATAAAAAATAAAATATAAATTCATGACAAAATTGATGTGTAGATCTAGTCATAGACATCCCTACCTGCAGTATGTGCCCCCATCCTATAATGTCGATGCTGGTTCCCAAGTTTTGGAGACATCCATTAGAATTTAGTAAAATTCTCTATGGTGTTATATTTTAATTAGCTTTATTCACAATTTTCTTGTCCCTTTAACCTCACACCTGTATGTTACATAGCTAAGCTTGAAAGATCAGCCTCTACTTCTACTATAAGAGGTCTCAGGAAATACAAACAGACTGCCTTTCCACCTCCTCAAGAATTTCCTTCCACTAGTCACGTCAGCTTTGTGAAGCTTCTCTTTTTGCTACACATAACCTCCTCCTATTCAGCACATAGATAGCATTTTACCCTAATGCCATTGTGTGACTGACAGAACCCTGTCCTGCGAGAAGAGGCCATGCAGGAGAGGCTACCTGACATTTACATATGCTGATATATGCAAATAACATGTTTTAGGCATTGTCCTAAAGATCATTTATTACTAAGTTCATCTTTTGCAATGAATATTGAGGATGGAACGGATCAAGGGGTTGTCTGCTACAAATAGCACATAGAGGTAGGTGCAGGTGATGACTATTGCTGCATGTTGATAATCCGCTAAAGCCGATCTGGACTGCTATGGACTGTGCCACGAGGAAATTTTGCAGCATTTTTGTTCATTGCTTAGGAAAGAAAAAGCTGCAGAGTTCGATTAAATTTAACACTACATTACATACAGTCATTACATATTGACTGCACCCATTCATTGTTTACAGTGTTGGACTCTTTAAATGTTAATGATGCTCCTTTTCTGTACCCGTTCAAGTTATGCCCATCAACAGAGTAATCCCAATATAGGTAAAGAGCAGGGAATTTAGTGACATCTCTGATGTACTGTTGGAGGCCTATCCTGAAGGCAGGATAGCAACAAAGATATGGGTGTCCCACCACTGAATAGGTCCAGCATTCCAAGGACCATATTTATCACGGCTTGTACACCTGAAAACAGCTTGCAATTCCAGAATATTTGCAGCCTGGCAGAGTGGTGCCTGGGCCATGCAGTGGGCTGGTGCTGGCTGGTGCTTCCCTCCGCATTGCCTATAACCTGCGCCCATCTGACCTGGTGCCGATGGGCCCTGTTGGCGTGCCAGAGGGTGGGTGAACTTCATATGCTGGTGCATTAACAGCCAGTGTATGATAAATGTACAGAACCTGTAAATTGCTGTATAGTTTCCAGACACTGGGGGACATTTATTAATCACTGATTTGCATCTGAAACATTGGGGCACATTTACTTTGCAGACAGCTGGAGTTCACTGAAAGTGCAGTGTCCGTCTGTAATGCACGGTGCCGCGATTTACAAAGATTGTGCGCCCCATATCCTGTATGTGTCGCTTCCCCACTCAGGTCCGACAGAGTTCACCATCTTTTTAGTGGTGCATGTAAGTGCTTGGGTTCGCGACACAATTTGAAAGTTAAATCCCGCAATAAGTCTGAATTAGTCGGATCGTCCGACGGCACGCCCCCCGATTTGTGTCACATGGAGGCCAGTGCTGCTGCGTCACAAAAAAAGGATCACATGCGACATAATCCCAGTGTAGACATTTGTTAACCTGTGCAAGCAGTTTAATCGCTGAAAAAAGTGCAAAGTCCAATGAAAGCAGCACGACCCTTAGTAAATGAGCCCCATTGTGTGCCACACAAGGCATTTTTTGGACTTGTCCAAAAAGGTGGCGCATTCTTACGAAAAGGTTCTGGCGAAAATTCAGTCACATACTAGACTAACTAATAGCTGGTATAAAGTAGACTACATAGTCTTAAACTACTCCAGATACAACATCAAGCATGACCTATCTGGCGCTGAATAAGACTGTGCACTGGCCTCTTCCAACACTTTGTTAAATCTCACTCATTGGGGCATATTACTTACCTGTCCGAGTCGCGATCCCAGGGGTGCGTTCCCCGACGATCCTGCACTGTGCCGCGATCCACGTAGATCCTGCCCCCGATATCCTGCATGTGTCGCTCCCCGCTCAGGTCCGCCGGAGTTCCCCTTCTTCTTCCCGATACATGTAAGTGCTTGGCTTGCGACACAAATTTGAATGTTAAATCCCGTGCTCAGTCCGAAACCGTCGGATTGTCCGACAGCCTGCCCCCCGATTTCTGTCGTATGAAAGCCGGAGCTGATGTGCCAAAATTTCATCACGTGCACCAAAAAACCCTTCTAAATGTGGTGCACATTGGAAATCGTTGGATATTCCAATGATAGTGCGGTCTGGAGACCCTTAGTAAATGAGCCTCATTGTGTTATAGAGCAGGAGCAGCTGACAAGAATGGTATATAGATTTATGGAAAAACATATCAGTCCATGGAATCAGACCCACGTGTTGGACAGATTCCATGGAACGAGCAAGTGCACAGCTATCATTTATTACTCTGCCTTTTCTATGTTGAGAAGTCAAGGAGGTGGTATTACTAGTAAGAGGGCAGGATGTCAATTACTAATAGGAGCTCTAAGCACATAAATATCTGAGATATTAATGAAGAAATTACAGGTTATGCAGAATAGTTTCCCATAAAATGATATCAATTTGCTCAGATGCTCCAGTACTATAACAAGCAGCCTGCAGATAGAGCACTATGTACAATCTGCTAATCTTATCCTGCTCTATAACATACTGCCTGCAGAGAGGACAATGTGCTCAGCTCATCCTGCTCTATAATATAGTGCCTTCAGATATTACAACATATACAATCATCTCAGCACCTCCTGCCGCGATTCACTTAGATCGTGTGTCCGATTTCCTGCATCTGTCGCTTCTCCACTCAGGTCCGCCGGAGTTCACCTTCTTTTCCCCAGTATATGTAAGTGCATTGTCTTGCTACACAATTTTAAAGTTAAATCCCGCGCACCCTAATTTCTGTCGCATGAAAGCTGGCGTGATTGCTCCAAAATACCTGTCCGAAAATCCGACGAAATTGCAGCCGTGGACCCATAGTAAATAAGCCCCTTTATCTGTTTTTCTCCCGCTACCTGGAGATAGCACACTATGGGGCAGATTTACTTACCCGGTCTCTGTGGAGGATTCGGGTCTTCTGGCAATTCACTAAGGTAGTGCGCCCGATGTCCACTAGGTGTCGCTGCTGCGCTGAGTTCCGTTGGAGTTCTCTGAAGTTCACCGTCCTACCCTTGGTGCAGGTAAGCACGTGTCAAGCGACACTTTTTTTAAATACGGCGGTTTTTCCGAATCCATTGGGTTTCCTTACAGCCACGCCCCCCTGATTTCCGTTGCGTGCATGCCGGCTGTGCCGATGTGCCACAGTCCGATCGCGTGCGCTAAAATCCCGTGGTAATTCAGGGAAAATCGTCACAAAACGGTAAAATAGGCGTAACCCGAAGGAAGAAACACGATTCGGGCCCTTAGTAAATGACCCCCTATATACAATCACCTCACTGGTGACTGCTGCATCCAATGCCTAGTTGTGGACCTGCCGGGATTCTCAACAGGTTGACCCATGAAACTAAAGAAAGGTTAGTATTTTTTTTCTCCTCCCTCACCAAAACCTTTCCAGCAAAGCTCTCTAGGTCAGAATACAGGATTGTAGACCAAAATTGGTGTCCTACAACAGAGCTGGAATCAAAAACACAGGAATTCAGACAATAGAAGCAATTTAGGCCTTTGCACATAAAGGTGATGCTACACGTGGAACTTTTGGTCCGTTTTAGAGCATGCGTTTGACCGTTTACCCTGCGATTGGCTGCTTAGAACCTGTTTATCTATTAAGATAATCAGGAAAAAGGGTAAAAAACTGAGGTGTTTTTAAATGGACTGAAAAGATATGCTTTAAAGCAGACCAAAAACGTCACGTGTGGCATCACCCTAACAGAACTTTAGTGCTCAGACACCTCCCATGGGGGAAAGCTCCCTATTATCACCAGGGTTGCACTGATTGGAAGGAGACACATTTAACACATGGCCAGATGGAGCAGGGTGCTGGGAGAAGACAGCAGGAAGAGCAGAATACGGACTGTGGGGATAGCAGCACAGAGGTGCCAATGCCCGTGTCGGTAGACAGAGACGAGCAAGGAACCCTGCCATTAAAACACTAAGACCAATTATATGCCTGATGGGGTACTATATACAAGATGAGGGTTAATGTGCCAGTCTTGGAGTACAAGACATGATAAATAAAACCTATTTTTAAAGACCTACATTTAATTATTGGAAGTAAAGTTAAGATTTTAAAATGCTTGTAAAGTGAGAGCTAAGACTAGAGTTAGACAGCTGTAGATTGTGACACCCAGCTGAACAGCACATTGGAAGGATCTTTACAAGCTGCTGTCAGTCAATTACAGGGATTCTTGTCAGCAATGCTGACTGGCTGACAGAAAACTCTTTTCTCTGCCTTTCTGATGTCTATTTCCGATAGATAGACTTCTATGGCTCCCGGTATAAGTGGAGAGAGCACACGGTGTGTCACCGCACAGTCACTGAGTTGGGCATGGAGGAAGAAGGGGTTAAGAGCGCTTCCCTCTTTCTGCCCTGTTTTTGCCCGGGATCCCATCCAGACATGCACCTGGCTGTATGAATTTACCTTTAGGACGGTGGCACCCGTGGCATTTTGAACACGGTTTTGGGCTGTTTTTAAGCAGTCTGTTAAAATACGCATGTGTTTTTGACTGGTTCTACCAATTATCTTAATTAAAAAGGCCCCAAAAGAGGATCAAAGTGCCACATGTGCCGCCGGCCTTAGCCCTAGAGGTCACACAACATTTTTACTGTCAAGAGTAAAAAATAAGTCTCTTAACATTTTTGAGGATATTTTTTTGGCAAAGTAGGGTATGAAATTTGTAGTAAAGCACATAAATATTCTGTAGGGATAAGTAAAACACAGGGAAAACAATTAATATTTTACGTTTTCATGTATAAATAGGGAATTTAGACAATTTTTTAAACTTATTTTAGATGATGTGGAAAGTGGCAAAATCACGAGTTACATAAGTTCTGGGAAAAATGCTAGAACCTCTACAGAGCAGAACTAGGGGCTGAAACTCCAGCCTGAAAATTCATTGAAAAGATCATACAATGGAGGGAGTCAAGACAGGGAGCGCATCATGCACCAGTACCTTATTGTTCCGTATATACTAAGAGGTTCTGGCCTGGCATAAAATTCAGGATTTGTGGACCAGGGTGTAGCATGTGCAAGGCAAAAGAAACTGATAGAACCATCAGTGCAATAACCACATGTTGGGATCAGGCTGCAGCCATGATTTGTGATGGACTTATTGTACAAGAAACTTCTTGCTTCCAAATTAATATTAAGGTCCTTACTCATGTCTACCATTGGCAGCAAGTATACAGCTTTGTTATTTGACATTCATTCCACAAGTTCGCCAATACTTTGCAGCAGTCCTCAAGAACAGGGAAATAGACTCTTCTTAATGTATGAAATTTCCTTTCCAGGCTTTATTGTGACCTCTGCAGCCAATTATGGCTGGTTTCCGCTGTGTCTTTTGACTATGATTTACCCAAAGCAGGTAACATAGTTCATCCATTAGATTCATAGGGGGTTATTTATCATATGCCGCCACTCGCACGCCGGTATATCATAGCCACGTCGAGCATCCGGGGCAATTGGATACATCAAGACACTCCGGCCCTACCTGGTGTAGAGATAAACGCAGCCAGCAATTTTTCACCACAAGTGCGGTTATTTCAGGGCTTGAGAAATAACCCCCACAAATAATATTACACTGTGGGTTTTAGTTATGTGTTTTCCATTAATCACTTCCATTATCCTATGACTGTGAGTGGCTGGGGGCTAGCTGTGTACTTTTAGCCTGTTACAAATGACATTGGATAAAGTGCTTGTTCAATGACAAAGGACCAATAAACTTATTTCTGAAGACATTTCCGTGTCATCAGTAGAGAGACTGAGGTGCTATCACGCTGCAGGTTATAATCGACCATTCAAGTTCCTTCACATTTAGAGCTGGATCGGCAGCATACAGTAAGTTACATCATCAAAGCCGGAATCATCGCCTCCCAGAACCACATCAGCTTTTACGGATGAGTAACTCTCACAACCTCTCCAGTGCACTGAAGATGAAGAAGCCCTCGGAGATAGATGGTGGCAACAAGAAGACACAACTGCAAGACCCACACATATAAATATACAGTATAGCGTCTGCATTTACTGCAGAATAGTTTTTAGAAAAGTTTTGAATTGTTTATATTCGTACGCTCAAACCTGTCTTGGTTGTGTACAACGCTGCTGCAAAACTTTCCAAAAAACAGAACATGGATTAAAGGGGTTGTTTGGGTATATTTTACAACATAGAGCGGTGCAGTCGGTGCAATAATCACAGGCCAAAACGGTGTCTTCATGAATTGATTGGCCTCCAACTTAAGCTACATTCACACAATCGTCATGGGGACGTAGATACGGCCACAAGCTTGTAGGGCGTTTTTGACATCACTCTGCTATCGGTTTTGCAGATAGCATACTGACGCATTGATTTCTATGGGTCTGTTCACATGTCAGTTTTTTTTCTCACATGCAGACCACGGACCTCCATAGAAGTCAATGGATTGGCAAAAAAAAAACGGACGGCACTTGGAAGACATCCGTATGGAGTCCCATGGGAGTGACCAGTGAGGAGTGGGTTCCCCCCACCCCCAGGAAACCGCTCTGTCATTCATTAATTTTAAATATAGAAAACCCCCCATATCTCCTCACCCCTGTTATTTCCCCCTTCACATCGTACATGTCTGCCCCACTCCAGACTGGCCACTCCCAGGGGACTAGGAGCACTGCTCTGAATACAGAAAGGTAAACTATGATGATATAGCTCATCTTTTTTTTTTACTACAAAAACTTTTTGGCAATGTGTACACTAATTTCTATGGGGACATCCACAGGCCCACAAGTCATCAGATACAACATCATGTGACAGTAAGGGGTGGTACCTGCAGTCCATTTCACAGGTGACCAGGAGTATACTGTGGGCTAGGGGTAATAATAATAATCTTTATTTATATAGCGCCATCATATTCCGTAGCGCTTTAAAAATCATAGGGGACATATACAAATAAAGTACGACATTACAGAGTACAAACAGTGTGTGAGGATGAGGGGGTGACACAAGAGCTTACAGTCTATGAGGATGAGGGGGTGACGCAAGAGCTTACAGTCTATGAGGATGATGGGGTGACACAAGAGCTTACAGTCTATGAGGATGAGGGGGTGACACATAAGCTTACAGTCTATGAGGATGAGGGGGTGACGCAAGAGGTTACAGTCTATGAGGATGATGGGGTGACACAAGAGCTTACAGTCTATGAGGATGAGGGGGTGACACAAGAGCTTACAGTCTATGAGGATGAGGGGGTGACACATAAGCTTACAGTCTATGAGGATGAGGGGGTGACACAAGAGCTTACAGTCTATGAGGATGAGGGGGTGACACAAGAGCTTACAGTCTATGAGGATGATGGGGTGACACAAGAGCTTACAGTCTATGAGGATGAGGGGGTGACACAAGAGCTTACAGTCTATGAGGATGAGGGGGTGACACAAGAGCTTACAGTCTATGAGGATGAGGGGGTGACACAAGAGCTTACAGTCTATGAGGATGAGGGGGGGACACAAGAGCTTACAGTCTATGAGGATAAGGGGGTGACGCAAGAGCTTACAGTCTATGAGGATGAGGGGGTGACACAAGAGCTTACATTCTATGAGTATGAAGGGGTGACACAAGAGCTTACAGTCTATGAGGATGAGGGGGTGACGCAAGAGCTTACAGTCTATGAGGATTAGAGGGTGACACAAGCGCTTACAGTCTGAGGATGAGGGGGTGACACAAGAGCTTACAGTCTATGAGGATGAGGGGTGACACAAGAGCTTACAGTCTATGAAGATGAGGGGGGTGACACAAGAGCTTACAGTCTATGAGGATGAGGGATTTTTTCAGACTTTTTTTCACGCACACACTCGCCTTTTTTTTAAACGCGCATTTAATTCTCTGCATGCTCTACTTCTGCTAGTCATGAAAAAAGCACCATCCAGTGCAAGTGCAATGCATTTTTTCACTGATCAATTGCCGTAGAAAAGATAGACCTCAGTCTGGAGTCTTTTGAATGCATTGAAATTGCCAAAAAAAGGCGTGAAAAAACTGAACTGACACTGAAAAAAAACTCTGTCTGAAAAGTGATTAAACTCTAATGAAAAATGTCAGTTTTTCACTGACCAAACGCTGATCGCACCCTGATCAGAATCTGACGTGATCTGCAACGCAAGTGTGAAAGGGGCCTAAGGTCTCTGGCTGTGTCTGAAAGCCGGAGACCAGGGTCTGCTCCTGTGATGAGTGTGGGAGCAGAAGAAAACTGCAGAGCCTTTGAAAGACGTTGAGATCTGCACCCGCTGACGTCTTTTGTCAGTAGGTGGTCGGGATGGAGTTAAGTTCTACCTTGGACAAGCCCTGTCCATACCCTGTTTTATTCTCTGCCGGCTTCCAATGGGAAGTAGAGGGAATTTTAAAAGGTGTTCTGGTACTAAAATATCAATAATTTATTGTTAAATAGGACATCAGAACAATGTGGGGTCCAACACCGATCAGATGTGTATAATGGCATTGCCTCTACGGTGAGTGATGCTTCCACTGCTCAGGCCTGCGACTTTTCGTTCATCAGCCATATGGCCTGTGTACAGCGCCGTCTCATCAAGTATATGGGAATCACCTCCAGCATGAAGCATAGCCACTATACGATGTATGGACATGGCATAGCTAATGAGAATACTACAGTCTCCCCAGATGATTGGCGGGTGTAGTGGGTGTTAGTGGGTAGTGCATAGTATTGAAACCTAACTCCATTCATTTCTATACAGTTGACTTGCGATATTGCCACAAGCCATGGTCAGGCGTGACACTATATTTGGAAATATTTTTTTCAGATAATGGACAATTGCTTTTTATCTTTATCCTTACACTATATTATTAATGTGCTTGGTCCCTGCTGCTCTACACTTCCTGGGTGTCACAGAAAACACAGGGGAAGGCTAATACTGAGATGATGACTGCTGCATGTAGTAGCCAAGTGTTTTCTCCAACTATTAAATGTAGTGTTCTGGAAACCCCCTTACTCTGTGTCACTCCACTACTTCCAGCCTTCAGCACCTGTGTCCGTCCGGAAGTTCAAAGTGGACCCATGACCCTCTTTGGCCTCTTTGGACCATGGGACACCACTTCCTCTAATCTCATATGTGACATCTTGTGGTCTAAAGAGGCCACTGATTTGATTAAAAAAAAGAGGCCACTGATTGGCCAATGCTGTTCACATGACCCCACAGAACTTCTTGGCCATTAGCACTGGAGCAACAAAGGAAATGGTACTTACTAGAAAACAAGAGGTGTAAGAAATAAAAGTACATATACTTACCCTGCTCTCGTTCCGGGTTTGGACCCGTTCACACAAACGTATGCTTTTTTCAGTCGTGTCTTTCAATGCCGCATTTGGCCGTATACACATTTTCTAACCATATGTGCACGTATGTCACTGTATCTATTCCATAAAAGATACGGTGGGCAAATGGTGTTACTACATTGGACAAGCCCAAAAATTCCTGGATACTACAAGTATTCTTGTAAGCGTACAGTGCACAACCGTATAGAACACGTGTTTTTTTATCATTCCCATAGAATACTACGAGGAGCACGGAACAAAGTATTGGAGAAGATTGGTCATCCTCTGAATTATTTTTATATCTCACGGTAAGGAGGCCACTACAGCCATGTAAATGAATGAACGTATCTCCCATCGTAGTGAATGTGGCTGTGTGCTACCTGTATGAAAACGCTGTATGGGTAGCATGTGGACGTTTTAATACGTTCGTGTGAAAGGGCCTTATTTTGGTATTTTTATTTGGGTTTCGTGCCCGACCGTAGGGTCACAGAACACGCTTCATCCAATGACTGGCCGCCATGGACACAGGATTTCACTTCCGTTTTTTCCGCAGAATTTTCTTCCTGTCCCCATTCCCCGGGAATCTTGTCCTAGGATGATGGGGGTCATTAGGTCAGTTACTTTGCCCTAAACTGTAAGCACTAGAGCACTGGGGTAACTACCTAGTCTCTTGTTTCATCTTACTCGGTCCCTGGGATTTATTCATATTTCTGGAGTAAAGATACTAGAGGTAGGATTTTTCCGCCATACATTGCCACAGACAAAGATACTGCCGGATCTATAATTACCAATGTTATTTTTATTTATGTTTTAGTAAAATGACAATTTTCCTAAGGCCTGGCTCTCCCTGTGGGTGAGCACACAGCCCGGGTACAGTCGCCCCGTCGTGTGACATGAGGCGCCATCATTCTATCCACAAGACCTTGTTTTGAAGGCAGTCAGCCACCGCGCATGCGCCCTTCTCCCACCCTGCGTCACTGCCTATTGTCATCCCTCCCTCCTTAGGCTCTCTCCCGCCGTCCACACCTAGACAGCAGCAAAGCTCAGCGCGCCTGCGCGGCCCGCTGTCCCCGCCTTCTCTTCCCCCCCACCTCCCTTGGAGCCGGCCGGTCGCTCCCTCCTCCCCTACAGCGGTTGATATGACGTCACCGCGCTGCTGAGCTCCGTTTCGTTGACAGCGCGGCGGCGGCGGCTGCCCTGAGTGCCCGGCGGAAGGGACAGTGAGGAGAGGGAGGCGCCACATCTCGACTCGGCTTCTCCGCGGTGGAGGGTTTATCGCTGGAGGACTCTACGCTGCTCGCTGCAGGGTCTTGTTTGGCGCCCGGTGCCCCCCCCCCGTGCCCTGCCCATTCGTGCGGTTTTTTTCCCTCCTCTGAGATTTGGTGGTTGTGTACACACGAGGCCGCGGGTCCCCGCCCTTCTAAAGACCTTCGTGAGGAGGAGTCCCCGGGCCTCGCCGCCGCACTGTGTGCTCGGATGACTCCCCCGGTAAGTGTCCGCCTTCGTCTATGTACCGTGTGTGGTGGCCGTGGAGGACGGGGGCGGCGGGCCGGGGCTGCTCCTGACGATGTGGCGGCTCCTGCTGCAGCTGCCGCCTCCTCCCTCCTTCATCTTCTTCTCTCTCCCTCTCAAAATGGCGGCCAGCCGTTACTGCTTCCACCCCGCAGGGGGCTGCTGGGAAGGAGCTGGGGGGCTCCCGCTATGCACAGGGGGTGGGCAGCATGTCATACTGCCACATCTGCCTGCACCGGGCGTAGGGCACCTCCCGATGGCGCTGCCCATGGTGACAGGACACTGCTGGTACATGGTACATCAGGTTATGTGATGGGGGCACCTACTGTACAACCGTATATATCCCTGTATTGTGCCACCATATGTCAGCCCTTCCCTGGTCATAAACGCCTCATATCTGTAGCTTTATCATATCAGTGGCACCTGCTGTACTGTGCTGCGGTATATGCCGGTGCCATGGCTTGGGATCAGGCCTGGCAATGACTCTGCTTATTGAAGCAGGAGGTGATGTGCTCACTGCAGTATTACATAGGTTATGTAGGATTTATATAGATCTGGGTGCGGGCCTATAGATGACCTCTGGCCCAGTGTATGGGATGGGGACTTGTCATGATCTATCAAACCTGAGCTGGGTGATGACTTTTAGGAAGTGCCACCCCTATGTCATCGGAGGATCTATGGGGGGGGAGGGGGGTGTCTGCTACCCGTTGCTGTCATCTGGCAGGGGCTTGCAGTCATCCACACTGTTGCTTGCACTAGAGATGTCAGAGGCGGGGAGTGGGAGATGGCTGAATCATGGCTAGGTGTGTGTAGCTGTGCACACCCTTGTTTTATACATTGCTTCTATCATCTGTGCGCGGGGATGATGCTGTGGGAATACCTTACTGCACCATAGGCGGGTGATGTCCTCCAACGTATTAAGAATACATTACATAAACCAGGGTAGAAAGATTAGAAGGGCAGCTGCTTGTTTGTGGGATGACAGGGATGGATGCTGAGCACAGACTGGGTGGAGTAAGGAGGCTGACATGGTCCTGGTGCACCCATATAGAGCCCATGTCACTTGTATATAGATCAGAGACTACATGATTATAAGGATATTGTTCATTGGGATATCATTTCATCCCACTTGTTGAATTTAACTGTAATTTGGGATATTGCAGTACCAGTCCATATATACACGGGAGGCACCTGTCATTGCACATATATCTGTGAACTTTGCTGTTAGTTTTAGTGCCTGGATTTGTTGGATGATATGGAGACTTGCCGGGCGTCCCGTGGACTTTATGACAATGCTTTCGTTTGCGCATGTGACGTGTGCCCTCTTTTGTGAGTTGTCTGTACAAAGGTGGCATTCTGCTAAGGCGGATTGTCTTCTGCCTGTCCCTGCATCTCTTATTGTGCCATGTCTGTGAGTTGTGGGCAGGAGTGATGTGCCTCCTGTGTACGTTCCAGGGCTCTGCAGCACCATGTGACAATGACATGCCATTGTTGCGGCTTCATTTAAGAATTCCCATGGAATTTTCTTCCCTTTGTTTTGCCCGCTGCTCTTATATGTTCTAGATGGAGGGCAGCTTTTTGCGGGTGTCACATCTGGCTGGTGCCCGCTTGGCTTGTTTTGAAGCCCTCATTCTTTGTCTTATGGCTTGCCACTCCTACAATGCAGTGCTTATCCAAGGCTCTGAAACTTCTCTATTGCATCATTCTGGGGCCGGATGGATGCTTAGTACTGTCAGGCACATTTTGATTTTTGTCATTTTTAAGTTTCTTCAGTTGTTCCTCTAGGTTGCTGTTAGACAGAGATTTTATTTTTCCCAGACACAAAGGAAGTTTGACACCTGCTTGAAGCATGTGTAGTGTGATGTTATGCCTCAGAGTTGGCTTTGTTTAGCATCTGAGCTGGCGGGTATCTAGTAATCTAATCTGTGTGACATTTCTAGTATCTAGGAAATGCACCTTTTTAACAGTAGCTAGGTAGCTGTTTACTTATCGACCTATTTAGGTACTTATATTTAACACCAAAGTGTGTTTTTATTTTGTTTCCTTCCTTTTTTTTCTTTGCTTCCTCTCCTTAGGGTTGTAATTTTTATATGTTGTCAAATTACTTTGTAATAGCCAAATGTGCTACGGAAAGTCACCCAAGAAAATCTGGCAATCTATATAGCAGTCGTCTTACGGGTTATATATCAAGGCTAAAGTGCTTGGATCATTCCTTGTAAATTTAGTGACAACCACAATAACTTATTCTAATTTCTTAGTCTGTCTACTGTTTTCTGCTGCACACCATATTCAAGCTAAAATATGGGAATTTTTTTGCTTCTTTTGCTAGTTGGTAAGTTGAAAAAGAGTTTGCTGCACTGGGGATGGTCCACATTCTACCAGACTTAGTTTTAAAGGCCGCATTCACATACAGCATTTCAATTGTGTTTTGCAGCTCAAATGCAACATGGAGGGGTATGGCCCGATCACGCTGAAACGCAAGCTATTGGGAATTAGCACCATGGGGGAGATTTATCAGAAGTCTCTTGGGTAAATCTGTTCAAGTTTCCTATAGAAGCCAATCACAGCTCAGATTTAATCTTCTAAACAGATGTGGGAAAGTGAAAGCTGAGCTCTGATTGGTTGCCAAGCTAGACAGTTGGTGGAAGGGTCACCCGTGGTTCCTCACTATGGTCAGCGGTAATGCTCGCCTGACGTCATGGAGCCGAAAGCAGTTGGTATCACGCTCATAGTGCTGGCGAGAATCTAATTACATCTGCAGTTCCCATTCTCTTCTGTGCAGGCTGCAATAGTAAGGCGAACACTTAGCCAACTGCAGATAGGCCATCAATTATAATTCCTTGCCAACTCCTTTAAACCAGCTATTGGTGGATATAATTGCACAGATTGATGCCAGGGACCGACATTGTAGTTTTTAATTTCTTTTCAATGGACAGGCATAGATTTGCCAAATGTATTGAAGTGTGCGCTTAATTCATGTGTATTTACTCAAGTTTAGGCTTCCTTTAGACGACCTTTCTGTGGACGTATATATATTGCAGCTGGAAATACATCAGCATTGATGGCTATGGCGACCCAGTGGCCACGTGTGGCACCGAACCATGGGAAAAATAGAGCATACTGTATTTCCAGTGGAGAGGGGTGGGGTGAGCAGCGCTGATTCCTCCTCCTCTCCAGCGCAACGACGTGTGCTTGCTCGGGCTATAGCCAGGCGAGCACACCTTAATGTGAATGCACCCCCTTATATTGTATTAACCGTTGCCTGCAGTACCTGCACGTCCTTTTTCCCGGGTATGGAGCGGTACAGTGCCGCATGTGTGCAGCACCATGCCGCTCCCGTAGGGTGCCGTGCTCCTATTGCCGTCTATGGGGGACATATATCAGCCGTATATACGTCGGCCGTAGATACGTCCCCCTTGCGGCAGTGTGAATATAGCCTAAAAGTATTGGATTCAAAAGTTAGCAGTGGAGTTTGTCTGTACAGGTGCTTAAACTGATCTCTGTGCACAGGCTGAGGAACAACTTGTAGTTCAGCACATTTATCACCTTTAGTACCTGAATGCCTATGTTACAGGTTGTATATTTGAATCCATGGCCTCCTTCCTTCTAAAATCAACTTTTTAAATTATGCTAATGAGCATGAAAGACTCTGGGGGGCATTACCAGAGTCTCTATGTGCTGCATCTTCACTGGATATTACACTGTCCCTCCCCTTTTTCCTTATGCCTGATGTATTCTCACTGCAGCAGAGGAGGTTTCAGCGCACAGTTCACAGTACAGTACTCTTGCACAGTGTAACAGCCTGTGAAGCGGCAGCATTAAGGCTTACTTGTAACACCACCCATTGCCTTTCTGGCTTATTAGTATAATTCTAAGTTTATTTTAGAAGGAAGGAGGACATGGATAACATATGTAAGAATCATCCTAGTGCTTGCATCTATGAGTAAGTGCCCTGGTTTATCCCTCTTCTTTTTGATTTTAGGTTTTCTTTTAATCAAAAAGCCAGGTATAATATCACCACTTGCAGGTTCTTAAAATTATCATTAATTAAGGCGCTGCTGACACCTCTTTGTAAATACGAAACCTCCCATAAAAGACAAATTCTAGAAGATTTTTTTTCTTCCTAGAAATGTGTCCTGGCCGAATAATTCTGCTTGAATAAATTAATACCATGGTGTTACCATTCCCCTTGTCGGGGAGGTGTGTCTCTACACAATGAAACCATGCAATACTTGCCTGCAGTGATGGGGAAACACCTTATTGACAAGGGCAGTTATAGTCTCTCATCAGTGTAGTCACATCTAATTGACAAGAATTAAAGCCTTTGATACTCAATCTACGTGCAAGGTAGATTTATCAGTGCACGTGTACTGAAAAGGCAGAGCGCAAAAGATCTCGGAAGGTTCCCTACATATAATTTTGTTCATGTAGACCAACTTGAGAAAAAGGCCTTTCTTCATTTTAAGGGCCAAAATATGACTGCAATCGGCTTGTGAGTATAGGACCACATGGTGGCAGGGGAATTTCAAAGATACCATGCGATATGACTTTAAAAAAGAAAATTGCAATACATAGAAAATACTGCAAAAATATAACACAGAAAAACAGTATAATGGAACACTATGCTAGGGAACAGGACTAAAAGCATCATAATTATATTTTATGCCAGAACTGCTGTAAAACCTCCGGACAACGCCTACATTCTGAGAACATGGTTGCGGTTCAGGGCTGCTGTTCCACAGGGAAGAAGGGACTCCTCAAGTCATAATACTTCACTAAGGTAGTTGGAGCTTGTCTATGAAATCAGGCCACCACACAGTGTGGGATTCATGTACAAATTAAGGCTGGATTCACACTGCTGTTGCCCGCCGTACCGTAGCACGGCGGGCATACGGCAGCGCACGGGGAGAGGAGGAGGTGAGCACTGCTCCCACCACATCTCTCCATAGGGATCTATGGCACACAGCGCCATATGCCACGAAAAGGTAAGACATGCACCCTACCGCTCCCGTAGGGTGCCATGCGCCCATTGCGGTCTATGGGGTACGTATATCGGCCCTATATATACGTCCCCCATACGGCAGTGTGAATGTAGCCTAAGGTTGGGTATTTTGGGTCCTAAGGGTGTGTAACATACCTTTTTGGCTATAATGAGGTGCAGTGAGTTTACTTTACATTGAGTGTGGCTTTATCTGACTATAATAGCTCATCACACAGCTCTAATTTTCCTCCTTAAAGAGCCTCTATTAGATGGGAACAGAAGTATTTAGTAGTTCTTGTTGGGGGTGAGGGGCTCCTGTGTGTGTGTGGCCAGTTTCATAAGAAAGTGGGACATTATCATCAAGTCACATATTGAAACACAATGAAGTCTGGATGCAGGGTAGCAATATGATTTTCCTTACTTTAAATTGGGGTTGGCCTATCATTATAGGTAATAGTTTTGACATTCTATAACAACTTCCTTCTATTAAATGGTTTGCATTGATGATCTTGTAAATGAAGAGATTTCTGTTATGCAATTTTTTTTCATTTATTGGGAAAATCCAGTGACCCACCGTCAAACTCTAATGGTTATATAGGTGTCATCAGAATTTCACGTTGTCACCTAATGACAAGTTCCCAAAGACTTTTAATACTTATTCCCCATCTGCTTTTGCTGGCATGGAGCCAGTTGTACTTTTATGTGTTTTATGAGTGGGTGGAACCAATAATGTTATTGCTAAAGCAGATTGGGAATTGGTATTAACCATTGGGAGTCTCATTAGGTGAAAGTGTTTTGATCCTGATGACAGGCACTTTTTAAGCGTTTTTTTTTTTTTTAAATATACGTTTTTTTTTTTCTCCTGAGATACTCACTCATGTTGCCAGTTTCTATCTTCATTGATCATGTCTGAATGTCTGGCACGTGATCATTGAGACAAGAGATTGGCTCACACATCACATGCATTATGTACGTCACATGATGATTGGAGACTGCAGCGCTGACACTGGAATTGGAGGATCTGTCAGGAGAAGTAAGAATCTTATTTTTAAGATACCCTCTGGGTTTTCCGATAAAATGAAATGTTTCAAACTTTGTCTAAGCAGGTTTAGGGATCCTGACTTGCCAGTATCAAAAAAAGAAGTTCCATGAACCTTTACAAAACATAAGTTACTGGAGTTGAGCCTCATCAGGGACACATGCCGTGTAGAAGAAGCAGAGGGGGCAGTACAAGATCCAGGCTACAATCAGCTGTGAAATGTCTGTAAAGAAGCTTTATTGAAAATTCTTGTTCCCATTACAGCACAACATTTTGAAAATCCAATTGTCAATGTGACAAAAAAATTGTCCTAAACTACAATTATAAAATTTACCAGTTCTGACTTAAATACAAATTCAACTTAAGAACAAACCTAAAAAATCTATACTGTCCGTAACCTGTGGACTGCCTGTACTGTCAAATAGCTTATTGGCAATGGTGCCCATAGACCAACCCTCAGTGATTATATTATTTACCCGTCTTGTGTATCACATATCATAAAAATAAGGACTATGTATGGTTTTGTAATACATACAATAGCAATGCATAAACCAAACATTTTAAGTGGATACATTGTTTCTGCAGTGAATTGCTTCCCAGCAACAGGCTGCAAACTGAGATTCCAAGTCAGAACAAGCTTATCTGTTGCTAAGGGGAAGACAGAGTTATGTGATATATATGTGTAGGGCCATGTTAACTACCAAGGAAATCGGTGTACTGTAGAAATTGGTGTACTGTACAATGTATCCATTGGGCTTCATTCACCTCACAGATGGCAGTTCTGTCTATTCCACACCAATGGTCTGGTAAGTGCAGAAACCCTATTTGTGGTGGTTTTTTTCTTAGTTTATTTAACTAATTTACTTAAAAATATGGCATTTCTGCCATAAAGCATAACTACAGTCTACATGGGAATCCATGGGAGTTATCATTAGAACGGCTCCGCGTCTGCCTCTGGAGCTCCACTGCCCATCAGATTTATTAACCCCTTCCCGCCGCAGCCCTTTTTAGTTTTTGCGTTTTCATTTTTAACTTCCCACATTCAAAAATCTAACTTTTTTTATTTTTCCATGTACAGAGCTGTGTGGCGGCTTATTTTCTGCATAACAAATTGCACTTCAAAATGGTGGTATTTAATATTCCATGCCGTGTACTGGGAGGCGGGAAAAATTCCAAATGCAGTGAAATTGGTAAAAAAAAAAAAAAAAAACACATTTGTGCAGTTTTCTTGTGGGCTTGGATATTTTTTTTTTTTTTTAAATGGCAAAGTGCCATTTTCGACTTTAGGCACGATTTTCCGTTACGTGGTTAAACTCAGTGAAAAACCGTTATCATATATTGATCAGGCATTTTCGGACGTGGCGATACCTAATGTGTTTATGATTTTTACTGTTTATTTATATTTGTCAGTTCTAGGGAAAGGTTTTTTTTTTTTTTTTAACTTTTTTAATTTTTCTATTTTTCATTCTCCCTTGGGTACGTTAACCCTAGGGTGTCTGTACGATCCTATCATATACTGCCATACTACATTATGGCAGTATATGGGGATTTTACTTCTCATACATTACAATATGCTGATAGCACATTGTAATAAATGGGTGAACTCGAAGTAGCTTCGGGTCATCGCGAGACCCGATGCTACCATGGCGACGGATCACTGCTGCCCGATGACCTCACGGGGAGCGGCGATCCTCGGAAAGATGGCAGCGCGTGGGGCCGGCAGCTTTGCTGTCGGCGATCAGCAGGAAAACACCCGCGATTGGTGCAGCAAAGACTTACCAGCTATGGAGAGGACTCGGCCCGCGAGCCCTCTCCATGCACTGGGGCTCGGCATGTGACATACTAATACGTCACATGCCGGTAAGGGGTTAAAGTGACGTGGGCCCTTTAAATAAATCTCTCAGTAGTGCCCAGGATTTTATTTAAATAATCGAAAGTTTGATAAATACTTCAGGGAGTGCACAGCAATAATTTTTAAAAATTTTTATTTTTCTGCAATTTATTTAAAAAATAAAAAAAATCACAACTCATAATTTCGGCTTTGCACATTGTTAAACTAGTTCCATGTTTAAGCCACTAGTTTTAAGTAACCGGGAAATCCCAGTTGCAATTTTTTTTTTTTAAATGCCAAAATGTCCTGAACATCCTAAGATAAATGCCCTCTAATATGCTTATAAAGTGGCATACGTGGTGAACCCTCATCTGGAGTTATAGATGAGGGAAGTAGCCAAAACCTACCCCCGCACATCCCTTTTTGACAGCAAACCATGGCTTTCTTGGGCGAATTTGTGGCTTGTCAACAGTATTTCACCATCGGAGTCTGAGATATACGGTTGCACTACATTTGCATCCCTTATTTGCAGTGGGTTGCTAAGTAACAATCATATGACTTAATTGACTATTACCATCATGGTTATACCATTATTAACTATATGCCTAGTTTGCGGCCTTCCAAAAAAAACAAAAATCATAAGGCTAGTTAATGAAGTCCTATAATTGCTACCTACAAAGAAGGTCCTGAAATGTATTGGAACCCTGTGTTTTTTACAGCCACATTGACTTTGGACTGACTGAGCTTCTATACGGCCTAGAATAGGACCTTCCCGGAGACTTTCCTCAGGGTAACTAAGCTCAGACGGGGAGAGGAATCCTCGGTTGTGTGTATGTGATACAGCTGTAAGAAACTGAGCTTTTTCACTTGAGGGAATAAATTGTGCATGTGAAGCTGTCGACCAGTAAGTGGTCCAGAAAGTGTTACTTTTGGCCACAGGTTGACTCTTATATAATGTCAGGCTTCATTGACTAAATCGGTAGCTGGGAGCCTTAGTAAAATCAAACTTTACATAGTTTTCACTTTTTCAAAAATCACAAAAATATCTCATGGATCCATTTTTATTCCTAATCAGCTTTTTTCAAATTTCACCCCCTGCTCACTGAGCTGTCAGACTACTGTATATAGATACT
Source organism: Engystomops pustulosus (assembly GCF_040894005.1). Taxonomy (NCBI): domain Eukaryota; kingdom Metazoa; phylum Chordata; class Amphibia; order Anura; family Leptodactylidae; genus Engystomops; species Engystomops pustulosus. The sequence continues at coordinate 218,937,667 of NC_092412.1, forward strand.
TTCTGCAGAGGTGAAGGGCCAGTCATGTGTCACAGGAGGAAATTCCCCAGCCAGCAGCTTTGAGATCACGGCAAAATCATCAGACATTAGAACTGCTAATAAATGAGTCTCTTAATAACCAATAGCTGTGTAAGTCCTCATGTATTGACAATGGACTACAGATTTCTGCAAAGTTTGTGATGCTTCATGGTGCTTGATGTGCCTTGATGAATATGTCCCAAAAATGGCTTTTTAGCTTACTTTTTGCACTTATATTCAAGGTGCTCACTCTTTGAAACTTTTTTTTTATGGCTGGTGGGAGGGGATTGTTGTGTACACTGATGGCGTTATAAATCCCACCAGCAACAGATGCACCACATTTAGGCTTCACACATTTTGCCTGCAATAAGGCATGTGTTCTCAGTTGTTGTGATGCATTTGAAAAGAGGAGATTTGCCTTATTACATTACTGTTAACGTTGCATTTCCAAAACGAATGTTAATGTAATGTTAATGAATAGTTAACACATGTGTAAATGCAATGTTGACATCAATGTAATTGGGCAAATCTCAGCTGCTCTGAGGCATTTGGCAAACGCAGACAAAGCCGCACCCACCGGGGCGACCCGACCGCATCGGCATTTCTATGGAAACGCCTGCAATCGGGAACAAGCCACCGGTATTTAGCGTTAATTTAATGCAAAACACCGGCTGCTCGTTCCCGGTGGGTGCGGCTTCGTCTGCATTTGCAAACGCAGACAGAGCGGTACGTGTGGCACCAGCCTTAAGGTAAACCTATAAACACCAGTAAGCCTAGAAAAGCATCATACATATAAAGTAACATACACAAAAGGACACACAAAGCCTACTTGAAGGTTTTTATTTTATGAAGGGATTGAAGCAGATGAGAAGAGTTATACTGATTTGTTTGTGTTTAGCTTCTCCTACTCTGCACTATGCTGCTCGCATATTAGGGTGATGCCACGCATGGCGTTTTGAACCAGTTTTTGGTCCGTTTTTTTGTAGTCTGTCAAAAACCGCATGTGGTTTTTGAAAATTCTTCCGTTTTTGACCAGGTTTAATTAAGATCATTAAAAAAACTTTTTGACAGGTTTTACCAATTGACTGCTTAAAAACGGACCAAAAATGGGCTCAAAACGCCATGTGTTGCATTGCCTTTAGACTGTGGGGCCAAATTAGTTCAGAATAGCTGTGCACTACAACATGAAATCTACGTTAGCTAGGAACGGGAGATTTGGCGATCATTTACCAGAGCTTCTTGGTGCAATGATAATATGTTGGTAATGAAAGTGCAGAAGGTGGTCAAAGTTTTTGTTTAGTAAAGTGGCAAAATTTGTGAGGAGCATTCAAATCATAACAAATCAGGTTCCCAGATCTTAATTGGAGAGTTTCCCTGCTGTCGCACTTTCACGTCACACCCACATTCCTTTAGCCTCGAAGTTTTGGTTGCGGTCCATGATGCGGGCGCCATCTTAAAATGTATTCTCTGTTACAATGCCTTTAGGAAAATAAGACAAGTAAAATGACAGGATTTGATCTATCAGCTATGTTTACCTTAACACTGTCACCAATCAGTTTGTATTTTTATTTTACAGCGTTGTTGAATCTGAGCGTGCTGCCACACATTGCGTTCTTAGACTGTTTTAAAGCATGCGTTTTCAGTCCGTTTATTAAAAACAAAAAAGCCTGCCTTTGGCTGATTTGAACCTGTTTATCTATTTTTAGAAGTGTGGGCAGCTCTGAAGCCTATTAAAACCAGCCAAATGCATCCGTTTAACAGTCGATGGCTGCCCTTAGGCAACTTAAGGGTGATGCCACACATGACGTTTTTAGCATGCGTTTTCAGTCCCTTTAAAACCGCATCCGTTTTTTTACTGTTTACCATGCGTTTGGCTGCTTGCACCCTGTTTATCTATTAAGATAATTGGGGAAAAAAGGTAAAAAAAAACCCTGCTTTTTTAAATGGACTGAAAATGCATGCTAAAAAAGCCATGTGTGGCATCACCCTTAGGGTGAAGACACACGTGTATTTGGGCCGTTTTTAGTTAGTGCCTTTTCACATCGTTAAAAACGCGTGCGTTTTTGTCAGTTTTTTCCGAAATTGCGCAATTAAAAATGGACAAAACCGTATGCATTTTCCAAAAACTGATGCGTTTTTAAAAAAACGGATGCTTTTTTTTTTAACGCATGCGTTTTTAACGATGTGAAAACGGCCTAAAAACGCCACGTGTGTCTTCACCCTTAGGCTACATTCACACACATGTATGAGGGACGTACACTCACCGGCCACTTTATTAGGTACACCATGCTAGTAACGGGTTGGACCCCCTTTTGCCTTCAGAACTGCCTCAATTCTTCGTGGCATAGATTCAACAAGGTGCTAGAAGCATTCCTCAGAGATTTTGGTCCATATTGACATGATGGCATCACACAGTTGCCGCAGATTTGTCGGCTGCACATCCATGATGCGAATCTCCCGTTCCACCACATCCCAAAGATGCTCTATTGGATTGAGGTCTGGTGACTGTGGAGGCCATTTGAGTACAGTGAACTCATTGTCATGTTCAAGAAACCAGTCTGAGATGATTCCAGCTTTATGACATGGCGCATTATCCTGCTGAAAGTAGCCATCAGATGTTGGGTACATTGTGGTCATAAAGGGATGGACATGGTCAGCAACAATACTCAGTTAGGCTGTGGCGTTGCAACCATGCTCAATTGGTACCAAGGGGCCCAAAGAGTGCCAAGAAAATATTCCCCACACCATGACACCGCCACCACCAGCCTGAACCATTGATACAAGGCAGGATGGATCCATGCTTTCATGTTGTTGACGCAAAATTCTGACCCTACCATCCGAATGTCGCAGCAGAAATCGAGACTCATCAGACCAGGCAACGTTTTTCCAATCTTCTACTGTCCAATTTCAATGAGCTTGTGCAAATTGTAGCCTCAGTTTCCTGTTCTTAGCTGAAAGGAGTGGCACCCGGTGTGGTCTTCTGCTGCTGTAGCCCATCTGCCTCAAAATTCGATGTACTGTGCATTCAGAGATGCTCTTCTGCCTACCTTGGTTGTAACGGGTGGCGATTTGAGTCACTGTTGCCTTTCTATCAGCTCGAACCAGTCTGCCCATTCTCCTCTGGCATCAACAAGGCATTTCCGCCCACAGAACTGCCGCTTACTGGATGTTTTTTCTTTTTCGGACCATTCTCTGTAAACCCTAGAGATGGTTGTGCGTGAAAATCCCAGTAGATCAGCAGTTTCTGAAATACTCAGACCAGCCCTTCTGGCACCAACAACCATGCCACGTTCAAAGGCATCAAATCACCTTTCTTCCCCATACTGATGCTCGGTTTGAACTGCAGGAGATTGTCTTGACCATGTCTACATGCCTAAATGCACTGAGTTACCGCCATGTGATTGGCTGATTAGAAATTAAGTGTTAACGAGCAGTTGGACAGGTGTACCTAATAAAATGGCCGGTGAGTGTATATACGGCCTATATATGTCCCCCATATACTTCTATAGGCTCACGGCACCGTACGGTCCTATCTTTTCCCGTGTTGCGGAGCCGTGCGCCATATGTTCCTATGGAGAGGGGTGGGGGGTGAACAGCGCTCACCACCTCCTCTCCCCCGCGCTCTACCGTGTGCCCGCCGTGCTATGGTACGGTGCGCAACGGCAGTGTGCATGTAGCCTTAGGCTGCAGTCACACGTCGCGTTTGACACATGCGTTTCAAAACCGCATTACAACAGCTGCAGAGAGACTTGCCTAGTTAAGCAGCTGTTAACATTAACAGATGGTAAGATAAACTTAAAAGTAAAATAAAAAATATAAAAATAAAAGTAGCCAAACGCATGGTGAACATTAAAAAATGCATGCATTTTTAAACGGACTGAAAACGCATACTTTAAAACGGTCCAAGAACGAGAACGGTCCCCAAAGATTGGCTTCACAGCAAACACTTTGTGGGCAGGGAGAAAGACAAAAAAAAAATGGACACCTGGTTCTTGGTGCCCTTCTCTCTCATGTTACTTTCCATCATATTGGAACTGATGAGAATCCTGTGACTACTGCAGCCAATCACTTTTCACTTTCCTTTGTCACTTGATGAAGAACAGTAATGGTCGTACTACCTGTTGTAAACTTCACTCATTGCTATTCAAAAGACATAGTCTGAGGGTCGTGGCACACGTGGCGTTTTGAACCCGTTTTTAAGCAGTCCTTTAAACGCATGCGTTTATTTTTATTATCTTAATCAAGAATTGGAAAACGGTCAAAAAACCCATGTGTTTTTAAAGGCTGCTTAAAAACGGCCTAAAACGTGTTCAAAACGCCACGTGTGCCACCACCCTAGGAAGTAAATTCTAATGTCACACAGTGATAAACATTCAGTGCTGGAGGAAAGGCTGGCGTGCCATAAAATGCTGTTCAGGTAGAATTATTCTTAAGAGATATTTGCATACTTCAGGAAAATGTACTCATCCGGACGACACAGGAAAACTTTTGAGTATTGACTACCATTTTTAATTTTCCTTTAGTGAAAATATCTTGGCATCAGTTAAGTTGGCATCATGTTTTAACTTTTTATTTATTATTTTTGTTGTGTGAAGGCTGAACCTCGAACCGGTTTACGTTTGGTCACATCTGTCATATAGTTATGTTACTTTTAATCTGCTGGCCTCGAGTTCAGGATTGATCTCTGGGGGCTCCAGGCTCAGGCAGGTTATGCAGGCAAGGTGTCCCCAGCTTCTTTGGTGCAATGCACATATGCTGGAGGTTTAAAGGTAATAAAACTTGGTAAATTATTTCCGTTAGGGCTCATTCACATGGCCATCTGCAGGGCCGTACATGCGGCCGCAAATTTGCAGCCGCATGTACGTCCCCATAAATGGCAATAGCGGCGCAGATACGTGTCTGGCACCGATCCAGGCCGCACACCGCAAAAAGATAGAGCTTTCTCTATCTTTCGGCGTGTGTGCGGCCGTGCGCCGCTATTCTCTATGGAGGGAGGAGGGGTCACCTCCTCCTCCTCTCCAGCACACGGCGGGCATACCGCGTGTGAATGAACCCTTAAACCAAGAACTCTGAACAAGAGAACTTACAATAAATTGCCTTTATTGGTATACATTTTTACAGAGCCCCTTTGCACAATAGAACAGGTTACCTTAATGCACTTGTGTATGGAAAAGTTTAATGCTGAAAATACGTTTTATAAGGCCCCAGTAGGTAGTGGACATGCCTGAACATGTGCCTATCTGTTAAGAGACCTATCTGCTTCAAGATCTAGGGCTTTGTGGCAAAAATCCTGTACTGACCCCAATTGTCATCCCATTGTTTGTATTCTCTAGGCCTCATTCTAACCTGCCAAATACATGTGTGCAATAGAAACATCTAGAGACCCAAGTAGAAACATACAGTAGTAAGACTTGTTGGGTTTTGAACATTTGTCAGGATTGTTCTCTGATCAGCTTAATGTGACACAATTGTTATAGCTGTAAAGGTCTGATTATTTCGAATCTTAGGCCCCTTCACATGAACATATGGTTTTTCCAGTCCTGTATTTCAGTGCTGTATGAATCCGTGTATATGTGTAGTTTTTCATCTGTGCATGTATGTTACCATATCTGTATAAAATACAGTGGAATGGCTGACAGAATTCATACTATATCTCAGCATACGGGGCAGAACTGTATGCAAAACGTTTTCCATGTTACTGTAGAGTTCTATGGGGAATATGGGACAGATGCTGAGGAGAATAGGACATGCTCTATATTTTAAATGTCTCTTATACGGTACAGTGGACAATGCAGCCATGTAAATAGATAGCGGTATTGCCCATTGAAATGAAGGTGGCCATATGCTATCTGTATACATGGCACTTGGCGGTTTTCCTACATTCGTGTGAAAGAGGCCTTATTTGTTTGGTCAGTGGAGTTGTTGTGGGATTTCCTTCCACTACCAGTTTGACAATTTTTTTTTTTTTTTTTTTTTTTTTTTCTGGTCTGGTTTGCCTGTGTGTAGCGGCTACTTGTCAGCGTCCTCTTGTGTTTACTGGTTATATGTGAAGTCATTGCTCTGCAGCCTGATATTTAATGGGGAGATCTTGGCACCCGCTGCTGCTAGAGTTTCAATTGATAGAGGCCTAGTTTTTAGAAACAATTTTGGTGCCTTTTCTAAGGATTGTTTTACAATTGGTTAGGTTATTGCATTACTGCAGTCCTCGTTTGGCATCTATGTATGAAATGGTGTCCCTGTGCCTCCATCCAAGCATACCTTATGTAACAGCTGGGAGGCTGGAGAGCATTATGATGTCCTCCAGTAGAACAGGTTGTCCTCCCAAACAGTGGGAGCTCAGCTTTCTACACCAATATTACAAGACAGCTTTTTGGCCATTTATTCTTCTATCTGTCTTCAATGGGCTTTTCAAGGATTTCTGTAAAACCCCCTTGAGTTAGGGTAAGCAAAAAAGCTGGTTGCTGTGGGTCCTGTTACTATCGGTAGCTGTGGCCTTGGAGCTGCAATGCATTTGTGGCATTGAAACAGTTATGTCCCAAGTGCCACTGAGGCCACGGATGGGAAACTGCTTGACTTTCATGCTTTTTCTGTGGTCATGTCTCTTCACTCACCACCTGGATGCAGTTGTTGCCTCACATCAAATTAAAAAAAAAAAAAAAAACTGGTTATGGAGACACACAGGTCTTGCTGTGCAATGTAAATCTATCGGGCATATTCACATATGTTGGTATACCATGAAGAATAGATTACCTGTGCTTAGCATAGACTTACTGGTATTAATAAAAAAATAAAAAATAAAAAGCCCTTTGAATAATTATCAATGGACTGTCTTTATAGCCGCTAAATGTTTAGTTTTCTACATTTGTAATAGTAATGCATTTGACAAAACTCTGGAGGGAAGGGGCATGTATTGGGAGAGACTGCTCAGATGTGTGCCCGTCTTTATTTCATTTCGGCAAGGATTAGCGCTTTATTACATTTACGGTAGCACAGTTGCAACAACTTTGATATCCCCCTTCTAGGGACCTCTAGAGTTCACGATAATGGGGATCCCCTTCCCACTAACTGGATGAAGTGGCAGGTGGAGGGTGTATCCTGCCGCCCCATTCAGTACAAAGGGAGTGTCTACAGTTGCACAGCTTGGTTTTCTCCTTTGCTTTCATTCATTATTTATAAGATTGCTATCAAAGTTGGTACAATCCCTTTAAGGGTCTATTTACAAATGGTGATGTCTCAGTTTTGTCGTTTGTACAAAACCACTGCGTTTGGGAACCACTGGCTCGAATACCATACCATGTGTCAGATTGAGGTTTTTATTTCTTTCAATACTCATCTTGTAAAGGGGTTTTGGGTAGTCTTGGAATCTGAGGGTCTGATTTTTGACATCCATGTCATCCACGTGATCCACTTTGTTCCTAAATAGTATAACAGTCTAAATAGATAAAGCAATAATGTATGTGTTGTGGCAGAGACCTGCTGGGGAATATAGAATACAAGATAAGCAAGGAGAGCGAACCCTACTTGCCACTATTTATCCATAAACTTTTAGAAGACGGGCTTATTAGTTAGTTTTTCATAGATTCCTTTGATGATTTGATCGCTGTGGGTCCCGCACCAATGTTAGGGTGCTCTCCTGTTTTGTACATTTTCTAAATGTGATTTCAGTCTTTTAAAATGAAACAAGGATGTCGCAGTAAGGGTGAAGACACACATGGCGTTTTTGGGCCGTTTTTACTAAGTGCGTTTTCAGATCGTTAAAAACGCATGCGTTAAAAAACGCATCCGTTTTTCAAAAATGCATGCGTTTTTTGAAAACGCATGCGTTTTTGTCAGTTTTTCATTGCGCAATTTCGGAAAACGGACAAAAACGCATGCGTTTTCAAAAAACGCATGCGTTTTTAAAAAACGGATGCGTTTTTTAACGCATGCGTTTTTAACGATCTGAAAACGCAATTAGTAAAAACGGCCCAAAAACGCCATGTGTGTCTTCACCCTGAGGCTTCAGACACCTGGACATTGTTTCAACATTCATTTCTATAGGTGCATACACCTATAGTAATCCTGTGTATGAGCCAACTGCTGAACCACAAAAAAACAGAAGAGATCTTGTTCCTGCACTTGGAGCAATCTTTTCTATTGCACATGAGCAGGTCTGATGTTTGATTCCGTGATACACACATGCGTTTTTGTAAGTTACCATGAGATTGGCTGGTTTGAAGCAGTTTTTCTTCATTTCTATAAGTGGAAACAGCTGTGTTAACATTTTCAGAAGAAAAACTGCTTCAAGCCTGCCAAACGCCTGGTAACATGCAAAAAAGCATGAGTTACACTTTTTCCCCTCTGCTGTGGCAGTGGACCCTTACGTTGCCCTGAATATTCAGAAATAATATGCAGCAGATGGGCGGCAATGGGTGCGTGGTACGGAGCCGCCCACGTATCACCGTACCCGGGAAAAGATGGGACATGTCCTATCTATTCCCGTATTACGCCACAGTGCGCCATATATCTCTAAGGAGAGGGGCAGTTGCGAGCAGCGCCAACTCCCCCCTCCTCTCACGTGTGCCGACGTTTTACATGCTACAGCGCGGTGGGCACACGTTCATCTTAATGTAGTCTGTAAATCAAACGGTGGAGTGTCCAGTTTCACTGCCCATAGTCCCAGGAATGGGACTCCAAACTTCATAGTGATGTGATACAAGGAGTCCCCATTTCCCCCTCAACAACACCGAACTCTATATCACAACAGGGAAGGCATTACCCCGGCATGGGGCGCTCTGTGAAACCTAGGTGTATACCCTCGTAAATGGCATATCCACACTTGTTACAATTCACTTGTGACTAGCTGACGAGTCTGTTATCCCTTCCTATCTGTTCTGATAAAGAAGAACTTTGATCTTTTAGGGTGAGGCTATGTATATATGCATTTGTTCTGCAGGTGAAAGTTAGGTTTGTACTGTTAATTGGCGAGAAAACTATGTATAATTTATCCTTCATTTTTGTATTTATAACAAACGTGATGATGACAGGGATCATCCATGTCCCTGCTTGGAAATGCTGATCAGCTGGGATACTATTTCTTGTTTTTTTGTTGAGGTCTATCCACAGACAGCCAAATGCTGTTTGGTATAACTATTACTGTTGCATGCAATCTGCAAATTTCAAAGTGGATTAAGTCGAAACAATTTGTGTTCTAAATACCTTATCCAGATATTTAATCTGCACTGGTAACGCATTCTGTAAATATTCACTGCAGTTCTTAAATTTTGTAAGGAACCATGGTGAAGTGTGGCAAATCTTCTTGTATAGCATGCAGATATTCTTGTAGATTGGATGTTGAATTCATGAGGCAAAGGTGTCCCCCAGATGTGGTTTGTTTTTGCTGTGGATCTGGTGCTTCTATCTTTTTCACTGTGCTGCCCCTATGATGATGCAGCAGGGCAGCTGTGAAAAGGGGCTCAGATTTTTGTGGTAACATTTTTAGTATGTTGTGTGATGTTTTAGGCTTGTGACCTACCACACACTGGTTATCAGAGGCTCGAACAGCTTTTGAAGGTCATTTTGTTACCAGATTTTGTTACCCGTGCCATAGGTTAGCCATCACTGCTCTAGCCCATGTGTAATGTTATAGACGGCGTTAGTCATGTGATTGAGTCTGTGGCTCCAGATTTCGGTACCAGCCCTGTGTTGCTAGGTAATCCTTGTACATTGCAAATTTGATATAGCAAATTTAATTTTAACTGTACTCAGAATTTTCCCGGCCTGTAGTTTTTTTATTTTAATTTTTTTTTTTGCTTTCTGCCACGGTACTGCCAAATATCTACTGCTGATCTACTGACTCTTCTCACTGGATTTTTACATGAAATGAGTTAAGTATAGTGTTTTTAGCGGTGCAGTCAGAGGCCTCTATCACTTTTCTACAGTTCCTAGAAACCTGATGCTGGTGTCCTATTTAAGATGATGATCTCCTCTTTCAGAACCCATTAGGCTCACATTTCCAACTATGTCTTTAGCCGCCAGTATCTCTGGTTCTGTGCTTCACAAAGCGATAAGTCTTATGTGATTTCAAAGCTGAAATCCTTATCTTTAGTATTACCTACAGAGCTGGGTACTATAGAACAGAAGATTGAGGTTTCAGAAATGAAACTACCCCTGCAACTACCAAACTTGAATCTCATGTGAAAATGTGGTGGAAGGGTCCAGATTTTTGTGGAGATTTTTTACAGGTAAAAAACCGTGTGAGAGGGAATTCTAGAAAGTACATTTCACACCCTACCTGGGACGAGGGGGACTGGTGGTTTAGGGGGGTAAACCTGATGACATGTTCCCTTTTGTGGTAGAATAATCAATAAAAACATAAGGTGTTTGTTTCTTGTAGTAAATAGAAGATGCATTTAGCTGTTTCTCTTAAAGAGGACCTGTCACCCCGGAAAACCCAACCACCCAATGTGCCCACCATAATCCTCCCCCCAGCCCCTTTCTCCGCACTAACAGCGGCTGCAGCCTGGCTAACTCACATTGCCGGATGCAATGCTCCCGGCTTCTCCTACAATGTGACCGCTGGCGGCACACCCCCTTATGAATACCACCGACTGCCAGCACACCGGATACAGGATCCGACCTCTTATTTTGTAAACGGTCGGATCGGTTTAAATCTAATTACTACACATAAATTAAAAAAAAAAAAAAATGGCCAGGGAGAAGGGGAGGATTATGGGGGGCACATTTGGTGGGTGGGTTTTTGGGGGTCTTTAACATAGTTTCTTTATGACATTCATAAATAATTTCCAAAATGCAGCCTCTTCTACAGTAAAAGATTTAGCTGTGGGGTGTTCCCTAGTACTATTCCTCTTTGTGTTATCTCTGTGTCTTTCACATGCACTAGCCCGCTGCTCCCCTCTGATTCTACCTACTCCCCAGTGTTCCTGATTTACCGGGAGGGAGTGAGATCTATCACTATTTCTTATCTATGGTCGCTGCAATTTCCAGGCTCCTTGCATTAGAATGTTTGTTTTTGGGGGGGTTTTTTTAGGCCCTGTACTAGGCCTACCATAACATTTTTGTATGGCTACCACACTGCCCTATTGACCTCAGTGGGAAACACGGGCATTCATTTGAACATCCGCCATTCCCACAGCAGCGATTGTCAGTCATGCTACAATGTATAGAGCAGGTCCTGTATTTGGAATAATTTGTGGTGCATCTGAATGTCTTCCTGTTGAGAGGGGTGAGGAACACTCATCCCCCCTGCCTTCTCCACCCGGCCATGTGTTAAACCCAGGTTATGTCCTGGGCAATCACACGGCCGTGTGCATGGAGCCATAGAGAGACGTAACTTTTTTTTTTTTCCTTACCATTGTAGCAGTTTGTACATATACCTCAGATAAACAATTCTTTCATAATGCATTCGAAGGGGTGCAGGTCACAAACAGGGGAACATGAACCCTTGTTTGTGGCCCATTTGACATCAGGAGGTTAGTGCAGCTCACTACTGTTGTCCAGTTACTGCTGTGGGACTTGCTGCACAGTGTCGAAGCCCAATTTAACCAATTTTGTATTGGGAAATAATGGCACTGTTAGGTTTTGGGTTAAAGGACCACGATTGAGCCAATCATTGGCCTGAAAAACAGACTTTATCATTCGTTGTTCATGGCTGATTCCAGTTTTTTTGTTCCTATTAATGTGTATTATGCTATATATAGAACTTGTATATTCTGCTGAAAAATTGCTATTAGGCCTTATAAGTTAAAGGGGATTTCCAGGAATTCTTAAACCCCTTGGTCAGATGTGGAGACCCCCTCCCCTTTCCCCCACAAAACAATCCTCTGGTTCCCCTGGTTGATGCATCATGTGCTGGTTGTTGACTACTATGATATGGGAATCGGAATTGCCTATAGGAGATTAATACATAAAAAAGGGGGAGAAGCTTCATTATGATAAAAAGCAGAGATTCACTTTAAATGTTACATCTCCTAAGTAAATCAGGGGCTTTACACAGACCCCCCCCCCCCCAATCCCCAATTTTAGTTCTGCTCACAAGTCAGAAATGCCAAGTGCCACTCTCTATCTCCTTGATCTGCATTGCACGTAGAAGCGATTACTGGTGCTCGGCGTTTCACACAATGAGATGTAGGTATGCTCCTGAGATTGTGCTGACACAGGTCCTGAAATGTAAAGTGTCAGCAAAAACCTATTCAGATTCTGTTTGTGAATTTATATTTTATCCAACCGAAATAGGGACTCCCCTCATACATTATTTGATAGAGTGTAAACATTGGAAAGTTTGTCTGTATTTTGCCTCCTGAAATTCCTAAAGGCTCTGGAACCCCCTACTGATTACAAGAACAGGAGTTCCTTCTACCACATCTGAATGGAGATGCACAAAAACCTTACCACTTCATTGTATTTTTGTACACTGTTAAAATGTATATTAATTTTGAGCCAAAATGTTTAATTTTACTAAAAGCTTTTTTGTTTTCCAGGTGGAATGAACCTTCCGTGTTGAATGACTCGCATTTTCTTTGGAATTTCTCCTGCGGTTCCTTGTAGCTGAAGCCACTCTGTGGCCATATTCATTCTAGATCCGGAGTTCCTTAGGATCGGTGAACTCCTGAAGGTCTCCACCACTGAATAGTTTCTTGGACTTATTTCATCATGGTCCTGTCACAGAGGCAACGAGATGAGCTGTAAGTCACTTATAAAAAGCTTTAATCTGTGCACACACAACACACTTGACGATTACAAGGTTTACCATATAAAACATGTTGTTGGTTTGGTTTACAGACGTGTTATTTCCTTAGTACAAGTGCTTAGCTCTGGTGAGTGGCTAATAAATGTACAGGAATGTCCCACCTCTGTTCAGCCCTGCCCATGGCCTTCAGCTGAGTCTGGGTGTAGTAGACTGGATACAGAAATCAAACAGGCCAGACAGGTTTACTTTGTTAAAGTGCAGATTATGCAATTCAATTAATTAAAACAAATTCTTCCTACTAAGAACAACCCCAAAATATCAGCTAAAGACACTCCTATAGACATGAGTGGAGAGTGGGTGCAATCATTTCACATAGGTAGGGTGCTAGCAGGTGATCAGAGGACCCCTATTCTTGGGATCGATCATTTATTTATGCCAAGTCCTTCCCCACATTTTTGAAAATACATTTGTCACAGGCACTTTTTTTTTTTTTAAACCTGAGATGACGTATACATTCTTCAGTCTAGTTTTTTTGCAACCGCAAAAACAGCTGTGTGCCATATTGCCCGTATGCCACTGTAAATGAGCTCTGGCCTGCTCTGAAAGAGGGGCACCTGTGGCCCCTCTCCATAGAAATGCACAGCATACGGGCTTGGCACACAGGAAAATATAGGACATGTCCCATCTTTTTCCCGTGTATGGAGTGGTACGGTGCCGCACGTATGCAGCACTGTATCTCTCGTTGCGACCATTGCTGTCTATTGGGGACATGCGTATATACGTCCCCCATACGGTCATGTGAATGTAGCCTTAGTTGAAGTTTGCACCACATATATTACTGAGCTGAGCCACTATTCGGTCATAACAGCATGAAGCAAAGTGCAGCAAAAAAAGGTGCAAACGTGTCACTTCCTTAAAAGTGACCAGAATTTCTAAGGGCGTGCAACACTATTGTATTATCTGGTGCAAACTACATATTAGTGAGGCAAACTAGGCAGATTGCACCAGTTTTTTCTTACAACTGGCCCAATGTGTTGTAGTATAGAGCAGAGACATTAAAGGAATAAGGTAGATCCGGTGGCAGGTTCCTGTAATGTAATCTTGTCTGAGCCTTGTTTGATTAAAACCTTTTATGCCCCTTATCCTAAAAATTTTATTTAAGGTGTATTCAAATTTTCTTAAGAGGCCACTGTGCCTCATTGGCCTCTTTTGATCCCTTCTACCCTCCTGTCTTCAGCTTGCTGCAGCTCCGTGCACTCTAAAATCCCAGAGTAATAATATTATTTCTTTATGATTATGCAGTGCTACAGTTTGCCAAATTGGTCTCTTTACCCAATAAGGCTCTCAATCTAATCAACCTACCAGTATGTTTTGGAGTGTGGGAGGAAACCGGAAGACCCGGAGGTAACCCATGCTAACACGGAGAGAACATACAAGCTCTTTGCAGATGTTGACCCTGGGACATGAACCCAGGTCTCCAGTGCTGCAAGGCTGTAATGCTAACCACTAAGCCACCGTGCCACCCAACTGCGCAATCTTGAAGAGAAGTCATATTGTGTAGAGGTCAGTCTGTAAGTTGTCTCCTTAAATGGGTTTTTCCAATGAATCAAGTTAGGCCCCATACACAGGATAGGGCCTAACTTGCTGAACAGTGGGGGTCTAGGGAAATTGTACCCCCACAGATCATGAAAACAAGGGGTCCGATGGGGTCCTAGTTACCTCAGTTGGACCCCTTATCCATCCGGGAGAGTAATGGAGCAGACAGCCGTGCATGACCGTTCTGCTCCATTCATCTCTATGGAGCTGACAGAGATCCTTGCGCGGTGCTCTACAAGTTAATTCTGCTTTATTGAGGCCGCCTCTACCAAGTCAAAGGATGCGAACATTGAATCTATATAGATTTTAAAAACAATACAACTTTCTTTCCTCAAAAACTAAAGATAATCGTGTTTGAAGTTGCACTCTTATTCTACCTTCTAAAAGTGACTTTTCTAGGTAATTTACAAAGTCCCTTTTTAAAGGGGATGCTTCATGAGGTGGGTTTGTAGTTAAAACCAGCCCCTATTTAGGAAATTCTTTAACTTAAAGGGGTATTCCAGGAATCGGCATAATTCATATACAAATGGGTACTCAAAATATAAGCCAATGTGTAGTTAGTTGTTATTTAAAATTTTCCTTCCCTTAGTAGAAAATGCTGATGACATAGACTGTAATGAAGAATTAAAATGCTACTGGCCCTTTAATCAGTCCGTTAATTTCCTCCGCGCCGTCCGTTGCAGAGCGGACACAGGAAAGAAGATGGCCGCTGGTCACATGTCCACATCACATGTCCTGCACCTGCCTGGGCAGGTCATGTGATCATCACTAAATTTGGCTGTAGTCGGTTGGTTGCAGTGCATCCAGTATGGCCAGTGTTGGGGTGATGGCAGTTACACATCATTACTATGGTAGCAGAGCAAGAAAACCTGTTACATCATCACTGGGAGCAGAGCATAAGAGGGAGGAGGAGTTACTGAGAACTAAAGGATCATGGGACTTGTAGTTTCCAGTGGCAGCCATCTTGGTGATAACTCCACCTACTTTAGAGAGGCCATAAATTTTTTAAATCATAAAATCAAACTATTTAAGCTCTTTTTTTGTGACCAATGACATTGAATATTGTTGTATTCATTTATATATATCATCATGGTTTTTGTGTCAGACGTTCATATTCCCGGAATACCCCTTTAAGAAAATTAATCGTGTAAACTACCAAAGGCAAAGGTATCTGCTGGCATTCTGTCTGTCTAGCTCCACTTCAGTAAGGGTTAGTTTACATCAGAATTCTTATTTCCACAATGGATCACAAGCATAATGGATCCGTTAAAATTCCCATGGACCTCAGTGGATATTTATTTAAATTGCGTTACTGGTTTTGTGACATGCGGTTCAGATTAGGACATGCAATTCTTAACGAAACAGTCACACAGTCCACGTGCATTGGTCCATTTAGTGCAATTTGTTTATGGCAAGTTAAAAAAAAACGGAGGGCACATGAGTTCGTGTCGTGGCAGGAGTTTAGTGCTTTGAGCTCCATACATTTAGTGAGATGGACAGATTGCTACAAAAACAGTGGGTGCACACGAGCTCTGCTGCTTTATGCTGGTCTTCCTCTTGCTGGACAAGGATTGCTTTATGGACTACATTTTCTATGTGCGTGTGTAACCTATAGATTAGTTGTGTGATGACTGCTTTATTTAGGTTGTTTTTTTTTTCTCTATGTAATTTGAAGTCCACTCCCTGAAAGAAGTCTTAGGGATGGGGAAGACCTTTGACATTTATCGGAACTCTTATTCCTGTAAGGAGGGGGGGGGGGGGGCAAAAGGGAATCTGAAGGCCTAATGTCAGAAAGTCTTCCATTCAGGGCAATAAAATCTCTCCTTTCAACCTCTTGATCTAATGAAACGTCATCTCCAGCCTTTGACTACCAACATGTTGTTTTCTTACTATATGTAATGTATTGACCATCTGTGGTATGAGGTATTTCTATATGTGTGTGTAACAATGGTTGTATATTGAGGTGGGCTTCTTTTCCAGTGGTTGTGGGGTTGTAGTTGATGTAAAGCACAGAGTCATGCGCTGTCACTGGAGACCATTAACATCTGGTATTGATTTTGGCTCCGATTTGTAATGCGCTTTTGCCATGTGAGCAGCACAGAAGAGATGAATGTGCTTTGTATAGACGCAGCTTCTCTGTGTGACAGTTCCAGGATTTTTACCTCTACCTGACCTTGTGTGCCCTCTGCCATTAGTGGTTTTATCCATCTGTTACCAGCAATAGACATGGATTAGGTTTAGTACTTGAAATGAAACCTTATTTCTCTAGTCCTTATTTTTGTTTTAGCAATTGTTCTTCTTTTTGTTATGTAAATATAATAAGTGAATAAAAGTACGGTAATATAAAAATATTTTTAGGCCCTCAGTGATCTATCCGCAGATCCCTACTACCTGGGCTTCTACTGCATACCACATCTGTGTATTCTGATACAAAGAAAGGTCACACTTGGCCAATCCCTTTCCTGTGTGTCTGGAGAGTGCAGCAGGACCCAGGCAGACAAGAAATCCTCATCTTTACAGCTGGAAGTGCTTTTGTTTGGTTTTTTCTTTGTAATTCTCCTTGGAAGAAGTAAATGTGTATTGCTCCTAATGTTAACTGTGTAAACTGTATGTCAGTTCACTGCTTGTGCATTAACCCCTTCAGGCCCTGGCCTATTTTGGCCTCTAGGGCCCATTTTTCAAATCTGCTCTGTGACCTTTAACATATTTGGGGGATTTTGAGATGGCTTTCTCATGATGCTTTGTACATATCATTAGTTTAAAAATTTAGATAATCTCCCCCCCCCCCCCTTTTTTTTTTTTAACAAAAAAAAAAACCTTTGGCAAAAATGTAGCTCTTAATTCTTCTTTTGTAGCGGTAGCCATAGCACCCAAATGAATTCATAACTTGCATTTTCCTAAATGTCTTTCTGTTGGCATGTTTTTTTTTAATGATTCCACTTATTTTTATAGAATATTATGAGGCATAGAATTTGGGGGCCTTTTTTCAAATTTTTTGGGAAATCGCCAAAACCCGTATTTAGATGGACCAACTTTCAATTGACTGTGAGAGGCCCGAAATAATAGCTAAACTCGTAAAATTGCCCCATTATGTAAACTACACCCCTCAACGTATGAAAAAGTACCAAGTATGTTTACCCTTTTAGGTGTTTTTAAAGTAGTTTAAACAAAATAGAAGTGCAGTGTACAAATTGTACAATATTTTTGGAGAATATGTTTTTGGCAGAAAATTGTCAAAGTTACCCAATTTCTCCTGAGTGTACCGATCGATACCCCATATGTGGTGTCAGGCCGCACAAAGAATCTAGAGCAGATTTGAATTGTCAAAGTTAATTCTTTGTTGGTGGAGTAAATGAAGATCATCAATTTTCAGTAAGATTATTTTTTTTTTTTGGGCTCTTCACCAAACCATACAAATGTTGTTTTTCTTCTATGGGTTGCCATGATTGCAAAAATAACTAATTTTATGTGATTTTTATTTTTTTTCTCCAATTTTACTGAATAAAAACTAATTTGGAGAAAATCGTGTTAATTTTTGCATCACCATCTTTTCAAATGCATAACTTGTTTTATTTTTTCGACTGACAAATTAGGGGCTTATTTTTTTGCAAGCTGATTTTTTTTTTGTCTTTTTTTGGAACTTTTTTTGTGGAAGTCTAATAATTATTCTGTATTATTATACAGACTCTTGTGAACGCAACAATACCAAATGTGTTTTTTTTTTGTGGTTTTTATACTTTCAGGAATCGGCATAATTCATATACAAATGGGTCCTTGAAATATAAAATTAAGCTATTTAATCTTCGCTTTGTGACTAATGACATTGAGTTTTGTTTTATTCATTTATTTATAGCATTATGGGTTTTTGTATCAGATGTTCATATTCCTGGAACACCCCTTCAAGTGTTTGTATGGGGAAGTGACATTTTAGGGACTTGTGTTTTACTTTTTTTTTTTGGGGGGGGGGATTTTTAATGTTTTAATCTCAAGTGCAATACACTTTTCTACAATACTAATGTATTGTGCAGTGTAAATTGTAAGCTGTCTGCACATGCGTGAGCCAGACAGTCAGACCCAGAAGGGGTCTGACTCCAGAAGAAAACGGGCAGCAGCGGTGCTGCCCAGAAGACGATGGGATCCCTAGAGTGAATATCCATGCACGCCACGGTCATATTTAATTTTGCCATGTAAGGGGTTAAGCCGGCTCTGATTACAGGTGTTATAGCTTGGTGTCGGACACACGCTACTTCTGGTGCCAGCTCTGTTTGTGAACCGGTGCCAGAATCTGGATGTAAAAGTATCTCCCTGCAAGGATGTACTAATAGGTTCTAGTGTGTTTAGGGTTAATATATTTGACGCATTATTGATTTCGGGAGTCAAAATAAGTTTGACGTGTGGTCATAGCATACCCGTACTCCTTGAGCAACTCCAATTCACAAGTATAGGGCGGCTCGCTATCATCAATGATGGGAGGCTCGCTTCTTATGGCCAAAGATTGAACATGGCTCGGAACGGTGAGCACTCGTTATGTAAACTTTACAGAACTCGGGAAACTTAGCAGTCTTTGGGGGTCATATATGTGTGTGTCCCTGACGGTCGTGTGATTGCACCATTAGTGTATATGTCCTAATCAGTTAGGTTTGGGGTATTTGCAATGAATTGCAAAACAATTGTTTACAGGGAATCTATCGTCCCTTGTTGACCATTTTAAAATGTGTGAGATCTCTTCAATGAACACTGTGCAGCCTCTCCCCCTGAGTAACTGCTGTAGTATTTTAACAGAAGCTGCTACAGCAGCAGGGAGGGGCTGTGTGCAGTGCAGTGAATAGATCTCACACAGCAGTGCACCAGTGTCTTCTATATCCAGAGTTCTGCTATTAACATGCACAGATACAGAGGGCCAATATCGTACACGAACTGCAGCTTTGTCAAACACTTGAGAGTCCCTTTAAGATTCAGTAGCATTTAAGGTTTGGTCATCTGGGATGTGTGGAATTGTCATTTTATGTCATTGACAGTGTTGAAAATTCAGCAGTGCCCAAAAGTGTTCAGAATTGGTATAGCTTTCATCTGCTGATAAGCCGCTGCTCTGACCTTTTGTATGGCACAGTCTTCACTGGCAGCAGAGATCAAGTTGTGGCAAACTGTACGGGGACAGTACATTCGTCTTTCTTGTAGAAATAACTAATTTTAAGGTTTAAAAAAAACAATAAAAAAAAAAAACACCCCAAATTTGTTTCATAGTTGACTATTGTTGATTCGGTTGTATAACCTTGTTGTTTAATGAATGTTGGAGAGCTTATGAATGTACTGTGCATTCACTACACTTAGAAAGTTGTATAAAGCTTCTTAGTTTTTCTTGGCTTTTTTTTTTTTTTTTTAGCTAATCTTTTGACTAATGTCTAGAGGCGAGTGTTGGGTTACATAACAGTTGTGTTGTCCTGCATTTAATAGTGTTTTTATTCCTAGAAACTTTTGTTGTGATTTGTATCGCCTCTGTCTTTGGTTTTTCCATGTATGTAGGTAAAACTCTGCCCATGTTGGCCTTGAATCTTCTGTCTGGATCATTTAGGTGCAGTTTTGTTAAAGCAGTTCACTTGTACAAACCATCTTTTCTTAGTCCTTGTATGAGTGCCTTAAGGTTGCTCAGAAGAGAATTGTGTAAAATATTAATGTAGATATATTAATGTTTTGCGGCTAGAAATGGTTGCCTTACAGTGGATGACAAAACTTTTGGAAAATTTCCAGTGAATGTAAGCCTTTGGGTATGTGTGGCTGACACCTGAGAATATTTTAAGACGCCTATAGTAAATTTAGTAGTGTAAATATCCACTTGTGCGCACCATATGCAGGTTATTTCATCTTCTATGTGGAAGTTTCAGATTTTTTTTCCATGGTTTGCATGTCATGCATCATAATTTACAATGGATGTGTTGAGAGGACTGGTTTTGTGCCGGACAGGACCCTAATAGGGCATCCACTGGCATTAAAGTAGTTGGTGTTGTTCACATGTACATAATGGCACTTTATGTTTAGGAGGGGATCTAGGTGACTCTGCCTGTGGTTTAAAGGGAACCTACCACCACGAATCTACCTATAAAGGTAGATCGGGTGGTAGGTGGATGTATGGGACGTGAGGATAGCCCTTTTTAGAGCTAATCCTCACGTCCCCGCTAGCCTAGCATAAACTTTATTGACCGAATATGTTAATTTAATTAAGCGGCTACCGGGGCGTGGAGTAGCCGGACACGAGGCTACACGGCGCGGCTACTCCACGCCCCAGTAGCTGCTTTCCCCCGCCTACCCTGTGATCTTCGGCGCGCAGCTCCTGGCAGCTGCGCGCCCTCGTCCAAGAAGCCGGAGTTCTGCGCATGCGCAGTAACTCCGGCCAAGATGCGCGATCTCGGGAACGAGGCCGGAGTTACTGCGCATGCGCAGAACTCCGGCTTCTCGGACGAGGGCGCGCAGCTGCCAGGAGCTGCGCGCCGAAGATCACAGGGTAGGCGGG
This sequence comes from Engystomops pustulosus, assembly GCF_040894005.1. Classification (NCBI taxonomy): domain Eukaryota; kingdom Metazoa; phylum Chordata; class Amphibia; order Anura; family Leptodactylidae; genus Engystomops; species Engystomops pustulosus. The sequence goes on from NC_092412.1 coordinate 218,958,477, forward strand.
GGAAAGCAGCTACTGGGGCGTGGAGTAGCCGCGCCGTGTAGCCTCGTGTCCGGCTACTCCACGCCCCGGTAGCCGCTTAATTAAATTAACATATTTGGTCAATAAAGTTTATGCTAGGCTAGCGGGGACGTGAGGATTAGCTCTAAAAAGGGCTATCCTCACGTCCCATACATCCACCTACCACCCGATCTACCTTTATAGGTAGATTCGTGGTGGTAGGTGCCCTTTAAAAGTGGTTGGCTAATTTTAAAGAGCCTAAAGATATTCTTAAAGCTGTAATGGATTTGGGGGAGCTTTTTACACTTCTAACTTTTTGTGTATTTATTTTTCAGAAATCGAGCTATAGCAGACTATCTTCGGTCCAATGGCTACGAAGAGGCATACTCTGTTTTTAAGAAGGAGGCAGAGCTAGATATGGTAAGAACCGCTAGTTTTTTTAAAAAAAAAAATGTATTTATTTTAGTTCCCAGCTTCCGCCAACAGCTCACTTTTGATGGTGAGACCTTAGGGAGAAGGTAGAAGTGTGTTTTAATCGCTTCTGTTTTCTACTTCACCACAACGCAGTATTCACTAAATACAGAAGCTGGCACTGCTGTCGGTGGTATAGACTCGGCAGGTCATGTGACTGCCGGCTCTGAGAGAGTTGAGCAGAGGTGGTGGGTCTAATCAGTCCCAATAAAGCTCTACCCCTGACATTTACCCCCACAGGGGTCTTTTTAATGACTTCTTGGGGGCGTATAAAGTAAAAAAACACTAACAATGAAGAATAGTAATAAATTTCTAGAAATCTTCAGGTATATTTCCCAATAAAATGAAGAAATTTCCCTGATACACTATAGAAACATCAGCATTGTCGCCTCATTTACCTGAAACTGTACATATTATATATCAAATGGGCTGTCGCACACTAGAGATTTCATTTATAATGGTCATTTTGAGTTAATTTTAAAATTAACCACTAAATATATACCATACATTACAAAAGTCTCCCTTTCTATGGGGCACATGTATCATAGTTTTTCAGCTGCCACTATTTCAGGGTTCCTGAAGTTGGCCTACTATCACCAGATAAAAGATTGTAAACCAAGCATACAGACATACTGGTGTGCTCCCCTTGTAGCAGGATCTGCTGTTCTTTTAGCTTTAGCTTATGCCCTTGTTTTTAAGAAAAAATGGCTTTCAAATTTATGCAAAAGAAGCCTGAGGGGCTCCGGGCTTTATTAACTTCTATGGATCCTGGAGCCCCTCAGGCTCCTTCACATAATTGTAAAAGCCTTTTTGTAAAAACCAGAGCATAACAAGCTTAAAGAACAGTAGATCCTGGCAGTGGCCACACACCAGTATGTCTATTTGGTTTACAATCCTTGATCTAGTGATAGATGTCCTTTTAATCATGTGTCATTTCAGTCTCACTAAATAGTAGCCCTTAAAAGAAAGCCCAGATCTAGCATGCTCTGTTTTAGGCCTAGTGCAAGAATTGGACAATTTGAGTCCAAAAGTCTCACAAGTTAAACAAACATCTGGGCTACAAAGATAAATAAGGCGCATTGTAAGAAATCCTTCAGGCAGCTAACTTTGGTACGCTGCCTGATTCTGCACCTAAAAAGTCTTAAACTGCGAAATGTCTCACATAAAGTTGCACAAATGTTGGTTAAAAAAAATCTGTCCCTAATCATGTGATATCACACAGGTGACATCACATAAGGGATAGATTCTCATTCATAGGAAGTAAATAATGAATAATTAAATTGGTCCACTCTTTAAAGGTGCACCTGAAATCTGTTCAAGTAAAATTCGTCAATAGACGCTCTTTCCCTTCCCATTGTGCTACCCATACAGAAGTTTGTGATCACGTGTGGGTTATTACTGTTTTCTAGAGAAACTGGGTAACAAACTATGGGGTGAGTTTTCTTCTTTAAAGAGAACCCGTCAGGCAAAATAACCCCCCTAAACTAAATATATTTTCATAAACTGCCATTAGAAAGTATTGCCTCTATCCCTTCATTGTCCCTCTACATGCCTGTAAACCTAAGCAATGAGGTCCTAAAGCTGTATGCAAATGACCTGTGAAATGTCCAATGAGTCATTAGCATATTCAAGCTGTCCAGCTTATTCATGAGTGGGAGGCACAGCCACACCCCCAGTGCATGACTGACAGCCTGTATAATGATGTGCTTCCTGGTGCTGGCGCCCCCTGCAGCCTGTGTGTGTGTATGGGAGAGATACAGCAGCTCCAGGCAGCCGTGTTATAGCAGAACATGTCAGGTACTTGTGTAGCTGATGTCTGTGTCTCACACGTGTGTATTAGGAAGAAGAGCATGTCAGCAGATGCAGCACACACACTAGCCATGCTTTACTATACATTACACACAGACATGAGCAGGGAGAGGGGAGGGGTAACAGTGGTGACATCACTGCCTCTGACCATGTGACCAGCCTCATTTACATAATAAAGACTAGATGATTTTATAATGATAAATGTATGAAATAACTAGATCAGTGATGGCTAACCTATGACACGCGTAGCCATTTTCACTGACACGCGGCTGCCTGAGAGTTAAGTTTCATCCTACATGACCAGGTGCAGTAGCCGGGAGGCTGAGAGATTGCATTGAGCTCCCAGCACTCCCCCCTACTCCTCCTCCCCCGGGCCGGCCCCTCCCCATGTGTGAGCTGTGCCTAGTGTCTCCAGTCAGCACAGGTATCAGCACAGGGCACAGCAGGAGTGGTGGGGGGAGGATGGCAGCACAGTCAGAGGCCACATCGCTGCTGCCCTGTGTGATGTCCCAGCAGCTGCCACCTCTACACTGACCATCTCCACAGCAGGGACCAGGGAGGACAACCACTCTCATCATACAGTAAGTAAGGTCAGTGCACAGTATGATAGAAGACAGTCATCAGGGCTTGTGTGTCAGTTTTGTGACGTACAAGCCCTGAAATAATCACAACACCTTGCAAATCGCCAGACATCGCGATTATTTTGCTCCTCACGCCTTCTCCATGCCAAGAAGGCATGAAGGAGATGCGGACAGCGGCGCCTGCGTCCTCACTATAACCTGTGAACTTTCATGACAGAAAGTTCACAGGTTACTAAGCATTTCCACACCTGTCTGATTGTAACCGATCTATTACAATGTGCGAATTGCATATAATAATAGATGATGTGGAAAATCCCCATATACTGGAATACTGTAGTATGGCAGTACATGGTTGGATAAATCAGACAGCCTAGGGTTAAAGTACCCTAGAAGTTAAATAATTATACATATTTGTTATTTAAATGATAAATTTTCATAAAATTATGTTTTTTTGTCAAGGTGACACACCACCCGAGTTATGCTCGTTTTTTTGGCAAATTTTGACACACCAAGCTCAAAAGGTTGCCCATCACTGAACTAGATAAAGGCTGGGATGGATCCTTGTGAGCTGCTCCAACAGGTAGTAGTGACAGGACTTCTAGACAGAGACTTGATGACAGGTGTCCTTTAACCCCTTCTAAAAATTAATATTTGGGGATAAAAGCTAATTTTTTTTTTTTTTTTTTTTGCTCCATGCCTCCTTCCGTTCTGCGCTTTACTAAAGTAGTTTACGTTGACATGTGGGGTATTGCCCTAATCGTAAGAAATGGCACAAAAAAGTCTGAGATGTGTTTTTGTTATTTGAGCCTTCATTAACCCCTTAAGGACGCAGGGTTTTTCGGCTCATTTCTCACTCTCCAACTTCAAAAATCCATAACTTTTTTTCATTTTTACGTGTACAGACCTGTATGAGGGCTTATTTTGTGCGTAACAAATTTTACTTTCCCGTAATGTTATTTATTTTAACATGGCGTGTACTGCGAAGCTGAAAAAAAAATTCCAAATGTGGAAAAATTGAAAAAAAAAACGCACGTGCTTCACATTCTTGTGGGCTCAGTTTTTACGACTTTCACTCTTCGCTCCAAATAACACGCCTACTTTATTCTTTGGTCCGGTGCGATCGTGGTGATACCAAATTTATATAGGTTTTATTGTGTTTTAATACATTTTCAAACATTAAACGAATGTGTACAAAAAAGAAAAAAATTTTTTTGCAATATTCTGACGCTAATAACTTTTTCATACTTTGGCGCACGGAGATGTGTGAGCGGTCATTTTTTGCGAAATGAGGCGACGTTTTCATTGCTATCATTTTGAGGTCTGTGCAACGTTTTGATCATTTTTTATTTAATTTTTTATGTTATGTAAAAAGGTGTAAAAGTCGCATTTCGGACATTTGGGCGCCATTTCCCGCCTGTTTGCAGGTCATACATTACAATGAACCACTGGCTCATTGTAACGAACCTGCATAAGCCATGTAGCCTCGTGTCAAAAGAAGACCCGAGGCTACCATGGTAACCGATCGCCGCCCCCCGATGGCGTTCGGGGGCGTGGCGATCGTAAAAAAGATAGCGCCGCCCGCGCGCCGCAGTCTTTTAAACGCCGCCGCCAAGCACCGACAGCGGTTATTAGCGGTGGGGGTTTTCTGCAAAATGCAAAAACCCCACCTTTGTATGAAGAGGACTCAGCCCGTGAGCCCTCTTCATACATCCCTTATACCTCTGCGCCGTAGAGCTACGGCGCAGAGCGTTAAGGGGTTAATGTGTAAATTTTAGGACTAATTACAGCCTCAGCACCTCTGCGCTGTACATGTATGGTTCAGAGCATGAAGGGGTGAACAAGCTTACCAAAGGCTATTTTGAATGGTTTGAGGGGTTCAGTTTTAAAAATGGGGCAATTTGTGGGGAGTTTCTAATTAATAGAACTTTGAAAAACCTTAAGATTAAAAAAAATTATCTGAAATTTATTTAAAGATTTGAAAAATCGTTGCTCAAACTGTAAGCCCCCTAATGTTCGTTTTTTTTTTTTTTTTTTTTTTTTTGTTGCTACCTGCAGCCACGGGGCAGGTTCTTATGCGCCACGTGATCATTTCATGTAGCAGTTGTGTCAGTAAGAGGTTAGAGAGGTCTCCTCAATCAGTAACATAATTTAGATCTCACCTTAAATCCTAAATCTCACTCAATGTGTTTCCTCTTTCTTCAGAATGAAGAGTTAGATAAGAAGTATGCCGGCCTACTGGAGAAGAAATGGACATCGGTTATCAGATTACAAAAGAAGGTAACATTAGACAAGTGTGAAAGTGTCTTACTAGTAAGAGAAACCAGTTGAAACCGGTGTAAGTGCAATATGGGTAACCCTGTAAGGGTCTTGTACTTGCCTTAGTATTGTTAATGCCCAGCTGATAACATATATGTTTGTGTTGTATTGCTCAGTGAGCTTCTCATGTCAGATCAACCTGGGGTCCTGGTAAATCTAAAAATTCTTCATGCCGAAGGTACATAGATGTGGAAAATTGGTTTGTGTTATGTAGATGTCACATGTTCCCTGACTGACCGATTCCTTATATTGGAAGGTGTAGTTTGGAAATTGTGAAATAAACATACAATCCAATTGGATCTTTATGCCAAAAACCCGATAAGCATATTATGAGAAGCTGTGTAACCTAACATCAGTGGCCTTCCTCTGTTTTGTTAATGTATTCGGTTACATAGAAATAATACCTGTGTGATCACTTTTGAGGTTTAGTTTTCTCTTAAAGGCAGATAAGATGGGTCAACTTTTGTTTTTATTCTAGTTTAATTTTAGGTTGAGGAATATGTGACTATATAGTTACTTAGAAAGGTGATACTTTACATTTCTACTTTCACAACAAGCAAAGTATAGCTTTAGTGATTTTCCACCTCTACGTATGGCGTTGCCTTACTGTATTGGCTGGGAAAGAAATATTCCCTGCTGTTCGCTCTCCTCCCACTGGCGCTTGTGCCAAGTCCTTTTACTTTGCTATTTGTTCCATAAAACCTCTGCAAAGTGGATTGACTGTGCGGGCGCAGACTTCCCGTGTTTATATTGCATTTTAATGTCTTGGCTGATACAATGTGATTCGAATTTCTACCGAACTTAGGATAGGGTTATCACATCCCCGAAACATCACAAGAGTCAAATATTTAATATGTTATTGAAATTGCCTAAAGCAGGTTTAATAAAGTAATGTTCTGTTCAACTTGGATTTCTTTTGCCCCTATAGGTAATGGAATTAGAATCGAAGCTGAATGAAGCAAAAGAAGAGTTTACATCCGGAGGACCAATCGGTCAAAAAAGAGACCCCAAAGAATGGATACCACGCCCTCCTGAAAAATATGCACTTAGTGGTCATCGAAGTCCGGTCACCCGTGTCATTTTCCATCCAGTGTTTAGTGTTATGGTCACCGCTTCAGAGGATGCAACAATTAAGGTATTCACTCTCTTTATGGATAGCGCACTGAGGCAAAAAATGTTCAGGTTAGAGATTGCTCAGGATTTGGCATTAAAATAGCTGGAAATATGACAAAAGCATTGCACTGATGGGTCAGAAGGTTTAAGAAATATACTCTGGCTGCTAGGTAACTGAGACCATTTATTTAGGTTTTTTAAGTTATTATTGAATTGTAAAGTACATGGAGATCAGCTGAACCTGCCAATATTGATGTTTTTGGCCAACCATCTTGTGGAACCGGCTGATTGCCTTAGATGGCAGAAGATGGAGCAGATAAGGATCAGGCAATCTGCTCAATCCTTTTGTTGTTTGAAGATTTGCTTATGCCAGAGGTCAGGCCACAGTTGTCTGTTGGTAATGCATCCAGTCTAGCCAAGGCGGTTGTGCGTATGGATTAGGGAGCCAGGAGAAAGCTGTAAAGGAAGGTCTGACCTTCAGCTTTCTGATATTTATCAGGGCTTTAGGTTGCAAAACTTTTGCTGTATGTTTACATGGAATGATTGCATGTTACTATCTATGAGCCATTATGTAAGTGACAGCAGTTCACACTCAGATGTTAGTACTGGTGTTCTGCATGGAATTTACTTGTATGAATTACCCTTTTCTTTATGCTGCTGTCACTGGTGCTTCAAGTGTAACCTTGGGTTCATAATGATTTTTACAAAATTATAATAAGACATTTAAAACAAACAGAACAAAGCCCATTTTGTATTGCTCGTCCATGTCTTTCCATGGGCATCATTTGACCATAAGCTACTTGTCAAAAATTCAGGGTATTTCTCAAGTGATGTCACCAGTGATCTACTTGTCCAATATAAGGACAGCACTGAGCGTACACTCAGCAGAGGCTGGGGAGGGATTCAATACAGTTGTTTCCAGCACCCATAATCTATGATCAGCATAATACATCACTCTGCAGGAGGGAGCAGAATGGAAAGACACAGCTCACTGCTACTTTTCATCCTGTGTGTTCAGCTGCACACAGTGTATATTGTGTAGATGGAGGCAGAAAGGTTGCCCCCACCTCCCAGTATAATCTATGGATTCCTTCAGCTTCTAAAATGTTACCTTTCCCATTCCTGGCGGGTACACCGAACACTTCCATAAAACGTGATGTGATTGTAGACTATGTGATTTCTTGCAGATTTCCATTGTCTTTCTCTGCTTCAATCGTGTAGGGCTGTTTCTTGGTGGGATTGCCTTCGATTTGGGTGTTTTTAGAGCTTTTGTTTCTTTCATTAATTATTCATTTTCTGGTGTAGAATTTGTTTGCTGCTAATTGAAAGGGGTGTAAAATCAGCTTCTCCATAATAATTACTTGTCATCACCTTTTCATGTGTCTGAATCCCCGACCTGACAAGTCTGGAGATGCCCTGTCATGGGTAATTGCTATGAGAATCCACTGGTGAGGATGCTAGAGGCTACACAATGGGCTGTGTCTATCCAAACAGTAAACTTATGCATACAGTCATTTATTTATGGGGGTCTTGTATTTTAGGGTTGTTTTTTTAAAGAGAAATTAATATACATATTTTGATGCTATTACCGATCCCTGTGTTGAGGCGCGACCTGGAAATGTCAAAATGCAAAAGTTATTGCAATGTGCTTAGGTTTTCCAGTACTCACGGCATTCAGTGGAGCCGCAGGTATGCATGCTGGACATGCTCTATGACTGGACAGGATAGAGACACCCCCCCCCCATCCCCCTCCCAATCTCTCACCATAGTCGGTGGTCCCAGTTGTGGTACTGCCGCAAAGCGGAATGTTCCATTCCCTTTGGGTAGGGGATAACTTGATATTGCAAAACGCATGTTGGGCCCTCCCTAATTCAAGCACATTGTGTGAATGAATAAGACTTTAAAGGGGTATTCCCATTACAGCAAATTAATGTGATTGTTTGTATGAAGAAAATGTATACAATTTTCTAATATAGTTTCTGTATCAATTTCTCAGTTTCCTGGATCTCTGCTTGCTGTCTTTTTATAGGAAGCTTCTGTGTTACTTCCAGTGGACAGAAATCTGACCATGGTCACACAGGTGCACAGCTCGTTAGTATCATACAGAATAATCAGAGCTGTGTGTGATAACGAGATGTGCACCTGTGTGACAATGGTCAGATGTCGCTCCACTGGAAATAAACCATGAAACTTCCTATAGAAGCAGTAGCCTCACGGCAATTGATACAGAAAGTATATTGGAAAATTGTATATATTTTCATCATACAATCAATCACATTAATTTGCTGAAATGGGAATACCCTTTTGAACTTAGGACCGGGTCATTGGACTTGTACGCTGAGTGTTTGCCAAGCTGAAGGGGCTCATGTTAAACCTGGGGATGATCTTATTGTCACCACTTTTTATGTGGTATTTGTTGTAATGCCGGTTTCATGTGGAATCTGCTTGTGATTCCCAATGTTTGACAAATAAGTGTTGGAAAACCCCAGTGATGAAAGGGTAATTCAGAGGAAGCTTTCCTTTGTCTGTGCGCCTGCTTCATTATACGAGGAGGTGGCAGACAGCTCTGCAGAGTGTAAATGGAGTCCTCCACAACCTGTCACCCCACAGGCTGCCGCTAACACCTCTCTCCCTCTGTGGCAGGTGTGGGACTACGAGACCGGAGATTTTGAACGCACACTCAAGGGACACACAGACTCTGTACAAGATATTTCATTTGATCATTCTGGCAAGTTCCTGGCCTCTTGCTCTGCCGACATGACTATCAAGCTATGGGATTTCCAAGGATTTGAGTGCATTAGGACCATGCATGGTATGAACCCGTCATCCTTCTCCAATGTTGACAAATGTAAATGTATATGCCGGAGAAACCTTGATATGTTTTGCACAAATGATTTGGATTCATGTAAGGTACCCGGCTTTACATGCCAGAAGCTGAAATACTCTGGCTTCTTTAAATTAAGATTTTGAGGCAACATCTGGAATATACATCTCATAGTGAGGCAAAGTTTCAAATTCCAAATTTCCAGCTCCTTTTTAACAAAGGCTTTCATTTAAGCTCAGGGATGCAACACAAATACCACCCTGTGGCCACAGAGCCTGACTGCACCCAAAGGCCAAGGCATTTTGGAGCACTTCTGATGTTGGATATAAGTACTAGGTGTGTGAATATGATATTATGTTTTTCCTGCAGTATAAACCATCTATTTTGTCTGCAGGTCACGATCACAATGTTTCATCAGTAGCGATAATGCCGAATGGAGATCATATAGTGTCCGCTTCAAGAGACAAAACAATTAAAATGTGGGAAGTTCAGACTGGGTAAGATGAGCATTTACCACTTTCTGCAATTTGTTCACTTGTCTTTCTCTCCTAATGGGTATAGTGTGTAATTGTTTTTTTTCTCGTAGGTATTGTGTGAAGACTTTCACAGGCCACAGAGAGTGGGTCCGCATGGTGAGGCCCAACCAAGATGGTACACTTATCGCAAGTTGTTCTAATGATCAAACTGTCCGCGTCTGGGTGGTAGCAACGAAAGAATGCAAAGCAGAGCTAAGAGAACACGAGCACGTGGTAGAGTGCATCTCCTGGGCTCCCGAGAGCTCCTATTCTACTATATTGGATGCCACAGGATCTGAGGTACACTCCTGCTGGAACTCCCTGTGACTGGACATATGTGTTCTTAGTGGGGCTGGTGACATAATTCCTGTGGGTATACTTTCTCTTTTTTCAGACTAAGAAGAGCGGTAAACCTGGACCTTTTCTGCTATCAGGATCCAGAGATAAGACTATTAAGATGTGGGACATCAGCATTGGCATGTGCCTAATGACACTTGTGAGTAACATCTTAAATTAAAGGGGAAATAGAGATCAGTTTCCTAAAAAAAAGTACTTTATCCACACTTTATGTGTGGTTGCAGTAAATCCCCTTCCCCTTGTTGGGCATGTTCAGAATGACAACGGATAACCGAAGTTGCCAAGATAAGCTGGCGTGGTGTGCAAATCCCCGAGTTTGATCTCTGCTTTCTCTCTCACTGTGCAGGTCGGCCATGATAACTGGGTACGCGGTGTTCAGTTTCACCCAGGAGGTAAATTTATATTGAGTTGTGCCGATGACAAGACCCTACGTATTTGGGACTATAAAAACAAGCGCTGCATGAAGACCCTAAACGCGCACGAACATTTTGTTACCTCTTTGGGTAAGTTTGTTTTTTTTAGTTACATTTTTTTGCATTGGTCAAATGTGGTTTCCTTGTGATCGTCCTTGAATCGTGTGCTGGACGGATTTCATGGACCAACCATAGGATTCCCGGTATCGTAGTGATATTATACAAGGAGTCTCTGCTTCTCCAAAATACAGCATCTCTCTCCTTGTACCAATAATCACTGTGGTGCTTGAAGCTCTGTCCTTGCCGTGGTTGATGCAAAAAATGTAGGCTCTGCACACCCTGTGCATCACCAACCACATGTGGGCTTTAGCCCTAAGAACAAAACCAATTACCATCTTGTACTGTTCAGGTCATAAATCTTAGCTGCCCATTCATTTAAAATGTACAAAACTTTATTGCCAGTTTATACCAGTTCTTTTCTGTTCTTGCAAATGTAACCATATGATGGGCATTGTGTGTATAATCCGTGGGAAGTATTTTTCCTCTTACATCTGATACATATTGAAGGCTGCTACATACAATAGATTAGGCAAAAAAATTAAACAACTTTTCCCCTTGTTTTATAACCATTTTATCCTTCTTTAATAAATGCAATCCTATCCTCTAGGGCTTGCGCGCACACACACATTTCAGCCTGTGGAAACAGACCCGTATGTTGGACCAATCTCATATGCTGTGCACACTGCACAAAACAGGAGTCCTTGCATCACACAGAAACCAATACCAATCCTACCATGCTTTTGCTGCAAGTTAGATGACAGATGAAGTCTTTGCATCGTGTGATGCATGGACTCCCATTCTGTGCAGTTTGTGATCTGGCCTGCATATGGCCTTGTTTCCATGGGCTGAAAACATTTGGTGCAGTCGCCCTAACTAGAATGAAATTTTTCAAGAAGTCAAAATCCCTCTATTCGCCCAATGTCTGTCAACTCGATCCTTACTACCCACTGTCTCTTGACGGCAGGCAGTGCAGGTCCTGAGTTGCTGTCAAATACAGCCAGAGACCTTAGGAAGAAGGCAGAAGTTGTTTACTGCTTCTACTTTCCCCTCTGCATAGTGCTAAAGTAGGGTTATACAGTGAATGTAGGAGCCATCACGGTCATGTGATCGACAGCTCTGAAAGAGGCAGGTAGAGCTGCTGGGTCTAAGACCTAGTACAGCTCTGCCCAAACATCTGCCCCTGCTGCAGCAGGAAAAAAAAACTGTCCCCCCAAGGAGTAAATGTTGCAATAAACATGAATATTTCTCAATTAAAGAAAATACCCTGCTGTACTAGAGAAATCTTGCCATGGTCATCCATTGGGTTTGAGACTATATAAAAAGAAATATATACCTTTAAATGGAACCTGTCACCAGGAATGTAATTTTTAGCTGGTCACCGGTTCACCAATAGTCTGTTATGGTGATTTAAAAAAATGTCTGTCAGCATTCTGAATCATTTCAGTAGTTTATATAAGTTTATTTCACATTCCCTGGCTTCCTGCCAGCAGCATGTGGTGAGTCCCCAGGGAGGGGGGCACTGCAGCCTGTGTCAGTCTCCTCTCCTCCTTCCCCTCTTCCTGTCATGTGCATTGAGCAGGCAGGGGAGGGAGATGGTGTGGAGGAAGAATGTGTGAGGAGACGCAAGCGGCCGCTGCCCCTCCCCAGGACTCGCCACATCCATTGAATATTAATGACCTATTATTAATGACCTGCAGGACAGTCCCATCAGTGTTCAAGTCCCAGCAAGGGATGATGAAGGGTTGTGCAGCCTGTACTGTATTCAGTGTCCTTGTGCGTTCAGACTGGCCACATGTACTGAAACTAAGAGATGTAAGTCCTATGATTATCCCTCTCCCCTTCCCTCCTCTGTGCACTGAAGGCACTTGGTTTCTATCCCTCCATCCCAGGCAATACCCTGCAGCTGTTAGTGTATGTGGGCAGATATTTTCTTGATCTTTGCACAGCCCTGATGGCAGTAATAGCGGTTGCAAATTTCCTTTATTAAGACGTATTCTTTCTCTTTGTTTCCCCCTTAGATTTCCACAAGACTGCGCCCTATGTGGTTACTGGAAGTGTAGATCAAACAGTAAAAGTGTGGGAGTGCCGCTGATTTCAATTCACCTTGGATCCCATTGCCTCTCCCCTTCCTCTGGATGCACTCAGATACCATGGTTACCCATTGAGCTCTGTTAAATACCTATTGTCCTTTCATGTAAATTATTCTGGATGTAGATTGAGCTTATTAAATGTTACACAAAAAAGTATTCATGCATGGTGAATCCAAATTGTATACTGTAAATTTACATACGTTGTCTAGAAGTACCATAGGTTTAAGAACACGGGCAGGCATTGGTCACATCAGACCTAAAGAGGCAAGAACTGGGTAATTGTGGGGCGTCCCTGGCTCCCCCGCCTGTCACTCCTTTGTCTTCGGTTGTGGTTTCCTGGATTGGTCGGCTCACGTCAGAAGCACATCTTTTTGTGGGGCTTTTTGAAAAGTAATGTGGATCTACTACACGATTTTTAGTGAGCTTTAAAAAAAAGAAAAAAAAATTGTACACTTCGTGTTGGAGTGTCTGCAGAAATTGGAGTTTGTGTAGCAGCAGCACTTGTCTTTTATGTATGTAAAGATTACTGCAAAATATGGCACTAAATACTTTGTTGCAGGTATTAAACTTCCCATTACACGTGGTTTTGTTTCCTTTTTTTTTTTTTAATTTTCTTTTTTTGAGGCTTCGGATCATTCTGCCGTTTTGATTAGTGTCTGATAATCGCCACCTAGGGATCTTTCAGGGGCATTACACACTTGACGGCCTTTAAAGGAAGATTGTTGGATGGTAACCAAAGACTTCACACCGGTGGTAAAGTAAGAATTATGCAACACAATTGTCCGGCTCGCCTAGAAATTAGTTGTGGACTGTGAGAACAGTGAATCGCATTACCTCTTCAGTTTTTATTTTTTAACGTTAGTCCACCGCTGTGTGCCTCCGGATTAGATGCCACCATGCCTTCATCTAGAGCTGAGGTTTGCCTGTCTTTTTAAGCTATGATCTCCCCCGTATGCGAACTGAATTTTCTAAATATATTTGTTTTCATCGGAAATGGGAGACCACCGGAAGAAAAGTCAACTCATCTTAGGTTCAAAAGCCAAATTCCAGTTGTGTAATGTCCGCTTTACTGTCACCTTATATCCTCAGGATCCAAGTTTCCTAGAAGCTCAAAATTTGAGAATGATAAATCATCACAAGGAACAGACTTCTGAATGGACTTGTGGCAGAACCACTCAGAAACGAGATCACAGATTAGCACAACTAATGAAAGTGGATGTGATGGCGTAGTAGCCTGCCAGGGACTATAACCTGCTGCTCCCACTGCCATCACATTTACTTATATTAGTTGTGATACAGACGCTTTATTACCGTACGTCAAACCAAAGTATATGGTGTAACGTCATATCTTGGTCTGTACACACCTATGGTATAACCATACACTTTAGATTCTCCTGGTATAGTGCTTGGTTCATTGTAACTTGCAGAAAGAAGCAGTATGTTTTGATAGTAAGCTCTTGTGTCTGTGAAGCAACCATAAAGAAGAGCCACCCAAGGAAGAACTAGCCATTTGCTATTCAAAAAGCACCTCCTGAGTCTCTGATGTGGATAAATGGCTGTGGAGATGAAATATTTGTTGAAGAATGCCTCTTTCCTTTTTAACATAGAAGTTCCCAGCACCTGTGGATTAGACGTGAAGGCTCATGCGTGCTCCTTTATTTGCAGAAGCAAAGCTCATTGGTGTGTAATGGAGAAGGCGCTGCTTGTTACACTGTGGAGAAGCCTTGTGGGTACGAGGTCCTTGTATCCGGCTGTGGAGGAGGATTTGAAGAGCCCCCGGTTTCACACTACACGACCGTTACAGAATAGACCCTTGTTACTACTTGATGTGAGCGTTCTCCTGTAAGAGCTCTGGTCGCTGCAGAACATCTCATCCAGCTACTATCCGCTCCATCTAAATTTGCAAAAAGCCTCCATCTTCATACACCGCACAGGGCCTGCTCGCTCCATTCTCCGCTTGTGGAAAGTTGGTGCAGACTATGTAACGGATTCCTTGGCCGCTGATCACGTACACAGTCGGCTTTCATGCCGGCGCGTAGTTATATTGGGCAAGTGTGAGTGTGCCTTATTGCCTCTTTACTTGTACTTTGGTACCTTTTTGTATAGTATGTTGAAGCATTTTGATGACCTGCTGTGTAGTGCTGCTGTCTTATAAAGATATTGGGGAGAGGCCTAATCGAAAGGCTCGAGCTCACAGAAAATGCCTTTAGATATTTCGTACCAAAAGGAAATCCCATGTCATAGATGGTCACTCCATGCATTGTTTTTTCTGGGTCCATTGGATGTCTATTTGCTCCTTTTGCAAGGGAGGGGAGAGGTGATGTCTGTGTATCATAGGCCTGAATGTTGCCATAAAACAAACTCGAAAACTTGCCTCTGTAGAACGTCGGCTCCTACTTCCTAGTACAAAGGACTTGAGCTGTACAGCGATGCTTCTGCTACTTCTCTGGCAACAATGACTCAATGGAAGGGAGCCAAGTCCATGCAAACCCTCATCAGGCTCCCCCTCTGTCCATGGACGTACGTCTGCCTCGTGTCGCCTGTAATTGAATCTTTTAGGCCTAGATATGGCTCGGGGGAAGTGTGAATATGTCCTAGCGGTAGTATCCAGGTTACGTGGGGACTTGAAGTTGTTGCTGTCTACTAGCATCTTGCACTTTAGAAGTATAAGCCGTCCTGCTTTTGTGTGGTGTGACCAATGATGTGCCCAGGCACTAATCTAACAATAGTAACTAGCGAGCTGTCCGGGCCGTGGAGCACTGTAGATAAACGGACTCTAGAGCCACCAAGCCCAGTCTACGTATAATTGTCTCCCTCCTTCCCGCTTCTGTTTGCCTCCTGCTTTATGTGAACCTCTGGTATTTTACTTCCTTAGCCAGCACTTCACCAGTGCCCTCTGTAAGAGACGTGTAACTCCTACTACTACTATATTACTGTTCAGCCGTGACTTGATAATCCTGGGGCGAAATATAGATCTAACAAAATAACAGGCACTTACATTATCTGTCGAGACCGTAGTTATAGCTAATAACTTACAGATTGAAGTCTGTGGTGAATGTAAATTCTGGGGATCTGGTCGTAAATTGGGGGCAATGGGTTTACAAGTCACAACTGAGATGTTTCTCTAACCTCTTATTTTAGCTGTCCCACATTTATCATGTAAGTGGCTACTTTCTTGTCCTCCCGCCCGCCATCGTCCCACACGTCATCCCTCACACCTTTCTTGAAGAACACTTTGATCTTCAGCCTAGTTGAACCCTGACACGGACATAAAATTGTGTCCATTTTCATAAGAAATAAAAAGAAAACAGGAAGGTTTTATTTTGGCGGAATTTTTTTTTTTTTTAGCGTTAAATGAGAAGAAAGTGACACAATTAAAAAAGACAAAATCTAAAGATCAGTAAAGGAATGTATATAATACTGCTCTGTGTTTTACAGTAAGACTTGTTGCTCTCAGACTGTGTAAAACAAAATTTATTCATGTTTTCTGCATATTAAAAAAAAAAAAAATCTTATTGTACCAATTGGTAAACTATTAAATGCATATAAAACTAGACGCGTGCCTGGTGTCTGCTTAGACCAACTCTTAGGAAATGCATTCATCTATAGATGGTAAGAAGTCCTGTGGCTCATTACAGCAAAACCTAAATGTATATAATCTGACATATTGTATGTCTGGAAGAGCTCTTTATTGCATGTCATGTGTGTTTTGTCCAGTAGAGGGCAGAGCACACCAACATGGTCGGTACTTAAATCACGGACTGACCTCAGTACAGAGGGTGGGACTCCATGCATCATCGGGCTAGATGATACAAGGAGTCCCTGTTTCCCCGCAGTACAGCAATGGCAAACTGTGATCATAATTACAGACAGTCCTCTCCTCGACTTGCAGACGGACCTCTGTGGATGCTCAACTCTGATGTGTCTATAATGAAGCTTTAGTTCCCATGATGGCTCAAAATTTAGAAAATCCATTTGTCACTGGGATTAAAAAAAAAAAATTAGTCTGGAGTTACAATTCCAAATTATTCCTGTTCCTCGGCACTGTGATTGATCTGTGAGATCCGGCCAGCCTCGTAATTCACATATTTTTCTCTTGGCTACTGTGCGCTCATTGGGCTCTGTAAAGGAACACTTATTGAATAATACATGGTGTAGGTCCTGAAGGGAGGAGCGTGACTCCTTGTTCTAGAAAATAAGTCCCTTCAGGACCTGCACCATGTATTATTCAATGAATTAGGAACACTTAAGTCACAGCCGATTCATTGAATAATACCTGGCACAGGGGCTGATGGGAGGAGCATGACTCCTTTTCTAGAACCTAGAGTCATACCTTGTGCAGGCCCTGAAGGGAGGAGCATAATTCAATGAATCGGCTGTGACTCGAGTGTCCCTAAAAGTCAATTGCTCCAAAAAAAAAAAAAAAAATCCACTGGTACATACCGTACATAATGTCACTCATGTGTTGGCCCTGCCATAGAATTGCATTGAAAACTGGTGTAGAAGTCTTTATAAATAAATCTCCCCCTCTGTCTCTATATTAAGATATCCTTGTACACGGATCCAGGTCTGATCTGGTATATTCATTCATGTCTATCCACAAGAAGGATGTACTTACAGGGGAGAATTATCAGTACCTTACTGCCAGGATTCTGGTGCAGAGACGCTCAGATCGCAATCTCTTGTGCACAGTGCGAAATGGTGATTGTTTTTTGCATCTACTTCACCTCCGTGCAATTTGGGATGTGGTGGGGCAGCCACAGGGCGTTCCTGCCCTTTGCCGCCATACTCTCTAAATGACTGTCAGACCTGGCATACTTTTGCCCAGTAGTGTGGCCTATGCCTCTTGATGTATACACCAGGACAGGGGTGCAAAAAAATATTCCCCCCCATAGCCTACCTTCCTATAAGATGCGGAAAACAAGATGTGAATGTCGCCTTAAACTGCCGCTCTGGTGCGAATACACAGCAATCACTCTTGAATGAACGGATCCTATAGGTTAGCACATATCTCCGGAGCCTGATGGCTGGGTCCTAGGCCTCACTTTGTAGAGAGCAGCACGATGGCATCATATATGTCTGCAGAAATGGGAAAATGCATATTTGGTGGGGGAGATTTATCACAAGTGTCTGGATTCCGTTGGCAATTAGAACAGGTAGAGCCCAGCTTTCATTTTCCTACAGCTGCATATAAAATAAAAGCTGAGCTCTGATTGGTCGCTATGGGCATCAAGGACAGTTCTGCTCTCAGACACTTCTAATAAATCTCCCCCATAATGCCTGCAAATAATGGTGGGGGAGCAACCACATGAACCAAGCTGTATCCTGGACATCCTTTACACATTCATGTTTCTAAGGGACAACTACATATATAAGAAATTAGTGAAAAGTTTTTATAACATCCAATTGAAGAAATGTAAAAATGTATAGCAGATGAATCAAATGTCATTTCCCCAGTGAGAATACACCTGCCTTAATGGAGGCTTTAAAGTGGTTGTCGGAAGGGGGGGGGGGAATGATATAGGCAAACTACTTACCACCTCTGGTGCTCCCTTTCGCCTGAGCTCCTGTTGTAATGTGTGTGCACGGGAGAATGTGAGCGCCAGAGGAGGTGAGTAGTAGTTTATTATCTAAGTCCCAAAGCCACGTATTTTTTTTTTTTTTTTTTAATGACTGGGATTTTTTAAAATAAAAATGGGCCCAGGGTTATAAAAATAACAAACAAGCGATACTTACCTCTCTCCGGAGCAGTGTGGCGTCTGCTCGTTTACAAACCGGTGATGGGAGCTGCTTTATTTGTTTGTCCATTTAAATTATAAATAAAATCCTTGTCAGCCCTTTAACAAGTGTTAGATTTTGATTAGCTTCCACCCTCTGCATTCCAGTAAAAAAAAAATTATTACTAATGCTGCATTACCAGGATATTAAACCTTACTATACGGCACGTTCTAGTGTGAACGAGTCTAAACGTAAGCGTCAGCTTCCTCCCCATGAACAGGAGCTGGAACAAGTTGAATGAATGTTTCCCTGGTGACGTTCTCCTCATCCTGGCAATCTGCCGTTCCCTCTGTGTAACCAAGGAAACGGTCAACTCCGATCTAAATCCCTTGTACTGGCGCTGGTCACATGTGCTTCCATCGGAATGACTGGAATGACCGCACAACAAATGAGCCATTAGGAAGGATGAAATGTGCGATAGTGTTCAGGGGATGAAGATGATCTCTCTCCATGGGGCAAAAAAGTTTTTCCTGGAAATCCACAGCAAAGAAAAAAAAAAAAACTACAATCACAATTTTTATCCCCCAAATGTGAAATGTATCATTGTATTTATTTTCCGCGATTGGATGGGATCAGATGAAATTGTACAAACTTTTCTCCTACTATGAAATGATGCAGCGAGATTTTTCTGCGCTTGATACTCTGAGACTTATCAGAAGTGTCTAAGAGCAAAACTGTTCCAATTGCTCATGGCAACCAATCTGAGCTCAGCTTTCATTTTTATAAACTCCTGTGGGCAAATTGTAAGCTGAGCTCTGATTGGTCACTATGGGAAACTAAAATAGTTTAGGTTGCAGACACTTCTTATAAATCTCCCCCTAAGACCCCTTTCTCACAAACATTTTTTGGGGTCCATTTTCTTGTATTTGTGGGTAACCATGTGTAATGGATTCATTCTCTGTGCCAGGTTTTTTTTCCCCTAGTGCTGTGTTTGTGTGGCCATAATCTCCGGTCCTGTCCTATTTTAGGTGTTCATGTCTAGTGCCTTCCCGTTGAAGTCCACAAACCTCACGTTTTATGCATCGCAGATGCATAAAAATGGATAACATACGGATAACAAAGGATCATTTTTATGGATAGGAGAAAATCTAAAAATGGTTGAAAAACACAGTAAGGCTACATTCACAATGCCGTATGGGGACGTATATACGCCGTATATATATATGTCCCCATAAATGGCAATGGGCGCACAGCACCCGACCGTACTGTTCTGTACTGAATATGGTGCTGAGTGCCATATATCACTATGGAGAGAGACGCACTGCTCACCCCCTCCTCCTCTACCCGACCCTTCGTACTACGATACAGCGGGCACACGTTAGTGTGAATATAGCCTAAGGCTTACCTTCAACAATGTGTCTCAGGTTCCGCTAAATTCTTTCCCGGACCCAGATTTATCACTGCGATGATGAATTCTGGTGCAGGATAAGACTGTCGGTAACTACTTTTAGTCCCCCCCCCCCCCCCCCAATCTGTGTGTAGCCTCAAAACAAGCCCTAGTTTGTGCCGAGTGGGTTAAAAACATTTTTTTTTAATAAAATTTGTGTTAAAAGGGGTCTAAGGCTACTGTCAGTTTAGAAACTGAATCAAAGCGCACGAGGGTGGGGTGGAAACACATGCGACCTGTAATCAGCACCCAGTGTGCAATACGTGATTGGGTCGTTACTAAATGGAGTCAGAGCGCTACAAGTAACAACACCGGAAGGGCTCATTCACACGTCCGTTTATAGGGCCGAACATGCGGCCACATATACGTCCCCATAGACGGCAATGGCTGCCCGGTGCCACACAAAAGAGCATGCTCTATCTTTTTGCGAGTGTGCCGTTTCCTATGGAGGGGTCACCTCCTCCTCACCTCCAGCACACACTGGCATACCGCGTGTGAATGTACCCCAAGTCTGCATTCACACGTTGTGCTTCAGTTGCGTTTGGAATTGCAATTCAGATGCAACAGGAGGGTCTTGGCTCAATTGCATGTCGTCTAGGATAGGACCTGCTCCATAATTTGTAGTTCAGGCAGTGTGTATGCCGTGTGTATGAGCCCACTGATATATATGGAGCCATGTGCTAGCTGCCGAAACAACGGCCAAGATCAATGCTCCTTACCTAGTAGAGCATCATGCAGGTAGCAATATTTGAGGGTTCCTATTGTTACATGGTTTGTAGAACTTTTGTCTTCAAAGAGGTTGCAAGTTATTCACAGAATAGGGAAACACTATTGGATGTCCAGCCCTCATACCACCCTCACAGAGTTTCTGATAGATTGAGCAGATAGTAGTGGCTTTCTGGGAGCCATTGTGGCTCCTTGAACAAAAGAGAAGGTTGCCCTCGTATGTCCCCCTTCACGTCTCCTGGTATCTGCTCCATTCTCTGGACACTGTGCCGTCAGACATAACAAACCTCCTTGCCACAGCTCGCATTGACGTGGCATCCTGGACCATGTGACCATAACCAAAAAGCTTGAGAATGGTGTAATGGCCTGTGGTCACCACCTACAGGACCACTTGCTAATTGCCTATTATTTCTACCTGTTGTCTGCTCCATTTGCACAACAGCAGGAGAAATGGATTCCCAATCAGAGTTGATTCATAACTTGACTGGTTGATTTCACAGACGTGGGATTTGACTTGGTTTAAGTGCTCCCTTTATTTTTGCAAGCAGTGTACATACATAAGATATTGAATATATTCAGTTATAAATATAAGGGTTAAAAAAAAATAATCGTAATAAGACCAGAACACGGTAAAGTGCATTATCCTCAATTTATTAAAGGCTAAAATTTTTACATTTTAGGAATATGCTGTTTAGGACAAAGGACAGCAGTGCTTTTATCTACTGCTGTCTAATAAAGTAAAGGTTATTACCCAAAAATACACTTACCATGAAATAGTACAGAGCAGCATTTAGACCATTACAAAACAGGGATTGGAGAGGAGCAGTAGTCACTGGATATGCTACACCAGACGCCATCCCGATCCTGCAACCCTTCATCTGCGCCAGCCTAGCCATAGGAGCGCTCACTCCCCCCATAAACTGGTTTAACGTTTTACTGTCATTTCGAAAAAGAAAAAAAGGAACGCAAAAAACAAGATCCAAAACAATAGAAAATTAAAAGAAAAAACATACAACAAACAGAACTTTCTAGAATATAATGGATTCATACAGGCAAAACATTCAAAAAACAACATTGCGGAAATACAATCTATATAGAAAAAAAAATACATCTGAATACTTGTTCTCATTTAAAATGTGAATCGGATAACCAGACTCCCATGATGCTCAGCAAGATGGGAGTTTTTGGAAAAACTAACCAGATTTTTTGGCAGTTTTTTTTTTTTTTTTAAATCCAAGTCAAACTGAAGTTCCCATTCAGACAACAGCATTTGCCTTCAGAAATTTCCCATTCCCCTCCAAAACCAGGACAGGGACACAAACATGGAAGAGCTGCAAATCTTTCCAATGTTGTATTTTTTTTCCCCCCCATGTTTTTTTCGGGTTTTTGCTTATAAATACTGAAGGAAAATACTGATCAGAATACAGAAACATTTAAGGAAAGACTTGGGGTAAATGCACACAGGATTTTCAGTATCAAAACAGGCAGACTCAACACATTTTAACTTTCAGTAGGGTTTACCAAAATGTGGACCAAATAAGCAGCAAAACAATTTGAAAAAGTTGCCACTTTTTTGGATTTAGGTAAAAAAAAAAAAAGAAAAGAAAAGAAGCTTCAAAAACTGCAGAGACTTCTTTCTGGGTTCCAGTTTTTTGGAGTCCAGAATTCTATCGGTGTGAACCTAATAAAACCTTCCATGGGGTAACACTCCTTAACAGCCCAATCTTTCCAAAATTTTTCCCCAGATGGACGGAGAGGCCAATGACCTTACATTACTGTTACACTGAGGGCAAAAAAGAAGACCGCACAATTCATGTGATTTAAGGCAGATAAGAGTAAGAAAGCTTGTTACAATCAAATACCGCAGACTTACAAAGAAGAGGCCGCGCCCGACGTCACGGCCACGACCCAACTCAAGTCTAACGAGCGGTAATAGTCGTTCAGACGCTTTAAGAAGACTATTAAATGAATCATTTGCTTTCGAAAAAGTAAAAAGTTCGGGAACAAGCGGTAAAGCAGCCATGATATGTCTACGAATAGATGAACAGAACACAATACATTCAGGCACTAGTTGTGCGGGTGATGATGGACGAGGGGCTTCTCGAGGGAGAGACTGGATAATCTGATGAATGTGGATAATACAGACGTACTTGATCACACGTGTCATAGAATCACCATAAAAAAAATATTTATATATATAAAACCCAAAAGTCCTTAAAAAAAGAAAAAAAAAGCTGAAAAGCAAATGGTGTAACCAAGGTCCCCGCCCTTACAAGATCATCCATGTCCGTCTCAGCCGAATGTGTTAATGACGAGGGAGGGGGAGGGTCGTCTCACGTTGAGTTCTATGGCTTTATTCTGGGACCACAACTATTGGCTCAGACCAAGGAATTTTAGAAATCTGGCTTCAAATTAATTTTTTTGAAAATAGTCTCTCAAATAAGTCCCAGTCCACATTACTAACTGACCTGAGAAATATTCAGTCACCTCTAAGCAGCGAGATTAGGTACAAACACAAAATGCAGAAATGGATTTTCGCATGGACACACACCCTACTACTTGCGCACACACTGAAGTCCAGGATCGGGCTCCATGATTGCCGCGTGCGCACGGCTGCTTAGGGACGGACGAGTCGCCACCTTGATGGTTTATATGTTAGTTCCTTGCATTGTGAATGATCAGCATTTATACCTGTGCAACAATATCGCCAAGGCGCGCTTTATAATAATCTATAGGTCTTGGGGAGGACCCCGTGTAGGGATTACAGTTATCAAAGTGTTGTCTGAGAAGGAGTAGAGGGCGGAGCTAAGCAGAGGTCTGCGTCTCTGCAGTCTCGCTCGTGACCGCGTTCATTTCGGCTCCTTGTGACGTTTCGGTTTCTTTGTTTTCCGTCTCCTGACTGTCGGCTCCCTTGATGGCCTCTTGTAGCAGTTGACGACGCTGGACCTCGGCTTTCAGATTTTCCAGGTCTTTTTGACTGCAAAAAGATCAAGGTTAATAAAAAACAAAAAAAATACAATAGAGAAAGTGTAAATTATGTAGTCTGTGTCCATGTAGGTAGCAGATAGATAAGGCAGAGATTCGTACCTGTAGGGTCACAATATATTGAATTCCAAATTTGGGTATTTGTACAACTCTAGGTGAAGCCCTTTTCACTGCTCTTACTTACACCTTACCAGTGTCGGCTTCAGGTGTCAGTAGGCCCCTGGGCGACATAGCCACAGTGGGCCCCTTTGCAGTGAACTCAAGTGAGGGCATTAAAAATTCACTAACTAAAAGAGTCTCCTGTTCACTAAAATATTCCCCAATTTATCATCCCAACAGCTCTCTCAGGATTATTTTATATACAGCCCCCTCACGCCCTATGTGTTCATTAGATGCATCCCACTCACCCCCATGGATTCCTTATTTACAGCCTTATATACAGCCTTATGTGGCCCCACCCCCAGCAGCTCTGGGCCCTGGCACTTGCCCTGGTATGCCGGGCCTGCACCTTACAACCAATAGGTCTAGAGGTTCATGTCTAAAATAGCAATTACCTGAGTGGGATGAACAGGATTCCATTAATGATATTCAGCTGATCCAGGACACTGGCCATGCTGGGAGCTGTGAACTGAGAAGGAACGTACAGGGTCAGTGTCATAGCGCCATACTACAAGGAGAGAGCACAAAGAGACTCTGAACATTGTTGGATCAGGTTCTCCACATGAGCCTTGGACTTGCTTGTTCAGGATGGCTTTGTATTCTCTGCTCACCTTTAGGCACTTTGAAAAAGAAATGATTCCAGTGCATCTAATACGGGCATAAAAATGATTCCTCTAATAGGTTATTAAACTTCTTGTGCGTCTTCCTTTTTCTTCTGCAGATGCCTCTTCTCATGTCAGTGAAATCCTTCAGAGAAGCAGCCGGGCGTCTCAGCATCTCAGTTTTCTTAAGCTAAAAACTATAGTCGTTTCCAAACGGTAAACACGGACCATGGAATCGGCATAAATGGGCATCTAAGGCCACAAACTGAGCCATCAGGCTGCTTCTGAGATGGATTTCTCTGCAGAAGGAAAAACATCCCGGAGTGTGAGAAGTAGCATCTGCCAAATGAAAGTTTTGACGAAAACCTTTTAGGAAATTTAGTTAAAAGACACCCTCCAAAATGGTAGACGTGGCCCATAGATCAAAACATATTTATACCAGGGATTTCTGTCATCTGGGAGGTGGTGACATACCTTCAGAGGCATTATATTGGCACTGGATCCGTTCTTGTAGATCTCATTCATAGTGCGCTGTAAAGCTACGGCCTGCTGGGTGAGGTACTTCAAGTACTCCGAACTTTCTTTGGTCTTTTCGTGTTGTTCCCCCAGCTGAAAGTGGAAAGAGAGAAGTGTGAATATACCATAGACAAGGCGGCTCTAGCGAAGTCCTCTAACTAGTCCCCAGAGTGAGGTACATAACTAATAGTCCCCAGAGTGAGGTACATAACTAATAGTCCCCAGAGTGAGGTACATAACTAATAGTCCCCAGAGTGAGGTACATAACTAATAGTCCCCAGAGTGAGGTACATAACTAATAGTCCCCAGAGTGAGGTACATAACTAATAGTCCCCAGAGTGAGGTACATAACTAATAGTCCCCAGAGTGAGGTACATAACTAATAGTCCCCAGAGTGAGGTACATAACTAATAGTCCCCAGAGTGAGGTACATAACTAATAGTCCCCAGAGTGAGGTACATAACTAATAGTCCCCAGAGTGAGGTACATAACTAATAGTCCCCAGAGTGAGGTACATAACTAATAGTCCCCAGAGTGAGGTACATAACTAATAGTCCCCAGAGTGAGGTACATAACTAATAGTCCCCAGAGTGAGGTACATAACTAATAGTCCCCAGAGTGAGGTACATAACTAATAGTCCCCAGAGTGAGGTACATAACTAATAGTCCCCAGAGTGAGGTACATAACTAATAGTCCCCAGAGTGAGGTACATAACTAATAGTCCCCAGAGTGAGGTACATAACTAATAGTCCCCAGAGTGAGGTACATAACTAATAGTCCCCAGAGTGAGGTACATAACTAATAGTCCCCAGAGTGAGGTACATAACTAATAGTCCCCAGAGTGAGGTACATAACTAATAGTCCCCAGAGTGAGGTACATAACTAATAGTCCCCAGAGTGAGGTACATAACTAATAGTCCCCAGAGTGAGGTACATAACTAATAGTCCCCAGAGTGAGGTACATAACTAATAGTCCCCAGAGTGAGGTACATAACTAATAGTCCCCAGAGTGAGGTACATAACTAATAGTCCCCAGAGTGAGGTACATAACTAATAGTCCCCAGAGTGAGGTACATAACTAATAGTCCCCAGAGTGAGGTACATAACTAATAGTCCCCAGAGTGAGGTACATAACTAATAGTCCCCAGAGTGAGGTACATAACTAATAGTCCCCAGAGTGAGGTACATAACTAATAGTCCCCAGAGTGAGGTACATAACTAATAGTCCCCAGAGTGAGGTACATAACTAATAGTCCCCAGAGTGAGGTACATAACTAATAGTCCCCAGAGTGAGGTACATAACTAATAGTCCCCAGAGTGAGGTATATAACTAATAGTCCCCAGAGTGAGGTATATAACTAATAGTCCCCAGAGTGAGGTATATAAGTAATAGTCCCCAGAGTGAGGTATATAAGTAATAGTCCCCAGAGTGAGGTATATAAGTAATAGTCCCCAGAGTGAGGTATATAAGTAATAGTCCCCAGAGTGAGGTATATAAGTAATAGTCCCCAGAGTGAGGTATATAAGTAATAGTCCCCAGAGTGAGGTATATAACTAATAGTCCCCAGAGTGAGGTATATAAGTAATAGTCCCCAGAGTGAGGTATATAAGTAATAGTCCCCAGAGTGAGGTATATAAGTAATAGTCCCCAGAGTGAGGTATATAAGTAATAGTCCCCAGAGTGAGGTATATAAGTAATAGTCCCCAGAGTGAGGTATGTAACTAATAGTCCCCAGAGTGAGGTATATAAATAGCGAAACATGGGAAACTATACGGGCTGCACGGATGGAGAAATGGCTTCTACTCCCTCACCTGGTTCTTGTATATTGTGTATCCATCCTTCTCGTGCTGCAACGCCGAGCGAAACTCTCCTTTAGTTTCATAGACACGAGCAACGAGATGATGACTGTAAGAGAGAAGACAGAGAATCGATTTAATAAAGATCCAGCTTCTGAAATTATAGGAGTATGAAATGGGCGCGACACCCCGCTACTTCTTCAGCTTCAGAAATTGCCGGATCAGATGGAGACCATCTCTTACTGGACATGTTACTACTACTAATATCCTACATACATTTCCCAGCCGGGGCACAGATATCTACCTGAGTGCAACCTTCAGAGACTTGGCGCCATGATATTTGGAGTTGATGTTAAGTGCGTTCTCCAAGAATCGGAGTGACAGGTCGTACTCCATTACTCCGTGAAGCACCAGACCAATGTTGCTCTACGCAGACACAAAAAAAATATTTGGTTATTTCAGGGCAGGACAAAACACTGAAGGAAGTTTCTGACAGCTTCTAGTCACATAGAACTTGCAGTAAAGCTGTTTTTTTCCCAGAAAATAATTTTTATTTATAGGTAAATGGTATTTCTGATGAGCCACGGGTTTAGATAAGAAGACTGGTGCCCTCAGACCAAGAGGCTGCACTGGACTCTGCAGCAACCCCCATAGTGCACGGAAATATTCACCTGCATATCAATAACAATGAAGACCTGCATGTAGTGCACATATACTTAACCTATCAAGCTATATGTTAACTTTGTATATGACTTAGTGGAGAGTTACTTGAAAAGGGATATTCCACTCTGCAAATTAAAGGGTTTGCCCAGGAAACAACAATGATATGGGATTGATAACGACCCCTAGGCGTGGAGCTGAAAGCTATAGTGGTCAGAAACGGTAACAGCAGCCAAGTCTTTCATTGAAATAAATGATCATGAGAGCTGCTTTCTCCCGGATCGGTAGGGGTCCAAATGGCTGGGCCAATAAAGACGGCACATTTATTAGCTGCTATATATAAGTAATAAATGATTCTTGATAGGCTAAGGTACTAAAAAGTCAACTTACATCTAATAGCGCCATCTCGGGGTGACCTTCTCCGTACACAAGCAGCATGAGATAACGGGCCCGGTACAGCAGATTCAACGAAATGGAAAGCTGGTTATTTGCAAAGCAGTACAATGCTAAATGCATCTGAAAAGAAAAGACAAGTCAATGCTGACACTGGAAATACGCGGCTGCACAGAGGGTTAATATGCTGGTGTATTACAGTATATACGTACATATTCCTGGATGGTGCTGGGGTGTTCTATACCCAGGATCCTCTCGCTCATCAGTACCGCTTTCTGCTGATTACTTAATGCCTGGTATAAGAGTGATACATGTCATTCAATCTTATATGATAGGTGCAGCTATGTTGTTCTAATTGTGTACAACCCCTTTAATAACAAGCTATAGCACTAGAGGAGCTTGATTTCTCTGGGTGACTTCTCTTACACCCTGCTTTATCATCCTAAAAAGACTCACCTCCGAGTAGTCCCCCATGATGTAGTTGAGCCGGGCAAGGAGTCGCAGGCAGGCGCAGATCTCTACATGCATCGCCCCGTACACGTTATTGAACAGATTTAAGGCTTCGTTAATAAGTTCACAACCTTCTTTTAGAAAACCTACAAATTGGGGGGAAAAAAAATCTAATAAAATCAAGTTATCGATATTCAAATAAAAATAACTGCAGGATCTAAATCTAATTATCACCTGTCATTATAACTAGAGACTCCAATATACAATCCCAATCCAGCCACATATTATACTCACCCTGCTGTACTTTAGCTTGTCCACTTTGGAAGAAATGAAAAGCATCAGATGCTTTGGGATTCACATGTTTCACCACAGGGAAAATATTCAATATATCCTCTTCAGTAAAGGTGGGTTTATGTCGGTTATCAAAATTGTATTCTTTTAGCAGGACCTGAGATTAAGAGAGGAAAAATATATATAAATCTGGTGTCCTGTAATCTGCCATACAAGCTGATGAGGTCAGGGAGCATCCGATTTCTGTACTCTAAGGGGTTGGCAGTGTTCATGCTGTGCAAAACAAATTTCAGACCTAGAATCATTGGTAATGGGAGAATACGGGGTCTAATGGAAACTCCATAAGGTATTTTTCCAAGGCATGCGCTTCTTGTATTCAGGTTGTATTTTCTATGGAATTTCTAAGCAGTTTAATCCGCCAGGATTTAGGATAAACCTTTAACTCCTCCAGTATAAGGCTACATTCACACTACAGTATGGGGGACGTATATACGGCCGACGTATATACGGCCGATATACGTCCCCCATACACTCCTATGGGCTCACGGCCCTGTACGGGAGCGGTACGGTGCAGCACACGTGCGGCACCGTACCGCTCCGTAGCCCGGGGAAAGATAGGACATGTCCTATCTTTCCCCGTATTACGGCGCCGTGCGCCATTAGTTTCTATGGAGAGGGGCGGAGGTGATCTGCGCTCACCTCCTCCTCCTCCTCTCCCCGCGCTGCCGTGTGCCCGCCGTGCTACGGTGCGGCGGGCTCACGGCAGTGTGAATTTAGCCTAAAGGTTAGATTTATCAGTCACACATGGACTGCAGAAACCTAAATGGTGCAGTCGGTGAAGCAGCTTGGGAAGGACATAGACCAACCTGAATGCCAACTTTGATACAGATTTCTCGTAGAAGGCTGATCTTCTGCAGGTTGTACATCTCGGCGGCCTGGTCCACATTTTCACTAGAACAGACAAAATATATTTAAGAGTTAGCAAGTGCAGCCTCATACATGTCACAAAACTGTCCTATAAAAGGGGAGGCAAAAAGAGTTTAAAGGGGTATTCCCACAAAGACAAGTTTCTTATATGTACTCAGGATAACAATATACACATTCTCTAATTTACTGTTATTAACAAAAATACAGCATTTCACAGATACAAGTCCAACCTGTCTATCAGTCCTGCTGTACACAATTTCAGTTGCTCCTAGACATGACCCTGTAACTTCAGACTCGGAGTCAGGTGGCCACCATCTTGGACTTTTGTGTGAGATCGTGCAGATGAGATTTCTGTCTGTAGCCCTGAGACACTAACTGATTACATCCTGTCAGCACAGGGTGAGGGGAGAGAGAGGCTGCAAACTATAAGGAGATAAGTGATTTGATTGTGAGCCCCATTGGGGACAGGGACTAATTTGGTAAGCTCTGAGCAGTGCTGCGTAATCTGTGTGCGCTATACAAATAAAGGAATTATTATTATTATTACCATCATCATCTGGGGCAGGCACCTATCTGTGAGATGTAGCAGTGCTCACAGTGTAATAGTGTAATGGTCTATCAGCCTCTGTGTAATCATTTCATGCATCTCTGATCTGTCTCATCTCTTTTTGTATCAGTGTGTTCGTGTATTAGTACAATACCAGATGCCAGATGAAAGTGCATATACACCTTGTACCCTGATAATCGAACCACATTGTCACTCCACAGAACTAGATGGATAATCAGTAGTCTGGGATATTACACTGAGCAGCATAGAGAGTGATAAGAGCTAAAACAACAATAAAACATTGCAAAGTAAGGGGTTAAAATGATCTTTGTGTATTGTGTTGACATCACTAGGGAATAGAAATGTTAGAATTCTCTTTCGTGGGAAAACCCCTTAAAGGCTCTATGCACATGTTGCGTAAGAAGAGGTGTGCTGTGAGCTACAAGCCATATGCTCACCCCTATTCCTCTACATAGGGAGCAGGGTGGACACAGAAGATCCTATTTCTGACTGATTTTGCACTATTTCATGCAAAGCGGCCGTCTGACTTGGACATCTCTATGGTGGTTGTAAGCTATCTGAGGTTTGCGGCTAGCTGACGGTCATCATTTGTGGTCATGTCCTTGGGAGCAAATAGATGAATCTTTCCTGGTTTGGATCTCCTAGTGATCTGGACACAGTACTTCGTTGCTTACTTACCATTCTAAACTGAAGTCAAAGTAGGCTTTGGCTTCGGAGCAGATGTTCTTCCATAGATCCTGCGGGGTGACACTGGCCCAGGCGGTGTTGTCGGCGCTGCTGAGGTTACGGTTTTTGCGCTTCTTGTTTTTTTTCTTGGAGACCAGTTCGTCGGCTGGAAGGTGGGCCACCGAGTTGGGGAAGGAGCTGAGAAAGCAGTTCAGGAAATGACTAATGGCGGCCGATAGACCGGACAACTCCACTCCCTGCAGAAGAGATACAGAAAGGTTCAAGCTCAGAGACGCATCCAATATAGGTCTGTGTAAGCAAAATTAAATATTATTTATAATATTGCATATTTAGATCTGTACATGATAACTCAGTGCCAAGCTTATGGGAAATACACAACCTCTTTATACCTTCAAATTATCGTCAGACTCCTGACTACAGAAACACTATATGGTGTTACATAAAATATCTAGGGACTGGTGGAAATAGACAATAGAGACTACATGAAGGTCAGTAATATGTGTGCTATAGGCAAATGTCCCATTGACACAGGCAGGCATTTACAGTTGCCAACACAACTACAGAATCTTATAAGAGAGTTACTGGCCTCAAATCATACAAGTCATTGGAATCAGGAAAAAAAAAAAGAAAGAATTTGATACGAGTAACATAATTAGGACAGCTACATTATACAGAAGGGTAAAATTAGGCAGGTATTACAATGTCTACTTATGGACGTCTCACCTGTAGGTAGGTCTTGAAGATGTGCTTTGCTGACCTGGTGATCACTTCACTAATAAGGATTTTCTAGAGAGGTAAAAGGATAAGAGTCAGAATCATCCTGGTTACTATGGCAAAGAAAAAGATAAAATTATGAAGTTGAGAACAAGTGCCAGCATTAAGCAGTAAAGCCGCCCTGGTAGAACTGGGATCATTGTATGGATAATGTACTGAGGGGAACACGATGCTCATGGATTGGGTTTAAGGTTGTATTGTTATCTCAGACAAATTATGGCTCGCTGTGTTAAACAGTTCCTACAAGTCCCATTCACTATTATGGTGCCAAGCTTGACGGTCTGGGTAATCCCGGCCGCCTGTACACACCTGGAGTGGATCAGGCAGGAGGGACTGGTAATCGAAGATGGTAAAACCCGCAGTATTGCTTTACTACAAAATCCTATATTACAGAGAAACAAATGACTCACATAGACATGATCGAGCTGGGATGGGACGGGGAACTTTTGGACGATCTCTATAACTTTGCCTAGGTAGCGGATGTTGATCCCTCTCTGGTGCATTGCTTCGGCCAGTGTGGCTCCGTCCATGGGAACCACGTTATGGTCAAGGCAGTCTTTGATCTGTGGAAAGAGGCAAGAAGGTTATCACATTGTCACACGGATAGAAGATCACACTCTGGGACGACATATGCAACATGGAAAGTAAACATTACTGGAAGTCAAGCTCATGATAACCATGCTTAACTTATGTAGGGTGCAATATATTCCTGGTCTTTAAAGGGTTGTCCCAAGTTTAGAAGTTATTGCTTATCCACAGGATAGGGGATATCATGGTGATCAGTGAGGATCTGACTGCTGATGCCCCTGTGATCTAGAGAACAGGGATCCTTGTTCTCACTAATGTGTGGAGGGACAGGCCAAACATGATGGCGCTATAGAAAGATTTTTATTATAATGCTCCCTGCTGCTCTATGTAAGTCTATGGGAGAGACCTGCGTACTGTGCTCGATTATCCTCGGCACTCACATAGTGGCAGGGAACACGCTTGGATCCCTGTTCTATGGATCGCCGACCTCAGCGATCTCACTTTGGATAAGGAAAAACTAAGGCTTTGTTCATATTTGTGTTCTGCCACCACCAGAGAAGCCATAACTCTAGATGTGTAATAAAAAAAATCCTGGTGACATACAGACAGTAATACACAACATGGAGGCAGAGCTCTTACTTACCAAGCAGGGAATCTGACAGGACAGTACAAAGGCCGCTGCGTCCTTCAGCAATTGCTTCTGGTTCTGAACCTCTACCTGGGCCGACTCCGGGAAGCGCACACCTGTTATCAGAACAAAGGGTCAACATTTCCAGTGTCACTAGTGAGGATCCAACCCAATAGTCTAGATGAGAGGGGTCTCAGATTAGTCCTCAACAACACCCCAAAAGGTGATGTTATAAGAAATTCCTGGTTATCAGGGACAACAAATCCATGATGGATACAATTGTGTCATTTAGTAGAGATCTTTAAAATCATGGAGGCGAATTCAGAGTGGGATTTCAAGCTGGACTACATAATAAGAGAAGATTTTTGGAAATCACCAATTTCACAGAAGTCTAAAGAGGAGTTAAAGATCCTTTAAAGAGATGGATGCTGAATGATTGCATTTTGTAACACTATTGTTTTACTAATTTAACACAAAAACAGCTTCTCCCAACTTTCCGAAGAATTCTTTCCATCGGCCCCCTAAGCCTACAGAATCCTTAATATTACTACAAGAATACAGAATTATTACAGAAAATATTCAACAATTCTTTTTTTTTTTACATAGTAAAAATGTTTTTTTTTTAAATTTTACATTCTTTGCCTGTACCTGGAGAAAAGATGTCCGGGTTGAAGCGAATATCAAACGAGGTCTCGCTGACTGAGCTCACGGCCTGGCAGGCCTTCCGGATCACTTCTCGGCTCTTCATATCCACTGCAATCAAACACATAAGAAGTTACATAACTTTGTTCTATTGCTTCCAAAACTTTTCTTTTGTTCAAACCAGAATGAAATAACCATGCGGACAGGTCCCTCCTGCTAAGAACTGTAGTGGGTTTCCTGTTTGTCACTCCGCAGAGGGCAGATAGCTCTTCAGACTGAAAGACCTGACTCTTCATGTGCCATTTGTTTACTACAACACGCAGGTCCTCTAACTTTTTTTGGTTCATTTCTGTCAGACAGAAGCTGGCCTTAACCATCAAGTGATTAGATGGTCAACAGAAATCACAAAATTTTGTCAATAATCAGTAGGGGAAGAGACCTTTTCAAAATTTGGTGATTTCTGTTGACCATCTAATCACTTAGAGCTCTAAGCTTGTGCATTTTAGGCAATGTTCAGACTGGCGTCATGGCTTCCATTTATGACACTGTGGTAAATGAGTTTACTTATAATCCTTCCTTTAAGACTCCTGTTATACTCCATTACTATTCAGATATGTAAATACCTGTTTCTTTGTTCGCTGCCACAGTTTCTTCCAGTTTTTTGAGTTCGGCTTCCCCGTCTATATCTTCTTCCGTCTTGTCTGCAGACTCACTTTGGGCGGAGGAATCAGAAGAGGCTGCAGGTTCCCCATTCTCCAGGGCAGGGGGGTTCTCCTGTAAGGAGGTCTTCTGCTGCATCAGCTGCATGGCAGCCAATTTCATAAACAGGAGGTATCTGCAAAAGATCGGACAATGTGCATGACATCATTTTGAAAGGATAAGAAATAGAAGGGACAGAAACTGGAGCCTACATCAAGGGTGAAGACAAAATATGAATGAAAGCCACTACTCGCCATAATTATCCAAAAAAAAAAAAAAAAAAAAGGCCTTCCCCAAGCAATCTATTAAACACAAAAGTTGATTCTGATAGCGTAACGATGTCCTGGGGGCCAGCAATCAATCGCTTCCACGGGGTAGCATTACCCGAATGCATTTCCCTGCCCGTCTGATATCACCCGCTGATGTCTATAAGAAGTGCCTGCCCTGCTACAAAGATGGGTAGGAATAGGACCTACCTACCACCTTATCTTTTGCAGTGCGGGCAGTTGGCACATTCTCGGTGCGTTGAGGCACGGTTAGCCCCAGATTGTGAAGCAAGTTCATGGGAAAAAAAAAAACACATTTTGTGCACAATGTTTTATAAAACCGATACTTTAACATAAAAAAACTGTAGATTTACTAACATTTAATTCCCTTTACACCATACTGTCGAGTTTTGGCCTATAACACAATGGCGTTCTGCAGACATACTGCAATACAACATCTTTTCTGAATAGGACAACGCATTTACCTGTGTTCGACAAAAGCGTCCACCAGCTCCTGACGTAGGCAGCATAACTTGTGTCTGTGTTCTTTGGGGAAACCCATCTTCTTACATTCTTCTGGCAAGTCCTCACCTTCTACAGGCAAGAAATTGAGGTCCGGAGGGAAAGTGCGTAGCAAATCCAAAATGTAATGGCGTCCATCGTTGCCGATGATCCCCTTGCACTCTACCGAGGAGCATAGCTCCACTTCCTCTTCTTTATCATTGAGAACATTGTGTTTCAGGATCTTAAGTGGTCGGCTTGTTTTCTCTAATAACTCCAGGTACTTGGGGTGGGACACAACAGTTTTGCCAAAGTCAATGGACCCATAAATGACACTCTGCTCTTGTTCCCGCTCCAAAATCCCTGGAATAATAGACTGTGCCGTAACCCTGTAACCTCGATAGTCCACCACTACTGTCCCCAACGTGTACAGTCCCTCTACATCCACCGCATTGTAAGCCCTTACTCCGTTAAGGTCATTTGTGGGAGACACATAGGCGGCACTATCCCCACCAAAATCTTTATAATGATCTCGCACATCAAATCCCAAACTGAAGAAGATATTGTTCCAGATAAACATTTGCATCTTTGTCTCCTCACTGGGGTTAATGGCCATGACGTTTCCATCAATGACTGCCATGGCACCTCTGGTAGCAGCTGCTGTAAAATCACTGTGGACCTGAAAGAAAAGCTCTGTAAGGAACGTGTACAACCGAGACCGGATGTAGAAAGCAGATCAAGCCCCCAAGATGAAGAGACAAACACATCTGTACTTGGGGTTGGCCACCTTCCCTTATGTTTTTTGTAATGTGTGTGTACAAGTGTGTGGGGGGCAGGATATTAGGTAATTCACCAATATACATCTATTAAAAGGTTCTGCTCCACTTTCTTGATGAGGTAAAAGACAGGAGGCTTCACTTCACATCAGCCAGACATTCCTGTCCATAAAATGGCCGCAGATGGAGGGTCATGTTATCGGAGACCGCTGAGTGGGGGATCACATGACCCTCCATCTGCGGCCATTTTATAGACAGGAATGTCCGGCTGATGAGGTAAAAGACAGGAGGCTTCACTTCACAAGTGGAGCAGAACCTTTAATAGATGTGTATTGGTAAATTACCCAATACCTTGCCCCCCACACATGACATAAAAACATGAGGCAAAGTGGCCAACGCCTTTAAGCCTCTGTAGCCCTCATACGTTATGTGGTAGAAGCAAATAGAAAACCTGTTATTTCCTCGGTTACAAAGTCCCTGAAAGTTAGATATAAACCGGAGCTAGTGATAGTTTATCATCACCCACCTTAAAAATAGCTCTCTCCCTTAACAGTCTTTCAGGCAGGTTTTTTCGGGGCAACTCTCTTGTGGTCTGCAGTTCTTCATTCCAGTCTCTGGTCTGAAATACAAATCCCCATAGTCATTACAGGCGTCTCTCGCTCATGTATTGCTTTGTACACAATGCCCCCTCAGCAGCAGGAGCCCCCATCCCGCTGACTATGCACCCAGTGAACATTGCCCAAAACAATAAAAGCAGCTCGCCCCACACATACACTGCAACAGCTGCCATAACCTGAACATAGAACAAGCCCCTGTGAGCGTGTGCAGGCGTTATTGAGACCTGAAGTGGGACATAATGTGAAGCTTAGCATTGAAAATCTGAAGTTACCAGAATTTAACTATTTGTTCCTCAAAAATATTATATTAAAAAATTACATTATAACGTGCATGAGCCTATCTACTATGAATAGGTTTCAATGAATTCAAAACTATGTAAATTACATATACAATGCAGGATGGAGGAGAAAAAGAAGCTAGATGATGGTTGTATGATGGGCCTCATTACCTGACCAGGGATATGCTCCTCATAACCGAGACGCGATGTGTAAGCATCTTCAGCTCTTACACAGTCCATGGCGTGCTCTACCTGTGGTGCGGTCCAGCTGTAGAGCTGGAATGGAGTAGCAATCCGTTCAAAGGGATGTCTCTGAACCCTAAAAAATAAAATAAAAGAAGAATAACACAACTGTTTTTTTATTTTTCTTTAGGTTTCCACTCTCAATTATCAGCACATTAGACAGACACATTTGTGATTTCATTCATTAAAGTTGCTTCTCTGAATACGCAATTCTATACAATTACAAAAAGAAAACTCACCGAATCTACAAGAAATCAACTTTTTAGACAAACTTTGCATCGACAGTAGGAGTGACTACAAGAAACTTTGTGATACAGAAAAATGTGGTTCTTTCACCTCTTACTTGGCTCATTCTCACGCTCCCTCCCTTTCTTCTTGTTAAAAAAAAAAATCAGCTTTCTCTAAGGTCGCAGCTGAATTCCCCCTTCATAGGACAGAAACTCAATGAAGTGTCAGATTACATGGAAGTTGGGCTACCGGCCCACGAGCATGTGCTGTTCTCTAGCTGCAAACAGTGGTTCCGTGGGCAGTCTTTGTGGTCCACGTGTCTTCAGTATGTAATCCATGGATGGGCCCTTTACCAAAACAGTCTGTTTGCCATCCATATTTGCAGATCCGAGGTCACAAGCAAGCCTTGACCTTGTATTACCTATAAAAACTTATAAACAAATCCGCAATTTCAGAAGGAAAGCAGATGACATCAGTGCTCCCTCTGTATTTTTCACGTTCCCATAGACTTCTATGGGAAGGCCCACACTGCAAACACAGGCAGGAATAGGACCTGTTCCTACACACTCATCCATTGAAATGGAAAAAAAATATGGATGAAAATACTCATAACCTTGTATGAAGATGTGATGTGGAGAAGTGAGCAAGAGCCAAGTCACAACGACAAGGTCTCTACCCAGCAGAATGTAAATCACACACCAAGCCTGCATAAAATAAAACCCACTAGAAAATGCAGTCTATTGGCGGGGGGGGGAAGAGGGGGGTATTTATTTACACACCTGCGGCGCAATTTTGGTGATTTTGTGACCTTAAAAAAACCGGGTAGCACATTTATCAAGGCTTTTGTACCTTTTTATGACACTTTTCATACAATAGGGGTGCGGCATTGTGAGAAAAGGGCGTGGCTTGTGCGAAATTATCCATTCGCCCATAATTTTGAAGCACAGTTTACACCAACTAAAAGTAGGTCTAAACTAGGAACCCGCAAGTCTTCTGCTGCACAAGACTTCGCCATCACAGTGATAAATCTGCTGCAGAAAAAGACAAGTGCTTTCCAGCTAAAGACTGGCAGAGCCGGAGACACATTGCTAAATCCCCCCCCTGTAGTTCTCATGTTCACAAGATATACTACTGTATTCTGTATATTGAATAAACCCTAAACCCTTCAGAATGTAACTAAAGCAACATTCTGAATTCAACGGAGACTTGGGCTTCCCTTCCTAAATTACTCTCCCCCCTCCCCTGACAGATCATAATGAACACAGGAAACCCATGAATTGGGCTCCTGCTGCGTTACACTAATGATGCCATTTAATGAGAGAATTCCATAGACTTTACATGGAAACATCACATCCACTTGTCTCCCGCAGAGTCTCAGTAACATCCCAGCACAACAATCCCCGCTCCTCTACAGGATCGCCATCCTAATTGATACGACAGGCAGACGCAGCACAGACACATTACGCTCCGCACAGAGCAGCAGTGTGCAGAACGATTATTCCAAGGCAGCGCTGATATCACCAGACAACCGTGGACAATATTGGCTCATTTTATAGGTGAAGATAAATTTATGTTGGAGTTGTTTAGCGAGATTAATTAGAGCATTAATAGGCTTAAAATAACCGATAGGTAAAACTACATCATGAAAACCAGGGGCACTTACTCATAGATCTGTAGTAATCTTCTTATATTTGTTATTCATGGATAATTAACACCTGTGGATGTTACCAGAGCCCCTCTATGTGGCAGCTTCACAGGCTGTTACGTCTTACCATGCCTCTCAGTTCCCTTAAGCACTTCCCCCTCCGTCTGCTTGATTGAAGTGCTCCAACAAAGTGTGTAGCTTATGGAGGGGCTCTTGTAACAGCCCCCAGAGCTCATCATTTTAAAAGTTGATTTTATAAGGAAGGAGGCCATGGATAACAAATATAAGATTACCACAGTCATGATGCCTGGATCTATCAGTAAGTGTCCATGGTTTATCATGATGGGTTTTAATGGCATAAAAAGTTACCTTTTCTTCTGTAATGCAGCAAAATTCTTCTTGAACACAGGGCTGACTTGATTGAGCAGTTCCACCAATGAGTGACTGAGGAAGCTGGGGTTGGCTGGTTTGGGATTAAAAGTGTATGCCGTGGATCTGCAAAACAAAACAAGATAAAAATGGAACAGCCAGATCCAATATGCAGTTTCATAATTCATAAAGAGAAAAGCTGCGCCAGCACACAGGAGCGCATGCTCTCATCTACGAGCTGAACTCAGAACTTACTGGTTGAGGTAGAATCCCCGGGTAGACGCGGTGATGCTGACGTGACGGTCCTCCATAGTTATGACATATAAGTACATCAGATCTCCATGCATTTTCCGGTTTCCTGGAGGGGGGTTCCAGCCGCTCATAGTGAACACTTTTAAACACTGTAAAGGCTGCAAAATTAAGAAAATAGTGAGTATTTCAGAAACCAAACCCTATGATAGACTGAAGAAACCCCTTAGTGATCAGAGTTTTTTTCTATGGGAGCTTCAATTGCTGGTGGTAGCTGATTCGGGTTTTCTAAGGTCAGTTACCCACGAGCGAGTTCAGTCAGAAGCAAGTTGGTTCTGTCCAGTGGTCCGAGGGTCGGGTCCAGCCAGAACAGAGAGCGAGTTATCCAAACCAAACTCACTTGTAGGCAACAGACCTTAAAAGGGGTTGACAAATTATCCCCCATTCTATGATTAGGGAATAACTTCCTGATCAGTGGGGGTCTCAGTGATGGGACCCCAATGGATCAGGAGAACAAGGGTTTGTTTTATCCCAGATTGATAGCGCAGTCAGTTACCCCATGCGTCCAGCTTGTCATCTCATGCTCAGCAATCTCCATCAGTTTAATAGATAATGCATGTGCAACTGGCGTCTCCATTCTTTCAGGATGCAACAGACCCCATTCTCATGATCATGATCTTATGCTTCCATCACTGAGACCCCACTAATCAGCCAGTTAGCCCCTATTCTGCAGCTAGGTGCCAACTTGTTGTCACTGGACAACCCCTTGAAAGGACATCTATTTGTCTTTGGGAGGTGACCCTTACATGCGGGATATGTTCATTTAATAATCTACCATATACTTATTTTATTTACCTTCCAGTCCTTGTTCGGTGGTTGCAGGGGACATATAGGTCTCTCTTTGCCCCCAGGTAAAATATATTCAGGAGGGGTACAATCTATTTGTTCAAGTTCATTGCCCTTCTTTTTCTTTTTACCGCTCTCTTAAAAAAGGAAGAACAAAAAGTCTTAATATTTTCATTTCAAGACACTAATACCCTATCCACAGGATTGTGGATAAGTATAAGACAATTGGGGGTCCAACCACTTAATTATAAGGAAGTCGAAGGAGAACAGGGTTCAAATGCATATTGAGTGAACTTTGACTTTAGCTTCTTCCTCATTAGTATATTGGTGACCATTCCTGATTGTCACGTGGAGGACTACATGGGATTTTCAGTCCTCCATTCTTTTGAACATTAGAGGTTCAGCGCTCAGGTCTACTAACAATTGTTTAATTCCGTGGAGAGGAGGTATATGTCTTTATTTATGTATAGGAACAGGAGAGGAGATGTCTTGGTATAGAGGTGCTGTGCATGTAAAGTTTAAATGTGCCCAAAACTTTTCATCATTATGAAGGTAAGCTGCTACCAGAGGTCCTTGTCACTGGCCCAGTCCTATAAGCCTATTGAGAATACATGCACATGTAAGGAGGAAACTGGGAGAGAGGGTTTAGATGACAGGTATATCATATTTAGGGCCAGCTTTACCATTTTCAGTAAATAATAAAACAAGTTAGTTGCAATACATTTGATCTAATTTTTTGGTGTAGCCCTGAATAATAATCAACATACCTCCAAGGTCACCATCTGTAAAGATACTTAAGAATGACAGAGAATTGCAGTCCACTCCATTGAAAGCATCAGATGGGTCCAAGCTTTTCAACAGGTCTCTTATGTGGCGAACATGGATCCTGGCCTCACGCACTGTGTATGGTTCTAGAAGGAAAAAAAATACAATGCAAAAATTACAAACATGGTAGCGAAAAAAATACATAATACAAATGTATTCTGACCTAAAGTGTCATAATAACCAAATGTGTGTGATCCAATTTCCTTTTTAATTACCAAGACAGAACCAGATGAGGAGAAGCTTCCTCTGCCCTCTATCGGACATGTGACTCACCTTCCACAACTTTCAGAACAGAACCTTCCTCAAAACCTTCTATGGTTTTCAGTTCTGCAAAGTTGTCCAGCACGTTCCCATCTAACTGAAGTGAAAAACATGTCCTATGGCAAGTGTCCTCTCGATCCATAAGGACCTGATGGATCTCCTGCACCATCTCCTGAGGGGACACCTGAAGAACGCACATGACATAAGTTATTGTGTTTCTGTATAAGCGCACAATGATGAAGGAACCTGTACACAGTGTCTTGTACCTGAATTGAAAATGTCTCTATCCCCGGGACTTGTATTTTCACAGTAAAGCCAGTATCCTGAATAACAATGACCTCCTGCTCACTTCCATCTTCCACTTGCTCACCAACGTCATGTCCATTTTGCTTTTGCTCCACCTCCGCTTGATGCTCGTGTGCCCCGTCCCCGTTCATTAAAGTCATGCTGCTAGGATGTTCTGATGAAAGAGAAATACCATGAGTACAATGTACAAGGACCCGTAAGTCAACTACTGTATTCAACTATTAGTGGATGGCTGTGCTCAAAAAGAACACAAGCCGATAGATCACATAGTATTTGGAAGCCAACAGCCAAGTCATTATTTTAGTAAAGGGGTTGTCCTACCACACTCAGAGGTCTGCCAA
This sequence comes from Engystomops pustulosus, assembly GCF_040894005.1. Lineage (NCBI taxonomy): Eukaryota > Metazoa > Chordata > Amphibia > Anura > Leptodactylidae > Engystomops > Engystomops pustulosus. The sequence goes on from NC_092412.1 coordinate 218,999,972, forward strand.
GTCAAGGTCAGCCAAGCAATGTCCCATTAAATCAGGACTGGACCAATATAGAATGTGCAATACTTGTTGGGAATCAAGTGAGCCAATATGACAAAAATTGAGGAATAATTAGAAGATACATGACCCAATGGGATAGTGTTTTCTGAAGAACTCCAATGGCCAGTGGAGGAAGGTTGAGGTTCATAGTTATGAACTTCCATAGGATTCATTGTAACCCATCTACAGTAGTGTACTGGTGCGGAAAAAACTGCAGGTAAAACCTGGCATACTACTGGTGTGAAAACAAAGATGGATCCCAGCACCGCTGTAAAATCCAGAATGTCTTTCTTGATAATCCTTTAAAAATCCTTAAAGCGGAGTGGAAGACCTGGACTTGCATTCCTGCACTTTCCCCGGCAAGTATTTGCTACGATTTATGCCATGACTCAGATCATTGTCATTCAAAACACATTGGCCCAGCGTCAACCACACCGGTCCGAGGATTTTATTACGGTGCTAGGATCCATCTTTGTTTTTCCACACATGATTTCTTTGGGTTCCAGGCTACCCCCTTGCACCAATCTAATTAAGAATGTGATATCTGACTGAAAAGGAGACCTTTCTGATACAAAGCTGTACTGTTTGTGTTTTATTATACTACTGGTACATCCGTGCCACCACCACCTCTTCTGCGGATGACCCAGCAGCCATACTTGATGGCGTATTATGTGTCTACAAGGCACGACAAAAGCAACTTATTTGTCCATTTTCCATGAACAATACAATAACATTACCACAGTTTTATAGTTCTTTCTATTGTTGTATTTTTTTTTTATATAGTCTGATAGTAGAGGCCCGGAAAATACTGTAAATTATTAAAAACACATCAAACATGGAAAGTGCTGAAGGCCATGGAAAGTACTGTGCTAAACAGCGTTATGTAACCCGATATTCAGCCTCAAAGATTTCACAAAACCCAGCAAATATTCAGGGATTTAGAAACCTGATAGTTCAATAAGATGATGGATGACACAAAAACCACGCTCCAGGGTAATGAAGTTACCAAGTGATACAAAAAGACATCATGATAAGCGTCCCTAGAGACTGATGTATGCCATTGTACGTCGTCCAAGGAAATACATTATGTAAAGGCCACAAAGCGCGATGCATGGCGCTCCACACAATAACATAGAGGTATAAGTACACAAACTCCAGATCCACATAATATGACTCTCCTGACCTGCAGCAGGTGGAAGCACGTCTACAAATACAAAAGGAAATGCTGCCCTCACACCCGCCCCTGAACTCAAGCGCTGCTTTTGTAAGCCAAGCACTAGCGGTACATGTGACTGCACCCTACGAGTTAGCATGTCAGGGAGGCGAGTGGTCACTCATTGCCAGACACATTTACTATAACTTATACAAAAATGTGGTAATGTTCTTATATTTGATATTCATTGCCTTCTGTTCCTGTAAATGCTGTGGGGGGGTGGTGAATCTGGAGCATGGAGAGGCTCTGGCAGCACCCCCAGGAGCCCTTCTGACTCATTAGCATAATGTTACAAGTTAATGTTACAAGCCAGTAAGTGTGACTGGTTTATCATGCTTGATTTTGATTTCCTTTAAACTGATATTTGAGAGAGTAACAGATACGTTTACATCTAATGGAATCTTTAAAGGGGCATTCTCGTCTCGGCATTCACATTCAGTTTCATTAATCTGCCATATATAAACATTTCTTCAATTAGATGTTATTAAAAAAAATGCTCCTGTGTGAAGAAAATTTCTCATAAATGTAGCCATATGGTCCCTTAGAAACTAGATAGCTTCCTCGGATACGGCCACCTCTGCTGGAGGGATTGCACAAATAAACAAAATGTTTTTGTATATGAAATGTCCGGGAGTTACTACATGTCCCGCAGCTGTCCTGTGGTAATGATCGCTTAATCCAGGAGGTCAGACAGGACTCAATAGCGCATGTCTGGCCACTGCTGTCAGAGTGTGAGGTGGTCGTATCCGAGGAAGCTATCTCGTTTCTAAGGGACAACATGACTACATTTATGTGAAATTATCTTCACACAGGAACATTTTTTTTAATAACATCAAATTGAAGAAATGTTTATATATGGCAGATTAATCAAACTGAATGTGAATGTCCAGACGAGAATACCCCTTTAAAGTAACAGACAATTTACTTTCAATTATTTCAATAAGGCTGTTATTGCACACATTGCAGGCAGATCACGGCCACAATAGAAGTTTGTGGCACCCTGGGTATGTGGAGTCTCACAGCACCGTTACAGAGTTCGGCACGTCCTATATTTTGTCTGACTCAGCTTTAAATAGAGAGGGGAGGGGTGAGGTGATCTCACTCCCCTCCCTTTTCCATACCAGCTGTGTGTTACACCTGGGATCCGAGCCGGGCATGCACGTGTAGATTACTTATGCTTTCCGGTTTGCTTGTGTTTTTATTTAATGCCCCTTATGATTCTGTAGTTCTGTTCCGTCTGCATGAGGCCTAGGACTTAATACCTAGCATAAGTGTTTCTGGAAATCCAAGACAAAATAAAAGAAAACAAATAGAATCACTCAAAGTTGCTTCCTAATGGTGCCCCATTAATGGACAAAGCTCTGACAGGTCTCCATGTTCAGTGCACATGAACGTTTCTCCCTGGGACCCGGGGAAAGACACACATTTGACACATTCATGTCAATGGACCCGTGCACATACGCGTTTTTTGCAATGGATCTGTTTGAGTAGAAAACTCAGAGCAGGTCCTATTCCTGCCTGTGCACAGAAGTCTATAGGAATATGAAATACACGGATGCCGCGCAGGCATCATACGTGTGCCAACCGTATTTGCGTGTTCAGTTTCTAGAGAACACAATCATGTTACCCTTCAAGAGTTTAGAAGAAACCTGTGATATCATCTGCAGGCCTCCTGTTTGTTTGTGGATCCCCCAAATACAGACCTTACTTGCAGATTTGTGGCTTGCAAACAAATTATTAACTGATGACACAAGGATCCCAGAAAAAAAAAGGTTCTTGTTTTTTGCCCAAGAACACCAAATGTGGTCTTCAAGAGAACCCAATAACTTATTGCAGCATTAAAAGCTTTGCTTTCCATCCCAAGACTAGGATACGAGTGGATGACAGATTAAATAACAGCATGCAATGTCAATCAGCTGCTTCTAAAGTCAGAAAAAACTTGTCATATATCAGAAGTGGTATGGATTCTAATATTACCACTGTACAAGGCATTGGCTCGGCCTCACCTGGAATATGCTGTCCAGTTCTGGGCACTGGTCCCTGGAGCTGGAGAGGGTACAAAGAAGAGGGGTATGGAGGGTTTCAGTTATGAGGAAAGATTAAAGCAACCAGATTTAGTCTGGAAAAGAGACGACTGAGAGGGGACACGATTCATTTATAGAAATCTATGAATGGTCAAAAAAAAAAAAAAAAGTAGTTCCATGTTAAATCAAATCAAAATACGAGGGGCCCTGTCTCCGTCTGAAGAAAACAAGGTTTAATCACCAGAGGCGACAGGGCTTTTTTTACTATAAGAACTCTCAATCTGTGGAATAGCCTGCCTCAGGTGCTGGTCACAGCAGGGACAGCGGAGAGATTCAAGAAGGGTCTAGATGCCTTTTTACACCTGAACATTGCTGGTTATGTTATATAGAATTGTTTTCCCCAAATCCCTTCCCTTCCTTGGAAAGGAAGGGATGGGCATGTTTCTTTTGTTCAACCTTATTACAAAAAAAAAAAATCCTAGTTGCATAGTTTATGACAGCACAGCACAATTCCCATAGAGAAACTGCAGCAAGGAAATTTATTTTTCTATGAATGGGCATACTGTATATACACGAGCATAAGGTCGTCGGAAAGGTCAGTTTTGAATAATTTTTTTTTTTTTATGAGCTGGGCAAACTGGGGCTTGCCATGTAGTGTGCCAGGGACGGGCTATGTAATGGGGGAATGTGGGTTGGCTATATACTGGGGCTGAAAAGCTATATACCGGGGGGAGGCTGTGTATGCATTTCCCACCCTCGGCTTATACTTGAGTCAATAAGTTTTCCCCGTTTTTTGTGGTAAAAGTAGAAGCCTCAGCTTATACTCAAGTATATATGGTACATACTTTTTAACAGATTAAATCACATATAACCACTTAATATATTGCAATGCAGTGCCATGAACACAACCCAAAAATGCTGCAGTCGGTGCGTTTCTATGTCATAGGGGTTTGTGCAGAGTTTCTGTAACCCACAGCCTGTGTGGTACACAGAGATAGATAGATAGATATACCATGGATTCCATCCTCTGCAATGAGATCTGTGGCAAAAGTGCTTCAATTTCACTACAAATTACATAGAAAAACATCCTAGCAGTCCTGTGTGGACATGGAAATTATACTTATTTGCCTCTTTTCAGTCTTCATTGATCATTTCATACATTAAATGATATTTTCCATCGCCAACGATCATTTTGCCTTGGGAAAGTGACTAACCCCAAAAATTCCCTTAAAGTCAGCGGCACAGACATGTAATATGCAGAGCTGATGCATGCGATGGGACGGATCTACAGAGTATAACATCACGTAAAGAAACAAGAAAAAAACCCAAATTACCTGCAGGGAGTCCGGTGTCCATGATTATCAAGAATGTAAACTGCTCATGATGCTCTACAGGACACTACAGACATGAGCCTGGACACTATCTGGGTGAGGGGAACAGATCAGCTTCAATACTGGCACAAAAGTTTAAAAAATGCTGAGCTACGGGCGTGTCCGCCACCCGAGGCAGAGGGAAGAACAGGCTCTGTGGGTTTAGCAAGTCTATAGATTCTCCCTCGTGGTTATGGAGCCAGATTAGTGTTTTGTGCTACACGCTGGGAATGTACATGTCATGCTCCGACAAACCAGGACTCAGGAATGTCATATGATCCCAACAAAAGGATATTAGGTCTTATTTCTGCAAAAAAATCTGACCACGCCAACAACAGAGCAAAAGAAGCGACGCAAGGGAACAATGCATTTCCCACATCATAAATCTTGTGATCTCTCAGCTACTAACCACAGATCAGCCCTTATTTACAGCGTTTCATCATAATGTTTGATCATTATGCGTGACAAAAGGGGGGTCCCTGAGCGCCTTGTCAAAATGCAGCGGTACTGCGTTAGTTGATCACAGATACATAGTAGGAGTGAAGAAAAACTGTACTCTGCTACCTCCATCAGTACAACAAAAATCAATGGGTGAGCCGACCAAGGTGCATGTGAAAAGCCCCACTCGGACCCCCCAATATTCCTGAATCCTAAGGTTCCAAGTGCTACTTACCAGACACTTACCCTCCTATGCTGTAAACTGGAAATGGTTCAAAGGATAGCGCACAGATAAAATTATTGATATAGGTTGCCCGCAGAGTTGTGGTCTCATGATCCCATGCGTGAGCCGACTAGCAGAACCACTAAACTCAGGGATGATCCCATTACAACCCAAGTTTGCGGCTCATACAGTCCTCATGTGATCATTGGCATGTGTACGGACCTAACATGTAGGTAACACACAGTAACCTACCTTCACAGGGGCCAAAGAAAGTGCGGGAAATGTGAATATACCACAAATAATATACTAGACTACAGTTTTCCAAACAAATGTACACAGTAGGGGGAAAAAAATAAAAATATGTCATGTGCTATACATATTATGCAATGACACTATGCTGTATCTAGTGTAGTATAGTCCTCAATCAGAGGGGGTTTTTTTCATCATCATAATGTAAACCTTAGGAAGCACTAGGTAGAAGAATTCAGAGGGTTCCGGTCAGTGATAACAGAACTTGCAAAAAAAAGGGGCCAAACTTTGCAATCCATCTCTGCTGTGTATTCCATCAACAGGAATCCAGTTTTATAGGATTTAAATGTATAACGGACAGGAATCTGCAGGCTTTTACCATGGTCAGCAGGGAAGAAATCATCAGAATTTGCACCTCTTTCACTTTGCCGTGTAAAATCCTGAGGCAGGGCAGCTGTTCCTCCCGGACTCTCCGGCTGCTGTGTAGCAAAGTTCAGCTGTGGAGCAGCACAGGCCGGGAGGGAGGGTAGGGGGCCTGGCACATCCGTTATGCCAGCTGGAAGGTCACTGTGAAAGGCATTGGAAGTGTGAGAGGACTCTGAATGACATGAAAGGGGATGAAAGTTTTCACAACCACAGATCCCCTCATCTTCCTCAGAGTCACGGTCAGTGCACTGCTCACAGCGCTCCTCCGCGGCTTCATGTAGAAGCTTGTCTGTACCCAACGTCCCGTACTGACTATTGCCGGACGAGAGTTTAGTCTTCCTTTTAGAATCCCCCAGAAGGGACGCGGCTTCAGCATCCAGTTGAGCGGCCAGCTTCTGGGAAATAACTTGACAACAGCGTCCACAGCGCTGACAGCAAATACCGTTCCCCATTATCCTCGATGAGAAGAGAAGTAAACTTTATACAGGACGAGCGCTCCCGGCAACATGCTAAACACAACACTCGTGTAGTGACACTGCTATTAATAAAAGCTGGACAGCCTGCAGATCCTGGATGGAACTGTACAGGGGGGTGCCTGGACTACAACATCTCATTAGCTCAGCGCAAGTACTCGCTACCAGTCTAGCAGGGCCCAGAAACACAGAGGATGACATAATGGATGTGCTACATACAGGCCTCAACTAGGGAGAACTTGAGCAACTTTGTATCATTTTTTTCAGCACAAAGGACACATCCGCTTGATTACTTTGGGCAGTACAATCGAGGAGATACAAAACTTTATAGATTTATAGCAACACCTGGTACTGCTAAATCTTTGAGGAAAAAATGAATACTTTGTATTTTCATACTCAGAGCCTGGTAACTTTTTACACCTCAGTGTAGAGAGCTGGACGAATTGTCATTTCTTTTGCAGGATCAGTTTTATAGATTATATCATTTTGGGTCCTGTCTGACTTTTTGTTTCAAAGATATCCTCCCCCCCTCCCCGGTTTACGGGATTCACCAAATTAGATAAACATTTATATATTTTCATAAGCAGTTGATTCTAGAGGATTTCAGAGCCTACAAAGGGTTGTGGGGGAAGGGGGGTGTCAGGGAGTCTCCAATCGGGTTCTTCTCTATAAACACAGGGAAAAACTATCAAAACAGAAACGGAGGTGGAGTAACTAAGGCAATTACAAGAATACTCCAGTCACAGCCTATTCATTAAATTATACCTAGCGCAGGGCCTAAAGAGAGGTTTTAGGAATACAATGAATGAAACGAGTCATGCTCCTCCCTTCTGGCCCTGCACCAGGCATTATTCCAAGAATTTGCTCTGACTGGAGTGTTCCTTTAACTAAAGGACAAGGTTGTTTTCTGACAGCGAGCACAGCAGCAGCCAAGGCTTCAGCTAATGGTGCCATGTGTCTGACCTCCACCCATCTGACGCTGGCGACCTCTTCTAAGTCATCTATAGCTGAATGCGCTTATAGATAACTCGATATCTGGGAACAACTGTTGTAGCAATGGTCATTCCTGCACAGGCCCCAGTGTGGCACCTACACTCATGTCATGATGGTTTGCATTGTTTCCCTGAATAAATTCTACAAAGACTGTCCATTCCCTATCATCACCCCGAATGCTGCTTTGTGTATAAGGTCCCTGAATCCAAACAAATCTCTTTCCAGGGGGTGACCAGCCTGTAAAAATACAAGATGTTTACAACATTGTAACACAATAAACTAATAGACAAGTTCCAGACCACCACCAGCCTGTCTGCTCGCCAGCCATGATGGTTCACCATAGTCATGTGATCTCTGCAGCAGTGATAGACATCTCAGTTATTTCATTAGTTATCATAAGCCAAAACTTGGGAGTGGTGCAAATCCTCCCAATTTATTTTATCTCTGTGTTCTAGTTTGGGTCACAAAACCGAATGCAAAAAAACTGATGAAATAACTGAAGTGTGAACTGTCCCTGAAACTTTTGTCCTTGGTGGGATATCCCCATGAGAGGCCTGCGTTATGTTATCACCGCCTCCTCATACACACTATATCCAGTGATTATACCAGAAGTTTATTCAGTTGGTACGTCCCTTTCTCAGTTCAGTATCACAAGCGGTGACACACTATCACATCTGCCGACTAAAACTGCAGAAAATCCGCGGCGGAAGATGTTATTTATGCTCTAACTGCGGCACTGAACGAGTTAATCTACTCGGCTCCGCTCCGTAACCTAGCCCTCAGTTCCTGTTTCCACTGCCAACCACAACATGGCGCGCAGTCACTTCCGGGGTTATACGACTCAACCAACTACACGGGGGTGTTCCAATATACATAGCGTTCTTCCGCCAGATGTGGCAACACGTTCTAGGACTGCATTGCATCACATATATAGAAACACCAAGCAATTTATCTGTGCGAAAATATAGGCTACCGCTATGAGCTCGTGAATCTAGAAAGGCTGTAAGTATATTAGACTGCACCCCTGAAATTGTGCAAAAATGGTTTCGTCGGATGAAGGTGACCTTGATTACAGCTCTGGAAGCATATTTCATAGGTAGACACGCTGTTCCCATAGTGTCACCTCCACTGTGTACACATTACACTCCAGCTATGGCCACCTACCAGAACACTGGAGAGATGGCCACACATACATCTCCTAATAGCATCACTAAAATTGGGCAATAGAATGAGGGATAAGGGAAATCATTCCCTTTAAGTTTTCTAAATATATATCACACTTCCCCATCAGCAAAGTTTAACTTAGCCCAACATTTTGCAAATACATAAAAAAAATCACGTAACTAAGTATTAGCAGTAAATAGAATTCCCTGTAGCACCAGTTTCCATACATTTTACAGCTTTTTTTTTGCTATAGGTGGGATAGATACATCTATTGTCAATGCTGTACCTTGACAATAACTGCGCCATTCTGTTGGCTTTCATTATGAACAAAATTCCAGTCCGATCACCTTATAACAGGGCTACAGAATATAGACATTTAGGTTCCAACATAAAACCGGATCCAGTTGTGGTTCAAAAGAAAAAAACCTGCATGTTTTTCCACAATTTTAATGAAGCTAATCACTTTTGTGGAGCAAAAATGACTCATGATAATGTAATTACTACTTTAAAAAAAAAGCCCTCCACCAGCATCTTATGCAAAATTAGAAACAAATGCAGACACCACACATATTTCCATCCTTTAAATTTAAGAATGGCCCCAGTGTGAACAATGTATTGTATATGGATCAGATGCTGATGTTTGCAAACATAATTAATAAGCCCCAGTTGTTATCTGCGTTCAGACCTCTGCTATCAACTTCCATCACAGAACAGATAATAACACAAGTTTAACAGATCCATCAGAATGTCCATTTATGGTTTAATGGTTACCATTAGTATCCGTTTGCACCATTTCTGTTATTTGAGATGCAAAAAATAGCGTTACACCTCCAGTCTGGAGTTATGGAGTCACTAATGGAAGATGTGCAGATGGACCAGTGCATTGAAATCAATGAACATTTTAACATTTGACTTCAGTCACTATTGTTTAGTGATGGAAGGTCCGAATGCAGGTGTGAACTGGGCCTTATTCCTTTATGTGCGCAAACACTGATTTTGGCATATTCTGGACATATTGCCAGATTGGCGGGTATGAAATTGATGCCATAGCTACTAGCCATGGCTGTGATTGGCCAGTGTGCCCCCTCACTGATCACAGCTTTGGCTAGTAGTTAGGGGGTGTCAATTTGCAGGATTGGCTGCATGGCCGGCAAAATTTCTCAATCATGCAGGACACGACTTAAAGTTCAAGCCCACTCATCTCTAGTTTGCATAGGAATGCAACCTGTAGTTGATGTCTGACCTAAATTTTACATGCAAGTAGAAGCCTCACTACTGCCTAAAGATAAAGCTCCGATGTAGAGACTGAGTTATTTATTAGCCATTGGGACTAATCTGTGCTCCTGACACTGTAGAGTCAATGATATAATGAGGGAAAGACTGAAACAATGTATAAAAGAATTACAGTTATATAAATACACATATATTATAACTTGTAGCTTCATCTACAAGGAAATAACAAATACAGGATTATGCCCAGTTCATAGGCCGGTGGATATACAATGTGGCGACCTCATGTGGACCCACAATGCACTGAAATCATGACTCTAAGATACATCATGACAAATGATATTCCTTCCTGTGAAGTTACCCACACTGAATGCATGATTGAATACCCAATTCCAAAATACAGTCCTGGGTAATACCCAGCACCCCAATTTATCACACAGACATCACTGAAAACGTCCATTATCAAGCAACAGCACAACATTTTTTTGCTCCAGAGATCTGTACAACTATCAAGACATAATAAGACACAACTGTCACTACCTAGGAGGTTGTCACTCATGCGGATTTGTAAAGGATAACCACATTTTAGTATTTTGGAGGGAAATACATTAATATATTGATCCACAAGTAACAATCTAAGGGAAGTTTCATGATATTTATACACAGGGGAAGTGATTACATCCTGTAAGGGTAACTTGTGGAGTAGACACCGACCCCAGGCCTGTGACATTGCCACGCTCCCTGCTGTTGTCAGCTCCGCAGACCAAGGACAAGCGGCTGTTTACTATGTGGTCACAGCCATTGTCCAGCAAGTAAACATGGGACCAGGAACACAAGGGTGTTTTGTGAGTCTCATAGCAGCGCAGTGTCCAAAGGGCACCAAGTCAACATTGTCCATCCAACATGGCACCAAGTAGATGCCCCTACAATCATAAGATGTATATCACATGTAGAATCTATATTGAAGGGGAATGTCATCAGATACACAAGGGCCTTTATAAAAGATACAGACTGATATTGCAACTGTAAAAAAAATTAAAAGCCGCCCACTCCACACCTCTGATTCCAAAAATGTGACCTAGTGTGTGCCCCAGCCTCTGTTTAGGACAAATGTCCATCACACAAGTGATAGCTGTAGTGCAATGGAGTCACATCATTATATATATTCACCATAATCAGCAGGGCGCCTGTTACGGGACACATAGAGGGGACTGTCAGTCGCCAGGACAGCAGAAGACAGTCCAATCCAATTAAAGATCATGATTGTGATTAATCTGATCTATAATGTCTATTGCAGATCAATCATTAAGATTTGTGACTGATCATATAATACTGCAGCGATGTCAGCCTCATGGTGCACTGCTCCCGGCTGATCTGTCACATACTATGGCTTCCAAGGAGGATTTGTGTGCAGAGCCGCAGGTGTCAGTTCACACTGTGCACGCTCTTACCGCAGCAGGGCTTCTTGTCCTGGCACTGCACGCCGGGCTCCTCCGTCTTGCTCACCATGTCCTCTGTGCAGGGGCTGGAGGTGGATCTCACTGCTGGAAGGACAGAGCCGGCCGCTCAACACATACACACGTGGTGCAGCTGTAACCTCTGCCACCCGACCTTCCAGATCAGACTCCGAGACGGCAGCCACCGAGGAACAAAATTCCTCCAGTCTGCTGACTCACTGAACGCCTTAAAGGGACAGAGCTTTTTTTTTTTTTGGTCCAGAGAAGCTACATGACTAATTCACATGACTATTACTGTACATTTAGGCAAAGACAACCCGCCCAAAACCAATTTATTCTATTATATCGACAGGATGAGTCAAAAATCCCAGGATAGAATTTTATTTTAGAAATGAATGGGAAAATGATATATGTGACTACCCCGGTAAGTAATGGGACCATATTTTTTCACAGGCATATTTTTCCAATGGTAAAGTGGTCATATACCATATTTAACAAGACCAGAATTCTTGTTGCAATAAGATTTGCAATAATTCTTGTGGTTCAAAAGTTGCGTAAAGGATAGGCCCATTAATTGGTGTTGTTTCGTATATGTAATTTTCCCTTTCATTTTTTAAATGAAAGGGTGTCCTGAGACTTTTGGCTTACACAGTGTTACACTACTTGCCAAATGTGAGACCTATAACATGGCTGGGAATAAAAAGACCTATCTTACAGAATAAGACTGATTCAGATCATGCGGAGCTTGTTATCTTATCCATATGCAGATACTTTTCTGCCTAGTCCTTAGATCCGGTTATAAAACTGAGGCGTGCACAGCCAAGATAAGCTAACTGTCCGCCATCCCTTGTCTGACACCAATTCTTTCTATATTAGTATATTGGTTGCACTCGAGCAAAGTTTACAAATTTTTGTTTTTGGTTTGTGAAAAGCGCCTGATTCTGATGCAATTCTGGTCCAGTTTTGATCCTAGTGCTATCCACATCCAGGTCCTTACTACAACCTGCCACCTCACATCCCGCTTGGATTACTGTAACATTGTTCTATGTGACTCCCAGGTAGCTCTCCAATTCATCCCTCAGCTGCTAGACTTCTCCATTTCTCTCTACGCTTCACATCCTCCTCTTCTCTGAGGCCATTCTCTCTACACCAGGGCTGGGACGGGGGATAGATGAGGGTAGGCAATCGCCTAGGGTGCCACCTTCACCTCCCAACCTGTGGGGCGGCATGCCAGCCATCAATAATAATTATCAGAATGTGCGTCTTTGCAAAATTCAGGTGTCGACTAAGTAACAACATCGTCGGCACCATCTGTGTCATAGAGAGCACTCCAGCGACAGCATCACCACTCTTCTGCCAGTGTCCAGTGTGGGAAGAACCACGGGCCGAAGAGGAAGAGGAGAAGGCTGCAGAAGGGAGTGCCCTGTGCTATCTAAAGGGGTCCATGTACTATCTCAGGTGGTCCCTGTGCTACCTAAGGGGGGACCTCTGCTATATACTGGGGTGGTCCTTGTGCTATCTAAGGGGGGGCTGTGCTATCTAAAGGGGTCACTATGCTATCTAAGCGGGGCACCTGTGCTATTTAAGGGTGGCCCCAGTACTCTCTAAAGGGGTCACTGTGCTATCTAAGGGAGTCACTGTGAAATTTAAGGGGGTCCTGTACTTCATCACTATAGGGGAATGCTAGGCTTTATTACTAGTGGGGGTGATGATGTGCTGCATTACTGGGACCACTGTGCTAGATAAATTAATGAATAGGTGCTAAATATGAATGAATGAGGATATTTTGGATATTCTATGATATATTGAAGGGAAACAGTGTATGAAATGCATATGGAGGGACTTTAATATAACTATGGAGCACATAGCTGTGATCAAGAGTACATTATACTGACTGTGATGTTTTAGGGACAGTGTGGAGATGTGCTCCAGAGCCCAAAATCACGAGGCTGGCAAATTCTTCAGTGATAAGTCATTATTGGGGTGAAGTTGTGATTATGTTTTGTACCTGACGGAGAAGGATTGTCACTCGTGATGAGTCCACTAAAAAGAAGACCAGGACAGACAATGGCAGCACAGTGGGAGAAGGACACTGATACAATGTAATTTGAGTAATAAGATATGTCTGTATCTGTCTGAAGGTAGCACCAATGTGCATTATATTCATTGCTGGTATATATTCTTATATGTGGGAAATATTTATGCATGCTGTATATTCATTGTGGGTAAATATTTATTTGTTGTTCATAGTCACTACAGGTATCTATGTGTTTGGTAAAATCATTATTGTATAATTGCATTATTGTATGTACATAGATATTAATTTCAGGTATATATTTATATATACAGTATTTTCACTGCAGGAAAGTATTTTTAAGTATCTTTTGTTTACTGCTGGTAGGCCTTAATTATAAATGATCCCATAGCATTTGGCAGTTTCTTTCTTATGATTTGTAACCTTTTTTATTTTTCTCCACAGGATTTACCCCGATTCTGTTTAGTTTTTTTTACAGTGCACGTGTGGCGATAAGGATGATGCAAAATGCCTAGTCCTGGCCCTGCTCCACAGGTCACCCATGACATAACAAATTTAGTTAAAAATACCACAACCTGTCTCCTCCGTATATCTCTGAACTGAATCCCATTTTACAAGTAATCTCCAACCTTCTCCTTCACTCTCCTATCATCCACTCTTCTCACAACCGTCTCCTGGACTTCTGGCGTCTATTCCCCATACTCTGGACCTGTCTACCAAAGTGTGTAAGACTGTGCCCCCACCTACCAAACCTTCAAAGGTAACCTGAAACCCAGCTGTTTAGGATCACCTACAACACACAATAACTGCTCTGCTCCTTCAACTTGGGTCTCCATCTACCCTTCCTTATAGATTGGGAGCCCTCATAGGCCTCCTTCCACGTTTTCTTGTTCAATATGCTTTTCTTTTCGTTCTACTTCCTTTGGTTTTGGTGCTACTCTAACGTATGTGGACAGTTTACAGAATTTACAGCACCGTGTGATAAATGGTAATCTATAAATAAATAATTAAAACTAATAATAAAATTTACCCTTGACAAAATATAAACATGTATACTACTGAGTAAGTGATCTCTCTAAGGGGGAAATTTATCATTAATTGTGCACCAGTGTATGTTTAAAACCTGACCCTCCCATCACGACTGATCTATCTGCTCGGCTGCAGTGTCGGAAAATCGACAACTGAACGGACGTAGGCTATGGGGAACTTGGTTTTCTGTATGCAAGAAAATCTTGATAAGGCACCCACAAAGTGTTCTGGGTCAATTTTGGACATCTGTTTATTCTAAATCTAAGCTTAAGGGAGCCCATTACACTCAGTAGTGGGTTATTATACAGGCAGTCCCCTACTTAAGAACACCCATCTTACAGATGACCCCAACTTACAAATGGACCCCTGGATGTTGCTCCAGGTACTGCCCGTATAGGCGGCTTGGGCTGATCCCCTGGGCCCAAGATTTCTAGGGTGCCACCCAAATTACCCACCAAATTTTATACTGAGATGGACCGTCAACCACGGGTAAGACCATGCCGGTGGAAACGCATTGCTTTTGTCACCACTTTTGCATGTTCCCGTTTAAAATGAGGAAATAAAAGTGAAAAAAGTTTTACAATCATATTTAATACTTTGCAGCGGGGAAACCATAAGCAGTCAGCTGACTTACATTTGCTATCTAAGTATCATTAGTGCACAACAGTATCTGCAGTTAGGGAGCCGGATACAGGGGGTCTGAAACTTTTCCATTCTGCTGGATGGGATTTGTTTATATGGTTGCAGAGGTGACATCATGCCTCAGGCCTTCAGAGCTGTAAACTTCATGCTGTAAACAATTGATCGCTGAGGCCAGTGATTGGCACGTAAACAGATCCTGGCCAGTGGAACGGGAGCAATATTGCCAGATCTGGTAGTTCTGTAATTTTTTTTTTAAATTTAAAACACAGGCTGCTTAAAAAACACCTGAACTTGGACTTATTATTTCACTCTTGCAGCATAATGTTGTTCAATGATCCAAAGTACACTCTACTGTTTACTGCTTCAGAATGGACTTTGTTCAAGTTATTTCAGTTAAATGTTTCTAAATCTATGAGTAGCATTTTCTTTTACCACCTGGTGTTATCACAGGGTATGTTCTAATGTTATTTCTAATGGCTGAGAATAAATTGTAAATGGGCTGACCACTGTAATGTATGGTTAAGAGGTCAATATAGCTGGAACCAGGGTCGGCTCCAGGTTTCAGTAGGCCCCTGGGCGACAGAACCTCAGTGGGCCTCTTTGCAGTGAACTCACGTGTCGGCTTTAAAAATTCAGAAATTAAAACAATCTCCTGTTCCTTAAAATATTCCCTAGTTTATTATACCATTCAGCCCTCTCATTTAATATAGAGCCCTCTCACGATTATTTTATATAAAGCCCCCCTCACATCCTATGGATTCATTAGATACAGCCCCCCTAACCCGCATGGATTCCTTATGTAC
The DNA here is from genome assembly GCF_040894005.1 of Engystomops pustulosus. Lineage (NCBI taxonomy): Eukaryota > Metazoa > Chordata > Amphibia > Anura > Leptodactylidae > Engystomops > Engystomops pustulosus. Next base: position 219,015,777 of record NC_092412.1, read on the forward strand.
AGCCTCATGTGGCCCCCAGGAGCCCTGGGTATGCTCAGTGCTGGCACCCTGGCTGGAACGTTCCCATCAAATGGTTAAAAATTGTGTGTACCCTACGGGTGCGGTCACACATGGCCCTTGCATTACTTTTACAGGCCTCAACCAGATTGTATATGCTTTACCATGGAAATGCTTGTGATTGGTAACCAGCACTCGTTGTCTTGCATTATTTGTAAATTTACTGCAGTTTTTTCCACTTGCTTCCATCTTGCTAATATAAATCAGATGAAGTCGCTTCCAGGTCTTCATTGTATTGGAATATAATAAAGTGCAGGAGATTTTAAGCTTGAGATATAGGCCTCTTGCTGTATCTGCCGGGTGGGTAGCAATATGCTAGCATATGCTATTATTTTAGGGCTTCTACGCCACTTTAATCCTAATAAATACCCCCCATAGAGTGTATGCATTATTTCATTTTGTATTTTCATGCAAAAAGCTGAAGTGTAATCCAATCTATCACCCCATTTACAAATCCAATCCAATTTGACAAATTCCACCAACTTTATGTGATAGAAAACATGAAGCAGAAACTGAATCCATCTGCAGCAGGTTAATTATATTTCGGATAGTTGCTGCTCAGTCCCTGCTGTAGTATTGAAACAGAATCATTAAAGGGGTTTTCCCCACAAACTAAAGTAAGGCCCCCACAGATCGCGGGAACGATGGGTCCGTCAGACCCTTCGTCGCTCCGTCAGACTAATGGAGCAGACGGCCCTTCTGCTCTATGAATCTCTATGGAACTAACGGAGATCGGAGAGTGCAGCGCTCGGCAATTTCCATGGACAGGGCCAAACTTTAGTTTGTGGGAAAACCCCTTTAACGGTTGTGACTCTGAGCAGACAGAATGGGCCGCTCACCCTCTTCTTCACATGTTTGTTCACACAGACTTTTGTATGAAGCCCAACACTGGTCAAAGCTGCTGACAGATTCTCTTGAAAAAATTAGAATGGAGCGGTTGCTGAGTATGTGAAGTCTATAATGATCTGACACACTTTAGGACCTAGTGGACAGTGAAAAGTGTCAAATTAGTTAACGTATAAAAGCAACGTCTTGGATATTGATCCAGTGTGAATGTGTGGGGTGTCAGGATAAGTCATGACTGACCTTATTTCTGGTTTTTCTGGTTGTACATGAGCACATTAGTTTAAACATACCAAACCTACCTCCTAGGTGTAGTAGTTATTAGTGGTGAAACTTTCACTCCCAGCAGCCTGGATCTATGGCATTATAGGCTTGATAATATTTTCTGTCTATCATAATGTCAACATGAATGCTGGCACTCCCAAATTAATTTCTGTGCATTGTACAGCGCTACTGTTGTGCTTACTTATTAATAAACCAGATCGTCCATTAAACTAGAAATGTTGCATGGGTGTATGTATATAAAGTGGAAGATAAAATATGGTGACAATACATATAGTTTTAGCACATAGTATGTCATTTTTTTTATTATAAATATTGGTGTTCCCCATACCTATAAATCATCCCTTCTGTGGAGCAGCGAACTATTTATTAAAAAAAACTAACAGCTTACTGAAGCCAAAAGGTCCTAAAGGTTCTTATTATGCACCCAAATCTGGACATCTCCAAACTGCAGACTGTGGTTTAGAGGATCTACTTCTCTGGTGAAAACCATAAATATAAATATCAAATAGGAGCAGATATTTCATCAATGGACATAAACTCACTAGACTGGTTTTGAGTGAAAAGTGCAGTCTGACAGCTCAAACAGGTTTGTTAGATGTACAGCATGAATATATTATGTTAATAAAATGAATTGGGTGTTGTTAATGTATTCTGCACCACATAGGTTTTTATTGGGTATGGCCATCAATTATATTATGTGACTTTAGATATCAGTGTATACTGTAGCTGACAGACTGTGGTTGCACTTAAACAGTTTATTGAGTTTATAATTTTGATGACTTGTCTTTGGGATAGGTCAGATAATGCACTGAATGTACATCATGTGCACTTTGCTGATCTCCTCTTGCTCTATAACATGCTGGCTGCAGATAGGATACAGTGTACAAACTGCTCAGCTCCTCCTGCTCTATAACACGCTGGCTGCAGATAGGATACAGTGTACAAACTGCTCAGCTCCTCCTTCTCTATAACATGCGGCCTGCATATTGAACACTATGTACAGTCTATCACCTTCTCTATTCATATCTGCAATTTTAAAACATTAGCTTGAAAGGTTTACTTTTGTGTGGAAAGATCTGTGTGCCATATCTATGATGATTTCTGCTTCTGTGCTCTGAAATACGTATACTATAAGGAATTATTTTGGACTTCATTTGTGCTCCTCTTCCACCATTTCTTAACATATTTTCACACAGAATTCCATGTAAGTGTAACTTATGTTAGAAGATGAGAGCCTCGTCAGCTCCATAGAGATAAATGGAGCAGAACGGTCATGCACGGCCGTCTGCTCCATTAGCCTGAGGAGCGGCGAGGATTCGGACGGACACCTTGTTTTCGCGATCTGTGGGGGTCTCAACACTGATCAACAAGTTAGGCCCTATCCCATGGAAAAGGACTAACTTGTCTTCTTGGGAAAACCCCTTAAACTAATATTCCACAAGAGGAGGGAGTATTGGGACTGTTTATGTAAATATAATATACACTGCTGTACCTGGTATAAAATGGGGATAGAGGGGGACTAGCAGAAGCTAGCAGCATTTATCCTGAGCCTTAAATGTTTTCTACTTATGTGGCTTGTTTATGTGGCTGGAAAAAGTCTTCATGGCATTCTGTGCCAGATGGAGAAGAAGCAGGAAAAGAATGAATGCAATGAGATAATGCATCACTGAATTTAAATGTATTAGAAAACTATTCCATCAGCAGCAGTAGCCACCGCAGCTGCTATAGGGCCCGCAGTGTCAGGGGCCCCATCAGCCGTGCAGACACACTAAAGAATGGAGGTTTTGCACATATATATATATATAAATATATATATATATATATATTAGTATGCTGCACATTGTACAATTTATATATAACATATATTTGATGAGTATATGCTCTTTATGTGTATTTGTATATGTGATGTGTATATACCTAAAGTGGTGAGGAGCAAAAAGGCAGAGCAATAAGACTAAAAGAAACTGGAGCTACTAGTGGTCAATTATAAAATCACACCAGAATTCTGACACTGTATATCTATATGGTGTGTATATACTGTACAGTATGTGTGTATATATACTGTACATTTGTATGTGGCACTGCATGTGTGTTTGTATATGTGTGCGTATATGCTCTATATGTGTCCATGTGAGTGTATAAATGTGTATATGAGTGAAGAACTGTATGTATATGTATATAAGTATAAAATGTGTGATTGTATCTCGCATGTGTGGGTATACAAATATGTATATATTTTAAGTGGATGGGGGGAGCCCATTCAGAAGCCTTCTATGGGGTCCTCTCTCTACTTGTTAGGCCCCTGTATACCATATATTCATTGTTGTACATTTAAATGAATGGTTTACAGGTGACAAAGGGAGGAGGGTGTATAAAAGATATGTAAACTTGTCCCATAGACAGGGACACAATTTGTTTTAGTAGTTCCAGATGAGCAGGCCATGCAATTTTCAGGGAACCAACAGACTCTAAGTATGATACACATAAAAATGACTAAATACATTTCCTAAACCAGTGCAAGAAAGGTATAGATACATACACAGTCATTGAAAGATGTCAAGGCGTATGTTTATTTAGCTGAAAATAGCAAAAGGAGCAAAACACATCTTCTAAAAAAGCCCATCTACTAACAATATATATTTATTGAAATGTACAAGTTCATTCACATTAATAAGTAGAATTTCTTGACAACAGTGCATGTCAGTGGATAGATGAGAACCAGAGGGAGCATCCTCCGGGATTACATAGCGCATATGTGAGCAGCACATAGACTTCACCAGCTGGTATAATGCATGTTTGCTAGCTATGTACAGCACTTCCAACAAACACTAAGGCACTCAAGACATCTTCATTACATATGTAGCAGTGACAAACATTCTGGGACATGTATTTGCTAGTAGTTAACCCACTCGTGCTAATTTTTAACCTATTTTTATGCAACAAAGCCTCATGTTCATCATTACAATTTCATAAATGGTCACAGGAATCCTAGTTAATCTAACCCTGGATATGTTTTAATATGTTTAATCCAGGTAAAAGGGTATGCCAAGATCATTTGTTCATTGATGACTTCTCCGTCATTGATGACTTCTCCCCAGGACATGCCATCGATGTGTGATGGGTGGGCATTGACTGCTCTAATCTGAGCTGATCACTAGAATGAAATTGTCGCAGCACAAGGATTATATAATCCTAATCCATCATCTGTCCGCTCCAGATGGATTTTCAGAAGATCAACTGGATGCCCACTGAGTTTCATTGATTGCATATGCTAAGGATAGGCCTTTAAAGGAAGGCTACCAGCTCCTAAATCCCTTACTAACCAATAATACCGCAGAATGTGGACTTGTGGAACGCAATGTAGAGACATTTATCAAGAAAATTCGCTTGAAAGTGTAATTCAGGTTGGCTTGAATTGCCGACAGAGAGTTGCAAGTTATTTGGGTCCCGTGTATAAAACCACCTATTTAGCTGCTTTTGACATTTTTAGTCTTTTGTTGTGTCACAGATGTCAGTGCAGCACTTTAAGCAGTAATGTAAGCCAAGTACACTGACATACTGGTGTGCCCCTTCTGGCAAGATCTGCTCTTCTCTTAGCTTCTTATGACTTGGTTTTTACAATAAAAGTATATACGGACTGGAACCCTAACAGATTGGACATCTGAAATGATTTTTAAAGTATTCTAATTGATATAAACCCAATCAAGTGTGATACAACTTCTTCCCAACTTTAGTTCAAACACAAGCCAAGCAATGTCTGCTTTCTCCTTACAATAACATTTGTGATCTGGAATAATAAAGTTGATCTCCATTAGCTTGTCGATATCCATTGGAATAAACTGATATTTCAACTTTTTCTACTTGTTGTACTAGCAGCAGATTAATTTTAATACATATAATAGGATATGATCCCAATTCATGATAAATCAAATACAGAAACCTGAAATGACAATAAGATAAGTGCATGAAACTACAATGAGATAAGTGCACCAGTAATACAAGTGTCACATCCTTTTATTGCTATCCAACAAAGACATGGAAAATAATAAATTACTACAAAACGTGTTGCAACAAATTGAGCTTTCCAGACACATCTTTTCTGTTTCCCAATTACCTGTCATTTGAGAGAAATGTATGAAATGTTGTGTTTATGTAAAATACCTTTTTATTACTTTAGGGCCAAGCTGATGTGGATGCCCTAGGGTGCAAGTGCCACCCTTTACAAAATGAGTGATATCTCCTGTGGAAAGAGGGCCAAAAAAAATGGGTGCACCAGCTACTGGAGCTGATCGATTCTTCAAAATTCAGGGCTAGCTTTAACACTTAAAAACTTCCGGCCTCTCCAGACAGGAAGGGAAGCCACCCATGGCAAGATTCTCGCCTCACCTCATAGATGGTGCGTCCCTGCTATTAAACAGCAAACTAATTACAGCATTATGTAAATTTTCATTAAAGATTTTATGTTCAATGGAGCTGGAACAGCTGTACCCTGGCAAGAAGCCCAGACAAATTTATATGACACTATATCAGTCTAACAAGCATGTGTGATAGCCAAAAAGTCTAAGAAGACCTTAAGCAAATCTGAGAAATGAGAATGTTACAGAACCAATTTATTCTAATTAACAATTATTCAATGGTCACAATTGCATTCAGGAGATATTCCCAGTTATCCCACATGATAGGGGATAACTTCCGAAGGTGGGACTTCCCCTTTAAAGTTAAAAGTTGTTGGCAATGGTTTGGTAAGACTAATTCATCAAGAGCAGTGGAGCAACGACCTCCAAGATTGGAAGAATAGGACCTTCATTAATTCACTGTTCCCTGTATATATCTTGGGAGGCTCATGTTTGGTCACCAATCCTTTCACAACATCCAGTGACGAAGTCATGAAGGCAAACTCTTTCCATACGTTCATAAGTATAAGTCATAAAATTAAGTCCCATTCTCAACCTTCAACTTTTAGCCACAGGGAAGAGCTGATTAAAAAAAAAAAACCCTGTCATCCCCTTGGTCATCTATTCTCCTCATATGCATGAGATACTACTATATTTTCATCCATTTTGAAGATGGAATCAGCCATTTTGAATGGGGGATTGATGGACCAACTTCAAGGACAAAAATGAGGTGAAGAAACAAAACCTGTAATCTAGATATTGCTGAAAGACACTCAAATCTGAAAAGTATCAGAAAAAAGAAATGAAATAATTTTTCATTGTTACTACCTATACATACATCATGTAATGGCTTTTCCTTTTCTTACATGGCTTTACTCATTTATTGCTCTAGAAATTGTATATTTTTCTCTTCCAGTGAAATGGAAGTCAACAAGTTTCAAGATTCCCTCCAATACCTTTAAAACCTGACATGTAGAAGTCCTGAGATGTGAGTTATTAGTAGGAAGGAGATTCCTTAGAAGGACTCTTGGGGGGAATTACTATCTAAATGTCCCATAGTTCTATATCTATAGATGGGGAGTTTGTATGGATAATGTGATGCATAACATTGTAATACTTTGCAGGCAGATATGTACTATAAATCTAATACATTTTTTATTTGATTTATGTTAAAGAATACTTAAAGGAAATCAACCAGTATGAAAATGTAAAGAAACACTGGAAATACTCACCAACGCTCCTCTTCATCTTGATCCAGCCTGTTGTCTTGACACGCCGGGATCATCTAGAAAAGAGAATTTAAAAAAAACTGCACAGAATGCTTGGATGAGATGTCCAGAGCTCCGGGCTGCTAAGTATGCACACCTCCCTCACCAATGCTAGGGGAGGGAGATGACGTCACGCGAGAGGCATGAACTAACGCCTCCTGCTTGATAGGCGTTAGAGAGGAAGGTGACGTCACGCAGGAGGCATAAATAATTAGCAGTCCGAAGCATTGGACATCTTGTCCCCATGCTTCTTTTTATAAGTCAAGATGAAGAAGAGGCGCAGGTGAGCATTTTCAGGGTTTTTTTTTTACTTTTTCATACTGGTTGATTTCCTTTAATCTTTAAACAAACCTTTCATAAATCAGTAACATTTACTGTGGCTTCTACGTAACTCCCTCCCCTTTGCTGGCTCTATTTCTAATTCTAAGTTGTCTCATAGCTTGTTGATAGAGACAAGCTGCTGTCGTGTCTCCCATACACTTCACAGAGAAAGCAGAGTAGAATCTGTTCATCTCTCTCCTTTTATCAGATAGTAGCCTACTATTTAACCATAGTAGTCTCTGGATTAGCTCTCTCCTCACTTATTCAGCTTTTGTTCAGTCCTATATTTGTTTCTGCATACAACCCTGTGTAATCGGACATCTCTATGAGCTGCAGTCCATCTTGGAGGTGGAGGATACAAAGAACCAACTAAAGTGAGAGAGAATATTTTTTTTTCTGTGCTAAGATATAGTGCACAATTTGCTTCTTTAAAGGAAATCTACAATTTGATTTTATGCATTATGAACCAAACATACCCCGAGAATGCTGTAGCTACACTGATGCAGAAACATACCTTGTTTAATTCCTGAACGGAGTGGTTTTGTTCAAAGACAATTATAAAATTATGATTAAGAGGCTCTGTCGCTCCTGTGCTTGGCTCGGCGCTTCTCCTCTTACCCTAATTATGCACTGCTTCAGAGAACGCTGTATTCACTGCGTTGTCCCTGACAGGCAGAAGTAATCAATTGCTGCACCATCCCCCAGCAGCTGTGTATAAATCATTTAGCTCAGGTTGATTAGTCCTAGCTGGACAGTTAAGGAAGCTCTGTGAAACACAGCAGCCAGTATCCATCCAGCTTTCCCAAGGTCCTGATTTTTTATAATTATTTCTTGAGCAAAACCACTTGGATCAGGGATTAAACAAGATAGGTTTCTGCATCAGTGTTGCTACAGTAGTCTTAAGGTATGTTTGGTTCACAATGCATTAAAGCAAATGGTAGATTTCCTTTAGTACACTTATGCAAAGTTTATTAAAAAGTCTGCTTCTGCTACAAAATAACATTGGGAGCATCACTTCTGAAATTTTACCCAGAATATATAACACAGGCAATTTATACTTAAAGGGAACCTATCACGTTTATTATGCCATCAGATCTGAGGGCAGCGTGTTATCAGTCCCTTCTGCTGGATAACTCATGCACACAGACTGATGTGCAATACGACTGAGTATTTATTTTTCCCCTTAAGGTGACCTGCCAAATAGTTATATGCATTTATAAAACATGGTGACTTTTTTCGCTTTCAGCAGCAACATTGATATTTTTTTGTGGAAGAATAATATTACAAACATTTACATATATTACATGGAAGCACTGACTACAAGGACCTAAAAATAACTATTTTTTCTGTATATTTATTTTGTCATTTATACTTCTTCAGACTTTATCAGGAATTAAAAATGTATCTTAGTATCCTTTATGTTAGTACATTTCTCATTATGTAAGGAGCACAACCATTGGTTGCTACTCAGTCAGCTTTTGGATATCAGGAATGTAAAAATGCTACTGCAAATATTTGTATTTTGAAAACTTATTGGGCCTTGATTGATGACCTATCCTAAGAATTGTTGATTCCAGAATAACCCCTTTTAACCAAAAACTATAAACAAAACGGCCCACATTTACTTAAAACAGTGCAGTCTGTACTATGTGCAGTTTGCCTGTTTAGTGTGCAGGGGGCGCCATATTCAGGATTTCTGGTGCGCATTCTGCATGAATCTGGCACCCTCTACACAGCTCCAACAGAGTGCACCACTTTTTTTTGGTGCAACTGTAACATGGGCCGTGCAACACATTTCTGTCGGACTTTGCATGTTAAATGTGGTGCATGGTCTGACTGAGCACCGAAATGCCCCCTTAACTGCAGAGATTTGTGTTGCATGAAGAATAGTGCAGCTGTGAGACAAAACGGTTGCATGCAACACAAATGTGCTACAGACACTTCTTAAATACCTATGTAAGCAGCTTGTACTGAAAAGGATGTGCAAAGTCCGACAGAAAACTGGTGCAGGGCCCTTAGTAAATGTAAGCCTGTGTATTTAGTTCAGAAATGAATAGAGCACGGATAATAATAAACTTTGTAATACACTTAGGTAAAAAAGCTGATCCTTGCCTTTTTTTTGCTTCTTTCTTCTACAGTGAGTAGTGCACCTAAAAAAGCCTTCCTATCCATCCACATCAGATAGATAAGGAGGCTAATTATTAACTCTAATCATACCTAGAGAATATTCCCATTGATGATTCAGCTCTCTGAGGATGTACAGCTATCCAGAAACTGTATGTAAAGAGTTAAGTCAATAGACACTTTATCAGGCTCATTGATCAGGCTCATTGATCTTGGTAGCCCGTAGGCATAAAGCCGTGGGGCTAGTGACTGCAGGCAAGCTGGAGTGGATTCAAGTGAACTAATACGTCCCCTAAAAGTATATGGTTAAAGGGTTGGCCGCGGGTGCAACGTGACTGGGGGCGGGTTGGTTGTAGCCACACCTGAAGGCTGGGTTTAGGTTTTAAAAGAGGGCTGGTGATCTCACTCACCCTCTTTCCTGGAGTTCTTCCCATCCCTCCCAAAGTTGATACTCTATGAGTACAAGTTATAAGGTTGTAAAAATTTTGAATAAAGCTGAAGCTGATGTAACTCCACAAGTTTTGGAAAGTTAATTCGTGTGTATGTGTTTTTCTTTAAGGGGAAAAAATGGGGGATGGTCCTGGGTAGGGCTTATGCATGCAGTCTCTCAGCTGTTAGTGGATACAGGACAGAAAACTGATTTACACAAACTGCTTAATATAGGAAGAAAGGCAGGGGAAAAAAAAGGACACAGGAACAGATTAATGTAATAAAGTCTATTACAAAGTTTAATTTTATCATCTGCAGTGTTGATTTACACCATTTTGTTAAAAGTTACTTTAATAATTTCTGCTTCCTCAATCCATATTTTTAGGGAACTGTGGGTATTTTTTTATTGTATTCTGTGCATTCTTTGGGGCTTATTTACTAAGGGTCGCACTGCTCACTTTCGTCGGACTGTGTGCTCTTTTTGGGGATTACACGGCTTTGACAGTTATTTAACGTGGTCTGAGCTGGGATTGTGTCGCATGCGATTGGTTTTTGGATCAGCTGGCTTCCTTGCGACAGAAATTGGGGGATGTCCTATCGGATAATCTGACTGATTCGGACTGAGCGTAGGATTTAACTTTCAAATTGTGTCGCAAGACAAAGCAGTTACATGCACCACAAAGAAGAAGGTGAACTCTGTCAGACCTGAGCATGGAAGCAACACATGCAGAATATCGGGCGCACAATCTTAGTGTATCGCTGCACAGTGCATGATCCTCAGACAATGCACTTTCGGGGAACTTGCTGGACCAGGTAAGTAAATGTGCCCCAATTTATACTGTGTGTTCTGTGTATTTGCTTTAAATGTCTAAGAATGAATGCCTAATGATAGATGACAAACTTGTGGTTGACTGCAGTATTTACTAGGGTGTAGCTTATAGGTTTTGTCAGAACCGTTCAGTGTGAATTGTGCCTCTGGAGTCTGGACACACCCGATGACTATGGTCCAGCAGTTAATGAGTTACCTGGTCTTTGCTGGACTGATGCAGCTGATTTCAGCTCCAATCAGCACTAGTCCTATCAGCTTCTTGTCTGTCTCTCCAGCTTTACTTATAAGGCTGCCAGTGGCTCAATTGCGTGCTGGCTATTGTCTAGTTCTTACCTGGATATCCCAGCTCCCCATATTTCCCTGTGACCTCTTTGTACCTTCTGTTATCGTTGCCGAACCTTTGCCTGACTTTGACTACCGTTTTTGCCTACTGAATTTGTACTGCGATTCTTCTGGTTTTGATTCTGGCTTGTCGACTACCCCTTATTGTGTTGTCTGTCTTGTCCAGTTACGTGTGTCACTTACATAGTATAGGGACCGCCACCGAGGTTGTCCGCAGTTGCTAGAGCTGTCTTGAGGCAAGTAGGTAGGGACAGTGGGAGGGGGTTCAGCCTCAGGGCTCACTGTCTGGTTGTCTTTCCCCCCACCCACTGACAGAATAGCCAGCCCAAAATATACTGTCGCTGTCATGGACAGCAGAACTACGTTGACAAATATTGTGGAACAGATGCAGCAAATCAACACCATGGTGCAGGAACTAGCTGTTCGGCTTCATGAGCAGGAGACGGCCCCACGTCAGTTTACCATGGCTTCCCCAGCACCACCTGAGCCACCTGTACAACTCCCAGATAAGTTCAGTGGGGATAGAAAGAGATTCTGTGCCTTTCGGGAGGGGTGTAAATTGTTTTTTAGATTGCGCCCCCGCTCTTCTGGGGATGAGGTCCAGAAGGTGGGCATAGTTATGTCTCTACTCCAGGGGTCACCACAGGAATGGGCTTTTTCGTTACCTCCTAGTTCTCCTGAGTTGCAGACGGTGGATGGGTTTTTTCAGGCCCTAGGGCTACTGTATGATGACCCGGATAGTGCAGCTAATGCTGAACGTCACTTGACAGGTCTGAGGCAGGGTAGGCGTCCTGTGGAGGAATATTGCTCGGAGTTTAGGCAGTGGAGTGGCCCCTCCACTTGGAATGACTCGGCACTCCGATTTCAGTTTCGTGTCGGACTGAATGATCGGTTGAAGGATCTGTTGGTAGCTTATCCCACTCCTAGTTCACTTGAGGATAGCATGACATTAGCTATCCGAGTTGACAGACGCTTAAGAGACAGGCTAAAGGAGAGAGGTACGTCAGACGCTTTTAGACCTTCACCTATTCGTGTTACCAACCCTAGTCCTTCCCCTCCTGCTATACCCCCATCAGAGGAACCTATGCAAGTGGATTCTACTGATGCCAAGACCAGACGTGCATATCGTGTGTTGAACAACTTATGTTTCTACTGTGGGAAAGCAGGACATCGAGTCCGGCAATGTCCATCCCTTCCTGGACCACCGCCGGAAAACTTCTACGCCTGAGTGACTATCGAGGGGGTCACTCAGGCGAACAGGTAACCTTCACCAATAAGAATAAGTTATTATTGCCTATTTCATTGTCTTTGGGAGGGAGAAACATCTCTGGTTATGCTCAGATTGACTCGGGGTCTTCTGCTAATTTTGTTAACCCTATGTTCTTTTCCGGTCTAGAGGTGTGTCCCCTTCTGCTCCAATCTCCTGTTAATGTCACAGGAGCAGACTCAGCCCCCTTTGCTCAGGGGGATATACGTTACATCACTCCCTGCCTTGAGGTTAAGGTGGGGGCAGTTCATGTGGAACGTATGAAGTTTTTGTGTCTTCATAACCTGTCGTCTGATGTGATCTTAGGTTTGCCTTGGTTGGAGAAGCACAATCCTGTTTTTAATTGGGCAAACCGGGAACTGGTGAAATGGGGGACTGAATGTGACTCCCATTGTGAGGTGGTTTCTTTTGCTGAGTGCTCTTCCATGGAAGAGGATATTCCGAGTTTTTTGTCCGATTATGCGGATGTATTTGATGAAAAAACTGTGGACGGATTGCCGCCACACAGATCATACGACTGTGCCATTGAATTAATTCCCGGCGCCAAGTTTCCTCGAGGTCGTATTTTTAACTTGTCTTGTCCGGAAAGGGAGGCTATGCGGGAGTATATTAAGGAAAGTCTCCAGAAGGGTCACATTCGCCCATCTTCATCCCCATTGGGAGCAGGGTTCTTTTTTGTGGGAAAGAAGGATGGGGGATTACGACCCTGTATAGATTATCGACAACTTAACAGAATCACTGTTAAGAATCAACACCCTCTACCCCTGATTCCTGACTTATTTAACCAAATTGTGGGGGCCAAATGGTTTTCCAAGATAGACTTGCGAGGGGCTTACAATTTGATTAGAATCAGAGAGGGTGATGAATGGAAGACCGCTTTCAATACACCAGAGGGTCATTTTGAATATCTAGTGATGCCTTTCGGTCTATGTAATGCCCCGGCGGTCTTTCAACATTTTGTGAATGATATATTTCGTCAGCATCTAGGTCGTTTTCTTGTGGTCTACTTAGATGACATTTTGATTTTTTCTCCCGACTGGACTTCACACATAAAACATGTTCGTGTAGTGATGGAACTGCTTAGACAAAACAGTCTGTTTGCTAAGTTGTCTAAATGTCAGTTTGGTATCCAGGAGGTCTCTTTTTTAGGTTACTACATCACCCCTAATTCCTTCCGTATGGATCCCCTTAAGGTGGTGGCCATCGAAAAGTGGGAACGTCCCAATAATTTGAAGGCCTTACAAAGATTTCTGGGGTTCGCTAATTATTATAGGAAATTTATTAAGGGGTTTTCTGTTATAGCCAAACCACTTACTGATCTCACCAGGAAGGGGGCAGATCTTGTCAACTGGTCTCATGAGGCTATCCGAGCTTTTGACAAGCTCCGTAAGTGTTTTTCAGAGGCCCCAGTATTGACTCAACCTAATTTTGAACGTCCATTTATTGTGGAGGTGGACGCATCAGAGGTAGGGGTAGGAGCGGTGTTGTCCCAAGGATCGGACACTCTTACTAACCTGCGACCTATTGCGTTCTTCTCAAAGAAGTTCTCTCAAGCTGAATGTAACTATGATATCGGTAATAGAGAACTATTGGCCATCAAGTTGGCATTTGATGAATGGAGGCATTTCCTTGAAGGTGCCAAACATAAGGTGGTGGTACTCACTGATCATAAGAATCTGGTTTACCTAGACAATGCTAAACGTCTCTTGCCACGTCAAGCCCGATGGGCTTTGTTTTTTACCAGATTCGATTTTGAAGTCACTTACCGACCTGGTTCCCGTAATATCAAGGCTGACGCCTTGTCTCGTAGCTTTGATATAGAAAGTTCCCCCAGGACTCAATCTGATACTGTTTTAAGACCCGGGGTAGTAGTGTCTATTTTGCAACCTGACTTGGTGACCCTGATTGCAGAATCTCAGGGTCAAGCACACTCCAGACTCTTTGTTGTATGTACCGCCTAACCTTCGACTCCGAGTTCTTGAAGAGATTCATAGTTCAGTTTTGTCTGGTCATCCAGGTGTGGCAGGTACTAAGTATCTGCTCTCTCGCCATTACTGGTGGCCATCTTGGGCTCGAGATGTCAAGGCTTTTGTCGAAGCTTGTGAGGTTTGTGCTAGGTCCAAGGTCCCTCGTAGACCACCCGAGGGTCTGTTACATCCTCTACCGGTTCCTACGAGACCTTGGACGCATCTTTCTATGGATTTTATTACCGACTTGCCACTATCTAAGGGTAAGACAGTCATTTGGGTAGTGGTGGATAGATTTTCTAAGATGTGTCATCTCATCCCACTACGCAAACTGCCTAACGCTCGCACACTCGCCACACTTTTTATTAATCATATTCTACGTCTTCATGGGGTGCCTGAGAATGTTGTTTCCGACAGGGGTGTCCAGTTTGTGGCTAGGTTTTGGAGGGAGTTCTGTGGCAAATTAGGTATCTCTCTGTCCTTCTCGTCTGCATTCCATCCTCAGACCAATGGACAGACAGAGAGGACCAATCAATCGTTAGAGCAATTTCTAAGATGTTTTGTGGCTGATACTCAGAATAAGTGGAAAGACTTCATTTCTCTAGCAGAGTTTGCTATAAACAATCATGAACAACGTTCTATTAAGATGTCACCTTTCTTCTGTAATTATGGTTTTAACCCCAGGTACTCGTCTGTTCATTCTGCAGAATCTATTAATCCCTCAGCCGAGGCCATTTTCTCTAAACTGTGCACAGTTTGGGCCCAAGCTCATCAGAACTTGGTAAAAGCCCAAGAAGCTTATCAAAGACATGCTAATAAAAGACGTATATCTGGTCAGCAATATGTACTAGGTGAGAAGGTCTGGCTTTCAGCTAAAAATCTGAAACTTAGGGTGCAGTCAGGGAAACTGGCACCCAAATATATTGGACCTTATACCATTGTGGAAATCATTAATCCGGTAACCTTTAGGTTGAAACTACCCAATGCTCTTCGTATCCATCCTGTGTTTCATAAGTCTCTTCTTAAAAGATATGTGCCATCGGTGTTGCCTTCACCTCCTCCGGCTCCACTCATCGTCCAGGGGGAATTGGAGTATGAGGTGGAGAAAATTCTGAATTCCCGCTGGGTACAGGACTCCTTACAGTATCTGGTCCACTGGAAGGGTTTCGGACCGGAGGAGCGCACGTGGATCTCTGCTAAAGACATGCATGCGCCCCGTCTGGTCCGGCGGTACCATTTACATAATCCTTCTAAGCCTGGTCCAATGATTAAGGGTCCTGAGGCCCCTCATAAGATGGGGGGTACTGTCAGAACCGTTCAGTGTGAATTGTGCCTCTGGAGTCTGGACACACCCGATGACTATGGTCCAGCAGTTAATGAGTTACCTGGTCTTTGCTGGACTGATGCAGCTGATTTCAGCTCCAATCAGCACTAGTCCTATCAGCTTCTTGTCTGTCTCTCCAGCTTTACTTATAAGGCTGCCAGTGGCTCAATTGCGTGCTGGCTATTGTCTAGTTCTTACCTGGATATCCCAGCTCCCCATATTTCCCTGTGACCTCTTTGTACCTTCTGTTATCGTTGCCGAACCTTTGCCTGACTTTGACTACCGTTTTTGCCTACTGAATTTGTACTGCGATTCTTCTGGTTTTGATTCTGGCTTGTCGACTACCCCTTATTGTGTTGTCTGTCTTGTCCAGTTACGTGTGTCACTTACATAGTATAGGGACCGCCACCGAGGTTGTCCGCAGTTGCTAGAGCTGTCTTGAGGCAAGTAGGTAGGGACAGTGGGAGGGGGTTCAGCCTCAGGGCTCACTGTCTGGTTGTCTTTCCCCCCACCCACTGACAGGTTTATTATGTTTAGTTAAACTCAATAATAAAGCAGTTTATAGTAAACTGCCCATCACCGATAAATGTTATCAATTAATATGAAGTTTATGAAGGGAATATGGAGCAATGTGAGTAGAAATCAAATTATTCCCACATTAAAAAATAAAAAAGTCACAGTAACAATGCGAATAAAGGTAAAATATATACAAATAGAAATCTGTTGAGGCAAGCTTCGCAATTATGATAAGTACATGGCATCAATATACAATATAAAACTTGAAAGCTCATGATGTGACTGTACAAAGCCTTATTAATAGCAGCAAGCAATTTCTTGGATCTCGAGTAGCAGAACTTTACAAGGTGAATTATTAACTATTGTTGTAACAGTCGACCACACAGGGTTAACATTTAATGATTAGGTGGAAGAGCACAGTGTGACACAGATCTCTAGAGTGGATGTCCATGTAGGAAATAAAGCGGAGATAGGCTAAAGGGGTTGGATCAGAATGTAAAGTTGTATCCACTAGATACAGAGTATCTTACTCATTGGTTATGGTTCAACCTCTGAGATGACTCACTGTCTTTGGGGCTACTGGAGATAGTAGAATTAAGGACTAAAGGAAATCTACCATTTGCTTTATCAACCAAACATACCTTGAGAATGCTGTAGCTACACTGATGCAGACACATATCTTCTTTAATCCCTGATCCGAGTGGTTTTGCTGAAAAAAACAATTATAAAATTATGATAATGAAGCCCTGTCTCTCCTGTGGTTGCCCTTGCACTTCTCCTCTTACCCTAATTATGCACCTCTTCATAGAATGATGTAATAACTGTGTTTTCCCTGATAGGCAGAAGTAATCAATCACTGCACCATCCCCAAACTGCTACGGTATATATGAGTCATTCAGCTCAGGTTGATTAGCCCTGTCTGAAGAGTTCAGGAAGCCTTCATGCAACCTAGCCTTCTCAAGGTCCTGATTTTTATAATTGTTTTTTGTGCAAAACCACTTGGATCAGGGATTAAACAAGATATGTTTAATATGTTTTATATGTATTTAGATATGTTTCTGCATCAGTGTAGCTGCAGCATTCTCAAGGAACATTTGGTTCACAATACATAAAAACAAATGGTAGATTTCATTTAAGCTCGTCTCAAAAATCACACAGAAAATGAATAAATAAACAGCGCACATCCTTGGCTTGCTACTCCATTCATTTGGGCCTATGAGACCCACCTTCTGCCAGTGTTTAGACCTTTACTGATCAGAATGCTACTTTAAGTCTTCAATGGGTTGTCTACTTTAAGCACATTACAGCAAATAATTGATACTGTTTAAATGTTATTCATTTTTCCAATATACTTTCCCTATCAATTCTTCACAGTTTCATAGATCTCTGCATGCTGTGTTGTTGCTGCCATGCAACAGGAAGCTTCATTGTTTACTTCCTGTGGATAACATTGGTCCCTAGTCAAGTGATGTCACTCAGGTGCACGGGTCGGTAGCATCACATAGCTTCGATTGCACTGTGAGTTATAACAAGCCGTACACCCATGTGACATCCCATGACTATGGGTCGGTTTTTTATTCCACAAGGAAGTAAACAATGAAACTTCCAATAGAATGACAGCAAGCAGAGATCTAGAAAACCATTAATAATTTATACAGAAAGAATATTGGAAAATTTTATACAACAATTCGTTATACAAGCAATATCAATTATTTGCCGGAAACAACCCCTTTAAGTCAAACTGTTCATAGGACACATATAAATGCACATGTACTTTACAGTAAGTGCAGTGAGACTGTGGAAGTCTCTGCTACAAGAAGTGATGGGTTATAATTTGTACTTGTTGAAGAGCGGACTGGATGCCTTTCTAGCGGGCAAAAAAATTACATGTAATGGGAACAAAATAAAATTTACATAGTTGGTGTTGATCAAGGGAGACCCCAGATTAGGGGTCATGAAGGAATTTTTTTCCAACTAATGGCATCAGCCGTGGGTTTTTGGTTTTTTTTTGCCGTACTTTGGATCAATAAGTTGGACTTGATGAACCAACATCTTTTTTCAACCCTATCTATATGTGTGGACAATGTATCTGTTTCTGTCGTCCCTCTCTGAAATTCTCAGAGCGTTCATGGACATCTTGAGAGATCATTGTTTGTCTTGCCATTCCTGTCTTTCATCCAATATATTTTGAACTTGAAAAACAGAAACCAGCAATAGGGATCATGTTCATTCATTTTGAAAGGCAAGGTGCAATGCAGATATGTATAGAGTTTGCAGGTACATTTTCGGTGTCCTGCATGTAACTGTAATTAAGAGACATTCTCAGTGAGAATTCCTCACAATCCTAGTGAAAGGAAAAAATTACGTAAAAAGTATCAAGTAGCTCATTTTCAGATGCAAAAGCCTTTGATTTCTGATATATTTGCAAATTGCGGAGCTATAAAAGTCTATATTCACAAAGCACTCTGAATGCAATAGCCTAATGTTTCCACATTGCCTGCGGATGAATCAATGAATGAGAAAATCACTTTAAAAACGAGTTAGAGGGAGAGAGGCCTTGTCTTGTCTTGTGCACGTTGGGCGTCCTCTATAAGATTGTCATGAGGAAGGTAAAAGCAAGGACAGGATGAAAATTTAATGTAGATTGCAATGCAAGGATGGAGCGCGGAAAGTCATTAGTTTATATAGATCCGATGAAACCGTTACACTGATGAATAAGTAAAGTGTCTCATCGTCTGGCCACCAATGACATAATCATGTCAATCTAAGCCTAACAATACTGTCTACATGGCATAAATCTCTATATGGAAATAGGACTCGAGCTTGTTGTGATGGAATTATTACTTTGGTATGAAGTAAAAAAAAAAATGTCATTGACGTAAATCAGATATTGAGAAACCAGCTCATTCTTGTCCAATTGTGCAAACCGGAGAGTTTTAATGTACAGATTCGGCCGATGTAAAAATAAATAGAGCATCTTTTTTCCTTGTGGTAGAAAAATCATACTGTAGTTCATTCACCTGATTGCTGAATTCCTTGAGTGCAGTTTACGATTTTGCAGTGACATCCGTTCTAAGGAAAATGGAAAAAAAAAAACATTCAGTACTTAGATTCAACAGATAATCCTGGAAAGGGGGTAGTGAAACCTTTGTCTCCTATGGTAGAGAGCAAGGCCAAGCAGCTACGAGACCCATGAATAAGCAAATACTGTATTGGGAGAAGCGGAATCATCCTTGTAGAGTAGTGCATAGTATATCTTTATGAGGTTAAGAATTTGTAGGATTCGTGAAATTCTTCTTTTCAGAGAATTTTTTTGTTGCTTGCTCTATAGCTTATAAAGAACTGAGATGAATGATATAAAAATAGAATTATAACAAAGGAAGAGTCGCAAGAACAGAGAATATAGAGGGAGCTGGAAAATGCTCTACAGTAGATATTGGAAGAAAACTGAAGCCAAACACAGGAGGGCAATAATAAAAGAGGACCTTTTTATAAATCCAACATGTCATTAGTCATAAATATTATTTAACTACCCGCTTTTTCTCTTTTTCAGCCTTCAGCCAGTCTATGGCCTGTTAAGTTCTGTTACTTATCACTGGGACTTCATGAAATATCTAACAATTTATTCTGAATCCCATGAGTCTTGACGGGCCAATGCTCGCCTCTTTCCACTTTTTGGATGTTTTGCTTTGACAACAGGAATAGGGGGTGTCATGTCCTCAGTATCAGAGGAAAGTTTCTCTGACCATTGAGTTCCAACTACAAGACCACCACCCGTAGGCCCTGAAGCACTTTTGTCATGGTGGGATTTTGTCTCTGGTTTCTGCCGGGGAAGCTGCGTATATCTCTTAGGGTATAAAAATAGAGCTGGATCTGGCATAGCTTCCAACTCATCATAGTTGGTCATTTGCTCTGTCTGGAAATAGTCTTTTGACATATCTATACCCAACGAACACTCAGGCCGCCAAACACTGGGATTCTTGTGTACCCTTCTTTTGACCCTCCCTTCGTGGTGAGGTTGCTTAACCCCAACGATGTCTAGTGGACGTGATGTGGCATGGCAACTGTTTTGTGAACTTTGTGTTTTCTTCTTGGAGGCATGCAACTGGAAAGATAAATATGCCGCGGCTTCAGTTTGTTTGTGCAGCTCTGTATTCAATATGGTCACCCTGTGACTTCTTCTCTTGAGCTCCTCAAGGAACCTTCTTTCTTTGTCCCTTAGCTTAGACCTCAAGGCTGCAACTCGATTCTCCCGCAGATAGAGATCCTTTTTTAACTGAAGGTTTAGGTGTTCTTTCTCATTGTACCTGGCTTCCAATATTCTGCACTTTTCCTCCATTTCAAACTCAAGCTGATCTGTAAGAATGTAAAGATAGGAGAGCATAAAAATTAGGAATAAAAATTCATAAATAAGACAGTACAGTCCCAAGATGCATCTCTGCCCTGGATTACACCATAAATTTGCCAGTGGTGGTGTGAGAATTTTTGAAAAACTTTTTAACAGGATTATCCAAAAGTTGAAAACATGGCTTCTTTTTGCCAAAAACAGTGCTACACCTCACCATGTTTTGTGCTGGTACTGCAACTTAGCTGTATAGAAATGAATGGACCTAAGTTGCAATACCCGGTCAGATACAATCTGACCATGCAATACATGGTCAGATGTGGCACTGTTTTTGGAAGAAATCAGCCATGTTTTTCAACCTCCGGAAAACCTAGAAAACTATAGTAGGGCTAACCTGTGGTCAAATATCTGTATATAATGTACCTCAAATATCGTTGAGGTAAAAGAAAAAAAAAAAAAAAACACTTAGAAATACTCACCTCCGTAATTTGCTCCGAGATATTTGCATTAATAAAGTGTTCTTTGATTTAAAAAAAGAAATACTCATCTCCGCTCCTCTTGATGACGCCTTCAAAAAAATCTTATAATGTACAAGACGTCTGGCACTCCGGGCTGCTAATTATGCACGCACCCTGCACCTCCACGCAGAGGGAGGTGACATCACGCAAGGGGCTTGAGAGAGGGAGCCGCTGGAGTGACGGACATCTCATCCCTGCGCTCCGGGCTGCTAATTATAAGTTTCTTTTCTAGGTGATCAAGGTGATCAACATTTTTCCAATGTTTGATTTTCTTTAAATGAAACATCTATCCAAATTTCAAACTCAAGCTGATCTGTAAGAATGTAAAGATAGGAGAGCATAAAAATTAGGAATAAAAATTCATAAATAAGACAGTACAGTCCCAAGATGCATCTCTGCCCTGGATTACACCATAAATTTGCCAGTGGTGGTGTGAGAATTTTTAAAAAACTTTTTAACAGGATTATCCAAAAGTTGAAAACATGGCTTCTTTTTGCCAAAAACAGTGCTACACCTCACCATGTTTTGTGCTGGTACTGCAACTCGGCTGTATAGAAATGAATGGACCTAAGTTGCAATACCCGGTCAGATACAATCTGACCATGCAATACATGGTCAGATGTGGCACTGTTTTTGGAAGAAATCAGCCATGTTTTTCAACCTCAGGAAAACCCAGAAAACTATAGTAGGGCTAACCTGTGGTCAAATATCTGTATATAATGTACCTCAAATATCATTGAGGTAAAAGAAAAAAAAAACACTTAGAAATACTCACCTCCGTAATTTGCTCTGAGATATTTGCATTAATAAAGTGTTCTTTGATTTAAAAAAAGAAATACTCATCTCCGCTCCTCTTGATGACGCCTTCAAAAAAATCTTATAATGTACAAGATGTCTGGCACTCCGGGCTGCTAATTATGCACGCACCCTGCACCTCCACGCAGAGGGAGGTGACATCACGCAAGGGGCTTGAAAGAGGGAGCCGTTGGAGTGACGGACATCTCATCCCTGCGCTCCGGGCTGCTAATTATAAGTTTCTTTTCTAGGTGATCAAGGTGATCAACATTTTTCCAATGTTTGATTTTCTTTAAATGAAACATCTATCCAAATTTACATTTAGATATTCATAACCTATTTTAATAATCTGTATCAGATCTGGCACAGAGAACATTGCCAGAATTGAATAATTTTACCTTTTGATGTCATCGTATATATCAGCTAAAATAACTAAGAAATTGGAATAAAGCCATTAAAGTTGTCACACATTCTCCATCCCTGGTACAAAGTGGCTTCACCAGTCAGTCAGATACCTCCACCCAACACAACAGACACATAATGATTCTCTCTAGTTTGAGTCATAGAGGCAAAATTTACATGTTAAGAGCAGACACCTTCTAGAGACCTGCTAAAACAAGACTTAATTTGTACTGCTTCTATTAATTATCTTCTATATAATAGCCATAAGTCTTGCTGCAGGTATATAGCACTGAGCTGGTAAGAAGCTTGTGTTCTCATACTATAAGGTGTTCTGGGAAAAGGAGGAGGTAAAGTACGTAATGAATAAAACAACCTGTAATTACAGAAGCTTTTATGTACTGTATTGTTTTAATAGCAAAGAGTAGGATATTGCTGTAGGAGTAGGTAAAGCTGGGGCCTAGTGTGTGTCTGGTGCCTACTAACTGGTCTTCTCCTTTACATAATGTCTATACAGGCAGTCCCCGGGTTACATACAAGATAGGGACTGTAGGTTTGTTCTTAAGTTGAATTTGTATGCAAGTCGGAACTGTATATTTTATCATTGTAATCCCAGCCAGAACTTTTTTGGTCTCTGTGACAATTGGATTTTAAAAATGTTGGGTTGTCATAAGAACCAGGATTAACAATAAAGCTTCATTACAGACACATTTGATAACTGTTACAGCTGTTTATTGTAGCCTAGGACTAAAGCACAATAAATTACCAATATCCAGTGGTCCGTTTGTAACTAGGCGTCGTATGTAAGTCGAGTGTTCTTAAGTAGGGGACCGCCTGTAACTTCATATAAATCAATACACATATATGATGCTAATGCCAGTAATACATCCCATTTTTATGATTTGCATTATTGCACCCAGGGGCGGACTGGAAATTTAAAGTGGCCCTGGAAAAAACTGTTAAAGTGGCCCCATTCTGTGGGTGGGGTCAAAACAAGTAGGCGTGGCCATGTGATGTGGGTGGAGTTTCTAAACTGCATGCAAACTGTTTATAGAAGGTCTAAATCAACTTGTACACCACAGAGAAAGAGACTCATATATATGCCTCCCTTATACAGGAATAATGCTTCTTTTTTTAAGAGAACACAACTTAATACTAAAATACCTTAGATAACCAAGAATGTAACTACTATATTACCGTCCCCTAGGTACAAGAATATAACTACTATAATACTGCCCCCTATGTACAGGAATATAACTACTATAATACTGCCCCCTATGTACAGGAATATAACTACTATAATACTACCCCCTATGTACAAGAATATAACTACTATAATACTGCCCCCTATGTACAGGAATATAACTACTATAATACTGCCCCCTATGTACAGGAATATAACTACTATAATACTACCCCCTATGTACAAGAATATAACTACTATAATACTGCCCCCTATGTACAGGAATATAACTACTATAATACTGCCCCCTATGTACAGGAATATAACTACTATAATACTGCCCCCTATGTACAGGGATATAACTACTATAATACTGCCCCCTATGTACAAGACTATAACTGCTATAATACTGCCCCCTATGTACAAGAATATAACTACTATAATACTGCCCCCTATGTACAAGAATATAACTACTATAATACTGTCCCCTATGTACAGGAATATAACTACTATAATACTGCCCCCTATGTACAGGGATATAACTCCTATAATACTGCTCCCTATGTACAAGAATATAACTACTATAATACTGCTCCCTATGTACAAGAATATAACTACTATAATACTGCACCCTATGTACAAGAATATAGCTACTATAATACTGCCCCCTATGTACAGGAATATAACTACTATAATACTGCCCCTATGTACAAGAATATAACTACTATAATACTGCCCCTATGTACAGGAATATAACTACTATAATACTGCCCCCTATGTACAGGAATATAATTACTATAATACTGCTCCTATGTACAGGAATATAACTACTATAATACTGCCCCCTATGTACAGGAATATAACTACTATAATACTGCCCCCTATGTACAGGAATATAACTACTATAATACTGCCCCCTATGTACAGGAATATAACTACTATAATACTGCCCCCTATGTACAGGAATATAACTACTATAATACTGCACCCTATGTACAAGAATATAACTACTATAATACTGCCCCTATGTACAAGAATATAACTACTATAATACTGCTCCCTATGTACAAGAATATAACTACTATAATACTGCCCCCTATGTACAAGAATATAGCTACTATAATACTGCCCCCTATGTACAGGAATATAACTACTATAATACTGCCCCTATGTACAGGAATATAACTACTATAATACTGCTCCCTATGTACAGGAATATAACTACTATAATACTGCCCCCTATGTACAGGAATATAACTACTATAATACTGCCCCTATGTATAAGAATATAACTACTATAATACTGCCTCCTATGTACATGGAATATAACTACTATAATACTGCCCCCTATGTACAGGAATATAACTACTATAATACTGCCCCTATGTACAGGAATATAACTACTATAATACTGCCCCCTGTGTACAAGAATATAACTACTATAATACTGCCCCCTATGTACAAGAATATAACTACTATAATACTGCCCCCTATGTACAGGAATATAACTACTATAATACTGCCCCCTATGTACAAGAATATAACTACTATAATACTGCCCCCTATGTACAGGAATATAACTACTATAATACTGCCCCCTATGTACAGGAATATAACTACTATAATACTGCCTCCTATGTACAGGAATATAACTACTATAATACTGCCCCCTATGTACAAGAATATAACTACTATAATACTGCCCCCTATGTACAGGAATATAACTACTATAACACTGCCCCCTATGTACAAGAATATAGCTACTATAATACTGCCACCTATGTACAAGAATATAACTACTATAATACTGCCCCCTATGTACAGGAATATAACTACTATAACACTGCCCCCTATGTACAAGAATATAGCTACTATAATACTGCACCCTATGTACAAGAATATAACTACTATAATACTGCACCCTATGTACAAGAATATAACTACTATAATACTGCCCCTATGTACAAGAATATAACTACTATAATACTGCTCCCTATGTACAAGAATATAACTACTATAATACTGCCCCCTATGTACAAGAATATAGCTACTATAATACTGCCCCCTATGTACAGGAATATAACTACTATAATACTGCCCCTATGTACAGGAATATAACTACTATAATACTGCTCCCTATGTACAGGAATATAACTACTATAATACTGCCCCCTATGTACAGGAATATAACTACTATAATACTGCCCCTATGTATAAGAATATAACTACTATAATACTGCCTCCTATGTACATGGAATATAACTACTATAATACTGCCCCCTATGTACAGGAATATAACTACTATAATACTGCCCCTATGTACAGGAATATAACTACTATAATACTGCCCCCTGTGTACAAGAATATAACTACTATAATACTGCCCCCTATGTACAAGAATATAACTACTATAATACTGCCCCCTATGTACAGGAATATAACTACTATAATACTGCCCCCTATGTACAAGAATATAACTACTATAATACTGCCCCCTATGTACAGGAATATAACTACTATAATACTGCCCCCTATGTACAGGAATATAACTACTATAATACTGCCTCCTATGTACAGGAATATAACTACTATAATA
Source organism: Engystomops pustulosus (assembly GCF_040894005.1). Lineage (NCBI taxonomy): Eukaryota > Metazoa > Chordata > Amphibia > Anura > Leptodactylidae > Engystomops > Engystomops pustulosus. The sequence continues at coordinate 219,041,579 of NC_092412.1, forward strand.
CTGCCCCCTATGTACAAGAATATAACTACTATAATACTGCCCCCTATGTACAGGAATATAACTACTATAACACTGCCCCCTATGTACAAGAATATAGCTACTATAATACTGCCACCTATGTACAAGAATATAACTACTATAATACTGCCCCCTATGTACAGGAATATAACTACTATAACACTGCCCCCTATGTACAGGAATATAACTATTTTAAACTATAAACTACTATACAACACAGCTACATACAGCCCCCTCGCCCCCAGTAACCCATGTAACATACACCTCAGCCACACCAGCCACGCAGTCCCATGTAACATACACCTCAGCCACACCAGCCACGCAGTCCCATGTAACATATACTTCAGCCTGCACCAGCCACGCAGTCCCATGTAACATCCACCGCAGCCACACCAGCCACACGGTCCCATGCAACATACCCACCAGCCACACGGTCCCATGCAACATACCCACCAGCCACACGGTCCCATGCAACATACCCACCAGCCACACAGTCCCATGCAACATACCCACCAGCCACACGGTCCCATGCAACATACCCACCAGCCACACGGTCCTATGCAACATACCCACCAGCCACACGGTCCCATGCAACATACCCACCAGCCACACGGTCCCATGCAACATACCCACCAGCCACACGGTCCCATGCAACATACCCACCAGCCACACGGTCCCATGCAACATACCCACCAGCCATACAGTCCCATGCATGCACTTACCCTTTAATTTCTTTTCTTATTGTCAAAGCTGGTCTTCTTCCTGCACTTAGAGAAGGCTTCTTCTTGTGATCCAGGGAAGAGGGGGGGGGAGCTATCAGGGGGAGTGGGGGGTGTGATCACGAGGGGGGGGGCGATCGCGGGGGGGGGGGCGATCGCGGGGGGGGGCCATCGCGGGGGGGGGGGGGCCATCGCGGGGGGGGGGGGCCATCGCGGGGGGGGGGGGGCGATCGCGGGGGGGGGGGCGATCGCGGGGGGGAGGGGGTCTGTGTGGTCTCTGTGAGCTGACTGTATCTAGTTGTCAGCTCACAGCAGTGCTCGGGGCCTTCCAATCTAGCTGGAAGAGATGCCGGCCCGCGCGGGGGAAGTCACGATGCATGTCACGTGACACAGGCATCAGAGAACACAAGCACAGCAGGGGGAAGTCCCTGCAGCGCTGCGCCCTGCCTCCAGTTCCTACGGTCTTCAGGGTAAGTTCATGTTTTTTTTTTTTTCTTCACCGGCCCCACCAGTGTCAGACCGGCCCCGGACCGGCCCCAAACGAGTCGGCCCACCGGGATTTCTCCCGGTGGGTCTAATGGCCAGTCCGCCCTTGCACCCATGGTTAAATCGGCAGAAAATGTAACTACGGTATCATTGGCAGCAATTACAACTCTCTATGGAGCCGTCACCAGTGAAAAAGCAGTCTCCTTCTTATATTATACCGCTGCCTATCTAGTCCACAGAACACACCTTATCCAACCATTCCTCCATGGGTCCTGGGCTGTATGAATATTATATTACTGAAAGTCTGGAAATCACTTCCTACATATGGTACAAAAATCAGCTTCTTGGGGAATGGAGGATGTGTCCCTTCTGCTGCTTTCAATCTGTGGTTTCAGGACCTTTGGAGGACCTTGAAAGGTCCTGAAATGGTTCTTGTGTATATGTGTATTGAGACCAGGAACAGATGTTTGAGAATTTCATGGGTGAAGGTCCTTCTCAGTATAAAATTTGGTGGGTGGTTTGCGTGGCCACGAGCCTCCTAAAAGGCGTGGACCTCAGGCTACAGTCCAAACCGCCAATATTATAATCCAAACCTCCTTATATTATAATCCACTACTATACTTACAGGGTTAAATATGGTTTGAATAGAGCCATTCCATGAAATTGTGTTAGTGTATATATGGAAATACCTGAAAGGGTGGTCCCAAGTATTTACATTATCCCCTATCCACAGTATAGGGGATAACTAGCTAATCATGAGGGTTCGACTGATGGGATCCCCACTGATCACAGTAACTAGGATCCCATTCTTACTGATGGGTGGAGCAGCAATATGAGCATGCACCCTGCCTCTCCATTAACTATCTATGGTAACGGTCGGAGATAGCTGAGTGATGTGCTTGGCTATGTCCATCATTCCCATACAATTCCATGGAGTGCCAGGGTACATGCTCGCCCCGGCCACTCCACCCATCAGTAAGATCCCTGTTCTCTGGATAGCTGGGGGTCCTGTTCTTGAAATCAGTGGGTGTCCCAGCAGTTAGACCCTCAAGATTAGCTAGTTATTCCCTATCCTGTGGATAGTGGATACCTTAAACACATAGGACAACCCCTTTAAAGGAAATTAGCCCTTTTGATAAAATATACTATAGATATAATAAATTCCATACTTCATTCTTATATACTATAACCCTATCTGTCTGCACTCTCATAATTTAGGCCAACAGATATGGCCCTGTCCATATCACTTCCATGCGTGTTATGTAGAGAGGTTCTCTAAATTAATATTATTTACCAAATATACCGTTATTTGCATTCACAAAAACTTCTGTTCTGATCTATAGAATAATAACAAAGAGTCACTTAGTTACACATACAGATGTGTTGCCATTTAGCAGGTTCTTTGTGTCTTAAGACTGTATAAAGACATCTTCTCCTTCATCTGATGCAACACTAAGTGGCAGCAAAGTACAGAACATTGTATGACTTCCTGGTCTGTAGAAGAAGAAACCTGGTTTATATGGTAATGCAGCCCATAACAAAACTCCCAAGACATTTATCAATTTTGGCACAGGGTCTGTGTTTTTGGTGCAAGAACCTTTGTTTTCCCAATTTTTACTGGGATGTTAGATTGTGGCACAAGGGGTTAATGAATTGGTGCAAGACCAAAAGGTTTAGAACTGTCTCCACACTCTTGATGATGAAATAGAGCTCTGTGGACCAGCTTTTTGCAGCTTTAAGTGCACGTCAAAAATTGTGCCAAAAAAATATGCAGGAAAACTAGAAGTGCAGGAACTGTTGCATTCCCAAGTGGCGCCCAAACTGTGCGCCCAAAAATATAAAAATTCCTTAGTGCAGGAAAAGCACCAATATTGTAGCGCCGTCACTTCATAAATAAGGCACAATAGGTGCAGCATGGTGGGGGTGGAAGTCAATTATAAAGGCCCCCAAAGATCAGAAACTTCTCAGAAACAGTATAGAGTTACCATATAAAGAAAATCCCTGCCCATATATTCCAAATTAGGGTATATGGACATCAGAAAGTATTCCCCAACTCAGGACCCCCGACTATGAGCAAGAATTGAAGGAAGTTATGTAATATATGGATAACCATTCATCTGCAGAAAACAATAGAAGAGGTGAGACCATGTATTGTAATGAGCAAGGAATGGGAGATGAGGTAATGCAGTGTACGGTCCATTTACATATAATTTGTTGACTGGAAAGGAAACATTAATAGGGCAAGTACAGGACCTTTATAGGGTCACCCATTCTATACTGACCCTGATAAAGTTTCCCATTCGCTGCTGGGAGCCATGGATCACGTGACGCCAGAGCAGCAGGACTTTCTGTCTCTTGCTGGCTGCTGGCGAAGGGAGGAAGTTGTGCAGCCATTGCTGTCTACAATGCAGACTGATCGCCACTCTAACCCCTGATATGGGAATAGTTATCATGGAAGGGGTATGCATACAGTAATGACTACACAGCCCCCTCTATCTGCTGGCAGCCAGCAGGACATGGGGCATCACAGGAAGTCCTGAGTCTTGCTGTCTGGATTCATGTGACCTGTGGGTCCTGGCAGCAAACAGGAAACTTTATCAGGGTAAATATAATATAGGTGACCCTTTTCGGGTTTTATACTAACCCTGATCAAGTTTCCTATAAGTAGCGGGCGAGTCCCGAGTATGCCACGAGAAGGAGAAGGACAGGGACCCTTGGGATATGGGAGAAGCGGTTTATTACAACATCTTCCTTCCGATCCTCACAGCACCGTGTTGAAACAGCACGATGCAGAAAGACGGAACTGGCAACTACTACAGACCTGTAGGGGTTAAACAGAGCTCCTGGGTCTGATCAGACCCTGTCCAGCTCTGATCAAACATCTGCCCCCAAAGGGGATCGTTTCCACTGCTCTTACAGATGTTCCAGTTACAGGTGAAAACTAGAAGTGAAAAAAAAATTTGAAAATGTCCCCCAGGGATATTTTTTGACCTCATAGAGGACATATAGGGGGTCATTTACTAAGGACCCGAATCGCTCTTTTCGTGGGGTTTCCCGTTTTTTTTCCGATTTGCGGTGAATTGCCCCGGTTTTTGGCGCACACGATCGGATTGTGGTGCTTCGGCGCCGGCATGCATGTGACAGAAGTCGGAGGGCGTGGCCGTCGGAAAACCCGACGGATTCGGAATAATTGCGATATATATATTTTAAAAAGTGTCGCTTGACATACACTTACCTGCACCAAGAAATAGAAGGTGAACTCCGGTGAACTCCAGCGGACCTCGGCGCAGCAGCAACACCTAGTGGATATCGGCGTACGGACCTTAGTGAATCCCGGCAGGATCCGAATCTGCGTCGGAGAACCCGCCGCTGGATCGCGACTGGACCGGGTAAGTAAATATGCCCCGTAGAGTTAAAACACACACAACTACATAACATATTAAATATTTAAAAATACACATTAATATTCCCCAATAAAAATAAAATATCCTCCGCTACACTATAAAAACATTGCCATAGTCGCCCTGTTTTTCCAGTCTATACATATTATATAACAAAACGACCATCACATACTGGGGAATTAATTTTAAACGCTCATTTTAAGTTAATTTTAAAACAGAAAGAAAATATATACAAAAACTAAAACTGAAAAAAGGTCCCTTAATTTTTTAATTTTTAACTATCCCTATGGGGCTCATTTACTAAGGGTCGTGGATCGCACTTTCATTGGACTTTGCACCTTTTTCAGGATTTGTTGCGCAGCTTTAACAGGCATTTAACAGGAGTTTGTGCTGGAGTTGTGTTGCACGCGATCGGATTGTGGCGTAGTTGCGCTGGCTTCCATGCAACAGAAATGGGGGGGGACTGATTCGGACTGAGCGCCGGATTTAAGATTCAAATTGTGTCGCAAGACAATGCACTTACATACACCAGGAAGAAGAAGGTGAACTCCGGTGGACCTGAGCGGGGAAGCGACACATGCAGGATATCGGGCGCACGGTTTTAGTGAATTGCGGCACAGGGCATTATACACGCACAATGCACTTTCGGTGAACTCCAGGGGATTGGGTAAGTAAATGTGCCCCTATGTGTCAAAGAAAAAAACACTGCAAAAATGTTTACGGTATTGCACAAAAAAAAGGTACGGTAGTTATGGCCCTTAAACCAATGAAAATTTGTTAATAATGCTCCGGTCAGTAAAGCCTTTTAAGACCTGGTCTAAAAGGGGTAAAGGCTGGAATTTTACAACATACTATTGCACAACAACTACATAAATATAACTGGGCCATTTTGTGACTTCAGCATGTGATAAGATTGCATAATTTTTAACCTTCTTCCAGAATAGATCTTCCAGATTGCAGAACTGAAAAATAATACTTCTCTGTACTTCGGAATTAGAAAATGACACTGTGTTACATGTGAAATTTTATAGGCAAACAGGGAATTGGGGAAAGAATGACTGGTGTTGCTAAATATTGCAACGTGCCAGGGCCCGGTGTTATAAGGTGAATGTGTTTCCATTAAGGGAATTTCATTTTACCAAGTGCATGAACCTCCGGACTGATGCTCTGTATAATTGCACCATATAAGTCGTCCTGCCCTCATCTATGATAATAATAACTGGCTGGGACACTGCCTTCTGCTTAATAAAATCAAAGATGAAAGAAAAAAAAAAGCATTATTCATCACATATTCTCCCTGAGTCATGTTTCTACATGTAGGATACTGCTGAATAGAACAGACAGTGTCACCTTAACAAAAAGCAGCATTAATATTCTGTTGCCTAAGAATAGTATGGGAAAAGTTAAAGGGACTCTAGACCTTCAATAAAATGGCATTAAAGGGAACCTGTCACCAGGAACCTCATTTTCCCTAAAGACAGATTGCAGAAGCCCATTACACCTGCAGTGCAAAAGTGCCTCTCTGCCTGTTCTAAGCATTTGCATTACAATATAATTGTGTGTTATAACTTACCTTGTGCCCTGACAAAATCCTCTATGTAGTCACAGGGGCTGGGCTTTGGTTTGGATGCATTTCAAAAAACAACATGTGACTTGTCTATGTTACTCACTCTTCAGATCTTAGCCAACCCCACCTTTGTGCTCCTGTACAGCTCCTCCTCCTGCTTCTTCACAGAGGTCACAGCCTAGTGAGATAACATCAGTGGGGGTGGGAGGAGCTGTACAGGAGCACAAAGGTCACATGTTGTTTTTTTAAATGCATCCAAACCAAAGCCCAGCCCCTGTGACTGCCCCAGGATTTTGTCAGGGTGCAAGGTAAGTTACAACACACAATTATATTGTAATGAAAATGCTTAGAAAAGGCAGAGATGAAACTGAATTTATTAAAGGGAACCTGTCACCAGGGACCTCATTTTTACTAAGGATAGGTTACAGAAGGAGTTGGTTACAAAACAGAAGAGAATGGGTTGGGGGAATGGCTAATGGGAGAAAAAATTGCAATAAAAATTGTGCATTAGTATAATATTAATTATGTTTTTTTTTAGGAATATGTTATAAGGTAATCTCCCATTTTGTAAGTCAACATGTAATGTTATAATAACAAAAAAAAGAACTATTCTTACCAGTTTTATATAAACATAAAAAGAAGGTGGAATTATTGTGACAAAGACTTCTTTCCCACACATTACTATTAGCAAATGAATTATCAAGATTTGCCTGACTGTTTTCTCAATCAATTTTGAAAAAGTCCCGTAGAGATCACATGCGTTAATATCCTTCTGTTTGCTTCTTTTATCCTTTTGAAAAACCTGATGAGACAGAGCTTCACTATGGGGCTTAGCAAACCTCACATTTTCAGCTCACAGAATTAGACGGATCATTAAGTGTCTGCTTAGAGAGTCCCCGCTGAAACCCTGGAATATTAAACTGACCTTCACTGAGTGATAGGAGCTAAAACACCAATAGAACTGAGTAAATTATAAAGAAAAGGGTTATTTTCTTTTATGGACAAACCCCTTTCAGTAAGGTCACTGCAGGAGCCAATACACACAGATGTGTTCGGCCCAACAAGTCTCTTAAAGGGAATCTGCCACCACCCCAACTACATATTGGCTACTCGCATTGTCCTACACATCCCTCCAACTGCTCCCCAAGATATGTTAAAATATGTGAGGCTGATATTGTACTCAAAGTGTATGATTTGTTTCCGGAGCACAGCTCTTCTACTCCTCAGTGATCATCTGGAGCACCACCTCATTCTTTATCCTCCCTATAATAATTGGAGTAATCACTCAACTCATACCTCACTGCAATCGCCCTGCTACACTGTCCCCACGCCTGCGCAGTGATAGTGCAGCGCAGACACGACCCCAGTAGAACAAGTTCTTACTGTTTGAAAGGAGACATGCATACCTTGCTGAAAGTTTTCAACTTCTTTTTCTTCAAGCTCCTGAGTAAGTTCTAGGAAAACATAAGGAAACAATGTTACAAAGTTGTGAGGAAAGCAAAATCCAATCATCTACAGATCTAAGATATAAAAAAGTTGAAGGTTTTTTGCTTTGGGTATAACTGTTACATAGAATACTGTATATATTAATAAGACTTTAATTGTAAACTTTTAGGGGGCAATATGTTTATTATGGGTTAGACAAAAATACCTAATATTTAATGGAAAATTAAAAACTGCCTTGCGCACCACCATTTCTCAGAGGTTCTCATAAGCCATTGACATAATATAAGCTTTTGACATAACAGACAGACCCCGGGTTACGTACAAGATAGATTCTTTAGGTTTGTTCTTAAGTTGAATTTGTATGTAAGTCGTAACTGTATATTTTATAATTGTAGCTCCAGGCAATCTTTATTTTTTGTCCCAGTGACAATTGTACTTTCTAAATTTTTTGCTGTTAGACCCGTTCCACACTTGCGAGTGTGATGAACTCGCATCACACTCGCAACGCATGCTGCCCGGTTCACACGGCCCGAACGCTGCAAACCGGAACGGTTCCAGTTTTCAGCGTTCGGGCCGTGCGATCTCGCATCACACTCGCAAGTGTGGAACGGGATAATGGAACCAAGGATTATCAATCAAACTTTATTAGAGTCACCTTACAGCTGATTATTGCAGTATGGGACTAAAGTAACATCCAGAGAGCTTCACCAGAGGCCATAGCAGGCAGAGAGGTCTGTGTGTAACTAGGGTGTCCTTAAGTAGGGTACCGCCTGTACTTGAAATATATACCAAACCAGAAAATGTGTCACAAATAGAAAGGGCAGCCATCCACAGTCATCTGGTCCCAGGTAATACACAATGAATGGGTCATGGAATTCCTTTTGTTTCCCACAAGAAGAAAAAAAAAAAATTCCTTTTGCATGTCACATTTCTAAACTTCTGTATCATTCCTCTTGAGCCTTAGTTTAAGCAATTGGTATAATGTATGCAAGATCTTGCATGCAAATAAAGAAGCGGTGGAAGCCACTTACAAACATAAGCAATCAATAAGAGGTCGTAATAGCTATTTTCCTCCTCGATCAGGCTGCCCTCTGGGAATAACATTTCAAGGAAGACAGATTTCATTTTGACAGAGTTCCCTCGGTGCAGCAGAATGCCGGCAATTTAGCATATTGGGTGGTTATGACATTAGTCACGTCCAGCTGGAATGGCTAGGAGATTTCATTTATGGAGTTCAGGCAATTGGATTCATGATAAAGAGTTTAGCCAGAATTCCATGATTTAGCAGCGCAGTTTCTAAGTGACGGGGACTACGCCGAAGGCATGAACATATCATAATGTGATTAACGCTTAATCGTACACTCTGCCTCCTAATTCTTAGTAAAGAAATGCTGACGCTTATGGTTGTTAAAGTCACAGCAGGGGATCATCAAAGAACTCATATAGTATCTCAAGATAAGATCTGGTGACCTCGTTCTTCCAGGAATGAAGTCTATTCAGACTGGGAAATCAAAATGGAAAATCCCATTGATTTAAGTCATGAGTTTTACAGCTTTGTGCTGATGTAGGGGAATTGATTGTTCTCTTCAAGTTCTACCCCCAAAGCCTGTGATATCTTGAGCTGCAATAAGGGAATTAAATGCAAGGGTATTTATAGACGAATCTTCATGGAACATATAAAAAACCATAATCTCTGGATTAGAATAGAACAAATGTAACTGTTAGCATCTCTGTAATTAAAGCAAAAACATCCAATGTCATAGTTGGTTTATCGCTTTACAGTGAGGGCTGCATGTAATGGGGGCACAATCTTATTCAGTGACCCTACTCTGAGAATTGGGATTTCAGCCACCACAATGCCATCTTTAGTTTCGCTAAATAAACGATTTACTCACATATTTAAATTAGCCCTCCAGTGCTACCCCTACATCATCAGCCGTTTGTCGATGCCTTCCGAGTGTTAATTATTCACGCCTGCATCTTGCTACCCGCCCCCTTCAGGTGTGAAGAGCCATGACGTCATCGAGCTCTCTGCACTTTTCGAAAATGTGCAGACACTCTCGCACAGCCGGCCGGCGATAAGCTTGGTGATGTCACTGACGCAAATACTTGAATAAATGTTGGCCATGGGTGTTTTTTTGCAATTTGTAAATTTGCTTCAAAAAGGTTTTTGCAGCATTTTTTTTTTACAATCAATGGGTACATGTATCATTAGTGACTGTGTGTCTGCTTTTTTTTTGCCTGCCTTAATTCGGTCAAGTGTATCTTCATGTTTGACACGACTGGCATTTGAGGGGTTAAGCTTCTTTAGTTAAATTTTAACTTCTATTCAAAAGTATCAAGAACGTCACAATCGGCTTCAAGCTGATTTTGCACCAAAATTTCCACCTTGTTAAAAAACAGGTGATAACTTAGAGAACACTGCAGAAAACTTGAGGATGGCGATCTTTGAAGGTAGGTTGTCTAAGGCACCAAAAAAGGAGTAAATTCACCGATGTGCCTACAAAAGTCGCCAAAAAAGCAATAAAAAAAATAAACAAAATAAATGATACATGTGCCACTAGCTCTTTTGTAACTTCAGTTTTTTTAAAAACAAAAGTTGCAAAAAGTCTCTATAAAAAATCACAAAAATTGTTCTTAACTATTTCCAACACCTGGTACTAGGCCGGTATGGATTTGATTCAAAATTTTGCGACTTCTTTTTTTTTTAAAGTGGCAACTTTCACATCTGAAATCGGGTGATAACTCAGGGGACACTGCAGTAAACTCAACCATGGTGAACTTTGAAGGGAGATTGTATTGGGCGCAAAAGAAGTTGCAAAATTGCATATGCGCCATGAAAAGTCGCAACTAAAGACGTAAAATCAATTTAAAAATTAGATGCATGTGCCCCATAGAGTGCTAGGGAATGCTATTACAATCATAGGGGCTCATTTATTTACCAGGTCCATTCGCGATCCCGCGGCGTGTTGTCCGGCGCTGATTCGGAGCTTGCCGGGATTCACTAAGGGCGTGAGCCCGATATCCACTAGGTGTTGCTGCTGCGCTAAAGTCAGCTGGAGTTCCCCTTCTTCGTCCCGGTGTATGTGAGTGCTATTCTTGCAACACAATTTTTTTTTTTAAATTTTGCAGTTTTTCCGATTCCGTCGGGTTTTCCAACGGCCACGGCCCCCGATTTGTGTTGCATGAAAGCCGGCGCCGATGCACCACAATCCGATCGCGAGCACCAAAATCCTGGGGCAATTCGGTGCAAATCAGAAATATTCGGGACGAAACTGCGCAATTCGGACCCTTAGTAAATGAGCCCCATAGTCTATGCAGTTTGCTGTCTTGTGTCAGGACCTCTAGATAAGATGCATTCTGCTCATTACTGTGAATGCTACACCATGTCCATAACCTTCTAGAGGCTCAATTGGTTTTAATGGGACACATACAAATGAATGAGAAACTGGCCAATGAGCTGTAATTCTGACAATAATCCAATGAGGAAGGTGAAGGGGAGAGAATTATGGGTAGAGGGATTGTTGGAGAGGACACAGAATGGAGAGGGTGCAGTGTGGTTACATTGGGTGTCCGGGAGCAGAACACTAGGTGTTAAACTTGTAAAAAACCCCACACTTTTCTTAAGGTCTCTGACATTTGTGCAAGTGATTATAGGTTCTATTATTGGAAAAATAGTTATTTGTAGAATCCCTTTAAAACAAATCGGAAATATTTATCGCCTGCAATCCCAGACCGGTCATTTGTCTGAAGCTACTTTCTTTGTCTGCAATAGATACAGAAGAACCAGGGATCTAAGTCAATAACCCATAAAAATGCCAAAACACTGAAAAATATAGTGGTGTCGTAGGAACATAAATGGAACATGGGGACTGTGAGACGAGATAAATCAAGAGACACCGCAAGGGCAAAAATGAACAAAGCCAAATAGTAAAGGAGATAATGGATGAGTCTGGTCACTATAGAAACGTCAGCTCTGGGACGCAGGTTCTAGACATGACCACAACTGCCCTGTGTCTCTCACTAATTTAGTTTGCGATGGAGAAGTCAGCAATCCCTGAACATTGTACAGAATGTGAAAAGTACAAACACAATACTGACACCACATAATAAACCATAATATTATCACAATAGATCAGGTAATGGACACTAATAACAGAAGCTGATACCCAACTTCTAATTCTGGTATCTATCAGTGCCGGTGCCAGCACTGGGTATACCCAGGAAAGTCCCGGGGCCCAGGGCTGCTGTGGGGGGGGCCACATAAAGCTGTACATGAGGAATCCATAGGGGGCTTTATATGAAATAACCATGAGGGGGCTGTTTGGGATGATAAACTAGGAAATATTTTAGTGAACAAGAGACTGTTTTAGTTTCTGAATTTTTAATTCCGCCACATGAGTTCACTGCAAAGGGGCCCACTGAGGCTCTGGTGCCCAGGGGCCTACTAAAACCTGGAGATAACCCTGGTATCTATAACTCTTAGAACAGTTGTGATGTCATAGTATCATGAAAAACAAAATGGTGATGTCATGGAAGTTTATAGCTAAGTTAAGTTGGCTGATGGTTGTTTTGAAATATAATATTTATAGACTCAGGCAAACAGGGCAACTATGGCGATATTTTATACAGGGTAAAGAGGGATTTTATATATATTTTATATTTTATTTATTTTTATTTTTGGGAAATATTAATGTTCTATTCTAAATATTTATTAATATTTTATGTGTGTGGTTTTTATTACTTTCTATGATACCCGTCCATTCGCGATCTTCACTGTGCGTTGTCCGACGAGGATTTGGGTCTTCCGTGATTCACTAAGATCGTGCGCCCAGTTTCCTGCATGTGTCGCTTCCCCCGCTGAGGTTTGCCGGAGTTCACCATCTTCTTCCCGATGCATGTGAGTGCTGGCACAATTTGCTTTTAAATGACATGGTTTGTCCGAATCAGTCGGGTTGTCCGACGGCCACGCCCCCAGATTTGTGTTGCATGCAAGCCAGCGCCAATGCGCCACAATCCGATCGCGTGCGCCAAAAGCCTGGAGCAATTCAGGGCAAATCGGAAAAAAAACCCGCAAAACCTGACGAAAATGCGTCTGACGGACCCTTAGTAAATGTGCCCCATTGTCGTTCTGGTTGGTTATGCGATTTAAAACTGAGGAGTTAGCAATTTAAGATTATTTTTGTGTTGGCACTTTACAATATGTAAGTTGGTTTTGATTGTAGTTCGCGGCTCCTCTTCATGCATTATCATATGCAAAGGCTCTATATAGTTCCAGTATGGTATATCTTTTACCTTCTAATTGTTTGTATTTGCTCTAGTGTTATCATGTCTTTGAAGGTGCCAATCCTTTTCCTCTTTTCTACACATATGTGATAGATCATAGACTTGTACTAAATCCATACACCCTTCCCTATTGTATAGCGCCAAACCACATAACTTATTTCATTAGCTGCTCACTTCACCTATGGGCAGTAATTCATATTCCCATTTATATGTCCGACTGTAATAAATTAACTTTAAATGACTGAAACCACAACCACTTATCAATCTACATAGAGTACATTATAAAAATATACATTTATTATAAACAGCTGCAATTTACACTCTGGAATACAAAGATATGTACGACTTTGGAATTTTTAATGAAGCCATAAAGTCTCAAAGCAACAAAGCGATGTGAGTGCAAGAAAGAATAATACAGTACAAATAATTAAGCAGTATTAAAGTTTTTCAAGTACATAGTACTAAACAATAATGTGTCTTTATGCTGCTGCTTAATCATTTATATAAGCAAGTAATTCGCAATGGCTACTTCACAGGAAAATCAATGGTCCAGACAAAGTGCACAGGACAGGGAAACATGACCCTTATTACAGCAGCTTAATTGTTTGATATCTTTCCAGCAACAAAAGAAGATAAATGAACAGACAGCAAGATAATTTGGAGCCATCACATAGCAAGTACTGTACTGATAGCTTATATGGTCATAATTTCATAATATTATTTTATTTATATGTTTTAAAAGCTTAGCCCTTATGAAGACCTAGTGTATCCATGGTCACAGACATCACAACAAATTCTGTGTAGTCTGATCTTGCATTTATACTTCCTTCGTTATGAATCCTATTTCATTGCATGTTCCGTGTATATCAACAAGACAAGGGAAAGGAAGTATAATATATAGTATGACCATGACTATGATATCAAAGTGTAGAGGTAATGCATATGGCCACACATGGAATATTGTGCACAATTTTGGGCACCAGTGTATTAGAAAGGCATAAACTGGAATGGGTACAAAGGAAAGCAACCAAGATTATTGAAGGGAACTAGAATATTAGGAGAGATTACAAAACTTGGGATTATTCAGTTTAGATCTCAGGAGGCCACTGATCAACTGAAACAGGCCCATGGACCTCTGACACTAATGGCCAAACCACCAGTGCCAGTACCAGAAGACCAGCCGCCATGGGAAACAGGAGCTTGAGCAAGGTAAGTACTATTTGTTTTGGGGGGTTTCCAGGATACCTTTAATAATAGAAGTTGGTGTCAATACAGGAAGTGAATGATGAAACTGAGCATTGACTCATTGTAATTGCATAGTAAAATACTAGGAATTAGGGATTAGAAAATAATTTACAGCACTGCTTATGATGTCCTCATCTACAAAGTAGATCTGTCTCATACCACAGAAATACTATATAATCTTAAATTGGCTGCTTTATTTAAAATGCAGTACAAAAATGAGAGATTAGAGTGGTTTCTATGGTAACAATCAAATGTGACAAATCAGTAGAAATGAGTCAGATGTATCATGCCGGGATGCAGTCTATTAATTCTGTCAGCAGTAAAGACTACAGCTGGTATGACCTGTCCTTCCAGGGAGAGCTTCCCAGAGATAGCATGATGAATGAGTTTTTCGCTTTAACCCCTTAACACACTGGGGCTCATTTACTAAGGGTCCACGGAGCGCATTTTATCGGGTTTGCCGACGATTTCCGTTTTGCGCTGAATTGCCCAGGGATTTTGTCGCACGTGATTAGATTTTGGCGCACGGCACCGGCTTGCACGCAACAGAAATGGGGGGGGGGGGGCGGGATTTAACATTTAGAATTGTGTCGCAAGACTCGGACGGGAACTTGGGCGCACGATGTTAGTGAATTGCGGCAGACCTGATTCCTCGTTGGACCACGCACCGCGGGATCGCGACATGACCGGGTAAGTAAATCTGCCCCAATATGATGTATACATACGCCATAATGCTGTCAAAGGGGTTGTCCCACTAACCAAATTAGGCCCTATTTACAGGATAGGGCCTAACTTGCTGATCAGTGGCGGTCTCAGTGATTAGGGAAAACGTTCATGCGCTGTAGTCTTCTCCATTCATCTCAATGGAGCTGATGGAATTTGCCGAGCGCCGTGCTCATGATCTTCGTCAGCTGCATAGAGAAAAATGGAGCGGAACGGTCATCACTGAGACCACCACGATCACCCAGTTAGGCCCTATGCTGTGGATAGGGCCTAACTTGGTTCGTGGGCCAACCTCTTCAAGGATGTATAAAGAGTACTGAGCCCTCTTCATACATGGTGGGTGTTGGCTGCATTATGTTTACCATCTTGGTTAGGATTGTCGCTACTGTGATATTGGGGAGTGACGATCCATTCCTATGGCAGCCTGGAGTCTGTATGAGACTCCAGGACCTGTCATTTGGCAGGATCCATAACAGCGTGCCAGAGGCTGGAGTCACTGTGTTATAGATCAAGAGAAAATTCTCTACTGCAGTATATGGTAGAAATGATCAGACACCTATGGTTAAAATTATTTAAACAAAAAAAAATGTTAAAAAGTTTAAAAGGACCTAAAATTTCAAATCCCCCCCTTTCCCTAGAACTGATATTAAAAAAATGAGGAGTCCAACTTGGGTACATCGGACCCCAGTCTCGTGATCTGTGGGGGTTCCATCACTGAGATCCCCAACAATCAGGAAGTTTAGTGGAAAAACCCCTTTTTAGCCACTATAAATTTCACTTTTTGATGGTCTTGTCTCCGATTTGACTACAAATATTAAAATAGTTGGTGTTGGAGAACTGTTAGCGGATTCTTGTCTGCCTATCATTACTACTACTACTCTGGGTACTCCTTAGGTCCACAGGTAAAAGAGTAGAAATGATACATTTCTACTACCAAAAATAATATGATACATTTTTTTATGTTACTGTTTTAAATCCTGTCTCTGGGAACAAATAAGCCATTTTCCATGGTACATATCAGCAAAGTGAATTATTTAGGGCTTGTCCTTGTAGGGAGAATTCTTACATTAGACAAGTAAAATCTTTCACTATCTGCAGTGAACCTGAAACCCTCCAGGTTCTAAATTTCCAATAAAAGTCTGCACTGCAGTATTTGTAGAGAGAAGACACACTTCTACCGTGGAAAGGTATGCGATAGCTTTGTGTAATTGCTAGGAAGTAAGCAGTAAGAAAGATAGATGTGTAATTTAATTTAGGAAAAACATTTACATAGAACATTTCAGAGATTACAGCATGAGATAAATACGGGATAGAGGAGTGCATTTCAATATCAATGGCATTATTCTAGAGCGTGCCAAGTTTTTCATATTTTTTTCCCATGTATTACGTATTTTTTTTCACACAACCACAAAATTCTAAAATTCTGGCTACCCGCAGCCACCACTTAGGGGTCTGCATTTGGAACCATTTCCACTTTCCCAGAAAGAATATTAAATGGTGCCAATAGGAAGTACAATTTGTTATGCATACAGGGGATATAAATGGAAATAGAAAACAAATAGTTCTTGGAAAGTGGGAAGTGGAAAAAAAACGGAAACTCTAAAACTGAAAAGGGCTTGGTCTTGAAACTGTTAATAACTTCTGTAAGAATGGGAGAATCTTGATATGCAGTGGATACGGTGGCCCCAAGGTCATAAGGTGCCTTTTCCACATACACTATAGACCAGTACTATACTGTACATTATACATTATAGTTGGGGGCCTTCTACAGGTTTTGCAGCGCTAAGATATGCACATGTCTAGTTGTGGGTGTTGATGGACACTTATGGCAGCCACTATGTCCAAATTATCAGATGGTTCCCTGATCCTTATCTCTCCCAACATCTACCTTTAGAGCAGTGTTCTCCAACCACCGGTCCAACTCTGTGAGAACAAAAAAAACAATACTCACCTTCCCTGTTCCCCTGCAGCAGTCTTCTCTTCCACAATAATGCGCTGCTCTATTGCCGGTGCGCCTGAGGATCACATCGTGTCTCCTGACAATATAGCCATGCACTAATGTGGAAAAGAAGTGAGAGAAGACTGCTGCAGGGGAATGATGAAGGTGAGTATTGGATTTTTTTTTACAGAGTTTGGCTGGGAAAGGGGACATTGGAAGGAGAGGGTGGGGGCAGCTAAAGGAAAGGGGACAATATACGTGGGGGGGGGGGCACTTCTTCAGAAAATTGGACAATATAAGTTAGGCACACAGGGAGTTATGGTGGAGCATGCAAACATAGATTTTTGTATGACACAAGCCACTACCTGGGACCGGAGTCTAAGTGGCACCCGGTTTTCACCGGAGCCCGCCGCAAAGTGGATTGGACTTGCTGCGGCGTGGTACCACCAGGTCGTTCCCCAGGCGTGACTTGTCCGCAATGGCAGCCAAGGTCGAGGTACAGAAACGGCAGGCAATCTCGTAGTCGGGGACAGGTAGGAGGTCAGGACATGCAGCACAGGTTCAAAGTCGGAGACGTAGCAACAGGTCAGGGCAGGCGGCAGAAGTCAGAAACGGTTCCGGGGTCACAGCTTTCTCTAAGGCTTGAGGCACGAAGATCCGGCAGGTTGCACAGGAAGAGGCAGGCTTATATAGTTTTCGTAAAAATGACCAGCACCAATTAACGGTGCACTGGCCCTTCAAATCCAGAGAAGTAATCGCGCACGCGACCTAGGGACCGGGAACACGCGCACGGTGGAGGGAGTTGGACCAGGAGCCAGGACAAGTGAGAAGAACGCGCAATGCGCTTGCGGGGGCAGAGGGACACGGGTGAGCCCGCGACCCGCGATGTGGGTCGCAGGAACACCCATGACAATAATATTATGTTCAAATAAAAAACTCTGAAATAATATTATGATCTTTTTACCATGTGTAAGGATAAAAATATTTTTGATCTATTTTTGTATCAAAAAGATGGATAAAAGCTCTTTTTTTGTCACAATGAATTACCCTTCCCCCTAGGTAATGGTAGAAGGATTTACAGTAAGATAATAAGAGTCCATGGTGGGAACTCTTGGGGATTTGCAGATGGCAGCTGTTCCTTGGCTAAACAGCAGTGTGCTCAGGTGGTAAATGGGACGAAAATGCATCTTCTGTGATTTCTAATTTACGGAACATGAATCTCATTGATCTCTTATTACACCATATGACACCTCTGCTATCAATCCAGTATATAAAACTGTTCTTTTGTCAAAGATAAACTACTGTATATGAATAGGCAATAGAGGTAATAGAAGGATAACAAAGCCTTATTACACCAATGGTGTAGCAGCAGTCTAGGAGTCCTTTACGACCTAATTGGAGGTGAGATTTATAGTTTTGTTTTTAAAAGTAAGTGAACCCTTTTTAATCACTTGGATTTCTACATTGATTACTAAAAATATGGTTAAACTAAAATAATAACCCGCAAACCAGTTATACCTTCCCGGGCTTTTATTAAACATATTAAGGAAGCATAATGGTGTTGGGTTGTTTTTTGTGCCTCATTATCTGGATAACTTGCAGTCATTGTAAGACCCCCTTGACCTTAAAGGGGTTGTCCAGGATAATGAAAACACCCAACCTTGTTACCATAAGTACACAAGTAACTTAAAAAAGTGTTTTTGTGTTGTTATGGTCAATGGCCCCTGAGCTGGTAATGGCACTAGCCTTAATGCTATTAGTGCTTTGACATCTAAGGAGGTCTGTGCTTGCAAGGGATCCTATAAATGTTGATGAACTGAAACACTTTTGTAGGGAGAAATATTACTACAGGCGGTCCCCTACTTGAGGACACTCGACTTACAGACGACCCCTAGTTAAAGACGGACCCCTCTGCCCACTGTGACCTCTGGTGAAGCTTTCTTAATGCTCTACTATAGTCCCAGGCTGCAATGATCAGCTGTAAGGTGTCTGTAATGAAGCTTTATTAACCTCTTAACGCTCAGCGTCCGATATATCGGACGCTGAGCGCAGTGACTTAGCGCTCAGCGTCCGATATATCGGACGCTGAGCTGATGCCGGTTCAGCTCAAGATCTGAGCCGAACCGGCATCGGGAAAGACGGGGTGCCGGCTGTGACTGATAGCCGGCACCCCAGTGTAACACCCGCGATCGGAGTTGTCTCCGATCGCGGGTGCTTAACCCGTTAAATGCCGCGGTCAGCGCGACCGCGGCATCTAACAAGCATCTGGGGGATCTTTCCCCCACGATCGGCCCCCCCGAACCGTTTTCGGGGTGCGCCGATCGTTGCTATAGTAACTCTGGGGTCCGATCTGGACCCCAGAGTTACCTGCAAGAATTGCCAGTAAGATGGCGTCTGTGACGTCATCTTACTGGCACAGTGCCAGCCTATGCAAGTGCATAGGCTGACACTGATAATACTCTGCAATACATGAGTATTGCAGAATATTATCATGAAGAAGCAATCAGATGATTGCTTCTTCATGTCCCATGGTATAAAAGTGAAAAAGTAAAAAAAAAAGTTATTCAATAAAAAAATAAAGTCATAAATCACTAAAAATGCCCCAAACCCCCAAAACATATAAAGAGACATATAACTCAAAAAAAAGTCTAAATCATAACACAAACCCCACATATATAGTATCACCGCGTCCGTAACAACCCGTAGAATAAAAGTAAATCATTATTGAACCCGCACGATAAACGCCGTAAAAAAAAACTGTTATAAACCCTCCAAAAATTATGATTTTTACCTTTTCAATCCCACAAAAAATGCTATAAAATGTGATCAAAAAACCATATGTACTGCGACATGATACTGGTGCAATGTACAACATGTCCCGCAAAAAACAAGCCATCAACCAGCTCCGTAGCCAAAAACGTAACAAAGTTATGCCACTTGGAAGATGGCAATACAAAAATTATAGATTTTTCCCCACATTAGGGTTTAGTTTGACAAATTTAGTAAAACGTAAGAAAATATATTCATGTTTGGTATCCCCGTAATCGTATCGACCCATAGAATAAAGATAACATGATTATTAGTCTATACGGTGAACACCAAAAAAAAAAGAAGTAAAAAATCCAGTACAGAATTGATGCTTTTCTACTCCTGTCCTCAAAAAATGTTCCTAAATTTTCAACAATAGGTGATACAAACCCCAAAATGGTAACATTGGAAAAAGCATCTCATCCCGCAAAAAAAATGGCATCACATGGCCCCAATAACGAAAAAGCGAAAATTTTATAGCCTTCAAAAGGGGCCAATGAGGAAACTAAAATCCTGGCAGCTGCAGCGCCCTCCTTCCCTTCTGCGCCTCGCTGTGCCCCCATAACACAAGTCACAGCCACATGTGGGGGGTCTTTGTACTCAGGAGAAATTGCAGAACAAATTGTATGGTGGGTTTTCTCTTTTTATCTTTTGGAAATGTGTAAATTTTAGGGCTAAATGAACGTATAAGGGAACAATATGACCATTCTAAATTTCACCTCCATTTTGATTCAATTACTATGTAGATCTCAAGGGGTTAACAATCTTCGTAAAAGCTGTTTCTGATAGCTTGAGGGGTGCAGATTTGAAAATGGGTTGGTTATATAGGGGGTTTTGATGCTAAATATGTAAAATTTCATTCCAAACTGTATTTATCCCCAAAATAGTCAATTCTGAAAATCCGGAAAAGCGATATTCTATTTGCAAGCCGCGTGACATCAAAATAAATTATCCAGACATTTCAGAAATTATGAAAATGTAAAGTAGACAAATGGGAAATGTTATTCAGCAACTTATTTAGGTGGTAAATCGATCTGCCTGAAAACGCAATGATTTTGAATTTCGAAAATGGCAAATTTTTCCAAAAATTTATCATATTTTCTTTTTTTTTGTAAATAAATGCAAAACTTATCTGCCAAAATTTACCACTAAAATGAAGTACAACATGTGGGGAAAAAACAATCTCAGAATCGCTTTGATAAGTAACAGTGTTCAAAAGTTATAACCGTATAAAGAGACGCAAGTCAGAATCCAAAAAATCGGGCTGAGCCTTAAGCTACAAAATGGCTGCGTCCTTAAGGGGTTAATAATCCTTGGTTTCATTACAGCAAAAAATTTTGAAACTCCAATTGTCACTGGGGCCCCAAAAAAATTGTGTCTGGATCTACAATTATAAAATATACAGTTTTGACTCGCTTACAAATTCAACTTAAGAACAAACCTATGGACCTTGTACGTAACCCGGGGACTGCCTGTAGATTCTTTCTAAATATGTATAAAATTGTAAAGGAAATCTACCATTGGGAATCTACCTTTATGAAGTCTTATTTATTCTTTTGTGTAGCCTTTTCCAAATATGAAAATTTACCGCAGGGGCTACTTGGGGCATGGAATAGCCTCTATGACCTCTGGTGGAGAAGGCTTTTCCACGCCCCTAGTAGCTACAACAGATCCGCAGACCTGCTTGTCTTCTGCTTGTCTAAAACTCCCACAGTAGCTCCTGTCTTCCATCTGTTTACAGTTATGCGAAGTGAATATAAAGGTTTTTTTCAGCTTTGGACAGGTTCCAATAGCCTATGCTATGCTGATTTTAAAAAGGTCTTTGCCTGCATTCTGAATACTGACACTACTTTATAAAACTTTATTTCACATTACCTGGCTCTCTGCCAGTAGTGTGTTGTGAGCCCTGAGGGAAGGGCAGCTGTGTGTGCCTGTGTCAGTCTCCCCACCTCCACCACTTCCTGTCATGTAAATGAGTAGGCAAGGGGGGAGGGGGGGGGGTGTGGAGTAAAGGAAGAATGCATGAGAAGACTGAGGCAGAGGTACATTGGTTGCTCCAGCTGCCCAATACTACCTGCCCCTGGGACCTCACACTGCTGCCATGGAGCCTTTTAATGTGAAATAAAGATTTATAAAGTAGTGAAGTGATTCAGAATGCTGACAAAGGCATTTTTAAAATCAGCATAGCATAGGCAAATGGAACCTGTCACCAGCTAAAATGACATTCCTGCTGACAGGCTAACTTTAATTTTTCATTTTGTAGACATTTTTATTCTAAAGAATATTATTCTAAACAACAAAGCTATAGTTTGTTCAAAAGTGTTCACAAACTGTATAGTAGATTAAAAAAGCGTAGGAGGCGATATAAAGGAACATCATTTAAAAGTGAAATACATTAACAGGGCTATAACGTGATGACACAAATAATATGCAGTACAGCTGGAATGAAAACCTGCTCAAAATAATCTGCAATGCAGTTCCCTTTATACAGAATATTTTACCCATGTTTAGATGATAGAATATAATACTCTAAGCTGGTGCCGCATTACGGTATTGATATTCCACATGAAAATCCATACAGAAAATCTATAGCCGACGTGCAACTTAAGGATTATAAGCATTATAAACCAGGGTGACTTACTCATAGATCCAGGGACTGTGACTGTGGTAATCATCTGATATTTGGCATTCATGGCTTCCTTAGTTCTAAAATCAATGTTAACAATTATGCTAATGAGCCTGGAAGCCTCCTGGGATGGTTCCAAGGGTCCCTACGTGCTGCAGATTCACAAGCTGTTATAGTGTGCCGCAGCACTCCCCCCTTCCACTGTGTACTGGAATTTCCTGTGCCGAGAAGGAACAGAGGGTGAGGGTGAGACCATATAGCAGCCTGTGAATCTGCAGCACAGAGGGGCTTTGGGAACCACCCCAGTAGTATTTCAGAATCATTAGCGTAATTTTAAAAGTTGATTTTGGAAGGAAGAAGGGCATGGATAACACATATAACACATATAATCAGTCATGGTGCCTGGATCTACGAGTAAGTGCCCCTGGCTTAGTTGATTGAGTTCAATGGTATATTTCCTACAAAGGAAATCTAACATCACAATTTACTAACAGCTATGTTATGTAGGGCTATTGGTACACATGCCATCAGTGCCTTTGTTTTTTTGTTGTCCAGCTGCCAAAACTTTCCTTTACATTATGCAAATTAGGCTGACGTGTTATAGAACTGCACCTCAGAACTCCACATCTCACTAGACCGAGGGGTGACATAGCTGAAGATGAAGGATGAGAGAAGATGCTGGGGTATTATTGCTTAGGAGCCAAAGCACTTCAGCCTTGTTTGGATATTTCTGAAGTTAAAGGAATTGGCCAATTTACCTCATGCTTTTTTTTGTGTATGTAAGTGTGTGTGTGTGTGGGGGGGGGGGGGGGGGGCAGGATATTCGGTAACTTACAAATATACATCTATTGAAAGTTCTGCTCTGCTTTCTTGACATGTGAAGTGAAGCCTCCTGTCTTTTACCTCAGCAGCCGGACATTCCTGTCCATAAAATGGCCGCCGATTTAGGGTCATGTGATCTCTAACTTGCGATTGTTCATGGACAGTTAGAGATCACATGACCCTCCATCTGCGGCAATTGTATGGACAGGAATGTCTGGCTGATGAGGTAAAAGACAGGAGGCTTCACTTTACATATCAAGAAAGCAGAGCAGAACTATTAATAGGTGTATATTGGTAAATTACCTAACATCATACACACATTACACAAAACATGAGGTAAAATGGCCAACCCCTTTAACTTTTGGATGAAAGTAACAGCTGGAATACAAAGACATGGGTGGCATGTGTAGGCCCAACATAACATAGTAATTAGATCAGCAGGTAAATCGTGGTGATGGATTCCCTTTAAAGAACATTTATGTCTCTTTACAAACCAACTTTCTGTATTTGGCAGATCTCCTGATATACTGTCCCCCACACAAACATCACCCAAAGTTTGTTCTCCTTGCTCTAGTAATCTTCTCTTACTAAACCATTTAACATGTTTAAAGAATATTAAGGCTCTATGACTGTGAGCTAAGTAAGAACAATTGGCCAGGTGCCCTCAGCTGGTGGGTCCTGTGTCCTCTATGACTGAATTAGTGCTCCTGGTGACTACATTAACTGGTAAATATAACACAGCACGAAGTGAAATGCAATGTAAAAGATCAAGTTAGCCTCATAACGTCACCAGTAGACACCTATTCTCTACATCTACAACATCACAGGTCAGGCCATGATCACTCACATCTTCAGTTGCCCCAAGACTACAGCTCCTATATCCTTGGACATAAATGTTTTTACAGTTTTACAACATATGGAAATCAATGTTTTGAGTAAAATGTAATCTGATGTAACTGAGATGCTTTTCTTTCGCTTCAAGTCGCCAGGTTTTTGAGATAATAGATGGAAAGTGTGACTTAAGTCTGCTCTGGTCCAAGGTGAAATATATCTTGTTTTATGCCTATAATACAATGCACATACAGTGTGAGCAGGGCCGGCACCAGCACTGGGCATACCTGGGCAAGTGCCCGGGGCCAAGATCTGCTGGGGAGGCCCATATCAGGCTGTACATAAGGAATCCATGGGAGTGAGGGGGCTGTATCTAATGAATCCATAGGGGGTGAGAGGGGCTTCATATAAAATAACCATGACGGGGCTGTTTGCTATGATAAACTATATAATATTTTAGGGAGCAGGAATTTTTAATGCCCCACAGCAAAGGGGCCTTCTGAGGCTCTGTCGCCCAGGGGCCTACTGAAAGCTTGAAGCCAACCCTGAGTGTGGGTGACATCAAGTCAATAGTCCCATGATACCTTTTCCTTCCATTATCTCAAGAAACCGAGGACCCACAGAGGTTAGTAAAACAAGTTTCTGAACCTAAACAGCAGCTGCATAAGGCCAAGCTGGTGATTTGATTGACTTTCTGAAGAAATATCAGCTTACCTGTACAACGTTTCTGTAAGCGGAGAATCTCTACCTGAAGATCATCCAACATTTCCAGTTGCTCCTTCTTCAGGAAAGCAATGTTTCGCTCCACACTTTGGAATTGCTGCTCCAAAGACTGAGTCTCCATTACGAGAATCAACTCCTGGGGGGGGGGGGGGTGTCAATACAAAGAGGAATATATATGTTAGTATAAAAGAAAAATATCACAATATAAGAACTATACAAAAATATCACTTTATGACATGGATGATATGTTTGTTTAACCCGTTTAAGGACATCTACCATCAGGATCAAGGATTGTAAACCAAGATCCACTTACATGCTGGTGTTTTCCCCCTCTCATATCTGCTCTTTTTTTTAGCTTCTTAAGCTATTATTTGTACAAAAAAAGCTTTAAAAATTATGCAAATTATCCTGAGGGGCTCCGGGCTCCATAGATGTTAAAGGAAATCTACCATTTGATTTCATGCATTATGAGCCAAACATATCTTGAGAATGCTATAGCTACACTAATGCAGAAACATATCTTGTTTAATCCCTGTGCTGAGTGGTTTTGCTGAAAAAACAATTATAAAATTATGATAATGAAGCTCTGTTGCTTCTGTGCCTGGCTCCAGCGCTTCTCCTCTCACATTAAGTATGCACTGCTCCGGAGAATGATGTAATCACTGTGTTGTGTCTGTCAGGCAGAAGTAATCACCATCCCCCAGCTGCTGTGTATGAGTGATCCCATGTATGTTGGTTAATCCTGTCTGGACTGTTCAGAAAACTTTTTAGAAAAAAACACTCAGCTCAGGGATTACACAAAAATATGTACCTGCATCCGTGTAACTACAGCATTCTCAATGTGTGTTTGGTTCATAATGTATGAAATGGTAGATTTTGCATAATTTCGAAACCCCTAGGAGGTTGTAAATTTGTAACACTTAAACATATACAGGGTATTTTGATACTGTTTTCTCGTCAAACACTGTACTTCAAATTAATAAAAATATTTTGATGATATCTTTTGTGTTTATGAAATTTGGCCCAAAAATTCGAAAAATGATTAATTTTCAAAGTTCTACATTTTAGATGTTTAGATGTTTCACATGGGTTAAAAAAATGGAGGTAAAATTGACAAACTAATTTTTTTTTCAGACAATACATTAATTTTGCCCAAAAATTAAACCGTCACAAAGTATTAACCCCTTAAGGACGCAGGGTATTTTCGCTAATTTCTCGCTCTCCATCTTCAAAAATCCATAACTTTTTCATTTTTCCGTGTATAGAGCTGTCTGAGGGCTTATTTTGTGCGTAACAAATTTTACTTTCCCATGATGTTGTTTATTATTCCATGCCATGTAGTGGGAAGCCGCAAAAAAATTCCAAATGTGGAAAAATTGAAAAAAACTGCATGTGCGTCATGTTCTTGTGGGCTCAGTTTTTACGACTTTCACTCTGCGCTCCAAATAACACCTCAGCTTTATTCTTTGGTTCGGTGTGATCGCGGTGATACCAAATTTATACAGGTTTTATTGCGTTTTAATACATTTTCAAAAATTAAACGAATGTGTACAAAAAAGAAAAAAAAAATTTTGCCATCTTCTGACGCGAATTACTTTTTCATACTTTGGCGCATGGAGCTGTGTGAGGTGTCATTTTTTGCGAAATGAGCCGACGGTTTCATTGCTACCATTTTGAGGACTGTGCAACATTTTGATCATTTTTAATTACATTTTTTATGTCATCTAAAAAGGTGTAAAAGTCGCGTTTTGGACATTTGGGCGCCATTTGCCGTTCCGGAGGTCACCGCCGTCAATAACCATTTTTATATTTTGATAGATCGGGCATTTTGGGACGCGGCGATACCTAATGTGTCTGTGATTTTTACTATTTATTATATTTTATATCAGTTCTAGGGAAAGGGGGGTGATTTGAACTTTTAATATTTTATTATTTTTTTACATTTTTTAAACTTTTTTTTTTCTTTTTTTTCCCACTATTTCTTAGACCCTCTAGGGTACATTAACCCTAGATGGTCTGATCGCTCCTGCCATATACTGCAATACTGCTGTATCGCAGTATATGGCATTTCTGCTCACTATACATTACAATGAGCCACAGGCTCATTGTAATGCATATGCAAAAGCCATGTATCCTCGGGTCAAACGAAGACCCGAGGCTACCATGGCAACCGATCGCCCACGCGCCGCCAAATTTAAAGTGCCGCCGGCGACTTTGCCGGCGGCAAAGAAAAGGTTAACACCCGCGATCGGTGCAAGCACCGACCGCGGGTGATAGCGATGGGTCTTTGCTGCGATATGCAGCAAAGCCCATCTCTGTATGAAGAAGGCTCAGCCCGTGAGCCTTCTTCATACAACCTTCACAGCTCCGTGGCGGATATATCCGTCACGGAGCGTGAAGGGGTTAAAGGACACCTCTCATCAGGTCTGTGTCACTTGTCCTGTCCCCTCTACCTGTTGGAGCAGCTCACAAGGATCCCATCCCAGCCTTTATCTAGTTATTTCATACATTAATCATTGTAAAATCATCATTTCTTTATTATGTAAATGAGGCGGGTCACATGGTCAGAGGCAGTGATGTCACCCCTGTTGCCCTTCCCCTCTCCTCCCCCTGCTCATGTCTGTGTGTAATGTATAGTAAACCATTGCTGGTGTGTGTGCTGCATCTGCTGACATGCTGCATCCTCCTAATACACAGAGACACAGACATCAGCTACACAAGTACCTGACATGTTCTGCTATAACATGGCTGCATCCTGGAGCTGTTGTATCTCTCCTATACACACACCCATGGGGCGTGGCCGCCAGCACCAGGAAGCACATCATTATACAGCCTCACATCATTATACAGGCTGTCAGTCATGTACTGGGGGTGTGGCTGTGCCTCCCACTCATGAATAAGCTGGACAGCTTGAATATGCTAATGACTCATTGGACATTTCACAGGTCATTTGCATACAGCTTTAGGACCTCATTGCTTAGGTTTACAGGCATGTAGAGGGACACTGAAGGGATAGAGGCAATGCTCTCTTATGGCAGTGTATGAAAATATATTTAGTTTAGGGGGGTTATTTTGCCTGACGGGTTCTCTTTAAATGACAAAATACTTTAATGATACCCAATTTTTCCTGAGTATGAGGATACCCATAAGTGCTGGTAAAATGCTGTATGGACGCACGGCCGGGCATAGAAGGGAAGGAGGCGCCACTCACAGCAGATCAGCATTGTCACATTGTACTTGCTATATAATTTATTAAAATGACTATTTTTTTGTGGATGAGATCCACTTTTCAGGAACATCATTTAGGGGGGGGTTCAATAGCTAATAATGAGATTCTATTTCTCTTTCTTGGTGGTGGTAAAAAAAATAATTAATTCTTGTTTATGGTTCTTAGCATTTTTTCCCGGCTGTTCACTGTACCATAAAAATAATGTGTTCTCTTTATTCTATGGGTCATCACTATTACGGTGATAACCCATTTATATAGCTTTTTATGGTTAACTTGCAGGACAAGCTGTACTTTTTAATATCACTTTTTATGCTGCTTTTATGAGGTCAAATGTGAAAATTTTATAATTTTTGTGGGATTTTTTTTTGCTTTTTTTCACGGTGTTCACCATATGGGTTCACTGACAATTTTATGTTATTGTATGGGTTCTTACGAACATGTTGATACTAAATATGTAGCACTTTTTGTCGATTTTCACTTTTTTATGCTGTATTTGATTTTTATATGGGATAGGACTTCAGACAATGAAATAATTTTTTTACTGATTTATTTTTTCCCACATGAACAAGTGATCATTTTATCTGGCTTCTTCTCGCCGTCCCCGTGGCTCTGTCTTCTAATCTTCCGACCTGGGCATCATAGTGTATGCGTCGTGCGGGCCGGAAGAGGAATATACAGGGAGGCAAGGAGAAGACGAAGTCACTAGGAACGACGGAGCCGCGGGGCTGGGAAGAAGAAGACAAGGTAAGTATAGATTTTTTTTCAAGAGGGCCCTGGTGCTAGTGGTCATTTTTGTAAAGGGAGACTGCTAGTGGACATTTTGTGTAAAATGGGACTCTGTTGGAGGACATTTCTGCCGGTGGACATTTCTCTAAAGAGGGAAACTGCTGGGGGACATTTCTGGAAAGGGGGGCTCTGCTGGTAAACATTTCTGTAAAGGGGGGCTCTGCCGGTGGACATTTCTGTAAAGGGGGGCTTTGCCAGTGGACATTTTATTATAGTAGCGACTGTATTTCTTACCCTAGGGCTTATACTCCAGTCAATAACTTTTTCCAGTTTTTTTTTGTAGTAAAATTAGGAGCCTCGGGTTAAACATGAGTATTTACATTATGAGGGTGAGTTCATATGCAGAGTGCACAGAGGCCGGGAAAGCCAGGGGCAGCATAAACATCTCCTACACAGTCTGGGAGAACTGGTCAGACGGTAGTTGGGATGGAGGGTTTCATGCAGTTAGAGAATGTGATCGGCTTTCTTTGATAAATGGGTTGTAAGAGAAGGTTTGAAGTTCATCATTAAAGAGAACCCGTCATGCAAAATAACCCCCCTAAACTAAATATATTTTCAGAAACTGCCATTAGAGAGCATTGCCTCTATCCCTTCATTGTCCCTCTACATGCCTGTTAACCTAAGCAATGAGGTCCTAAAGCTGTATGCAAATGACCTGTGAAATGTCCAATGAAGCATTAGCATATTCAAGCTGTCCACTCTATTCATGAGTGGGAGGCACAGCCACACCCCCAGTGCATGACTGACAGCCTGTATAATGATGTGAGGCTGTATAATGATGTGCTTCCTGGTGCTGGTGGCCACACCCCCTGCAGTCTGTGTGTGCATGTGTGTGTGTATAGGAGAGATACAGCAGCTCCAGGCAGTCATGTTACAGCAGAACATGTCAGATTCATGTGTAGCTGATGTCTGTGTCTCTCACCTGTATATTAGGAGGATGCAGCATGTCAGCAGATGCAGCACACACACTAGCCATGCTTTACTATACATTACACACATACATGAGCAGGGGGAGGAGAGGGGAGGGGTAACAGGGGTGACATCACTGCCTCTGACCATGTGACCAGCCTCATTTACATGATAAAGAATAGATGATTTTACAATGAATAATGTATGAAATAACTAGATAAAGGCTGGGATGGGATCCTTGTGAGCTGCTCCAACAGGTAGAGGTGACAGGACTAGTGGCAGAGACCTGATGAGAGGTGTCCTTCAATTACTTTCATGATCAGTACAAGATTAAGGATATAGAGTAGTACTTCAATTCTAATATCCGGCACCTGTTGGTTTGGACCCTGGGGGGGGCCTAGTTTTGTGATCAGCCCAGGGCCTATGGGACACTTAATCCGACACTGAATTTATGCATCATATATACTCACATACACACTATATACATACATTATATACAGTCATATACACTATATACATATACATACAGTATATACACTCACATACACATTATACACATACATTATATATGCATTGTGTACACACATGCAGTGTATACACATACATACAGTTTATATACATCATCTACAAACACATACAGTACATAGACATTATATATTCACATACATACAGTTTAGATACATCATATACACACGGTATAAAAACAGTATATATACACACATACACACTATTAACATACAGTATATACACTTACAGTCCAGAAGGCCACAAGCAGCACAGTAGTTGCTAAGCACCAGTGGCGTAACAGTCACAGTCGCAGGGAGTGCAATTGCGACCGGGCCCGTTGGGAGAGAGAGAGTTTTTTTAAAGAGTGAAGAAAGGAGAATTGCGTCCCGAACCAAGTGTGGATTAAAACACAGTGTCAGAGACCTACGTGTTTCGGGCAAAAAAATTGCCCTTACTCATGGCTGGTAAATGTGTAAATGGAGCGTGGATATGTAGCCCCACAGATATATATCAAACAGATATATGCATAACACAGGTATATACATACAGATATATGTATAACACAGGAATATACATACATATATATGCATAACACAGATATGTTTTGCTATGGAGAGGGGAGGGGTCAACCCTCCTCCTCTCAAGGCACCGGACGTATATGTCCGCCCAGCTACAGCCCGGCGGACATACGTTCGGGTGAATGCACCCTTAGTCGTAGAGGAGTTGAGAGCAATTTGCTTAACCAGCTAAGGGTGCCAAAATACCTGCCTCTCACAGGGGGCATCATGGCGAAGGCGACTACAATTTTTTTTTTTGCAAAATTCGCAAAAAGGGAACACTTCATAAAAAAGAGGGACATTTGTCAAAAACGTGGCATAAATATATGGGGGGCACTTGGAAAAAAGGGGTGTATTGAAAAAAGAGGTATTTGGCAAAAAAGGGGAGCACTTAGCAACAAAAAGGGAGCACTTGGGTTTATATAGTGGACTGTGTACATAACAATCTCCCTTAGGTTGTTCGGGAGTCCCCTGTTAAAAGGCAGAGGTCTTATTAGATATATTCATTATAAGAGGCGGCCCCATAAGGAATTTTGCTTCGGGGCCCAGAGGACTCTAGTTACGCCATTGCTAGGCACATATAGATGGTGGAAGATTCCTAGTCCTGCTTTCCTTCCCTCCCCCGGGATTTCTTCTCTGAGCCAATCATGGCTCCGATTGTTGTGCTGTGGAAGAGGTGCAGCAGATTCTTTGTAGTATCAGGTTGGGTGACGGGCCCCCTAACACTCCAGGTCCTATAGCAGCTGCTAAGGTGCGCCACTAAAGTTTACTATAGGTTATCGGGGTATATGTTTTATGGTGGGAACAAATGGTTGTTGCATACAACTGGATGAGACATATGTACCAGACAAAGTAAAGTATGGTGTAAACCAGTAAATTCATAGAATCTAAAGGAAACTTTGGCAAAAAAGGATTGTGGGAAAGCGCTATACACATTTTGCTGTGGTTAATTCAAGGGCTGCAGAGCCCATTACATTCTCATACATTATATAATGAAATATACATGCATCTGTCTTTAAATCTGGTGTTCAGACAATGTCAGGCTTGTCTTTTTCTGCTCTCCATGCTACAAAGCTCTGTTGACCCCAATATGATCAGCTATTCCACCATTCCTACATAGTTAAGGTTCCTTAGTAATTATTTATAAAGTACGTGCACAGAAGAAGCTCACAGCTGGCTGCAGTTTAATGAACACTGACTTTTATAGCTCGGTTTTGTCTCATGTATGCATTTTCAGGCCTGAGCCAGCTTTAGCTTTAAGCTTTAAACACGATTCTCTGATATACATACAGTACATGGAGACCCAACTGGATCAGACATGGACAGAGTCCAAAACGACATAATAAAGCGAACCTGTCACCAGGAAATCATTTTTAGCTGGTGACAGATACCAATAGCCTATGTCAGTGAAGGCGAACCTTTTAGAGACTGATTGCCCAAAATACAACCAAAATCCACTTATATACCATGAAGTGCCAACACAGCATTTCAAGCAGTAACTTATGGCTACCTGTTATTCAACATCATTCAATTGTATTGGCCCCTGAGGCCACCAATACAGTTGAAAGAAGGTGGGCAAATTCAGACCATCATTGTAGCTTCTCTCCAGGAAGACTTGTGGGTCCAGCAGGATGACCTCTAAAGACAATGCAGTTCTGTCAACACCTTCAAACTTTTCCCGCAGTTTCAAACAGCCAATGAAGTGTCGCTTTAGAATATCTCTTAAAATGCGTGGGACTGCAGTGGATTTGGTCCTGTTTGGTAAAATTGGGGCGATGGCTTGAGTGCTCACAGAAAGGGCTCCGAGTGCCACCTCTGGCACCCGTGCCAAAGGTTCGCCACCACTGGCCTATGTTATTCAAATGCTTTTGTTAGCATTCTGAATCATTTCAATACCTTATATAAAGTTAATTCACATTACCTGGATCCTTGCCAGCAGCATGTGGCGAGTCCTTAGGGGAAGGGACAGCTGCAACCTGTGTGTGCCTATATGTCCTCATACATTCTTCCTCTTCTGCACAGAACCCCCCTCCTTCCCCTACCTGCTCAATGGACATAACTGGAAGTGGGGAGGGGGTAAACAACTGGATGAATGTGAAGGAGAAGAAACCAAGGCTGCAGCTGGTCCTCCCCAGGTCTCACCACTTGTTCCTCGCAGGGAGCCAGGTAATGTGAATTAAACTTATATACACTACTGAAATGATTCGGAATGCTGATAAAGGCATTTTTAAAACCAGCATGACATAGGCTATTCGACCTGTTGGCTTTATTGGCACGTGTGTTATTGGAAGTATTTGTAACTCAGTGAAATAACAATTCTGGAACATTTTTCTTAGATCTCTGCATTTCTGCCATTTCTCATTTCAAAAAAGTACGTCTCTTGTCGTTTGTTAGACTGTGTAGGGGTCCAATGCTGAACTGTTCTATTCTAAAACATTCCTGTAAAACCCATAGAGGTAATTGAAGTTATGGAAACTCTGTAGGAGAGTGAGCTATGCTATTTTCATAAGTTTGGGAGCGAGGCTGCACCACCGCTAGAGATATCCATTGCTCAGTTCCATTGTGGAATAGAATAATTGAGAACTAGAATTGAAGACCTTCCATTTATCATCCATTCCCATTAACTAAACAGGTTTTACTTCTGTTCATTTACAGAGGCAGAAATAGTGCTGCAGCCCGTGTTATTCATAACAACTGTTTCTCCATAACTTTGACCACCACATGGCTTTACTCATCTCAGCAGCAATTGGGAATACCATTTAACAAGCACTTGTAGCGCTACTCACCCACGCACCTTTCCATAGTGATACATGGAGCACGGCGCTGTATTGCGGGGAAAGATAGGACATGTCCTATCTTTCTCCCGGCTACAGAACGGTACGGTGCCGCACATGTGCGGCACCATACCGCTCCCGTAAGGTGCCGTGAGCCCATTGCCGGGTATGGAGGACACATATACGGCGCATATACGTCGGCTGTATATACGCCCCCCATACGGTTGTGTGAATATAGCCTTAGCCTGTCAGCAGGAATGTCATTTTTATCTGGCGACAGGTTCCAACAGCCTATGCTATGCCTTTGTCAGCAATCTGAATCATTTCAATAGTTTAGAATAGTTTGTTTCACATTACCAGTCTCCCTGGCATCAGCATGTGGTAAATCCCAGGGGGGAAGGCAGCTGCCTGTATCAGTCTCCCCTCCTCCACCCTCATTCCACTCCCTCACTCCTCCCCACTTCCTGTTATGTGCATTTAGAAGGCAGGGGAGGGAGGGGGATGGTGGTTGGAGAGGAAAAATGCATTAGGTGGTACAGACACACACAGGCTACAGCTGCCGCCCCCACCCTTCCCCCGTCACTCACTACATACTGCTGGCAGTGAGCAAGGTAATATGAAATAAATTATTATAAACTACTGAAATGATTCAGAATGCTGACAAAGGCATGTATAAATCTGGTATCATAGGCTATTGGAACTTGTCATCAGCTGAAAATAACATTCACGGTGACAAGTTCACTATTTGTTAACTGCATACTGCAGTTATACTGCAAAAATTTAGACCATCCAACCTTACATACTCATAAAGGAGAGGTATATATTTCTCATCTTCTGGGATATTTCCACATATAGATTAGTTTGGCGAGTATGAAGTTCTTCCAGTCTCTAGTTAAAGCTTCTGTGATGACATAAACTGATAATGAGGGTAAATCACATTGATTCTCAGAAAGTCATATAAGATCTTTTTTCCCTGTGAATAATTCTGATACAACAATATGGCACAAAGGTCTATTTCTGGAAATGCAGCAGACAAGGCATCTTTCAGGAAGTCACTTAATGATACTACTCCAGCTCACATTAAATTTCGTTCCAGCTCAAGAGAAAATCAATATAATGCTGTCCATTCAAGCAGAAAAAAGCCAACGTTGACTGCCTGCCGATTGCTATACGTACACACAGAATAAACTCTCATTAGAATTAATAAAAGGGTCGGAAACCTTAAAAAATTGAACAATTCGGAATGTTTTTGAAAATTACGAATTGTTGTAGTTGCAGCCCCCAAATCTAGACATAATCTTTTACATATACAGGTGGTCCCCTACTTAAGAAGACCTGACTTACAGACGACCCCTAATTAAAGATGGACCCCACTGCCCACTGTGACCTCTGGTGAAGCTCTCTGGATGTTACTATAGTCCCAGGCTGTAATGATCAGCTGTATGGTGTCTGTAATGAGGATTTTTTGATAATCCTTGGTCCCATTACAGCAAAAAATTTTTAAACTACAATTGTCACTGGGGCCAGGTATGGAAAGGTATGGAAAAACCAAGGATGCTTTTAAAAATATTTTACAAAAAGTTTTAATCCAAGTGTTATTACATCAGGAAAATGACCCCAAATATTGTAACTATCTTCCGCATAACAAAGATCTTCCTTACTGACCTCATCACCATTGAGTCTGCATCCAGCAAATGGGTTTGAGCAAGTTTACATCCATAGAAAATCTGTGATTTCTTCTCCAAGATGTTTTCCCTGCTGAATTTCTTCAGAAAATATCTTCCCAGAGGAGTTGCTGCTATTTTGAAGGCAAATGTTGATCAACCATATACCAAGAGTTATCTTTTCTAATAGCCCCAATCTACAAACCCCAGCGATTCACAAATCCACATAAAATCCACTAACATATCACATAGTATTCTGCCAAAATCAGCAAGTTTGGTCGAAATGTGTCTAATGTGTAAGGTCAGTGAAGACCTCCATTGGGTATGGTCTGTGTAGCTGTCCATGTGCAGGATCTAACAAAATCCCCCACTGATTGGACATCACAGTCCATCTTTACAGCCGTTTACGGGGGACTAATTTGCCTCTATTATACAGCTAATATTCTCAAAAACTTTGGACCCCCTGACTTGATCCAACCCCAGCTGTATGATAATGAGTTGGATATGGGACATGTGGCATTGGTCATGCTATTAATTGGAAAAAAATCATTGTAGTTCTTAGACAAGAAAACATACATTTTCTTAATATTAACTACTTAGCACCCAGACGGAGACGACTGTATAACATCACAGGACTAATAGATAGTTCCTTTGTCGTGTCAGCATTTTCTGGCTTCTGTACAGTTTTACGTAGACTCTGATTATAAAGTGCGTCACAGAGCTGACAACCCTGAAAATATATACAGGGATCACAGGATCTCTTGGAGAATCAGCTGAAACAACATAAGGGATTCTTCTTCTATCGACCACCAAGTCTACATCTAATGGACCTAAAAGAACTGTTAGAGTAATTTTGGAATCAGATTTTAATGTAATGTAATGTAATTTAATGGAATGGTACCATAGCCAGATTTAAGTTATATCTATGTGAAAGAGCAAGTATAAAACATCAACGAGAACCTATTTCTAAAAAGCGTAATGCACCAGTGTTATCTAGGCAGTATACATGTCATGGAAGCTAGGGAGGAGGATTACACTACATACATGGCACATTCAGTCACCTACTAAAAGTAATGTGTGTATATAGGACATATAGGATAAAGTATATAGGACTCTAAGGAATTTATGAAGTATCACAAATGCTCTTTGTGGTTCTTAAAGTGTTAGATATCCTGTGTCTATTGATGACCTCAATGTCAAGGTTAGCGTCATATTCGACTTCTCATGAAATACAGTAAAGGGATAACAAGGCAGACAATGAAGACTGATGAAGACTTTGATTAGTTATCGAAGTAAAGAGACGAGAAGAACTATAACCACACACAGAATGGTCAATAACACTTGGATATGTTGTAGTAACCTCAATTTCAGCACCATGGATGTATCACATTTGGGAACTTTAAAAAAAAAGTTACTCTCCTGCGAAAATGTTGAGTTATCACAAGTAATAATCCATTACATATACAGTGTATCCAATATGCAATCTCTGTAGTAGGAATCAGAGAAGGTATATGGAGCCCACCCCTCTAATTATCTAGATAGACCGCCGGATCACACCAGGCACGTCTCCTCATCACTTTTCCTATGAGTCAGAAAGGCTGGAATGAATTGTTTACATGCACAGAGCACAGCCATCTTACCTGCAGAGAGGGAGACTGTTAGGAGGGGACTGCTGCAGCTTCACCTCATTAGTGCTACATAGGGGATGCCAATGAGCTGTAGGCAAGGACGGGGCTGGTGCACTGGAAGTTCACTGCGGTGGGGAGTCAGGGTGAATCCAATGTATACATTCCATAGCACAACATAAGCCTCCCATCCTCAGTCCTTGGTGTCTGTGCTATGGGACTGGGTATCCTCCTTTGCGATATGCTGCAGGCCTCCCCTCTATGTAAAAAGGCATCAGGCCAGGAGGCTGGCCACAGTATAAGGCGTAAACAGAACAGCGTGACAGGAGCTGGGTCTCTCCTCTCAGAAACTGGAGGGGGAGGGGGTGGCATTCTCATCAGCATGATGAAATCATCACCGCCACCTCCCAAGGGATTGCTCTTAGTGCTCAGGATGCTTCATCTACACATCATGCATCTACACATTATCCTTGCAGAAGGGAAACTGCGCTGTCCACTTTGATCTTTAAATTTTGACTATAAATGGGTGAGCCCCCCCCCTTTACCCCAGTTTTGGATGCGATTGTTTATGTATAATAATGGGTGCACCCTTTGGTACGTGTATTATACAAGAACATATGAAATCGCCAAATGTTGCTGTTTATCTATATATAATTTCGATATTTTGCATGTTATAATATATGGTATGCGTTTACTCGTGCATGTGTATTAAGCTGTCATAGATTTTAAGGGACACTGCCCACATTTACTAAAAACAGTGCTGTCTGCACAATGGGGCACATTTACATACCCGTCCGACGGAGTTCACCGAAAGTGCATTGTCAATCTATAATTCACTAAGTGTGCCCGATATCCTGCGTGTGTCGCTTCTCCACTCAGGTCCGACAGAGTCCACCATCTTTTTAGTGGTGCATGTAAGTGCTTGGGCGTGCGACACAATTTGAGGGTTAAATCCTGCGCTCAGTCCGAATCAGTCAGATCGTCCAACGGCACGCCCCCCGATTTGTGTCACATAGAAGCCAGCGCATGCGCCAAAATCCCAGTGCAGACACCTGTTAAATACCTGTCAAAGCCGTGCAAATCCCGAAAAAGACGAACAGTCCGACAAAAGTGAGATCCGCAATGAGCAGAGAAGAGTCATATTTTTCCTGATATGAGTCAAGTCTAGAAGTTGCAGGGGAAGAATTAATTCAGATGCCCCTATCTTTGATACGATAGTACCTAAGAATCTAATTTTTCAGTCTGCGTCACGCTTGTGGTTTTGTCATCTTCAGAACCAGACATACAGGCCATTAAATAAATAGGCTGGAAATGGATCTTTATCTGCAGCTCACCATTTCCAACTATGTATATATGGTGCTGTAGATCATAGGGTCACAAGTCTTATGTGATCTGAAAGATGAGATTCTTATCTTTAGTATGATACCATGTTTCTAGGTGCTATAGAAATGAAGATTGGCATGTCTGAAGTGAATAATCTTAGGCAAAATATGACTCTTCTCTGCTCATTTTCTTATAACATTGGAGGAGATTTTTTATAGGTCAATGGGTAAGATTTCACATAAAAGATGGTGTTCTAGAAGGGACATTTCATACCCTACCTAAGGGACCAAGTATTTTAATGAGGTAAAATCTGGTGAAAGGTTACCTTTAACATACTGCATTGGCATGGCATACACTCCCATTAAGGCATACACTCCCATTAATAAGGCATAGCTTATATATTACACAAAAGTTTTTACCGCTATTATTTGCTACTATAAACTAATAATAAACTAATAATCAATGTTTCCTCATCATGGTGCCCAGGAATTGTGAGGTGCTGAAATGAGTGAACCCGACATTTGAGTTCAGGTTTCGGGTTTACAACCTTGACATATTGCCAATTTGTGTGGGGGGGAACATCCAATCTGGCAAATTGTCACCCCAACTAGCAACAGCTATGATTTGCCAATGGTATCACATGCGGCTGTAACCGAACCCCAAGCGCAAACATCGGATCCACTCATCTCTACTGAGGTTTCTGAGCAAGGGTATCCCAGAGTATAGCAACAATAGGACCTGTCCGTCACAGAATAGAGAATCAGTGAATATATATAAAGCATAGCAACTCTTTCTAAACTCTATGGCTACATTCACACGATGTATGCCCGCTGTACCGTAGTATGGCGGGCATACATCGGCGCCGGGGAGAGAAGGGAATAAGCAAGCTCACCCCCATCTCTATAGTAATATATGGCACACGGTGCCGTATTCCGGCGAAAGATAGGACACACGTGCGGCACCATACTGCTCCTGTAGGGCCCCCTGAGCCCATTGCCGTGCATGGGGAACGTATATATATGCCCATACGTTCTTGTAAATGTAACCTTAGGTTGGTTGTATACAAATGCAAATGTGTTCGCGTTTTACCCAATATAACATAGAATTTTTGGACTGAATCTGTTATGTCCACTCAGTCCTGAAGTTCAGAATCAAGTTTGTAGTAACATTCACACCGATGTAATAGTGGTCGTGATCCTTTCTATGGCATCCAGTCGCAGTGCAGTGAGTATGCGGTTTCTCAGAAGAAAGGGGACTCGGTGAGAGGACATGGCCTATATTTGGACAATTTGCAGCGTGGCTGCTCGTCTTTCAATGGATTGGGGAGGGGTGAGGAGCCCTCACTCTCCCTCCCTTCTACACCCGGCCCTTTGCTTGCCCAGTATCCAGGTGAGCATATGGACATTTGCATGTAGCCTTACACCAAGCTCCTGGGTGGCAGGAATTGCTATTGGGGTTTCCTAGATATAGAATCTTTTTAAGGTGCCCCTATAATAAGATTGGAGTCACTGTGCTAGACGATGAATTTTATGTTTATAAATTACGGTAATGTTTAAGAATAAAATCACCAGGGAAATCACCATATGACTGGTAAGTGATGATGTCACTATTTGAGTGGTAAGTGATGTTGTCACTGTTTCTAGTCAATGAACTTTGATCACATCACATCACATCAGTGGGTTTATTAGCAACAGAAACTCAATCTCTGAAATAAAAGTGATTCAAAATCGCATTGCATTTTCTAGAATTGCAGGTATTGGGGCTTTTTTACTAAGGGACTATCGTTTTGCACCGCTTTTATGCGACACAAATTGATGATTGTCGGACATTCCGGATTGGGGATCACGACGTGGACAGGTAAGTAAATGTGCCCCATTATGATTATGGGTTATATTACTGTTTCCTCCAAAATAAAAAAAATGGTTGTACTAGATGTTTGTGAATTTTTCTGTTGAGCTGTTACAATTGTGCAGTTTTTGTCACTCAGCTTTCTTAGGGATCAGAACAGGAAATTTGTTTAGCAATGAAATATCCATTGCTGTTTGCTAAGGATATTGTAATAGCAGCTAATTGATAGATTAGTATTTACTTATTTTGCAGTCACTGGTTCTCCTTTTAGTCATACATGCCAAGTTTATAACTCACAGGGGCTCAATTACTTACCCGGTCCAGTCGTGATCCAGCGGTGCATTCTCCGACGAGGATTTGGGTTCTGCTGGGATTCACTAAGGTCGTACGCCTGATGTACACCAGGTGTCGCTGCTGCGCCGAGGTCTGGCGGAGATCACCTTCTTCTCTTCGTTGCATGTAAGTGCGTGTCAAGCGACACAAATTCTTTTTGAAATACCACGCCGCTGATTTCTGTCGCATGCAAGCCGGCACCGATGCGACACAATCCGATTGTGTGCGCCAACAACACGGGGCAATTAAGGGAAAAACGGCGCAAATGGTAACATTCGGGAAACGCAGCGATTCGGCCCCTTAGTAAATGAGCCCCATAGGGTTAACAAGTTTCTGAGCCCTAAAAGTACTTACTATGGGAGCGTAATGAATCACTGCCAGACATACTTAATGGTTTATCACATAGGGGAAAAGATTAGTCATGTTGAAAGCCAACATCCTTGTTCTGGGCTGTACCCAATATCCGAATTAGATTGTAAACTAATAACAACAGATTTGGTTCCAACATTCCCCTAATGTGCTTGAAGAGATTTAAAGCTGTTGCCCACTTTCAGCAAATAATTGACAAATGCCACTAAAGCGCATGTGTAACGCAAACGTTGCGTAAGCTAAATAGAAACGCAAATGCTGGGTAAGCGTAAGCATGATGCAAATGCCAAGTGTAAACGTGACATAAATGAAAACGCCTCATGAATGCGAAGCAAGTGCTGTGTAACGGTAAACCGCGACAAACGCCACACAAGTGCATATTAAATTCAAACGGTTCATAAACACTATGGAAATGCTATGTAAATGCGACATAAATGCAAAGCAAACGCTACACAAACACAAAGTAAATGCAGACACCGTATAAACCTAAGTGTAAACGCAATGCAAACACCATGTAAACGCTACCGCCAGCGAAACGGCACGCAAGGCAATGCAAATGCCATGTACCCACAAATGTAAGGCAAGCGTAAATGCGATGTTAGCGCAAACACAATGGGGCAGATTTACTTACCCGGTCCTGTCGTGATCCCCAAGGTGCGTTCTCCGACGAGGATGAAGTCCGATCCGATTCTTCAAGATCGTGCACCCGATATCCTGCATGTGTCGCTTCCCCGCTGAGGTCTGCCGGAGCTCACCTTCTTCTTCCTGGTGTATGTGAGTGCATTGTCTTGCGACACAATTTGAATTGTAAATCTCGCGCTTAGTCCGAATCAGTCGGGTTGTCTGTCGGACAACCCCCCCCCCCCGATTTGTGTCGCATGCAAGTCGGGGTGATTGCGCCAAAATCTGATCGTGTGCGTCAAAAACTCCGCTTAAATGCAGTGCAAATCGGGAAAAATCGGGAAACCATACGAAAATGCGCCATGCGGACCCTTAGTAAATGTGCCCAAATGTAAATGTAATGTAGATACTTTTACATCACGTTTCATGTTTACATCGCCTTTGCGGTAACATTGCGTTTGAGTTTACATTTCACCTGCGTTCAAGTTTGTTTTTACATTGCATTTGCATGCTAATCTGCACATGTGTAAGGTGGTGAAAGGTCATCTTTAAAGGCGTTGTGCGAGGGCATAAAAAACCCTTGGGTGGCTGTGATGGGTGGGGTTAAAAAAACAAACATGTACTTACCTCCCAAGGCTCTCCAGGGCTCCCTCGCTGCAAACTCTCTTGCCTGCGTCCCATGTAAACAAATAGGGGCACGGAAGCCGCACTGCGATCAGCTTCTGGCCGACCAAGATGGCTGGCAGGGCCGGCACCAGGTTTCAGTAGGCCCCAGGGCGTCAGAGCCTCAGTGAACTCATGTGGCAGCATTAAAAATTCAGAAACTAAAACAGTCTCCAAGTTTATCATCCCAAAAAGCCCCCTCATGGTTATTTTATATAAGTCCCCCTCTCTCCCTGTGGATTAATTAGATACAGCCCCCCTCACCCCCATGGATTCCTTATGACAGCTTTATGTGGGCAGCAGCTCTGGGCCCGGTACTTGCCCAGGTAAGCCAATTGCTGGCGTCGGCCCTGGTGGCCAGCCACGCCCACCAGTCCCCTGTTTGTTTACATGGGGCACAGACCGGAAAGATTGCAGTGCTGGATACCTGGATGGCGCCGGGAGGTAAGTACATGTTTTTTGTTTTTTTTTTACCCGTTCCATCCCGGCCACCCAAAGTTTTTTCATACCCTCATACAATCCCTTCAAGCTCCATTAATTTCAATACAGCTGAGCTGCGCTACCTACACAATGGTCAAGTGGCACTGTTTTTGGAAGAAAAGATGTTTTTGTTTAATTTTAGTTTGGATTTTTCATTTTACTATAATAAAATAGAATATTTTAGTAAAGCATAAAGAAACACATGAATAACAGGTAACCTAACCTCTGTACAACCCAAATAAGAGGATATGTTAGCACCTTTACTTTTGTCTATTTACTGTGCAATGTACACTATTGTATGGTTCCCTATTTCAGACTAGGGATGGATGTACTGTAGTGTTCATTGAGTTTACAGTCCGGGAATGTTCTGCTTTTATAATCACTGCTTTACGTCCCCTAACATTTACCTACATACGTCTGACTGACTGTAGCATCTCCTTAATTATTGATCCTGTAATGAAAGGGGCTGTACAGTGAAAGTGATAGCAGCATAACAGTTCCCTTCATGTATTAATCAGTAGTCTGGACCAGAGAGCAGATTGTGGACAGCTGCAGTGGCCTCTGCAATGTCCTATGTATAATACATGAGAATCCTGCACCTCTGCCATCACTAGTTACTAAGAAATATATTTCATGGCTAGCGTTTTCTAATATCTACAGCATCTATATCATTTATTTTATCATGACCATGTAGTGAGAAATGCCGTTCACTTTTGTCTTTCTGAACTTATTTTCAGTCCCTGCATAATCAGTGCAGCACTAAGTGCACCTGCTGCCCACATCCCTGGTGAAATTTTACATATGGTCTAAATTCCCTTTCTACTCCTTCTGGGAGTAGAGTATCTATGCAACTTTTTATGCAATTAAAATGATGTTGCACTACTAGTAGTTCTGTGTTTAAAACACTGGAGCACATTTACTTACCCGTCCCGTTGACGCCGCCGATCCGGAATGTCCCACCAGGATTCGGAGCTGCTGCGATTCACTAAGATCGTGCGTCCAATCTCCTGCATGTGTCGCTTCCCCGCTCAGGTCCACCGGAGTTCACCTTCTTCTTCCTGGTGCATGTAAGTGCTGATCTAGCGACACAATTTTGAAAGTTAAATTCCACAGTTTGTCCGAATCAGTCGCGTTGTCCGATGGCAACGCCCCCGATTTGTGTTGCATGAAAGCCGGGGGGCCAATGCGCCACAATCAGATCGCGTGCGCCAAAAACCCCTGTGCAATTCAGGGCAAATCAGAAAAATTCGGGAAAGCCGACGGGAATGCGTCCGACGAACCCTTAGTAAATATGCCCCACTATTTTTCAGGGGCTTGGGAAGGCCAATGCGATATTCTTAGCACTAAAAAGCTGCAAAAAGACCACAATAAATATTTTTGCCCACCCTTTGAAACCAAAATGTCAAAAAAATCCCTTCTTTTGTCAGCTACTCCCTATGAACTATGAGGTTCTTAGCACACAAGTTGATGACATTGTGCGAGCCCATCTGCCACGTCAAGGCGACCTCATTCAGATGAGTCCCTACACTAAGACTATTTTTTAAATTTTGCATAACAAAATCACTTTACACTAAATTACATGACATAAATTCTGTTATACATATGAGTGTTAGTGTAGGGACCCACCAGTACGAGGTGGGAAGTGTTTCAGATGGGTGCATAACATAAGTTTAAACGGGAATAAAACATTACCTGTATTATTGTATAACCAAACTTGGAGCAGATGGTAAAAAGTGTGCTGTTTTCATAAACAGTCACTGTAGAGGAAAGGCTGCATTTAGTGTATTTGTATTATTAAAATTGAAAATCCAAGGAGTATATTGGGGCACATTTACTTACCCGGCCCATTCGCGATCAAGCGGCGCGTTCTCTGCACAGGATTCGGGTCCAGCTGGGATTTAAGATGGTAGATCCTCCGCCGTCCACCAGGTGGCGCTGCAGCGCCGAAAATAATCTTAACGCCCCGGAATGCACCATCCCATAGAAGGTGAAGGTGAGCGCTCCCCAAGCGACACATTTTCGGTTTTTAAATGCGGCGGTTTTTCCGAATACGTCGGGTTTTCGTTCGGCCACGCCCCCCCGATTTCTGTCGCGCGCATGCCGGCCCCGATGCGCCACAATCCGATCGCGTGCGCCAAAAACCCGGGGCAATTCATGTACAAGCGGCGCAAATCGGAAATATTCGGGTAACACGTCGGGAAAACGCGAATCGGGCCCTTAGTAAATGACCCCCATTATATTTAAAGGGATTGTATGGTCTCTGTGGGGCACATTTACTTACCCAGTCATGTCGCGATCCCCGATCCGGACTGTCTGATAAGGATGAAGTCCGGCGCGATTCACCAAGATCGTGCGCCTTAGATTCTGCATGTGTCGCTTCCCCGTTGAGGTCTGCCGGAGTTCACCTTCTTCTTCCCGGTGCATGTGAGTGCATGTCTTGCGACACAATTTGACATGTTAAATCCCGTGCGTTGTCCAAATCGGTCAGATCGTCTGACGGCCTGCCACCAATTTGGTTCGCGTGAAAGCCTAGCGCCAATGTGACAAAAAGCCCTTCTAAATGCGGTGATTAT
This sequence comes from Engystomops pustulosus, assembly GCF_040894005.1. Classification (NCBI taxonomy): domain Eukaryota; kingdom Metazoa; phylum Chordata; class Amphibia; order Anura; family Leptodactylidae; genus Engystomops; species Engystomops pustulosus. The sequence goes on from NC_092412.1 coordinate 219,086,480, forward strand.
CGGAAATCGGCAGATATTCCGACGATAGTGTGATCCGCGGCCCCTAAGTAAATGAGCCCCTATATGTTCTATACTGCAAACTGTGTCCGAAGAAGGTCCTTGTAGGAGGACTGAAAATTCACGTAATTGTTTGCTGTGGAAAGAATGATAAATAGAGTAAGAAAACATTAACTTCATAAGTGTGACTGGAATTTCTCCTATTTTTGATTCTATTAAAGAACATCTACCACCAGTATGAAGTTTTGTGAACCCAGCACACTGACATGCTGGCATGTGCCCCCTCTGGCAGGATCCATTCTTTTTTAAGCTTTCTATGCACTTGTTTTTAAGAAAAAAAAGGCTTTACGTTATGCAAATGAGCCTAAGGGGCTCCAAGCTCAACTCACACGTATGGAGCCTGGAGCCACTCAGGGTCATTTGCATAATTTAAAAGCCTTTAAAAAAAACAGGGCATAAGAAGCTAAAAGAAGACCAGATCCTGTTAGAGGGGGGTAACCAGTATGTGTATGTGTGTTTTGTAAACCTTGATCCTGGTGGTAGATGTCCTTTAAAGAAATAGAATGGGGATGAAGGTATACAGAGGGGAGGGGGGATGGGATGGAGGTAGACAGAGAGATGCGGGTAGGGGATGGAGGTAGAGAAAGTGGATTATGGTAGAGAGAGGGAAGAGGTTGGTATAAATGGTTGTAGAGGGAAAGATGTAGGGGACGGGGTAGTGAGGAAGTAGAGAAATGGGATGGGGTACGGTATGGGTGTAGATATAAGGGGTAGAGTATGGAGAAGGTAGGTAATACAGAGAAAGGGTAGGGGTTAGATTATGGGAGTAGAGATGGGGGGGTTTAGGGGAAGGAAGTTGATAGAGGGGAGGGGTAGTAGATGGCTGTAGAGAGTGGAAAAGGGTAGAGAGTGAGGAGGGTGTAGGGGAGAGGGTGTAGGTAGGGAGCAGGGGTAGAAAGAGGGGAAAGGGTAGGGGATTGGGGTAGAGAGAGGAGCTGGGTTCTGAGAAAGGGTGGATGGGGTAGAGACAGGAAAAAGAGCAGGGATGCGGTAGAGATAGGAGGTAGGGAGAGGGGTACATGTATGGTATGAGTGCAGATAGAAAGTAAGCTATGGGCTATAGAGGATGGGGTGGAGAGAGGGGAGGGGATAGAGAGGCTAAATTGTGTAGGAGATTTAGATAGAGAGGGGAGGACAAGAGAGAGGGTAGAGGGAAGAAGATGAAAGTAGAGAGGAGAGGGGTAGGGGGATGGAGGTAGAGGGAGGAGAGGTGAATGGGAGGAGAATGAGTGGATAGAAAATGAGGGTATAGAAAGGGAAAGGGTAGGGGATGAAGGTAGAGAGCACAGATAGGGTAGGGGATTGGGGTAGAGGAAGGGGGTAGGGAATGGGGAGTAGTGGGAGGGATAAGGGATGGGGGTTGAGAGAGGGGTAGAGAGATGGAGGAGGTAGGGAATGAAGGTGGAGAGGGTGGATGAGGTAGTGCGGACAGTGGTATACATATGGGTAGTGGAAGGGGGTAGAGAGAGGGGTAGGGAAAGGGGAGGGGAGTAGAGAGAGGCGATGGGGTAGAAATAGGGGGGAGTGGGGCAGAGAGGAGAGGGAGAGGCGATGTAGGTTAATGGTATGGGGAGGGGGGAAGAGAGAAAGGAGGGGTGAGGGCATAGAGAGAGGGTAGAGGGTGTAGGGGATTGGGGTAGAGAGAATGGAATGGGTACAGATTTGTAGTAGAGGATTTAGAGAAAGATAAGTGAGTAGAGAGTAGGGCATGGTGGTAGAAGGGAGGGTGTAAAGTTTGGAGTTAGAAAGGGGAGGGTTAGTGGATTACAGTAGGAATGGAGGAGGCGATAGAGAGGGTGCATGGGGGTTGGTGTGGATCAGAGAAGGGGTGGGGTATCAGGTAGAGAGAGGGGAAGGTGTAGGGGATGGAGGTAAAGAGAAGGGGGTATTGGATGGCGGTAGAGAGAGGAAAGTTGGTAGGAGATGGGGGTAGAGAGTTTATGAGGATAGAGGTTGGGGTAGAAAGAGGGAAGGGTGTAGAAGATGGAGGTAAGAGAGGGGAGAGGGTGGGGGTTTGGGGTAGTGAGAGGAGTTTGGGTAGTGGATGGGGTAGAGAGATGGTAGAGGATGGGGAGAACAGAGGAATGGATTTAAAGAGAGTGGGCATGGGGTGGGTTAGAGAGAAGGGAGAGGATATAGGATGAAGGTAAAGAGAGTTGGTAGGGGATAAAACTAGAGAGAAAAGGTATGGTATGGGTGTAGAAAGAATGTTAGCTATGGGCTAGAGAGAGAGGATGGGGTGGAGAGAGGGGAGGGGATAGAGAGGCTAGATTGTGTAGGAGATTTAGATAGAGAGGTGAGGACATGAGGGTAGAGAGAGGGGAGAGGGAAGAAGATGAAATTAGAGAGGGGAGGGGTAAGGGGATGGAGGTAGAGGGAAGAGATGGGAATGGGAGGAGAATGAGTGGATAGCAAATGAGGGTATAGAAACGGAAGGGGTAGGGGATGAAGGTAGAGAGCACAGATAGGGTAGGGGATAGGGGTAGAGTAGTGGGAGGGATAAGGGATGGGGTTTGAGAGAGGGGTAGAGAGATAGAAGTGGTAGGGAATTAAGGTGGAGAGGGTGGATGAGGTAGTCGGAACAGTGGTATAAGTATGTTTAGTGGAAGGGGGTAGAGAGAAGGGTAGAGAAAGGGGATGGGAGTAGAGAGAGGCGATTGGGTAGAAATAGGGGGAAGTGTGGCAGAGAAAGGGGAGGGAGAGGTGATGTAGATAAATGGTATGGGGAGGGGGGTAGAGAGAAAGGAGGGGTGAGGGTGTAGAGAGAGGGTGTAGAGGATTTATAGAAAGATAAGTGAGTAGAGAGTAGGGCATGGTGGTAGAAAAGAGGTTGTAGAGTTTGGAGTTAGGAAGGGGAGGGGTGGTGGATTACAGTAGGAATGGAGGAGGTGGTAGAGAGGGTGCATGAGGGTTTCTGTGGATTAGAGAAGGGGTAGGGTATCAGGAAGAGAGAGGGGAAGGTGTAGGGGATAGAGGTAAAGAGAAGGGGGTATTGGATGGCGGCAGAGAGAGAAGAGTTATTAGGAGATGGGGGTAGAGTGTTTATGAGGATAGAGGTTGGGGAAGAGAGAGGGGAGGGTGTAGAAGATAGAGGTAGAGAGGGGTTTGGGGTAGTGAGAGGAGTTTGGGTAGTGGATGGGGGTAAAGAGATGGTAGAGGATGGGGTAGGGAGAACAGAGGAATGGATTTAAAGAGAGTAGGTCAGGGATGGGGTAGAGAGAGGAGGTAAAGAGTAGAAAGATGGGTAGGGTATAGGGTAGAGAGAAGGTAAGGGATAGGGATAGAGAAAAATGAGGGGATGGGCTTGAGAGAGGAGAGAGGACATGGGATGCGGATATACAGATGTAAGTGGCTAGGGGATGGGGTGGAGCAAGAGGAGAAGGAGGTGATGGGGTAAAGAGAGGGAAAAGCGTGGAAAAAGTTTATCGGGTATGGGATTAGGGCAGAGACAGGAGAGGGGGTTGGAAATAGGGGTAGAGAGATGGAAGGAAGTAGAGGATGGGGGTAGAGAGGGGAGTGGGTAGAGGATGGGGTAGAGAGAGTTGAGAGTGAAAGGAATGGGGTAGAGAGGGGAGGGGATGATTTTCTGATGGTAGGGGGTCCGGGAGGGGGTAGAGAGAGACCGTAGGGAGATGGGATTAAAGAGTGGAGTAGGGTATGGGGGTAGAGAGAAGGCAAGGGATTGGGATATACACAGGGGAGGGTATGAGGTAGAGTGGAGCGTGTAGGGCAGGAGTGCACAACCTTTTTAAGTCAGAGGGCCAAATTCTCATATCGCTACCCTTCAGGGGGCCGCACTATTAACCAAAACCCTAGATGCTCCAAAAACCAAAGTACAGTGCAAATGCCCCCCAGAAACCACAAGTGAATTATACAGTATTTGTACAATAAGTAACACAGACCCTAGAGCAGACTACAATAAAATGCACAAAGCAGACCATAATAATGATGGAAATTGTCTATGCCTATGTACAAGAATATAACTTCTATAATACTGCCCCTATGTACAAGAATATAACTACTATAATACTGCTCTCTATGTACGAGAATATAACTACTATAATACTGCCCCCTATGTACAAGAATATAATTACTATAATACTGCTCCCTATGTACAAGAATATAACTACTATAATACTGATCCCTATGTACGGGAATATAACTACTATGATACTGCCCATTATGTACAAGAATATAATTACTATAATACTGCTCCCTATGTACAAGAACATAACTACTATAATACTGATCCCTATGTACAAGAATATAACTACTATAGTACTGCCCCCTATGTACAAGAATATAACTACTATAATACTGCCCCCTATGTACAAGAATATAACTACTATAATACTGCCCCCTATGTACAAGAATATAACTACTATAATACTGCTACCTATGTACAAGAATGTAACTTCTATAATACTGCTCCCTATGTAAAAGAATATAACTACTATAACACCGCCCACTATGTACAAGAATATACCTACTATAATACCGCCCCTATATACAAGAATATAACTATTGTAATACTGCCCCTTATGCACAAGAATATAACTACCATAATACCACCCTCTATGTACAAGAATATAACTACTATAATACTGCTCCATTTGTACAAGAATATAACTACTATAATACTGCCTCCTATGTACAAGAATATAACTACTATAATACTGCCCCCAATGTACAGTAATATAATGATCTAGTCCCTCCTGCCCTCAGTTAGCCAGCTCTTGCCACCAGATCTAGTCCCTCTCTGCCCCCAGATCTAGTTACTCCCTGCCCCCAGCTAGCCCCCCTGCCCTCAGATAATCCCCCCTGTGCCCATCTAGTCCCCCCTGCCTTCAGCTAGTCCCCCTGCAATCAGCTAGTCCCCACTGTACCAAGCTGGTTCCCCTCTATCCCCAGCGAGTCCCCCCTGCCCTCAGCTAGTCCCCCTGCCCACAGCTTGTCTCCCCTGCCCTAAGCTAGTCCCCCTGTCCCCAGCTAGTCCCCCTGTCCCCAGCTAGTCCCCCTGTCCCCAGCTAGTCCCCCTGCCCTCAGCTAGTCCTCCTTGTCCCCAGCAAGACCCCATACCATCAGCTAGCCCCCACCCCAACCACAGCTAGCCCATCCTGCCCACAGATAGTCAATCCTGCCCTCAGCTAGTGCCCATGTCCCCAGCTAGTGCCCCTGCCCTCAGATAGTCCCCCATGTCACCAGCTAGTCCCCCTCTGCCCACAGCTAGCTCCTTCTGCCCTCAGCTAGTCCACTCTATTTTCAGCAATTCTCTCTCTGTCCACAGCTAGCCCCTCTGCCCTCAGCTAGTCCACACTATCTCCAGCTAGTCCCCCTGTCCCTCAGCTAGCCCCCAGCAAGCCCCCCTTTTTCCCAGATAGTCCTTCTGCCCTCAGCTAGTCCCCCTGCCCTCAGTTAGTCACCCTCTGCCATCAGTTATACCCCTTTGCCCTCAGTTAGCCCCCTGCCTTCATCTAGTCTACCTTGTCCCCAGCTAGCCCCCTTGCCCTCAGCTAGCCCACCCCTGTCCCCAGCTAGCCCCCTGCCCTCATCTAGTCCCCCTGTCCACAAGCTGGCCTCCACTGCCCTCAGCTAGCCCCCTTGCCCACAGCTAACCCCTCCTGCCCTCAGTTAGTCACCCCTTCCCTCAGCTAGTCCCCCCGCCCTAAGCTAGTCCTCAACTGCCTTCAGTTAGCCCCCCTCTGCCCTCAGTTAGCCCCTGCCCTCATCTAGTCCTTCTTGTCCCCAGCTAGCCTTCTTTCCCTCAGCTAGCCCCCCTGTTCCCAGCTAGCCCCGGGCCCTCAGCTAGTCCCCCTGTCCCCAAGCTAGTCCCCCTGTCCTCCCTTTCCCTCAGCTAGCTCCTCTACCATCAGCTAGCCCCCTCTGCCCACAGCTAGCCCCTCCTGTCCTCAGCTAGTCACCCCTGCCCTCAGCTAGTCCCCCACCCTAAGCTACCCCCCTTCCACAGCTAACACCCCCTGCCATCAGCTAGCCCCCCCACGATCAGCTGGCCCCTCTGCCATCAAATAGCCCCCCCTGCCCAAAGCTAGCCCCTCCTGTCCAGAGCTAGTCCCCCACCCTAAGCTAGTCCCCCTGCCCTCAGCTAGCCCCCCTGTCCAATAGCTAGCCCCCTCCATCCACAGCTAGCCCCCCTTGCCCTCAGCTAGCCCCCTATCCCCGGCTAGCCACCCCTGCCCTCAGCTGGTCCCCACTGTCCCCAGCTAGATCCCCCCTGTTCCCAGCTTGTCCCCTCTGTCACTAGCTAGTCCCCCCGCTGCCCACAGCTAGCCACTCCTGCCCTCAACTAGTCCACTCTGTCACCAGTTAGAATCCCTCTGCCCTCAATTATAGACCCCTTGCCCTCAGTTAGCCCCATCTCTGCCCTCAGCTAGCCCCCTGCCCTCATCTAGTCCTCTTTGTCCTCAGCTAGCCCCTCTGCCGTCAGCTAGTCCCCCTGTCCCCAAGCTGGCCTCCACTGCTCTCAGCTAGGCCCCCTGCCCACAGCTAGCCCCTCCTGTCATCAGCTAGTCACCCCTGCCCTCAGCTAGTCCCCTGCCCTAAGCTTGTCCCCACCTGCCCTCAGCTAGCCCCCTGTCCCCAGCTAGCCCCCCAGTCCTGAGTTAGTCCCCCCTGTCACCAGCAGGCCCCCCTCTGCCCACAGCTAGCCCCTTCTGCCATCAGCTAGCCCACCCTATCTCCAGCTAGTCCCCCTGTCCCTCAGCTAGCCCCGAGCAAGCCCCCCTTTTTCTCAGTCCCCCTGCCCTCAGCTAATCTCCCCTGCCCTCGGTAAGCCCTCCTTTTCCCCAGCTAGTCCCCTTGCCCTCAGCTAGCCCCTTCTGCCCTCAGCTAGCCACCCTCTTCCCTCAGTTAGCCCCCTGTTGCCCTCTATTTGCTCCCCTCTGCCATCAGTTAGCCACCCTCTGCCCTCAGTTAGAACCCCTTTGCCCTCAGTTAGAACCCCTTTGCCCTCAGTTAGCCCCCTCTGCCCCCAGCTAGCCCCTCTTGCCCTCAGCTAATCCTCCCTGTCCCCAGCTGGCCTCCCCTGCCCTCAGCTGGGCTCCCCTGCCCTAAACTGGCCTCCCCTGCCATCAGCTGGCCCCTTGTGCCCTCAGCTAGTCCCCTCCGCCCTAAGCTAGTCCCCACCTGCCCCCAGCTAGCTCTCCCTTCTTACATCTAGCCCCCCTGCCCTCAGTTAGCCCCCTTTGCCCTCAGACCCCCTCTGCCCTCGGTTAGCCCCCCTCTGCCCTCGGTTAGCCCCCTTCCTCCCCACAGCTAGTCACCCCTGCCTTCAGCTAGTCCCCATCTGCCCTCAGCTTGCCCCCTCTGCCCACAGCTAGCCGCCTGCCATCAGCTAGCCCCCCTGCCATCAGCTACCCCCCCTGTCCACAGCTAGCCCCTCCTGCCCTCAGCTAGTCCCTCCTGCCCTCAGCTAGTCCTTCCTGTCCCCAGCTAGTCCTTCCTGTCATCAGCTAGTCCTTCCTGTCATCAGCTAGTCCCCCTTGTCCTCAGTTTGCTCCCCTCTGCCCTCAGCAAGCCGCCCTTGCCCTCAGTTAGCCTCCCCTGCCCTAAGCTTGTCTCCCTCTGCCCCAGGTGTAATTCTCTGTACTTACTGTCAGCAGTTGCCTTGCTGCTGTATAGAGGAGAAGCAGGAGGATCAATTGTGGTAGAGAGAGGGTAGAGGCAGGATATGGTGGTAGAGGGGAGGATGTAGGAGATTTAGGAAGGGAGATGAGAGTAGGTAGAGCAGATTGGGTAGGTGGTTGGGTATGGGGGTAGAGAGAGGGAAAGGTGTACGGATGGAGGTAGGGAGAGGGGAGGGGATAGAGTATGGGAGTAGAGAGAGTGGAAGGGATATGGTATTGAGAGGAAAGGGGTAGTGGATGGTGTTAGAGAGAGGATAGTTTATAGAAGTAGAGCTAGGGGAGGAAGGAGTTTTGACAGAGGGGAAGGGGAATAGGGTAGAGGGGAGAGTGGAGGGGTAGAGAGAGGTGAGGGGGTAGAGAGAGGTGAGGGGGTAGAAAGAGGGTAAAGGAAGATTATGGTTGAGGGGAGGGGGTAGGGTATGGTGGTAGATAGGGTAAGGGTAGTGGCTTGGGGGTAGAGAAATTGAAAGGGGGTAGTGGATGGGGCAAAAAGAGGGTGTAGGAGATGGACATAGGAAGGGAATTGGTTTGGGGTCGAGAGAGGGGGAGGGATTTAGAAAGAAGGAGATATAGGAATGGAGTAGAGAGATTTGATGGGGTATGGGGTAGAGAGAGGGGGTAGGCTATGGCGGTATGGAGAAGGTAGTCAATGGGGGAGAGTAATGGGCTAGAGAGAGGTGGGTGGGTAGTTGAAGGGGTGGACAGAGATGGCAGGGATGGGGTTATAGAGAGGAGAGTGGGCAGGGCATGAGGTAGAGAGAAAGGAGAGGGTAGGTTATGGAGGTAGAGAGGGGAGGGGGTAGGGAATGGGGGTAGAGGGGGGGTGTAGATAGAAGTTAAAGTTTGGGGTATGTGCCATGAATGAAACTTATCCCCCTAGGCCTAGGCTATATCCACCATCCTGTATTAAGTGGATTCTTAATACAATCCCTCTGAATAAATATTATGTATATATTGAATGAAGGACTGTAATCCAAGCACTCTTACGATACATGCTGGTGTGTGCCCCCTCTGGCAGGATCTGCTCTTATTTTAGCTTCTTATGACCTTGTATTTATGACATAGTTTAAAAATTATGCAAACGAGCCTGAGGGGATCCAAGCTCCATTAAGAGATACAAAGCCTGGAGCCCCTCCGGTTCATTTGCATTATTTTCAAAGCCTTTTTTGTAACAGAAAGTGCAAAACAAGCTAAAAGATGAGTGCATCCTGTCTAGAGAGCACACACCTGTATGTAAGTGTACTTGGTTTACAATCCTTGATCTTGGGTGTAGATAGGAGGCACTATATTGTTTAGAATATAATTTATTCAGGGGCATTTTATTAAGAATTCACTCAGTTCTATGGGACTGGTGGAGATAGCCTATGCAGATATGTTTCATCATTGCACAAGCTTCTTAAAGCGGCATTTCCTTTTAACCCCTTAAGGACGCAGCCATTTTACAGCTTAAAGGGCACCTACCACCACAAATCTACCTATAAAGGTAGATTGGGTGGTAGGTGGATCAATGGGACGTGAGGATAGCCCTTTTAAGGGCTAATCCTCACGTCCCTGCACTTTTTTAATAACTTTAATTTGGTATTTATTCAAATTTACTTATGTGGCTACCGGGGCGTGGAGTAGCCGCATATGAGATTACAGGAGGCGGCTACTCCACGCCCCGGTAGCCATTTTACCCCTCCTACTCACCCATCTTCGGCGCGCAGCTCCGCGTAGCTGCGCGCCCTCGTCCGGCGATCCTGCCGTCTGCACATGCGCAGAAGAGCAGGCCCGCGCCTGCGCGGTCACAACTCCGAAACAGGCGCGGGCCTGCTCTTCTGCGCATGCGCAGACGGCAGGATCGCCGGACGAGGGCGCGCAGCTACACGGAGCTGCGCGCCGAAGATGGGTGAGTAGGAGGGGTAAAATGGCTACCGGGGCGTGGAGTAGCCGCCTCCTGTAATCTCATATGCGGCTACTCCACGCCCCGGTAGCCACATAAGTAAATTTGAATAAATACCAAATTAAAGTTATTAAAAAAGTGCAGGGACGTGAGGATTAGCCCTTAAAAGGGCTCTCCTCACGTCCCATTGATCCACCTACCACCCAATCTACCTTTATAGGTAGATTTGTGGTGGTAGGTTCCCTTTAAGGCTCAGTCCCATTTTTTGGATTCTGACTTGCGTCGCTTTATATGGTTATAACTTTTGAACACTGTTACTTATCAAAGCGATTCTGAGATTGTTTTTTACCCACATGTTGTACTTCATTTTAGTGGTAAATTTTGGCTGATAAGTTTTGCGTTTATTTACAAAAAAAAGAAAATATGATGAATTTTCTGAAAAATTTGCCATTTTTGAAATTTGAAATCATTGCGTTTTCAGGCAGATAGATTTACCACCTAAATAAATTGCTGAATAACATTTCCCATTTGTCTACTTTACATTTTCACCATTTTTGAAATGTCTGGATAATTTATTTTTATGTCACGCGGCCTACAAATCGAATAGCGCTTTTCCGGATTTTCAGAATTGACTATTTTGGGGATAAATACAGTTTTGAATGGAAATTTACATATTTAGCATCAAAACCCCCCATATAACCAACCCAATTTCAAATCTGCACCCCTCAAGCTATCAGAAACAGCTTTTACGAAGAATGTTAACCCCTTGAGATCTTCATAGTAATTACATCAAAATGGAGGCGAAATTTAGAATAGTCAAATTGTGCCGGTTATACGTTCATTTAGCCCTAAAATTTACACATTTCAAAAAGATAAAAATACAAAACCCACCATACAATTTGTTCTACAATTTCTCCCGAGTGCAGCGACCCCCCACATGTGGCCGTGACTTGTTTTATGGGCACACAGTGAGGCGCAGAATGGAAGGAGGGACCTGCAGCTGCCAGGATTTTACTTTCCTCATTGGCCTCTTTTGAAGGCTGTAAAATTTTCGCTTTTGCGCTATTAGGGTCATGTGACGGCATTTTTTTTGCGGGATGAGATGCTTTTTCCAATGTTACCATTTTGGGGTTGGTATCACCTATTGTTGAAAATTTAGGAACTTCTTTTTGAGAGCAGGAGTAGAAAAGCATCAATTCTCTACTGGTTTTTTTACTTTTTTTTTTGTGGTGTTCACCGTATAGACTAATAATCATATTATCTTCATTCTATGGGTCGATACGATAACGGGGATACCAGACACGAATATATTTTCTTGCGTTTTACTAAATTTGTAAAATAAAACCCTATTGTGGGGAAAAATCTATCATTTTTGTATTGCCATCTTCCAAGTGGCATAACTTTGTTACGTTTTTGGCTACGGAGCTGGTTGATGGCTTGTTTTTTGCGGGACATGTTGTACTTTGCACCAGTATCATTCTAAAGTACATATGTTTTTTTGATCACTTTTTATAGCATTTTTTGTGGGATTGAATAGGTAAAAATCATAATTTTTGGAGGGTTTATAACAGATTTCTTTTACGGCGTTCATCGTGCGGGTTCAATAATTATTTATTTTTATTCTACGGGTTGTTACGGACGCGGTGATACTATATATGTGGGGTTTGTGTTATGATTTAGACTTTTTTTTTAGTTATATGTCTCTTTATATGTTTTGGGGCTTTTGGGCATTTTTGGTGATTTATTACTTTATTTTTTTATTGAATAATTTTTTTTTTTACTTTTTCACTTTTATACCATGGGACATGAAGAAGCAATCATCTGATTGCTTGTTCATAATAATACCCTGCAATACTTATGTATTGCAGGGCATTATCAGTGTCAGCCTATGCACTTGCATAGGCTGGCACTCTGCCAGTAAGATGACGTCACAGACGCCATCTTACCGGCAGTTCCTGCAGGTAACACTGGGGTCCAGATCGGACCCCAGTGTTACCATAGCAACGATCGGTGCCCCCCGAAAATGATTCGGGGGGTCCGATCGTGGGGGAAAGACACCCCAGATGCAAGTTAGATGCCGCGGTCGCGATGACCGCGGCATTTAACGGGTTAATCACCCGCGATCAGAGACAACTCTGATCGCGGGTGTTACACTGGGGTGCCGGCTATCAGTCACAGCCGGCACCCCGTGTTTCCCGATGCCGGTTCGGCTCAAATCTTGAGCTGAACCGGCATCTGCTCAGCGTCCGATATATCGGACGCTGAGCGTTAAGTCACTGAGCTCAGCGTCCGATATATCGGACGCTGAGCGTAAACGGGTTAAGCAAATAAATGTTATTGTTTTTATGATAAAATATTATAAAATTTTCCAATATACTTTCTGTATCAATACCTCAAGGTTTTCTAGATCTCTGCTTGCTGTCCTTCTATAAAACAGCTTCTGCGTTTACTTCCAGTGGACCGAAATCTGGCCATGGTCACACAGGTGCACAGCTCTTTATGTCACAGAGAGTAATCAGAGCTGTGTGATATAATGAGCCGTGCACCTGTGTGACCATAGGACAGATTTATATCCACTGGAAGTAAACATAGAAGCATTCTATAGAATGACAGCAAGCAGAGATCTAGAAAACTGTAAGGAATTTATACAGAAAGTATATTGGAAGGTTGTATAACTTTTAATAATACAAACAATAACAATGATTTGCTGCAATGGGAACACCCCTTTAAAGCTAAAAAGTATAGCTCAAATCAATGTAATTAATAACAAGAAACAATGGGGCAGATTTACTAACCCGGTCCATTCGCGATCCAGCGGCGCATTCTCTGCGCTGGATTCGGGTCCGGACGGGATTTATTAAGGTAGTTCCACCAGGTGGCGCTGCTGCGCTGAAAAGCATTGGAACGCACTGGAGTTCACCGAGCCGGGCTGAATGAAGGTAAGTGCAAGCTCCGTGACAGATTTTTTTAAAAAAATGCGGCGGTTTTTCCGAATCCGTCGGGTTTTTGTTCGGCCACGCCCCCTGATTTCCATCGCGTGCATGCCAGCGCCGATGCGCCACAATCCGATCGCGTGCGCCAAAATCCCGGGACAATTCAGGGGAAATCGGCGCAAATCGGAAATATTTGGGTAACATGTCGGGAAAACGCAAATCGGCCCCTTAGTAAATGACCCCCAATGAATTATAAGAATTCGAAATATTGCTTATAAACTACTGTACATACCTCTTCTGCCTTCTGAAGGATTTGGACTCAACCCCTTTGGTCTTTCTAGGTGACACCCTAAGGCTACATTCACACTAACGTATGGGGGATGTATATACGGCCGACGTATATACGGCCGATATAAGTCCCCCATACACTTCTATGGGCGCACGGCACCCTACGGGAGCCTGTCCTATCTTTTCCCGTAATACGGCGCCGTGCGCCATAGGTTGCTATGGAGAGGGGCGGGGGTGAGCTGCGCTCACCTCCTCCTCCTCTCCCCGTACACTGCCATTGTCCGCTACGGTACGGTACGGGCGGGCAACGGCAGTGTGAATATAGCCTAATTATGAGAATATTATATCCCCTATCCTGTGAATTGGTAACCATCCCTCCCCATCAGCACAAATGTGTTGTATGGTGATACCGGTAGTTATCCCTGGATTTATACTTACAAGGGATCTTTCATATTTGTGTTATACAGGGTGTATGGCCCAGTGCTATGGCTCAGGACCTAAAAGAATGTATCCTTTGTACAGGTTATACAACTAGAGACTTCAATGTAGTATAGGCAGATATTGTATAGTAATATATATGTGCAAATATTTAGGCCACAGTTTGGGACAATGATGGGAGTATTACTATTCCTGGGTAAATAACGAAATTCTACAGATGCTCAGACTATGTAATAGGGGAGGGCATTATGGAAATGGGGGTTAATGTCTTACACTGTAGAAGAACAACTCAAATCATGAAATTTTGCCACCATTGAAACCTGTGTGCTCTCATTTTTAAATATTGGCTGTATACTACCCATACATAAATACATACATACATATATATATATATATACATACATACATACTTTCTTGGTGTGATCTTCTTGCACCATCTCCAGCAGCTCCAATATTCTGGCCAGTGGCTCTCCGGAATGTACTGTACTGTGATGTCATGTGTTTTCAAGGATAACAATTCCAAATGTCAATAAAGTTTATTATATTGAAAGAAACATCAACCATTTTGTTGGTGGGACTGCCATTCTTTTTATTGCATTTAATGTTTTAAAGAATAACTAAATGTTTGTAAAAGAAAACCCTTAAAAATCACAGTTACTGACCCACATTTATTAAAGCGTTTGTGCCAGTTTTCTGTCTGACTGCAAACTGCTTTCACATCTAATATATAAAGCTGGATGTGTGTGTGTATGTATGTCCGCTAAAGGAATCTGTACCATCCTGTTTACAATCACCAAACTTTGTACAGTTGTTGCCTGTGACTCAGGGAACATTTTAGACCAAGTTTTGAGCCAAAATTTTTACCCCGCACTTTCCGAAACCCACATTATCCACCATATACAGGAGCCATTGTCTGCTGCTGCTGTGGCAGTTGAAAGATGAGCTGTGATTGCTGTTCTGCCACAGGTCATTAATATGAGCTCTGATTGGTTACTATAGGCAATGAGTATAAGACAACTTATGTGTGAGGTAAGATGGATAGGGATACAGAGATTATCAGAAATGTCTGAAGTAAAACTTTTCCAGTTACCCATGGTAACCAATCAGAGATCAGCTGTAATTTTATAAACAGCTGTGCAAAAATGAAACTTGAGCTCTGATTGGTTGCCATGGGCAACTAGAGCAGTTTTGCTCTCAGGCACTTCTGATAAATCTCTCCATAGACAAAGTGACAGATGGAGACAGACAGTCGCTGGAATGAGAGTGCCCGAGACAGACAGTCACTGGAATAAGAATGCCGGCGACAGACAGTGGCTGGAATGAAAGTGCCCGAGACCGTCAGTCGATGGAATGAGAGTGCCCGAGACCAACAGTTGCTGGAATGAGAGTGCCCGAGACCAACAGTCGCTGGAATGAGAGTGCCCGAGACCGACAGTCGCTGGAATGAGAGTGCTCGAGACAGATAGACAGATAGTCCAACGATGATTCAAGTCCAGCGCGATTCACTAAGATTGTGTGTCTGAGTTCCTGCATGTGTCGCTGCTGTGCCGAGGTCCGCCGGAGTTCACCTGCTTCTTCCTGGTGCGTGAGTGTGAGTGCATGTTCTTGCGACACAATTTGGCGCAAAACGGAAATATTTGGGAAACCTGACGAAAGTGCGGCATTCAGACCTTTAGTAAATGAGTCCCAGTGTGAATGCAAATGAAAAAACAGAACAAAGGAGGACAGCGCCTCGTGTGATAATGTCAGTGTAGCGGTGAATACAGTAAGCAGGGCTGCTCACCTGGTTACCACTTGGTGGTATGCAGTGTACTATCCAGGATGAAGGTCCTCAATTTCCAGGTCGTTCCTGCATCTCCCAAAGCTCCAAAAGAACCCATACAATCGAAGGAAGGACTGGTGACAGTAGCAAGAAGCGCAAAAATTGTGCAAAAACAAGGGGCTAAAGGGTGGAGCGCTAAACGGCCTAGTACGGTGGAGTGTCTACACCAGGGTGGCTAAATAATACACCGATTCTCCTCACACCAGTACATAAAGGAAATGAACATTTATTAATAAATCAAATATAATAGTTACAAGTAAACGTTACAAGTAAAAACAACTAAAATGGATGAATAAATAGTACTTCAATGTATAAATAGAGAATCATATTAAGTAAAAAAAAAGTCGCGTTTCGGGAATACTCCCTTCTTCTGACCGAATTATGGACAAATGGTAACAAGAGCAGCACTGGGAGCTAAATAGCCCAGCCTGTAAGATTGGCAGGGGAGTGGTTAGAACGGCAGCCTATCTGATAAAGTGGGGAATCCTTTAATCATGAACAAGAAGTTAGCGTAATACAATCAAGAAAATATATAAAATTAAGTGAAATATAGAATACAACTTACATGAGTTCCGGTAGTATGGGAGCTCATGTGTTGAGAGCGCCGACGGCTGCGCACTGGAGTGACAGAATTGTGCGCGCCAGAAATGCGGCGCATGTGCGGAGAGCAACTGTCAAAACTGTGTGCAGGGAACGTCGGATCAGCGGGCTGCGCATGGGTTCATCAGCACTCTCGGCGAGAGAGCCGATGTGTGCACGCGTGCTCACAATACCAGGACTGGGGCACAGCGGAATACAGAGCACCTGAAGCCAAAGGGTGATGACACACGTAGTGCTTTGTCTTCGTTTGAAAACGCAAACGCAGACAAAGTCGCACGCACCGGGGCGGGCCGCGGCCCGATCGCATCGGCGTTTCAATGGAATCGCCTGCGATCGGGAATGAGCCGCCGGTGTTTTGCGTTAATTTAATGCAAAACACCGGCGGCTCGTTCCTGATCGCAGGCATTGATGTCAGTTGGGGATTACAAATACAATTTTTGCGCTTCTTGCTAGAGACAGTGTATGACAGTCTATAGATACATAAAAAATATTTTTTGTTAACCCATTCGATTTTGTTATAGCTAATTCCCATTGTGCACCTATACAACCAGCCAAACAGAAAAACAGGTGCTTAAGAAACTCAGTTGTATTTTGCTTCTGACATATGTGACTAGCACGTGAGACATTGGGGGGCATTTATCATACGCCAGTATATTGTGATGTACCCTCTTGATAGCCAACTGTGCTACTGCAGGCTATAGCAAGTGCACAGATGAGGGTCAGGCATGCCCAGCGCCAGCCCACGCCAACATAAGCTGCACCCCCTCACACGACTCCATGCACACATGCTGTGGAGGTGGCATTGAAGGAAAAATAAACACAATTTCTAGCAGTTCTCATGGAACTGTGTACAAACCCTAATAAATCCCCCCATCATCTTCACGCTACAAGTTTTATAATCCTAACCTATGATATAATTTTCATTGAAACAAGTATTTGTGCCAGTGCCTCCATAGTAAAATAGAGCGCTACACTTACCTCCCTCTTGCTCCCACATTCTCTTACGTGGCTGTTTGCACTGCACCCAGCCTCCAGGGAATGATGCATAGACATAAACAGAGGAACAGGAAACAGGAGGTAAGTAATTTCATTGTGTTGTCAGTGAGGGATGGGTGTGTGTTGTCAGTGACATCATTGCATCTGACAATGATGATGTCAATAGATGACATTAGATGATGTCACAGCTTATCTCCTCCCCATCCATGTGCAATGACCTCTCTATATATAACACTAACCCATCATTACATCATTACTGACAATAGATGATGTCACAGCTTATCTCCTCCTCCTCCCCCCTGTACAATGACCTCTATATAGATAACACTGACCCATCATTACATCACTACTGACAATAGATGATGTCACAGCTCATCTCCTCCCCCCCCTGTACAATGACCTCTATACAGATAACACTGACCCATCATTGCATCATTACTGACAATAGATGATGTCACAGCTTATCTCCTCCCTCTCCCTGCACAATGACCTCTATATAGATAACACTGACCCATCATTACATCATTACTGACAATAGATGATGTCACAGCTTATCTCCTCCTCCTCCCCCCTGTACAATGACCTCTATATAGATAACACTGACCCATCATTACATCACTACTGACAATAGATGATGTCACAGCTCATCTCCTCCCCCCCTGTACAATGACCTCTATACAGATAACACTGACCCATCATTGCATCATTACTGACAATAGATGATGTCACAGCTTATCTCCTCCCCCTCCCTGTACAACATCCTCTATATACATAACACTGACCCATCATTACATCACTACTGACAATAGATGATGTCACAGCATATCTTCTCCTCCCTGTACAATGATCTTTCTATATATAACACTGACCCATTATTACATCACTACTGACAATAGATGATGTCACGGCTTATCTCCCCCCTCTCCCTGTACAATGTCCTCTATATACATAACACTGACCCATCATTTCATCACTGACAATAGATGATGTCACAGCTTATGTATATCTTCTATTTGCAAAGAGCATGTTCTTTTTTTTTGTACTGCGACCTTTAGACTGCAAAACTACTAGTCCCTCAGGTAGGGAATGAAATCAGAAAGACAAGCCTTAGTTACCATGCTGAGAATAAGCACAGTAACTGCTCCTAGTAAATTGCAAGGGGGGGTTGTATAATGTATGCACATCTGCAACAAAAAGATGAAATAATGTTAATTAATATTAGAAAAATTTGATGTACTGTAGTGTGTGAAGTATTTTGCCTTTATAGTTTTTCTCTAATCGCTGAGGATTAGGTGTCAATGGGGGGCATGTATCATTATTTCTGCTAGTCAAATTGTCTCAGTTTTGCGACTTTTGTCATTTTTGCGACTTTTCAACTGCCGTTTTTCAAGGGCACCTGGTTCTGCACCTTGTGCCTTATGTATCTTTGTTTCCCAGATGTTCTGGGCAACTTTTCACTTATGTATCACTTTTTTTGCTTATGGTCGTGGGCAGGTGCAAAGGAAGGATTTTTTTTCATGGATCCTATTTTAACATGTGAATTGGAATTATTTCACATGCTGTAAATGTTTAAAATTTTGTACAGTAGCCTGTTTTGTGCATATTTGAATTTTCTTGTTTTCATTTTATTAATTGGCTACTTCAAATCACCTCTCCTCAGCTGTTGTAAAAGGTTTCAAAACGCAATCAAAACGCAACGTGTGACTGCAGGCTCATATGTCATCAGAGATCAATAGAGATTGGGGAAGGGGTTCGTCTATACAGAATTCTCTAAAAAAAGGTTCAATATTCACTTTAACATAGACTGAGAAGGGTTTCACTGGGACCACCTGGTATCACTGGGACCATCTGTCCACCTGGGACTACCTGTCTTTCACTGTATATTTCCAGTGCATATTGATCTGTAAATAATTTGTTGTGAGAGAATATGCTTATTGCTAGCTTTTGCAATTATTTGCCCCGATCCGCCACCTTCAAGCCAGTGGGGTGTGAAGGGGGGGAGGGGGGGGCGGCCGGACGGGAGTGGGCCGGAGCGGGGCGTTACCTGCGCACTTGCTGCTGCCGGCGACTTTTCATACGTGAAAAGTCGCTGGCTGCAGTTTTTTCTACGCCAGGCCCTGCCTGCCGTAGGATAAACGCTTCGCAGCCTCCCGCCCTGATACATCAAGAGGCAGAAGCCTCTTGATGTATCGGGCTGCGAATTTGCAGCGGCGGGGCTATCACGAGCGCCAGCGTATGATAAATATCCCCCATGGAGCGGACCCAAGGAGCTTGTCTAATGACAAATTACCCCCCATGTGTAGGAAATCTGTTGCACTGCATGAGGTAAATGGTCGCCACACTGGCTTTCTGCTCCCCCGTCCCCCCTACTTCCGATGGACTCAGTAAAACTGTACATTTTATATTTTCCTTATATTGTGCTTGCCTAAGGCTGCATTCAGACAAGTGTTTGAAAATCGTCATATGCTTCCCGTACTGTACTGTTTTTTTTTTTTACGGGTTACATATGGCCACATTCATTTCAATGGACAATACGTCTAACCATTTACATTGCCATTGTTAACACTGTACCATATACAAAGCGTTTAGAAATATAGAGCATGCACTATTTTCTTCCATAGTTGAGTTCCGTATGCCCTTAGAAGTCCCCCCTTATGGGGACGTATAAATATGTGCTGCATACGGATGAAAAACGTCACATATATATGGTCTCATACAGCATGGAATTATGGGACTAGAAATATCACATGTTCGTGTGAATGCAGCCTAAGGCTACATTCACACACATGTATGGGGGACGTATATACGGCTGACGTATATACGGCCGATATACGTCCCCCATACATTTCTATGGGCTCACGGCACCGTACGGGAGCGGTATGGTGCAGCAAATGTGCCGTGCGCCATATGTTCCTATGGAGAGGGCTGGGGGTGAGCTGTGCTCACCTCCTCCTCCTCTCCCCGTGCGCTGCCGTGTGCCCGTCGTGCTTTGGTATGGCGGGCAATGGCGTTGTGCATGTAGCCTAAGGCAGAACTGTGCAATAATCTTGTCTGAGAATCTATCACCAGCGACTCCTCTTCCCCTCGAGCCACACACAGTGGGGGACATTTACTATGGGGTTTTCCGCCTTTTTTGTGGCACTCTCACCGTCTGTTCTGCTTTCCTACACATTTATTATTGGTCAGTTCCAAAGAAATTTGATTTTCCGCAACCTCCAACTCTGCTCCAAAAGGGAAATGATTTCCGTGGTGTGGAAACTCTGACACAATAAAAATGTGTCTTTTTCATTTTTTGGGTGCTGAAAATTTGGGCAAAGAGTAGACCAAAAGAAAATTGGTCGAGCAGAATAAAAACCTTTCCTTGGAGGCTTTCCACCTGTGGATGTTTGGGTGCTGATAATATGGTGGACATAGTTGGCTCCATCCTCTGGCTCAGTGGTTCTTAAGCTTGTTTGAGGTAGCGAACCCACCAGTTTCATATGCACATTCACCGAACCCTTCTTTAGTGATAAATCAAATATGTGTGTGTCTTGACCTCCATGGTGGAGGCTTCGCCAAACCCCTGAGACCGACTCTCCGAACCCCGGTTAAGAACCACTGCTCTTGCTATTATTTTGAACACCAGTTGTAGATGGCTGTGGGGTTTAAGAAGATATTTGACTCCCCACATTTTGTCTCTGCTGCCCTCCATTCTTGTGTCTAATTCCTACTGGACAAGCCATCAGACCAGGTCAGCCACAGATGCAATTTTTTTGGCTGCAATGGCCATTGCTACAACTCCTCAGACACCTGCTCAGCAAATTCTCTGACCACTGCACACATTTGTGGAACTAGGGACAGAAAATGGTCCCAGAAATATTATCTGCTAAGTGGCACAAAATTAAATATTTACCTATTTGCCGAAAGCTAGTCGTTAGCTAAGCCGGCGAAGGTAACATCACTTATATGTCCCCCAGTATCTTTTAGATGTCTTTATACATATTACACTGATGGCTCTATCCATAGGATTAGACCCACCATTCTTTTGAAAAAGACTTTTATTGATGCTTTCTTTTACTAAAGAACCAGTCATGGAGGTGGAGAGCACCATCATACAGTCAATACCGCCTCACATTTGTGTTCTTTGCAGTATTCTAGTGAGGAAGTTAAAAAATATGTCATCTCATTAATAAATGCTTAGAGGGTACCTGTCATCAGAAATTGACCTAATTAACCAGTATGGTGTGATGTAGTTTTACATCTTCCAGTTTATCTTTCCTTCATGGCCCAATGTGGTGGCATCATTTAGAAAATCAATTTTGAAGTGAGATATAAATTGGTTGTATAAAGTCATGGAGGCGGAGAGCTCAGCAATGCTCAGCAAGCTTTCTTCACCTCAGAATGAAGTAGATCTGGTTAGTGATGTGTCGGGATGAGGAAACCTTGGCTTCAGTGTAAACTCTCCGCCTCCTTGACTTTATACAACCAAATTACATGTCACTTCAAAGTTGATTTTTCTGGATGATGCCACTGTGCTGGGTCATGAAATAGACATGATCTTGAAGGTGTTCAACTGCTTGATGACATACAGGTAGTGGTTTATTAGGTCAATTTCTGCTGACAGGTTCCCTTTAAAGAGAACCTGTCATGCAAAATAGCCCCCCTAATCTAAATATATTTTCATAAACTGCCATTAGAGAGCATTGCCTCTATCCCTTCATTGTCCCTCTACATGCCTGTAAACCTAAGCAATGAGGTCCTAAAGCTGTATGCAAATGACCTGTGAAATGTCCAATGAGTCATTAGCATATTCAAGCTGTCCAGCTTATTCATGAGTGGGAGGCACAGCCACACCCCCAGTGCATGACTGACAGCCTGTATAATGCTGTAAAGGCTGCTACATGTGCTTGCTGGTGGCCACGCCTCCTGCAGCCTGTGTGTGTGTATAGGAGAGATACAACAGCTCCAGGCAGCCATGTTACAGCAGAACATGTCAGATTCACATGTAGCTGATTTCTGTGTCTCACACATGTGTATTAGGAGGATGCAGCATGTCAGCGGATGCAGCACACACACCAGCAATGCTTTACTATACATTATACGCAGACATGAGCAGGGGGAGGAGAGGGGAGGGGTAACAAGGGTGACATCACTGCCTCTGACCATGTGACCAGCCTCATTTACATAATAAAGAAAAGATGATTTTATAATGATTAATGTATGAAATAACTAGATAAAGGCTGGGATGGGATCCTTGTGAGCTGCTCCAACAGGTAGAGGTGACAGAAATAGTGACACAGACCTGATGACAGGTGTGCTTTAAATTTTATCAACCCTTTGTATACATTTTTACTATTACCATTTTTCTTTTATTAGCTGCAGATATAAATTGAAGACACTTTATGTCATGGTA
The DNA here is from genome assembly GCF_040894005.1 of Engystomops pustulosus. NCBI lineage: Eukaryota > Metazoa > Chordata > Amphibia > Anura > Leptodactylidae > Engystomops > Engystomops pustulosus. The sequence goes on from NC_092412.1 coordinate 219,108,531, forward strand.
TTATTACATTGACCTATATACAATACTCGACTTTCATCCACAGTGACGGTCATCCACAATATTTAGGAGCGATTTTGTAAAATTCTGTCTGTTGTGAGTCGATGATTAAGTCTGTGTTAATGACATGAAATATTTTAATGCCTTCTGTCAGTGTAGACACATTGTTACTGTCTTCAAAGTGACTGATATAGACTGCAAATGACAGACTTCAATTCTGACTCTTTAGAATCTGCAGAAGCTGAGGACATTTGCATAATCGCAATAAGATTCTTTCAATCCTTCAATTATAATCTCTCAAACTGTTTCCTACCAATTTATATCATCTCCTATCTCATTTTATTCTTATGTGCAATAAGTTATGCAGGAAGGCACATTAAAATCTGCATATGATAATTAAAAAACCTCAGCTAAGTTTTAGGATATTTGTATATAATATTTCAAATAAAGTCCATTCAGCAGAGCAAATTCATATAGAGTTTTATAGGGAGAGATTCAGTTTAAAGGTTTTTTTTGAATTAATTGTCCATAAATCTTTGGTAATTTAGGACTAATTTAGGAGTCCAGTGGGAGGGAGAGTTGTATGTAGCTTCGCTGGAGAAGAGAGGTAAGCTCTGATGCAGGTGAATGGGGAATGGGGGGTCTAAAGAAATCTAAAGTGGGGGGCATTATGTGTGTGTTGGGGGCTATTGAAAGGGGACATCATAATATGTGGGCCCCCTTAAAGGGGTATTTCCATGAAGACAAGGTACTTATATGTACTCCAGATAACAACATACAAGCGGTCCCCTAGTTAAGGACACCCGACTTACAGACGACCCCTAGTTACAGACGGACCTCTCTACCCGCTGTGAAGCTCTCTGGATGCTTTACTATAGTCCTACACTGCAATGATCAGCTGTAACGTGTCTAATGAAGTTTTATTGATCATCCTTGGTCCCATTAGAGCAAAAAATTTTGAAACTCCAATTGTCGCTGTGGCAAAAAATTTTTTTCTTGGAGCTACAATTATAAAATATACAGTTTCGACTTACATACAAATTCAACTTAAGTGCAAACCTATGGAACCTATCTTGTACGTAACCTGGGGACTACCTGTAACACATTCTCTAATTCACAGTTGTTTACAAAAATGCTGCATTTCACAGATATAAGTCCAACCTGTCTCAAGCAGTCCTGGTGTCCACAATTTCAGTTGCCCCTAGACATTACCCTGTAACTTCTCACTTAGGGTAGGGTGGCCGCTATCTTTGATTTCTGTGTGAGACCGTGGAGCTGAGATTTCTGTCTCTTTCTGCTGTGTGCCTGTAACCACGCCCCCTGCATGGAGCTCAGAGACACTGACTGATCACTTCCTGCCAGGAGATCTGAGCAGAGACAGAGGCTCCAAACTACAGGCTGCAAGGAGATAAGTGATCCGGGGGAAAGGGGAGGCAGGCACATGTCTGTGAGATGTAGCAGGGCCCAGAGTGTAACAGTGTAACAGTCTGTCAGCCTATGTGTAATCTCATGCATCTCTGATATGTCAGATCAGTGCAATGCATTTTTCATGCATCAATTGCCATAGAATAGATAGAGCTCAGTCCTGAGTCCTTCTCACACGCGTTATTTGTGCATGAAAAACGCATTGAATTTGCACTGAAAAACTGAGACACTGAACAAACTCTTACTAAAAACTGATCGAACTCTGATAAAAAATGTCAGTTTTTCACTGACCAAACCCTGATGAGACTGACGTGATCTGCAACGCAAGTGTGTAAGGAGCCTTAAAGGTGAAATAGAACTTGGTTGACTTTATGTTGGTCTAATTATGCACCAAAAATTGCATCTAAAAAAGTGGAGAAGTGTCAGGATTCAAAAGCTGTGCCGAAAGCGACAAAAAAAAAAGCTAAATTGTGGCGGTGGCACATCATAAATATGTCGCAAATAGGTGCAGCAACAAAAAAAAAGTCAACCAAAAAACTGGGGGAATACAAATAATAAATGCCCCCCAATGACCTCCGGGGCTGCCATGCATGCCAGCCTAGTACACCCTGCCATAGGCACATGCTAAGGCTTCTCTGAGCCACTTCCTATCTGACACTTTTGTCATGTCTTTCTGATAATTATGATGTTGTTTCTCATAGTATTAAATAATTAGGTGTATTAGACAATTGATATGACATACGGCTCTAGCTGTAGTATTCTGAGATCTGGAGCAAATCTCGTGGGAACCTCTGTTGTCTTTAAGAAAGTAATAATCTCATTTTTCCAGTTTCTGTATTCCTGCAAAGTTCTGTTGGTATTTTTAAGTTCAGTTTATTAATACAATGCAAAAATGTTATAGTAACTGCTATTTATCACTTCTAATAATTTGGACAATGTTAAACTAATGACCCGATAAAGGAGATTCCTGGTGACATCATATAAATCAATAATAAACTTATAGTAGAATAACAGCTAACGAGACTGATTCCCGACATATGCAGCATATAAAATAATAGAATATTATTTTGTTCAATTACCGTATATTTTTTGGTTGCGTGATTTAAGGCACAGTTAGTGATGAATGGACCCAGTGAGGTTTGATTGGTTCTGGCACTGATCAAGGGTGATAACTCGTCAACTACTACGGCAAAGCTGGACACATCATTTAAATGGCTGCCATGCTGACATTTCCCCAGGGATAGTAGCTTCCCTTGACATAATTAGGGAGCGATAACCTCAGGGAAAGCCTGAAGGGCTCATGGGGTGTTACAAGAGCCCCTCCTTGTTAGAGATTCACAGGCTGTTACACTGTGCCGAAGTATTTCCCTCTTTGTCTGCTACAATGAGATTACATCTGGCAGAGAAAGAGAGAGGAGGAAGTGCTGAGGGAGAGGGGCCTGGATCTATAAGTAAGTGCCCCTGGTTTATCATGCTTCATTTTGATAGTAGATTTCCTTTAACAGCTTTCAGGCACTTACAGGACAGCTCCATCACTGACTGTTTCTCCTGTTTAAAAACAATGGGGCACATTTAGTTATCCGGTCCTGTCACGATCCCTGATCCGGACAGTCCGACAAAAATGAAGTGCGCCCGAGATCCTGCATGTGTCGCTTCCCCGCTGAGGTCCGCCAGAGTTCACCTTCTTCTTCCTGGTGTATGTGAGTGCATGTCTTGTGACACAATTTGAGATGTTAAAACCCGCACATTGTCCGAATCCATCGGATCGTCCTACGGCCCGCCCCCCGATTTGTGTCTCGTGAAAGCCGGCGCCGATATGGCAAAATCCGATCGTGTGCACCAAAAAACCCAGTTAAATGCGGTACAAAACTTTTGTTTTTTCCCAGTGCTCTGTAACATGCAGCATATAGATGAGCTCCTCTCAGTGTCAGGCCTGGAAATATAACTGGCATCTGCTGCCACCTACTGATACGTCATTGACCAGCAATGTTCCTGAAAGTGTAGCAACAGAGAAATGCCCGAGCAGGGAAAATGTTAGTAAATATTAACCAGTGAATGAGATCTGCCACTACATAGGGATGGTGGACGGATATGACCCAGGTTGCTATAGCAATAATCCATTATTCATTAGCTAACACTGTACACTTCCCACACTAGCCATGGAACGGTATCAGGAGGCCTTGTCAGCCATATGGAAGAATAAACTTTTTCCAATTACATGTATATCAAAATCTATACATTTACAGAATAAAACTATAATAATAATAATCTTTATTTATACAGCACCATCATATTCTGTAGTGCCTAACAAATCATTGGGGACATATACAAATATAATATTCCATTACAGAGTACAAACAGTCATATGGAACAATAGGAGTGAGGCCCCTTCCACACTTGCGAGTGTGATACGATGAACTCGTATCACACTCGCAACGCATGCTGCTGGGAACGCACAGCCCGAACGCTGCACATCGGGAGTGAACTGACATGCTGAGTTCACTCCCGCGGTGCAGCGTTCGGGTCGTGCGTTCCCGGCAGCATGCGTTGCGAGTGTGATACGAGTTCATCGTATCACACTCGCAAGTGTGGAACGGGCCTGAGGGTCCTGCTCACAAGAGCTTACAGTCTATGAGGATGAGGGGGTGACACAAGAGCTTACAGTCTATGAGGATGAGGGGGTGACACAAGAGCTTACAGTCTATGAGGATGAGGGGGTGACACAAGAGCTTACAGTCTATGAGGATGAGGGGGTGACACGAGCTTACAGTCTATGAAGATGAGGGGGTGACACAAGAGCTTACAGTCTATGAAGATGAGGGGGAGACACAAGAGCTTACAGTCTATGAGGATGAGGAGGTGACACAAGAGCTTACAGTCTATGAGGATGAAGGGTGACACAAGAGCTTACAGTCTATGAGGATGAGGGGGTGACACAAGAGCTTACAGTCTATGAGGATGAGGGGGTGACACAAGAGCTTACAGTCTATGAGGATGAGGGGGTGACACAAGAGCTTACAGTCTATAAGGATGAGGGGGTGACACAAGAGCTTACAGTCTATGAGGATGAGGGGGTGACACCAGAGCTTACAGTCTATGAGGATGAGGGGGTGACATGAGGTAAAAATCTTTTATAATGGTCCAGCCATTCTTTATAAGGGAACAATATAAAATGATTCAATAAATAATTTAATAAATTCTGCTGCTTGAACCAGCCATCTTATTTACAGGATCCAAGGTGAAAGTGACTGCGGAGAAGCCTGGAGCTTGGTATATATCTGGTGTTTGCCAGATAACCGACAGGAGGACATAGGATGGATCAGTAAAGAGAGAGTTGACGTTTCATGCAGTTAGCAAGTGTGATAGGCTTGCCTAAAAAGATTGGCTTTTAGGGGATATTTGAAACTACTATTTTTTACATATGGGATAGAAAAATTAGACAGGATATTAACCCCTTCCTGCCCCATGATATAAAAGTACATCACAGTAAATGAGTCTAAAATTAAACCTCCGTTTGTAAAATTCCCACATAGTGAATATAGTTTAAAAAAACATACCTATAGCTTGTATTGCTGCAGTTGTAAATATCAAAGTTACAACATTAACTACAAAAAACCCCCAGAAACAATGGGGGGGGGGGGGGGGGGCTAGGCCTGAACTGTCGTTCTTTTAACAATTTTAGTTCAAAGAGGAAAGTGGCCCAGACTTAAAACCCCTGCAACAGTTTTTTTGTCAGATTTGTTATTGTTAGTGCAAACTATTTGCACAGGTATTTAAAGGAAATCTACAATTTGCTTTTATGCACTGTGAACCAAACATACGTTAAGAATGCTGTAGTGATAGTGATGCAGAAACATATCTTCTTTTATCCCCGAATTTGTGTGGTTTTGCTCCTGTGGCTGTCCCAGCGCTCTCTTCTTACGCTAGTTATGAACTGCTTCAGAGAATGATGTTCAACACCCTCGCCGATGCAAGGCAGAGGGGTTGTTGCGAATACGTCCTACCATGTAGCTTGCAGCCTGTGTAGGGTCTGATCAGCCCCACAGCATGTCACTACATAACACAGATGAACCCTGCAGCGGTAGAGTCTGCCTGGTAAGGCAGGAGTTAATGCTTGATGTGATGTAATATGTGTTAACCAATCCCATGTGTTATCCTAATGAATCTGTAAGCTGAGATGTAATTGGAGGAGTAGCCACCACCTGACCAGTGGGAATAACAAAACCCCTGGACAGGAAACTTCTAGAAGGGAGTCAGACCAAGGAGTCTGAATAGAGCAGTCTAGTCTAGTTAGACAGGAAGACAGACCAGAGCAGGAGAGCTCAGCTCCCTGCCTGAGTGGAGTTAAGAGCTAGTTAGTGAGAGGAAAGGGGTATCATCCTACCTTCAAGGGTGATATCTGAAGCAACCCAGGACAAGCTGAAGCATCCTGCTAGGACACAGCTACCTCCCAGCCTGCCCTTTGCATCCAGGCTGGTGATCTACTCCTGTGGCTCAATCCAACTGCATCTCCAGCATTCTACCATTTGTTAAGGCACGTTGCTACTGTTCCTGCCGGTTCCAATAAAGAACTGTAAGTTATTTTCGTTCAACGTCTGCCTCCGTCTGGTCCCTGCTACTACGGCTGTCACCATCATGGGTACCCTGTCCACCACACAGAGACTCATACTCTAGACACCAAAGGGTTGCCCCAGGGAGAATCGCTATAGCAGCCTCTCCCTCATCATTTCTTGCCAACACCACCCTGCTGGAGACCTACCAGGCTGTAGGACAGCCCTCCGGTTCCCCTTACCAAGCACCGTAACAATAGCGTGCCTAGGCCGCAACCGCCAGCCACTCAGGTACTGCGGGCCCCGGCTGTCTCCAGGCCCCAAGAAAAGGCTAGGCCCCGGTGGGGGATGTTGCAGATGTAATCACTGTTTTGCCCCTGACAGGCAGAAGTAATCAATCGCTGCACCATCACCCAGCTGCTGTATATGAGTCATCCAAGTCAGGTTGATTGACAATTAAGGAATTGTAATGTGTTTATGCAGGGCCAGATTACAGGAAGGGGCCAAATCGCCCACAGCTTGTTTGGGTCCGGGCCCCCCGGGCCATCCCCAGCACACAGCCTGCAAGCCGTGCCCCGTCTTCAGCCTATGGTAGAGCACGGGAACAATAAGTTCCCTGCTCTGCCATAGACGTTCGGAGGTATGCCGAGATGGCAGCGCCTTGCCACTAGCGGCGCATTGTGTGACGTCACCCCGATGCCTACTGACAGCGCCCTGCCATCTTTGTATACCTGAGAGGGACACCGCAAGGGAAGATGAGGAACAGAGGAAGGTGAGTACACTTTTATTATTTTACCTAAGACTGCATAGAGTTATTATGGGAGAAGGAGTATATAGTTATTATGGGGGGTGTATATAGCTATAATAGGGGGACTATACATAGTGATTATTTGGAGACTGTATACAGTGATTACTGGTCGGGATGATTACATTTATTGCTGGGGAGCTGTATATATTGATTCCTGGAGAGCTGTATATAGTTATTACTGTGGGAATTTATATAGTAATTGCTGGGGTAGCTGTATATAGTGATTACTGGGGGCTGTATACAGTAATTACTCGGGGGATGTATACAGTGATTACTGGAGGCTGTATATAGTGATTACTGGGGGCCTGTATATAGTAATTCCTGGGGGAACGGTATATAGTGATTACTGTGGGGCTGTATACAGTGATTACTGGCGGAGCTGTATATAGTGATTACTTTGGGGCTGAATATATTTATTGCTGGGAGCCATATATGGTGCTTACTGGGTGCTGTATATAGTGATTACTGGGGGCTGTATATAGTGATTGCTGGGGAAGCTGGATATAGTAATTGCTGGGGGAGCTGTATATAATGATTTCTGGGGGAACTGTATACAGTGATTACTGGGGGGCTGTAAATAGTGATTTCTGGGGGGCTGTATATAGTGACTACTGGGGGGCGGTTTATAGTGGTTGCTGGGGAGCTGTATATAGTGGTTGCTTGGGGAGCTGTATATAGTGATTGCTGGGTGAGCTGTATATAGTGATTGCTGGGTATTGCTATACTCTGACTGGACTACATTCAATGGGGCCCCCACCAGATTTTGCGCCCAGGGGCCCCCACCAACTTTAATCTGGCCCTGGCAGCCAGCATGCAACCCAGCTTTCCCAAGATCCTGAACTTAATATTTTTTGAGAAAAAACACTCGCATTAGGGATTAAACAAGACATATTTTTGCATCAGTACAACATTCTCAAGGTATGTTTGGTTCACAATGCATGAAAACAAATGGTAGTTTTCCTGTAAGAAGTGTCCAAACCACAAATGTGTTGCATGCCACACATTTGTGTAGAAGCTGCACTAGAACCGATGTGACACAAAATTCTGCAGATAAGGGGGCGTCTGGGTGCACAGTTGGACCACACAACATATTTATCATGCAGTGTCCGACAGAAGTGTTTTGCAAGCCCTATTTTAAAGGTGAACCCAAAAATTGTGGTGCTCTCTGTCGGAGCAGTGCAGGAGGCGCCAAATTCATGATGGACGTGAGACACATTTCATGAATATGGCGCCCTCTGCACTCTACTACTATTTTTGATAGATGTCGGCCTGTGTGTTCTACACCAACCAAAGAAACTGGTCTAAATAACTAGACCCGTGAAGTTGACTTACATTTATTAGGACTATTGTCACATCTATAAGCAGCTGATTAGGATAGAAACCTGAGTATTGTGCCCCCTAACCAGAATTTATAGTACAAGAGAAGCTGTAGACAGAGACCATGTAGTCAGAGGTCATGTAGACAGAGGTCATGTAGACAGAGATAATGTGGTCAAACTTCATGTAGACAGCGTTGAGGTAATATAGTCAGAGCTCATCCAGACTGAGATCACTGTTGTCACGAGACATGATTCGCGGGGGCAACCGTGTCCCGCTGTGTTGCCAGGGTCCCCACTCCCCCAGGTCCATAATCACCTCATCTGGCTCCGGACTCCACGTTGATCCCGTCCGGGTCCCACGCCGACTTCCTCCGAGGCTGCACTCCTGCTTCCTGCCAATGCCACGTGCTCCCTATACTAGGACGCGCGCGCCCGGCTCTTCAGGAATTTATAGGGCCAGCGTCCTTCTTATTGGTGCTGGCATCAAGGCTCTGCTATATAGCCTGGCGACTCCCAGCATTCCCCTGCCGGATCTTCATGTCCTGTTACTGAAGAGAAAACGCTCCGTGTTCCCGAGCGTTTCCAGACCCCTCCGTGTATTCTGTGATTCCCGTGTTCCGTGGTGTTCCCATGTTCTGTGGTGTTCCGTGGTGTTCCCGTGTTCCTGTGTCCTATGGCGGTTCTTGTGCCCTGTGGCGGTCCTGGTATCCTATGGCGGTCCTGGTATTCTGTGGCGATCTTGGTATCCTGTGGCGATCCTGGTATCCTGTGGCGGTCCTGGTATCCTGTGGTGGTCCTGGTATCCTGTGGTGTTCCTGGTATCCTGTGGCGGTCCGGTAATCCAGTAGCCCTCTGAGGCCCTGCCAGCCATCCGAGGTCCTGCCAGCCATTTGTGGTCCTGCCTTCCTGTGGTCCCGCCTTCCCGTGGTCCTGCCTTCCTGTGGTCCCCGTGTCCCAACCTTGGCTGCCGCGGCGGGCCTAGTTACACCCGTGGAGCGAACTGGCAACAAGACCATCCCTCTTTGCGGCGGGCTCTGGCGAAGACCAGAAGTTCACTTAAACTCCGCTCCTGGGTTGCGGCTGGCATCGTTATCTTCCGCGGTGGTCCAGGGAGTCCACTAACTTAGTCCTAAGGGACTATTCCTCATAGACTGTGACAAGTGTTTATATAGCCAGAGATCATGTAGTCATAATTGAGAGATCTTGAAGACAGACATGATGAAGTAACAGATGATTCAGTCAGAGATCATATATAGACATATATCTTGTAGTCAGATGAAATGTAGATAAAATGTTGAATATTAAATACATATAGATCTTTTAATTTAGTCAAGGATCAAGTAGAGTCAAAGAATTTATTAAAAGAATAATTAAATTAATTCCATTCAACATGGAATACTGCAGGAAAGAGTTAATGGGAACCTATCAGGGCAATTTAAGACACTAAACCAGCCAGAGGTCCTTATGGATTGGTCATTTAGGGTCCCAAATTCTCCCATTGACCAGGGCTGCAAGCATTTTTTTTACTACATAAACAAAGATGAAATAGGGTGATTCATAAGACTAACTAATATGAACTTGTGGGTGTTTCTGTGTCCCAAATTCTCTTTATAGGAGTTAGCCACTTAGAGGAAACTTTAGCAGGGTAAGTATAAGACCCTAATGATACATCCAAACTCCCCATCAACCACTGATATGGGAGTGACAATAATGACTTCAAGGGCCCCTCCATCTGCCAGCAGCCAATAGGACATCACAGTAAGTTCTGCTGCCCAGGGGTCACATGACCTGTGGCTCCCAGTGGCAAACAGGAAACTTTTATTATTAAGTATATTGATGATCCTATAAGTGTGTTATACTAACCTTTTAAGTTATAGGGGACCTGTCATCAGGAGCCCCTTATCTGGCTTCCCCATGTCCCCATAGAGCTTTTAAAGTAAAACTGTCTTTTTCAGGAAAAAAAAGATGTTAGCTCAAAGTTTACATTTCTTTATGCAGAACTGTGTCCCCAGTCCCATGGGAGTGGCCAGTGAGGAATGGGGCAGACATGTCGCCCTGCGGGGGGAAGTGACGGGAGCAATGTGTACACTATTCTCTATGGGGACATGGGCGATACAGAAAAATGACTCTTGATGACAGGTTCCCTTTAAAGTCGCCAAAGTTTCAGGGCACATTCAAAGACATATCCCATGCAGTGAAAGTATACTTAATAAAGAAGACCTGTCACTAGAATTTTAATCTTAACACCAGTAATACCTGCTGGAGTCCTCCGATATCACCTAAAATGATCTGCCACTGAGGTAATGTACCTTAATTACAGCCGTTTTACACTTACATGCACCAGGAAGAAGATGGTGAACTCCGGGGGACCTGATCGGAGAAGCGACACATCCAGGATAGCGGGCGCACGCTGTAAGTGAATCGCGGCACAGTGCATAAGTAAATGTGCCCCATTGTGTCCGAGTGGATACATGTATGCAAAATTGGAAAATTGAAAATTCTTCTCTACACTACACAGAGAGAATGAAATAGAAATGCTAATAAATCTAAAATGATAAAACTAAATGGATTATCTGTTTATGCATTGCCTAGCTGGGTCCTCTAGAGGGAGTCCTTCTCTATGTACGCTGATAGCTGAGTTGCTGGGGATCTGAATAGTGGTAGATATCTACTTAATGAAAAAACAATTACGTTGAAGAAGATGATGAAGACGCTTATTTTCAGAAAATAGCTTTGTAAAATATATTGCATAACATTTTTTCATTCTCTGATTCCATTTTCCCACATTTGATACTTGCTCAGCATTTTCCCCTCTTTAGCAGTGATGACATCACATTCATCGAGCTCTTTGCCTCCTCCTGCTTTTGCTGATGCATCACATTACAGCTCCTGCTTGACAATGTCTGTTCATTATAATGAGCGTCACTAGCTGAACACTGATAGAAAGTGGTTGAGATTGGAGTCAAGATTAGACTGACCTATTGCTGAGAAAGAGCAATGATGAGGTGGGCGAGATCTCTGTTCTCATTATATGGGTCATGATCCAGGCCACATTGCTTTCTTCTCAGTTACTTCTGGTTTATCCTTACTGCTAGGAAGATGAGTAATGACTTCAGACTCTTATCTCCCATGCATCATTCATGGAACCAAAACAGAAGGATTATTTCATTCTACTCTGTAACCTTCATAAACGTATTGTCAATTTAAAGAGCGATTCCAGTTCCATCTGGTAATTCTGCAGTTACTGTGCTGTTACGGACTGGCGTGTTATCCTTGTTCTGACTTCTGGCGAATGAAACTTGACATATTCATATTTAGTTTTATGAAACATACTCAATGGTCATTGTTTCTTTGCAACAGGCTGTAGCATTAACCAGGTCAGGGCCAGCATGAGAACATATTTTGATAAGTAGTAATACATGGGAGGGGCATAGCACCATCTCTTGTGAGGACACAGATATATGATATTTAGGACCACAGTGTGGGATATAGTTATTATTCAGGTAATAGAAACAGAGTTCTTTTAATCCAGCACCGATCACCGAACTTTCAATATAAACAATATTATTTCATTCTCTTCTTACAGCATAAAACATCTCAACACCAACATAGTGAATGAATAGGGTAAAAAACGCATTTCATGCGGCTATCTGGCACGCTTACTAATGAACCATGAGTAACCTTCAATATTTCTTTTCTATTAACTTTTTCTATAAAGAAAGATCACAATGGAAACCTGTGGCGTGGGAGAGGACTAGAACTTACATAGTTTTAATTGCTTTCTATATGGCAGTATTTTAAAAGTGACATTTTTAATTGACAAAAAACATTACCTCTAAGGACACTTTTCGGGCATTTATTGCAAGTACTAGCAATTCTCACACAACTGTAATGTACTGATTACTATAAGTGGTGCAAACATTGTTGGTAGGTGTGGAAAAATTGCTGTAAAGTATGACAAAGTGTTGCCATTTTTTTCACTAAAACCCAGTGCCAGTTTTGGATGTTTCTGAATCATTTTGTTATCCTATGTTGCATGATACATGTTAGGTCCCTTGCATACAAATGTTGTGGGGACATATACGGGGACGCAAATTGTGCGGCCGGATATTCGTCCCTATAACCACCTGTGTGTCACTGTACCGTGCCATCACTTTGAAAAATATAGACCATGCTGTATCGTTTCCCATGAGTACAGCTGGGCACAAGGGGACCCTATAGAGAGGGAAGGCCCCTCCTATCGAGAGCTCATTCCTCCACCTCTCCAGCTGAATGTGTCCTGTGCCCGGGGCCCTGCCTGGGTGTAGCACACATTCGACTGAAACAAGCCTTAGTCGATTTGCTTTCATTAACCCCTTAAGGACGCAGCCATTTTGCAGGTTAAGGCTCAGCCCGATTTTTTGGATTCTGACCTGCGTCGCTTTATATGGTTATAACTTTTGAACACTGTTACTTATCAAAACGATTCTGAGATTGTTTTTTCCCCACATGTTGTACTTCATTTTAGTGGTAAATTTTGGCTGATAAGTTTTGCGTTTATTTACAAAAAAAAAGAAAATATGATAATTTTTTTGAAAAATTTGCCATTTTCAAAATTCAAAATCATTGTGTTTCCAGGCAGATAGATTTACCACCTAAATAAGTTGCTGAATAACATTTCCCATTTGTCTACTTTACATTTTCATAATTTCTGAAATGTCTGGATAATTTATTTTGATGCTTACAAAAAGAATATCGCTTTTCCGGATTTTCAGAATTGACTATTTTGGGGATAAATACAGCATCAAAACCTCTATATAACCAACCCATTTTCAAATCTGCACCCCTCAAGCTATCAGAAACCGCTTTTACGAAGATTGTTAACCCCTTGAGATCTTCATAGTAATTGAATCAAAATGGCGGTGAAATTTAGAATGGTCAAATTGTTCCCTTATACGTTCATTTAGCCCTAAAATTTACACATTTCCAAAATATAAAAAGAGAAAACTCACCATACAATTTGTTCTGCAATTTCTCCTGAGTACAAAGACCCCCCACATGTGGACGTTACTTGTTTTATGGGTACACAGCGAGACGCAGAAGGGAAGGAGCGCCCTGCAGCTGCCAGGATTTTAGTTTCCTCATTGGCCCCTTTTGAAGGCTATAAAATTTTCGCTTTTGCGTTATTGGGGCCATGTGATGCCATTTGTTTTGCGCGATGAGATGCTTTTTCCATTGTTACCATTTTGGGGTTGGTATCACCTATTGTTGAAAATTTAGGAACTTTTTTTGAGGGCAGGAGTAGAAAAGCATCAATTCTGTACTGGATTTTTTACTCTTTTTTTTTTTTGGTGTTCACCGTATAGACTAATAATCATGTTATCTTTATTCTATGGGTCGATACGATTACGGGGATACCAGACTTGAATATATTTTCTTACGTTTTACTAAATTTGTCAAACAAAACCCTAATGTGGGGAAAAATCTATCATTTATGTATTGCCGTCTTCCAAGTGGCATAACATTGTTACTTTTTTGGCTACGGAGCTGGTTGATGGCTTATTTTTTGCGGGACATGTTGTGCTTTGCACCAGTATCATGTCGGAGTACATATGGTTTTTTGATCGCATTTTATAGAATTTTTTGTGGGATTGAATAGCTAAAAATCATAATTTTTAGAAGGTTTATAGCAGTTTTTTTTTACGGCGTTTATCGTGGGAGTTCAATAATGATTTACTTTTATTCTACGGGTTGTTACGGACGCTGTGATACTATATATGTGGGGTTTGTGTTATGATTTAGACTTTTTTTTTAGTTATATGTCTCTTTATATGTTTTGGGGGTTTAGGGCATTTTTAGTGATTTATTACTTTATTTTTTTATTGAATAACATTTTTTTTTTTACTTTTTCACTTTTATACCATGGGACATGAACAAGAAATCCTCTGATTGCTTGTTCATGATAATATTCTACAATACTCATGTATTGCAGGGTATTATCAGTGTTAGCCTATACACTTGCATAGGCTGGCACTGTGCCAGTAAGATGACGTCACAGACGCCATCTTACCGGCAATTCTTGCAGGTAACTCTGGGGTCCAGATCGGACCCCAGAGTTGCTATAGCAACGATCGGCGCCCCCCGAAAACGGTTCGGGGGGGCCGATCGTGGGGGAAAGACCCCCCAGAGGCATGTTAGATGCCGCGGTCGCGCTGACCGCGGCATTTAACGGGTTAAGCACCCGCGATCGGAGTCAACTCCGATCGCGGGTGTTACACTGGGGTGCCGGCTATCAGTCACAGCCGGCACCCCGTGTTTCCCGATGCCGGTTCGGCTCAGATCTTGAGCTGAACCGGCATGGGCTCAGCGTCCGATATATCGGACGCTGAGCGCTAAGTCATTGAGCTCAGCGTCCGATATATCGGACGCTGAGCGTTAACGGGTTAATTTGATAAGGCTTGTCTTGCGGTCTTATTGTGCGGCTAAACGAAAAGTAGCAAGTCATAAATAAGTTGCAAAACAATAAAACCAACTACAAGGCAAATGAAAAGAATTGGCCTTAATGTGGGTCTATGTAAAAGTTGTTCAAAAACATCAGTTTGGCACAACATAAGACAAAAAAGGCACATCCACCACAACTCCGCTAAAACACTGCCAAAATAAGGCCAAATAAAGAGCTAAATCCCCCTCAAAGTCTTCAAGAACTATCTTCAACATAAAGAAGAACAAAGGGGCACATTTACTAAGAACAGTGGAAAGTGCACTATATGCAGTTTACCTATGTAGTGTGCAGGGGGCGCCAGATTCAGGATTTCTGGTGCCCTTTCTTTATAAATCTTTCTGCACAGTTCCAACAGAAGGCACTACTTTTTTTTGTGCACCTCTAACATGGGCCGTGCAACACAATTCTGACTTTGCAGGTTAAATCTGGTGCATGGTCCAACTGAGTGACGAAAGGCCCCTTTCAGTGCATAAATTTGTAGCCTAGCGGCAGTAGATCATTGTGTCATGTGTGGATGTACGGTCCAGTTCTTTTTCTCTCCTCATGTTAGTTTAGTACCTTCTATCCCTTCATTTATTTAGTTTTTTGCCTGGTACCAGCACTCCGCCCCATTCGACCCAGGTGCTTTTAACCCCTTAACGCTCTGCGCCATAGCTCTACGGTGCAGAGGTATAAGGAGTGTATGAAGAGGGCTCATGGGCTGAGTCCTCTTCATACAGAGGTGGGGGTTTTTGCACATTGCAGCAAACCCCCACCACTAATAACCACGGTCGGTGCTTGCAAAGTCGCCGGCGGCGTTTAAAGCGATCGCCGCGCCCCTGAACGTCATCGGGGGGCGGCGATCGGTTGCCATGGTAGCCTCGGGTCTTCGTTTGACACGAGGCTACATGGCTTCTGGAGATTCGTTACAATGAGCCAGTGGCTCATTGTAATGAATGTGCTGCAAAAATGCCCTATATTGCAATACAGAAGTATTGCAGTATATGGTAGGAGCGATCTGACCATCTAGGGTTAATGTACCCTAGATGGTCTAAGAAATAGTGGGAAAAAAAAAGAAAAAAAAAAGTTTAAAAAATAAAAAAAATTTATAAAATATTAAAAATTCAAATCACCCCCCTTTCCCTAGAACTGATATAAAACATAATAAACAGTAAAAATCACAAACATATTAGGTATCGCCGCATCCCAAAATGCCCTATCTATCAAAATATAAAAACGGTTACGGCCGGCGGTGACCTCCGAGGCGGGAAATGGCACCCCAATGTCCGAAATGCGACTTTTACACCTTTTTACATCACATAAAAAATGAAATAAAAAATGATCAAAATGTCGCACAGACCTCAGAATGGTAGCAATGAAAATGTCGGCTCATTTCGCAAAAAATGACACCTCACACATCTCCGTGCACCAAAGTATGAAAAAAAGTTATTAGCGTCAGAAGATGGCAAATTTTTTTTTTTCTTTTTTGTGCACATTAGTTTAATTTTTGAAAATGTATTAAAACACAATAAAACCTATATAAATTTGGTATCACCGCAATCACACCGAACCAAAGAATAAAGCTGAGGTGTTATTTTGAGTGCACAGTCAAAGTTGAAACAAGAACCACAAGAGTCCACAAGAACAAAAAATTTTTACATTTTTCCACATTTGGAATTTTTTTTCAGCTTCGCAGTACATGGCATGTTAAAATAAATAACATCACGGGAAAGTAAAATTTGTTACGCACAAAATAAGCCCTCACACAGGTCTGTACACGTAAAAATGAAAAAGTTATGGATTTTTGAAGTTGGAGAGCGAGAAATGAGCGGAAAAACCCTGCGTCCTTAAGGGGTTAAATTAGCAGGAGACTGCATATAGGGGGTGCCTACTTCTCAGCTAGTGTCTGAGACCTCATGGAACAGTGAGTATTCAACACCTTGTCACACATGGTGAGCCTTTTTCCTGTTCACATGGTGCGGTTTTGCATGGCGTCCGTCGCTTCTGTGGTGCGGTGCTGGTGGGGACCCGGGCCTGGAGCCATGGGGGCTATGCCTGCCAGTACAGGTGCTGAGGGGCAACCAGGTCTTGGTCCCTGCCGGCGCTGTGCTGCGTCGGTGGTGGACGCCATGTGATGCCGCACACAATAGCGTAGGGACCCACCAAAAAGAGGTCACCGTGAAGTGGTTAGTGGGCTTATACAATTTGTTCAAAATGTAACTAAGAACCTCCAGTTCATTATATAATGTAGCCTAGCGGCAGTAGATCATTGTATCATGTGTGGATGTGCGGTCCAGTTCTTTTTCTCTCCTCATGTTGGTTTAGTGCAGAAATTTGTGTTGCATGAACAACAGTGCAGCCACGACACAAAAGGGTTGCAGGCAACAAACTGGCGCACGGAGATTAGTAAATGTGCCCCAAATTGTCCAGAAGGTAATTATATGGCCAATATAATGATGTTGTTCTGGGGTTTCATGAAGAGACAGAAGGATCCATGCACAGATGATCCATGGATAGTTCTCCAAGATGTTTGGAACAACCTTCCAGAAAGTTCTTTCAAATACTGTAAGAAAGAATTGCCATCAAAGAATGAAGAATTTTCCACTGTATTTTTTTTTTAGAAGAATTGATACTGTTCGGAATGCAAAATATTGATTTGATTTACATTTCTCTTTAGTGCATTCACATTGGCAGAGATTTAACAAAGTGTCGGTGAATAGACCAGTACAGAGTTAAACTCGACAGTCCTCTTCGGTGCCAGATAATTCATGCTGTATGATGTATCTGAAGTAGTGGAAGACTGTGGAGTGGTATTTTAGACCAGCTATTAACAAACTAGTGGACAGACTGAATGTTCTGGTGCCCAAACTAGGCTACTCTCCTTTTCACTTGATTACACCCCCTTTTGGGATAATTCGGAAAACTGTCTTAAAAATGGAGACGCACAGCATTTCAGGTGCAAATTACTCCAGAATTCTGTTGGACAGATTGATAAAGCTCCCCATTATAGTTTGTAAATTGATTGAAATAAACTATTATGACTCAGTTCACTCCTATAGAACATTCTAGGGGTTTCTGTTACATTCTTCTAAAATGACACCAAATAGAAGGATATAAAGACTAGAATAAATCGAACATAAAATAACACTTTTATTTCATCAATTTAAAATGAATCCATTACAAAACAACATGCACAAAGGGGGATATTTATCAGGACCTCAGCGCCATTTGCGACTATTTACCCCTCTCCGCCACCTTCCGCCACCTGCTGGCTGAGTGGAGGGCACGGCTGGCCGGGAGTGGGCAAGCACGAGATGTTACTGTCCCCGTGCTGGCGCACACGCTGCCACTGGTGACTTTTAAGTCACCTGATATGGCATTTCACTTTGGGATGCCAAGGGGTATTTAACTCCCAGCAACCGTTCTTGAGTATACCCCTGAAGAAGTGAGACGAAACATGTGTACCTGTATATGGATTTTGTATGTGTCCCTT
Organism: Engystomops pustulosus; assembly: GCF_040894005.1. Taxonomy (NCBI): domain Eukaryota; kingdom Metazoa; phylum Chordata; class Amphibia; order Anura; family Leptodactylidae; genus Engystomops; species Engystomops pustulosus. The sequence continues at coordinate 219,126,583 of NC_092412.1, forward strand.
GTCCTCTGTTATTCCTCTGGGTAATGTGCAATACTTGTTTGTAAGCAATACCTTGACTTGACAAATTCTGCACCACAATTAGGTATAAGCAAAGAACCACAAAAGTAATCCAATAACAATAGCTATATACTCCTCATACAACAGTATTGTTATACACCCCTATAGCAATAATACTGTTCTATGAGGGCTAACTTCAGGCACTTAAAGGGGTATTCTCATCTGGGCATTCACATTCAGTTTCACTAATCTTCCATATATAAACATTTTTTTCAATTGGATGTTCCTGTGTGAAGATAATTTCTCATAAATGTAGTCATGTTGTCCCTTAGAAACCAGATAGCTTCCTCAGATACGACCACGTCACACTCTGGCAGCGGTGGCCAGACTTGCGCTATAGAGTCCTGCCTGGGCACCTGGCTTCAGCGTTCATTACCATCAGGACGGCTGTGGGACCTGCAGTAACTCCCGGACATTTCATATACAAAACCTTTTGTTTATTTGTGCAATCATTCCACCAGAGGTGGCCGTATCCGGGGAAGCTATCTCGTTTCTAAGGGACAAAATGACTACATTTATGAGAAATTATCTTCACACAGGAACATTTTTTTTAATAACATCTAATTGAAGAAATGTTTATATATGGCAGATTTATCAAACTGAATGTGAATGCCCAGGCGAGAATACAGCTTTAAGCAATGTATACTCACAGCAACATTACTCACTCTACTATTATCCTGACTCAATTGGACCTCTCCCGTTACCAGGATCAGCCACTTCACTCAGGCTGCGCCGGGTTAATGAGGTATCAACGCTTTGCAGGATCTCAGGCGCACGAGCTACGTGAATCGGGACGGACTTCATCTTCGTCGGACCGTCCGCATCGGGGATCGCGAAAAGATGGGGTAAGTAAATGTGTACCATTATGTAGCACTTTACAAACCAGAGGGGACATATACAAATAAAATGCTAAATTGCAGAGTACAAACAGTTATATAGAAATATGCCATACTTAAGGGGGGAAAAGACCTTAGATGACATTCCCCTGGTCACGTTACATGAAAATTATTTCCTATACGTAAACAGAGCTTTATATGTCTGTAGTTGAATATTTGCAGATGATCCCTAACTACTGGTTCAGTACAGCGGCATGTCCTAGCAGTGACACCTGTCATTCAGGCGTCAGGGCAGTGCCCAAGATTTAAAGAGACACAGAGCTGTCAGTCAAAATATGGGAGAAAAGAAAGAATCATATCCAGGATAAAAGAATCAAGTCAGGTAATTTGCATATCAGAAGAACAGTGGTAATTTAGTTACAGTGCCTCACTGGCAGCTAAAGTAAGGTGAGATGGGGAGGACTTGTATCCCTTTACCATCAGGTAAGTTTGGGAACAATCTAATTTAGTGGAGGACATTTCATTTGTGACCTCTTTTACCTCTTTTTACCCTCCTAAAATTGAAAATGATGAATTATTGGTTCCAATGGGGAATGGAAGGTTTTGAAACCAATGTATGGAAGGTTTTGTTTCATTACAATTCTGCTATAACAGCGGAAAAAAGAAAAGTGCTGCTGCCCTTTTTTTCCTGCTATTTTATAACAAAAGGGGGACTGGAACCAACTGAGCGCATTTGAGAACTGGGCTCACAGCATCACGTCTAGTTTTGAAAGCGTTTTTACTTTGCAATATACTTTCCACACCTGCCTAAAGCCTTTGCACTGTACTGTACCTGCACCACTCCGCTGCACGTTTAAAGTGATTGTTTTGCTGTTTGAATGTATTTCTTTTATCCACATAGGAAGTACATAAACACAAAATAAAAAAAACTGTGTGGGCGCAAATTGCACTGTGGTAAACCCGATGCATCAGTCATGTAACTTTCTATCATTACTCATTTGGTGGCGCAGTCCTTCCTCTTGCTCCTTGTTAGTATTCAGTATAACGCTGGGACCTGCAGTTTGCACCATTTATGCCGTGTTGACTTGAAACCAATCTGGCAAGTGTCAAGTCAGCGAAGAGCACATGAGTCTAACTGGCTCAGATATGAAGCTGTAATTGTCTTCCGTAATTATAGGTAGGTCAGGGAAACCTATTTTCCCACTCATCCAAGAGCAACATAACATTGTCCGATTCTAATGCACGACTTCACAAAGCATTATAGTGATTACAATTTCTGCTTTCCAAAGTGTTCTGCAGCTGCAGTAATTTCGGAGCTGGCTTCTGAGGTGGACAGATGACTCATCGTAAACACCCTTGAGGCAATGGGCACACCCCCAGTTGGCCAAGTACAGCTTGGAGATGTCATGTCTTAGCAAGGTGTTAAAAGAGAAAAAAATAGTCATTGTATGGGATGTTTTTATGGTAATTGAAATACTCTATTTCGACCTAAACAGTCTCTAAAGTCTCTGATTTCTTGCTTCTCCATTCACTTGTAAGGGAGTGTTGGAATAGCGCTTGCCAATCTCCGGCATTCCCATTCAGTCTATGAGAGGGCCAGAGATAGCAAAGCACTGGGCTTGGCAATGCGCCGCCTGTTGCATCATTCATCAGTGAGAATGAGATCCTTCTTCTCTGGATTGTTGGGGGTCCCATTCTCGTTATCAGTGGGGGTCACAGCGGTAGGAGTCTCACTGGTCAAATTGCTATGGATCGGTGATGACTTTAAGGATATCTACCACCAGGATGAAGGATTGTAAACCAAGCAAACTGACATACTGGTTTGTACCCCCTCTGGCAGGATCTGCTCTTCTTTTATCTTCTTATTTTCTGGGTTTTTTTTAAGTTCTTAAAATTATGCAAACAAGCCTAAGGAGCTCCAGGCTCCATAGTTGTTGAGCATGGAGCCCCAAAGGCTCATTTGCATACTTTTTAAAGCCTTTTTTTCTTAAAAGACAGGGCATAAGAAGATAAAAGAAGAACATATCCTAGTAGAGGTGGCACATACCAGTATGTCAGTGTGCTTGGTTCCTTCATCCAGGTGGTAGACGTCCTTTAAATAATTTGTACAACTCCTTTTACTAAATCTCATACTGTGCCAATTGTAAACCATTTGGAAAAACTGTCATGTCTCAGGGTAGGAATTGGCCTAAATGGGATTGGCTCAGATATCTTGGGCATAGTGTATATGATATGATCGCTTCTGGTCTGGCTGCACCACAAGAATGAGAATGGAAAAACTCCCCTGGTACGGAGACATCCTACGGAGAGGAAATAATGAATTTTTTATTATCATTTTCAAAAAAACAGAAAAGCCCTTTAAATGGGTCCTAATGAAAGTTTTGTTAGATTTAGAACAAATCATCAATAGCATATCAATGGGGGTCTGACACACTTAATTATATTCAACCATCAAAACTCAGTATGATAAATCAGGGATCCTTACTCATAGATCCAGACAGTATGATTATAGTAATCTTCTTATATTTGTTATCCATGGCCTTCTTCCTTCTGAAAACAACTCTTTAAATTATGGTAATGAGTCTGAAAGCCCCCCCCCCTGGGGGTGTTACCAGAGCCCCTCTGTGCCGTGGCTTCACAGGCTGTTACACTGTCTCACCTTCCCCATATGCTCCATGCAGTAAATGCAGCTAAATAAGTGAAGGAATATTAAAGGATGCAAAATTTTGGTGAGAGATAGTGCTAAGCTATCAATGTTTTATCTGGTGCTAACATTTACATTGCACACACACCCCAGAACAGGTCTCTCCTGCCCCTGTACTTCCAGCTGCTGCTGTATTACACAGGCAGAGGGAGGAGGGAGAGGGCAAAGGGAGGAGGGAGATAGCAGGGGGAGGGTGAGACTTGTTATGCTCATTAATTTTTGGCTGAGCAGAATGCTAATATTTTATTACTACTGCATACATGGAGTATACTGCGCTAAAAGCCTGGCGCGACAAGGGGGCGGGGCCACAATCATTCGCCGCTGCTCATATGATAAATCTCCCCCCTACAGAACGTTTAGACGTAGGCAATTTCCATATATTTATATAACAGACTGTATTCCTGACACATTCATTAGCATAGTAATAGTAGAGACAGAGGTCAACCCCAGTCACATAGGGTCAGGCTTCCAATGTTTAAGAATACAATTTCACCTTTTATAATACACGCACCAATAATAAGACCATATACCGTATGCGCGTGTCAGTGATGGATGAGACTCTGCCTTATCTATGGATACATTGAACAGCAGAGGTCACTGTGTGAATATAAGTCAGTCCCTGGATCTCATAGACCTCATCTGTTTTACATACAAATGAAACTCTGCAGAGATAAAGTAATAATAATAATGATATCAAGATGAAACGGGAGTCATCTCTCTCATATCTCTCTGGCAGATTCTTCATCAAACTTTCCCTGGACTTGCCATCTGGAGTGTGTGGGTGGATGTTTCTGGGGTTGTGTATAAGGAGGAAGATGCTGCAGGCATTATGGGAGAAGCTGACATAAGTGTAACTACTGTCCAGCAAGCAAATAATTATATTATTTACTTGTTATGTCTAATGTTCCCTTTTCTTAGGCATCTGGTGGATAATGAATTGTAATTATAAAAACAACAACTTCTGTTTTATCTATCACTTAAAGGGGTTGGCCACTTTACCTCAGGTTTTCTGTAATGTGTGTAAGTGTGGGGTCAGGATATTTTGGGCACAAAGTAAAATTGTTTTTTATTGTATAAACACATAGGGGCAGATTTATCAAGTGTCTGAAAGTCAGAATATTTCTAGTTGCCCATGGCAACCAATCACAGCTCAGCTTTCATTTTATCAGTGCTCATAAATATTTGAAAGGGGAGCTCTGATTGGTTGCCATGGGCAACTAGAAATATTCTGACTTTCAGACAGCTTGATAAATCTGCCACATAGTGTCTGAGGTGCGATAGAGACACATACACCTGTGAATTACCTTACCATTTCCGGTATCTAGAGTATAAGTGCCTCTCGCACCACACTCACTTTTTATCTATGACTAAGGACCGAGAAGGTCAGAAACGCGTCAGATACTGTTTCATGTTGTAATCGCTGTATCCATGCAAGAATAAAGCTTAAAGTTTTTTGATACTAACAAGCAAGAGTGCGACCTTCATCCTTTACAAGTTTATTGCACAAAGTAAAATTGTAAAGTAGGGGGTTAAAAATGTTTAATCTTTATTGTGTAATCCCTAGGGCAGCTCCGATACTGCTAACAGCCATGACGACCAGGTGTTGACAGTGGTTGTCCGCACCTGGCAGTGGTTGGGAGGATGGGGCGCGTGCCAGCAGTGAGGGCTCTGCGTGCCCTCTCTGGCATGCGTGCCATAGGTTCGCCACCGCTGCCCTAGGGGAATCAAATTTGAGACTTTTCTTTCATGGGAACATTCCTTTAATCCCTTGCACCACAAATTTAAGTCACAATGAAAATTATAACACACTTCCAGCACCACCCTGAGCCCAAATTAATAAATGCCCCGCAGTGTGACTGTAGCCTTATGTGGACACCTATGCGACATGCGACACAATTCTGCTTGATAAATGTTTCACATAGTTTGACTTTGCACCGAAACGCCCCTTTTAGTGCAGAATTTTGTTTTAGGTCGGGTATAGTGCCGCCGCGACACAAATGTGACTTTATAAATACATGTGCAAGTAGTCTGTATTGAAAAGAGTGTGCAAAGTAAGACATAAAAATGGTGCAGGACCTCTAATAGATGTGGACCATAAATCCAGATTTTGTCCACTTTGGTCCAATTTACTTTTTCTTTCTTCATTGTCTATCATTGTGCTAGAGATGTAGGATCAGAATCACCCACCAGTAATGTATGCATTGGATTGATATTATAGCCCTATGTGTTAATGGGTTGTAATTTTACCGGGTTGCTAATGGTTAGAAAAATCTGGTGGGGGATTAGGGGATATATATGTACAGACAGTTTGTTCTTAAATTGAATTTGTATGCAAGTCGAAACTGTATATTTTATAATTGTAGATCCAGACAAATTATTTTTTTTTTTCCCAGTGACAATTGGAGTTTCAAGATTTTTTTGCTGTAAAGAGACCAAGGATTATCAATAAAGATTACAGACACCTTACAGCTGATCATTACAGTCTGGGGCTATAGTAACATCCAGAGAATTTCATAATAGATCAGTGGTCAGAGGGGTCCGTCTTTAAGTAGGGGTCGTCTGTAAGTCAGGTGTCCTTAAGTAGGGAACCGCCTGTATAAGGTCTTTTATTATTACAATAGACCATCTGCACCCATTTTCAGTTGCCTGGAAAACTCCTTTAAATTTATACTTTGTCCCAACCCTAAGGTGTACCTCAAATTTCAGCTAATTTTGGACAAATCAATGAGTATACAGTACATTAGGACTAACGTTATGTGTTATCATTATATCGGTAGCCTTTATCTCTAATTTGGGGTTCTTTCAGCGCTGGTGGGTTGCGACCTAACTGCTATGACGCCTCTGTGAGGTTCTGTCTGCCTTGTTAGCAAAATTAAATTCAGCAATTTCAAATCTGTCATATACATATATTTTATAATTTAGTAATTTATGATCTGTAATATAATAAATATATGACAACAGAATTTTTCGGAATGGTTTTCAATTCTAGATTTTAAATGATTTGTCTTGCTAAAGAAAGTATTTAGTGTATATATGGCTTAGTACCGGGACATTGTATGACCTGACAAGGACATTGTGCCAAGGGAAGTAACATCTGCTCCGATCATATTTCTAATTCACCTTCCAAAACCATTCAAGAGGGGAACTAATGTGAACATCTAGAGACACTGCTTACTATAAAAGAGCACCCTGTGTACTTTAACCCTGGAAGGTTAGGAGAAGAAATAAGCTGTAGTAAAGGTAGTGCAGATTACTATATAGTAAAGCTGTACTATAATTTTCTGTAGTTTGTAAACTAGGTTTCCACTTCAAGAACATTTTATTTGACATAGGAAAATATGTGTTTAACACAATGGGGCAGAGTTATCAGGGCTTGAAAGCCAGTTTTCTGTCAGGTGTATTCTCCACTTACGCCACCTTCATTTTAAGTGGACAATTCCAGGCTATACTCCAGGACCTGGTGTAGAATTGCCCTGGAGTGCTGCTGCTACCCACCATATATTGTGGGGTATTCCCACAAAGACAAGTTTCTTGATTGTACTCAGGATAACAAAATAACACATTTTTTAATTCACTGTAACTAACAAAAAGTCCAACCTGTCTCTATCAGTCCTGGTCTGGCCTGCCGGCAGCAGTGTGAGAAGGGTAAAGCTACAGACAGATAAGTTCTTTATCTGGGGAGGGGGAGGAAGGCACAGTAGATCTAGCAGTGTGTTGTAGTAGAGATGTAGGAGAGCTGACTGTGTCATTGTGTGGCATCTCTCATTATCTCTGATCTGTCTCATCTCTCTTTATATGTGTCTGATACTGGTACAATCTTCAGAAACTAAATGAAAGTGTATATAAACCTTGTACCCTGATTATCTTTTAATTTAACCACATTTAACCACATTTAGTTCAGCTCACAGAACTAGATGGATGATGATGTGTCTGCTTAAAGATTCCCCAGCCACACTGCACTGACCATTACTGAGTGATAGGAGCTAAAACAGCAATAAAGCTCAGTTAAATTGTAAAGTAAGGGGTTAAATTATCTTTATTGTGTTAACATCACTAGTGGATTGAGATGTGGCAATTTTCTTTCATTGAAAACCCCTTTCAGGGTGTGCGAGAAAGCGGGGTGTGGAATAAATCTTCCCCAAGGTTGACAAAAAGAGTGTAATAGAATTAGTGAAATGGCAATGTCCAGATAAATGTAAGCTGAGCTAAAGTACCTTGGTATGGCCAATGCACAGCGGTCTACACTACACATCGGTCAAGTGACACCTTCTGGAATATGGTTAAAGGAGAGCTAAGCTGGCATAGCTATTATATGGTAGATAAAATCTTCTGCTTATGGCTTTGCTTCTGGCACCAGAGCTGATAAGTTAGGATGCTTGATGTCAGACCCCACAGATCTGATAGTCCTCACAGATCTCCCAAATTCCTAGAAAATTCCCAAATTAACAGGTATGTTTGTCCTTATCAAACAAGTTTATTTTTACTGCCTCCCCAGAACCATTTGCCATCTTATTTAGCTATTTTATGGGACTTACTTTTTGCAGGACCAGATGATGTTTTAATGTTGCATTAAAATTATCCTATTCTTGTGAGGCAGGATGAACTGTAAAGAGTTACTCCAGCTTTTATCACCATACAGTATGTGTTAAATAATGATATAATATAGCTATGAAAGCTATTGTTGTTATGGATGTGGCATTGTCATTTATATGTGCTCTAATAATAATAATTATTATTATTGTTATTATAAATGTAAGTTCATATAGCACCATCATATTCTGCATTGCTCTACAGATCGTAGGGTGCATATAGTGACAAAATAAGACATTACAGAATAATAACCTGATCAAATGAAACAAAGAGCTTACAATCTATTTTAGGTAGATTAATTTTTTTTTTTTTCCGTTTAACACAAAGATACATTTCTAATGTTCCCTAGTTTTTTAGAGTAACCTTTGGCACACCAAATCACCAACCATTGAGATGCTATGGTCACTAACTCACCAAAGCATCTAAGAGGCTCAGCTGAGTTATGTCTGACCCTGTAGCAAGAACATGGCTGTGTATCGCCATCAAAGTAGTATCACTTGTGGTTAAACCAGTTTCACGGGAGACTCTTTTTTAGCTAAATTAAAACTGACATAATTGCAGTGATAGGTTTCCCCCAAAGACATCAATTACTATTTCCCAATTATGTAAATGTCTTATTATCTAAACAGCTGCATCGAAGAATCTTTTCAAGAATGTGCATATACTTTATTTCTATAGATTATTAAATGCACACAAGCTTTAGTGTTGCTGGTAATGAATTGAAATTGTGTTAGCAAACTGACAATTTTCTCAGCTTGGTGCTGCTTTCATGTAAATTACACAGTCAGTGATACATCCTATGTGGCGTTTAAGGACTAAATTGCCCCAGACATGTGATGGTACATTGCCATAGACTGCAGTTGATAACAATGTTTCTTGGACTATACTAAGGACGTAGCCTTGATAAGACAAACTAAACCAGCACTGAAACTTGCGGGCTCAATTTAATAGAAAATAGGAGCCAAAAATTACAATTTTCATAATTTGAAAATGCAATTTGTAATCTGAAAATCTCCAGAAGTCAAGGTGAAAAGCTGAGTGGTAACATCCCTGGTGGTCTAAGACGTCAGTTACTTTTCCTAGTGGATGATCTAGATCTAGGGTGTCAAAATCAATTACAATAAGGGCCACATCATCCAATGGTAGCATGTAAAGGGACAATTTTACTAGTAAAACTGTCCAAAAGCTTTGTCACTACCATTCCAAAATTCTCCTCTTCCCCACATCCACCCAACCAACCCTGATGTTGTAGGACAGCACATCAGTTTTATGTGGTAGGGACCTGGAACAGGAGCTCCAATGAAAATTCAGACATGGCACTTCTAGCACTGGATCTAAATGCTGAATTAGTTTTTTATATGCTATATACCTTGATAAACACATTAAATGAGGCGGTGTGCCGGATTCTGTAAGCAAGTATTTTTTTGACGTGTGGTCTAGCATGTTACACTAATAAGCAAATTGTTTCTATGTTTGTCCATATCATGGGTTTTGAAGAAACACCATCCTTCTCTTTAACACAGTCTCAATTTTGTTCTCAACAAAATGCCCATCATAGTTTATACAGAAGATAAAAGACACATGTCCATTAAGTTCAACCAATGAAAGGAAGGGATTGGATGAGGGATCCAGGGAATTATGGGAAGCAGTTATATAATAAAATTACCATCTATGTTATTTAGGTGTAAAAAGGCATCTAGGCCCTTCTTAAAGCTCTCTGGTTAAACCTTGTTTTCTCCAGATGCAGACAGTGCCCCTTGTTTTTTGATTTGTTTTAAGATGGAACAACTTTCCACCATATTTTTTGTATGGACCATTTATATATTTACATGAATAAATCTTGTCCTCTCTTAGTTTTCTCTTTTCCAGACTAAATAAATCTAGTTGTTTTAATCTTTCCTCATAACTGAGACCTTCCATTCCCCTTATCATTTTTGTTACTCTTCTTTGTACCCTCTCTAGCTCCAGGGACTCCTTTTTATGGACCGGTGCCTAGAACTAGACAGCTTATTGCAGGTGAGGCCAAACCAATGCCTTGTACAGTGGTAATATTACATCCCTATTCCGAGAGTCCATACAATTTTTGATACATGATACATACTGGTACTTTGTTTAGATTGTGAGCCCCATGGGGACAGGGACCAATTTGACAAGCTCTGTGCATCACTGCGTAATCTGTGTGCGCTATATAAATAAAGAATTATTATTATTATTTTGCTGGCTTTAGAGGCATTTAAATATATTAAATAGTAGTGGACCAAGCACAGAACCCTGGGGTCCACCACTTATAACTGGTGGCCATTCTGAGCAGTAATCATTGACCACAACTCCCTGGATACGATCCTTCAGCCAGTTCTCAATCCAACCCCTCGCTGGCTGTCACTTATTATACCATGTGATGTCACATACTCCAATATACAGTCTTTTAGTAACCCTTCCAATATTTTCCCCACAATTGCAATTAAGCTTACAGGCCTGTAATTGCCTGGCAAGGCAATGCTGGTGCAGGTGAATTACAGAAGCCTGTGCACACACACTACTCTCAGGCCTCCCCTTTCTTGTATTGCATATGCGCAAGCCCCCGATCCACATTTGTAAGATTTTGCTAAAGGCAAAGGAGGTGGAGGTTACATATAGGAGATGTAAGGGGTAACACAACATGTGGAGGGAAACAAGGTCAGTTCCAGGTTTCAGTAGGCCCCTGGGCGACAGAGCCTCAGTAGGGTCCCTTTGCAGTGAACTCATGTGGCAGCATTAAAAATTCTGAAACTAATACTCCTCCCGTTCTCTAAAATATTTACTGGTTTATCATACCAAACAGTCCCCCCTCACAGCCTTATGTGAGTCCCCCAGCAGGCCCGGGCCTTTGCACTTGCCCGAGTATGCCCAGTGCTTGTGCTGATCCTTGAGGGGAGAGTTCAAGCATGTAAAACCAGATTTTTGGAGGGGAAGCATACCATGGGGTCCCTAATCTGCATATAATATTAAATTGTATTTTTGTTTTTTAATCCACTGAATAACAGCGTAACCTACTCTCCAAAGACTCCCTCCAAAATTCAGTCTCTACTTTTAACATCTTGACATTTTATTTTTAATTTTTATACACAATATGGATATTGGTAAAATATTTCCCTGGTTTGCAAAGACTAAAGAAGATTTGCTGGAGGCTCTTACAGTTCTATAGTATGGGGATTTTTTATATGGTAATTTACAAATTAAAGGCAATCTTAATGAGAATAAAGCTATTTAGAGCAGTCAATCCATCTAGATCAGTGATGGCGAACCTTTTTGAGCCTGAGTGCCCAAACTTCAACCAAAAGCCACTTATTTATTGGAAAGTGCCAGCACACCAATTTAAGTAATAATGTATTTCTCCTTGTTCATTGACAACTTTCAATCCTTCAGCCTCCCAAGGACACCAACCCAGTTGAAAGGAGGAGGGCAAATTCATCTATCATTGTAGGAAGATTCTGCAGGCAGATTCTTTTGAGTTCTGTCTGGTGAACTTTATTCTGGGGTGATGGCCTGGGTGCCCACAGAAAGGCCTCCGAGTGCCGCCTCTGGCACCAGTGCCATAGGTTCGCCACCACTGATCTAGATGATTATTCTTCCTGCAATACAAATGTAGTATGTATTCATAAACTTAAAATGTACATTCGTAAATATTTAATAGATATTTGCTAGAGGCAGAGAAGTTTTATAAATTAATAAATGTATGACAAGAATGTTTCCCTGCTAACATTACTCTGGGAAAAAAAAAATGTTACAATCAGAAGCAATGATTTTACAGGCCACTGCTGATTTAATAATTCATTAGAATAACATTGGATAAAACCGGGCCCAATTGTTCTCCTTGTGTTGAGTTTTTAAAATGCAGCATCGTTTTCTGGATAAATATTTTTTAATGGTTTACTGCTGTAAGGTTTCAGTGAATCATCCCCAGAGGGCTTATTGCTTTCAGAGCATATGGTTAGAAGAAAACAAGGTCATTTGTGTTCTGTCATGTATTCTGCAAATACAGGAGGCTGCGAGAGTCTGAGATGATTATTAGTATACAGATTTACTAGAAGATTGACGAGATCACATTATACACTTCTGATAGTCACAATGGGGCGTATTTATCAGGACCTCTGCGCCAGAAATAATCGTAAATGGTAGGTTATTGCTAGCACTTGCGATTATTTGCCCCAATCTGCCACCTTCACACTAGTGGGGCGTGAAGGGGGAGCGCGGCCGGGAGTGGGCCGGCATAGGGCATTACTGTCCCTGCACCAGTGCACTCGCTGCTGAAAAATCGCCGGCTACTTATATTTCTATACCAAGCCCTGCCTGGCATACAATAAATATTGCGCAGTAGCCTGCCCGATACATCAAGAGGCAGAAGCCTCTTGATGTATCTACCTCGCTGGGAAAATGCAGCGCACAAGCGGCGGCGTATGATAAATATCTCCCAATGTGCATGATCATGTATAGATCTACATTCCTTGCAGTATCTTTGTGTAAGGATTTTTTTTTCCAGTAAACTAACTATGGGATTGTTGTTTAAAAAAAGGAAAAAAATTCTGAACCCTTAATTATTTCTTATACTGTTCTGGATCTTTGCAATTTTAATTAGTGGGGGTCAGAATGATTGAAGCAAGCCTACATCCACAAAAGATCTGTGGTTCGTTCGCCAAGATGTTTGAAGAAACTCCCTACCAAGTTCCTTCAAACTAGGAAGTATAACTAGAAGTATTGATGATGTTTTGAGGGCAAATTATGTAATTTGAGATAGCTGTCATTACAGATAGTTTTTAATATTGGAAAGGGGGGTAAACATTGTTCTAATATACCTTACTTAAAAAAAAAAAATTACCGTAGTTTAAAAAAAAAGTCCCCCCTCAGTAACAGTAAATGTTATCTCTTTCTTTGGGAAGGAAATCCATATTCCAGTCAGTATAGAGGCTGATTGCAGGCCTAGATCTTATCTCCCTGTGTTTATTTACATAGTTCTGGGTGGTGAGTTTTAACCCTTTCTGCTCTCTACCTGGCTATCGCCTTTAATGAGAACTATTTTCTAAAAGAAGTTGCTACCAATTGCTGCTCAGCACATCTTTCCTTATTCAGCCAAAAGTGAAAGTTTAAAGTTGAAAAGCATTTCTGCCAGAAAATACTGAATACACAGAGTAGTATAGCAAGGAAGTGAGCAGAAAGGGTTAAATCTCACTCTTCAGATCTGTATAAGAAAACACAGGAAGAGCAGAAAGGAACCTGTAGTCTGGCTGTAATATGGATCTTCTTTATCAACACATAGATAGAAGCTGTTTCTAAGGGGATTTGCAGTCTATTTCTTTACAAACTAAGCTAAATATGAAAGTGAAGTATGTTATACAAATGTTCACTATACTTCAAATACTAACAAAATATGAAAACTACTTAAAATAATAATTTTAATGATAGTTACTCAATGTCATTAGTCACAAAATGCAGCTTAAATAGTTTGGTTTTATGATTCACAAAATCTTGTGGCTTCTCTAACGTATGCAGAGTTATAACCAAGATGGCCACCACTGAAAACTACAATTTTATTATCCCTTAGTTCTCAGTAACTCCTCCTACCTCTAATGCTCTGCCCCAGTGATGATGTAACAGACTGTGCTGCTCTGTTACCTTAGTAATGATGTATAACTGCCATCACTGGACATTACCTCACTGAGATGAAATCTCACAACAACACTGGTCATACTGGCCGTATTGCAGCCAAACAACTACAGCCAAACATAGTGGTGATGACATGACCTGCCCAGGCAGGTTCAGAACATGTGATGTGGACATGTGACCAGCGGCCATCTTCTGTCCTGTGTCTGCTCCGTGTGGAGGAAATCAACGGACTGATTAAAGGGTCAGTAGCATATTAATTCTCCATCACAGTGTATGTGAACAGCATTTTCTGCTAAGGGGAGCAAAATTTAGAATAACAACTAATTAAATATTAGCTTATATTTTAACCCCTTCACGCTGTGAAGGGTGTATGAAGAGGGCTCACAGGCTGAGCCCTCTCCATACTGAGATGGGCTTTGCTGCATATCGCAGCAAAGACCCATCACTAACACCCACGGTCGGTGCTTGCACCGATCGCGGGTGTTATCCTTTTCTTTGCCATCGGCATCTTGCCATCTTATGTTCGATCGTCGCTCCCCCGAATTTCATCGGGGGCGGCGATCGGTTGCCATGGTAGCCTCAGGTCTACGTTTGACCCGAGGCTACATGGCTTCTTCCTATTCATTACAATGAGCCAGTGGCTTATTGTAATGTATAATGTATAATATGCAGAAGTGGTAGGAACGGTAAATGTACCCTAGATGGTCTAAGAAATAGTGAAAAGAAAAAAAAAAGTTAAAAAAAATTATAAAATATTAAAAGTTCAAATCACCCCCCTTTCCTAGAACTGATATAAAATATAATAAACAGTAAAAATCACAGACACATTAGGTATCGCCGCATCCCAAAATGCCCGATCTATCAAAATATAAAAACGGTTATGGATGATAGTGACCTCAGAGATGGCAAATGGCGCCCAAATGTCCGAAACGCGACTTTTACACCTTTTTACATGACATAAAAAATGTAATAAAAGATTATCAAAATGTCGCACAGTCCTCAAAATGATAGCAATGAAAACGTCGGCTCATTTCGCAAAAAATTACACATCACACAGCTTTGTATAGCAAAGTATGAAAAAGTTATTAGCGTCAGAAGATGGCAAAAATGTTTTTTCTTTTTTGTACACATTCGTTTAATTTTTGAAAATGTATTAACCCCTTCACGCTCCGTGACGGATATATCCGCCACGGAGCTGTGAAGGTTGTATGAAGAAGGCTCACGGGCTGAGCCTTCTTCATACAGTGATGGGCTTTGCTGCATATCGCAGCAAAGACCCATCGCTATCACCCGCGGTCGGTGCTTGCACCGATCGCGGGTGTTAACCTCTTCTTTGCCGCCGGCAAAGTCGCCGGCGGCACTTTAAATTTGGCGGCGCGTGGGCGCCGCCATCTTACCTCCGATCGCCGCTCCCCCGAACGTCATCGGGGGGCGGCGATCGGTTGCCATGGTAGCCTCGGGTCTTCATTTGACCCGAGGATACATGGCTTCTGCACATGCATTACAATGAGCCTGTGGCTCATTGTAATGTATAGTGTGCAGAAATGCCATATACTGCGATACAGTAGTATTGCAGTATATGGCAGGAGCGATCAGACCATCTAGGGTTAATGTACCCTAGAGGGTCTAAGAAACAGTGGAAAAAAAGAGAAAAAAAAAAGTTTAAAAAATGTAAAAAAATAATAAAATATTAAAAGTTCAAATCACCCCCCTTTCCCTAGAACTGATATAAAATATAATAAATAGTAAAAATCACAGACACATTAGGTATCGCCGCGTCCCAAAATGCCCGATCTATCAAAATATAAAAACGGTTACGGGCGGCGGTGACCTCCGGAACGGCAAATGGCGCCCAAATGTCCAAAATGCGACTTTTACACCTTTTTAGATGACATAAAAAATGTAATAAAAAATGATCCAAATGTCGCACAGTCCTCAAAATGGTAGCAATGAGAACGTCGGCTCATTTCGCAAAAAATGACCCCTCACACATCTCCATGCGCCAAAGTATGAAAAAGTTATTAGCGTCAGAAGATGGCAAAAAAATTTTTTTCTTTTTTGTACACATTCGTTTAATTTTTGAAAATTTATTAAAACGCAATAAAACCTGTATAAATTTGGTATCACCGCGATCGCACCGAACCAAAGAATAAAGTAGAGGTGTTATTTGGAGCGCAGAGTGAAAGTCGTAAAAACTGAGCCCACAAGAACATGACGCATGTGCGGTTTTTTTCAATTTTTCCACATTTGGAATTTTTTTGCGGCTTCCCACTACATGGCATGGAATAATAAATAACATCATGGGAAAGTAAAATTTGTTACGCACAAAATAAGCCCTCACACAGCTCTGTACACGGAAAAATGAAAAAGTTATGGATTTTTGAAGATGGAGAGCGAGAAATCAGCGAAAATACCCTGCGTCCTTAAGGGGTTAAAATGCAATAAAACCTGTATAAATTTGGTATCACCGCGATCGCACCGAACCAAAGAATAAACCTGAGGTGTTATTTGGAGCACAGAGTGAAAGTCGTAAAAACTGAGCCCACAAGAACGTGACGCACACACGTTTTTTTTCAATTTTTCCACATTTGGAATTTTTTTACGGCTTCCCACTACATGGCAGGGAATAATAAATAACATAACGGGAAAGTAAAATTTATTACGCATAAAATAAGCCCTCACACAGCTCTATATACGGAAAAAGTTATGGATTTTTGAAGATGGAGAGCGAGAAATGAGCGAAAATACCCTGCGTCCTTAAGGGGTTAATTAAGGACCCATTTGTATATGAATTATACCAATTCCTTGAATACCCCTTTAAATCTATTCACATTTCTATTTTGAAAATATTCCCACATGAAGAATTTTTTTCCACAGCTGCTTAAGACTTTTGCACAGAACTTTAACTTTATACTGTCAACTAACCTCCACCAAAAATCTTAGGCTATAGTTATGGTGTCTGTGCATATTTTGTGTCACGGCTGCTCTGTGCCCAACAGGACAGAAAAAATGTGCTCATAAAGAGGCGTGTTAGTGCTTAGACGGACATGGCGCCAATTCTGCACACCCTTACAGAGCAGTGTAGGGTGCGCCAGATTCATGTGGTAAACAAAATGGCAGCTTTGCCTGCTTGGTAAGAAAATCATTAGTTATCTGTGTCATCAAGTCTTGCATGAGGGCAGCTACATATTGA
Source organism: Engystomops pustulosus (assembly GCF_040894005.1). Taxonomy (NCBI): domain Eukaryota; kingdom Metazoa; phylum Chordata; class Amphibia; order Anura; family Leptodactylidae; genus Engystomops; species Engystomops pustulosus. The sequence goes on from NC_092412.1 coordinate 219,143,603, forward strand.
TGTTCAGGCATCTCTGTATAATTCATTTTCTGTTTAGCTGTTTCCACTTATCAATCAGGTATTTTTGACACTAACTAGAATTCCATAAACAAGACAAGGAGACTTAACTTCAATTAATTACATTTTTAATACATTTTTACTTCCCACAAATGAAAAAGAAATATAGTACGTGGATGGATGTTTTGGGAGTATCGTGTCCTCTGTTATCATAAAACATTCATAAAAACATCAAAATATGAAAAATGAAAGCACATTGTAAGATAAAAGAGTGAAGAGTAGTTTAATTTTTATGTGCTACCTATATACTGTGGTGGTGGTCAAGGTGGATTGTGCTGACTACCTATATACTCTGGAGGGGGGGTGTAGTGTACTGGCTACCTATATACTATAGGGAGGCAGTGTTCTGGCTCACTATATACTGTGGTGGTGGAGAGTGGAGTGTGCTGGCTACCTACATATTGTGGTGGGGGTGTGGAGTGTGATGGCTAACTAACTACTATGGGCGGGTGGTGGAATTTGCTGGCTACCTATGTACTGTGGTGGTGGGGAGGCTGAAGGGTGTTGGATCCATAAATACTGGGCTGCAGTGTGCTGGCTACCTATATAATCAGGAGGGGCTTCAGTGTGCTGGCTACCTATATAATGTGTGTGGGGGGGTGCAGTGTGCTGGGAATACCAATATACTGTGGGGCTGCAGTGGGATGCGGTTACCTATATACTGTGTTAGGGAGCTGAAGTGTGCTGGCTTCCTATATACTGGGGGGCTGCAGTGTGATGAAGTGATACCTATATACTGTATGGGGGGACGACAGTGTTCTGGCTACCTATATACTGTGATGGCAGTGGGGGCTGGAGTGTGTTGGCTACCTATTTACTGTGGTGGTAGAGGGTTGAAGTGTGCTGGCTACCTTTATTCTGTGTATTTGGCTACTGTGTGCTGGATAACTATATATTGTGATGAGGGGTGCAGTGTGCTGACTACCTATATATTGTGGTGGGGGTGGATTGTGCTGGCTACCTGTATACTCAAGGGGGGCTTCAGTGTGCTGGCTACCTGTATACTGTGTATGGGGGCTGTAGTGTGCCAGGGCTAACTATATACAGGAGAGGGCTGAAGTGTGCTGGGGGCTACCTATATATATTGTGATGGTGGGGGGCCTGAAGTGTGCTGACTACCTGTATAGCGGGGGGGGGGGAGGGGGGGAGGCTGCAGTGTGCTGACTAACTATATACTGTCATGAGGGGGCTGGATTGTGTTGGCTCCTTATACAATGGGGGGCTGCATTTTGCTGGGTATATCTATATTGGGGGCAGTATGCTGGATACATATATACTGGGGGCAATGTGCAAGACACATATGTGTACTTGGGGTAGTGTTCTGTATACCTATATACAAGTGGGAAGTGTGTTGGATACCTATATACTGGGAACAGTTTGCTGGTTACCTATATACTGGGTGGAGTGTCTTGGATACCTATATAGTGTGGGGCAGTGTGTTGGATCACTATATACTAAGGGCATAGTGCTGTAAACATATATATTGGGGGCAGTGTACTGTATACATATATACTGGGGGCAGTGTGCTGGCTACCTATATACTGGGGGCAGTGTGTCAGATACTTATATACTGGAGGGCAGTGTGCTGGATACATATATACTGGGGGTCAGTGTGTGTCAAATACATACATACTGGAGGGCAGTGCGCTGGATACCTATATACTGGGGGGATTTTTATCATGTTTCAAGCTTCCATTCTTAATATTCATTGAGGCACATGTATCATAGTCTGGCTTTTTCTTGGCTTTCCTGCTGGTCAGATGTATCTTGTCCTTATTGATACATATGTTGTTTGATCTTTAGGGAATTTGGGAATTTTTAAAGCAAAAGTCACAAAAAGTCTCCAAAAGTTGCAATCAGCTCCAAGTTTATTTCTATGCCTAGTCAGGGGCAGCCTTAGATTTGTGCAAAAAGTTTAGATTTTTTTGCGACTTTTTGCAACTTTCACGTCTGGATCAGGTGATAACTCCGGGAACACTGCATGCAGAAAACTAGACAATGGTGAACTTTGAAAGGAGACTGTTTTACATGCAAAAAAAGTCGCAAATGATCACAACCACCATGAAAAGTCTCAAAATTTAAAGAAAAAGGCAAGCCAAAAGTTTGATACATGTGTCCCATTGTTTAGGTTCTTTATTTTTCACCCTGTGGTTAGCAGCGTAGCGCTCCCGTCCTGCAGGCGTGATGCCTTAATGGTATATAGTGTGTGATCATTGATATGTATATGAATGCATCATGTATATATAAATATAAAATAGAGAGGGGTACGGTATATATCTAATTAAGGGAGGATTGTATTTAAGAGAGGGGACACAGTATATAGCTAATACAGGGGCACACTATACATATCTAATACAGGGGTCATCGTATCTATCTATATTAATAACAGAGAGCACAGTATGAATTAAAATAAGGCGCTGTATATATTCATTTATTATGGGGGTACTGTATATATGTAAATTAGAGGGCTCTGTACATATGTAAAATCATTTGGGAATGCGCAGATATGTATTTAGGGACCAGGAATTGGTCCTGGTGCTGTGTTTGGTTCTAGTGCTATACTCATGTATTGAACTTCATACTGGTGCTGTATTTATGAGCTAAGCTTTGGTCTGGTGAAGTATATATGTAAATCACTTTTATAATAATTAATCACAGGCAAAATATTATAATTTGAAAGACACTGTACATTTTAATTAAAGAGGGGACACTGTATATGTTAGAATTCATTTGGGTGGAGCAATGTCTAAGGTAACTTAGTGGGATAGTAATATTGTCAGGATCAGTGGATCCTCTGGACCACCACGGGAGATGGAACTAGCCAACACCTGGGACCGGAGTCTAAGTGGCACCTGGTTTTCACCAGAGCCCGCCGCAAAGCGGGTTGGACTTGCTGCGGCAGGATACCACCAGGTCGTTTCACAGGTGTGACTAGCCTGCCGTGACAGCTGAGGTCGAGGTACCTTAGCAGATGACAATCTCGTGGTCAAGTCCAGGCTCAGGGTCACGGCAGGAGGCAGAGATGCAAGCAGGGGCGCACCTGCCATGAGGCGAGTTGAGATTCTCGCCTCAGGCGGCGCGCCTCCTGCTAGACAAGGGGGCGGCGTCGGGGTCCCGCCTGCCGGCATGTTCTCCGGCCGCCACGAACCCCGCCCCCCCCCCTCAGCCGGCGCATGGACCTGCCCTTCACATCAACCCGCCCGCTGGCACTTCCCTACGCGGCCCGCTCATCACATGAACACGCCCGCTGGCCGGCACACTCCCCCGCGTCCCGCCCATCACAGCCACCCGCTCACCGGCATTTCCCCTCACAGCCCGCCCATCACATCAACATGCCCGCTGGTCGGCACACTCCCCAGCGGACCGCCCATCACATCAACCCAGCGGCACTTTCCCACGCGGTCCGCTCATCATATCTACCGGCCGCCCGGCACTTCCACCCGCAAAGGTACCTGCCCCGGTCCAAAGTCCACACCGGTTCCCCACCCCCCGCTCGGATCCCCTCCCCCGGATCGCTTCCCTCCCCCCCCCGGCTCCAATTCCCCCCCCCCCCCGGCTCCGATCCCCCCCCCCCCGCTCCGTTTCCCCCCTTTCCCCTGGGACTGATTCCCACCTCCCTGGCAAAGCCCACCCCGCCCACTGGGGAACAAGGCCAACGATGGAAGAAGAAAAAAGGTAAGGTAACTTCTTTGTATGTATGTATATGTAAGTATGTATGTATATATATATTTGTATATTCTGTATGTGGTACATGTATGTGTGTGTGTGTATATTTGGTGTATATACTGTTTATAAATGTATTTGCTGTATGTGTAGTCAGTATGTATGTGTGTACATTCAGCATGCCACCATGTAAAATATAACATATGGCGGCACGCTGTATGTATTTTATGGTATATGGCGGTGCGCTGTATATATTATATACTATATAGGGGCACGCTGTATGTATTTTATGGTATATGGCGGCACGCTGTATGTATTTTATGGTATATGGCGGCGCGCTGTATATATGGTATATGTAGGGTTGGGGCAGTATGAAATCAAAAGCATGAAAAGATAACCCACATCTGAATAACGTATAAGCAAAAAGAACACAGAAAGGCAGATGCATATGGGTGAAAAAGTATCAAATTTTATTACAATATGTGTAAATATAAAAACAGTTAAAAAACCCTATACAAGAGGGTAACAACACAAAAACAGAAACTCCCCAGCATAGCGAGATTCATAATGTAGTACTAGAAACATAAGTATGGAAATAGTACATATGTATCAAAATACGGTAACCATTAATTGAGAACAGGATAAATAACAAAGAGGGACACTCAGTTGAGCAGTCGGAGCCTCATGAGAATTGAGCAATCACAATCGTGTCCAAAATTTGTGAACAATATCATCAAGAGAAAAAAAGTGTTACCGTATGGAGAATGTAGAGCTGGGGAGAGCAGGAATGCCCCACGCGTATCGCCCGGTACACGGGCTTCGTCAGGGGATGTCAGCATGTTATAAGTGTTGGGTTTAAATACCTCGCTGCTCTGACGCGGAGTCCCCCGGTCACCCCCGGGAGGTGCCGCCCCCATGTGACGTCATATCCGGTCATGCGCAAATACCTAGTGAAACATGGTTGTGCGTTTCACAGGCCCGGAAGTTAGGGTGCGCGTGTCCTAAGAGCACGGGAACGCCGCTAGTAAACTAAAGGTTCCTACCAAAAAGTAGTAAATTTCAAACATATAGCCAGAATGTACTGGAAAAGGTAAGTATGAAAGTAGTAGGCGTTTGGTGGTACATGCAAAGATAGTGAATCAGACCGATATTTAATAGTACAGCAACTAAAGATATGGTACGACGCATGGTATGGCAGTATATGTCCAATGGAAAAAAGGTCCAATCACAGGTCCCTAAAAGAATAAAAGTACAGACAATATGGCCCTAAAAGTTCCATGACCCCTCTAAAAGAGAGAGGAGTCGTGCGTTGCCCCTCTTAAGTAAAGTAAGTGGCGCCACTGATGTGGAGTTACAAATTAAAGCACAGCGTAAGACACATAAAACAAAATATCAAGAATAAGTGTGAACCAAGCTGTCACGATTTTATAAAATGTTTGTGAGAACGAGGTATGCCCTATTTACAAACTCGTTGTCAAGATGAGTGCAAAAAATAGTGCAAAAAATATGTGATAAATATGGAGACCCTGACGTATTTAAAGTATGGCATCGCATCAACATAGAATAAATGAATCGAGCCTGTGAAATCCTACTTAGAAACAGTGAGGTCGTATAGGTTATACGTCGTTTATAGATATATAATACAAGTACATAGTACTGAATAGTGTAAAACAGACACTATGTAGATCCTTAGAAATCAAATCCTACCTAGACACGATTTAACCTGAAAAAAGTGATAAGCGTGTGGTGGTACAAGCACAAATATATAGTAAGTGAATCGAATATTATACGGCGCAGTGACTATAAGTATTGGGCGGCGCATAATATGACAGTATATGTCCGATAAGAAAAAAGGTCCAAACAAAAAATCCCTGAGATAAAATAGAAGTGCAAATATTATGGCCCTAGAAAGTTACATAACCCTTCTAGAGAAAAAGAAGTCGTATGTTACCACTATTAAGTAGAGTAGATGGCGCCACTAATATGGAATAGAACATTGAGGCTCAGTGCACGACACTTAGAGCAAAAACTAACGAAAAAATAAATTAATACAGAACATAACACAAGGACATACCGTTCTATATTAAGCAAGACATGTCTGTGAAAAAAAATATATAAAAAGCAAAGTGAAACATAATATCTAAGTATACATTAAATAAGATATGATACCAACAAGAGTTGGATTTATAAAGTGACAAAGTGCCTAAAATATAAAAACTACATAACATGTGATAAATATTGGCTACAAACGGCAGCAAAAGCTCGAACATTACTGCTTTGGAGACAAGACCTGCACCCAGGTGTGGAATGATCACTTAGAGCGGGCCACAAAGGAAATAAGGACAGCATAGACAAATTGTGTCCCTGTGTATCTCATTCATACATGTCTTAAAATACACTACTAGAAATACTGTAGGGGTAACCCCCACTGAGTATTGAATATCCACACCATCCGAGATGCGGCCTGAAAGTAGGCTCCTCAAGAGTCTCCTAAAAGTTGAAAATCTATATCCTTGGATGCACTAGAGCAAGATAAAAGAATTAGTTCATACATGTATACTGCGGCGGTGTATACACAAGATACACATCAATAGTGCGATGGTTGTGCAAAAAGGACCAAACCACGAGGGAGTACAGGGGGGGGGGGGCACAAGGGGGGGGGGGGATTTACCAAGCCAGAGCAGCAAGGAAAATAATAATTGTATACATGGATAAGAGAAAATAAATAAAGAATCAATATAGCATGTAGTAAATATGTAATATAAGGGTGATCACTAAAATATATACATAGACACAAAGATATCAATCCCTCCCAATGGCTAGAAAGAACAGACCCGAGAGCAGCAAGGAACAGTCAGTGATACAAGCCCAATATAGGCTAAAAGAGCATCCACGTCAAGCCATGAGGATATACTCATAAAAGAGCACAGAGGGGAAGAGGAGTCTCGGTAGGTCACACAGCAGATATTCTTGCATGGCGTAGTCAAAGAGGGTTCATCGTCTACCGTATCTCGCACAACCATCCTTTTCCACAAGAATGAGTAGTGTCTGAAACTTAAAAAAAGAAAATGAGGAAAAAGCAAAAACACTATGACATCCAACTAAAGTGGCTTAAGAGGGCCCAGTAGGAACACAATATAGGGGGTCCAAGACTATGAAAATGAGTGTGTAATGTGAGCAGTCTCAGTGCGCGACAGCTTGGTAATCCACATTTCTACGTTGTCTTACCCTCAGATCCCACCCGGGTTTTCAAAGAGAAGACCGATCGACTGTTGTCAGCTGCCTTGCGGGTGGGTATCCTAAGCAAGAATGAAGCACTTTTCCTCACCACGGACAAACCTACGGTACCCACCTTCTACATGTTACCAAAGGTTCATAAATCCTTGGATAAACCCCCGGGACGTCCAATCGTCTCGGGAATTGGGAGCATAAATGAAAAACTATGTACCTACTTGGACTTTTTTCTCCAACCATTAGTCTCAAGATTGCCATCATTTGTTCGGGATACGACACATCTTATCCAGAGGTTGGAAAATTTTGAAACTTCTGTCCCTATCTTGTTGATCACCCTGGACGTAGAGGCGCTCTATACGATTATTGGACACCAGGTGGGTTTGGATGCTATTGCTTTCTATCTGGATAAGGAATGGTCCACAGATAGGAGACACGACTCCTTCCTTTTGGACCTTCTTTACCTGATATTACATCAGAATTATTTCCTCTTTGATCGTGCTTTTTATAAACAGGTATCAGGTACGGCCATGGGGGCCAAATGTGCACCATCATATGCCAACTTATTCATGGGGTGGTGGGAGGAGAAGGTGGTGTACCAACTGGAGGCCTTTAAAGATCAGGTAGCCGGTTGGTACCGATACATCGATGATATCTTGCTTCTCTGGACAGGTACCATTAACGATTGTTACACCTTTATCGATGTACTGAATGACAACCCATGGAAGATTAAACTCACGGCGCACATATCTGATTCTACAGTCGATTTCCTGGACGTTTCCATCAGGTATGTACATCCTAAGCTCACCACTACTCTATTTCGTAAGGAAACTGCCTCTAATAGTCTACTGCATTTCTCTAGCTTCCACCCAGCCCACCTAAAGGAAGGGATACCAACGGGCCAATTTTTTCGTGTGAAAAGGAATTGCACCAATGAACAAGACTTCAGACTCCATGCACGCGAATTAACTACACGTTTTAAAAATAGAGGCTACCCACATCGAGTCATCTCAAAGGGGTTTACCCGAGCGTGCAACAACGATAGACAGGATCTGCTACAGACGAAGCCACGTCCTTTTGATGCCAGACCGAGGTTGATTACTACATTTAACAACCAGTGGACGGATATTTATAAGATCTTAGAGAAGAATTGGGGCATCCTTAAGAGCGATAGTAGACTTACCCCTCTCATTACCGAAAAACCACAACTGACTGCCAGACGTGCTAAAAACTTAAAAGATGTTTTGACCAGGAGCCACTTCCAACGCCCATCGGCACCTTTGGGACGAGGCATCCGCCTGTGTGGGTCCTTCCCGTGCGGTGATTGCTCTGTGTGTCCTTTTATGTTACGGACCTCGGAGTTTGAGGAGCCGATGGGGCACAAAAAGTTTAAAATCAAAAGTTACATCAACTGTAAAACAAAGGGAGTTGTCTATGTCCTCGCATGCCCGTGTCATAAGCTTTATGTAGGCCAAACGGCCCAGGAATTTCGCAAAAGGTGCCAACAACACCTGTCAACAATTCGCACGGCAGCCGCCGATCAACAGAAAGGTAAAAAACTTACCTCTGTGGCTCTTCATTTTTTACAGTATCATGGCAGTTGTACAAGAGGTCTCTGGTTTGTAGGCCTGGAGAGAGTGACACTGAACATCAGAGGAGGTAACCTTACACCCCTACTCCTACGCAGTGAATCCAGATGGATCTACACGTTGGATACTATGACCCCTAGGGGCCTGAATGAGGAGCTCTTGTTCACCGGCCATTACAAAACATAAACCTTGGACTTACCATCCCATATTTGTACACCTCTATTCCACCACGGCATGTTCATGTCCTTCTCACATCCTACATCTTTTCGTTTCTTGAACACCATATTCAGTTCACCTCACGCACTGAGACTGCTCACATTACACACTCATTTTCATAGTCTTGGACCCCCTATATTGTGTTCCTACTGGGCCCTCTTAAGCCACTTTAGTTGGATGTCATAGTGTTTTTGCTTTTTTCCTCATTTTCTTTTTTTAAGTTTCAGACACTACTCATTCTTGTGGAAAAGGATGGTTGTGCGAGATACGGTAGACGATGAACCCTCTTTGACTACGCCATGCAAGAATATCTGCTGTGTGACCTACCGAGACTCCTCTTCCCCTCTGTGCTCTTTTATGAGTATATCCTCATGGCTTGACGTGGATGCTCTTTTAGCCTATATTGGGCTTGTATCACTGACTGTTCCTTGCTGCTCTCGGGTCTGTTCTTTCTAGCCATTGGGAGGGATTGATATCTTTGTGTCTATGTATATATTTTAGTGATCACCCTTATATTACATATTTACTACATGCTATATTGATTCTTTATTTATTTTCTCTTATCCATGTATACAATTATTATTTTCCTTGCTGCTCTGGCTTGGTAAATCCCCCCCCCCCCCTTGTGCCCCCCCCCCCCTGTACTCCCTCGTGGTTTGGTCCTTTTTGCACAACCATCGCACTATTGATGTGTATCTTGTGTATACACCGCCGCAGTATACATGTATGAACTAATTCTTTTATCTTGCTCTAGTGCATCCAAGGATATAGATTTTCAACTTTTAGGAGACTCTTGAGGAGCCTACTTTCAGGCCGCATCTCGGATGGTGTGGATATTCAATACTCAGTGGGGGTTACCCCTACAGTATTTCTAGTAGTGTATTTTAAGACATGTATGAATGAGATACACAGGGACACAATTTGTCTATGCTGTCCTTATTTCCTTTGTGGCCCGCTCTAAGTGATCATTCCACACCTGGGTGCAGGTCTTGTCTCCAAAGCAGTAATGTTCGAGCTTTTGCTGCCGTTTGTAGCCAATATTTATCACATGTTATGTAGTTTTTATATTTTAGGCACTTTGTCACTTTATAAATCCAACTCTTGTTGGTATCATATCTTATTTAATGTATACTTAGATATTATGTTTCACTTTGCTTTTTATATATTTTTTTTCACAGACATGTCTTGCTTAATATAGAACGGTATGTCCTTGTGTTATGTTCTGTATTAATTTATTTTTTCGTTAGTTTTTGCTCTAAGTGTCGTGCACTGAGCCTCAATGTTCTATTCCATATTAGTGGCGCCATCTACTCTACTTAATAGTGGTAACATACGACTTCTTTTTCTCTAGAAGGGTTATGTAACTTTCTAGGGCCATAATATTTGCACTTCTATTTTATCTCAGGGATTTTTTGTTTGGACCTTTTTTCTTATCGGACATATACTGTCATATTATGCGCCGCCCAATACTTATAGTCACTGCGCCGTATAATATTCGATTCACTTACTATATATTTGTGCTTGTACCACCACACGCTTATCACTTTTTTCAGGTTAAATCGTGTCTAGGTAGGATTTGATTTCTAAGGATCTACATAGTGTCTGTTTTACACTATTCAGTACTATGTACTTGTATTATATATCTATAAACGACGTATAACCTATACGACCTCACTGTTTCTAAGTAGGATTTCACAGGCTCGATTCATTTATTCTATGTTGATGCGATGCCATACTTTAAATACGTCAGGGTCTCCATATTTATCACATATTTTTTGCACTATTTTTTGCACTCATCTTGACAACGAGTTTGTAAATAGGGCATACCTCGTTCTCACAAACATTTTATATAATCGTGACAGCTTGGTTCACACTTATTCTTGATATTTTGTTTTATGTGTCTTACGCTGTGCTTTAATTTGTAACTCCACATCAGTGGCGCCACTTACTTTACTTAAGAGGGGCAACGCACGACTCCTCTCTCTTTTAGAGGGGTCATGGAACTTTTAGGGCCATATTGTCTGTACTTTTATTCTTTTAGGGACCTGTGATTGGACCTTTTTTCCATTGGACATATACTGCCATACCATGCGTCGTACCATATCTTTAGTTGCTGTACTATTAAATATCGGTCTGATTCACTATCTTTGCATGTACCACCAAACGCCTACTACTTTCATACTTACCTTTTCCAGTACATTCTGGCTATATGTTTGAAATTTACTACTTTTTGGTAGGAACCTTTAGTTTACTAGCGGCGTTCCCGTGCTCTTAGGACACGCGCACCCTAACTTCCGGGCCTGTGAAACGCACAACCATGTTTCACTAGGTATTTGCGCATGACCGGATATGACGTCACATGGGGGCGGCACCTCCCGGGGGTGACCGGGGGACTCCGCGTCAGAGCAGCGAGGTATTTAAACCCAACACTTATAACATGCTGACATCCCCTGACGAAGCCCGTGTACCGGGCGATACGCGTGGGGCATTCCTGCTCTCCCCAGCTCTACATTCTCCATACGGTAACACTTTTTTTCTCTTGATGATATTGTTCACAAATTTTGGACACGATTGTGATTGCTCAATTCTCATGAGGCTCCGACTGCTCAACTGAGTGTCCCTCTTTGTTATTTATCCTGTTCTCAATTAATGGTTACCGTATTTTGATACATATGTACTATTTCCATACTTATGTTTCTAGTACTACATTATGAATCTCGCTATGCTGGGGAGTTTCTGTTTTTGTGTTGTTACCCTCTTGTATAGGGTTTTTTAACTGTTTTTATATTTACACATATTGTAATAAAATTTGATACTTTTTCACCCATATGCATCTGCCTTTCTGTGTTCTTTTTGCGCTGTATATATTATATACTATATAGGGGCACGCTGTATGTATTGTATGGTATATGGCAGCATCTGTATGTATTATATGGCGGCACGCTGTATATATTATATACTAAATGGCGGCACGCTGTATGTATTGTATGGTATATGGCGGCACGCTGTATGTATTATATGGTATATGGGGGCACGCTGTATGTATTATATGGTATATGGCGGCACGCTGTATGTATTATATGGTATATGGCGGCACGCTGTATGTATTATATGGTATATGGCAGCACGCTGTATGTATTATATGGTATATGGCGGCACGCTGTATGTATTATATGGTATATGGCGGCACGCTGTATATATTATATGGTATATGGCGGCACGCTGTATGTATTATATGGTATATGGGGGCGCGCTGTATATATTATATACTATATAGGGGCACGCTGTATGTATTTTATGGTATATGGCGGCACGCTGTATGTATTTTATGGTATATGGCGGCGCGCTGTATATATTATATACTATATAGGGGCACGCTGTATGTATTGTATGGTATATGGCAGCATCTGTATGTATTATATGGCGGCACGCTGTATATATTATATACTAAATGGCGGCACGCTGTATGTATTGTATGGTATATGGCGGCACGCTGTATGTATTATATGGTATATGGGGGCACGCTGTATGTATTATATGGTATATGGCGGCAAGCTGTATGTATTATATGGTAAATGGCGGCACGCTGTATGTATTATATGGTATATGGGGGCACGCTGTGTGTATTATATGGTATATGGGGGCACGCTGTATGTATTATATGGTATATGGCGGCACGCTGTATTTATTATATGGTATATGGAGGCACGCTGTATGTATTATATAGTATATGGCAGCACGCTGTATGTATTATATAGTATATGGCGGCACGCTGTAGGTATTATATGGTATATGGGGGCACGCTGTATGTATTATATGGTATATGGCGGCACGCTGTTTGTATAATATGGTATATGGCGGCACGCTGTATGTATTATATGGTATATGGCGGCACGCTGTATTGATTTTATATTATATGGCGGATTGTTGTATGTATTTTGTTCTTTGTGGTAGCTCACTCTGTTTATAATATAGTACAATGGGAAGCTCTATGTATTTTGCATTGCTTTATTTTCACATTAAACCAATATGATTGGGTCTGGTCCTGACACTCCTTTATATATTACATATATGGAGAGGGGGGGGGGGGCGTCTTTTTATAGCTAGCCTCAGGCAGCAGAAAGGCTAGGTGCACCCCTGGATGCAAGGTCAAGTCCAAATCCGTGGTCAGCAACGGGAGGTCCTGGCAGGTGGGAATGGAACACAGGCACACGGACACAGCAACACGGAGGAACTTGGGTAACACACAGGAACGCAGGAATACACAGGAACGCAGGAATGATCACCAGGAAGCTTTCTCTCAGGCTGTAAGGCACAAAGATCCGGCAGGGCTTGCAGGAAGAGGCAGGCTTATGTAGAATTAGGCAATACGGCCAGCGCCAATTAATGGCGTGCTGGCCCTTTAAATCTGGAGAAGCTGCCACGCGCGCGCCCTAACAGGCAGGGTCGCGTGCGCACAACGGAGGGGAGCGAGCCAGGAGCCGGGACAGGTGAGGTGCGCTTGCAGGGGCAGAGGGGCACAGGTGAGCCTGCGACCACCCGTGACAAATATTTTTAATTTGTGGGGGGCTGTTTATGCTAAAAACTGTGGCAATGTATATATTTTAATAACCTGGGGGGCGATTTTATGAGATTCGCCCTGTACAACAAATTACATAGAAACTGCCACGACAGCAGCATCTATAGCAGCTATGCTAAGATTTAGAGAAATATTCAGCAATATTACTAAAATCAGCTGCATGTGAAAATGGATGCATGCAATGTTCAACTCACTTTCAATTCTCTCCTGAATGTGTCTCAGTTATTGTAATATCTGTGCCGGCATCATCCTTGGTCAATAAAGGTGTGGCTGAGAATGGGCAGATAAACAATGATCTGCCTATAACACTGGTTCTGGTTCTTCCTAGCAGTTTTGATTAATTATGCAAGACACCCAGCTGTGTCCTTTCATGTTTGCTAACAGTTAACCTGCTGTAGTGGACAGAATTCTTACCTTGTTGTCAGGAGTCAGGGGATGTGAACCCACTGGACCACCGCAAGGGATGGTGTAATATGACACCCGGGAGCAGAGTCTTAGTGGCACCCAGTTTTCACCAGAGCCCGCCGCAAAGGGGGATGGACTTGCTTGGCACAATAGCACCAGGTCACTCCACAGGACAACTTTGCTCGCGGTGGTGGCCAAGGCAAGGTACACAATTGTGAGGCATAATTGTGGTCGGGGACAGGTAGAATGTCAGGACAGGTAGCACATTATCAAAGTCAATGGCAGAACAGAAGGTCAGGGCAGGCAGCAGAGGAACGTAGTAAGGAACGGAAGCGGGGTCACAACGGAAAGCACAAAACAAGTGCAGGGCATACGGAAACAAGCACGAAAATCTGGCAGGGGGCAGAGGAAAAGGCAGTCCATTTATTAGGGCAGTCAGCCAGCAGCACCAATAATCAGTGCGCTGGCCCTTTAAATCATACCGGAGACACCACTAGAGTCGGGAGAGGTGAGTGTAGCTGCTGTCGGGCTGCTGGGGCACAGGAGCACCCGTGTCATCTTTGGAACCAGGATTCTGACATAAAAGTTCTTGAGAATCAATCCTCAGTGCTTGTACTTATATCTGTTATCTTCTGAACCCTTGGTTGTCTTCCTGGTACTCCCTTTTGTGTATTGATTTGGTACCTTATTGTCCTCTAGGTTTTGACCCTGATCTTTTCTTGTTTGTTTGTCTCGGTCTGTTGTTATAACTTAAGACTGTTTCACATGAACTCGTGCAGCCCAAGTTAACATGCCATATAATTCCATGGGCTGCACATAGGGCAGTGGATCTGGCTCCCAGCATTATATAGAAATATAATGTAAGGATGTTTCCTTCCGCCGGCTGAACAGCCACATAAGAACTGTATGAACTATTAAATTTCCGCCATAGTTGTTCAGCCAGCAGAGGGAATGTCTCTGCATTATACTTCTATATAATGCAGGGACTCCCATCCACTACTCTATTTGTAGCCCATCCTCCCATCATACACCACCATACTCCTCTTACACAGACTGCACACGTTTGTGTGAAACAGCCCTAGGAGATAAACAGGGACCATCGCCAAATTAATGGCAACCTCTTTCAGTGGTTATGAGTAAGTAGGTAGAATCCCTCTTGTGGGTTCACTTTTAGGGCTCACAATATGTGTCCCTCTTTCTGTGCACACACCCACTGCTGTAGCTCATAGTAGATTTTCTACCTTACCTCAAGTGCTTTACTCACATCAACACTTTAGAGTACTGCTTAATAATGTCCTTCATGCTTCTTCTTCTGAAGAGTTGTCGAGCACATTGGGGCAGATTTATCAAGCTGTCTGAAAGTCAGAATATTTCTAGTTGCCCATGGCAACCAATCACAGCTCAGCTTTCGTTTTACCAGTGCTCATGAATATTTTAAAGGGGAGCTGTGATTGGTTGCCATGGGCAACTAGAAATATTCTGACTTTCAGACGGCTTGATAAATCTGCCCCATTATTTTGCTTTCTACATGTGCCGTCTATGGGACACTTCATATCAGATAGTCCTCAGGAAAAACAGGGGACAACTGCTAAAAATGCAGGACATAAGACAGTTACTATATAAAGGCCAGGCATAGTGTTATGCACTATAGTGGTGGAATGGTGGGGGTGGGGGGAATTCAGTGAAGTAACACCTATAGGGGGATACAAAATCCTGAGGTTAGTGGAAGTGGTTAAATCTCGTTTGTAAACTACTGGTTTATGACCTTGGCAGAAAATCATTAGTAGATCGATCAAATCTTTCTGTTCCAGTTGCATTACTTATGTGAAAGGGTGGTCCAGTCTCAAGTCCATTCAATGTCTCATTCCAAACAATACAATGGAAGTTATTGTTTCCATTGTTCTCATTTAAAGGGCTTTTAGTATGTAAATGTATTTTGTGGAAATGATTTATTGTGTGTGTAATTTTAAGCCACATTGTAATAGTTTATATAAAAACAATGGTGAGAATTTTTTATGGGAATGTTTCAAAGACAAGCCAACCTTTTTGAACAATTTGATTAATTTGGTACATCTTTAAGTCTGTCCTGAAATGTAACTTTATTTTCTATCCATTTTCTATCCCCTTTACTGGGATGAGAATTAGAGATTTTTAGGACTTTTTGATAAACCTGGTTACACAGGATAAACAGGCTTTACCTTCCTACTCACACATACAAGGGTTCGGCTGACGCACCTTCGTCAGACTTTTTTATGTTTTCGGAACAGATTGTGGCACAGCTGTGCTGCCTTTCATGTGCCAAAAATTGGGTGCGTGCAGTCGGACGATACGACGGATTCGGAATAAACGCTAAATTTAACTTTCAAATTGTGTCGCAAGATCAAGCACTTACATGCACCAGGAAGAAGAAGGTGAATTCCGTCGGACCTGAGCGGGGAAGCGACACATGCAGGATATCGGGCGCACGATCTTAGTAAATCGCGGCACAGTGCATCATCGTCGGACAATGCACTTTTTGTGAATTTCCCCGAACGGTTTTTGTGAACCCCGAAGTAAATGTGCCCCATAGTGTGGAGGAGTATGCACATGGGGTCAAATTCCCTATTTTGCTACTTTTTGTAGCCAGGTTACGCGAAGGCCTTCATTAAAGGGGTGTTCAGATTTCAGCAAATTAATTTTATTGTTTGCATTATACAATTTATATTGTTTGCGTGAAAAATAGTGTAACAAAAAACAACCCCTTTAGAGGAAACCTACCACCACGGATCTACCTATTAAGGTAGATGGAGTGGTAGGTGCCTCTATTGTACGTGAGGATAACCCTTTTAAGGGCTAATCCTCAGGTCCCCTGTATCTTTTTAAAACTTTTATTGTGTTAATATGCAAATTTTCTAAAGAGGCTACTGGGGCGTGGAGTAGTCAGAGCTGAGGCTACACGGTGCAGCTACTTCCCGCCCCAGTAGCCTCTCTGATCCTCCCACAAAGACATCTTCAGTGCACAGCTACAAGGAGCTGCGCCCACTCGTCCGCGAAGCCGGAGTTCTGCGTATGGGCAGAACACAGGCCAGTGGCAGCTCGTTCTCGGCTCCAAAGCCGGAGCCACTGCGCATGTGCAGAACGCCAGGCTTCACGGACGAGTGCGCGCAGCTCCTTGTAGATGCACACTGAAGATGTCTTGGTAGGAGGATGAAAGAGGCTAGTAGCCGCGTGAAGTAGCCGCGTCATGTAGCCTCAGCTCCGGCTACTCCACGCCCCAGTAGCCACTTTACAAAATTTGCATATTAACTCAATAAAAGATTTTTAAAAATACAGGGGAACTTGAGGATTAGCCCTTAAAAGGACTATCCTCTTGTACAGTAGAGGCACTTACCACCAGCTCTTCCTAAATAGGTAGATCCGTGGTGGTAGGTTTCCTTTAAGTCCTCTTCCATACTGCTGTATTTAGCACATTTCTGCTTTCTGTTGTAGTAACACCCTCTCTGGTTCTCAAAATATTGTCAGACTAGAAGCTCTAAGCCACAACTGGCCTAAATGGAATATGGTTATGAAAACACAGGACGAAAACCGATCTCTGAGTATTCATGTATTATATTAAAATGCAAAAAAAATGCCAAAAATCAATTACGGAAACTTTAGATTAAATCTACCCTGTAATCTCAAATGATTTCCTTGTCATAACATAACTTTCAGAGACAAAAGATTCTGCCTGGCATGCTCTACTTTCTAGTTAAATGTCATCTCCAAATTGCTCTTTTTATTTTTTATTATTCTACCCATTCCAGCCCACCAGTACTGGGCACAAAGTGTGTTTTATAAAAATACTCCCACTTAGTGCCATTACTTTTACATGATAAGTCTGTTCCATTAGCAGTCATGGAAAGTTTTACCATTCAATCATCAGCTTAAAAATAATATAACCCCTTGATGGCACAGCCTGAATTTGCACATATAGGGGCACATTTACTTACCCGGTCCATTCGCGTTCCAGCGGCGGCTTCTCGGACGAGCGTTCGGGTCTTCCGGCGATTCATGAAGGTCCTGCGCCCGATGTCCACCAGGTGTCGCTGCTGCGCCGAAGTCCGCTGAGGTGCCCAGGAGTTTATTGTCTTCATCATGGTGCATGTGAGTGCGACCAATTTATTTTTTTTTAAATGCACCGGTTTTTCCGAATCCGTCGGGTTATCGTTCGGCCATGCTTTTCGTCGCGTGCATGCCAGCGCCTTTGCGCCACAAACCGATCGCGTGCGCCAAAATCCCTGGGCAATTCAGGGAAAATCGGCGCAAACCGGAAATATTCGGGTTACACGTCGGGAAAACGCGAATCGGGCCCTTAGTAAATGACCCCATAGTGGTTTAACATGGCCTGAAAAGGTTCTAGTGAACGGGGCATTTTTAGCGAATTTTTGGAAGCAGCACTTTAAGGGCCACTTTTTATTTTGCATGCCACCTTAAACATTTTTGCAGTGTTTTTTGGGACACATAGGGGCTCATTTACTAAGGCCCAGGATTTTGGCGCATTCGCTCCCGCTTTCACACGACAGAAATCAGGGGCGTGGCCATCGGACAACCCGATGGATTCGGAAAAACCCCGGAATTTTTTTTTTTAATGTTAAAGTTAGCTCAAAATTAACATTAGTCATGAATTCCCTATTTTGTTTCGGTCATTTTTATATATAATATGTATATGCTCGGGCAAACAGGTCCTAAAAGACCCCTAGGGGACATTTTTCACTTCTTTTTTTAAATTTTACTTTACTTTTTCTTTTACAAGTTTTCCCCTGTAACAAAGGCATCTGTAAGTGTCCCAGGTACAGGGGGAAAGCACCACCTGTCACTAGGTCAGAGCTGTACTGGGTCTAATTAGACCCAGCAGCTCTGATTAACTCTTTAGACCCCAGCGGTCACTTGACTTCAGTGCGATGCTGTGAGGAGCGGAGAAGGGAGAAGCGGTAATAAACCACATCTGCCTTCTCCCTAGGGTCCGATCCTGCTCCAGTGGCTAGTGCGTCTAAAGAAGTTGCTGCAGACTGCAGACTTTAGGTGTCAGCAGGCGGTCCAAAACAGGTTAAGGGCCATAAATGATGAAAGGCAAGGCTGCAATGATCAACTGTAAGAGTTATCAAAGGTGTCTGAAATGAAACTTTATTGTTAATCATTGGTCCCAGGACAATACAAAATAATGAAAACCAATTGTCACAGGGTACAATAAACAGGGCCTGGAGTTCCACTTAGAAAATATATCTGTTCCAATTTATGAAAAAAGAGAGTTCACAGCGGCACTGCTTAACAGGTATGGCTGGGTGCACGCACAAACGGGCCGGCTAGGTCCCACAGTCCATATAAAATAGAAAAATAGGCGGCACTCCAATATTGTGGGGATAAATCAAGTGCAGATTTACATGAGGTTTTTTAATCTTTTTTTCACTCAATCGGTGTCATTTCAAGCACAAATCTGCATCATTGATTTATCCCCACAATATTGGAGTGCCGCCTATTTTTCTATTTTATATGTTCCAATTTATGGCTACATGCACATGACCGTTATTGTGGCCTGTGATCTGGCACCCGATCTTGTTGTAATGAACAATGACCGTGTCGGGTGCCACATGGGGTGGGACATATCCTTTATTTTGCTGTATTGCAGCTGCTTGACTTTCTATGCAGCTCTCCCCTTCTCCTCTCCTCTGTACCCACCACATGCTCACCTGGGATCCAGCCCGGGCGAGCAATCTAAAAGATGAGATTCTAATCTTTAAAATGACACAATGTAACACCTGTGCCATCCTTTGTTAAGTATGTGTGATTTTGTACTAGGTTTGCATTCTGTCCTGCACTAGTCTGAACACTGCCTAATTTCACACTCTGTCTTAATTTATTTCCACCATGGCTGTCTGTTTCAAGCTTTGTACTAAACTGGTCATCGTTAATTTAGGTGTGATGCCTGCTTCACTCAAATGCCTAACGTGCTAGTCTCATTTGTCTGGATGTCTGGGGACCAGTCCAATTACTCTGGACCGGGGCTCTGATATCTCATAAGAGGCTTGTCCTCCCGCTTCTCAGTGCATGCTAAAAGTCTTCTTTGGAGCTTGGTAGAGCTTTCTACACTTCCATATTTTTGATTTTCTGACCCTTGATTGTCTTCTGACCAGATTGTCAATCTGTATTTGTATGATCATTCTTATGTGTTTTTTTTTAAAATAGTTTTGTATGTGTTTTCACTTTGGTGCAGGAAAGAAATATCTATTGTCTGCCACCTACTGTCTTGGGTAGGATTGGCAAGTAGATTGGTATAGCTGGATGGATATAGTTTTAGGATATACTGTGCATGTCTTTACTTTCCTTTTCAATACTTGAGTCCATTCGCAAAAAGTAGCATTACATACCAGAAGCATGATTGTAGGTCATAAAGTTAAATCCCTTTGTAGCTGCTATTTTTACCTGAGTGGTTTTAGCATGGTTGCTTTCATCTCATTTAATTGAAAGCAGAGCTTCCGTGCACATTGGAAGTCTCATGGAGTCTGAGACACGTCTTCTGCTACTTCATTGGTTCAATCTGCATGTCTGACCCTCCTTCAGTGCTCTGTCTTTTCTGATTGGCTACTGTGTGTAAACTGTTCATATTTGATAACTGTTTTATTGAGCAACATGGATTTTATAGTACCTAACAAGAAATATGTAAAGTAAAAGATACATAACATGAAAATTATAGGTATACTGTATAAAAAGGTGAACACAAATTTGTATTGAAGAAAAATTAATTTTAATAAAATACAATTTTAAATAAAAGACAAAAAATATTCCAGGTTTCCTTTGTCTTTGGGAAATAAAAAAAACTGAAAAAAAGATCACTAAAATGATGGTATACTTAAAATATTGCTAACAACTAAATTAGCAATAAAAGTCTCTGATTAAGAGGATAAGTATAAAGAAGATTAAAAGATATTAGTGGCCGACATCCCTGAATCAGCACATAAAACTCATGTTTTTCTCTGATTACCTACACAGACATTATACTCTATTCTATTTTTAAAGCTTGTCCATGATATTAGTCCAATTTTTGTTTAATAAAAAGGTAAAACTAAATGATTTTATTATCTATTTTGCACCTTTCCTTAACAGTGACAACAGGATGGATTTAGCTGAAAAGCCCATAATATTCTGATGTCCGTGACACAAAATAGGTCTGTTAAATACTCATAAAAGGTTGTTAAGGCAACGGAGCAATTATGGCACTTTCTCGGCTTGTTTTGTGGAAATGAAAAGATGATGTGCTTCATTAGACTGCCTGCTGTTTAGAGCTGGGATTGTCTCGCCACATACACGAGAAGGACATAAAATGTGTCTGATACTACAACCTATATCATTGTTTCTTAACTATTTTTTCTTGGGAACTCTCAGTAGCATTTGATTACATTTCCAGGCTTCTGTTTCCATGTCTGGATCTCCCAAATGTGAAAATATGTTCATAATAACTGATACATGTACTCCAGAATGCTACCGCTCAGACATCTCTTACAACAGATGTTTTTGAAGGTCTAGTATTAGGAAATGAGTATTAGGAGTCCACCTGAATGAAGATATAGAATATCTGTCTCTAAATCAATATCTATCTATTTTATATCAAGTGTCACATACCTTTTATGGCTCCAGTACTTTCAGTCGGAGCATCTGGTTTCTATGACAACTGCACATTTACCTAAGCTGGCGGCCTATTTAAAGTAGGCAAGGGCTTCCTGTCACCTGCTTAAGTGTTAGTTACTATTTATGTGACTCTGTCTATAATCTGTATTTCACTTGTCAGCCTGTCTGTGGTTTGGATTATTATTTAAAGGGGTTGTCCAGTGACAACAAGATAACCCCGATATGGAAGAGACGAGACGGCACTCACCAACACCCGGTACTCACCGAGGTCCAAGGCTTGTGAATGCGCTTTCAGCGCGAGACGGCCTGTCGCCTTGCCGTGGCGTGCATCACCCTTGTCCTGGATTCTTCCCTGCAATAAAGAGTTCCTTGCTTCATATGTTGGTGAGAGCCGTCTCTTCCATATCTGGATTATATATGCTCCCGAAGCTCTGGACGTGCAGCTCTTCCCAGGGCCGGATTAAGGGTGGTGGGGGCCCCTGGGCACAAACTGGTGGGGGCCCTTCCAACAATGTTTTTGGAAGTATAAAGCCTGCCAGACTCTTTAGTATATAGCCTGCCAGACCCTGTAGTTTATAGCCTGTAGAATACAGCCACCAGCTCCCTGTAGTATACACCCACAAGCCCACTGTAGAATTTAGCTGCCAGTCCCCTGTAGAATACAGCCACCAGTCCCCTGTAGAATACAGCCACCAGTCCCCTGTAGAATACAGCCACCGGCTCCCTGTAGTATACTCCCACAAGCCCCCTGTAGAATTTAGCCACCAGTCCCCTGTAGAATACAGCCACCGGCTCCATGTAGTATACTCCCACAAGCCCCCTGTAGAATTTAGCCACCAGTCCCCTGTAGAATACAGCCACCGGCTCCATGTAGTATACTCCCACAAGCCCCCTGTAGAATACAGCCACCAGTCCCCTGTAGAATACAGCCACCGGCTCCCTGTAGTATACTCCCACAAGCCCCCTGTAGAATTTAGCCACCAGTCCCCTGTAGAATACAGCCACCGGCTCCATGTAGTATACTCCCACAAGCCCCCTGTAGAATACAGGCACCAGTCCCCTGTAGAATACAGCCACCAGTCCCCTGTAGAATACAGCCACCGGCTCCATGTAGTATACTCCCACAAGCCCCCTGTAGAATACAGCCACCAGTCCCCTGTAGAATACAGCCACCGGCTCCATGTAGTATACTCCCACAAGCCCCCTGTAGAATACAGGCACCAGTCCCCTGTAGAATACAGCCACCAGTCCCCTGTAGAATACAGCCACCAGTCCCCTGTAGAATACAGCCACCGGCTCCCTGTAGTATACTCCCACAAGCCCCCTGTAGAATACAGCCACCAGTCCCCTGTAGAATACAGCCACCGGCTCCCTGTAGTATACTCCCACAAGCCCCCTGTAGAATTTAGCTGCCAGTCCCCTGTAGAAAATGGCCACAAAATAATAAACTTCATACTTACCCTCACCTTCCCTTCCAGTGATCCTATGATGCTCTTCCTCGCTCTTCAGGCAGCCGCCGGCCACTGAAGGCACAGCTGCCATCGCTGGGGGAGATAACTGATGCACTGTTTTGGCAGCAGCATACAGTGATCGACTGACTGTCGCAAACTGGTGGGGGCCCCTTAAAAAGTGAAAGTGGTGGGGGCCCCGGGGCTAGAGCCCCAGGAGCCCCTCCTTTAATCCGGCCCTGGCTCTTCCTGCTGGACTTGTGCCTTCTAATTTATCTGCGGTTGGGGTGGTGCCAGTAATTTTTTGCTCTCTATGTATTATGTGGCAAGATAACCCCTATCCACAGGATAGTAGCTACCTTGCTGATGGATGGGGTCTCAGTGATGGCACCCCCATAGATCACAAGCAGGGTGCTCGACTATCTCTGTCAGCGCCATAGAGATGAATAGAGAAGCATAGGGCTTGTGCATCCGGCTGCTGTATTCATCTGCAAAACAACAGGGATACAATGGACCCCCATTTTTATTTTCCCGTGGGGGTCCCATAACTGACTTCTGTGGAGAAGAACTAACTTGTTGTCACTGGACAACCCTTTTGACCTTAAGCGTTGCGTTTTGGTAACCTAGTTATTTGCCTCGTATACAACCAGCCATTGACTGTGTCAGGACAAAACTGCTTAGCAAAAAGGTGAAGAGGCTTGGGGAAAAGTGTGACATTGGGGATATGGAGCAATGGGAACTTGCCCTGTGCTCCAATAATTTCTGTTGGACCTCTGGAAAACTTTATAAGATGGCTGATCCCGGAAGTACTATTTGCTTGATTGCTGTAGATCTGTGATGTTGGACCCCCAGAATCAGACATTTGTTACCTCTCCTGTAGATAGGTGATAGATGTCTGTGATGGCTAATCCTTATAATAAGTACTTCACTTACGTAAACGCCAGACCATATTCTATCCATTTTCTATCCATCTATCTATAAAATGTAAGTAGTATTACAATAGCTCTATTTTTACTTCATTAACAACAAACATTACCACTACTTTTTTGTTAGATTTTCAGCAACATGTACTGTATTGAAAGTTTTGTAAGGAGGACAAGCGCCTTAAATTGGCAACGTGATGCTTGTATTTTATTGTACAGGATGAGCCCTAATAAGGTTATTAATAGAGATGAGCGAACATGCTCGTCCGAGCTTGATGCTCGGTCGAGCATTAGGGTACTCGAAACTGCTCGTTGCTCGGACGAATACTTCGCCCGCTCGAGAAAATGGCAGCTCCCGCCGTTTTGCTTTTTGGCGGCCAGAAACAGAGCCAATCACAAGCCAGGAGACTCTGCACTCCACCCAGCATGACGTGGTACCCTTACACGTCGATAGCAGTGGTTGGCTGGCCAGATCAGGTGACCCTGGGATAGACTAGCCGCTGCCCGCGCTGCTCGGATCATTCTGTGTCTGGATGCCGCTAGGGAGAGAGCTGCTGCTGGTCAGGGAAAGCGTTAGGGTGTTCTATTAGCTTACTGTTAGGCAGGAGTGATTCTCAAAGAACCCAACAGCCCTTCTTAGGGCTACAATAACGTTCTACTTTTTTTATTTTAATTTGCATCTAGTACCATTTTGTGAGGAATTAGCAGGGGGACTTGCTACCGTTGTGTTTAGCTCTTAGTGGCACACATATCCATAGCAAAGACCGAAGTGGGAAAATTTAGTAGGGGTTGGATTTCAATTAGGCACTAACTCAGTGTCATCTCATCTGGCATAGTAGTGTGCTTTGATACTTGGCTAGAAAATAGCCATAGGAGAATACAAAGAGCTTACTTACGCATACAGTAGCGTTCTATATATTTGATTTCTGGTTGATCTGCTGGTGGCTGTACTTTCTGCAGTGCATGTACTAGCCAATTCTGAGCAATTTGTAGTGAGACTTGCGACCGCTGTGTTCTGCGCTTAGTGACGCACATATCCATAGCAAAGACCGAAGTGGGAAAATTTAGTAGGGGTTGGATTTCAATTAGGCACTAACTCAGTGTCATCTCATCTGGCATAGTAGTGTGCTTTGATACTTGGCTAGAAAATAGCCATAGGAGAATACAAAGAGCTTACTTACGCATACAGTAGCGTTCTATATATTTGATTTCTGGTTGATCTGCTGGTGGCTGTACTTTCTGCAGTGCATGTACTAGCCAATTCTGAGCAATTTGTAGTGAGACTTGCGACCGCTGTGTTCTGCGCTTAGTGACGCACATATCCATAGCAAAGACCGAAGTGGGAAAATTTTGTAGGGGTTGGATTTCAATTAGGCACTATCTCAGTGTCATCTCATCTGGCATAGTAGTGTGCTTTGATACTTGGCTAGAAAATAGCCATAGGAGAATACAAAGAGCTTACTTACGCATACAGTAGCGTTCTATATATTTGATTTCTGGTTGATCTGCTGGTGGCTGTACTTTCTGCAGTGCATGTACTAGCCAATTCTGAGCAATTTGTAGTGAGACTTGCGACCGCTGTGTTCTGCGCTTAGTGACGCACATATCCATAGCAAAGACCGAAGTGGGAAAATTTAGTAGGGGTTGGATTTCAATTAGGCACTAACTCAGTGTCATCTCATCTGGCATAGTAGTGTGCTTTGATACTTGGCTAGAAAATAGCCATAGGAGAATACAAAGAGCTTACTTACGCATACAGTAGCGTTCTATATATTTGATTTCTGGTTGATCTGCTGGTGGCTGTACTTTCTGCAGTGCATGTACTAGCCAATTCTGAGCAATTTGTAGTGAGACTTGCGACCGCTGTGTTCTGCGCTTAGTGACGCACATATCCATAGCAAAGACCGAAGTGGGAAAATTTAGTAGGGGTTGGATTTCAATTAGGCACTAACTCAGTGTCATCTCATCTGGCATAGTAGTGTGCTTTGATACTTGGCTAGAAAATAGCCATAGGAGAATACAAAGAGCTTACTTACGCATACAGTAGCGTTCTATATATTTGATTTCTGGTTGATCTGCTGGTGGCTGTACTTTCTGCAGTGCATGTACTAGCCAATTCTGAGCAATTTGTAGTGAGACTTGCGACCGCTGTGTTCTGCGCTTAGTGACGCACATATCCATAGCAAAGACCGAAGTGGGAAAATTTAGTAGGGGTTGGATTTCAATTAGGCACTAACTCAGTGTCATCTCATCTGGCATAGTAGTGTGCTTTGATACTTGGCTAGAAAATAGCCATAGCAATAGGATAGCATTGTTTGGTTTTAAAAACTCAAAAAAAAACAAAAAACACAAAAAAAAACAAAAAAAAGTTAAAAAAAAAATAAAGTTATAACTCTCATTTTAAAAATGTTTAACCCGAGGGCTAGGGGTAGAGGACGAGGGCGGGGACGTGGGCGTCCAACTACTGCAGGGGTCAGAGGCCGTGGTCCTGGGCGGGGTGAGACACCACCTGCTGATGAGGGAGCAGGGGAACGCCGCAGAGCTACACTCCCTAGGTTCATGTCTGAAGTTACTGGGACTCGTGGTAGAGCACTGTTGAGGCCAGAACAGTGCGAACAGGTGATGTCGTGGATTGCTGACAATGCTTCGAGCAATTTGTCCACCACCAGTCAGTCTTCCACGCAGTCCACCCATGTCACCGAAATCGCCACTCCTCCTGCTCCTGCACCTCAGCCTCCTCCCCCCCCAGTCTGCCCCCTCCCAGGAAAATTTGGCATTTGAACCGGCATACTCTGAGGAACTGTTTTCTGGACCCTTCCCACAGTCACAAACCACTTGTCCGGTTGCTGCTGAGCAATTTTCCGATGCCCAGGTTTTCCACCAGTCACAGTCTGTGGGTGATGATGACCTTCTTGACGTAGTGGAAGTGTGTAAAGAGGTGTCCGACGATGAGGAGACACGGTTGTCAGACAGTGGGGAAGTTGTTGTCAGGGCAGGAAGTCCGAGGGGGGAGCAGACTGAGGGATCGGAGGATGATGAGGTGACAGACCCAAGCTGGGTTGAGAGGCCGGGTGAACACAGTGCTTCTGAGACGGAGGAGAGTCCTCGACCAGAACAGGTTGGAAGAGGCAGTGGTGGGGCCAGACGGAGAGGCAGGGCCAGAGCTGGTGCATCAGCGCCAAATGTGTCAACTAGTGAAGCTCCCGTGGCGAGGGCTCTTGCGGCGAGGGCTAGATCTTCAGAAGTCTGGAGGTTCTTTAAGGAAACACCGGATGACCGACGGACTGTGGTGTGCAACATTTGCCAAACCAGGCTCAGCAGGGGTTCCACCACTACTAGCTTAACTACCACCAGTATGCGCAGGCATATGAATGCTAAACACCCCACTCAGTGGCAACAAGCCCGTTCACCTCCGGCCGTGCACACCACTGCTCCTTCCCCTGTGTCAGCTGCTAGTCAGCCCCCTGCCCAGGACCCTGCCACAAAAACCCCATCGTCGCCTCCACGATCCTCCACAGCATCCACCAGCGTTCAGCTCTCCATACCCCAGACGCTGGAGCGGAAACGCAAATATAGTGCAACCCACCCGCACGCCCAAGCCCTTAATGTGCACATTTCCAGATTGCTAAGCCTGGAGATGCTGCCCTATAGGCTAGTAGAGACCGAGGCCTTTCGCAGCCTCATGGCGGCGGCCGCCCCTCGGTATTCGGTCCCCAGCCGCCACTACTTTTCCCGATGTGCCGTCCCAGCCCTGCACCAGCACGTGTCAGACAACATAATCCGTGCCCTGACCAACGCTGTTTCTGACAAGGTCCACCTGACCACGGACACGTGGACGAGTGCTGCCGGGCAGGGCCACTATATATCTCTGACGGCACATTGGGTTAACTTGGTGGAGGCTGGGACCGAGTCTGACCCTGGGGCTGCTCATATACTGCCGACGCCGAGGATTGCGGGGCCTACCTCGGTCCAGGTGTTTCAGGCCTACTATGCCTCCTCCTCCTCCCACCCCTCCTCCACCTCCTCCTCCGAACTACCATCCGTGGGCACGGCGCCATCAGTCGGTAGCTCTAGGCACAGCAGCAGTACCGTCGCTAAGCGACAGCAGGCGGTGCTCAAACTGCTGAGCCTAGGCGACAAAAGGCACACCGCCCAAGAGCTATTACAGGGCATCACGGCGCAGACTGATCTGTGGCTGGCACCGCTGAACCTCAAGCCGGGAATGGTTGTGTGTGACAACGGCCGTAACCTGGTGGCGGCTCTGCAACTCGGCAGACTGACACATGTGCCATGCCTGGCCCATGTGTTAAATCTGATAGTTCAGCGTTTCCTCAAGACATACCCCAATCTGTCTGATTTGCTCACGAAGGTGCGCCGCATCTGTGCGCATTTCAGGAAGTCCAGCCCAGATGCTGCCACTCTCAGGGCAGCGCAGCGCCGCCTCCAACTGCCCGCTCACCGACTGTTGTGCGACGTGCCCACGAGGTGGAATTCAACACTGACCATGTTATCCAGAGTTTACCAGCAGCGCAGAGCGATTGTAGACTGCCAGATGTCAACTTCCACCAGAACTGGTAGTCAGGTCAGTCAGCTTCCTCAAGTCTACAATGAGGAGTGGACGTGGATGTCTGATATCTGTCAGGTGCTGAGTAACTTTGAGGAGTCAACACAGATGGTCAGTGGCGATGCCGCCATCATCAGCCTCACCATCCCGCTGCTTGGCCTGTTGAAAAACTCTCTGGTCAGCATGAAGTCGGAAGCTTTGCGCTCGTCACAAGAGACAGGGGAAGAATATTCCCTTGTTGATAGCCAAAGCACCCTCAGGTCTGTTTCTCAGCGCATATCGGAGGAGGTGGAGGTGGAGGAGGATGAGGAGGAAGAGGAGGAGAATGTTGGCGAGACACAAGAGGGGACCATTGTTGAGTCCTTTACTGTTCAGCGTGTATGGGCAGAAGAAGAGGAGTTGGAGGAGTTGGAGGAGGAGGAAATGGACAATCAGGCCAGTGAGGGGAGTGAATTCTTACGCGTTGGTACTCTGGCGCATATGGCAGATTTCATGCTAGGCTGCCTATCCCGTGACCCTCGCGTTCAAAGAATTTATTCCAGCACCGATTACTGGGTGTTCACTCTCCTGGACCCACGGTACAAGCAAAATCTTTCCACTCTCATCCCTGCAGAGGAAAGGAGTGTGAGAATGCATGAATACCAGCAGGCCCTGGTGCACAAGCTGAAACAGTATTTCCCTTCTGACAGTGCTAGCGGCAGAGTGCGTAGTTCTGCGGGACAAGTAGCGAGGGAGAGTAGGCGAGCAGGCAGCTTGTCCAGCACTGGCAAGGGTACGCTTTACAAGGCTTTTGCCAGCTTTATGTCACCCCAGCAAGACACTGTCACCTGTCCCCAGTCTCGGCAGAGTAGGGCTGATCTTTACAGAAAGATGGTGAGGGAGTACGTAGCTGACCATACCATCGTCCTAAATGATCACACAGCTCCCTACAACTACTGGGTTTCAAAGCTGGACATGTGGCACGAACTGGCGCTGTACGCCTTGGAGGTTCTTGCCTGCCCTGCCGCTAGCGTCTTGTCCGAGCGGGTTTTCAGTGCAGCTGGTGGCATCATCACCGATAAGCGTACACGCCTGTCGACTGACAGCGCTGACAGGCTGACGCTTATTAAAATGAATAAAGGCTGGATTTCTCAGAATTTCCAATCTCCACCAGGTGAAGGAAGCTCAACCTGAATAATTGATCCACTCCTCCTCCTCCTCATTTTCCTCCTTCTCCTCCTCTTTGTACAGTAAAGCAGAGGAAAATGGCTATTTTTTGACAGGGCCCACTGGCTCTTGCTATAGTACTTCATGCATTTAATTTTTCTGGAGGGCCACCTACCCGGTCCTCTGTTTGAAACAATTTTTGTGAGTGCCACATACAGGCACTCAATCTATTCCATTTTACTGCAGGGCCACCTACCTGCTCCTCTGGTTTGAAACATTTTTGGGACTGCCACATACAGGCACTCAATCTATTCCATTTTACTGGAGGGCCACCTACCTGCTCCTCTGGTTTGAAACATTTTTGGGACTGCCACATACAGGCACTCAATCTATTCCATTTTACTGCAGGGCCACCTACCTGCTCCTCTGGTTTGAAACATTTTTGGGACTGCCACATACAGGCACTCAATCTATTCCATTTTACTGGAGGGCCACCTACCTGCTCCTCTGGTTTGAAAAATTTTTGGGACTGCCACATACAGGCACTCAATCTATTCCATTTTACTGCAGGGCCACCTACCTGCTCCTCTGGTTTGAAACATTTTTGGGACTGCCACATACAGGCACTCAATCTATTCCATTTTACTGCAGGGCCACCTACCTGCTCCTCTGGTTTGAAACATTTTTGGGACTGCCACATACAGGCACTCAATCTATTCCATTTTACTGGAGGGCCACCTACCTGCTCCTCTGGTTTGAAAATTTTTTGGGACTGCCACATACAGGCACTCAATCTATTCCATTTTACTGCAGGGCCACCTACCTGCTCCTCTGGTTTGAAAAATGTTTGGGACTGCCACATACAGGCACTATCCAAATTAAATTGTCTCCATAGCAGCCTCCACACGTTGTCTCCATTGCTACCTCCAAAAGTCGTCCATATAGCTGCCTCCATACATCGTCCCTTTATCAAACGAGGTGTGTCAGGCAGAAATTTGGGTTGTTTTCATGGATTCCACATCAAAGTTGTTAACTTTGTCGCCACCCTGCTGTGTTATCCACAAAATATACTGGCAAACTTTTACCATTTAGGGATATTATTTCAGCGCTTCTTGCGCATCTGTTTACATTCCCCTCACCCGGCATATCCTAAACTTATAAGAACGCTACTACACTTGATCTTATACAAAAGGTTCTTAGAAGTGCTGTTTGGGGAGTAGCCTAGAGACAGGGGCTTGAATTGGCGAAAGCTCGCCTGGCAGCGGAGCGCCAGCTCCATGCGCATCATGCGCTTCTTGCGCATCTGTTTACATTCCCCTCACCCGCCATATCCCAAACTTATAAGAACGCTACTACACTTAACTTGGTGCAGGCTGGGACCGAGTCTGACCCTGGGGCTGGTCATATACTGCCGACGCAGAGAATTGCGGGGCCTACCTCGGTCCAGGTCTCAAAGGCCTACTATACCTCCTCCCACCCCTACTCCACCTCCTCCTCCTCCGAATTACCATCCGTGGGCATGGCGCCATCAGTCGGTAGCTCTAGGCACAGCAGCAGTGCCGTCGCTAAGCGACAGCAGGCGGTGCTGAAACTGCTGAGCCTAGGCGATAAAAGGCACACCGCCCAAGAGCTATTACAGGGCATTCCACATCAAAGTTGTTAACTTTGTCGCCACCCTGCTGTGTAATCCACAAAATATACTTGCAAACTTTTACCATTTAGGGATATTATTTCAGCGCTTCTTGCGCATCTGTTTACATTCCCCTCACCCGCCATATCCTAAACTTATAAGAACGCTACTACACTTGATCTTATACAAAAGGTTCTTAGAAGTGCTGTTTGGGGAGTAGCCTAGAGACAGGGGCTTGGATTGGCAAAAGCTCGCCTGGCTGCAGAGCGCCAGCTCCATCCCAAGATCCAACTAACATAGTTGCAGCACCTTTAATCTACTACTAGTTCACTGCCTCCATAATAATAATAATAATAATCTTTATTTATATAGCGTCATCATATTCTGTAGCGCTTTACAAATCATAGGAAACAAATACAAATGTAATGTAACAGAGCACAACATTTGTATGGAACAACAGGAGTGAGGTCCCTGCTCGCCAGAGCTTACGGTTTATGAAGATGATGGGGTAACACGAGGTAAAAGAATATTTAATGGTCAAGCCATTCTTCTTAGGGAATAGAAAAAAATATAATAAATGGAATTGCTGTCGCTTGAACCACTCAGCCGTCATCTTATATACCAGGTCGAGGGTGAATGGGACTGCAGAGAAGTCTGGTGCCTGTTGGTTGCTGGATAACATATGGGAGGACGACACAGGACGGGTTAGTAGTTTGAACAATATTTATATAGTTGGGTCTATCAAACTGTAAGACACCCAGTACAATAGCTTGAATTTAAAGAAGAAAAGCGGATGTCTATGAAATTTTTCAATGCAAAATAACAATTTTATTTAGTTATAGAAGACAAATACATTTAAAAACATTTAAAAAGCACAATTCTGTGCTGCACATGCCCCACTATCACAAATGGTAGATAAATCTGCTAAGGATATAGTAGGTAAGTGGAGATATAGGTCATTGAGGCTGAAGTTAAAATGGACATAAGTAGAAATGAAAAACCAAAGTGAGCAACAGGCATATAGTCTGTAGAAAGTCACAATTTACCTCAATGTCTAGATCCTCCAGCTTGGGGATAGAAGGGGCAGGAAACAGTCCCCACGCGTTCCGCCTGTCTGGGCAGGCTTCCTCAGGGGTAATGTGCAGAAAGGAAGTTCAAGGAATATATAGGGTACTCACCCCCAGAGTCTAACATTCAACAGCTGTGTCCAGTGAGTGCCTGCGTGTGGCGTGCGTTTCAGTTGGCCGGATGTGACGCAATGCGTTCCAGCCGGTCAGTAAGGTGTCACTTCCGGGGTTTGCAATCCACGATATTTAGGCGCTGCTGCGACAAATTAGGCGCTGCTGCGACAAATTAGGCGCTGCCGCGACAAATTAGGCGCTACTGCGCCACAAAACCAACACATTCATACAGGTACAAGGTGCATGCGCATAAGTGGTATAGCAATAAGTGAGCAAGCGCCGAAAGCATTATAAGCCCTAAAATACCCTAGGGCTGAAAAAAGTGCCTAAGTGCAATCAAAGATAATAAAGACGGGTTAGTAGAAGAGTTAAAACTTCATGCAGTTAATGAGTGTTATAGGCTTGCCTAAAGAAATGGGTTTTAAGAGCACGTTTGAAACTTTGGAGGTTAGGTATTAGTCTGATAGTCCGGGGCAGAGCATTCCATAGAATTGGTGCAGCTCTAGAGAAGTCTTGGAGACGCGAGTGGGAGGTCCGCACTAGGGTAGAGGTTAATCTAAGATCACTGGCGGATCTAAGAGCACGGGTTGGGCGATAGACTGAGATAAGAGAGGAGAGGTAGGGGGGTGCAGCATTATACAGAGCTTTATGGATGAGGGTTATTATTATTTTAAACTGTATTCGAAAGGAGACTGGCAGCCAGTGCAGCGACTGGCATGAACTGTAAGCATACATGGTCCCCTTATCAAACGAGCTGTGTCAGGCAGAATTTTGGGTTGTTTTCATGGCTTCCATGTTAACTTTGTCGCCACCCTGCTGTGTAATCCACAAAATATACTGGCAAACTTTTATCATGTACCGATATTATTTGAGCGCTTCTTGCTCACCTCCTTTGGTTCCTCTCTGACACCCATTGGTTTGAAGCCTGAGTCCAATTAGGGTATGTCGCCATGCCACTCTCTAGCCTGCTGCCGCTGCCTCTGCCTCTGCATGCCGTCCCCTATAGTGTCAGGGTCAATTATTGGATGTTTTAGATGCTATCTAGCTTCATTCTGTCACTCTGTCATGGCCATGCTGTTGCCCATAATTTTGGCATAATGGTGCGATTAAGCAGCCTCAGAGGCATCCATGCATGCTGCCCCTGCTGTTTCCTGTCCATTTCCGTGGTGTTTCCATCCTTTTCTGAGGTTCCCAGGTGTTTGGCCAAGCTTCCCTGTGCAGAGCCTTGGTCCCCTTGAAAAATGCTCGAGTCTCCCATTGACTTCAATGGGGTTCGTTATTCGAGACGAGCACTCGAGCATCGGGAAAAGTTCGTCTCGAATAACGAGTACCCGAGCATTTTAGTGTTCGCTCATCTCTAGTTATTAAGCAATTTGGCATGAATGGTATAAAATCTTAAGTATAATTATCTCTGTTGTTGTTTAGTAGATGTGCCAAGTTGGGGTTGGTCCATGCAATCTGGCAAAGTGGCCCGGTTAATTGTTCTTACATTAGGCTGAATGTGTGCTGATTACAGATCCTACTGATAAATACGTGAGTCATACTGTTTTCCAAGGTTGGGTCTATGAAACATAAACGTACAGTTCTTGTTCTTGCTGTTTTTTAAAAAAAATACTTTTCAAAAGATTTCAAAAGTTTAGGGGTAGTAGATGCATTACTTTCCACATTCTCTTCCATGGGACATCCAAGAATAGCTGTATAGGGAATGCAACCAAATAGATATTGTGCTTTTTTGTTGTA
This sequence comes from Engystomops pustulosus, assembly GCF_040894005.1. Taxonomy (NCBI): domain Eukaryota; kingdom Metazoa; phylum Chordata; class Amphibia; order Anura; family Leptodactylidae; genus Engystomops; species Engystomops pustulosus. Next base: position 219,177,616 of record NC_092412.1, read on the forward strand.
TACTGTGTGTTGCAATGCTTTGGCAGTAGTGTTTAGCTGGATGTTACTGTAGGAGACATTTACCTTGGCAAAGAGAGGGAATATTTTCTAGTTGTGACCACGAAGTGACCTGATGTAGCAGTAACGTTGAGGTACAATAATATTGTTTGCTTCTGCTTCTGGACAGTGAAACCAAGCATACCCTCGGTAAAAAAGAAATGGTAACTGATAAAGAAAGTTAGAGTACTCGAGGATGCAAGTTAATGCTACAATGCTTTAGCATGCCCTTTTAGCATAATACCATAGCATTTTTTTGTCTTTTGACCCAGTACCGCATTATCCTCTTTGTCTTGACCCGTATTTGTTCAACTAATCTTCTGTGTTTCTTTAGTACAGCTTTGTCTCTGTTTTTTTTCGCTTTGGTGCAGGAAGGGAATGTCGACCAGCGGTCACCTACTGTCTTGGGTAGGATTGGCAAGTAGGAAGGGACAGCTAGGTGGGTATAGCTTTGGTGCTCACTGTCAGTGTCTTTACTTTCCTTTTTCAATCCATTCCCAAAAAGTTACATCACACACCAAAAGCATGTGTGTAGCTCATAAAGTCAAGTACCTTTATGAATTCTACAGTGTTGATCCAGTGCTAATACAGAACCCAGACTAGACAATTTATAAAAATACAGACTCCAAACCAGACATTAAAGGGGTATTCTCACTTCCGCAAATTAATGTTGTTGTTTGTATGATTAAGAATTATAAAAATTCCCAATGTACTTTCTGTATCAATTCCTCACAGTTTTCTAGATCTCATTATTCAAACAATATCAATTACAGGCAGTCCCCAGGTTACGTACAAGATAGGGTCCGGAGGTTTGTTCTTAAGTTGAATTTGTATGTAAGTCGAAACTGTATATTTTATAATTGTAGATCCAGACTAAAAGAATTTTGGCCCCAGTGACAATTGGAGTTTAAACACTTTTTGATGTAATGGGACCAAGGATTATCAATAAAGCTTTATTACAGACACCTTACAGCTGATTATTGCAATCTGGGACTATAGTAAAGCATCCAGAAAGCTTCACCAGAGGTCAGAGGGGTCTGTCTGTAACTATGGGTTGTCTGTAAGTCGAGTGTCCTTAAGTAGGGGACCGCCTGTACTTGCTGAAATGGGAATACCTCTTTAATATGACTGACACCAGTCCAGAAGATAGGGCAAATGTATCTTAAGTCTGGCCCTGTGCACCTGCTTATTGGTGGGGGGAGGCAGTTCTGCTGATCAGATGTATCTTATTAATACATGTGGCATTTGAGGAGTAGGAAGTAGGCGTAGGAAGCAGATCTAAAAATAAGTCGCAAACCAGTCTCTAAAAAGTCCATAGTCCCACCATATTGTGAGGAATTTGCTGGGAGACTTGCGACCGTTGTGTTTAGCTCTTAGTGACACACATATCCACCTCAAACACCGAAGTGGGACAATTTATTAGGGGTTTGATTTGAATTAGGCACAATCTGCTGATTTATTTTTTTTTTACGTTTATTTCTTTTTATAACTCAAAGTCATCAGGCACAGCACAAAATCCAGTTGTGTGCTGTCAGTGTAGGTTAGAAACTAGCCATAGCAATAGGATTTTTTGTTTAAAAAAAAAAAAAAAATTAAAGTTCACACTTTAATTTGGAAAATGTTTAACCCGAGGGCTAAGGGTAGAGGACGATGGTGTGGACGTGGGTGTCCAACTACTGCAGGGGTCAGAGGCCGTGGTCCTGGGCAGGGTGAGACACCACCTGCTGATGAGGGAGCAGGGGAACGCCGCAGAGATACACTCCCTAGGTTCATCATGTCTCAAGTTACTGGGACTCGTGGTAGAGCACTGTTGAGGCCAGAACAGTGCGAAGAGGTGATGTCGTGGATTGCAGACAATGCTTCTAGCCATTTGTCCACCAGTAAGTCTTCCACGCAGTCCACCCATGTCACCGAAATCAGCACTCCTCCAGCTCCCCCACCTCAGCCTCCTTCCCCCCAGTCTGCCCCCTCCCAACAAAATTTGGCATTTGAACCGGCATACTCTGAGGAACTGTTTTCTGGACCCTTCCCACAGTCACAAACCACTTGTCCGGTTGCTGCTGAGCTATTTTCCGATGCCCAGGTTTTCCACCGGTCGCAGTCTGTGGGTGATGATGACATTATTGACGTAGTGGAAGAAGTGTGTAAAGAGGTGTCGGACGATGAGGAGACATGGTTGTCAGACAGTGGTGAAGTTGTTGTCAGGGCAGGAAGTCCGAGGGGGGAGCAGACTGAGGGATCGGAGGATGATGAGGTGACAGACCCAAGCTGGGTTGATAGGCCAGGTGAACACAGTGCTTCTGAGACGGAGGCGAGTCCTATAGCAGAACAGGTTGGAAGAGGCAGTGGTGGGGCCAGACGGAGAGGCAGGGCCAGAGCTGGTGCATCAGCGCCAAATGTTTCCCGTAGTCAAGCTCCCGTGGCGAGGGCTAGATTTTCAGAAGTCTGGAGGTTCTTTAAAGAAACACCAGATGAGCGACGGACTGTGGTGTGCAACCTGTGCCAAACCATGATCAGAAGGGGTTCCACCACTACTAGCTTAACTACCACCAGTATGCGCAGGCATATGACTGCTAAACACTCCACTCAATGGCACCAAGCCTGTTCACCTCCGGCCAGGCACACCACTGCTCCTTCCCCGGTGTCATCTGCTAGTCAGCCCCCTGCCCAGGACCCCGGCCCAAACACCTCCCGTGCGAAAACCCCATCTTCGCCTCCACGATCCTCCACAGCATCCACCAGAGTTCAGCTCTCCATACTCCGAACGCTGGAGTGCAAAAGGAAGTATAGCGCAACCCACCCACACGCCCAAGCCCTCAACATCCACATCTCCAAGTTGCTTAGCCTGGAGATGCTGCCCTATAGGCTGGTAGAGACCGAGGCCTTTCGAAACCTCATGGCGGCGGCCGCCCCTCGGTATTCGGTCCCCGGCCGCCACTACTTTTCCCGATGTGCCGTCCCAGCCCTGCACAAGCACGTGTCAGACAACATCATCCGTGCCCTGACCAACGCCGTTTCTGACAAGGTCCACCTGACCACGGACACGTGGACGAGTGCTGCCGGGCAGGGCCACTAAGTATCGCTGCCGGCACATTGGGTTGACTTGGTGGAGGCTGGGAGCGAGTCTGACCCTGGGGCTGCTCATATACTGCCGACGCCGAGGATTGCGGGGCCTACCTCGGTCCAGGTCTCAAAGGCCTACTATGCCTCCTCCTCCTCCCACCCCTCCTCCACCTCCTCCTCTGAATTACCATCCGTGGGCATGGCGCCATCAGTCGGTAGCTCTAGGCACAGCAGCAGTGCCGTCGCTAAGCGACAGCAGGCGGTGCTCAAACTGCTGAGCCTAGGCAATAAATGGCACACCGCCCAAGAGCTATTACAGGGCATCACGGCGCAGACTGATCTGTGGCTGGCGCCGCTGAACCTGAAGCCAGGCATGGTTGTGTGTGACAACGGCCGTAACCTGGTGGCGTCTCTGCAACTCGGCAGACTGACACATGTGCCATGCCTGGCCCATGTGTTAAATCTCATAGTTCAGCGTTTCCTGAAGACAAACCCCAATCTGTCTGATTTGCTCACGAAGGTGCGCCGCATCTGTGCGCATTTCAGGAAGTCCAGCACAGATGCTGCCACTCTCAGGGCAGCGCAGCGCCTCCTCCAACTGCCTGCTCACCGACTGTTGTGCGACGTGCCCACGAGGTGGAATTCAACATTAACCATGTTATCCAGAGTTTACCAGCAGCGCAGAGCGATTGTAGACTGCCAGATGTCAACCTCCACCAGAACTGGTAGTCAGCTTCCTCAAGTCTACAATGAGGAGTGGACGTGGATGTCTGATATCTGTCAGGTGCTGAGTAACTTTGAGGAGTCGACACAGATGGTCAGTGGCGATGCCGCCATCATCAGCCTCACCATCCCGCTGCTTGGCCTGTTGAAAAACTCTCTGATCAGCATGAAGTCTGAAGCTTTGCGCTCGTCACAAGAGAAGGGGGAAGAAGATTCCCTTGTTGATAGCCAAAGCACCCTTAGGTCTGTTTCTCAGCGCATATCGAAGGAGGTGGAGGAGGATGAAGAGGAAGAGGAGGAGAATGTTGGTGAGACAGAAGAGGGGACCATTGTTCAGTCCTTCACTGTTCAGCGTGTATGGGCAGAAGAAGAGGAGTTGGAGGAGTTGGAGGAGGAGGAAATGGACAGTCAGGCCAGTGAGGGGAGTGAATTCTTGCGCGTTGGGACTCTGGCGCATATGGCAGATTTCATGCTAGGCTGCCTATCCCGTGACCCTCGCGTTCAAAGAATTTATTCCAGCACCGATTACTGGGTATTCACTCTCCTGGACCAATGGTACAAGCAAAATCTTTCCACTCTCATCCCTGGAGAGGAAAGGAGTGTGAGAATGCATGAATACCGGCAGGCCCTGGTGCACAAGCTGAAACAGTATTTCCCTTCTGACAGCGCTAGCGGCAGAGGGTGTACTTCTGCGGGACAAGTAGCGAGGGAGAGTAGGCTAGCAGGCAGCTTGTCCAGCACTGGCAGGGGTACGCTTTACAAGGCTTTTGCCAGTTTTATGTCACCCCAGCAAGACACTGTCACCTGTCCCCAGTCTCGGCAGAGTAGGGCTGATCTTTACAGAAAGATGGTGAGGGAGTACGTAGCTGACCATACCATTGTTCTAAATGATCACACAGCTCCCTACAACTACTGGGTTTCAAAGCTGGACATGTGGCACGAACTGGCGCTCTACGCCTTGGAGGTTCTTGCCTGCCCAGCCGCTAGCGTGTTGTCCGAGCAGGTTTTCAGTGCAGCTGGTGGCATCATCACCGATAAGCGTACACGCCTGTCGACAGACAGGCTGACGCTTATCAAGATGAATAAAGCCTGGATTTCTCTGGATTTTCATTCTCCACCAGGTGAAAGAAGCTCAACCTGAATAATGTATGAACTCCTCCTCCTCTTTGTACACTAAAGCAGAGGAAACTAGCTATTTTTTGCCAGGGCCAACTGGCTCTAGCTATAGTACTCTATTTATTTAATTTTTCTGGAGCGCCACCTACCCGGTCCTCTGTTTTAAACAATTTTTGGGAGTGCCACATACAGGCACTCAATCTATTTAATTTTTCTGGAGGACCACCTACCTGCTCCTCTGGTTTGAAAACTTTTCTGGACTGCCACATACAGGCACTCAATTTATTTAATTTTTCTGGAGGACCACATACCTGCTCCTCTGGTTCGAAAACTTTTTTGGACTGCAACATACAGGCACTCAATCTATTTAATTTTTCTGGAGGACCACCTACCTGCTCCTCTGGTTTGAAAACTTTTTTGGACTGCCACATACAGGCACTATCCAAATTAAATTGTCTCCATAGCAGCCTCCACACGTCGTCTTTTTAGCTGCCTCCACACGTTGTCTCCATTGCTACCTCCACACGTCATCGCCATAGCTGCCTCCAAAAGTCGTCCATATAGCTGCCTCCATACATGGTCTCCTTATCAAACGAGCTGTGTCAAGCAGAATTTTGGGTTGTTTTCATGGCTTCCACATCAAACTTGTTAACTTTGTCGCCACCCTGCTGTGTAATCCACAAAATATACTGGCAAACTTTTATCATTTACCGATATTATTTCAGCGCTTCTTGCGCATCTGTTTACATTCCTATCACCCGCCATATCCCAAACTTATAAGAACACTACTACACTTGATCTTATACAAAAGGTTCTTAGAAGTGCTGTTTGGGGAGTAGCCTAGAGACAGGGGCTTGGATTGGCGAAAGCTTGCCTGTCAGTGGAGCGCCAGCTCCATCCCAAGATCCAACTTACATAGTTTTAACTGCAGCACCTTTAATCTACTACTAGTTCACTGCCTCCATACATCGTCCCCTTATCAAACGAGCTGTGTCAGGCAGAATTTTCAGTTGTTTCACCAGATACATAGTGGAACTCGGCCCATCTGTCGCCGCCATGCTGGAGTCCTGAAGCTGCAATCATAGCAGCGCAATATGGATGCCCCATACTGTCGCTCTTAATCATGGAAGTCGTCTCCATGGCTGCCTCCACATGTCGTCCCCTTATCAAAAGAGCTGTGTCAGGCTCATTTTTCGGGTGTTTCACCAGATACGTTATGGAACTTGGTCACTATGTCGCCACCATGCTGTGTTATCGACTAAATATACCGTCAACCTTTTGTTCACATAGGAAATCATTTCAGCGCTTCTTGCTCACCTCCTTTGGTTCCTCTCTGCCACCCATTGGTTTGAAACCTGAGTCCATTTAGGGTATGTCGCCATGACACTCTCTAGCCTGCCGCTGCTGCCGCTGTCTCTGCATGCCGTCCCCTATAGTGTCAGGGTCAATTATTGGATGTTTTAGATGCTATCTAGCTTCATTCTGTCACTCTGTCATGGCCATGCTGTTGCCCATAATTTTGGCATAATGGTGCGATTAAGCAGCCTCAGAGGCATCCATGCATGCTGCCCCTGCTGTTTCCTGTCCATTTCCGTGGTGTTTCCATCCTTTTCTGAGGTTCCCAGGTGTTTGGCCAAGCTTCCCTGTGCAGAGCCTTGGTCCCCTTGAAAAATGCTCGATTCTCCCATTGACTTCAATGGGGCTCGTTATTCGAGACGAGCACTCGAGCATCGGGAAAAGTTCGTCTCGAATAACGAGTACCCAAGCATTTTAGTGCTCGCTCATCTCTAGTTATAACTTTGTAATGCTTTTACATATCCAGGGGATTTTGAGATTGTTTTCTTGTCACAAAAATTTGGATATCTTTGGTCTTTAGCTATGAAAGAAACAAAAATATGATTAAAATTTTAAAAAATTCTACATTTTCAAAGTTATAAATATTCTGCTTTTCAGGCAGAAAGTAATATCACCATAATAACGTCATGAATAACATTTCCGAAATGTCGTCTTTATATCGGCATGGATTTTGATGCATCCTCTCTTTCTTCTAGGTTGTTCAGAGTTTTGGGTGCAATTTTTCACATTTTTATGAAATTCACCAATACCTGTATTTAGAGGCAGCTGCTCAGCTCTAAGTGACTTTGAGAAGTCTAAATAACAGGAAAACGCCACAAAGTTCGATACCCAATTTCCCCCGAGCATGAGGATATGTTGGTAAACTGCTGTATGGGCACACGGCCGGGCATAGAAGGGAAGAAGCGCCATTCAGGACAGATTTGCAGCGCCACATTTACACGCTATAAAATGTTTATTTTTTTGTAGTTTGGACATATGAGGGATTATTTTTTGCAGGATGAGATCCACTTTTCTGGTACATTATTTAGGGGCATTTAATTGCTAATTGATTAGATTTTATTAACTCTTTCTTGGTCGTGATTAAAAAAAAATTTATTTTGGTTTACAGTTTCTAGCTTTTGATTTTTAAGCCATTCACCAAACCCAAAAATTAATATGATATCTTTATTGTACATCTCACCATGTTAACGACGAAACCCATGTATTTAGCTTTTTTACGGTTGACTTGTTTTGCAGAATATAGCAATTCAATTTTGTAAGAAATTTGCTTGTTTTTGCATCACCATGTATTAATGGGCGTAACATTTTTATTTTTTGTTTACAGAGTTTTAGGGCTTGTTGTACTTTTTATATGGTGTCAGGTAAATGCTACTTTTTGATCACTTTTTATCCTGTTTTTATGAGATCAAAAGTGAAAATATCATACATTTTGTGAGTGTTTTTTTCCTTTTTTTTTCCTAGGGCATTCACCCTAGGGGTTCAGGGACAATTTTATCTTATTGCATGGGTGGTTACGGACATGTTGCTTCCCAATATGTAATGTTTTTTGGTGTTTTTCACTTTTTTATGTTGTATTTGCATTCTGCATAGGCTGAAAGTAGCACTCTTTATCCTAACAGGGATTTACTGCCGGCAGACCTGGGGTCCTTCACCGGTAATGCCCTATAGATGCTGCTATCATGGTGTACAGGGTTAAACAACTGGGCGAGCCCGGGTGATCACCCGTTACATCAGGAAGCAGGAAGTCGTTAAAATAACCCATAGATAACACAATTCATAATCATTCAGACTCCAGACCAGACAAAAGATAAGAATACAAACCCCAAACTAAAGAAATAAACCTCTCCTCTGCTCAGGGCTACCCAGTTGTAGTGTCTCTAGTGCCGGTTACCGAACATTTAGAGGACAAATCATGTTTCAAGAGACAATCTATAGTTGTTTTCTATCTTAGTAACGTTGTTTACCAGTATCTCAAGGCTCAACAGTGATTTCTGTATGCGGTAATATTTTTCACAGCAGTGGTACACAGCAGCAGTCATCCCTGAAAACAAAGTATCTCTCTGAAAATCAAATGATGTTTGTAAAAAAAAAAAAAAAAAACACAAAAAGTGATAATTCATATAGCTTGTAGTATCTTCCAAATACTGTATAAGGCCCCACAGAGGAAGAGGGTAGGGGATGGGGGGGGGTTTGGTGGAGTGTTCCACACTGAACACTCCAGTGGGGGCTTATTTACATAGTGGGGCTTATTTACTAAGGTCTGCAGATCACACTTTTGTCGGATTTTCAAAATTTTCAGTATTTACACCGCTGTGACAGGTATTTAACTGGGAATTTTGTTGCACGTGATCAGATTGTGGCGCAGTTGCGCTGGCTTTCATATGACAGAAATCGGGGGGGGGGGCGTGCGGTTGGACGATCTGAGTGATTTGGACTGAGTGCGGGATTTAAGATTCAATTTGTGTGGCAAGACAGTGCACTTACATACACCGGGAAGAAGAGGGTGAACTCCGGCGACAGATGTAGGACATCGTGTACATGATCTTCATGAATCGCGGCAGATGTGCATTCCGGTCGGACAATGTACTTTCGGGGATTGCGCAGGACGGGTGAGTAAATGTGCCACAGTATTTTCATAGGATGAGCCAACCTTCTTAATGCAACATGTAAAGTAAACTCAATTATTACAGTATAATGCACAATCGATTTTATGTTTAAATTCCCTAATGGGACTAAAATTGTAAAAAAAAAAGTCAGAATGTTGTTTTAGAAAAAGTATTAAAATTAAATGTTTTTCATATTTCTTATATAAACTACAACCAAATAAATTGGTGTGGATAACAACCAGCAGACTAGGAGACATTGGTGCAAGGCACAGAAGAAATAGGCAAACCTACGGTCAGGTACAGTCAGAGGTCAGGGCAGTAAATGTATTAGTTTGGGAGGTTAGGAACATGCGGTGGTCAGAGTATATCGTAATGCAGAGGACAACAGAGACAAATACACTTTGTAACAGGGCTAGACAATCTAGAAACCTTATTGCTTAAGCAGTCTTCTGTGGAAGGAGTTTCCTAAAATAGCCCACTTGTGCAGGGGAGTGGCTACAGCTGAATTCAGGGTTAAGATATCAGAAAATAAGTACTGAAGTACAGTGCCCATGACCATGAAGAACAGTGTGACAGAAGGATGAAGAGGTGATGCCACAAAGTGATTGGATTATAGAAAGAAATTTATTAAAATCCTCTTCATGAGAAAGTCCTGTTTATGACTCTCATATAACGTCATACTCTACTTCACTGTTCATTGTGACAGTAAGAATATATTAAATGAAATGGCCATAGACAGCCTACAAGAATGAATACCTATCTGGTAAATCTTAAGACCTGCAAAATTAATCTTTTTTTATGTCTAATTAGGAGAACTAGACACAATTGGCTCATGCAAGTACAATAGTCAAGTAGAGAGTCACACATTGATCCACCTAGGAGGTTTTTTAATTGAGTGGTTTAAAAATGTAAGTTCTTTGATGGGGTGTTAGGGGTCACTATCAGTTAAGTAATGCAGCTATGAGAACTATTCAACAAAGGTATAGTTCTTTTTGGAGCTGTAGTGCTTACACACGCAGGTCGATACAGAAGTTAATGGGATCATCACATGACTTTCACCCTTGTCACCCTCTTAAGCAGAGTATGCAGGAATCTATACTCTGGAAACTGCATTTTCTATAAGAAAATGACAGCCATCCAACAACAACCGATGGGTGCAGGGCGGCAGCCACAAAATTCCGTCTAAAAGTGATTTGAAAGGATTACTATGCATATAGTCACAGCTTCAGATGCAACCTAAAGCTCCACCCACTCAGGGTTTTCCTCAGAAAATAATAGTTTTATCATTTTTGAACAAGCTCGGTAACTGTGTAATAAGGCTAATGGATGTTTAGTAAACCCTTTAAAACCCTTGCCCTAGTATGCTAGCACAGCTGAAAACTGTTTGGCTGATTAAAGAAGCTACAAAACTGACCTTCCTTTGAGCTGCTTGAATATCTAGATCATCACATTTGTTTGTTTTATGAAACTCTCACAATGGCCAGAAAAAAAGAACTTTCATGTGAAACTCAACAGTCTATTTTTTTTCTTAGAAATGAAGGCCATTCCATGTGGCAAATTGGCAAAAAACTGAAGATTTCATACAACAGTGTGTATACTACACCCTTCAGAAGAGAGTACTAGGAGGCTCTAACCAGAGTAGTGGGAGGCCCTGCTGTACAACTAAACCACAAGACAAGTACATTAGACTCTCTAGTTTGAGAAACTGAGATGCCTTACAGGTCCTCTACTGGCAGCTTCATTAAATAGTACCAACCAAACGCTAGTGTCAACCTGTAAAGTGAAGAAGTAACTCCAGGATGTGGGCTTCAGGGCAGAGTGGCAAAGAATATGCCATAACAGACACTGGATTATAACAGGAAAAGATTAATATGGACAAAAGAACACAGACATTGGACAGAGGAAGATTGGAAAGAAGTGTTATGGACAGACGAATCTAAGCTTCAGTTGTTTGGATCACACAGAAGAACATTTGTGAATTGCAGAACATCTATAAAGATGTTGGAAGATGCCTGACACCATCCGTTAATCATGGTGGAGGTTATGTGATGGTCCAGGGTTGCATTGGTGATTTGTACAAGGTCAATGAGGAGGGATTTTGAATGAGGAGGCTATTACTCCATTTTGCAATGCCATGCCATACCCTGTGGATAGCGCTTGATTGGAGACCAATTTTATCCTACAACAGGACAATGACCAAAAGCACACCTCCAAATTATGCTTGAGCCATTTAGGGAAGAAACAGGCGGCTGGTATTTTATTTGTAATGGAGTGGCCAGCCGAGTCTCCGAATATCAATCCCATTGAGCTGTTGTTGGAGAAGCTTTACAGTCTGGTACACAAAAAGTGCCCATCAAGCCAATCTAACTTGGAGGGAGATGAAAGAGCAATGCACACCTAAAGGGGTTGTCCACTTTCACCAAATAATTGATATGGTTTGTGTAATGAAAAGTTACATAATTTTCCAATATACTTTCTGTGTCAATTCCTGATAGGTTTCTAGTTCTCTGCCGCTGTCCTGCTATAAAAAGCTTCTATGTTACTTCCAGGAAATAAAAATCTGTCCGTGGTCATATGATGGACATGCAGGTGCAAGAGCCATTATTATGATAGAAACTAATCAAAGCCATGTGATACTAACGGTTCTTGCACCTGTGTGTACATGACCATTGCCAGATTTCTATCCAATGGAAGTAAGCATAAATGCTCCCTTTAGCAGGACAGCAAGCATAGGCCTAGAAAACTATAAGGCAGTGGTGGCGAACCTATGGCACAGGTGCCAGAGATGGCACTTAGAGCCCTTTCTGTGGGGACCCAGGACTTCACCCCAGCACAGAATTTGCTAGACGTGACTCAAGGCTTCCTCCTGCGGTCCAAGACAGCCATGGACATGCTTTTCTCAGGACTATTTTAAAGAGACACCTCCTTGGCTGCCAGGACTACACAAGAAGCGAGAAGGTGTGGGCAGAGATGGATTATCTTTGGAGCTCCTGCTCTGGGTCCCCTGATTCTTCCTCTTTAGGGGACCCCGGAAGGACGCTGCAATCCAAATTTCTCCATCTTCTTTCTATTGTATTGGTGTCCTTAGGTCAATAGGTTACTGCTCAAATTGTCATGTTGGCTCTTTGCGACATAAAAGTTTTGGTTGTAGGTTGGGCACTCTGTCTCTAAAAGGTTCACCATCCCTGCTATAAGGAATTGATGTATTGGAAAATTGTATATCCTTTCATTACACAACTAATATCAATTATTTGCTGAGAGTGGACATGCCCTTTAACTAAACCTTTTGACAGAATTTTTTTTTTTGGTTTGGCTTTCACTTCGCAAGGATATGTTGGTGGAAAATTACATGTCTCTTAAAATGAACACTTGGTTAAAACTTTGTTGTGTATAGTATTTTGCACATCAAATATTGCGCTCACTGGGGTAATAGTATGCAGATGTAGTTTTTACCATCAAACTCTTGACATGATCTACCTGTATTATTTTATGAAAATAGAACCTTAATCCTTGACAAAATATAATTGTTCAATGTTGGAACAGTGGCTGAAGTCTCAAGGATAAATTTTAGCCCAAATACAAAATGAACTCATCCATGTGTAATTTCTGAGCAGTCATCAAAGAGAGAAAATCTCTCAGATATAAAACATAATACTAGACGCATTTAACTGTTATAGTCTACATTCAGACAACCGTTTGGAGACGTAAATATGCCCCATAGGCCGGCAATGGGCACACAAGTGCGGTACAGTACCATTTCGTACCCAGGGAAAAGATAGGACATGTCCTATCTTTCCCCATAATGCGGCACCATGCACCGTGTATCTTTATGGAGAGGGGCTCACCCCCTCCTACCGAGGTGTAGCATGGCAGCACACGTTCGTCTGAATGTAGCCATAAATTGTCAAGGATGTCCTTCCCCTGCATATATACAATAATTTAACAACTATATGATTCTTTATGATCCACATGTAAATTTTTGCTTTTTATTTGGGATTTAGATATTGATGATAATTTCTTTCAATAGGTCATCAATAGCTTATCAAAAAACCAATAAAAACGGGGCCAGGGGAAGACATATTGAACATTTGCCTTTATTTCTACAGTCTGGAATTGAAGGTTATTTTACTGGGAAACAGGACAAGTCACTGCTTTTATGAGCTAGATTTACATTTTCTTAAAAAAAAGGTTACAGCAAAAACAATGCGATCTCCTAGTAGTCAGATGCAATATATAATTTTCATTCTCTAAAATTCCCTTTGATATGTTAAGTATATTAGCAATTCTCCAAATCAACAGGGAAAACTCTGCACAAAGCAGAGTTAGAAGAATTGCTGCTGGGAGCTAAAATTATAGATGTTATCGCTTTTTATTATCATACTGCTTGATTTTAATATCATAGCGAGTGGTTGTCAGAATGTCCTAAGGAATGTTGTTTTCAGCTTAAAGGGAACCTGTCACCAGGAGAGCCATTTTTAGCAATCCCCCAGTCCCCACAGAGCATAGTACATACTTGTACCATGTACCATACAAATTGTTTTTGTATAAAAAATTGGTTTTTCAGAAAAAAGATATGTTTTATTGTACCTTTCATTAGCATCTGCTGTGTGACTAGGCAGTTGCCCAATAGGAGGGGCTGGAAAGGAGCAGTTCCCCCACACCCTTGGGAAACATGTGACCTTTTCAAATATATGAATAACTCCCCTCACTCGGGATTGGCTGTAGAGGAGCAGGGGGCGTCGCTAAGCCAAGTGATGGGTGTTTTCATATATTTGAAAAGGTCACATGGAGTAGCTGTTTCCCAAGGGTGCGGGGGAACTGCATAAAAATATATTTTTATGATGATATGTAGCATGCCATTTATCTTCTCATACTACTGTGAGATAATTGCATTGATCATAGCTAGCCTTATCTTTTCTAGTAACATTTAGAGATCTGCTCTGGAGCTCCATCTCACGTGCCAATTATACATTTTGCTAGTTGCTTCAAACACATAGAATTCACATAGAAAAAACAAAACAAAATTTTTTTTTTTAAATCTAAAAATGCTACCATTTTGGGGGCTTTGTGACTTTTTAATCACTTTTTATAAAAAAAAATTCATGTTTTGGAAAATGATGAAAAAGTGGTCATATGGACATTTGGTCGTGTTTTTCTGTTACAGAGTTTGCCCCTTGAAATAACCATTTTTATTTTTTGGAATGTAGGAATTTTGGAACATAGTCTGCACTGTACTTTTAGACCCGCTAGGGCACTTTAACCGTAGAGGGTCTGACCAGTTTTACAATATACTGCAAAATAAGTGAAATTCCTGTATCTACATTGGCAAGCCCTTTTACAGATCCCTCGGTAAGTGTCCCAGCTGTAATAGCAACCAGTCGGTACCCACTGTTGACATGAGGGACTGGATCCAAGATGGTGGCGCCATCATGTTTGTTGGTGGCACTTAAAGAGTTAACACCCGCAATACATCCATACATCCTTAACAAACATGTTACTTAAGGAGATGTCTCATGTTAAATACTTCTTGCTTTGCAGCATTTCTTTCTCACCTTACCAGTCACACACAATATTATGGCTGCGTCGCCTGCCGTCAGAGGGTGAGACGTCATGAAGTAAGGGCTGGCTATATAATGGGAAAATTCTGGTTGGCTACTGAGGCAGGGGTCTAGCTACTGGGAGAATGCTGGCTGGCTATATACTAAGGCAGGGGGCTGGCTATATACAGGGGCAGGCTATATGCAGGAGGAATGTTGGCTGTCTGTATACTGGGAGCAATGGTCTGAAAAGCTATATACTGGTGGGAAGCTGTGACCAATGCATGTCCCACCCTAGGCTTATACTTGAGTCAATACGTTTTCCCAGTTTTTGTGGTAAAAGTAAAAGACTCGGCTTATACTCGAGTATATATGGTACATTGCAATACACTTTCATAATATATCTTCCTAAATAAATTACATAGTATGAGTCAGAATAGAGGCAATGAGGCAGCAAATAAGTGCATGACTTGTCTTAGATAAACCTTTGTGAAAGCCATGGAATACCAATAGATTATCATGAGGCGACATAACAGTAAAACGTAATTGCTAATCATTAATGTGCAGCTTGAGCAAAGCTTGTGGAAATAAATGCTTCAGTGGCATTTGTGCCTTTAGACATTTACCATAATCTTCCCTGAGGATGTAATTGGTAGCTGTTCACAATGGATTTTCTGCTACACCTGTTTCTTAGCGGGGGATGTCACGTGTGCCGCACATTCTCTAATTTGCTCTGCGTGTGACCCTCTCAAAAACTCAAATTTCACAATATGTTACTCTTCAGAAGATTAACATTTAGGATGCACCAATTTATCTGATGCTTTAGACACTTCACCAACTGCATTACAACCACATGTTAATGAAAGACTAACTCTGATAAACTGGGGCGGGTGGGTTGCTGCCAGCTTCCATAAGCCTTCACATTATCTGCTCGCAATTCCCGGATTTTAAGTATTGATTTGGCAAATGTTAACAAAATTTTTAACTATTTATTCACTTTATCAAAGTTTTTGATTTTGTTTCAGCTATTACACGGACTTCAGGTGAACAACACAACTATGGATACAATTTTATTACTACAAGCTAATATTTTTACAAAATCAGTAGTGTACCTGCAATGTCCCTGCCAGTGCTTAACAGATATTGGGGACTTGTATCCATGACTAAAATGGTCTAGGAAAAGCTGGGTGGTCAGGATGCCCCTCTCCTGGCTGATGGTTATTCTCCCAAAGTCAAGGTTGACATGTACATTTTAAGGAGGTGCTCCCAGCTGGTAATGGTACTGCTAATTGCAAAGCAAAGACCTGTGATGGTAAATGCACCTAGCCCAAGGACACACAAAAGAGACAGATGATTCCAACAAGTTCTTTATTCGAACAGCAGCAAAATGGTAGTGCAGGAAGCCGTAAAATCCAAGCCTGCAAGAAAATTGTGCAATTGCAATTTTTCACCAATTTCACTGCATATGTAATTTTTTTCCGGCTTCCCAGTACACGGCATGGAATATTAAATACTGTCACTATAAATTGCAATTTGTTATGCAGAAAAGAAGCCCTCACACAGCTCTTTGCATGGAAAAATAGTTGGATTAGTGAAAAATGGAAATGCAAAAACAAAAAAGTGTCTGTTCATTAAAGGGAACCTGTCCCACATTTGCACATATACAGCCAATGACAGGTTCCTATAGAGCTCTATTAACTGACTGACACCCTTCTATTACCTAAAAATTATTTTGCTTAAATCCACATAAATCACCCTTTATCTTATATTACCTGGCATCAGAGGGAGCGTATCCTGCTCATCCTGCCCCTCCCATCTAATCCTCCCCACGCTTTATGCCTCCTTACTGGTCACAGTTCATGTCATGTGACCAGAGTGACATAATCTCAGGTCCTTTAGCCTCTTAATAATAGCAAACTGTACCCCATGCATGTATCTGACCACATGAAGTCACAGCAGCCTCCATGTACTAATACTCCTCTCCACCCTCCATTGAGGCTGCTGTGATTTCATGTAATCACATACATGGTGTACAGTTTGCTATTCTTAGAAGGCTAAAGGACCTGCGATGATATCACTAGTGTCACTAAGGCAACGTGTAAAATAATTGACACAATATTTCCAATATATCTGTATGTAGAGCTTTATATGTCTGTAGTTGCATCTTAGCAGACGGTACCTAAGTACAAGGAGGCAGAGCAGTGATTTGAAGAGACACAGAGCTATCAGTCAGAATAATGGGGTGTGGTTCACTGCCGGACCGAGAGAGAGAAGAGTCAGAGATACCAGACATGAGTCACAAAAGCTAATTTGCATATCAGAAAAATGTCTGTAATTAAGGTACAAAGCCCCACTGGCAGCTAATTTTAGGTGATATGTTACCTTTTATCAGTAGGCATTGTTACTCAGGGTGGTCAAAATCTGGTGACAGGTCCTCTTTAAGGGGTGAAACCGGAGGTTGTTCACCATTGTACCAAATGTAATTACAATAAAATCATTGCTCAAAGCAGCAAAGCATATTAAAAAACCCTGGGATTTACACTTTTGTATGACTTCACAGTTTTTTCGCAATATTAGTAATTCAGATAATTGGAAAAGATGAAAGTCTGCTATTTCTGTAATTCAGCAACACGTGTATGAGATAGATAAATGTGATGTTCCATCATTATTCTTGACAATCCAATCAAATTTCCTTTGGTCAAATATATTTCCAATTTATTTTAAAAGTCATATTTTGGGCAGATTTAAACTGAAAGCCTGGTTGAGGCTTTATGATGATGGTTTCCTATTATAGACAGGGTAGTGGGGAGAGGCTCCAGCTGCAGCTTTTGACCTGCAACATAGAAACAGGACTGTCAGATTAATTAAAAACTCACGATTAAGCCAGCTATCATAGGCTAAGAAAATGAAAAGCAACTCATTATGCATTTATTCAGTAAATATTATGGGACCCTTTAATTCATTTTGACAAAACAAATTAAAAGATTTTACAAACTGCAGTGCTATATTTTCTGGTAAGAAACAATGGAGTCCTTCATTGCTCTCCACCAATTTGCCAAATTTTTCTGAAAAATTAGATTCAGGTCCGGATTGAAACATTCTAAATCAGGAGGACATGGAAGCCATTAGTGACCTCCTGGAGGAACTGTTTCCAGCATGACCTCGTGCTTAGTGAATTGCAGCAAATTCTTGGAGTCTCTCAAAATGTAGTTGCCCTCCTGGAACTCTGACTTGGCCTGGGAGAATGGGTCCTGCCAGTGGTGAATCAGAACTATAATTTCCAGGGAAGGTTCATTAGGAGGCCAAGTCAGGTTTCCAGAAAGGCAGCTACATGTTGAGAAACTTCTGGTTTTGAAGGAAATTGTGCAGCAACGCAGACACAAAACCATACCAAGCTGTCAAGGGCTCTATGATGTCCTATAGGGCTTCCCTAAACCTCCTGGTACTGGAGCCCCAGAAATGCCAATTGCTCTTGTGAGTGCATGCTCAGGACCCCATTTGTACTTTTGTAATTATTTCTGTCTCAAAATAAGTCTTGTTTTTTTATTCCTATTAGGTTTATGTTTATTTGTTCAAATATATATTATTAAAAATAATGTATTGTGTTTCTATATAGTATAGTATATCTGTATAATAGAACATTTTCGAAGATATGTTCAGTGCAAAATGCACCAAAATAGTGGTGAGAATTGCTTAAAAAATTACAAGCCAAATTTGGAATTTTTAGCCTACCTTGACTTACATACCAAGTGTTCTATGTCCAGCAATATGAGCTTTTACTTAATTTTTTATTGTATGTTTGTGAAAGCAAGCTAGTTGGTAGAAATGTCAAAACTTATAGTAAATAGGCACCATATTTGCAACACTGTGAAGAATTTTGAGCAATTTGTTATTTTTGCCAGACCTCTGAAATACTACTATTCTATCCATGGAATTCTAAGGTCTCTTCTTAAACCCTGTGATACATATTGGGGCAGATTTACTTACCCGGTCCATTCTCATTCCAGTGGCGGCTTCTCTGACGATCGTTCGGGTCTTCCGGGGATTCATAAAGGTCCTGCGCCCGATGTCCACCAGGTGGCGCTGCTGCGACGAAGTCCACCGAGGTGCCCCAGAGTTCATTGTCTTCATCGTGGTGCATGTGAGTATGGCCCGTGCGACCAATTATTTTTTTTTAAATGCGGCGGTTTTTCTGAATTCGTCGGGTTACCGTTCGGCCACGCCCCCGATTTCCGTCGCATGCATGCCAGTGCCGATGCGCCACAAACTGATCGCGTACGCCAAAATCCCGGGGCAATTCAGGGAAAATCGGCGCAAATCGGAAATATTCGGGTAACACATCGGGAAAACGCGAATCGGGCCCTTAGTAAATGAAGACATGGGGTTATGTGCTATAATAACTGTAATGCTTGGTTTTATTTTGCATTGTTGCTCGGTTTTTAGTAAGTACATGGTTTTCTTGCTATAAACTTTCTCCTCAAGTCAATGACACATGCTAGGTCCTGGTGTCAGTATAACCTGGGGCACAATCATCTCCACATTAAACATTTCCATGTGCTTATGCCCTTGGCTCGTGAGTTGGAAACAAGGCTGCCGGCCAGGACTTCCCTGACTGGGTTTATAAGTAAGCATAATAAAGTCAGGTAATAGAAAGTGACGTTGTCCCCAGTAGAGGATCTCTAGGCTTAATGTAGCAACTTCCATCACATCAGATTCTGCAGATACATTAAATGGTTGTTAATTCTAGCGACAAATGTTGCACAACCCCCCATGATTCATTCTGTGCTGATCATTATGCTAGGCATATTATACATCCCATTATGTATAGATACATATCATTAGCTAAGGGAACGTGACATAGATACTGATGTTACTCACATTAGTTTATTCATGTTACAAATTTATAAAAAATATTTAAAGATTTCCCACTAAATGACAAGCTTCCAAAATGCTCCTTTGTCTTCGTCATTGGGTTCTTTTGCTCCCCTATGTACACCTATGTGTACAGAGACATGAGGAAGCAGCCTCATCTTTGCCTCTAGGCAACTCACCCAGCCAAAAGTACCTGTAGCAATGTTGTATACAAAGTTGACCTCTTTCCTTTAGTCTCACAGGACAATATCCTAAAATCACTTTGTGGCTCATCTACAACAGGAGTCAGGTGTGATGAGCTACTGAAAATTTTTTAAAGTTTTTTGCATTCTAAAATGTATATTTTTGTTTGATAAAGAATATCAGTGTAATGGCGGCTGCGGAGCACCGATGCTCTCCTACTCATTGCTCCAGCTCCAGATCTTGTGTTGAGAGAGGCGCTGACCCTTCTGGTCTTCTCCACCTGGGCCGCTTGCCATTTGTGTTGCAGCGCAGGAAGAAGTGCTGACTGGTCTACCAGGCACTTTCCAAGCTTCACTCCACTCCTGGATTTCCTGCCTGGGATAGTGGTGTTTTCTGGAGTCCATTCCAGAGTTTCTGTTGAGTCTGCTCTAGTCTTGTTTCTGCAGGACCTGTGAAGACATCACTTCCTGTGATGTAAGAGAATTGTTCATGGGAGCTGAACAACCAATCCTGGCCCTCCAGCAGGTATTTATTGGACCGTACCCTCTCCCTCAGTGCCTGAGGGTCAAAGTTCTTTGTGACTTTCCTGAAGTGCTCTGCTGCTTTTGTCATTCTGCCATATAGCCTTGTCCTCTGGACCTCCACTACGGTTCCGGTGCCAACCTCTGACCTTGCTCCGGTGTTCCACTAGTCTCTCTAGGATCAGCTGTCCCATGTTTCTATCTCCATAGAGGTACATCTGGACGACCAGCACTCCTGTATGGGAGAATTTGTGTGAGTTTTTTTCACACTTTTAGATATTTTTATTTTCTTTTGTTGTGTTGAGGTGTATTTTCATATTAATAAAGCATTTAGTCCTGTCATATAGCTTGTGTCTGCATTCTTGTTTCTATGTCTAGTTAGTTCCATAGGCTTTGACCTGGATAATATTTATTGGAGTAGTGCTGGTCCCCCTCTTTCATTGGTATGGGTGGGCTATAGCACTGATTGCTATGAAGCAAAGTGATTGGATGATGTTTATCTAAGAGAAATCTGTATCAATCTGTATACACCCCGGTGTATTTAAAAAATTTCTCACACATTTTAGACTTAATACATTTGAATTTACTTCTAGCATGGCTATAAGAGAAGCCAACTGAATATTATCTTATCTACAATGGTGGGGGTGAATCAATGCAGGGCCTAAGACATAAGAAAATGAGGTGGGGGAACCATCTCCCCACCTATAACAACCATCTGAAATGTGGTTAACACGAGCAGACAAAGCCCTGACCCCATTTTTTCATTCCGATTCCCTCCACTCATATAGTCACATAATGAGCTGTAATGATACACATACTCTGTACGCAGCATTCAGTGTATTGTCCTCAGATGTGGGTGGCAACTGAGAATATATTTTAGTCTCGCTAATCATATGTTTCACACGATATGTTATATAAAGCTGACGAATATTTAATTACAAAGTTTATGTATATTCATTTAGCTCATACTGTAACTGGTATTCATATATCCACATTTATATTTTGAAACTAAGAAATTATTTCACCGGATTATAAGACACACCATCAATAAATATCTGCTAAAACATCTAGGTTCATCTATAAGGCGCACCGGATTATAAGGCACACTTTAATATAAGGATGAATGACTAGCAGGTGGCAGACCTGTGCACCGTTCAAGGCAGCTGCTGTCTGTAAGTACGATTCATATATAAGGCGCACTGGACTATAAGGCGCACCTTTGATTTCTGAGAAAATAAAAGGTTTTTTTGTGGGCCTTATAGTCCGAAAAATACAGTAGCCTGATAATATTGAATGACTTATGTCATGTTACAAAGATAGCAAAAATAGTGAAGCCAAGGCACATTGATAAACTACTATGTAACATTACAATACAGGAATTATAACAAGATAAGGGGATAATTCATGTGTGCAAAGTAAAACTTAAAAAAAAAAAAATTAAATATTGCATGCCCACTTCCACTGTCATCACTAACTTCTCCCTGTTGAAATGGTTCCTCTCGGTTAGTGAAACCCAAAGTCATTGCAATGCCTTCTATCATGGTAGTCACACTCATGCTTGTAGATATGCATCGGTATCTGAGTGTTTCATAAAAATCTGCAGCATTTTATAAAAAAATGTAATTAAATTTATATTTTACTGAAAGCAGACACAACATGGCATTACGAAATTTATAGACAAATGCACCTTCATGTAATTTTCATTTTTAGTGTAAAACTTCATAATAAAATGCATAAAAATTAAATTAATTGGTAAAAAATGTGGCCCAAACAAAAATAATTAGCTTCACACCTCCTTAATGTAAGAGATGAACATGTGTAGAGTTCATAGATGCCTCATATGTTCACATGAATAAATCATCATAAAATCACTAAAACTGAAATAACCTAAAATCTGCTTCTCAGCTAGAAACTTTAAGACCACCACAACCTGCAAAATATAGCAATTAAACACTTTAAAAGGTAAAGTCAACACGTGCCCACTGCTCAGAATTTGGTACATAAACTATGGGGCCTTGGGCCCCAAATCTTTTACAACACTAGCAACACCCCTGGTTGTTGCTGCTGTAAAGCCCAAGATATAGGCAACGAAATGACCATATATACTTGAGTATAAGCTGACCCGAGTATAAGCCTAAACCCCTAATTTTACCACCAAAAACTGGGAAAACCTATTGACTCGAGTATAAACTGAGGGTGGGAAATGCATTGGTCACAGCCTCCCAGTATATAGCCAACCAGCCCCCAGTAGTATACAGCCAGCCCCAGAAGTATATAGCAAGCCAGCCCCCAGTAGTATATAGCCAGCCCCCAGTAGTATACAGCCAGCCCCCTTTATAATACAGCCAGACCCCAGTTTCCCCAGCACATAAAAAAATCAAACTTACAAACTCACCTTCGGATGGTCCCAAAGCTTGGCACTGCTCCCTGATGCTCTGATCCCTTCAGCTCCTCTTCTTTTTTCTCTCTGCTGTAACAGCAAAGTGTGCGCTGCTGTAACAGCAAAGTGAAGACAGAAGAGGAGCCGCCAGGAGCCACGCTGAGCACTGGGGAGCCAGAGAGTATGTACGTCTTTTGTTTTATTGACTCATATATCAGCCGAGGTGGGGTTTTTCAGCACATTTTTTGTGCTGAAAAACTCGGCTTATACTACTGCTCCCCCTCCAGCCTCTGGCAAAAGATGGCAGTTTTATTCTCATTAGCATAACACTTTTTTTAACAGGTGAAATCTCTAGAAAGATATATCATACCCTACCTGAGGATGCTGCTAATTTAGTGGTAAAAAAGGAGATGAAAGTTTCCCTTAAAAGTAATAGAAGAAAATATTAATTTTCAGTAGAAACCTGAAATGTTTTTCATCCACTAAAGAGGTTCTAATTTTGCATTGAGATTAAATTATTGGCTATGTCATCTCACAATCCTATATGTGTCGATAAATCATCCTGTGCATGACTGCATACAAGACAATACATTCTACCTGACAGAAGTAATGGCTTCCATTTTTTGCTTGGATGATCTCCCTTTTAGATTTTTCACTTAAGCAGATTACATGTCTTCCATCCTTCTAACGTAGAGCAGCGTACAATCACTCACCACAGGCAAGAAAGTGAATGGTTTCCCGTCTAGACCATCTCATTATTCATGGTCTTTGTAAATGTCTTTTACCAAGCTGTAGATGAAAAGGGAGGCGTTGTGGTAAATACTATAAAGCTTTTCAGTTTCTAAAGAAAATGACAAATAATATAATACTAGTCCGTAGTCTAGAAAATATCTGCACTGGATTTAAGAAATACATTTTTATCCAAATACTTTATCAATAGATTTAGAGTAGTTATTTGCTTCATACTACCTCTTGTTATATAATGTGTCCCACTTAAAAAGCTTAACTATAAACTATCTCCTGGATTTCAAGTATGGGGAAACACAGACAGCTCGAGAACAACATGGGGCTCATTTATCAAGGGTAGCGGAGCGCACTTTCGTCGGACTGTTCATCTTTTTCGGGATGGCACGGCTTGGACAGGTATTTAACAGGGGTTTGCGCTGGGATTGTGGTGCACACAATCGTTTTTTGGTGCAGCGTAGCAGGCTTTCATGTGACACAAATAATTAGGGGGTGTGCCGTCGGACGTTCAGACTCACTTACCGGGAGCACGATCTTAGTGAATTCGCGGCACAGTTCATTATTGTCGGACAATGCACTTTCGGTGAACTCCAGGGGACAGTTAAGTAAATGTGCCCCCATATAGAGAACAAAGGGTGCTATAGATCAGAGGTCCCCAACCGCCGGTCCGCGGAGCAGGACCGGGCCGTTGGAGTTCATCAGCCGCTCCGCGCAGGGGCGGCACCAGCCAGCACTGAGCTCCCGCACCAGATGGGACCACGTTGCAGCCCTCCGTCCAGCACCTTGCTCCCCGACGCTGCCAGCACCTTGCGCCCACCCCCTGACGCCGCCGGCACCTTACAACGGCCCCCAGACCCTGCCGGCACCGAGCTCCCCCCCTCCAGGCTCTCGGCTCCCTGCTCCCCCTGCCCCCGATCAAGCTCCAGGCTCCTTTCCCGCTCCCTCCGCTAACGACCTCCTGCTCCCGGCTCTCCGCTCCCTCCGCACCCGCTCCCAGCTCTCCACTCCCGTCTCAACCTGTCTCTGCTAACGCCCCCTCCAGGCTCTCGGCTCCCTGCCCCTGCTCAAGCTCCATGCTCCCCTACCGCTCCCTCCGCTCTCGGCTCTCGGCTCCCTCTGCCACCTCACTCCCGGTTCTCGGCTCTTGACCTACCCGCTTCCGGCTCTCCGCTCCCGGCTCCCCTTCCTCTCCCGTCTCAACCCGGCTCCGCTAACGTCCCCCCTCCAGGCTCCCGGCTCCCTGCTCCCCCTGCCCCCGCTTAAGCTCCAGGCTCCCTAGCCTCCCGGCTCTCACGACCTACCCGCTCCCAGCTACCTCGCCGCGCCACCACCGCTGCAGGACAAGGCACCGAAATTTCCAAAAACACAATAGGTAAGGTTACTTTATCTTTGCATATATATGTGTAATATGTGTATATAAGTGTAAATATATGTAATATGTGTGTGTGTATATATATGTGTGTGTGTATATGTGTGTTTTTATATATGTATATGTGTGTTTGTATATATGTATATGTGTGTTTGTATATATGTATATGTGTGTGTGTGTATGTATGTGTATATGTGTATATGCTGTATCTACTGTTTGTTTATGTGTATATATGCTGTATGTATATGCAGCATTTGTGATATTTGTGATATTTATCAGGGCTTCTATTTTGTACTACATGGCAGTACTCGTTATGCATTTTATACTACTTGGCGGTACGTTGTATCTATTTTATAATACTTGGTGGCATGCTGTGTGCATTTTATACTACTTGGTGGCACGCTGGATGCATTTTATACTACATGGCGGTATTCTGTATGCATTTTATACTACATGGTGATACGCTGTATGCATTTTATTCTACATGGCGGTATTCTGTATGCATTTTATACTACATGGCGGTATTCTGTATGCATTTTATACTACATGGCGGTATTCTGTATGTATTTTATACTACATGGTGATACGCTGTACGCATTTTATACTACATGGCGATACGCTGTACGCATTTTATACTACATGGCGATATGCTGTATGCATTTTGCATTGCTTTATTTTTACACCAAACCAATATGATGGATCTGGTCCGGACACTCCCTGATATCTTATATTATAAGCTCCACCCCTCCATAACCCCACCCCATATGACTAAAGCCCTGCCCCCACCGGGCCATGGAAAACTGGTCTAGCTTAAAGCCGGTCCCTGGTGCAAAAAAAGGTTGGGGACCTCTGCTATAGATCACTTGTGATAGGGATGGACTCTGAGGGCCCACCCTTCAAACTATACAAGACTGGTGCATGTATGATGTGTTATTAATAATAATTTATAACGTTTGTGAATTATTCCTTAAGAAATAGCTACTAGTGTCAAATGATTCCAACAGCGACCCTTGACATGGGTTTGACTTTTGTCAGAACCTGGACCAATGTGTTTTCATGTTGGCACAAGAAGGGATAGTCGACCAGTTGACCAAGCTACCGCTTTAGGTAGGATGGGCAATTAGCTAGGGACAGCTGGGTTAGTCTAGTGTTAGGGTGCACTTTCTGTGTCTGTCCTTCCATTTCCTTGCAGTAGCATTACAGCCAAAAGATAGAATTATTGATAATCTGTTTTCAAAAACATGCAGGGGCACATTTACTTAGAAACTTGCAAACTTCACTTAAAGTGCTCTTTCTGTGTGTAATGCTTGAGAACGTGCGGCAGAAATCATGATTTGTCACTTTCCCACACTGGCCTGACATAGTTCACCAACTTTTTTGTGATGCACCTTTAACATAGGGCGTGCAACACAATTTGCATGTTAAATACGCACACACTCTTGACGAAGCCATATGGCGATACGCGCGTTCAGGGTGTTCCTTGGGCGCCAGGTCTCTACAGCTAGGCTTTCACATTTCCCCTGCTGTCTGAAAGTAATAAAATTAAATGTAACGCTGTTACCTTACTTTTTATTTCATACAAACGATCACAGATAAGATTTCTTTTCCTTAAAAGTGCAATAACTAAATTCTCATGGCAGGGATAGGTGCAATATAGCTTTTCTTTGAATAAAGAAGGCACATTAGATAAGAAATACTTTTCAAGCTAAATGGACCCCGGCAACCCATGTATGCTTTTAAATCTTTTTTCTTTTTCTCTTCTGTGCCAAACCCCCTCCTCTAATATAGCATGCTTGTAATCATATAAAGAATTTTATCTTTTTTTAAATCATGTTTATAATAATAAAAAATGTTTTTCGATAATAAAGAAATCTTTCTTGGTCTAAAAACTCTGTAGCTATATAGTGGTGGTTTTTTTTACTTTGTTTTAATATTTGAGTGACCTAAAATATTCTGTTTATGAAAGGACTATTTTTGGATGAAATAAATACGGCACACGGTCTGACTGAGCTTAATTTGTGTTGCATGGAAGCCGGCACAGCTGCGCCACAAAAGCGCAAGCCATTTTAGAAGTGCACGGTCCGACAAAAGTGCGGCGCAAAGCCCTTAGGAAATGTTCCCCTTTAGTTTTTTTTGGATAATGGGGGATCAGGGGACATGTATTACATTTTTAACAACCTTGGCAACAAACCAGCATTAAAGCAAAAGGTACTGATGGGCAGGAGGAAAAATTACTTGGGGGCTCTCATCTTGAGTAAACCTATAATTTTATTTCAACTGCTACAACATCCTGAGTTACAACATCTTCAGGTGATGGTGCTCCAGACATCCTACATTTAAGTAATGATCCCCTAAAATTTCTGTGCCTATCTCTAAAATTTACCCAAAACAGAGCACTATAACACATGTTCATACATTTGCAGTACAGAAATCTCTTAAGCATTCTGCATAGATGAGCAGAGTTGTCCCTCAGATGACAATAATTTGCGAATGTTCCTTATAGTCACGTGCGATGTCCGCTTGCAATTGACATATTTTTAGCTACACTTTAGTTTGCTCTCGTCTTTCATTTGCCTTGTAGAAAGTAGTATTATTTTTCTAACTTCTGTATTCACCTTGCTACTAAGCAACCAGACAAAGATGTCAAGTAATACACAGCTGCCCACTCGCTTGGTTTTGTAAGGTGGTAAGACATTTTTTTTATTACTTGCTTATGTTTCTTTGGAGAAGAAAAACAAATGCTGTGATACTATGACAAAACCGATTGAATGTCATATTCTTAAGGCCACAACGTAAATTAAAAAATGCTCCCTTGTTTCTCAAGTCTCTGTTTAGGGGGCTAGAAATTAACATTTTTTTTTTAAATGATTTAAATTAGGACACATTACATGGATTTATAATCTGTGAGGGAGATTTATCAGAAGTGTCGGAGAGCAGAACGGTTCTAGTTGCCCATGGAAACCTATCAGGGCTTAGCTTTCATTTTCCCACAGCTGTTTATAAATTGAAAGCTGAGCTCCAGTTGGTCTCCATGGACTACTAAAACAGTTTTACCTCAGACAGTTCTAATAAATCTCCCCCACTCTCCAGCTGATTCTGACGTCTTCTTTCTGTCTCTTCTGAAGGAATAAATCTGACAGTCCTTGGAGTTACTAAATGTGTCTGGTCTCAATCGCAGGTACAGGTTCAGAACTAGCGACTGCGAGCAGGCACTCTCAGGGAAACTGAGTAGCATCACAGATACAGGAACCACTGCATCAGCGTTCTGCATAGTATAATGGGGGGACGATGCCAAGAGCTGCCGGGGGCCACCTGTGGTTTCAAGGCTTACTGGTGGCCAAGTCCGACCATGGTCGCAGCCGTTAACTTTTAATATGTGCCATTAACGTTTAAAAAAAAGTAGCAGAGTTTCTACATCAATAAGATAATGACTCAACTCAATAAAATAAATCCAATTTAATGGGGGAGATTTATAATCAGGTTTCTGAGGTAAAGCTGTTCTAGTTTCCCATGGCAACCAATCAGAGCTCAGATTTAATTTTCCCAGAGCTGTTTAAAAATTTAAAGCTGAGCTCAAATTGGTCTCCATGGACTACTAAAACAGTTTTAGGAAAAAGGAACGTTTATCCAGCAACCAGGCTTGATTGTCATGCAATAAAACTTCTGTTTATTTCATCATAATAATAAAAAAGTTAAAAAAGGTACCATGTTACAGACATCTGACGCGTTTCGAACTCCCAAGAGTTCTTAGCCATAGACAGTTTTACCTCAGGCACTTCTAATAAATTCCCCCCATGTCTGTCTGTGGAGCAACCAAAACATGTTATTCAAAAAGTCAGCTATTAGGCAGACCCATTTTAGAAGGGGCATCTTTAAATGGGGGCATCTTTCAATTAGATGCACCTAATTTGAAGGGAGGGAGATTTATCAGAAGTGTCTGAGAGCAGAAATGTTCCAGTTGTCCATGGAAACCAATCAGGGCTCAGCTTTCATTTTCCCACAGCTGTCTATACATTTAAAGCTGAGCTCTGATTTTTTTCCATGGACAACTAAAACAGTTTTACCTCAGACACTTCTAATAAATCTCCCCCATGTGTGTCTGTAGTGCAACCAAAACATGTTATTCAAAAAGTCAGCTATTAGGCAGACCCATTTTGGAAGGGGCATCTTTAAATTGGCTTCCATGCCTAAGGCCTCTATGAGACATATCATTCACATATAGCTCACTTTGAAATAGGGTGGGTGGGGGTTGAGTTGATTTGCCAGCTAATGGGAATTAGTAAGACAATCTAATATGGATCCCTTTGAAGTGAATTAGGGGTTCCCAGAAGCAGAATAAACTGTTGGGCATCAATTAAAAACTTGCAGAGTAACAGACGATTCCCAGTAACGTATAGACCTCTCTTCTCACTATGACCTCTAGTGAAGCTCCCTGGATAGTGGTCATTTACTGTACTTTAGTCCAAAGCTGCAGTGATCAACTGTAAGGTGTCTGCAATGAAGCTTTATTATTAAAGGAAATCTACCATCAAAACAAAGCCTGATAAACCATGGTCACTTACTCATGGTCTCTGAGATTGTGACCAAAATAAAGCCTTAGATCACATGACCGAACTGAAAACAAGAATCACAGTATTTATTCCTTTTCAAAAAATTTTCCATTTATAGTTTCATTTTTTTCGCATTTTAATAATTATTCTTTCTTGGTCGTTCATCATATTTACAGGATACCTTTATCATATCATTACAATCACGGCTTGCCGGACATTCTGAACTTGAGTGTGAATTATTCATTACAGATACAATCTTATTGCATAATACAATCTTATTCCATCAATAATTCCTTGATCATCAAAAGCAATAGTTTTTTCTCTCTAACATTTTCTCGTAAAATTAACAGCACAGAACAGAAATGTGCTACCCAGTACAAAGGCATTTAATGTATGCATAGGAAATTTTTAATGTTATTTTTTATTTATTTTTAATGTTATCATGGTATAATGTTATTTTATCTGTTGTTGCCATCGCTTTCCCCGCACACATATTTACTGTTGTAACTAAGTGCAAGATTTCTTTTCATTTTTCAGTTGGTAAAATTTAATTTCCTCTTGCAGCAATGTGCCGAGCCGAACACTCGCGTGTGCTACAAACCAGTAATTAATTTTTACAAGTAACAATTTATGTTTTGTTCTGTGACATTACTTTTTGGCTACACTGTATGTTTAGTGACAAAAAAAAATAAAAATTAGCGTATTGCATAAGAAAATCTCTGAACTGTCAGCATTAGCTTTGAAAAAAAATTATTTACGAGTGTATAAACTTTATGTTGTTCATTTTAAAGGAAATCTACCCTCAAAATCCATCATGATAAACCAGGGGCACTTACTTATAGATCCAGGAACCGTGACTGTAATATTTTTATATTTGTTATCCATGGCCTCCCTCCTTCTAAAATCAATGTTTAAAATTATGCTAATGATCCCGGAGGGCTTTACCAGAGCCCCTCCATTCTATGGCTTCACAAGCTGCTACACTGTCTCACCCAGCACCCTGATACAAAATGAGAAAAAGAGAGAGAGCCAAGTGGGTGCGCTTGTAACCAAAAAAAAATTAGTAGAATGGAATCTTCAAGTGTAGCAAAATTCACAATATTTATTGGTAGCAAAAAGATCCAGCACCCAGCACCCTGTTTCCTCAGCACTTCTCGCCCTCCCTCTGCATGATGTAATCCTACGGGAACAGAGGAAAGTTCATCACACAGTTGGAGAGTGGGAAGTGCTCCTTATACACTGTAACAGCAGCATTGAGGGGCTCTGGTAACACCCGACAGAGACCTTCAGGCTCATTAGTATAATTTTGTTGATTTTAGAAGGAAGGAGGCCATGGGTAACAAATATAAGAAGATTACCACAGTCACAGTGCCTGGATCTATGAGTAAGTGTTTATCATGATGGATTTTGATGATAGATTTCCTTTAATGTGGAACAAGTCTTTTAGAAAAAGTTATTACACAATTAAAAAAATTTAAAAATGAACATGTGATCACCAATTTTGGTTCTTCGTGGTTGTACCATATGACACACCTATAAATATGTACAGTTTTTGAGTGCAGACAGTGTTAGGTAGTAAAAGCTATAACAGCTTTCACCAGCTTTTATATAAACTATTAGCCCGCTCAGGTAGGGTATAAAATATATAGCTTCTGTATAGGGATGTTATGCAGCGGTTGGCATCTGTATAGGGATGTTCTGCAGCGGTTAGCTTCTATATAGGGATGTTCTGCAGCGGTTAGCTTCTGTATAGGGATGTTCTGCAGCGGTTAGCTTCTGTATAGGGATGTTCTGCAGCGGTTAGCTTCTGTATAGGGATGTTCTGCAGCGGTTAGCTTCTGTATAGGGATGTTCTGCAGTGGTTGGCGTCTGTATAGGGATGTTCTGCAGCGGTTGGCATCTGTATGGGGATGTTCTGCAGCAGTTGGCTGCTGAATAGGGATGTTCTGCAGCAGTTGGCTCATGTATGGGGATATTCTGCAGCGGTTGGCGTCTGTATGGGGATGTTCTGCAGCGGTTGGCTCATGTATGGGGAGTTCTGCAGCAGTTGGCGTCTGTATAGGGATGTTCTGCAGCGGTTGGCTCATGTATGGGGATGTTCTGCAGTGGTTGGCGTCTGTATGGGGATGTTCTGCAGCGGTTGGCTCATGTATGGGGATGTTCTGCAGCGGTTGGCGTCTGTATGGGGATGTTCTGCAGCAGTTGGCGTCTGTATAGGGATGTTCTGGTACGGTTGGCGTCTGTATAGGGACAAGCTCGAATGTGAATTATCTATTTTTTATTTTACAGGGAATTACCATTCTTTCAGTCCAGTGGTGGCTTAGTACAGGGGGGGAGGAACACTCCTTGCTGTACTAATGACTGCTGGAGCCATTGTTCTGTCAGTGTCCCTTTAAGCATATTGTACGGCTCTCGCAGAATTATATTTTAAAATATGTGGCGCTTATGGCTCTCTCAGCCAAAAAGGTTCCTGACCCCTGTTCTAAGGTATCTAGAACCATACTTTTGTTATGTATTAAAATTAAAGGTAAGAATCATGTCTTTCAGACTGCTTGACTGGGAAAATATGCAAATAAGTTTTCCAGGAAAGGATAGGGAACACCACACTTCTTTTAGCTACCTTGTAAGGCAGTTCCATTGACATCAAGCATGACCTTCATTAAAACCTTATGACATGATGCTGTGATTCTGAGAACTACAGAACAAGAGATACAGGCAGTTAAAACATAGATGGGAATAGGAGGTACTGCTAAAGCTCCAGTTATATTTCTTCAACTGCCACTGTGCCCGAAAATGCATTATATCAATTTTGTCTGAATTGATGCTTCTTTATAGCCTCTAAAAGTGACTATGCCATTGACTTTATGGTTAAATGGGTTGGGGAGGATTTCATGTAAGAGGCAATACTAGAAAGGGTATCTGATATGCTACCTCAAAAAGCTTTTAGCTTCATGGGGTAAAATTTGTTGACAGAATTAAGCTTTAAAGGGGATTTTTCCCCAAAAGAAAATTCTCACATTTCATTTCCCTAATGATGTTAACACAATAAAGATCATTTTAACCCCTTACTTTACAATTTTACTCAGTTTTATTGCTGTTTTAACTCCTATCAATCTCTAGGCTGCTCAGTGCAGAATATCAGGTTGTGGGTGGGAACTCTCTTTGCAGACACATTGTCATCCCACAGAATTAGATGGATAATAATGTGGTTACATTATCAGGGTACAGGTGTATATACACTTTCATCTGGCTTCTGACATTGTACTAACACACTGACACAGAGTTTACACAGAGGCTGGCAGACTTTTACAGTGTTACACTGTGGGCTCTTCTACATCTCACAGATATGTGCCTGCCCCCCGCTTCCCCCGGATCACTTATCTCCTTGTAGTTTGTAGCTTGCAGCTTCTTTCTGCTCCCAATGTCCTGACAGGAAGTAATCAGTCAGTGTCTCTGAGCTACGTGCAGGGGGCTTGGCTACAGACACAGAGCAGAAAGACACAGAAATCTCATCTGCATCATCTCACACAGAAATCCAAAATGGCGGCCCAACCCTAACTCAGAAGTTACTGGGTTGTGTTTAGGGGCAGCTGAAATTGTGTACAGCAGGACTGATAGAGACAGGTCGGACTTACATCTGTGAAATGCTGTAGTTTTGTTAATAACAGTGAATTAGAGAATGTGTTATTTTGTTATCCTGAGTACATATAAGAAACTTTGTGGGAATACACCTTTAACTACTATAGCAATCACTCAATCACTGCAGGGAGGCTGTGGGAATTCAGTGCAGTGAAGTAAGAGCACTGCAGTGTGAGTATATTTCTTGGGGGAATTTCAAGTCCAACTACAATCCTGGAAGATTAATTCAGTTTTCACAGTTCTGCTACTTCTAACTACACACACCAAGACCGCTGTACCGACTTTTTAAGGACGTCATTAAGGGTACCTCTTCTGATGCAAAGCCTTTCTACGGCACCTCGTCAGAAGACGTTTGCAGGACCTAGTGTCCTGCTTGTGCCGCCACCAGGCTGTTTTATCAGAGAACACCCCCTGACACCAACAGTCCATGTTCAACCTTGGTGTCTAAGCGGTTGAGTATCCGGGATTGGAGCTTTTCCGCAGTCGAAAATGGACCGTGGTGTCTAAGCAGGTGTAGTAGGAGTGAGATCCCTCTGTCTCCCATTTACACTCTGCAGCAACAATCGCAGGATGCCGCTGGTGTTGCACAGCAGCCCAGGGTTAACGGGGTTAATTTTAAGGCCTGACCTAATAGATGCCTGTCAGGGACATACAGTATAATGCACTGCACTACATAAGTAGTGCAATGCATTACATAATAGATCAAATTATCTCATTTCAGTGTCCCCTTGTGAGACAATGGGGCACATGTATCCAGGGCCGCATCTGCCATGAGGCGAGATGAAAATCTCGCCTCAGGCGGCAGATTGCGGGTCCCTGTACAGGGCGGCGAAATTCGCCGCTCTAAAGTGGGCGATTCGGGCGTTAATGGACACCCGAATCGCCCACCAGCTAAATAAATCGCGCCTGTCTCTTTAAGGACGGGAAGAAACCTACAAAGAGGTGAGTATTGTTTTTTTTTTAAATTATAGAATGGGGGACATTAATCGCGGGGGGCATTGTTCTATCTATCTGGGGCTGGCAGGGGGCATTAATTATATGTCTGGGGGGGCATTATTCTACATGTGGGGCTGGCAGGGGGCATTAATTATATGCCTGGCGCGGGAGGCATTAATTATATGTCAGGCGGGGGGGAATTAATTATATGTCTGGCGGGGGGGCATTAATTATATGTCTGGGGGGGGGCATTATTCTACATGTGGGGCTGCAAGGGGCATTAATTATATGTCTGGGGCGGGAGGCATTAATTACATGTCAGGCGGGGGGGGGCATTAATTATATGTCTGGGGGGGCATTATTCTATATCTGGGGCTGCAGGGGGCATTAATTATATGTCTGGCGGGGGGCATTAATTATATGTCTGGCGGGGGGGCATTAATTATATGTCTGGGAGGGGGGGCATTATTCTATATCTGGGATAGGCTGGGGTCATTAATTCTATGTCTGGGGCAGGCTGGGGTCATTAATTCTATGTCTGGGGTAGGCTGGGGTCATTAATTCTATGTCTGGGGTAGGCTGGGGTCATTAATTCTATGTCTTGGGTAGGCTGGGGCCATTAATTCTATGGCTGGTGTAGGCTGGAGCAATTAATTCTATGTCTGGGGTAGGCTGGGGCCATTAATTCTATGCCTGGGGTAGGCTGGGGCCATTAATTCTATGCCCTGGGTAGGCTGGGGCCATTAATTCTATGCCCTGGGTAGGCTGGGGCCATTAATTCTATGCCTGGGGTAGGCTGGGGCTATTAATTCTATGTCTGGGGTAGGCTGGGGCCATTCATTCTATGTCTGGGATAGGCTGGGGCAATTATTATTACGCCTGGGTCATAATAGGAGCTCTATCAATACTGGGGTGGGTGAAAGGAGAGAAAGAAATAAATTATCCTTACCATTACAGTATGTTACATTATGGGGCACTATTTGTGTGGTACTAATATTGTAGGGGGCTCTATTACAGTATTTGGGGCACAGTATAGGTGGTAGCAGAAGAAGGGACAATGGGAAAGTGCAGAACATAAGACGTCTGTGTGGTAAACTCTGCAGGAAAGCTGTGTACGTGGAGGAAGAGACAAGGTGATGGTGGAACTAATGGAGAAGATGAGGAACGAGTCTAATCCGAGGAGACGTCACCTGATGTCACTGGATGCAGTAAGTGAGGATCTCATGTGTTTTCTATAGCTGTATATGATAAATACTGATTTTTTTCATGTTTTCTTCTGTGTATATATGTATTATTATAGTAGTTATATTCCTGTACATAGGGGGCAGTATTATAGTAGTTATATTCCTGTACATAGGGGGCAGTATTATAGTAGTTATATTCTTGTACATAGGGGGCAGTATTATAGTAGTTATATTCTTGTACATAGGGGGCAGTATTATAGTAGTTATATTGTTGTACATAGGGGGCAGTTTTATAGTAGTTATATTCTTGTACATAGGGGGCAGTATTATAGTAGTTATATTCTTGTACATAGGGGGCAGTATTATAGTAGTTATATTTTTGTGCATATGGGGCAGTATTATGGTATTTATATTCTTGTACATAGGGGGCAGTATTATAGTAGTTATATTCTTGTACATAGGGGGCAGTATTATGGTAGTTATATTCCTGTACATAGGGGGCAGTATTATAGTAGTTATATCCTTGTAAATAGGGGCAGTATTATAGTATATTCTTGTACATAGGGAGCAGTATTATAGTAGTTATATTCCTGTACATAGGGGGCAGTATTATAGTAGTTATATTCTTGTACATAGGGGCAGTATTATAGTAGTTATATTCTTGTACATAGGGGGCAGTATTATAGTAGTTATATTCTTGTACATAGGGGGCAGTATTATAGTAGTTATATTCCTGTACATAGGAGGCAGTATTATAGTAGTTATATTCTTGTACATAGGGAGCAGTATTATAGTAGTTATATTCCTGTACATAGGGGGTAGTATTATAGTAGTTATATTCTTGTACATAGGGGGCAGTATTATAGCAGTTATATTCTTGTACATAGGGGGCAGTATTATAGTAGTTATATTCTTGTATATAGGGGCAGTATTATAGCAGTTATATTCCTGTACATAGGGGGCAGTATTATAGTAGTTATATTCTTGTACATAGGGGGCAGTATTGTAGTACGGTAGTTATATCCTTTTACATAGGGGGCAGTATTATAGTAATTGGCTTGTATATGGGAGAAGGTATTGTAGTAGTTTTATTTTGTATATAGAAGGCAGGATTTAATGTGTTATTGTAGCATTATTCCTGTACATAGGAGGCAGTATCAATATATTCTTTCTCTGAATTGTACATGTATGGCACAGGGGAAAGGTATTTAAGGATTACCGGGTCGTGTGTTTGCATCATTTACTGATCAACAGGTCACATTCTTTGCATTAGATTCATTAGATTCACTTACTAGCAAAAGATGTTCTTGTTTTACATTAAGGCCATCTACCAACACTTTGTCTGTTATAACCCCACCCACATTATATGACCACACCCACTTGTTTTGACCCCGCCCATAAAATGGGGCCACTTTTATAGTTTTTTCCAGGGCCATTTTAAATTCCCAGTCCGCCCCTCTTCTGAGTTACTTCTCAGTGGAGTTACGGGCACTATGGGAAGTGAGGACAGCTTACTGATTCGGCTTTGGGGTAAAGATAGAAAAGGGTTTGTCTCCACCCTTTCACTGCAGCTGAGGATGATTTCTAACAAGTAGCTCCAGAACATAAAATGCCAGTACTCTGAATGGGGGAATCACATATGACAATTTGATAAAAATCATTAGATCATTAAATCAGAGTTATACTTAAACTCCACTTGGGCCCATAGAAATAAAAATCATGATCCCTGCCTCATTGTCTGTTACTGATATGGAGACTCTTCACTAAATACCACAGTTGCAATAGCCCTCAGCATCTTAGTGGTTAACTTATCAGAATTGATACCTGCTGTTTAAAGAAGACCTGTCACCACAATTTTACCTCCCAAACCAACAATGCCTGCTGGTAAAAGGTTACAAGTGCTCCCCATATCACCTAAGTGATATGTCAGTGAGGAACTGTACTTTAATTACAGGCATTTTTTGACATGCAAATTAGCATAGTTTACTCTTTTTTTCAAGATATGACTATTTTCTCCCATGCTGCCAGTGATACACAACCTTGTTTTGACTTGCAGCTCTGTGTCTCTTCAAATCACTGACCTGCTTTCTTGTACTTAGAGACCATCTGCCATTATACAACTACAGACATATAAAGCTCTATTTCGTTATAGGAAATATTGGTGCTTATTTAGCAAGGGTCCGCGGCCACACTTTCGTTGGTTTTTTCGATGTTTTCAGGATTTGCGCCACTGGGACAAGTGTTTAACTGGGGACTGCACGCGATTGGATTATGGCGCGGCTGCGTTGGCTTTCATGCAACAGAATTGGGGGATGTGCCATCGGATGATCTGACTGATTCGGACTGAGTGCAGGATTTAACTTTCAAATTGTGTTGCAAGATCAAGCACACATACACCAGGAAAAAGATGGTGAACTCTGTCGGACTTGAGCAGGGAAACGACACTTGCAGGATATCGGGCGTAGCAATTTTGTGAATCGCGGCACAGTGCACCGGGTAAGAAAATGTGCCCCATTCTGTCAATTTTTGTTACACAGTGCCTTTTGTTACATTCATGTGATGTGACCATGATGATGTAATCTAAGCTCTTGTACCCTTTACATTTGCAAAATATACCCCATGGAGACATACTGTGATTTCATGTGATCAGATACATACATGGGGTAGATTGTGTAAATGTTACAGGGTAAAGGACATGTCACATGACATGAAGTGCTGAATAGTAAAGAGGCAAAAGGTATGGAGAGGAGTAAATGCGAGGGGCCGGCTTGGTGGAACACTCCACCTCTGAAGCCAGGTAATTTAAGATAAAGTTTATTATGAGGATGTAAGGGAAACCATTTTTAGCTAAAAGAAGGGTGTCAATTAGTTAATAGGCTCTATAGGAATCTGCCACTAGCTATATTTGTGAAAATGTTGTGA
Organism: Engystomops pustulosus; assembly: GCF_040894005.1. Classification (NCBI taxonomy): domain Eukaryota; kingdom Metazoa; phylum Chordata; class Amphibia; order Anura; family Leptodactylidae; genus Engystomops; species Engystomops pustulosus. Next base: position 219,215,353 of record NC_092412.1, read on the forward strand.
CAAGTTACCTTTAAGAAGAGTCTCATTTGTGCTGTAAAACCTTTGTGAATCGAAAACAAACCAAAAGTTTCTTTCTGTGTGGGGTAAAGAAGTTTGCAATGTATGACAAAAAGTTAAGGACAATGTTTACGACCGCGTAGTAACAAAATTATTCGTGAAAACCCTTATTTTACAACTGAAAAGGCCACCAATGTGTCAATAAGCTTTATGTCACCTTTGATGCCTTTGCACTTTTAAACTTTGTGTATGACCTCCACTGACTCATCGCCTGACGCCTGACGCTCAAAGGGAATATCAAGTCTAGTACACAGCATGAATATAAGGATGCAAGATAAATACTACTGCTCATGTTACTCTTATGATCCCTATCATTCCCTAAATCCCAGAAGACAATATTAGCTAATTGAGATACTCTGAGGTCAAAAATTCAGAGTGGAGTCTTCAAACAATTTTCCAATCCAGCTTTTAATGCATTTTGGCAGCCAGGCTGTTAATTAGAAAGAAGCCAGATCGTTTGATTTTCGATGTGGCAGCTAGTTTGTCTATATGAATTAGCATAGACAATTGATGTTGTAACATACTTAAACCTTGAGGGACACAGTTAATCTTTTCTGTTTTCTAATTACGTTCTTGTTGCCATAGGTATTACATCTGCTACCTCAGAGATCTGTATACACTGTCTCCTAGGCTCTACTAGTCTCTATGTGTACGCAGTTCCTTACAGGCAGCTATAGATGAGTGCTGTTGAGGTGTCATTAAACATCTTCAAAGCCTTGTTATTACTTCATTGGCAGTGCCCACGGGGCATAATTTGTTGTAAGATGCTGGGAAAATAAAGGTCCTGTTAAAAAAAGCAAACGGAAATAAGTAAATGGACTTTTCCAAATAGTTGTATGAATCTTCATGGCTGAAAACTTCATGTTTTTGCCACAATCTAATTGTTAGAGTGTTTTACTCTAAACCAAGTAATAATACTAAAAGTAAAGCATTGGAAATGGTCTTGTTTAAAATGTCCTACTGCTTCTTATACTGGTTCAATGTATTTCCATAGTAACAGAATACAAACTAACCTTGTGAAGTTCCATTGTGCATTACGTATGTCTTCTTCTTCTTCTTCTTCATGTATAGTTGGTAGGTTATCAAGAATTTAGATGATGCTCGTTTTCCTACAATTCAGCCTCCTGTGTGTTCTGGACAGACACTATTTAGATTATTAGACTTCTCTTTCTCTATTCTCTCCTTTGAATCCTATGATGTCTCAATATAGCATCACATGGGCAACTAGATGACACTCCCTTTCCTGCAGAGCCACCTCATTGTTCTTATCAGGTGTCATATTAATTCATAGACTTCTCTTTTCAGTCCATTGATGTGTACACATTGCATCACATTGGCAACTAGATGACAATCCTTTTACTGCAATGTCTCTCTAAGCTCATCAGACATCTTATTGATTGTTAGACTTTTTTCCCAGCCCTCTACTCGGTCCCACGATGTCTTAATACTCTATCACATGGGCAACTAGAGACTGTGAAGTATCTGTCTGCTAAGAGGAAAATGTGATTCTTCTATCTATATTCTCCAAAATAACCTAAGACAACATAAGTATACAGATAGGGAGGCTGTACTGTGTAACAGGAGTCTATCAAGCCAAAGTGAAGGATCTCCAGAATTTTAATGTTAAAGGAAATCAACCACATGCAAAACATAAAAAAACCTACAAATACTCACCACCGTTCCTCTTCATATAGATCCTGATCCTTCCTCCGCTAGTATTGACAAGCAAGGATTACCTAGAAAACAAACTTATAATTAGCAGCACTGAGCATGAGAGCCCTCGCCATGCTGGGAAAAGCAGGTATGGGGGCGTGAATAATTAGCATCCCAGAGAGCAGGACAGCTTGTCCCCTTGCTCCGTGCTGCCAATTATAAGTTTGTTTTCTAGGTGATCCTGGTGTGTCAAGCTTAGCGACGGACAGCAGGATGAAGAGGAGCGGCCGAGAGTATTTGTAGGGTTTTTTATGTTTTTTACATGGTCGATTTCCTTTGAAAAAGAAAACACTTGTTGAATGATATATGTTGGGAATATGGACACAATATTTTCCTTTAATATACTAGGGATTGTTATTTGAACCTTATTATTTTTATGACATATTACATTTGATATATCCCGATTTTATCTGATTTAATATGATCCATAAATAGCTTTGAAGAAAAGTTATAAACATATACATTTTCATAACCATTATCCTGGCAGAAGGTTTGGATGTACAGAGTCTAGAAATACATGGGGAATATTAAATGTGAGACAGCCATGTCCCTTCAGCTAATGCTGACAGATTCGTTTAGCCCCCTGGGTTGTATTTCTCCAATCTTCTCATCCAGGCATATTCTTCTAGGGATTTGAATTTATTTCTATCTCTTTTCCTTGATGTATCATCTATCACCTTCCACAGTCGTGTTGTGTCCCCCAACACTGGCCCAATACTTCTATATTTCATCATACGAGATGTTCTCTTGCATTGCGTCTATAACAGATTACAGTGGTTTATCTTGTAATTTATTACTAAATTACCAGTTGATGATGCCCCCTCACACCACACAGGTGAAGCCATGCCAATGTCATGACAATAAAATTCTTGTTGATTCCTATTGCTAAGCACATAAACTGCTTTAATACTTTATCTGAAATAGTTGCCAAGATACAGTTACAAAAAGACATGTAATAATATACAAAATCATATAAAATACATGTTATCATATATTCTGCTCACCCTACAATGGTACTGCATAGAAACAAATTCCTACTCACAGGGTCTCCACTATTAATATATCATTTGTACGGAATCTTTGATGTGCTGTCGCTATGGTTAAAAATAAGCTCTGCTCCCTCTTTACTTTCTATTTTTAGTAAAAACTTGAATACCCTTTAAATCAGTTATTTCAGATCATGTACGGTATTTTGTAGTAAATCTACCGTCAGGAATCTACTCACTTAGTAAATCCTGATGGTAAATTCGCCAAATCTAACTCATCCCTAACCACCTTTTATTATTTTATTAAACTTAATCTTTATATTTTATAATATATACTTTATTTTTCTTTTATGCAAATTAGCTACAAAGGCTATTGGGATGTGGAGTAGCCTCTGTGAGCTCTGGGACTAAGGATACTCCATGCCATGAGTAGCCTCTGCAAAGACACCTACCTGTGCGTCCTTGTCACCTGTGAACACAGTGGCATGGCCCCCTGAAACATTGCTAGTAGAGATGATTGGGATTGCTTTTAGGGTTTAGCTCCGTGGTTTGGGTGCAGCCACCAGGACACGCCTGGCTAGTAGATATGGGCAACAATTTGCCGGATTGGCTGCATGTCATCAATCTGGCAATATGACTGGATACCGAGGGGCACACTCAAACCACAGTTCCTCACCTAAAGTTCAGGTTCGCTGGTCTTTAGTTGCTACTCTATGCTACTCTGTGGTGTGTGCACACACTAGCTCCATTCAGAAGTAGCTCCTCGCAGTACAGGCTGGCTGAATGGACCTTTGTCTGCTTTTCCCCTTTCTTCTTCCTAGATGAAGCCAGAAGATAAAGGAGGTGGAGACTCAAATGATCCTGGTGGCTCCCTACTGCACGAAAAGATGCTGGTTTCCACTGCTGCTGGAGATCTTGGTAGGAGATTTCTTCCATCTTCCGCTAATTCTGGATCTACTTTTCCAGGGTCCAGTTCGGTATCTGGCAGTGCTTTAACTTACAGCCTGGAGATTGAACGCTTCCTCCTGGAAAATAAAGGACTGTCACACAAGGTAATCGCTACCCTTATCTTAAGCTGAAAAAAGGTTACCTTGAACATCTACTTAAGAATTTGGAGGACCTTCTTGAAGTTTTCTGAGGACATTTGGGAGTAGTCATCCTCTCCAAGTATTAATATTATCCTTGACTTTAACCAGGCAGGGTTAGATACTGGTGCCATGATTTTTAATCTTGAAGTCAAAATTTCAGCCTTGAATGCCTCTAAAATTGTTCAATTCACCGTTAATTAAGAGGTTTCTTAAGGGTGATTCCCTCTCCCCTGTCATTTTTTGGTTCCTCCCTGGGATTTAAATTTAATTCTTTTGGCCTTAGTTAAGTTCCCCTTTTAAACCTCTGTTGGAATCCTCCCTTTGGTTTTTAAGTCTGAAAACAGCCTTTGTATGAACCATTACTATGGCTATGGGGTTGGGGAGATTCAGTCTTTCTCTTGAAAGGACCCTTACTTTTCTGTTTTTGAGGACCAAATTGTTCTGGAGCATCAAACTTAATTTCTGTCAAAAGTAGTTTCTTTTTTTTCTTTCATTGTCAACAAGAGGTTTGTCTCCCCTTCCTTTTGCCCCTCTCCCTCTACTAAGAAGGGGGAAGAGTTTCATCGGTTAGATGTCCATAGATGTGTTCTGCTATATTTGCAAGGGACTGCAGATTTGAGGGCCTCTGATCATCTTTTAATTATATTTCAGGGCCCCAATAAAGATAAAGGAGCCAGTAAAGGGACCGTAGCAAGATGGATCAGATCCTCTATTGCAAAAAACTCCTCTGTTCCTCTGTTCCTCTGTTCAACACGTGCTGTGTCGGCTTCATGGCCTAAATCAACCTCTCTAGAACAGATATGCAAGGCTGCTACCTGGGCAAATCCTAGACATTATAAGCTGGAAGTTTCTGCTAATGCTGATTTGTCATTCGGTAAAGTATTATCTGCTTTTGTCTCCCCTCTAAAATTCTCTTGTATTCCTCCAGTACTGCCGCCGTGGAGGTGTGTGGGGGAAGGATGACAATTACTTACCTTTAATTTGATTTAGCCTCCTTGGTAGCAAAATTTCTGTTCTGTTCCTGCTATGTTACCTTTGTGATCATTGTATGAATTTTGCTCAGATGCGGGTGCTATGTTTTTTTGTTCTGTTAATAAAGGTGTTTTGCTTTCATCCAATAAGGTTTTCTGAAACTTGACTCGGGAGGAAGGACCCTTTAAAGGCTTCAGAGGTGTTTGTTTCCTGTTCCGGGTAGGGGGTGGAGTATTCCCTTTGGGACTGCCGCAGTGGTGGAGGGGAAATCAAATTACTGGTAAGAAATTTCCATCCATTTGATTGTGATGATATGATCTTATGAGAATACAAGAAAGATAAAAGGAGCTTTATAGAAGAAATGTTCATATTGTGGTGTTCCTCTGTTCAGACTATGTCCCATGAACTGCTGACACTACAATAAGACATATGGTCACATTTTTGTTTTGGTCTGATGGGTTGCTTTAACAGGCAATCCTATGCGCATGTACGGTAATAGAAATATCTTTCAAGTAAAAGATCTTTCAGCAAACCCCTACATCAAAACACCATCTAATATTTATGGATTGCTTAAAGCCTAACTTCAGCTGCAAAACCACTTTTCTGTAATCTAATAACAATAAACCCTTGCTCTGTGCTGCAGTGCGTCCTCTTTTCTATGTCTCCCAGTGTTCTGCTTTGCTCTCGCTTTCAGTAACCAAAAGCCTAGAAGTATTATTGTGGTCACTAGTATTTATTCAATGAAGGATAGTGATAACGTTGGAATATATGATGATGATTAATTATTTCTTATAGCGCACTGCAAAGGTATTTATACCTCTTGCGCTTTTCCCTATTTTTGAACATTTAAGCTACAAACCTAAACATATTTTATTGATATTTTATGTGATGGAACGAAGACAGATGTTTTTTCCTTGCCAAAACCACTTCTACAGGTGGGGCCCTTCCCAGTCCCCCTAACTTGTAACCTGCTATACCAAAATTTATTGGCTTTAATATCGGTACATTTTTTGATTTCTATGTTTGCCTGTGTTTTGCCTGGGCAAGCTTAAAGGGGTATTCCCATCTGGGCATTTACATTTAATTAAATTCATTTGCCTTATGTAAACATTTCTTCAATTGGATGTTTATTAAAAAAAATGTTCCTGTGTGAAGATAATTTCTCATAAATGTAGTCATGTTGTTCCTTAGAAACGAGATGGCTTCCTCGGATACGACCACGCCACACACTGGCAGCGGTGGCCAGACTTGCGCTATAGAGTCCTGCCGGACCACCAGGATTCAGCAATCATTACCACAGGACGGCTGTGCAACATGTAGGGACTCTCGGACATTTTATATTCTATAACCCTTCGTTTCTTTGTGCACTCACTCCAGCAGAGGTGGTCGTATCCGGGGAAGCTATCTCGTTTCTAAGGGACCATATGACTACATTTATGAGAAATTATCTTCACACAGGAACATTTTTTTTAATAAGATCTAATTGAAGAAATGTTTACATTTATAACTGGTATAACTGATTATGGTTCAATAAGTGTTTATAAAGTTGCATATGTTGGAAATTGTTACAAACAAGCGGTGAGCATGGAAAAGTACATTATTATATAGTGCATTATTATGTCTGCTAGTTCCATGGTTTCACCAAGTTGTAGGAACCATAGAAAAGAAACTGAACAACAATGTAACTGAAACCATGACAACTGTATGTAGGACAGGAAGAGGAAGGAAGGTACAGGGGGAGAATGCGAAACATGGAATATACAAAATCAGGAGGTGTGGACGCCTCTGGACAACCACGCAGCGTAATGGAGGAAGAGCAGGAATCTAACCAAAAAGACCAAATTTTGTTGTATAACTGCTTTGTTGTACCTTTTAATTATATTGTTTTAATGAATTTATCTGTGTCTTTGGTGGATATAATAATATTTTTATACCAGGTCAAGTAGCTTTTTGCTTCATGTCATATCTCTTAGTCATGTAAACTAACTGGCTTCCATGTAAATTGTCAGCTATTTTTTTATCACATTAATATTAATTGATGGTGCCAGTCCTTGCTTTTTCTATGTATATTAGATCAATACAAAGTATAAAGTGTGCTTTTAAATTTTTTGCAAAATTGGGACATGCTTAAGTATTCCGACCATTGTACTCTGATTGCCCTAAATAGAATCCAGCGGGGATTATTTACTAGGGGTCGAGGATCGCACTTTCGTTGGACTTTTCACGGTTTTCGGGATTTGTGCAGCTTTGACAGGTATTTAACAGGGGTTTGTGCTGGGATTGTGTCACACGCGATCCAACTGATCCGACTGAGCGCGGGATTTAAGATTCAAATTGTGTCGCAAGACAATGCACTTACATGCACCAGGAAGAAGAAGGTGAACTAAGTCGGACCTGAGCGGGGCAGCAATACATGCAGGATATCGGGCACACGATCTTAGTGAATCGCGGCACAGGGCAATATTGTCAGACAATGCACTTTCTGTGAACTCCAGTGGCCAGGTAAGTAATTGTGCCCCAGTGTGTCCAATTTCCTTTATAAGTTACCAGTTTAGTAGTCAGCACACTTATTTTCAGTATACCAAAAACAGAGAACAATAGCGAACAAACAAGAGACAAGTCCAGGATACAGTTGTACCAATGTGTACTGCAAGGTAAGGTTGCAATAAAAGCACAACCTCTGAACATATATCATGGTGCACTGCTCAATACATTGGGCCAGATCTATTAAACTGGCTGCACCAGTTTTCTGTGTGACTTTGCACCAGAAAGAACGTCTTTAAAACTTGTGCATGTATTTATAAAGTGTCTTCGCAAGGTTTGCGTCACGGCTGCACTATGTCCGTTAAAACAGAAAACATGTGCAGCTAAAGGGGCGTTTTAATGCTTAGTTGGAGTTTGCAGCTTGAAAGAATTGTGTGCACCAGAATTCATAATGGCCATCCGTCTAATCTGAGAAACAACCAAGAGGCTCAGGGTGCTATCACACAGTGCATCTTGGACCATTTTAAAATATACTGAAAACGCATGAGTTTTTGCATTTTTACCATGCGTTTGGCTAGTTTTAATCCATTTCACAGCTGCTTACACTTCCATAAATGAAGAAAAACAGATTTAAACCAGCCAAATGCATTGTAAACATCCAAAACATGCATTTTTAGTACATTTAAAAAAGCGGTCCAAGAACTGTCCAAGAATTCACCGTGTGACAGCACCCTAAGGGTCACTCTGGAGAAGCTGAAGAGATCCGCAACTCAGAATTTGTCCACATGGCATGTCTTAGTCATAGAGTTTTCCTACAATCACCATTTATAACCTTGTTAGAGCAATCCCATTATTTGCAGCCCCATATATCCTTTGGGAGCAGGAAGTCTAAGGGTAAGTTTGCACAATGTATTTTTATAGATTGTGATTTGCGTTTTGTTATGTTGCTAGTTTGACATGTAGATTCAATGCATTTAGGGGTTTAGCCAATGGAGTTTCTGAGGTGTCACTGTTGGGTGTGTTGGGGGCAAGTCACCTAATAAAACTGTATTTTCTTCCCGCCCACTGCAACAGTATCGGCCCTCTCAGAATATGCTGCACTTCACAAGAGACACACAGGAAGTTGAGGACAGCAAGGGAATAGGTACATGTCTAAAACACCAGTGGGTGAACAGTAAGTATGGATTTATTATGTTACCAACTCCTTTTCATAGCAGGAAAACCCTTTAAAATACTCCAGATGAAACCTGATTTTCTTCGTAAGTAGTTAAATTGACCTAAATTTCTTAATAATGCTGTGAAAAATTGAGAATGCGAACAAAAATTTCCTTAATAAAGCAGCTCATTAGGCTCTTATCATGCATAGAAAAACAATTTTTGTGCTGGAGTTGCAAAAATGCAGCATTACTAGGGCCTGGAAGTGAAGAACACAGTGTGATATATAATTCATGATAAGTGCCGCTACTGCTAATTCTGCCAGCCTTGTCTTATTTAACATAGAGGTTGCAGAACAACACTGAATCTCATGTGGCTAAGTAGGCTAGGCGTTTAGCTGGAGTACCGGTCAGTCATGCATATGTTGAAATACTGACGTTGTAAGAGATGATGCGATGCATAACATAGCAATGCTAATCATGCATTGGATCAGTCTGAACTAGACATTGGAATTTCAATTTATTTCATTTACATGCAGAGAAAATAATTTTACCAGACCAATGACAAATCGTACATGCACAGAATATAAATATCTGGACATAGGATCAGGAAGGTATAATGTCTCTCCAGAAATGCTCACTTGGGTTTAAGTCAGGGTTCAGGCTGGGCCAGTTAGGAATAGTCATTGGAGCAGATTTACTTACCCGGTCCATTCGCGATCCAGCGGCACGTTCTCTGCGGTGGAATCGGGTGTGGCCGGGATTCATTTAGGCAGTTCCTCCGACGTCCACCAGGTGGCGCTGCTGCGCTGAAGAGCATCGGAACGCAATCAAGTTCACCGGCCTATTCCTAGTGAAGGTAAGTGCAAGCTCCGCGACACTTTTTTTGTTTTAAATGCGGCGGTTTTTCAGAATCCGTCAGGTTTTCGTTCAGCCACGCCCCCCGTTTTCTGTCGCGTGCATGCCAGCGCCGATGCGCCACAATCCAATCGCGAGCGCCAAAATCCCGGGGCAATTCAGGGGAACTCTGCGCAAATCGGAAATATTCGGGTAACACGTCGGGAAAACGTGAATCGGGCCCTTAGTAAATGACCCCCAATGTCTTGCTGGAAGGTGAACCTTATTTGGCCCAGTCTGAGGTCCAGAGCACTCTGGAAGAAGTTTTCATCCAGGATATCTCTGTACTTGGCCGGATTTATCTTTCTTTCAATTGTAACCAGTCGTCCCCCTTCCCCCATAGCATGAAGCTGGCACCGCCATGTGTCACTGTTGGGATTGTATTTTGCTGGTGATGAGCCTTGCCTGATTTTCTCCACACATAGCGCTTAGAATTATCACCAAAAAGTTCAATCTTCATCTAATTAGACCACTGAATCTATTTCTTATAATCTGGGAGTCCTTCATGTGTTTATTTGCAAAACTGTATGCAGACTTTGCTATCTTACACTGAAATGAGGCTTCCATTAACACACTCTGCCATAAAGCCCCAACTGGTGGAGGGCTGCAGTGATAGTTGTGGAACTTTCTCCCATCTCCCTAATGCATCTCTGGAGCTCCGCTACAGTGATATCAGGGTTCTCCTTTAACACTCTCACCAAGGCACATCTCCCACGATTGCTTAGTTTGGTAGGACGGCCAGGTTGAAGAAAGGTTGTGGTTGTCCCAAACTTCTTCCCTTTATAAATTATGGAGGCCACTGTGCTCTTAGGCACCTTGAGAGCAGCAGACATTCTTTTGTAACCTTGACCAGATCTGTGCCTTTCCACAATTCTGTCTCTGAGCTCATTGGTTAGTTCCTTGGACCTCAAGATTCTTATGTGATTCTCAAGATTATCATGCACTATGAGTTGTGAGGTCTTATATAGACAGGTGTGTATCTTTCCTAATCAAATCATATTAGTTTAATTGCACACACTCCAATGAAGGGGAAGAACCATCTAAAGGAGGACCAGAAGAAAATGGATAGCATGTGAGTTAAATATGAGTGTCACAGAAAAGTGTCTGAATGCTTATGACCATGTAATATTTCAGTTTTCTTGTCTAATAATTTAGCAAAAATATCTACATTTCTGATGGGTTGCAGAGTGTACATTAATAAGCAATAAAAGAGCTTTTTGGAACTCATGAATTGGTGGTAAAGAAGATGCGATATATGGAAAAAAGTAATTATTGGAAAAACTTATGAGAAGTCATCGGTTGCACATATTTCTGCACCTGGTAGCTCAGTATATAGATACAGCACCAGAACCAAGCTCAATGCATAAATACAGAAACAGAACGGAGCACTTAAAGACATGGATGCTATTGATTCTTGTAGAATGCACGAACCTGCAGGACGGATATACAGGCGGTCCCCTACTTAAGGACACTCGACTAACAGACGACCCGAAGTTACAGACTGCACTGATCAGCTGTAAGGTGTCTGTTATGAAGCTTTTTTGATAATCATTGGTCCCATTACAGCCAAAAATTTTTGAAACTCCAATTGTCACTGGGACAAAAAAAAAATTGTCTAGAATTACATACAAATTCAACAAACATCCGGACCCTATCTTGTATGTAACCTGGGGACTGCCTGTACCCTGCCTCTCTTACTCAAATGACCAATGTCATTGTCTACATTTTGTAATACTAAGATTACCAAAATTTGCTAAAACTGGATTATCGAGTTAATTAAAAAGATGCTAACATCGATATCCAAAATTTTTGTTATAGTATTATAAAATGGACGTATAACTTGTTTGCTGCAGCAAAGGAAAATAATGCACAATGTGATCCTGTGCAGCTTCCGATTAATACACTATTAGGAGAAATACAGAATACATTAGATGAAATGCAATTAAGTTAAATGTAATTAATTGAATTCAGGGCACGGTAAGAGAAAAGACGCACTCGGGCTGAAACCATACAAATCAGACACAGAACAAGTTGTCCATCTTATTAAATAGAGGATACAGACTACAAAAGTTGTGCAGTTCATGTACACATAGAACCTGAGATTTGTTCAGGGCATAATAACGTCATGAAGGACACAGTCTCGCTACAGGAGGTTGTAGAAGTGCTGCCATTTGGAGTGGCTCCCAGAAGCTACTTTTGAGTTGTGTACCTCTTGGTGAGAGATTCTCAGAGGAAGTGTTTCATTAGACCAAGAGAAGTCACATGGTCCTTTCAATGGATTAACCCCCTCACCCCCATCAATGGTTATGTAAGGGGGTATACACAAGTTATATGGGCGCAAGAACTCCAGTTGAAAGGATCAAATCTGCTATCATGGACAAGCACCTCTCACAGTTTCCTTGCCGCCATCCAGACAGAAGTGGCTCCTTTATTACACCCCCTCTCTCTAACTGGACTGATTTTTATCTAGGGCTTAAACTGCCCTTATCAGTTGTAAAGGTGATTTTCAAATTAACCCTTTCATGGCTGCCCGGTACCAGGATGAGAGAACAAACCCAAGACACAGACAGTCTTCAGCTGCACTCAAATTACACTGTTTTTTTCAAAACCGCAGTCGTGTATAAGAAACTAGAAAAAGCTTGCTGAGGGCGTGAAAAATGAGCTAAGGTTTCTTAGATGATATAGGCTTAGTTTAAATGCACTACAACCGCCCATCTTATACTTTCTACGAAAAGGTTTATAAATTCTGCTCTGTTCTCAGGGACCTTGTTCACAGTTAAACGGTTTATATTATCCCATCTCCAAAATGTACAGAGTATGGCTCCAAATGCTTCTTGCTAACCAAAACATGATAAGGAGAAGAACATGGCAAAGAACAATCATCTATAATACGTGTCAAGGAGAAACTTTTACAGGCAGGTTACACAAAAATGGCTGAATCATGACATTAGCTGGACAGTGGTCAGCATGACCCCGGTTAATACTAAAATGGCCGCTTGATCTCCAAAATGGGCGCTGTTTGGTTCTCTTGGTCCAAGATGGCCGCTGTAGAGGAATAGATCATTAACAGGACCAATGCCAGGTGCTTAGCAGAAGAAAATTTGATGTATGTGCAACACCCTCGCCGATGCAATGGCGAGGTAGGGTTTGCGAATACGTCCCACCTGCATGTAATCCCAAAGACGCAACATGGTTCTGATAGGACATAGGGATATTGCAGTGGTTAATCCTGCCTGGCAAGGCAGAGGTTAAGTATTTTGTATGATGCAAGATGCTATTGTCCAATGATATGTGTTACATCCTGTGCTCTGTAAGCTGAGATGTGATTGGAGGAGCAGCCACCACCTGACCAAAGGGAGGTAATAAAACCTCTGGCCAGGAATGTTCTGGAGGACTCTTAGAGAGTTAGAGAGAGAAGTCTCTCAGTCTATGTAGTGAGTGAGTGAGTAAATCTCTGTCTAGCCCATACCAGAGCAGGAAGAGCCTAGCCCCTGCCTCTGAAGAGTGGAGCTAATAGATTAGAGTTAGTGTAGTGAGGAAAAGGGGTATCATCTTACCTTTGAAGGTGATACCTGAAGCCCTACAGGACAAGCTGAAGCTTCCTACCAGGACACAGCTGCCTCCCAGCCTGCCCTCTACTTCCAGGCTGGTGAACTATCTCCTGAGGCTCCCTCCAACTCACATCTCCAGCACCCTACCTACCTGTTAAAGGCACGTTTGCTGCGGTTCCTGCGGTTCAAATAAAGAACTGTAAGTTGTTTTCTTCAACTTCTGTCTCCGTCTGGTCCCTGCTAATACGGCTGCCTTCATCACCGGCACCCTGTCCATCACCCAGAGACTCACACTCGGGACATTAAGGGGTTGCCCCAGGGAGATCCGCTATAGCAGCCTCTCCCTCATCTTTTCTTGCCAACACCACCCTGCTGGAGACCTGCCAGGCTGTAGGACAGCCCTCCGGTTCCCCCGTACCAAGCACCGTGACAATAGCGTGCTTAGGCCGCAACCGCCAGCCACTCCGGTACTGCGGGCCCCGGCTGACTCCAGGCCTCACCTCAAGGGCTAGGCCCCGGTGGGGGATGTTGCATATGTAACGTCCTGATGTGATGTTATGAAAAAGAAACCTTGACTGCTAAAGACTTGAACATTTATAGGACTATATGGATGCCAGGTTATGAGACCACCTTTAAGAGTGTAGGATCTACAAGGTCTTCATTCATCTTGTATCCAGACTCGAGGTGGGTACTTGGTACAATTATACAAACTGAACCTTTCAATCTAATATATGTTTACATTTACCATCGCTACTCTCACACAAAGTAAAAACTGGCAAACATGTCATTATACATTCCCCCCCATCGAGTGTATATGGCCTCTTATTCATACAATAGTTTTCACTCATTTCATAAAAGCAGGACCCTTATTCATCAGGTAAACTTTGTACTTAAAACTGGGTCTTTTTCACTTGAGGAGCAAATGCACACGGATGCAGATCCACATTTACATATGGATGGAAATCTCTATAGAATTCCCTGTCATCCGGATTCTGTTAATGTATAATCTACAATGGATACCTGCTGGGAATGACAACCTGCTGTATAAACTATGTTGGTCTGTTAACATGATGAATATCTCATATGTGGTAAGCATGCTGTCAGTGAATGGAAACCCCCTTTTTATACCCTAAACAGATGTAATACTTCATGCAGCTCCGGTTTGTACATGTCACCGCTAGTGTTGAGCAGACCCGAAAACGCAGAGTTCTTTGGAAGTTCAGATCCGATTCTGGGTTAGGCTCAACCCCCCCCCTTAATTGCCATAATCAGCGCTGGCAGTGATAGCAGGCCTTAACTTTCTACATCAATAAAAGTTTTTACATCAATAAGATATTGGGGGACATGTATTATCATACATGCAGTGATCTTTGTTTTTTTTTGGGCGCAGAATTGTTGCGGATCATTTAAAATGAGTTTGCGCCACAAAGAACAGATGTTTCCGACTATCCCGACTCCTCCATCTTTTTTTGGCGCAAGTGGGAATAGCCTATCTTTTCCACATCATCCATCACATTTTTGTCGGCATTTTTAGGGGCAATTTTTGGCGCACAACAGACCAGGGAAAAATGGTTATATAGCAAAATGTAAGATTTTGGCGCACATCTCATTGATGTCGGCATTTTTGTGGCGCACGACTGATTATTACCATCTACCCATTATTTACTTACAGCCAAGCGCCACTTTAAAATATCGGGCTGTGCTTTCCGGAGACTGATCTCCGTTGCCAACAGTCGTGCTTGCGCCAGAATTAGTAAATCTCCCCCCCATTGACTCAACTCCATATAATAAATAAAACCAATTTAATGGGGGAGATTTATCATCAAGTTTCAGATGTAAAACTGTTCTAGTTGCAACCAATCAGAGCTCAGCTTTCATTTCCGAACAGCTTTCTATAAAATTAAAGCTGAGCTCTGATTGGTTTGCATGGGCAACTAGAACAGTTTTACCTCAGAAACATGATGATAAATCTCCCCAAATGTGTTTGAAAAGTGTACAATGCATAAAATTAGCTTATTAACATGTTTCAGGGAGAACCTTAGGTCAAACAGATGTTGCTGGAATTAGGCTAACTATATATACATACAACAAGAGGAGGGATACAGGAGAGGAAAAAGTGTGAAGGTTTCTACTTATATTGTAAAAGTGAGCCCAGGAATCACAGAGTTTGAGTCTTACAATATATCCTTATAAAAACATGTAAAACATATACAAACATAACATTTTCCATTTATAGTCCCACTGCTGCACTGTCACTCTCTTCTCATGTATTCTGTAAATATGTGTATATATTTGTAGATGTGACAATCATTGCCTCCTCCCGGTTGTGACACAGTGAAGATTACTAATCTATTATTATCCATTGTTCATTTTCACACTTCTCGTACATAATTAGCAACAACAAATATTACAGCGCAGCTGTCTCCGACTCCCACCACTTCTTTGTTACATATCCTACTACCTACCTTCCCCGGCTGCCACATAATTCTGAGCAGTATGTATGAGCAGACTGGTAATATAGCTTTATAGTAGCGATCTGCAAAGTAACGTCACATCAGTAAGTTTTAGATTGTGGAAGGTATGACAAGAGAAGTAACCAAAAACATAATACATAGGGGCAAATTTACTCACCTGGTCCGTGCGCGATCCCCGCGGTCCGGCGAGGATGAACTCTACCACAATCCACGTAGATCCTGTGCCAGACATCCTGGATGTGTCGCTTTCCCGCTCAGGTCCGCCGGAGTTCACCTTCTTCTTCCCGGTGCATGTCAGTGCTTGGCTTGCGACACAATTTTGAATGTTTAGTGTGAATTTGTCGGATTGTCCGAAGGCACGCCCCCCCAACTTCTGTAGCATGAAAGCCGGTGCGCCAAAATCCGATCGCGTGCGACACAATCCCCTTCTAAATGTGGATATTCCAACAATAATGCGGTCCATGGACGCTTAGTACATGAGCCCCAAAGAGTTCCGTCAATTGTCTCTAGGCTCTTAACAAGCTGCTGCAAAAGCACTACATGATGGAACCACGAAATGATGCAGAGCCGTGACTTGTCATCAAGATGCTGGAGTCTAATGTAAAATTTTAACCTGGTCCCCTATTTTAATGTGTTGTTTATAGGACTGGTCTCTATATATCGAGTGGAGACACTTTCTAAGGCTCCAGGCCTGATGGTGGAACTTCCTTACTATATAAAATGTGCAACCTGTTTTCACATTCCCTTATAGGTCAGTTTTTTAGCTTAGTTTTTTTCTTTGGTGTATAATTGAGACTTTTGGTAGGTCTTTTTGTGCCTTTTTCTTGTGATACATGTTAAATATTTCCTATCCTGGCAGGTGACTTTTTTTTTAGACTTTTTGTTGCAAATGTCTAAAATCCACATGGACACAAGCCATGTGAGGGGGTTATATACAGGAGTGGATGCTACGGTAAATTTTGGATTTGAGGCCATGGCCTGCATTTTTAAGCACTCTTGTCACACCCCGGGGAGATGACAACATATGAGGCTGGGGTTACACGTGGCAGTAACACATGTCTTCTCAAGTGCATCAACAGCTGAGAAGAGGAGCCTCGCCTAACTACATTGCTGTCATTATTGCATTTACAAAATGCAACTGTGCAGCTAACAAAATGTTAACATCTACCTTAACACAGTGTTAATACAAGCATGTTGACAGAAATGTAATTAGGCAACTCTGCTATTCTCAACTGTTTTGATGAGTTTGAAAACGTCTGTGTTGACCTCACTCTTAAAAGTAGCCAATAAATTTCAATAAATTGTGAATACAAAAATGTATGAATTTAAGAAAAAAGCAGCCCAAATTTTCACTATTCAACAGGTTTATGTGCTCAATTTGAAACATGTGAGATAATTCCAATTAACATGTAAAAACAGAGTTCATGAAAAAGTCCTTCCTTTGGACCTGCACTGGAACAGTTCAGATTTGCCCCGAAAAAGTTGCAAAAAAAGTGAAAAGATAAGTGAAAAGTTGTGCGGAACATCTAGAAAATAATGATAAATAAGGCACTGCACAAGGCGCAGACAAAGGTGTACCTGAAACATGACAGCAAGAGTTGCATTGAAAAGTCACAAAAATTACTTACCGGTAAGTCGCAAAAATTAGATAATTAAATGAGCATAAATAAAGATACATGTCCCCCAATGTGTTATTAGGTTGATTTCCAAGTGACAGGTCACTGGTTGCAATCGAGGAGCAGCCGTGAAGAAGATTTACCTAGAAATCAGAAATGGCATCATCCAGTTCGTTGCCAACGGTCTCTCAGTAAAGAGAATGACATCCTGTGAGTGTCTATGGGGACTTGTCATTGTATATGTGCAGTGTACTGTACCACTTACCTTATCCTTTATACATCTGTGCAGTACCACATCTCTTATGCTTTATACTTACGGACACCACAAAGCATCACTTCTCTTATCCTCTATTTATCTATCAATCCTGATGGTAGGGTAACTACTGTGTTTCTCTGAACATGAGACCTAGCATGATATTTTGGACTTTTCTGAATACTGCTGAAATATAAACCCTACCTCCAAAATAAGCCCTCGTTACACAGCTACATCTTCTGAATAGAGTTACCTAGAAACACATCTCTGGGAATCTCCTAAAAACTGTACAAGCTGAGCTGAGAGATGCAATGACCTTCAACTAGCTTCTTGGACAAGAGGGGCTTATTGCTAGACATTGGGGCACATTTACTTAGCCTGTCGCCAGTTCACCGAAAGTGCATTGTCTGTCTACACTCACCGGCCACTTTATTAGGTATACCTGTCCAACTGCTTGTTAACACTTAATTTCTAATCAGCCAATCACATGGCGGCAACTCAGTGCATTTAGGCATGTAGACATGGTCAAGACAATCTCCTGCAGTTCAAACCGAGCATCAGTATGGGGAAGAAAGGTGATTTGAGTGCCTTTGAACGTGGCATGGTTGTTGGTGCCAGAAGGGCTGGTCTGAGTATTTCAGAAACTGCTGATCTACTGGGATTTTCACGCACAACCATCTCTAGGGTTTACAGAGGATGGTCCGAAAAAGAAAAAACATCCAGTGAGCGGCAGTTCTGTGGGCGGAAATGCCTTGTTGAGGTCAGAGGAGAATGGGCAGACTGGTTCGAGCTGATAGAAAGGCAACAGTGACTCAAATCGCCACCTGTTACAACCAAGGTAGGCAGAAGAGCATCTCTGAACGCACAGTACATCAAACTTTGAGGCAGATGGGCTACAGCAGCAGAAGACCACACTGGGTGCCACTCCTTTCAGCTAAGAACAGGAAACTGAGGCTACAATTTGCACAAGCTCATCAAAATTGGACAGTAGAAGATTGGAAAAACGTTGCCTGGTCTGATGAGTCTCGATTTCTGCTGCGACATTCGAATGGTAGGGTCAGAATTTGGCGTCAACAACATGAAAGCATGGATCCATCCTGCCTTGTATCAACGGTTCAGGCTGGTGGTGGTGGTGTCATGGTGTGGGGAATATTTTCTTGCCACTCTTTGGGCCCCTTGGTACCAATTGAGCATCGTTGCAACGCCACGGCCTACCTGAGTATTGTTGCTGACCATGTCCATACCTTTATGACCACGATGTAGCCAACATCTGATGGCTACTTTCAGCAGGATAATGCGCCATGTCATAAAGCTGGAATCATCTCAGACTGGTTTCTTGAACATGACAATGAGTTCACTGTACTCAAATGGCCTCCACAGTCACCAGATCTCAATCCAATAGAGCATCTTTGGGATGTGGTGGAACGGGAGATTCGCATCATGGATGTGCCGCCGACAAATCTGCGGCAACTGTGTGATGCCATCATGTCAATATGGACCAAAATCTCTGAGGAATGCTTCCAGCACCTTGTTGAATCTATGCCACTGAGAATTGAGGCAGTTCTGAAGGCAAAAGGGGGTCCAACCCGTTACTAGCATGGTGTACCTAATAAAGTGGCCGGTGAGTGTACAATGCACTGTGCCACGATTCACTAAGATCGTGCGCCCGATATCCTGCAGAGTTCGACATCTTTTTAGTGGTGCATCTTGGGCTTGCGACACAATTTGAAAGTTATTTCCTGCGCTCAGTCCGAATCAGACGTATCATCCAACGGCACGCCCCCCCACACACACACAATTTGTGCCACACGGAAGCCAGCGCAGCTGTGCCAAAAAAGGATTGCGTGTGCCAAAATCCCAGCGCAGACACCTGTTAACTACTTGTCCAATTCGTGTAATTCCAAAAAAAAGCTGCACAGTCCGACAAAAGTGAGCAGTGCGACCCTTAGTAGATGAGACTCGTTGGGTCCAATAAGGAAAAAAGAAACAATAATTCACAATGGAATTTAGGGTTTGGAGAGTTATGATGATGCTCCAAAAGACAAAGATAATATTATAATAGAATAAACGTCAATTTTTTTTTTTTGGACAAGAATAAATCGGGATTTCTATTCATGGAACAAAATAAGACATCCCCTGAATATATTTTTGGAGAGGCATGGTCCTTTAAATCGAAAACTCTTTTTCTGATAATCTTGCTTAATCAGCACTAAAGGTTGGATTTAGATGTACAGTGTGATTTCTGCTCACATTGCAGATTTTGATATCACAGGGTTAGGAGAGAGGGCTCTTCTGGCATGAGCATAATTTGATGACCTGCCAGACTGTATCCTAGTCACATATTCTTTCCAAGAAAAGACACTTTGTACGCCTTCACCTACTGTTTAATCACTTCAAAACCAATCCATTTCACCCCGTACAAGGCCAGACATATTTTTAAATTTGTTTAGTACATTTATTATGTCATTTTAATTCTCAGTGAAAGATTGTAAACTAAGTCCAGACAGAATGGATCCTAGGAAAAGGAACGCAAATCCTTGATTTCATTTGAAAGTTTAATTTTTATATAAAATCAATGAGTGTACATATAGATAAATAAATAAATAAAAAAGCAAGACACGTTTCATTGGAATTGTATGTTTGACAATACTTCACCTGTTGGATAACCCGCTCTCTGGGAAGTGTAATATGGTTTAACAGTGTGTCAACCGGTAATATGAAAAGCACTAAAAAGTTTTAATAAAAATACCATGAACTTCTAAATTCTGTCTATTTAACATGTTTTTATTACACAAAAAATATAATAAAATGTATTACATTACATAAAAACCTCTTGATTATAAATTGTAATACAAATTGTGACAATGTATCTGCACCTGTTATTGCATATGTTACTGTATTGTACTAAGTCACACATATATACATATCTGAACAAATAAAGTCTGACTAAAAGCTTATCTTTTAGAATTTGAGCATGCACAATATATGCTATTATTAGTGTACTATCCATTTATAATCAAGAGGTTTTTTATGCAATGTAATGCATTTTATTATTTTTTTGTATAATAAATACATGTTGAATAGACAGAATTGAGTAGTGCATGGTATTTTTATTTAAATATATATATATTTTAATAATGTTTCATGTCCGAAGCGTACTCTTCCACAGTTCCTGCATGTCTCTTAGATCCTCTTTCTTCTTTATAAAGAAGAAAACCCTGTAAATTATAGCATACTAATTAAAGGACACCTGTCATCAGGTATCTGTCACTATTTCTGTCACCTCTATCTGTTGGAGCAGCTCACAAGGATCCCATCCCAGCCTTTATCTAGTCAATTCATACATTAATCATTGCAAAATCATCTATTCTTTATTATGTAAATGAGGCTGGTCACATGGTCAGAGGCAGTGATGTCACCCCTGTTACCCCTCCGCTCTCCTCCCCCTGCTCATGTCTGTGTGTAATGTATAGTAAAGCATTGCTAGTGTCTGTGCTTTATCTGCTGACATGCTGCATCCTCCTAATACACAGAGACAAAGACATCAGCTACACAAGTACCTGACATGTTCTGCTATAACATGGCTGCATCCTGGAGCTGTTGTATCTTTTACATACACACACACACAGGCTGCAGGGGGTGAGCCATTACACCATTATACAGGCTGTCAGTCATGCACTGGGGGTGTGGCTGTACCTCCCACTCATGAATAAGCCGGACAGCTTGAATATGCTAATGACCCATTGGATATTTCACAGGTCATTTGCATACAGCTTTAGGACCTCATTGCTTAGGTTTACAGGCATGTAGAGGGACAATGAAGGGAT
This sequence comes from Engystomops pustulosus, assembly GCF_040894005.1. NCBI lineage: Eukaryota > Metazoa > Chordata > Amphibia > Anura > Leptodactylidae > Engystomops > Engystomops pustulosus. The sequence goes on from NC_092412.1 coordinate 219,236,425, forward strand.
AGAGGCAATGACATGATAAAACCACAGATAACCATCGTTAACACATGTCTGTTCTTCATTTTAATATCTATATCTATTGCACCAGACTAACGATAATCAAAGTATATTAAAGTTACGACAAATGAACTACAACTACGGAAGCCAATAAGTACCAAAATTGAGGAGAACTACAGCTATGGAGGCTGAAGTGGGTCCAACAGTTCTAGCAGAACTGGATTCTCGGCACTATAACAGAGTTATATGGTAAGTATAAAGGAAAATTGCATATACTGAGGAAAGAACAGTTATTAATTGGATAAATAAGTGCATTATAAAAAAAAAGTATATAAAAAAGGGAATCAAGTATTACAAATGCATTATGTATGATGCTGAAAGTAATTATACAATGCTAGTAGTAACGAGGGGGAACTTGTGTACATACATCTATACTAAAATGGTTTCCGACATTGCATTTAAGCCCTCTGGTTTCAAAGTTTGTAACTTTTCCATTAGATTTCCTGTTTTTTCTAAGGGACACAAAGCGATTAGGGTTTGATTCTGGGATACAATCTATTGGAGTAATGTTGATTTTGCCTAATTTTTTAAGTGTTTGATTAATCTGTGCATCATATTTCCATGATTAATATTAAGTGGTTTTGGTTTAGTCTAAGATGTAACGGCTGTGTGGTCCTGCCAACATCTATATAGCAACAAAAATAATAAATACCCCTCCATTAGCTTCAGTTAGGGCAGTTTCAAACTTCTGTGGTCGGTCTATGAATCACAGACCATGCGGTGACTCGATTTCACACACCAACCACAGTGCAGAGGACAGAACTCAATACATCATAATGATTTATATTACAAGAAGTCTCTTCTTTCCTGTTTTAATCATATAGCTTGGTGCTGATTTTCAGGGAAGCAGGGACTCCTTGTATCATATGTCACCATAATTCCCTGAGTCCCGTCCTCTGTACGGTGAGACAGGACACTGCAAGTCCATGATTTACAGACCAAGCATGGTAGTCTGTAATCTTTCTTCCATAGGGAATATAATACAGAGCTAAGATGGCTTTTCAAGTACCCATAAACCTTTGCAATTACCTGACACCTGGAAAACTCTTGATCACAAGGCACAAGGCAAGGAGTAAGAAATGGCACCAGTGGCTCACTGAGTTCTGTGTATGATTGGAAACTTTCTGCCCTTTTCTATGTTGGGATTCCAGTTTTGAAAAAAATATCTGGCAATCCCCTGGTCCAATGTCAGACTCGTAATAACATTTAAGAACGTTAATAGAGTTGCTTGTCGACTTGGTAAGTATGGCACCTTTATATGGCATTTTGCAGACATGTTTAGGCATGTCATCACCTAGTTTTGAAAACATTATTTTAAGGAAATCTAACATTTTCTTTTATGCATTATGAACCAAACAAACCTCGAGATTGCTGTAGCTACACTGATGTGGGAAGATATCTTGCTTAATCCCTGGTCTGAGTGGTTTTGCTGGAAAAACTATTATAAAGTTATGATAATGAGGCTCTGTCACTCTTGTGGCAGCTCAGGTGTTTCTCCTCACACTAATTATGCACTGCTCCAGTCTTGTCTTGTCCAGCATAAGCTGAGAATATGTAATCACTGTGTTGTGCCTGACAGGTAGAAGTAATCAATCGCTGCACCATCCAACAGCTGCTGTGTCTGTGTCATTCAGCTCAAGGTGATCAGTCCTGTCTGAACAGTTCAGGAAGCTCCGTGTAATGTGTTTATCCATGGCAGCCAGTCTGCACCCAGCTTTCCCAATGTCCTTCATTTTATAATTGTTTTTTGAGCAAAACTATTCGGTTCAGGTATTAAGCAAGATATGTTTCTGCATCAGTGCAGCTACAGCATTCTCAAGATATGTTTGGCTCCCAATTCATAAAAACAAAGTTAGATTTCCTTTAAAAGTCATGATGTGGTGATCTTGCGCTTGTATTGCTGGTACACACGGAGACATGCATGGAAAGCACAGCACCCGCAGAGTTAATTCTATGGGGAAATATGGACAAGATGAGCATAACAGCCATAACGTCAAGATCAGCATATGTTTTCATTGCAAAGAAGCCTGTTATTTCCCACATTATAAGTAGCTCAAGTCCTCATTGCAGCTCATGTTTCTGCTGCGAGGGCATTTTGCTAGTTTGTTATATGGTCATATACTATAATTTACAACTTCCAATAAGTAAATAGTTCTAGAGGAATTATATTTACACTGCCGAACTCAATCTAATATAAAATAAGCCCATTACTAAGACCTATTGCCTGGAGGCATCGTGAATACCGGCTTATCGACCCCGAGGTTTGTTACGTTTAACATCAATTTGTTGCTAGTTTTTGAGACGTGTTGCTTAAGAAATGAAACCGAAAACTCATTTTCTGCACAGAGGAAATTGAGAATGACATTCATTGCCGCATTCATTTTCATCTTAATGGAGAGTAAAATATATCATTTATTTTCTGCTGCGATAACTTGATGCTGCAACAAAAATTGGCAAATTTACATGTAGATATTCTACGGCATGTTCCAATCTAGAATTACAATTGTGAAATATGTCCCTTGTTACTAACTTGGAATTGCTTCTGTCTAATTTAATAAGAGGCTACTAAATTATTGCTCCTTTTACAATCCATTCTGCAAATTGCTTTGGATTTTCATTTTGTTTTTTCACGTATGGAATTAAAACTATTTAGTATTTGGAAGCAGTTCATTTTCTTGACCGTGGGGGAAGCGTTTGACTGATATTGTCTGTACATTAACCCCCTAAAAGGAAATCTACCAACAAAATCAAGCATGGTAAACCAAGAGCACTGACTCATAGATCCAGGCACTGTAACTGTAGTAATATTTTTATGTTTGTTATAAATGAGCTCTTTCCTTCTAAAATCAACTTTTAAAATTATGCTTATGAGCCAAAAAGGCTCTGGGGTGTGTTACCAGCACCCCGCCATGCTATAGCTTCACAGGCTGTTACATTGTGCAGGAGCACTGCCCCCCTCCCCTGTGTGAGATTACATCAGGTAGAGGAAAGGGGGAGATGTTCAGGCTGCAGGAAGGGCCATCATCAGCAGCCTGTTATCTCCTGCTGTGTGTACTGTGTCTGCCATTAAAGAGACTGTGAGTTATTTCAAGATCTCCTTGTACATTGTGAACCCTGGCCTGCCGCTATCACCTCTAGTCTCTACCAGTGACCCCCTTAGACCTGTCCACCAGGGTCCGTCTTACAATTATTATAAACAGTGCCTGCCTTTACAGGTAGATGCTTTCATTACATATTCTATGACTGTGCAACACCCCTGCCAATGCATAGGTTGTGAATAGCACCCTCTCCAGGTTCGGAGCTGTTAGGGGGATTGATCTACTCTTTAAGAAGTTTCTAGAACTTGGAATATTGTGTAATTGCAATTGTAGCTACTGACTGGCAAGGCAACAGTTAACATTGTGATATGTGATTGTCCAATGATGTTTCTGTAATGCAAGCTGGAAAGTGATTGGAGAGTTGCTACCACCTGAGCAGGTAGTATATAAACCCCTGCTGGATGGAATCACACGGATCAGTTCAGTCTACAGAGTCTGCAGACAGCACCAGACCTCAGGGTCTGTCTGCCACAGCCAGCGTCCCAATCCCAGGAATTTCAGGGGCCTCAGGCATACTACCTAGCACTGAGCTCCACCACCGGGACTCAGTTCCATCTCTACCAGCCCAGTCTGAACCTACTACCAGGCTGTTTGTAATCTTACTGTTGACCGGCTCTCCATGACTCTTTCAGCTTAAGAATCTGCTGTTATTGTTTTGGTCGTTGCCTGCCGCTCAAGAACTGTAAGTTGATTTGCACAATGTTGCCTCCGTCTGATCCCTGGATATGGCTGCTTACCACCATGGGCTCCCCATCCATCACCCAGGGATTCATCCTACATACACCTCTGGGGTTGCCCCAGGGAGAAACCATTGCATCAGCCTCTCCCTCCATATTTCTTGGACACACCACCTGCTGGAGACCTGCCAGGATGTAGGACAGCCCTCCGTCAAATTTGCCTCCTGATGTTCCAGGCGCCACCTCTGCCTTCAGACTCTGCTAGATGGTAGATGAGTCGGCTCCTCCACTATGATGGTATAATATAACCTGGAAGGAAGACAAACCAAGTAATATGTAAAGAAAATAGAAACAATAAACCTTATATATAACAAACCATTGCTATGCTTCATAAGGAAAAAATATAGCGAGACTCATTGGCAGTGCCCTACAGACACAATTAGCAGGTCTATAACATTGACCGGGGGTAGGTGTGTACTAGAGATGAGCGAACATGCTCGTCCGAGCTTGATGCTCGGTCGAGCATTAGGGTACTCGAAACTGCTCGTTGCTCGGACGAATACTTCGCCCGCTCGAGAAAATGGCAGCTCCCGCCGTTTTGCTTTTTGGCGGCCAGAAACAGAGCCAATCACAAGCCAGGAGACTCTGCACTCCACCCAGCATGATGTGGTACCCTTACACGTCGATAGCAGTGGTTGGCTGGCCAGATCAGGTGACCCTGGGATAGACTAGCCGCTGCCCGCGCTGCTCGGATCATTCTGTGTCTGGATGCCGCTAGGGAGAGAGCTGCTGCTGGTCAGGGAAAGCGTTAGGGTGTTCTATTAGCTTACTGTTAGGCAGGAGTGATTCTCAAAGAACCCAACAGCCCTTCTTAGGGCTACAATAACGTTCTACTTTTTTTATTTTAATTTGCATCTAGTACCATTTTGTGAGGAATTAGCAGGGGGACTTGCTACCGTTGTGTTTAGCTCTTAGTGGCACACATATCCATAGCAAAGACCGAAGTGGGAAAATTTAGTAGGGGTTGGATTTCAATTAGGCACTAACTCAGTGTCATCTCATCTGGCATAGTAGTGTGCTTTGATACTTGGCTAGAAAATAGCCATAGGAGAATACAAAGAGCTTACTTACGCCTACAGTAGCGTTATATATATTTGATTTCTGGTTGATCTGCTGGTGGCTGTACTTTCTGCAGTGCATGTACTAGCCAATTCTGAGCAATTTGTAGTGAGACTTGCGACCGATGTGTTCTGCGCTTAGTGACGCACATATCCATAGCAAAGACCGAAGTGGGAAAATTTAGTAGGGGTTGGATTTCAATTAGGCACTAACTCAGTGTCATCTCATCTGGCATAGTAGTGTGCTTTGATACTTGGCTAGAAAATAGCCATAGGAGAATACAAAGAGCTTACTTACGCCTACAGTAGCGTTATATATATTTGATTTCTGGTTGATCTGCTGGTGGCTGTACTTTCTGCAGTGCATGTACTAGCCAATTCTGAGCAATTTGTAGTGAGACTTGCGACCGCTGTGTTCTGCGCTTAGTGACGCACATATCCATAGCAAAGACCGAAGTGGGAAAATTTAGTAGGGGTTGGATTTCAATTAGGCACTAACTCAGTGTCATCTCATCTGGCATAGTAGTGTGCTTTGATACTTGGCTAGAAAATAGCCATAGGAGAATACAAAGAGCTTACTTACGCATACAGTAGCGTTCTATATATTTGATTTCTGGTTGATCTGCTGGTGGCTGTAGTTTCTGCAGTGCATGTACTAGCCAATTCTGAGCAATTTGTAGTGAGACTTGCGACCGCTGTGTTCTGCGCTTAGTGACGCACATATCCATAGCAAAGACCGAAGTGGGAAAATTTAGTAGGGGTTGGATTTCAATTAGGCACTAACTCAGTGTCATCTCATCTGGCATAGTAGTGTGCTTTGATACTTGGCTAGAAAATAGCCATAGCAATAGGATAGCATTGTTTGGTTTTAAAAACTCAAAAAAAAACAAAAAACACAAAAAAAACAAAAAACACAAAAAAAAACAAAAAACACAAAAAAAAACAAAAAAAAGTTAAAAAAAAAATAAAGTTATAACTCTCATTTTAAAAATGTTTAACCCGAGGGCTAGGGGTAGAGGACGAGGGCGGGGACGTGGGCGTCCAACTACTGCAGGGGTCAGAGGCCGTGGTCCTGGGCGGGGTGAGACACCACCTGCTGATGAGGGAGCAGGGGAACGCCGCAGAGCTACACTCCCTAGGTTCATGTCTGAAGTTACTGGGACTCGTGGTAGAGCACTGTTGAGGCCAGAACAGTGCGAACAGGTGATGTCGTGGATTGCTGACAATGCTTCGAGCAATTTGTCCACCACCAGTCAGTCTTCCACGCAGTCCACCCATGTCACCGAAATCGCCACTCCTCCAGCTCCTGCACCTCAGCCTCCTCCCCCCCAGTCTGCCCCCTCCCAGGAAAATTTGGCATTTGAACCGGCATACTCTGAGGAACTGTTTTCTGGACCCTTCCCACAGTCACAAACCACTTGTCCGGTTGCTGCTGAGCAATTTTCCGATGCCCAGGTTTTCCACCAGTCACAGTCTGTGGGTGATGATGACCTTCTTGACGTAGTGGAAGTGTGTAAAGAGGTGTCCGACGATGAGGAGACACGGTTGTCAGACAGTGGGGAAGTTGTTGTCAGGGCAGGAAGTCCGAGGGGGGAGCAGACTGAGGGATCGGAGGATGATGAGGTGACAGACCCAAGCTGGGTTGAGAGGCCGGGTGAACACAGTGCTTCTGAGACGGAGGAGAGTCCTCGACCAGAACAGGTTGGAAGAGGCAGTGGTGGGGCCAGACGGAGAGGCAGGGCCAGAGCTGGTGCATCAGCGCCAAATGTGTCAACTAGTGAAGCTCCCGTGGCGAGGGCTCTTGCAGCGAGGGCTAGATCTTCAGAAGTCTGGAGGTTCTTTAAGGAAACACCGGATGACCGACGGACTGTGGTGTGCAACATTTGCCAAACCAGGCTCAGCAGGGGTTCCACCACTACTAGCTTAACTACCACCAGTATGCGCAGGCATATGAATGCTAAACACCCCACTCAGTGGCAACAAGCCCGTTCACCTCCGGCCGTGCACACCACTGCTCCTTCCCCTGTGTCAGCTGCTAGTCAGCCCCCTGCCCAGGACCCTGCCACAAAAACCCCATCGTCGCCTCCACGATCCTCCACAGCATCCACCAGCGTTCAGCTCTCCATACCCCAGACGCTGGAGCGGAAACGCAAATATAGTGCAACCCACCCGCACGCCCAAGCCCTTAATGTGCACATCTCCAGATTGCTTAGCCTGGAGATGCTGCCCTATAGGCTAGTAGAGACCGAGGCCTTTCGCAACCTCATGGCGGCGGCCGCCCCTCGGTATTCGGTCCAGAGCCGCCACTACTTTTCCCGATGTGCCGTCCCAGCCCTGCACCAGCACGTGTCAGACAACATCATCCGTGCCCTGACCAACGCCGTTTCTGACAAGGTCCACCTGACCACGGACACGTGGACGAGTGCTGCCGGGCAGGGCCACTATATATCGCTGACGGCACATTGGGTTAACTTGGTGGAGGCTGGGACCGAGTCTGACCCTGGGGCTGCTCATATACTGCCGACGCCGAGGATTGCGGGGCCTACCTCGGTCCAGGTGTTTCAGGCCTACTATGCCTCCTCCTCCTCCCACCCCTCCTCCACCTCCTCCTCCGAACTACCATCCGTGGGCACGGCGCCATCAGTCGGTAGCTCTAGGCACAGCAGCAGTGCCGTCGCTAAGCGACAGCAGGCGGTGCTCAAACTGCTGAGCCTAGGCGACAAAAGGCACACCGCCCAAGAGCTATTACAGGGCATCACGGCGCAGACTGATCTGTGGCTGGCACCGCTGAACCTCAAGCCGGGAATGGTTGTGTGTGACAACGGCCGTAACCTGGTGGCGGCTCTGCAACTCGGCAGACTGACACATGTGCCATGCCTGGCCCATGTGTTAAATCTGATAGTTCAGCGTTTCCTCAAGACATACCCCAATCTGTCTGATTTGCTCACGAAGGTGCGCCGCATCTGTGCGCATTTCAGGAAGTCCAGCCCAGATGCTGCCACTCTCAGGGCAGCGCAGCGCCGCCTCCAACTGCCCGCTCACCGACTGTTGTGCGACGTGCCCACGAGGTGGAATTCAACACTGACCATGTTATCCAGAGTTTACCAGCAGCGCAGAGCGATTGTAGACTGCCAGATGTCAACTTCCACCAGAACTGGTAGTCAGGTCAGTCAGCTTCCTCAAGTCTACAATGAGGAGTGGACGTGGATGTCTGATATCTGTCAGGTGCTGAGTAACTTTGAGGAGTCAACACAGATGGTCAGTGGCGATGCCGCCATCATCAGCCTCACCATCCCGCTGCTTGGCCTGTTGAAAAACTCTCTGGTCAGCATGAAGTCGGAAGCTTTGCGCTCGTCACAAGAGACAGGGGAAGAATATTCCCTTGTTGATAGCCAAAGCACCCTCAGGTCTGTTTCTCAGCGCATATCGGAGGAGGTGGAGGTGGAGGAGGATGAGGAGGAAGAGGAGGAGAATGTTGGCGAGACACAAGAGGGGACCATTGTTGAGTCCTTTACTGTTCAGCGTGTATGGGCAGAAGAAGAGGAGTTGGAGGAGTTGGAGGAGGAGGAAATGGACAGTCAGGCCAGTGAGGGGAGTGAATTCTTACGCGTTGGTACTCTGGCGCATATGGCAGATTTCATGCTAGGCTGCCTATCCCGTGACCCTCGCGTTCAAAGAATTTATTCCAGCACCGATTACTGGGTGTTCACTCTCCTGGACCCACGGTACAAGCAAAATCTTTCCACTCTCATCCCTGCAGAGGAAAGGAGTGTGAGAATGCATGAATACCAGCAGGCCCTGGTGCACAAGCTGAAACAGTATTTCCCTTCTGACAGCGCTAGCGGCAGAGTGCGTAGTTCTGCGGGACAAGTAGCGAGGGAGAGTAGGCGAGCAGGCAGCTTGTCCAGCACTGGCAAGGGTACGCTTTACAAGGCTTTTGCCAGCTTTATGTCACCCCAGCAAGACACTGTCACCTGTCCCCAGTCTCGGCAGAGTAGGGCTGATCTTTACAGAAAGATGGTGAGGGAGTACGTAGCTGACCATACTATCGTCCTAAATGATCACACAGCTCCCTACAACTACTGGGTTTCAAAGCTGGACATGTGGCACGAACTGGCGCTGTACGCCTTGGAGGTTCTTGCCTGCCCTGCCGCTAGCGTCTTGTCCGAGCGGGTTTTCAGTGCAGCTGGTGGCATCATCACCGATAAGCGTACACGCCTGTCGACTGACAGCGCTGACAGGCTGACGCTTATTAAAATGAATAAAGGCTGGAATTCTCAGAATTTCCAATCTCCACCAGGTGAAGGAAGCTCAACCTGAATAATTGATCCACTCCTCCTCCTCCTCATTTTCCTCCTTCTCCTCCTCTTTGTACAGTAAAGCAGAGGAAAATGGCTATTTTTTGACAGGGCCCACTGGCTCTTGCTATAGTACTTCATGCATTTAATTTTTCTGGAGGGCCACCTACCCGGTCCTCTGTTTGAAACAATTTTTGTGAGTGCCACATACAGGCACTCAATCTATTCCATTTTACTGCAGGGCCACCTACCTGCTCCTCTGGTTTGAAACATTTTTGGGACTGCCACATACAGGCACTCAATCTATTCCATTTTACTGGAGGGCCACCTACCTGCTCCTCTGGTTTGAAACATTTTTGGGACTGCCACATACAGGCACTCAATCTATTCCATTTTACTGGAGGGCCACCTACCTGCTCCTCTGGTTTGAAACATTTTTGGGACTGCCACATACAGGCACTCAATCTATTCCATTTTACTGGAGGGCCACCTACCTGCTCCTCTGGTTTGAAAAATGTTTGGGACTGCCACATACAGGCACTATCCAAATTAAATTGTCTCCATAGCAGCCTCCACACGTTGTCTCCATTGCTACCTCCAAAAGTCGTCCATATAGCTGCCTCCATACATCGTCCCTTTATCAAACGAGGTGTGTCAGGCAGAAATTTGGGTTGTTTTCATGGATTCCACATCAAAGTTGTTAACTTTGTCGCCACCCTGCTGTGTTATCCACAAAATATACTGGCAAACTTTTACCATTTAGGGATATTATTTCAGCGCTTCTTGCGCATCTGTTTACATTCCCCTCACCCGGCATATCCTAAACTTATAAGAACGCTACTACACTTGATCTTATACAAAAGATTCTTAGAAGTGCTGTTTGGGGAGTAGCCTAGAGACAGGGGCTTGGATTGGCGAAAGCTCGCCTGGCAGCGGAGCGCCAGCTCCATGCGCATCATGCGCTTCTTGCGCATCTGTTTACATTCCCCTCACCCGCCATATCCCAAACTTATAAGAACGCTACTACACTTAACTTGGTGCAGGCTGGGACCGAGTCTGACCCTGGGGCTGGTCATATACTGCCGACGCAGAGAATTGCGGGGCCTACCTCGGTCCAGGTCTCAAAGGCCTACTATACCTCCTCCCACCCCTCCTCCACCTCCTCCTCCTCCGAATTACCATCCGTGGGCATGGCGCCATCAGTCGGTAGCTCTAGGCACAGCAGCAGTGCCGTCGCTAAGCGACAGCAGGCGGTGCTGAAACTGCTGAGCCTAGGCGATAAAAGGCACACCGCCCAAGAGCTATTACAGGGCATTCCACATCAAAGTTGTTAACTTTGTCGCCACCCTGCTGTGTAATCCACAAAATATACTTGCAAACTTTTACCATTTAGGGATATTATTTCAGCGCTTCTTGCGCATCTGTTTACATTCCCCTCACCCGCCATATCCTAAACTTATAAGAACGCTACTACACTTGATCTTATACAAAAGGTTCTTAGAAGTGCTGTTTGGGGAGTAGCCTAGAGACAGGGGCTTGGATTGGCGAAAGCTCGCCTGGCTGCAGAGCGCCAGCTCCATCCCAAGATCCAACTAACATAGTTGAAGCACCTTTAATCTACTACTAGTTCACTGCCTCCATAATAATAATAATAATAATCTTTATTTATATAGCGTCATCATATTCTGTAGCGCTTTACAAATCATAGGAAACAAATACAAATGTAATGTAACAGAGCACAACATTTGTATGGAACAACAGGAGTGAGGTCCCTGCTCGCCAGAGCTTACGGTTTATGAAGATGATGGGGCAACACGAGGTAAAAGAATATTTAATGGTCAAGCCATTCTTCTTAGGGAATAGAAAAAAATATAATAAATGGAATTGCTGTCGCTTGAACCACTTAGCCGTCATCTTATATACCAGGTCCAGGGTGAATGGGACTGCAGAGAAGTCTGGTGCCTGTTGGTTGCTGGATAACAGAAGGGAGGACGACACAGGACGGGTTAGTAGAAGAGTTAAAACTTCATGCAGTTAATGAGTGTTATAGGCTTGCCTAAAGAAATGGGTTTTAAGAGCACGTTTGAAACTTTGGAGGTTAGGTATTAGTCTGATAGTCCGGGGCAGAGCATTCCATAGAATTGGTGCAGCTCTAGAGAAGTCTTGGAGACGCGAGTGGGAGGTCCGCACTAGGGTAGAGGTTAATCTAAGATCACTGGCGGATCTAAGAGCACGGGTTGGGCGATAGACTGAGATAAGAGAGGAGAGGTAGGGGGGAGCAGCATTATACAGAGCTTTATGGATGAGGGTTATTATTATTTTAAACTGTATTCGAAAGGAGACTGGCAGCCAGTGCAGCGACTGGCATGAACTGTAAGCATACATGGTCCCCTTATCAAACGAGCTGTGTCAGGCAGAATTTTGGGTTGTTTTCATGGCTTCCATGTTAACTTTGTCGCCACCCTGCTGTGTAATCCACAAAATATACTGGCAAACTTTTATCATGTACCGATATTATTTGAGCGCTTCTTGCTCACCTCCTTTGGTTCCTCTCTGACACCCATTGGTTTGAAGCCTGAGTCCAATTAGGGTATGTCGCCATGCCACTCTCTAGCCTGCTGCCGCTGCCTCTGCATGCCGTCCCCTATAGTGTCAGGGTCAATTATTGGATGTTTTACATGCTATCTAGCTTCATTCTGTCACTCTGTCATGGCCATGCTGTTGCCCATAATTTTGGCATAATGGTGCGATTAGGCAGCCTCAGAGGCATCCATGCATGCTGCCCCTGCTGTTTCCTGTCCATTTCCGTGGTGTTTCCATCCTTTTCTGAGGTTCCCAGGTGTTTGGCCAAGCTTCCCTGTGCAGAGCCTTGGTCCCCTTGAAAAATGCTCGAGTCTCCCATTGACTTCAATGGGGTTCGTTATTCGAGACGAGCACTCGAGCATCGGGAAAAGTTCGTCTCGAATAACGAGTACCCGAGCATTTTAGTGTTCGCTCATCTCTAGTGTGTACCTATCTCTGGTATATTATCATACTTACTGGACAACAATGTTCTGTGCCCCAGCAGCAGCAGAACAGAGATCTTATTCTAAAAACGGAACCCAGCATAACTTCAATAATGTCAGAAACATTTAGAACTTCACTGATATTTATGACCAATCCTATGATAGAACATCAATATTATAATCTTGGACAACCCCTTTAACTGCACTAGTATTTACTTGGAGAGAAAGCTCTGCCTCTTGCTGCTATCATTGCTGAGGAAAGAAGAGTAAGATGTGGTCAGAAACAAAGGGTTAATTATACATGATGTTTTTTTTTCATACATTTTTTTTATATTATAGACAAAATAATTCAGCTGCAGGAGAAGTGATGACCCGGCTGTACCAGAGGTGTGAACAGTCTCTGACATCCCTCGATGTCTCTAAACTTTACTATTCTGTGCAGATTTAGGATTTAGTCATAGAGAATCTTTATAGTGTAGATAGAAAATATGTGAGAAATATTTCCTCATTAGTACAAGTACATTGGAATTTATGTAATTTACAGAAAATACATCTATTCCTATTTATAGCGCCCCCTAGCTCATGGTTTCCCTCCCTACAATCAGTATGTTATTATAGCATTTGGTTCCTTACCTGGGGCTCCTCCACATCCTCCTCTATCTCCACCTCCCTGTAATAACATAAAACATCTCATATATAATATATAGTTATTGTGCAGCCCGTGATCACCACAGACTGCAGAAGTATGAATTCAGCTCTGCAGCTTCCATACACTCACCAGATGGTCTCCAGTGTGGGGAGCCAACTTTTTTTTCCCTAAATTTTCTCATTTTCCATCGTCTGTTATAAAAAAAACACAGATTAAGATTATTAACACTTCATCCTTAATATTTAGTATCCATATTATCCCTTATTCCAGCTGATTCCTATATCCCTCTTCCATGACCCCTGTACCCCTGGGATACATACGAGAATGCCCGTTTTGACTTCCTCACTTTCTTGATCCATCTATTAGAGAGATAAAAAATGTTATATATCATGATGGAGGGAGGAATTATTCCTACAGTGGGAGAGTTTTATCAATAGTAATAAAAGGGATGTGGATGCCATAATAACTGATAGACCTGTGAAGTACAAGAGCCGGGATCGGGGGCTCCAGATTTCCCTTCATTAGTTGTGATAAATCTCCTCCATTACACTATATCTTACAATGATTTACTTACTCCCGGTCTGGCCCATCCTCATCATCAGTCCTGTTAGTGACAAAACAGAGAAGTGAGAACCCAACACACAGTAGGGATTCATACAATTAGTGGGATCAGGATATAGGAGGCTGCTGTGTCACCAGACTCTGATACCAGATTATATAAAAGTCTATGGAGAGGGGAGGGGGCAGGGGGTTTGCAAAGTTTGGCAAAAGGTTAGTTACACTTTAATACATAATAAATAAAGTTTATTGTGGTGTATACATTGGGGGCTTTCTGACAGTCCTCTGCATATGTTTCACATACAGTTAGGGCCAAAAATATTTGGACAGTGACACAATTTTCGCAAGTTGGGCTCTGCATGCCACCACATTGGTTTTTGAAATGAAACCTCTACAACAGAATTCAAGTGCAGATTGTAACGTTTAATTTGAAGGGTTGAACAAAAATACCTGATAGAAAATGTAGGAATTGTACACATTTCTTTACAAACATGTCTCGTAGCTGCGCATTTTAGGAGCATTTTAGGAGCTCAAAAGTAATTGGACAAATAAACATAACCCAAACAAAATATTTTTATTTTCAATATTTTGTTGCGAATCCGTTGGAGGCAATCACTGCCTTAAGTCTGGAACCCATGGACATCACCAAACGCTGGGTTTCCTCCTTCTTAATGCTTTGCCAGGCCTTTACAGCCGCAGCCTTCAGGTCTTGCTTGTTTGTGGGTCTTTCCGTCTTAAGTCTGGATTTGTGCAAGTGAAATGCAGGCTCAATTGGGTTAAGATCTGGTGATTGACTTGGCCATTGCAGAATGTTCCACTTTTTTGCGCTCATGAACTACTGGGTAGCTTTGGCTGTATGCTGGGGGTCATTGTCCATCTGTACTATGAAGCGCCGTCCCATCAACTTTGCAGCATTTGGCTGAATCTGGGCTGAAAGTATATTCCGGTACACTTCAGAATTCATCCGGCTACTCTTGTCTGCTGTTATGTCATCAATAAATACAAGTGACCCAGTGCCATTGAAAGCCATGCATGCCCATGCCATCACGTTGCCTCCACCATGTTTTACAGAGGATGTGGTGTGCCTTGGATCATGTGCCGTTCCCTTTCTTCTCCAAACTTTTTTCTTCCCATCATTCTGGTACAGGTTGATCTTTGTCTCATCTGTCCATAGAATACTTTTACAGAACTGAGCTGGCTTCTTCAGGTGTTTTTCGGCAAATTTAACTCTGGCCTGTCTATTTTTGGAATTGATGAATGGTTTGCATCTAGATGGGAACCCTTTGTATTTACTTTCATGGAGTCTTCTCTTTACTGTTGACTTAGAGACAGATACACCTACTTCACTGGGAGTGTCCTGGACTTCAGTTGATGTTGTGAACGGTTCTTCTTCACCAAAGAAAGTATGCGGCAATCATCCGCCACTGTTGTCATCTGTGGACGCCCAGGCCTTTTTGAGTTCCCAAGCTCACCAGTCAATTGCTTTTTTCTCAGAATGTACCCGACTGTTGATTTTGCTACTCCTAGCATGTCTGCTATCTCTCTGATGGATTTTTTCTTTTTTTTCAGCCTCAGGATGTTCTGCTTCACCTCAATTGAGAGTTCTTTTGACCTCATGTTGTCTGGTCACAGCAACAGCTTCCAAATGCAAAACCATACACCTGGAATCAACCCCAGACCTTTTAACTACTTCATTGATTACAGGTTAACGAGGGAGACGCCTTCAGAGCTAATTGCAGCCCTTAGAGTCCATTGTCCAATTACTTTTGCTCCCTTGAAAAAGAGGAGGCCTTCATTACAGAGCTATGATTCCTAAACCCTTTCTCCGATTTGGATGTGGAAACTCTCATATTGCAGCTGGGAGTGTGCACTTTCAGCCCATATTATATATATATAATTGTATTTCTGAACATGTTCTAAACAGCTGAAATAACAAAACTTGTATCACTGTCCAAATATTTCTGGCCCTAACTGTATAAAACAAAGATTTTCTTAACAGTCTTTATGTTTTTCATCTACAAAACAGATAAAAAGAGTAGATAACTTTACAATAAGATTCTATCAATGATATAAAATAAATGATTATAGTGACAATAATGAGTAAGGCTACATTCACACGATGTATGCCCATCGTACCATAGTGCAGGGGGCATACATCGGCGCTGCGGAGAGGAGCAGGGGATGAGCGCAGCTCACCCCTGCCCCTCTCCATAGGGAGATACAGCGCATGGCGCCGTATCACGTGTGTTGCACCGTACCGCTCCCGTACAGGGCCGTGAGCCCATAGAAGTGTATGGGGGGGGGGGTGTATATCGACCGTATATACGTCGGCTGTATATACGTCCCCCATACATGTGTGTGAATGTAGCCTTATAAAGTAATTATATTAGATAATCCTCTATATATAATATCCATTGTACATCGATCACCTACCGGATATTATGCGGCTGCATTGTGTTGTCTCCATTACAGTGATAAGACCCCATGTAGTTCAATTGCACAAAACTTCCTTCTAGACCCCCATATCTATGGTAAACCAGCAGGTCCTACAGCTTTCATATGGATGTGTAATGTGTATTATGGTCACTGGTCCCACTGTGATCCAGGTACAGGCTATGCTGTGTCTTGTGCAAATACATGGATCACTATAGGTTGATATAGTGACTATTCTCCTTATCTAGAATAGAGAATTTAGTAAATGTGTTCAGTGACTACAATGTGTAGCAATGAATATTTCCGTATCACTGTATAACTATGGTAATGTTCAATATACATTGTTACTATACAAGGGGGAGGGGTCATGAAGTCACTTTAAGACTAACGTATAGGTGGAAGATGTCAGACATGGAAAGTACATAGATACGAAATATAACAGCAGATCTCACACTGAACGCTGGTCACCTGGATATAAGATGGGATCTGCGGTCGTATGGAAAGAATGGTTCCAGAACCTAAACGTAAGAAAGAAAATCATTGTTAGGGGTTTAATATTTTAATAGGCTAATATCTTAAAAAATGTGGTGTATAAAGCTGGAATATGAAAATACATTATAAATGCCCTTCATCTCCTCCCCTCCCAAGTCTTTCCTAATTCTATACATCATCGAAAAATGTAACTTACTGGGAGTCATTTACTAAGGGCCCGAATCGCGTTTTTCCGACGTGTTTCCCGAATATTACTGTTTTTCCCTGAATTGCCCCGGGCTTTTGGTGCACGCGATCGGTTTGTGGTGGAAAACCCGACCGATTCGGAAAAACCGCCGTATTTAAAAAAAAAATATGTGTCGCTTAACACGCACTTACCTGCACCCAGCCTAGCTTGGTGAACTCCGACGGACTTCAGCGCAGCAGCAACACCTGGTGGACATCGGGCACACTACCTTAGTGAATCGCCGAGACATGAATCAGCGTCAAGAACCCGTCGCTGGATCGCGAATGGACCGGGTAAGTAAATCTTCTTCAGTGACTCTGGGTAAAAGAATGGGTGGTCCATGTCCACAGAGTGGACCCTCCCACCGCACAAAGATAAATCCTACACTCCTCCTAGTCAATCTAATATATAAAGCTGAGTATGCAAACCAAAAGAGTTTTCTCTATTTTCATGACTATAGAAATTGTAGATTCATACTGAAGGCATCAAAATCATGAATTATTTACTTAACAAAAAAGTTTGAAACTGAAAATATGTCTTATATTCTATGTTCTTCAAAGTAGCCATATTTTGCTTTAATGACTGCTTTGCAGACTCTAGGCATTCTCTCTGATGATACAAGAGGTAGTCATCTGAAATGGTCTTCCAACAGTCTTGAAGGAGATCCTAGAGATGATTAGCACTTGTTGGCCCTTTTGCCTTTACTCTGCGGTCCAGCTCATCCTAAACCATCTTGATTGGGTTCTGGTCTGCTGACTGTGGAAGCCTGGTCATCTGTCGTAGCACCCCATCACTCTCCTTCTTTGTAAAATAGCCCTTACAGAGCCTGGCCGTGTGTTTGGGGGTCATTGTCCTGTTGAAAAATAAATGATAGTCCAACTAAATGCAAACTGGATGGAGTAGTATGCCGCTGCCAGATGCTGGGGTAACCATGTTGGTTCAGTATTCTTTCAATTTTGAATAAATACCTAATAGTTTCACTAGCAAAGCACTCCCACACCATCACACCTCCTCCTGCATGCTTCATGGTGGGAACCAGGCATGTAGAGTCCATTTGTTCACTTTTTCTGCTTCGCACAAAGACACAGTGGTTGGAACCAAAGATCTCAAATTTGGACTCATCAGACCAAAGCACAGATTTCCACTGGTCTAATGTCCATTCCTTGTGTTCTTAAGCCCAAACGAGTCTCTTGTGCGTGTTTCCTGTCTTTAGCAGTGGTTTCCTAGTAGCTATTTACCATGAAGCCATGAAGGCTGCTGCACACAGTCTCCTCTTAACAGTTATTGTAGAGATGTGTCTGCTGCTAGACCTCTGAACTGCATTGACCTAGTCTCTAATCTGAGCTGCTGTTCACCTGTGATTTCTGAGGTTGGTGACTCGGATGAACTTATCCTCCTCAGCAGAGGTGACTCTTGGTCTTCCTTTCCTGGGGCGGTCCTCATGTGAGCCAGTTTCTTTGTAGCGCTTGATGGTTTTTGCAAGTTTTCCCAATTTTTCAGACTGACTGACAATAATTCATTTCTCATAGTAATGATGGCCACTCGTTTTTCTTTACTTAGCTGCTTTTTTCTAGCCATAATACAGCACAACACAACTGATGGTCCCAACCCCATTTATAAGGCAAGAAATTCCACTTATTGAATCTGACAGGGCAACTGTGATGTGAAAACCTTTTCCGGTAACTACCTCTTGAAACTCATCAAGAGAAGCCAAGAGTGTGCAAAGCAGTAATCAAAGCAGAAGGTGGCTACTTTGAAGAAACTAGAATATAAGACATATTTTCAGTTCTTTTACACTTTTTTGTATATCATTCCCCAAGTGTTAATTCATATTTTTTATGCCTTCAGTGTGAATCTACAATTTTTATATAGTAATGAAAATGCAGAAAACTCTTTGCATGAGAAGGTGTGTCCAAACTTTTTGTCTGTACTGTATGTGTGTGTGTGTATATGTATGTATGTCTGCTAAAGGAATCTGCACCATCACATTTACAATCACCAAAGTTTGCTCAGCTGCTCTCTGTGACTCAACATCATTGAATTGATTTTGAGCTAAATTATTCCCAAAATACAGTTATTAACCACCATTTACAGGAGCCATTGTCTGCCGCTGCTATGTGTGAGATAAGATGGATAGAGATAGGCTACATTCAGACAATGTATTCCCGCCATACCGTAGTAGTGCTTGCATACATCGGCACTGCGGAGCGGGGGATGAGCGCAGCATATATAGGCATAGGCATATATAGCGCATGGTGCCGTATCATGTAGAAAGATAGGACATGTCCTATCTTTCTACGGGCTACGGAGCGGTAAAGTGCTGTGAGCCCATAGAAGTGTATGGGGGACGTATATTGGCCGTATATTCGTCGGCCGTATATATGTCCCTCAAAAATGTAGCCATAGGGGGAGATTTATCAGAAATGTCTGAGGTAAAACGGTTCCAGTTGCCCATGGAAACCAATCGGAGATCAGCTGTAATTTTACAAACAGCTGTGGAAAAATGAAACTTAAGCTCTAACTGGTTGCCATGGGTAACTAGAGCAGTTCTGCTCTTGGACACTTCTGATAAATCTCCCAATAAACAAAGTGACAGTCAGAGACGGTCACTGAAGAGATATAAAATATTTTTTGTTAACCCATTCTATTTTGTTATAGCTATGAACAGTTACTGCCTATCCCGGGCTGGGAACTACAGCTAGTGTCTTTATAAGTTTTCCCTGCATGCGCAGTGCACTGTTCTCCCTCCGGGTACGTGCAGGGCCAGGAGCAGAGATGACTGTCGCACTGCACATGCACAGGAATTCCAATGAGACACTGGCCAGACGGGACATGTGTGTACAGGGAGATAACGGGTCATGACGGGGAGTGCCTGCTTAACTGCTGTCACGAGGACCCCATTCCCCTGACTATATGTTCATTTTTGTGGCTGAAGCTGAAGGCAGCATTGGAAACTTATAAAGACATGACCAGAAACAGTCATGGCCATGGACAGTTTACAGTCAGACCCGAAAGGCTGCCCTGAAGAGAATCAAATCCTCTGGTAAGTGGCCCAGGTGGGGTCCGATCCCTAGGGAGAAGCCCCTTACATGCCACAGTCATGCTTGACGGCGGCATGTAAGGGGTAACACCTGCGATCAGCTCTAGTGTCAGCTGTGATACATAGCTGACTCCCGCAGCTTCCGGCACCGGCTCCACTTGTAAACCGGTGGCAGAAGCAGGACGTAATAGCTCCGCACGGACGTACTATTATGCCCAGGTGCTCGTAGAGGTTACATTACATTAGAAAAAAAAAACATTGCCATTGTTTCATCGTGGCGCATCCATCTATCTACTGTCAATTTATCCATCTATTATCTGTCTACTGGTCTGCCTATGTCTCTAGTACATAATGCATTAGGAATAATAACAGGTGCACTTAGCACTTGGATGTGTGCTGTGTACATACACACAGGAGCATTAGTAGCACAGCAGTGCGCACAAGCCTGTATGGCCCCCTGGTGGCTGTTTGGATGTGTGTGAGAGCATGCCAACAGAGACCCATGAAGCATTCAAACAGCAGGTTAGCAAAGACAAGCACATCGTCTCCTACAAGCAGTAACAGCTTCATCTCAGCTCTGCTCAACTGGAAGACTGGCAGAATCCAGCTCCTGACGTGTCCTGTGCTACAAGACAAGCCTCTCCTCTGTGCACAAGGGTTCCTGGCACCCAGGTAAGGCTGGCTACAGATGCCAGGGACAGGGTCAAGGAGACCTTCTCCTATGTATGTCCATGTATACTGTCATCATGCACTCTTAACCTTCCAAACTCATCCATGTCTATGCTGCTCATTCCTCAATGCTGCTGAATCTGTGTCTGCTAGATCTCTGCATTTATGTACTAGAAGTTGGCGTTAAAGGGGTTAATGGTTTGATTGTCATCGGAATCAAAGCTTAAAGGAGGTTCCCTGAATAGTCCATGTGTTGTGTGTGCTATGTAAAATTCTGCTGACACCTGCTGAAAGGGAATACTCTATATGATGGAAACAGGTCTATTTTTTTTTTTACTTTGCTGGGTAAGCAAACAATATGGGGCACTGAAGTATTCATGATGGCTGGCACCACTTCATCTTTATCTACGCCAGGGTTGTACCGGTGATAAAGTTGGAATTCCCTTTGTGCGATAGGTGATTTATTCTGGCGACTAGAACGGAAAGATGTAAGGATTTGGGATGATTCTGGAAAGCTTCTGCGTAGGACCATGTACTTGTTGCTTATGTAGAAAGGTATTAAAAGTTATCCCATTGGTTGAATTGTCACATCTGTTGTTGAAAATATAATGGCGTAAAGCTGGTACAGGCTATAAGGCCACATAGAAAACAGCAAAAAAAAAAAAAAAACTTTTATTATAGGAAATATTGATTATATTATAACATCACCCTGTACATTGTAAAAAAAAAAAATAATGGGAAAAAAAAGTTGATCTATGTATATGATAAATTCTTTCTAAACAGCATATATGGGCATGTGATTCCCGGCATACATTATCTTTTATTACTATATTCATATTACAAATCGGTTTTGACTTCTAATGGCTGCATACATTATCTTGCTGGTCTGTATGGTGGGTTCCTTTGATATACTATGCAGCCCTATAACTCTTCCTGCCTGTCATTATGTCACATGAAATAATGTGCTGTAGTTCGCCTGGAGAGATTCCAGTGCGCACGGTAAGAATATATTATGTATAGGTCCAGGAGCATTTGGGCTCAGAAGACGTGTATGTCGGGGTATATCAACCGCTCCCTGGGATATTTCCACTGGTTCTTCCAAATATTTGGGCATCTACCACCTTATCTTTTCTTTTTTTAACGTGACCCTCCCACTCAGTATATTTGCAGCATAGTCCTGATTATCTTCTTACTACTGTATATGTACTCATTTTATATCACTTCAGCGCTCCTAAAATCTAACTTAACCTTAAATCTAACTATCTTAACGTAGACCTAAAACCTGCTGTTAAAGTTGATATAACTGGGATATAAGCAATGTTATTTAGGCCATGGTTGGGGCAGCAACCCAGGACCCAAGGCTCCAGGGTGGCCCATGACCACAAAATCCGCTAGTCTAATACTGACATAATGCTAAAGATAATGGGGCACATTTACTTACCCATCCCGTTGACGCTGCTGATCCGGAATGTCCGACAAGGATTCGGAGCTGGCGCGATTCACTAAGATCGTGCGTCCAATTTCCTGCATGTGTCGCTTCCCTGCTGAGTTCTGCGGGAGTTTACCTTCTTCTTCCCGGTGCATGTAAGTGCTGATCTTGTCCGAATCAGTCGGGTTGTCCGACGGCCACGCCCCGCATGAAAGCCGGCACCGATGCGCCACAATCTGATTGCGTGCGCCAAAAACCCGGGCCAATTCAGCGGGAAACTGAAACATTCGGGAAACCCGACGGAAATGCGTCCGACGAACCCTTAGTAAATGTGCCCCAATATGAAGAGGTGACTTCAACCCTACGCGCCACTATATTGTCACTCTTAATTTGCATATATGCACACAGCAAATTACTACTACTCTTATCCTGTATATATAACATACATGGGGACTGAACAAAACTGCTATCCTACATAAATGGCAATGCACAGTACTATGACTAGATATATAGTTACTACATAAAGCTTATACTACTGTAAATCAGCAAAGTTTGGTTCTGGTGCTATAACTAGGCAATTATTGGAATGTACTTAAAAAACATATACCTATATATACATTTAACAGGCGTCCCAATGCATTGTTAAACGAAATACCCACACGCTGCGACAGAAACTTGTTGGTTTTCTTTAGGCATAAATTTTCTGTATCAATTCCTCATGGTTTTCTATATCTCTGCTTGCTGTCATTCTGTAAGAAGCGTCATTGTTTACTTCCAGTGCATAAACACTGGTCCTTTGTATGCAATGTAACACAGGTGCACGGCTCATTATACCCCTGGTCATGTGATGTCAAACAGGTGCACAGCTCGTTATATCCCTGGTTATGTGACGTCACACAGGTGCACGGGTCGTTATATCCCTGGTCATGTCATGTCACACAGGTACATGGCTTGTTATATCCCTGAAGTAGAATAGGTCCCGAGGAATGAAAAAGGATTTCGGACCGGCGCTGTCCTTGTGATATTGATTCCGACTCAAAATGTCATTTAAAAGGAATAAACGACTGATTTTATTTTTAAAATTTGTTATATCCCTGGTCATGTGATGTCACACCATTGCATGGCTTGTGTATTCCTGGTCATGCAATGTCACACAGGTGCACGGCTTGTTTTATCCCTGGGCATGTGATGTCACACAGGTGCATGGCTTGTTATATTCTTGGTCATGCGGTTTCATACATTTGCATGGCTAGTAAAATCACAGTGAGTTATTAGAGCTGTGTGCTATAACAAGCCGTGCACCTGTGTGACATCACATGATCATGGACTGATTTCTACCTCCTAGAATGACAGCAAGCAGAGATCTAGGATACAGTGAGGAATTGATACAGAAAGTATATTGCAAAATTGTTTAACTTTTCATCACAATATAAACTGTTTCAATGGGATCCATATGGGTCCATTACATGATGTATCTTTATCCAGCTAGTTTTTCATTCCAATAACTGAAAGCTTGACATCAACTTAAGGTCTGATGAAGCTGGAGAAGGGATAGGATACGTATGTTCATATGGAATGAATCTGCTAAAAAATCTGTAAATATCAGAACCTTTTGTTATCTCTTTATGGAGCCTACCCCGTCCCATTCCCTCTTTCAGTAAATACAGATCATACTAAATCAAAATGCATATACTATATAATATATAGGTAGCAATTATAGATTATGTAGAAGATATAGTAAAATAGACCCTATCAATAGCAATAATATAGTAACACTAAGATTGTGCGCCCGATATCCTGCATGTGTCGCTTCCCCGCTCAGGTCTGACAGAGTTCATCTTCTTCTTCCTGGTGTATGTAAGTGCATTGTCTTGTGACACAATTTATATCTCACTCCGAATCAGTCAGATTGTCTGACGGCATGCTCCCCCAATTTCTGTCCCATGAAAGCCAGCGCAGCTGCGCCAAAAACGTTTGTGACACAATCCCAGTGCAGACACCAGTTAAATACCTGTCCAAACCGTGCAATCCCCTAAAAAGGTGCACAGTCCAACGAAAGTGAGTAGCGCATCGTTTAATAAATGAGCCCCTATGTTGTGCTTAATGCAGATTGAAGTTATGTCTATGTATTCCAGGCTCACAACAACTCACACAGAGTATGTGTAGCGTATTTGACCTCCATGTGTCATAGCGTATTTGACCTCCATGTGTCATCTGTTACATAGCAAAGTGTTAAAGGGGTTGGCCACTTTACCTTATGGTTTTTTGTAATGTGTGCGTAAGTGTGAGGGATGGTAATTTACCAATTTACATCTATTAAAAGTTCTGCTCTGCTTTCTTGATATGTAAAGTGAAGCCTCTTCATCTTTTACCTCATCAGCCAGACATTCCTATCCATAAAATGGCTGCAGATAGTCCTTTGATCCCAACTGTCCATGACCAATCGCCTTGCCAGGACCTTTTGATAGCATTGATGAATATAAGATTAAGGTCCTGGCAGGATGATGGCACATGACCCTTCATCTGTGCCCATTTTATGGACAGGAATGGTCTGGCTGATGAGGTAATGGACAGGAGGCTTCACTTTACACACATTTTACAAAAAACATGAGGTAAAGTGGCCAACCCCTTTAAGCTTAATCGTTCAGACTGTCTATAGGGATATTATACTGCATATATAGAAGGTATAACACCTTATAGATGACATGGCGATCTGTTGTCATCATTACAGTGACGTGGCCATGTCTTGAGGATTGTACAGTTGCCTGACCTCTATAGCGAGGAGCAGGGAAGCGGCTGTGAACCGCAGCTGATATGTCTCCAGATGCTTCCACCATTTCAGAAGACATCATCATCAGATCTATGGATTTGTGATGTAGATGGGTCATAACAATAGATCTGATCCATAGCAGGAAAATCAATAGGACTCTCAGTTATATGAGATAGAGATTTGCAGGGGGCACGGAGAGGGAAAGGTCAGCTCCAGGCTATAGATCACAATTGGGCGCTGTATTATGCGTTAGATATAAGCACTTGTTTCATTTATCATTGTGACTTTGTGATAAGAGTGTTTACCGCTATCATTACTCTGCCATACTGTACCACAGCACCAATTTATGTTATCAGAGGACACTTTCTTATGGGATCTTTAGTAATGCTATAAGCTATTTGCTGATGATAGATCACACGTAGCGTTTTATCAGCAGAACCCATATTCGCTTAGTGCAATCTTTTCATTGATCTTTGAGATATACAATAGCTTGGGAGAAATTAAACTGCTTATTGGATGATTTATGGTCATATACAAGGCCACAGCCAGTGCAATGTATGAAGAATAGCCTTCATTAAATAGTATATGACATCATCCATATTTCTTCTTACTAATGACCCTGTTGAGGTCTGCATTGTACTGTCCCTCTCCTATTCTTTCTTAATAGTTATAAAACTCTATACGGGCCGATATATTCAGCACTGGACAGCGTCATTGTATAAAAATCATATTATTACGATAATAATCTTTATTTCATAGTAATAATCTTTATTTATATAGCGACATCATAATCTGTAGCGATTTACAAATCATGGGGACAATTAAAATACTACATGACAGAGTCATGTGGTGCAATAGGAGTGAGGGCCCTAGTCGCAAGAGCTTACAGTCTATGAGGATGAGGAGGTGACACAAGAGATTACAGCCTATGAGGATGAAGGGTTGACACAAGAGCTTACAGTCTATGAGGATGAGGAGGTGACACAAGAGATTACAGCCTATGAGGATGAAGGGTTGACACAAGAGCTTACAGCCTATGAGGATGAGGAGGTGACACAAGAGTTTACAGGATGAGGGAGTGACACAAGAGCTTACAGTCTATGAGGATGAAGAGCTGACACAAGAGCTAACAGTCCATGAGGATGAGGAGGTGACACAAGAGTTTAAAGTCTATGAGGATGAAGAGCTGACACAAGAGCTAACAGTCTATGAGGATGAGGAGGTGACACAAGAGTTTACAGGATGAGGGGGTGACACAAAAGCTTACAGTCTATGAGGATGAGGGGGTGACACAAGAGCTTACAGCCTATGAGGATGAGGGGGTGACACAAGAGTTTACAGTTTGTGAGGATGAGGGGGGTGACACAAGAGCTTACAGTCTATGAGGATGAGGGGGTGACACAAGAGCTTACAGTCTATGAGGATGAGGGAGTGAAACAAGAGCTTACAGTCTATGAGGATGAAGGGGTGACACAAAAGCTTACAGTCTATGAGGATGAGGGGGTGACACAAGAGCTTACAGCCTATGATGATCAGGGGGTGACACAAGAGTTTACAGTTTGTGAGGATGAGGGGGTGACACAAGAGCTTACAGTCTATGAGGATGAGGGGGTGACACAAGAGCGTACAGTCTATGAGGATGAGGGTGAAACACAAGAGCTTACATTCTTTGAGGATGGGGGGATGACACAAGAGCTTACATTCTATGAGGATGAGGGGGTGACACAAGAGCTTACAGTCTATGAGGATGAGGGGGATACACGAGAGCTTACATTCTTTGAGGATGGGGGGATGACACAGGAGCTTACAGTCTATGAGGATGAGGGGTGACACAAGAGCTTACAGTCTATGAGTATGAAGGGGTGACACAAGAGCTTACAGTCTATGAGGATGAGGGGGTGACACAAGAGCTTACAGTGTATGAGGATGAGGGGGTGACACAAGAGCTTACAGTCTATGAGTATGAAGGGGTGACACAAGAGCTTACAGTCTATGAGGATGAGGGGGTGACACAAGAGCTTACAGTGTATGAGGATGAGGGGGTGACACAAGAGCTTACAGTCTATGAGGATGAGGAGGTGACTCAAGAGCTTACAGTCTATGAGGATGTGGGGGTGACACAAGAGCTTACAGCCTATGAGGATGAGGGGGTGACACAAGAGCTTACAGCCTATGAGGATGAGGAAGTGACACAAGAACGTCATCTTAGTGATGCCTAGTTTTTCCACTGAGAACAGAAGTATTGAGCGTTACCATCATGTGTCAGGGGGCCTTATATGTGTTCTTCAACCACTTTTAGGACTGGGGCACTTTTTTGGATTGCACTAAAACCACTTAGTCTTCATTTATACATCTATTCCCCTGCAGTTTTGTACTTTGAGCACATAATGGTATTGTATTGCAAACAACCTATCAGTGTGATTGGATTATTATCGCCTTCAAAGGATTTACCAAAAGGCTGGAACAGAGAAAATCTTACAAAATAAGACAAAAAGATGTTACCATCCTTAAAGGGGTATTCTCATCTGAGCACTCACATTCAGTTTCATTAATCTGCCATATATAAACATTTCTTCAATTAGATGTTATTAAAAAAAATATTCCAGTGTGAAGATAATTTCTCATAAATGTAGCCATGTTGTCCCTTAGAAACGAGATAGCTTCCTCGGATACGGCCACCTCTGCTGGAGAGATTGCACAAAGAAACAAAAGCTTATTGTATATAAAATGTCCAGGAGTTACTGCAGGTCCCACAGCCGTCGTGTGGTAATGATTGCTGAATCCTGGTGGTCCGGCAGGACTCTATAGCGCAAGTCTGGCCACCGCTGCCAGAGTGTGACGTGGTCGTATCCGGGGAAGCTATCTCGTTTCTAAGGGACAACAAGGGACAACATGGCTACATTTATGAGAAATTATCTTCACACAGGAACATTTTTTTAATTAACATCCAATTGAAGAAATGTTTACATAAGGCAAATTAATTTGTAAATGTAAATGCCCAGATGGGAATACCCCTTTAAGGAAAATCTACCAAAAAAATCTTATTCATAGATCCAGCCAAGGTAACTGTGATAATCTTCTTATGTTTGCTACCACAACCTCCTTCTAAAATCAACTTTAAAATCAGGGATGAAGGGCTCTGGTGGTTGTTTCCAGAGCCCCTGAGGGCTGCAGCTTCACATGCTATTCCAATGAGTAGAGCAGGTAGGAGGGGTTATGTGTCCTTCAGAGCCCTTCAGAATCATAAACCATAAGCTGTCGGCCCAAATTTGGCTACATTTATGTGTGCTCTGGCTACGCGTGCCATTCTTTGGTCACTCATTGAATTAAGGACACGTGAATATTGCAGGGCTGCTGGAATGGGGAACTGAAGAAGGGTAAGTGTAAGTGTCATAATTCATTCACTTCCCCCTGCCCCGGTTTTTCTAATAAAACCAGAAAACCACTCCATTAGACCCAATACCATTGTGTGTATGTGCACTAATAATTATGTTGGGCTATTTTTGGCTTGGGTTTTACATTCTGCGGAGCATTGATCATGATATGATACATTATAGACCTCTGAGATGAGATTCTGTTATACTTCTGTATTCTAAATCCTGTCAATGGAGGTTACTTGTCAATCATCATTTACCCAAAACTGTTGGCAGGCATGACATCTCCTAATGAGGACCTGTCACCTTTCTTGGTTTGTCTGTTATGGGTTATTCTCTCATTCTCCCTAATATACCCATGTGCCTTACCTGCCTGTACACAATCACTGAGTATTTCTCAAGTCAATAATAAGTCCTGAAACTTTCTTTTCTACTTTGTGCAGAGCCTGCATCTTTATTAAAGGGAACCTGTCACCAGGAGACCCATTTTTAGCACTCCCCCAGTCCCCACAGAGCATAGTACATACACTGCCAAAGAGTTTTTGTATAAAAAAATAGGTTTTACAGAAAAAAAGATATGTAATATAGTACCTTTCAATACCATGTGCTGTGTGACTAGGCACTCGTGACCTGGGAATGGCTGTAAAGGAGCAGTCCCCCCCCCACCCTTGGGAAACTGCTCCTCCATGTGTTACATGTTATATATGTGTTATATGCTCTATATGTGTGCTTATGTGTGCGTGAGTGGATAAATGTTTGTGTAAGAGTGTGGAACTGTATGTTTGTGTACATAGTTATATGAGTTTAATATGTATATTTTAAAGCAGGAAGTGGGGCTCTATTCAGAAGTCTGCTATGGGGACCTGCCTCTCCTAATTATGACCCTTGGTGCTGGTGTATACAATTTTGGTTGCATCAGGCAGGATCCGAATGTAAATCTTCTTCTGACTAGCTTTTCTTGT
Organism: Engystomops pustulosus; assembly: GCF_040894005.1. Lineage (NCBI taxonomy): Eukaryota > Metazoa > Chordata > Amphibia > Anura > Leptodactylidae > Engystomops > Engystomops pustulosus. The sequence goes on from NC_092412.1 coordinate 219,265,277, forward strand.
TTGCTGGCTGCAGTGTCTCTCTTCCTCCTACCCCTTCCCCCTGCATTCTAAGACAAGCTCACACACAGACACTCACAGACACTTCCTGCCGGCAAGCAGCAGTGTGAGAAGACTTACTCTACAAGCTGCTGATGAGATCTTTATAGCAGGGGAAGGATTTATAGCACAGTTTGCTGTGTGTGTTATAGCTGAGATAAAGCACAGATGTAGCAGGGCTGGATTCGGGTCTGCCGGGATTCACTAAGGTCGTGCACCCGATATCCAGCAGGTGTCGCTGCTGCCCCGAGGTCCGCCAGAGTTCACCTTCTTCTTCCCGGTGCATATAAGTGCTGATGCGCCACAATACGATCACGTCCGCCAAAACCCGGGGCAATTCAGCGCAAAGCGGCGCAAATTGGAAATATTCAGGAAAACCCAACGGAATTATGGCCGCAGGAACGTTATTAAATGTACCCCATTCTGTTTTATATTCATTTCATCTCATGGATCTCATCATCTCTCATATGTCTCATCTGTACCTTTTTCTGTGTCAGATACTAGTAAAATATTGAAAAGCTAAATGAAAGTGTAGATACAACTGGACCTTGATAATCTAAGCACTTTGTCAGCACATAGCACTAGAGGGATCATGAAGTGTCTTAGAGAGTCCCTGCCCACACTCTGGAATTTTACACTGACCTTCACTGAGTGAAAGTAAAATTGTAATGTAAGGGGTTAAAATGATCTTTATTGTGTAAACATCACTAGGGGATGTTCATGCAGAATACAGGGAAAGGCTGCAGCTTTCAATACAGGTACATATACATGCAGAGACATGCTTAATAGAGATATTATTGAAATGTCCCCTTGTCCAGGAGGTGCGTTCTGTACTGTCTAAATATTCCATGCTTTCTAAAAGAAATAACAGAAAAATATAACATCCTTATAAGCAAAGATTTCTTAAAATTGATTTTATTAATTATTTCTTTATTTTTACTCCTAGAGATAAAAATATAACTGGGAAGTAATGTTCAGCTCTTACTTTCAAGTTTAAGTGAAACTCCATACTAAAAATGGATACTCTATGTGCCCATACAATATTTTAAAATGTAAGTTATACAATCTAATTTTAAATAATAAAGATACCCTGTGGGGGCTGCTAAAATACTAAACCAAAACTTCTGCCCCTACCTGCGCTTCTCCTCTTGGGTGCTTCCTGACAGTAGGTGGGTGTCCATGTCAGTAAGCCAATAGCTGTAGGGGATCATCTAAAAAAAAATCCTGTGTTTTTGGGAGACAACCAAGAAATGGCAGAAGGGACCAGAGGCATTGGTAAAAGAGAGGCAAGGGGGTGACCATTTATTATTTCAGCTGCTGCTACAGAGTTCCTTTACATCTAATTTTATTTCATTGCACAACCCATTTATGTGTAAGATTAGGCCTATGTAATCCTTTTTTTTTTTACTATTGTATATTCTGTTTTTTGTTTTTTTTCTTTAGGTTTTTTGAGCTAATATACTCTCTACAGTCATTATATACACCTTCCTTTTACTTTCTTTCTTTACTGATTTATAATTGTTTTCTCAGAAAAACCTTTTGGGAAAAGCAATTTATTTCTGTTTTACTTGCAGATCTTCTTTTAATCCTCCATTGACTTGCCTTAGGTAAGACAAAACATAGTGTGGAATAAGATTAGCAGATGCTAAATATTTCAGATCATGCATCAGTTTCCTGGATTAGAGAAAGTGAATAATATTCAGTGAAAACACAGACTTTTGGCATATTTGAAATTGTATATCTTGGATACAGTTTCCCTGAAATTCATGTATGTATTCATGGCCTGCTGCACAGTGTCTATATCCAAGAGTCCTCAAAGTCCTAACAAATCTTATGTTTTCAGCTGTAGATGCCTTACTTTTACATAATACACCACTAGAGATGAGCGAACATACTCGTCCGAGCTTGATGCTCGTTCGAGCATTAGCGTACTCGAAACTGCTTGTTGCTCGGACGAATACTTCGCCCGCTCGAGAAAATGACAGCTCCCGCCGTTTTGCTTTTTGGCGGCCAGAAACAGAGCCAATCACAAGCCAAGAGACTCTGCACTCCACCCAGCATGACGTGGTACCCTTACACGTCGATAGCAGTGGTTGGCTGGCCAGATCAGGTGACCCTGGGATAGACAAGCCGCTGCCCGCGCTGCTCGGATCATTCTGTGTCTGGATGCCGCTAGGGAGAGAGCTGCTGCTGGTCAGGGAAAGCGTTAGGGTGTTCTATTAGAATAGTGTTAGGCAGGAGTGATTCAACAAGAACCCAACAGCCCTTCTTAGGGCTACAATAACGTTATACTTTTTTTTTTTTGTTTGCTTGTGGCTGGGCTTGCTGGCACTAGTAGTGCAGCTAGTACCATATTGTGAGGAATTAGCAGGGGGACTTGCTACCGTTGTGTTTAGCTCTTAGTGACACACATATCCACCTCAAACACCAAAGTGGGAAAATTTATTAGGGGTTTCATTTCAATTAGGCACAGTCTGCCATTTACTTTTTATTTTACGTTTATTTTTTCATAACTCAGTGTCATCTCATCAGTGTGCTTTCATACTTGGCTAGAAAATAGCCATAGGAGAATCCAAACGGCTTACTTACACCTACAGTAGCGTTATATATATTTGATTTCTGGTTGATCTGCTGGTGGCTGTCCTTGCTGCAGTGCATCTACTAGCAAATTGTGAGCAATTTGTAGTGAGACTTGCGACCGCTGTGTTTTGCGCTTAGTGACGCACATATCCATCGCAAAGACCGAAGTGGGAAAATGTATTAGGGGTTGGATTTCAATTAGGCACAGTCTGCCATTTCCTTTTTTATTTTACGTTTATTTTTTTAATAACTCAGCGTCATCTCATCTGGCATAGCAGTGTGCTTTCATACTTGGCTAGAAAATAGCCATAGGAGAATCCAAACGGCTTACTTACGCCTACAGTAGCGTTATATATATTTGATTTCTGGTTGATCTGCTGGTGGCTGTACTTGCTGTAGTGCATCTACTAGCAAATTGTGAGCAATTTGTAGTGAGACTTGCGACCGCTGTGTTTTGCGCTTAGTGACGCACATATCCATCGCAAAGACCGAAGTGGGAAAATTTATTAGGGGTTGGATTTCAATTAGGCACAGTCTGCCATTTCCTTTTTTATTTTACGTTTATTTTTTTAATAACTCAGCGTCATCTCATCTGGCATAGCAGTGTGCTTTCATACTTGGCTAGAAAATAGCCATAGCAATAGGATAGCATCGTTTGGTTTTAAAAACTAAAAAACACAAAAAAACACAAAAAACACAAAAAAAAGTTAAAAAAAAATCAAAGTTATAACTCTCATTTTCAAAATGTTTAACCCGAGGGCTAGGGGTAGAGGACGAGGGCGGGGACGTGGGCGTCCAACTACTGCAGGGGTCAGAGGCCGTGGTCCTGGGCGGGGTGAGACACCACCTGCTTATGAGGGAGCAGGGGAACGCCGCAGAGCTACACTCCCTAGGTTCATGTCTGAAGTTACTGGGACTCGTGGTAGAGCACTGTTGAGGCCAGAACAGTGCGAACAGGTGATGTCGTGTATTGCCGACAATGCTTCAAGCAATTTGTCCACCAGTCAGTCTTCCACGCAGTCCACCCATGTCACCGAAATCGGCACTCCTCCAGCTCCTGCACCTCAGCCTCCTCCCCCCCAGTCTGCCCCCTCCCAGGAAAATTTGGCATTTGAACCGGCATACTCTGAGGAACTGTTTTCTGGACCCTTCCCACAGTCACAAACCACTTGTCCGGTTGCTGCTGAGCAATTTTCCGATGCCCAGGTTTTCCACCAGTCGCAGTCTGTGGGTGATGATGACCTTCTTGACGTAGTGGAAGAAGTGTGTAAAGAGGTGTCCGACGATGAGGAGACACGGTTGTCAGACAGTGGGGAAGTTGTTGTCAGGGCAGGAAGTCCGAGGGGGGAGCAGACTGAGGGATCGGAGGATGATGAGGTGACAGACCCAAGCTGGGTTGATAGGCCGGGTAAACACAGTGCTTCTGAGACGGAGGAGAGTCCTCGACCAGAACAGGTTGGAAGAGGCAGTGGTGGGGCCAGACGGAGAGGCAGGGCCAGACCTGGTGCATCAGCGCCAAATATGTCAACTAGTGAAGCTCCCGTGGCGAGGGCTCCTGCGGCGAGGGCTAGATTTTCAGAAGTCTGGAGGTTCTTTAAGGAAACACCGGATGACCGACGGACTGTGGTGTGCAACATTTGCCAAACCAGGATCAGCAGGGGTTCCACCACTAATAGCTTAACTACCACCAGTATGCGCAGGCATATGAATGCTAAACACCCCACTCAGTGGCAACAAGCCCGTTCACCTCCGGCCGTGCACACCACTGCTCCTTCCCCTGTGTCAGCTGATAGTCAGCCCCCTGCCCAGGACCCTGCCACAAAAACCCCATCGTCGCCTCCACGATCCTCCACAGCATCCACCAGCGTTCAGCTCTCCATACCCCAGACGCTGGAGCGGAAACGCAAATATAGTGCAACCCACCCGCACGCCTAAGCCCTTAATGTCCACATCTCCAGATTGCTCAGCCTGGAGATGCTGCCCTATAGGCTAGTAGAGACCGAGGCCTTTCGCAACCTCATGGCGGCGGCCGCCCCTCGGTATTCGGTCCCCAGCCGCCACTACTTTTCCCGATGTGCCGTCCCAGCCCTGCACCAGCACGTGTCAGACAACATCATCCGTGCCCTGACCAACGCCGTTTCTGACAAGGTCCATCTGACCACGGACACGTGGACGAGTGCTGCCGGGCAGGGCCACTATATATCGCTGACGGCACATTGGGTTAACTTGGTGGAGGCTGGGACCGAGTCTGACCCTGCGGCTGGTCATATACTGCCGACGCCAAGGATTGCGGGGCCTACCTCGGTCCAGGTGTTTCAGGCCTACTATGCCTCCTCCTCCTCCCACCCCTCCTCCACCTCCTCCTCCGAACGACCATCCGTGGGCATGGCGCCATCAGTCGGTAGCTCTAGGCACAGCAGCAGTGCCGTCGCTAAGCGACAGCAGGCGGTGCTCAAACTGCTGAGCCTAGGCGATAAAAGGCACACCGCCCAAGAACTATTACAGGGCATCACGGCGCAGACTGATCTGTGGCTGGCACCGGTGAACCTGAAGCCAGGCATGGTTGTGTGTGACAACGGCCGTAACCTGGTGGCGGCTCTGCAACTCCATGCTCCATGCCTGGCCCATGTGTTAAATCTGATAGTGCAGCGTTTCCTCAAGACATACCCCAATCTGTCTGATTTGCTCACGAAGGTGCGCCGCATCTGTGCGCATTTCAGGAAGTCCAGCACAGATGCTGCCACTCTCAGGGCAGCGCAGCGCCGCCTCCAACTGCCCGCTCACCGACTGTTGTGCGACGTGCCCACGAGGTGGAATTCAACACTGACCATGTTATCCAGAGTTTACCAGCAGCGCCGAGCGATTGTAGACTGCCAGATGTCAACTTCCACCAGAACTGGTAGTCAGGTCAGTCAGCTTCCTCAAGTCTACAATGAGGGGTGGACGTGGATGTCTGATATCTGTCAGGTGCTGAGTAACTTTGAGGAGTCAACACAGATGGTCAGTGGCGATGCCGCCATCATCAGCCTCACCATCCCGCTGCTTGGCCTGTTGAAAAAATCTCTGATCAGCATGAAGTCGGAAGCTTTGCGCTCGTCACAAGAGACGGGGGAAGAAGATTCCCTTGTTGATAGCCAAAGCACCCTTAGGTCTGTTTCTCAGCGCATATCGGAGGAGGTGGAGGTGGAGGAGGATGAGGAGGAAGAGGAGGAGAATGTTGGCGAGACACAAGAGGGGACCATTGTTGAGTCCTTCACTGTTCAGCGTGTATGGGCAGAAGAAGAGGAGTTGATGGAGTTGGAGGAGGAGGAAATGGACAGTCAGGCCAGTGAGGGGAGTGAATTCTTACGCGTTGGTACTCTGGCGCATATGGCAGATTTCATGCTAGGCTGCCTATCCCGTGACCCTCGCGTTCAAAGAATTTATTCCAGCACCGATTACTGGGTGTTCACTCTCCTGGACCCACGGTACAAGCAAAATCTTTCCACTCTCATCCCTGGAGAGGAAAGGAGTGTGAGAATGCATGAATACCAGCAGGCCCTGGTGCACAAGCTGAAACAGTATTTCCCTTCTGACAGCGCTAGCGGCAGAGTGCGTAGTTCTGCGGGACAAGTAGCGAGGGAGAGTAGGCGAGCAGGCAGCTTGTCCAGCACTGGCAAGGGTACGCTTTACAAGGCTTTTGCCAGCTTTATGTCACCCCAGCAAGACACTGTCACCTGTCCCCAGTCTCGGCAGAGTAGGGCTGATCTTTACAGAAAGATGGTGAGGGAGTACGTAGCTGACCATACCATTGTCCTAAATGATCACACAGCTCCCTACAACTACTGGGTTTCAAAGCTGGACATGTGGCACGAACTGGCGCTGTACGCCTTGGAGGTTCTTGCCTGCCCTGCCGCTAGCGTCTTGTCCGAGCGGGTTTTCAGTGCAGCTGGTGGCATCATCACCGATAAGCGTACACGCCTGTCGACTGACAGCGCTGACAGGCTGACGCTTATTAAGATGAATAAAGCCTGGATTTCTCATAATTTCCAATCTCCACCAGGTGAAGGAAGCTCAACCTGAATAATTTATCCACTCCTCCTCCTCCTCATTTTCCTCCTTCTCCTCCTCTTTGTACAGTAAAGCAGAGGAAACTGGCTATTTTTTGACAGGGCCCACTGGCTCTAGCTATAGTACTTTATGCATTTAATTTTTCTGGAGGGCCACCGACCCGGTCCTCTGTTTTAAACAATTTTTGGGAGTGCCACATACAGGCACTCAATCTATTCAATTTTTCTGGAGGGCCACCAACCTGCTCCTCTGGTTTGAAAACTTTTTTGGACTGCTACATACAGGCACTCAATCTATTTCATTTTTCTGGGGGGCCACCTACCTGCTCCTCTGGTTTGAAAACTTTTTTGGACTGCCACATACAGGCACTCAATCTATTCCATTTTTCTGGAGGGCCACCTACCTGCTCCTCTGGTTTGAAAACTTTTTTGGACTGCCACATACAGGCACTCAATCTATTCCATTTTTCTGGAGGGCCACCTACCTGCTCCTCTGGTTTGAAAACTTTTTTGGACTGCCACATACAGGCACTCAATCTATTCCATTTTTCTGGAGGGCCACCTACCTGCTCCTCTGGTTTGAAAACTTTTTTGGACTGCCACATACAGGCACTCAATCTATTCCATTTTTCTGGAGGGCCACCTACCTGCTCCTCTTGTTTGAAAACTTTTTTGGACTGCCACATACAGGCACTCAATCTATTCCATTTTTCTGGAGGGCCACCTACCTGCTCCTCTGGTTTGAAAACTTTTTTGGACTGCCACATACAGGCACTCAATCTATTCCATTTTTCTGGAGGGCCACCTACCTGCTCCTCTTGTTTGAAAACTTTTTTGGACTGCCACATACAGGCACTCAATCTATTCCATTTTTCTGGAGGGCCACCTACCTGCTCCTCTGGTTTGAAAACTTTTTTGGACTGCCACATACAGGCACTCAATCTATTCCATTTTTCTGGAGGGCCACCTACCTGCTCCTCTGGTTTGAAAACTTTTTTGGACTGCCACATACAGGCACTATCCAAATTAAATTGTCTCCATAGCAGCCTCCACACGTTGTCTCCATTGCTACCTCCAAAAGTCGTCCATATAGCTGCCTCCATACATCGTCCCTTTATCAAACGAGGTGTGTCAGGCAGAAATTTGGGTTGTTTTCATGGATTCCACATCAAAGTTGTTAACTTTGTCGCCACCCAGCTGTGTTATCCACAAAATATACTGGCAAACTTTTATCATTTACCAATATTATTTCAGCGCTTCTTGCGCTTCTGTTTACATTCCCCTCACCCGCCATATCCTAAACTTATAAGAACGCTACTACACTTGATCTTATACAAAAGGTTCTTAGAAGTGCTGTTTGGGGAGTAGCCTAGAGACACGGGCTTGGATTGGCGAAAGCTCGCCTGGCAGCGGAGCGCCAGCTCCATGCCAAGATCCAACTAACATAGTTTTAACTGCAGCACCTTTAATCTACTACTAGTTCACTGCCTCCATACATGGTCCCCTTATCAAACGAGCTTTGTCAGGCAGAATTTTGGGTTGTTTTTATGGCTTCCACAACAAACTTGTTAACTTTGTCGCCACCCTGCTGTGTTATCCACAAAATATACTGGCAAACTTTTATCATTTACCCATATTTTTTCAGCGCTTCTTGCGCATCTGTTTACATTCCCCTCACCCGCCATATCCCAAACTTATAAGAACGCTACTACACTAAACTTGGTGCACGCTGGGACCGAGTCTGACCCTGGGGCTGGTGATATACTGCCGACGCAGAGGATTGCGGGGCCTACCTCGGTCCAGGTCTCAAAGGCCTACTATACCTCCTCCTCCTCCCACCCCTCCTCCACCTCCGAATTACCATCCGTGGCCATGGCGCCATCAGTCGGTAGCTCTAGGCACAGCAGCAGTGCCGTCGCTAAGCGACAGCAGGCGGTGCTCAAACTGCTGAGCCTAGCCGATAAAAGGCACACCGCCCAAGAGCTATTACAGGGCATTCCACATCAAACTTGTTAACTTTCTCGCCACCCTGCTGTGTGAACCACAAAAGATACTGGCAAACTTTTATCATTTACCGATATTATTTCAGCGCTTCTTGCGCATCTGTTTACATTCCCCTCTCTCGCCATATCCCAAACTTATAAGAATGCTACTACACTTGATCTTATACAAAAGGTTCTTAGAAGTGCTGTTTGGGGAGTAGCCTAGAGACAGGGGCTTGGATTGGTGAAAGCTCGCCTGGAAGCGGAGCGCCAGCTCCATCCCAAGATACAACTAACATAGTTTTAAGTGCAGCACCTTTAATCTACTACTAGTTCACTGCCTCCATAATAATAATAATAATAATCTTTATTTATATAGCGCCATCATATTCCGTAGCGCTTTACAAATCATAGGAAACAAATACAAATGTAATGTAACAGAGCACAACATTTGTATGGAATAACAGGAGTGAGGTCCCTGCTCGCCAGAGCTTACGGTTTATGAAGATGATGGGGTAACACGAGGTAAAAGAATTTTTAATGGTCAAGCCATTCTTCTTAGGGAATAGAACAAAATATAATAAATGGAATTGCTGTCGCTTGAACCACTCAGCCGTCAGTTAGTAGAAGAGTTAAAACTTCATGCAGTTAATGAGTGTTATAGGCTTGCCTAAAGAAATGGGTTTTAAGAGCACGTTTGAAACTTTGGAGGTTAGGTATTAGTCTGATAGTCCGGGCAGAGCATTCGATAGAATTGGTGCAGCTCTAGAGAAGTCTTGGAGATGCGAGTGGGAGGTCCGCACTAGGGTAGAGGTTGATCTAAGATCACTGGCGGATCTAAGAGCACGGGTTGGGCGATAGACTGAGATAAGAGAGGAGAGGTAGGGGGGTGCAGCATTATACAGAGCTTTATGGATGAGGGTTATTATTTTAAACTGTATTCGAAAGGAGACTGGCAGCCAGAGCAGCGACTGGCATGAACTGTAAGCATACATGGTCCCCTTATCAAACGAGCTGTGTCAGGCAGAATATTGGGTTATTTTCATGGCTTCCACAACAAACTTGTTAACTTTGTCGCCACCCTGCTGTGTCATCCACAAAATATACTGGCAAACTTTTATCATTTACCAATATTATTTCAGCGCTTCTTGCGCATCTGTTTCCATTCCCCTCACCCGCCATATCCTAAACTTATAAGAACGCTATTACACTTGATCTTATACAAAAGGTTCTTAGAAGTGCTGTTTGGGGAGTAGCCTAGAGACAGGGGCTTGGATTGGCGAAAGCTCGCCTGGCAGCGGAGCGCCAGCTCCATCCCAAGATCCAACTAACATAGTTTTAACTGCAGCACCTTTAATCTACTACTAGTCCACTGCCTCCATACATGGTCCCCTTATCAAACGAGCTGTGTCGGGCAGAATTTTGGGTTGTTTTCATGGCTTCCATGTTAACTTTGTCGCCACCCTGCTGTGTAATCCACAAAATATACTGGCAAACTTTTATCATGTACCGATATTATTTGAGCGCTTCTTGCTCACCTCCTTTGGTTCCTCTCTGCCACCCATTGGTTTGAAGCCTGAGTCCATTTAGGGTATGTCGCCATGCCACTCTCTAGCCTGCCGCTGCTGCCGCTGCCTCTGCATGAAGTCCCCTATAGTGTCAGGGTCAATTATTGGATGTTTTAGATGCTATCTAGCTTCATTCTGTCACTCTGTCATGGCCATGCTGTTGCCCATAATTTTGGCATAATGGTGCGATTAAGCAGCCTCAGAGGCATCCATGCATGCTGCCCCTGCTGTTTCCTGTCCATTTCCGTGGTGTTTCCATCCTTTTCTGAGGTTCCCAGGTGTTTGGCCAAGCTTCCCTGTGCAGAGCCTTGGTCCCCTTGAAAAATGCTCGAGTCTCCCATTGACTTCAATGGGGCTCGTTATTCGAGACGAGCACTCGAGCATCGGGAAAAGTTCGTCTCGAATAACGAGTACCCGAGCATTTTAGTGCTCGCTCATCTCTATACACCACCAATTACTTCACGGCTGCCATGAAAACCTACTTCTTACATGATGAGTAGAGACGTCTTTCTAAGAACGTGGATATGCTCTTGGCATGATTGATGACCTGCTAAGGATTACCTCTGGTGACCCAAGAGTCCACCAATATTCTCCATAGGAAGGAATGCATGGAAAGCTGGTCCTGCGGTCTTCATTAGGGCAGTCCAGATGGATCTTTCCATATCTTTTTTGCTGCCTCGACATGTCACATGATGAGCAGCTTTTTGAAAAAATAATAACCTTATTTTATGGGGTTATTAAGTTTTGTTGGTAAATTTTGTAGTGTTTCAAAGAAATAGTTTCATGAGAAATTGGAGTCCTTCACTAAAATCCAGCTGAGGTTAAGGTGGACAAATTATGTAGTTCTATTTGCAGCAATTTCTTCTTGTTCTGGTGAAAAGACTATGCCATCAGACTTCATCTCTTGGCCTGGTCCATCTGCTCTCCAAGGACAGTAACAAGTACTGTAGGAATGTCTTAATGTGTGCCCCTCGCTGAATCTATACTGTGAAAATACAAGTGGAGTTTTTGTATCCTACAAATTTATTCTGCTTGTGAATGTTCTGTTCCATTAATGTGATGATCCCACTATGATAATGGAGGTTCATTGGGGAATTGGTGTAGAGCTAACAAAAGGTTTAACGTGCACTCCAGAACTTCAGGCTTACCTTGTAATGAAGCTCTGTCTATTACCTAAGAATGTTTTTCTACATGTCTTTGCTGATTTTATGCTTTTTGTAATGGAAATCATCTCAGGTTCATCTCACTGGCTTGCTCATGAGCTGATGTTCTCAGCTCACGTGTGGTAAAAAAATGCATTGCACTCGCGAGCATTGCAAGTGCAATTCAAGTGCAATGCGTTTCAAACGTATGAGTTGCTAGATGATGTGAAACAAAGTCATGAATTTAAGAAGGATATGATTTAAAAAACGTGCGTGAAAAACGCAAAAACGCTAATGACTCCAAGGAAAAGGACCAAAAAAGCAGCAAAAAATGTCAGTTTTTCACGCATTGCACCTTGACGTGAACTGCAACGCTAGTGTGGAAGGGGCCTAAAACTTTTTATGGGACTTTTTGCAAAAGTCCCAAGTCGTGAAGTTGGCTTTGCTCTGGCAGTAGTTCTATTTTTACGCCAGATTAATGAAGTGGCAGAAATAGCCCTGTAGAGTTTTTAGCAGAGAATAGTCCCAAAAAACCTCAATGTGACTATTTTGAGATTATTTTTACCCCAAAAAAAGCTCAGGAAAACCAATGATAGCCCCCCATGACTCTTGGACAAATGTTAGTGAATAAGGTTGTGCCTCAATATAAAGCACCGCCACTATACAATCTATGGTACTGTGCTTGTTAGACTGTGAAAAAGCCACAATGATTTTGCAAAGGATGCTGTCTCTTGTTACAGCTGGTGAGTGGGTATGTGGTTATCAGACACTTTCAGACCTGATATTCTTGGGGGGTTGCCACCAGTGGATAAATCGCCCGGTAAAAGTTTGGAGGGACCCAGAGCAAATGGTGCTCCAGACACCATTCTCCATGAACGTGTGACGCAACCTTATTCATTGTTACATTATACTGCTATATTGCCACTTCTGATTGCACATTTTTAATGATCTTCCTTTTATCCACCTTTTTTATTCTTTTTAATGGTCTGTTTATATGTAGATATACTGTATCTTGATATATCTGTACTTTGTGGTACTTTGGTATTAAGGCTTTTGGCTTATAAAATGCTTTGACTTAGAAGAGTGGTTCAAGGGTAGAAAAAAAAAATAAGTAAACTCCGTCACTTCCGTTTTTTGGACCTGGCAACTTCGAGTGGTCATGTGAACCACGTAATGGGGAAAAGAAAGTAAACAGAATTATGTCCTGTGATCTGACATGTTTGCTAATTGGGTAAAACTAGTTCCATGACCTCCGGCTTTGACTCTCAGTTATTACGTTGCTCAAGTACTTACCTTTTTGGAGCATGCACCTGGGTGAGGAGGGTAATGGGACCAGCTGCGGCTAATGAGGCCACTTTGAATCACAGGACTCTACTTTCATTTACTGGGGGTGGGGGTATTTCCTTTGTTGCTCTGGGGTCCGAGAGGTTACCCAAAAGTCTGAAGTTCTTGAACAATGCAATAACTAGTAGATGGAGAGGGGTAAATATACTTACTTTTTATTTTATTTTACCCCTTCAAAACATTCCTCTTAGATTTGAGTGACCTAACTTGATTTTTAACTTTATCCAGTATCCAAGAGATATTCAACAAAGTTTTAAACTCATTATAGGTTACTAATCTAAGTCTCTTTTGAAGTCCCAATAAATTACTCAGCCGAGACTATATTGAGGGAATAAGATGTGCAAACATGGCAATCAGAATCTATTCCTAAGGGCTCTTTCACTTTGCTGTTGGTGCACAGCTTCAGATGCTTTTTGTCTTTTGTTGCATCTCCAATTTTCTTCCGTTTTGTCTCAGTGTCCGCAAAAAAAACTTAAAGGTTTAACATTGCTTTGAAAACATCACCCTCATCAGTGAAAAATTAACGGATGTTTCATCAGTTTTTATTGCGGTCTTATACGCTTCTTTTGATACGCATCCGTGAAAAAAATAGACATAAAAATGTTTTATAATTTTAATAAGGACAACGGATCGGTGAAAATACAAGCCAATGTGAAAACACCCACAGAAATCAATGGCTTTGTGATGCAGCCGTGCAAATCACTAAACCAGAGACGTGAAAAAACAACGCCAATGTGAAAGAGCCCTAACATTGCGGATTCCCTCATTGAGTGCTCAAGACTCCAGCGCTCGGTTATGTCTTTATCACACTCATCAGCATTAGTTTAATTGATTCCTGACAGCAGTTACCGCTTAGTCTCCTCATTTTCTGCCTTCTCTGAAGGTTCCAGGAATTGATAATGTACTTAAACTGAACTACAGGAGGACTATAAATTTATGCAAAGAAGCATTAATCAGCACTTGAAGTAAATCAAGTATTAGCATAATTTAAGAGCCAACCTCTGCTTACAAGTGTTGCCATGTAAGATGAGGGTGGATCAGGGATGAGAGGACCTCTTACGCCATTTCTATCCGAATCTGTGATTTCCTTTCAAAAGCACTTGCTTATCAGTTCCAGAATTTGTGCTTCAGTAGCTGTGACATGTGGACAAGTGTTTTAGGAAAGCTCCTCTGCAATATCTCCAAAAAACATCCCCTCCTTGTATCCAGGTCACTGGGCAGGCCTTAGATCTGACATCTTTATTGTGCTAGTATACTTTCTGATCCGCAGCGCTAGGAGTTGATTCAGGGTTTTTATTTTAAGTGCTTTGATCTTGTACTTTAAATGAAGAGTATATAGCCAAGAAAGCACTAAGGGGAAGGAGCGTAAAGATGCAAGGCACGCATCCCGATGTTCATAAAATAACTTAATACCAAGCAAATGAATGGAAGCCCATGATGTCAATGCTCAATTAAACTTTAATGCTATAGTTCAAGACTCAAAGACAATATTATTAGGATTGGAGTGGTGTCCACTTGTTTCACTGATCACCATGTGGTCTCCTTGATACAATTTCAATTTGGTTTACATCAGAGAGTAATTAAATAGCTTTGTCTTGTATGTAAGACACCTTTGAATGAGAAAATTGGGTAGCTCCAGAAACCTCCTGGAGGTGAAATGTGGTATTGCATCCATGCAAAAGAATGGCTAATTAATACACTCACCGGCCACTTTATTAGGTACACCATGCTAGTAACGGGTTGGACCCCCTTTTGCCTTCAGAACTGCCTCAATTCTTCGTGGCATAGATTCAACAAGGTGCTGGAAGCATTCCTCAGAGATTTTGGTCCATATTGACATGATGGCATCACACAGTTGCGGCAGATTTGTCGGCTGCACATCCATGATGCGAATCTCCCGTTCCACCACATCCCAAAGATGCTCTATTGGATTGAGATCTGGTGACTGTGGAGGCCATTTGAGTACAGTGAACTCATTGTCATGTTCAAGAAACCAGTCTGAGATGATTCCAGCTTTATGACATGGCGCATTATCCTGCTGAAAGTAGCCATCAGATGTTGGGTACATTGTGGTCATAAAGGGATGGACATGGTCAGCAACAATACTCAGGTAGGCTGTGGTGTTGCAGCGATGCTCAATTGGTACTAAGGGGCCCAAAGAGTGCCAAGAAAATATTCCCCACACCATGACACCACCACCACCAGCCTGAACCGTTGATACAAGGCAGGATGGATCCATGCTTTCATGTTGTTGACGCCAAATTCTGACCCTACCATCTGAATGTCGCAGCAGAAATCGAGACTCATCAGACCAGGCAACGTTTTTCCAATCTTCTACTGTCCAATTTCGATGAGCTTGTGCAAATTGTAGCCTCAGTTTCCTGTTCTTAGCTGAAAGGAGTGGCACCCGGTGTGGTATTCTGCTGCTGTAGCCCATCTGCCTCAAAGTTCGACGTACTGTGCGTTCAGAGATGCTCTTCTGCCTACCTTGGTTGTAACGGGTGGCGATTTGAGTCACTGTTGCCTTACTATCAGCTCGAACCAGTCTGCCCATTCTCCTCTGAACTCTGGCATCAACAAGGCATTTCCGCCCATAGAACTGCTGCTCACTGGATGTTTTTTCTTTTTCGGACCATTCTCTGTAAACCCTAGAGATGGTTGTGCGTGAAAATCCCAGTAGATCAGCAGTTTCTGAAAAACTCAGACCAGCCCTTCTGGCACCAACAACCATGCCACGTTCAAAGGCACTCAAATCACCTTTCTTCCCCATACTGATGCTCGGTTTGAACTGCAGGAGATTGTCTTGACCATGTCTACATGCCTAAATGCCGCCATGAGATTGGCTGATTAGAAATTAAGTGTTAACAAGCAGTTGGACAGGTGTACCTAATAAAGTGGCCGGTGAGTGTATATGAGTACATCTCTTTAGCTTTTTCAAAGGATTTGTTTTTAGAGATTTTGCAGAAAAGTGGACATTCAGGTGCACAACAGACGTAGATCATAACGGGAACCTGTTGGTCAAGTTATCCCTAAAATTAAATATATTTTCACAAACTGCCATTAGAAAATATTGCTCCCCCCAAATTGTCTCTCTCCATGCCTGAAACCTTTAACATTCAGTGCCTAATGCTGGATAAAAAATGACCTGAGGTGAGTCCGATCAGCATCTACCCTGAAGCTGAGTCCTGCTAATTCATGACTCTTCTGCATAGCAACACCTCCCTGATTAACGGCCTCTATGATGATCTCCGTTGTACTAAGAAGAGTAGAGGACCTCTGCAGAGAAGCAGAGATTCAGCTGCCGGAAGTGTGTCTAGGTAGGTTACAAGATGCAGCCCTCTGTACGGGGGAAGGGAGGTCACCTACTTCTGCTGCCTTATCTGTGTCTCTCACAGGATGCAGATAAAGCAACATAACTATTAATGTAATGCAATGCATTATATTACTGTATTCAGAGAAATGAGCAGGGGGAAGAAGATGGGGGAGTCATTTGCATAATAAATGGTGATTTTACAACGAATGATGTATGGATCAACAAGGTAAAGGCTGGGATGGAATCCTTGTGAGCTGCTCTAAAGGGTATTCATCAAAATTAGTGAGACAGAACAGCTGACAGGTTTCCTTTAAAACTTTTCCACAGCGCAGCATGCAAAGCTGGAAATCTTGATATTTGAGTGGACCTGTCAAGTTGATTTGGAAAAATGCTTTATGATTAGAGATCGGCGGACCCAATGTTTGCGTAATGAAGGACCCGTACTGTGTTTATGATCCCAAATTGCCTTATATGATGTCTGTCCATAGCTGTAATAATGATTAAAACAACCTTTTATACTGACATATGCACCACATCAGACCAACCTCTAATGCACTGTCTATTGCGGACCTACCGCGCATGCGTATCATAATAAAATGGCTGTCCCATGGTAGTCCCATAATGATGCACTGCAATTCTGTGGTGGCTTCTAACACAATAGGCATCACAAATAGAGTGTCATCCCCTCGTGTTTCACATAGTATCAATAGACAATCAAAAAGTGAATTGATATTGTTGCAGCTGGTAAGCTAAGAGCTATAAGGAGTTAGCTTTTTATGTTATGGGATCCCTTTAGAGCCTTTGATGAGGTCCTGTCACCAAGTACAAAAGGCTTAAATGAGTTAGCACACAAAATAAAGTTTACCCTAAACATAACCATAATTACACTTGTCAACCTTCTTATATGTGACCATCCCTGTAATTATATGTGACCACCACCATTTAATTATATTTTGTTTCTTCTTTGCCCCTGATCAATTTTATATACCGTAGTACATTAAAAACAGTCCAAAGACATGGCCCCCATAAGTTACTATGTGACAGCGTTCATATTAGTCATGGGGGAGAAACATTTTATTTTCTCTGACGATGTGCCTCTACATTCTTTAGGAAAATAAAACGTTAAAGCCTCCAGATGATTAGGGACAATGAAATGAGGTAAGTCATTGAACATTTTGGGGCACATTTACTTGTCGCGGTCCTGTCGCGATCCACGATCTGGACTGTCCGACGAAGATGAAGTCCGGCGCGATTCACCAAAATCGTGCGCCCGAGATCCTGCATGTGTCGCTTCCCCGCTGAGGTCCGCCGGAGTTCACCTTCTTCTTCCTGGTGTATGTGAGAGCATGGCTTGCGACACAATTTGAGATGTTGAATCCCGCGCGTCCCGGATCGTCCGACGGCCAGCCCCCCGATGCGCCAAAGTCCGATCGCATGCGCCAAAGACCCCTGTTAAATGCAGCATAAAACGTAAAAATTCAGGAAACCCGACGGTAATGCGTTCCGCGGACCCTTAGTAAATGTGCCCCTTTGTGTTGGTGACAGATCCACACATTAAATATAATGAAAAACTCTTTTAATATATTCAAGTAAAGCTGGATGAATGATCCTATTTTACAGAATGTTCAGATCTGTAGGAGCTTTAAATCATAGCCTGGTGACCGAAAAACATCCAAGACTTGCTGTAATTTCTAAAAGAAACCCCATATATTGTTAGTGCATAGAATAGAGATAATCTTTAACTGGCACTGTATCTACTGTATAAACCAAAGTGAGAATGTATCCTGCTCGGTGTCATCTTAACCTTCTCTGTATGTTCTATACACTCCAATGTAAAGCTCTAAAAATAGGACTGTCTACCTGAGTAGATCATAGCATGTGAAGAAGACGAGGAGGTTTCATGCCTTTAAACTATCTCACAAAGCTGTGACACATTGCAACATATAGAGGTCACCCTGCTAGTATGTACATAAAAAGTCTATGTTCTTCTGTACATTTTTTCTCTTCTTCCAATTTTATGGTCATTTCAATGATTTTCTTGGCCTAATATATGATTCTAACCTAGAAATCTACAGGTGAGCAGTAGAGTGATGATTTGAGATAAAAAAAGAGTGTGGATGCAAAGCTCAACATCAAATAATTCAAGAAAGAAGCAGATAGTTAGATGACCTTACACACTTTGTTCACAATACTGTGCACCTAACCGGGTTTTCCAGTGCATATTTGCATCAGCCGACACATCCAATCTGGTGCACTTGGTGCACTTCAGTATCTCTTCACACCTGATGTCAGCATGGGTGTGAGCAGGGGCATAACAACAGCCGTAATAGCCGAGGCCCGCGTTGCTCAGGGGCCCGGGATGGACTGCAGAACCTTGTTCGTGCACTCTTGTTCTCCTAGGACCCTTGTCTCCCTGTTGATAGGGGCGCCTGTACGTAGTGCCAGCACAGCAGTAACAGGGTCCCACCTGCCGTCACTGCTGTGCTGACCAGGCCCACCCGCACGCCTTGTCTGTGGTCCGCACAGGAGACCCAGTTATTGACGTCCCTAGCCACAGAGTCATCAATAAAAGTACCTTCTTCTAAGGTAGTGAAAAACCAATAAATTTCATCCAGTTAATCTTCTGGACGATACTGCCATACAGGTCCATGAAATAAACATGATCTGAAAGGTGTTAATCTGTTTGACAACATATTGGTAGGGGTTTTTGAACTAAATTTCTGCTGACAGGCTCCCTTTAATCAATATACATAAAATAGATATTCAACATCCCCCACCATGGCCTAGTCTTTTTCGAGATTGTCTAAGACTAAATGAAGAGACAGAGTGGTTTGATCAAATTAACATCCATGGAAGATCTGTGGTTAGTTCTCCAAGATTTTTCGAACAACCTTCCTGTAGAGTGTCATCATAAACTGTATGCAGTATACTCAGAAGAAATACTGCTGTTTTGAAATGGTGGTGACACCATATACTGTATTGATCTGATATTTTAGCAATTAAAAAATGCTATTAACACTTCTATCTCTGTAAGAATCTGTCACTGCCATACCATCTTGTTTTGGCCCTCCATTATAAGGTCGAGCAGATTCTTGATGTGTCCCTACAATGTACTGTATAAGCATATATTTCTTCTCTTATCCCAAGAAAGAAGGAGGAGAATTGAACATGTGATTGGCTGCTGCTGATGTTCAGGGTGTTTCCCCAATGATGTAAACTTCCTTATATGGACATGCGGACCTCTCAGAGTGTATGCTCAGTGGAGGCTGGAGATGGATTCATTACATTTGGCCTTCACTGATTGTATATGTCGCTCAGCAGTAGGAACGTAGGAAGAATGGAAGAACATAGCTTTCTGCCTCTTTCCATCCTGTGTGCTCTGCAGGATGTGACGTATACTGTGCAGACGGAGGCAAAAAAAATTCCCCTAGCTGTCTGTATATGTCTATGGAAACGTTCAGTGTATACGCTCAGGAGCTTTCCTGGTGTATATGCTGAACGTATCCATATAATGTGGTGTGAATTTAGCCATATTCTGCAACTGCTTATAACTTTTGCACAGTACTTTATGTGATAATTAGTTTGGATACTCAGATGACTCCCTGCATTACTATAGCTGATTGTGTGTTTTGTGTATTTCTGGGTATTATTACAGGAAATCTATGTCTTAAAAGGGTTGTCTGAGATATATAAAAAACAGCTATGTGGCAGGGGGGGCTGCTTAAAAAAATAAACATGTACTTTCCTCTTTGGTCACTTTCCACACTCTCTCTATGCTGTGCCCATGTTTGCTTATAGGGGGACGGAAGCTGTGCTCAGCCTCATACAGCACTGGGGGGAGAGGACGGGTGGTCTGAGCGTGGCTTCTGTTCAGTGGCGTAACTAGAAGCTGATGGGCCCCAGTGCAAAGTCTGGGCCAGGCCCCCGACTATAATGTATATAGTCTTCTCATATGGGAAAGTGACACCATAAGGGCCCCCTAAACCTCTTGGGCCTGGGTGCGATCGCAACCTCTGCACCCCCTCAAGTTACACCCCTGCTTCTGTTCCCTTAATATAAAGAGGGGTGCGGCATGGAGAGAGGGCGGTGCGGGACACCAAGGGGGACCAAAGAGGCAAGTACATGTTTATTTTTTTTAAATGGCGCCCCCCTGGCCCCATAGCTGTTATTTATATGTCTTGGACAACCCCTTTAATTTAATGGGTGATTATTCGTAGACCTTTCCCAAGTCAGAATTTCCCAATGTCTATATTATGTGCAGGTGACTGCCTTTGTTTCCAAGCTCTTTCCGATGGCTGAACATTACCGCGCTGATCAATACATGTCACGGTGCTTCCCGTGATGCTCCCTCTGTACTGATTCAGCAGAGTGTTTTATCTCCCCCTGCAGCTTGTAAATGCCGCTGTTTATTTCTGTCAAGTAAATAGGGATCCTCTGTATTCTCTGAATGCTCAGTTTCCGCACCGACGAGGCTTGTACCCATGTATAGTATGTAGGTGCAGGCGCCATTGTACTTCACTGGCATCCAAATAGCTGCTGCATTGCAGTCTTACATGCATCACTTCATCCATGTGTTTCCCTAGCAGATATATTTATTAGTAACGGTAAATGACATTCTGTATTGCATACTGTGAAGTCCTGCCAACACTTTTAATTAATAGCCTTACAACCAGTTGAATGCTTTCCCTCTTATTGTGGGGCAAGAAAAATGAATATTTCAGGTGAATTGCTTTATGGAGGCATTTAAGATTCTGGTCAGCCACTATACAGCATAAAATAATATGTAAAATAGTTAGATTTTATTTATTTCAGTATTCTGGTCACATTTCTCATCCATTTATGTTATCTGTGCATATTGTAAGCAGAAAAATGAAGACAAGACTGGATATTCACTTCGTATAACTATTGGCCGGATGGTAAAAAGCTCTGGTAGTGGCTTTTGTCTACTAACTGTCCCTTAGCTCCACGATATTTGGCAATGAGGGAGAGATTTCTATAAGGGTTCAATTACAGTAATAACAATCCTTGGGAGGCCATCAAAAGTTGAACATTGGGGGGACAACACCAACACATTGCACCAACTCCTACAGACACAGTTCACAGAATTAGAATTAGTGTCCCTTTTGCAGCTGGGCAAGTGAATGGGAGCCACCGCCATCAGTTTGTGTAAGGCTACATTCACACGGCCGTTGGGCGTATATACGTCACCCATAGGCCGGCAATGGGCGCACTGCGTGGTACGAAGCGGTATGGTGCAGCACACGTGTGGCACGTACTGTTCCGTACCCAGGAAAAGATAGGACCTATCCTATCTTTTCCCATATTATGGCGCTGTGCGCCACATATTTCTATGGAGAGGACCGGGGCCGAGCAGCGCTCACTCCCTCTCCTGTGCGCCAGCGTGTGCCCGCCATGCTACTGCACGATGTGTACACGTTTGTCTGAATGTAGCCTTAATCTGTTTTCTGTCTTGTATCCACTGACAGCTGAGAGATAAAGAAACCTGATAATACGGACAGTACACGGATAGTCTAATCTCTTAAGAGAGATGAATCATCAAGTAAAATAATCTCCAGGTATGGAAGAGTTAATCTTTAGTCTCCACTCCTTATCTCTAGGCTTTGAACAAGATTTTAGATACACTGCTCACTACATGAGAATGAAGGATCTTAAAAAGGTACCTACCACCAGGATCTAGGATTGTAAACCAAGAATACTTGCATGAAGACAGCATCTGCTATTCTTTTAGCTTCTTATGTTCCTGCTTTTACCAAAAAAGACTTTAAAAATTATGCAAATGATCCTTTGCAGGATTGAAAGACTATGCCCCCATCTGCCAGTATATGTCAATGGGTATGCTCAGCATATACATCATGAGCTTTACCGACGTATTCGCTGAGCGTATGCTAAAAGCAAAGCGTGAACCTAGCCTAATACAGTACATTATATATTACACTAAACATCAGAAACCATTTATGGTATAGTTTTCATTTACAGAAGTAGAATACAGGAACACATGTCAGATCCTCTTATTCACTCAGATACTAAAGTGATTAGGCATTGCACAAGATTGTCCTGCTTTGTCTAGACTAAACGTTGGACTGTGCATAATAAAATGACCTGTCACAAATTGTCATACACAGGACATGGCCATAATAAGCTTTCATTAGGCGCCTGCAGAACAAGAGATGCCAGTCTGATCAGCCCGGTGGTAATTATTCAGCTTTTGCATAACCTTCAATGTCCCCATCCATAATAATAACCTCATCACAAAGCCCAGTGATGTTCTGCTGCCACCGAAATCCCTCTGCTGTTTCTTTTACCAGATGGTGAATATTTGCCAACCTGTGATGTCTGGCATCCATTACAATATCAAATCTTGGTTGTTTCTTCTATGCAGCCTGGAGCCGTGTTATTTATTCTGTATCACCCACACTGCGGAAATATGGAGAGCCCTAATGTTTACTAGATCCATGCTGACAGTCCAGGAAAATAATTTACTGTCTCCCAAGATAATGGAGAGAGATGGAATGGGTTTAAGAGACGTCCAGTTTCCAAGCATTTCCTGGTATTCCTTGCTTAATCCATATTTTTGTGTGGGGACAGGGGGACACCAAACTGAATTCTGGACTTATAGCGGCTATAATATGCATACAGCCCAGGGCTCCCATGTGAGTATTAATCCGTCCCTGGTTAGGGGGGAACATTTACTGTACTTGCTGTACGACCGTTAATTTGGCAATATGTCCAGGTCGGTCAGCCGAACCTAAACCCCGAACCCAACCATCGGGAGCGCTCATCTCTAGTCATATATAGAATTGATCCTTAATCATATATTGGTGAAGTTCCGACACTTAGGACCTCTCGGTTAGTTCTTTCCGGAAAGCTACTATTTAAGTAAATGGAAAGGTCATCAATATTACAGTCCAGGAAAACCCCTTTAAATGCATCAATTTGTTTATCATTGAGTATTAATTATGATAACGGGAATATACTAACAGGTGAAGTATCTGGTAATTGCCATATTAAAGGCACATCTTAAATATCCATTAGAAATGTTCTCAATTCTGTTTATGAACTTATTATGTGGGACAAAACATGTAATACTATATCACAACCTATGGAACAAGTGTCATTTATAGAGAAATTGACTCTGAAGAGCAGGAAGAGAGTAATTACCATAGTATACTATGCTGATATAATAATACCATAGGAAATCCCTACTAAGTGCCTAAAATCTAATAAACACTTTTAGATGAGATCTTATTATCTTAGCACTTCCATCTTCTCGGCTGAATCGTTGTCCTCGGTATACTCTGTAGCTTCTGAAACATAATTCTCGGTGGAATCAATAGATTCAAGTAAGGCTGACCTTCTATCCCTTTTATGTTGCCTGTAATAAGGATGCCCTATAACCATGTCATCTGTCAAACAGGGCGCGCACAACTACTGTTCAGATTATCTGGGTTTTCAGTTCTTTGTTGCTTTGAGCTGTGTTCTGGGAATGAACCTTTAATATACAAAGTGAAAATACGTCTTGGCTTACAGCTAAGCTTCTGTCATCATGACCGTGTTTTCCCACATCAGCTCTCAATCTCAAACAATTTTTGTGCTTTCTGTAGAGCCGGCTTGCTGATTCAGTGAAGACATTTTTACTTTTGTTCCATTATTACAGTATTTTCTCATAAATTGCCTCTAGTGTTAGCTGAAAGTATAAACTTTCATGAGCCATGTTATCTGGACGGTAAGTGTAGCATGAGGTACATCATATAAGTGCTGTATAATATCATATTTGGCCGGTTTAATATCTTCATTCATTAACTCTAAAGAAAGAAAATTTTAATTTTGGACTCAAAAAGAATTCAATGGGGGTATTTATCATACGTCGGTGTGTTAGGCACCAGTGTATGATGAAACCCCACCTCTCTTCTGCAACAAATACATCAGGACGGTCCAGCCCCCTAATGTATCTGGCAGACGGCTGTGCTGACGCACCATGCTTGAATGGGCGCAGGCTATAGTTAATGACAGCAATGTGATGGGAGGTCCCATTCATATAACACAGGGTACCAGAAGTGCTAAAATTGGCTAGTTCTATAAGTTTTCCTCTTCATATTATGTATCTGTATATTTTATAGTACTTTATGGAAATGAAATGTTTTGACTTTAACAGTTTGGGTTGCAAAAATTATCCAAAATGTTTTATTAAAACTGTTTTCTAAATTAATACTATGTCCCACGATACAAATAAATAGATAGTATAAACTAGGTGGTCTCAAACTGATCCAGTGGTTGATGCTTATAAATGAATTTGGTTCATCTCGGAACTGTCAAGTATGTGTTTTGTACACTCCCACCAATGTGTCCTGCCGCACTCCCCTGATGCTTACACCCTCATGCAGACAAGGCGGAGATTTCTCGGGACTTCGGAACCAGTTTTCTGTCATACAAACCCTGAAATAATCCCAATGCTTGGAGGTATTGCTAGGTATTTCTAATTATTATTTTCTTTACACCACCTCCAAGCCAAATACCCAATATTTTTTACAGGATACCTGTCAGCTAAAAAACAGAACTAGCTAATGAAAAACTGTCCCTAACCCTCTTCCATTTATTCCGCTGTCAAACCGATAAGAATCTCCTGATAAGCTCCACCACACTGTGGCAGTTGGGTATTCATGAGGGGGCTGTCCTTGGGGCAGTGACTGCAGCATCAACACGGGTGCACGCTGCAGTCACCGCCAGCATCTAGCGTAGGAGGGGCGGAGAGACAGAAGAGAGTTGAGTTCCTGGATAAGCCAAACCGCCGAAGATCGGACCTCTAAGTGCCATTGTGTGGAAGAACTTATCAGGAGGTTCTTATAGGTTTGACAGTAGGATAAATGGAGGAGGGTTAGGGACTGTTTTTCATTAGTATGTGCAGCTGGTTCTGTTTTTTTAACTGACAGGTGTCCTTTAATGCATCAGTGTCCATGGGAGTTATTGTAATGGACCATGCGACCGACCATGCCCTAATCAGAACTAATTTTTCACTAGCAAGCTGATTTATCAAAAGTGTCCGAGAGCAAAACTGTTCTAGTTGCTTGTGGCAACCAATAAGAGCTCAGCTTTAATTTTTCAACAGCTGTTTATAAAATGAAAGCTGAGATTTGACCGCATGTGTCTGTTGTGTGCATCTGCCCTTAGAGTTTTTTTTCCATTCATTTATTTCTTTTATTTGTACATGTCAACAATTAAAAAGTTGTCCTGGATACCAGAGGTTCAACATTGTGAAATTCATAGACAGAGAAAGTGTTAAATCCCATATTTGCTTGTACTGATTTTGCACGTGATCCTAGACCAGAGAACCTTTGACTACGATAAACCTTGTTCCATCTCTTTTCATTGACATTTTTCAAATGGCTGCCAGAGTCCATTATTACTCCTGTACTTCTGTATTTCCATTTACAGGTAGACGGAATCATAGCAACCTTTATTCATCTAGGTCAGAGCCTTTGCTTGCATGGCACATTCAATATCCTTCTTCTTCTATTTACTTATTGTATCTTTTCCATCTCTACACCTTCCGACAGAATGCTGGATTTTTATTGATCTAAAAATATCCACCATTTCATGGAGAAAGTGCACTGACAAATACATTCGCTTTCATGCTGAGGATTTTGCCTCAAAATGTGACAATTTGGAAGAGAGGTTTTTCTTTGCAGACCATACATTTGTTTCTGAAAATGATAAATTGTCTCTTTTTTAACTCTTTGCAATAGCTTTTTACTAGGAAAGATTCTTGGGTTATTATCATCATATATGATGCCATCATCATCTGCATCATGTGACATGTCATGAGGTTGTTGAGAATTCATCACACACAGTCTAAAAGTTTAGCCCCAGGTAAGAAGACGAACAACTGGTTGTGTTCTGACACTGCGAGTGGGAATCTAGGATACATTTGTGGTCAGCAACTGGTGCTGCATGTATGATAGACAACTCTGAGAGACAACCTAGAGGAGGCACCGCTGCCTGGCACACATTGTTGTGGGTAAACAAAAGTCAATGACATTGGAAATTCTGGCTGAAAAACTTGCTGCTAAAAAGGATTTGTCCAAAAAAAAAAAAATTGGAAGCAGGGACCTGAACAAAAAAAGTAAATGGCAGAAGTTGTCATGAAGATCTAGCAACAATTATCACTGGAATCCCAGTGCCGGAATGGAGGACCCCTTTTTATACAATTTGCAGCCTAAGAAAACTTTTCATTTTAAGGAATTCTACAAGCTGAATCTTTTTACCTTATAAAGCAGCGTCATTGAGTTATTCATCTCTGATTCTGGATGTGTGCTTGTATTTCATTTTTATGGGCTAATTTTCAGAAAAATATGCAAATGAACCTGAGAGGCATCACCAGAGTCTCTTTGGGTTCCGACTTCTCTCTCGGATGTTCTCCCCCTGCAGTCCTTCACATTGTCTCTTTCTTCCTCCAGCCCTGCTTTTAATCTGGTGATGACACCCAGCTCTCTTGAAGTCCAGCACATGGGCGTCTTCATCGCTCATCCTGGGACATGCCCTTCTGTATGTGAAGCTGCTACCATGTTGTCACACAATGAAGATGCAACCACCCATACTAGGGAATTGGAGAGAGGCAGTTGATGGCAATGGTGAAAAGGCAGTTGGCATGAAGGCCCAGGGAAATGTGCATCAGAGAGAGAAGCCAAAGTCTGGAGGGGCTCTGGTGATGCCCCCCCCCCCAAACTCCTTCAGGTTCCTTTCCATATTTATAAAATATATATTTTTTTGGCGCTAATAAAAACTAAATGCAAGCACACATCTGGACTCAGGGCGGTAAGACCAAATTGGGGGTGAGCTTTTGTTGCAGGATTTTTGGAACATGTTATGATCAATATGCTAAATAATTTTACCACTTATACATATAAGAATAAAATACTAAAAATGCTAAATCTCAATAGGCTCCGAAAAACCAAATTGTTTATTTCAGTTCAATAAGTTGAGAGCTTTTAAATCACATTAACAATGCAGATATTAGCATTTTGGAAGCAGCGGAGAATTCAAAGCTTTTATTGCAGATGAATGTATGATCCTTGGAATGCAGAGAAAAAAGTGCGGTCCAGCTTCCAGCGAAAAAGCAAAAATAATGCGTTAAAAATCCACTTTATTTAGAAAAAATATGAGCAAATTAAAAACATAATAGGACGTCCATAAGAGGAAAAACTGACGCGTTTCGGGCGTACAAGCGCCCTTAGTCGTAGCCTGATGTATGGAGTGTAATGTCGATATATAAAGGAAGTAAAGGAGTCACATGATACAACTGGGTGGGGCGAGTAGAGGAGAGAACAAATATAGTAACATATGCAAGGGAAACAAAACCCAAGAGAAACATTATACTGCCCTGAGGAATTATGAGTTAATAGAGATACATCAAGTCATTTTTGTAATTTAAACCTCGGGGAAACCTAGTTTGGAGAGAGAGGATCCAGAAAGCTTCACGGGATCGTAGCTGTCTGGTCCAGTCTCCACCTCTACGAGGGCGTGACAACCGTTCAATGGGAATGACGGATAGAGAGGTAACATCACCGTGATGTGTCTCTAGAAAATGTTTAGAAAGTCCCGACAGGCCTGTAGACAAGGTGAGTGGTTGGTGTTTGGTTGCACCACTGATGTGTTCAGCGATCCGTTTTTTGAGAGGTCTAATCGTACATCCCACGTACTGTACACTGCATAAAGAACATGATGCCAAGTATACAACGTGATCGCTGGCACAGTTCAGGTGGGTATGTATGGGAAAGGATTTGTTGGTTACATATGAAGAAAAAACAGAGGTTTTGACAATGTATTTGCATATGTTGCATCGAATGTGGCCACATGTGGTACTGCCCTTGTATTGAAGCCATGTAGATTTGGCATGGGGAGAGGTAAATAAATTAGGAGCTACTATTTTACCTAGTGAGGGTGCATTTCTGGAAATGTAGCGCACTCCCTTATCCAAAACCTTGGACAAAATAGTGTCCTGATGTAAAATTGGTAAGTGTTTTTTAATAATGTGAACAACATCATTGTATTTTGAATTGTAGGTGGTACTGAAGGTGATGGGGCAGGGGGCCTTAAGATTACATTTCGGTTTACCACTTTTAGAATATAACACCTCTTGTCTAGTTTTTTTCTGAAGAGCAGAAGAAATGTGAGAAAGAGATTTAGCCTGGTACCCTCTAGCTCTAAGTCTGGTGGTGGTATGTGTGGCTACTTCCTCATAGAAAGAGTTGTTGGAGCAAATTCTTTTGGCACGGGTGTATTCACCCTTAGGTAAGTTTTGTATGATGTGAGGAGGGTGACACGATGTAGCATAAAGGACAGTGTTACCAGATGTGGGTTTTCTATATAAATTGGATAGAATCAAACCCGTGGTAGTGTCGCCAATTAATTCGACATCCAGAAATGGAATAGAAATGTTGGACAAAGAAAACGTAAAATGAAGATTGAGATGGTTCGAATTTAAATAGGCTATGAAATGGGTTACATCTGTTTGTGGTCCAGCCCAGATGAGGAGGCCATCATCGATATAACGGCCGTACCATTTAATGTACTCAGAGTAAGGGTTATTGTCGCCAAAGATGTGGGTCTCCTCAAACCAGGCCATATAAAGATTCGCTAGAGTGGGCGAAAATTTAGAGCCCATAGGGCAACCTTGGCATTGAAAAAAATACATATTGTTGAAAAGAAAAAAATTGTTAGTGAGTAAAAAATATAGCACATCAGTGATGTAGCCAATTAGATCGTCAGAAAAACTACTGTATTTATGTAGATGAAACTGAACAGCTTCAATAGCTAAGTTGTGGGGTATCACAGTATATAAAGAGGAAACATCACAAGCAACCCAAATGTGTTCTGCTGTCCACCTAATATTCTGCATGCTCTTTAAGACTTCAAAACTATCTTTAATAAAACCAGGGGTACGTTTCACAAAAGGTTGAAGTAAGTTATCAACCCAAGATGACATTTTTTCAAGTAAGGAGTTATTGCCGGCAACAATGGGTCTGAAACTGGGAGGGAACAGACCTTTATGGGTTTTAGGGAGCATGTAAAAAATGGGAGTGTTAGGAAAATCAGGGATGAGATCATGTGTATTAGCATCTTTAAACACTCCTAGAGAAACCCCTTCATCGACAATTTTCTGTAAGGTATTTTTGACCACAGATGTGGGGTTGTAGGAGACCTTACGGTATACATTAACATCATATAACAAAGATAGAGCTTCCCGAAGATACAAGGTCCTGTCTAGGACAACGATAGAGCCCCCTTTGTCCGAGGCACGGATGATGATGTGGGGGTTATTTTTCAGATCCTTGATGGATAAAAATTCATCTTTGGTTAAATTCTTATGTGGAGTATAGGAAGAATTGTTGCATAAAGATGTGAGATCCCGTTCAACCAAAGTTTGAAAAGTGTCCATGACAGGAACACGGGCATTGACAGGATAAAAATAAGGATTAGAAGATTGTACAAGTTTGGATGCATCGATGTGTGAATGATTAGTATCCTGTGAATCCTGTTGGAGATTAATTAATTGTAGAAGAGTTCTGTGATCTTGAAAAGATTGGTCCAGCGGAAAAATAGAAAGTCCCTTGTTGTTGAAAACGTCCATGGTAGTATCCGAGGCGGAATGGGTATCATCGCACTCGTAGAAATGTCTTTTGAGCGTAAGGAGGCGAACAAATTTATTGACATCCTTGATAGTGTCATATAATTTTAGATCAGTGGTAGGAATAAAATTTAAGCCTTTAGATAATAAAGAAATTTGTGCAGTGGTAAGTATGCAGGCTGACATGTTGATAACACTGTATTCTTCTGTAGGTACAGTTACTTGCGTCGAGGCATGTATGGCTGTTTTTGAACGGTGTTTCCTTCCTCCTCTTCGTCTGTAACGTACGTTTTTTTGTAGTTTTTTGACTTTTTTGGAAGGTTGTCACTCTTTTTGTGTTCATTTTTGTTACGGTGGGAGACATTGGGTGTAGTGTCATTAGATTCATAGCCTGAGAAATCGGTGTTGGCATCAGAGGTATCGCAGTCAGAGGAACTGAATGTAACATGTGGTTGACTGTTCACATTATAGCGTTTTTTTAGGATAGACTTAGGTGTTCTATTGCCTTGGTTCCTCCAGGTGTAAATTTGTCCCTTTTGATAGTCTCGTAAGTCTCTCGTGAATTTGTTTTTTTTAGTGGTGGTGATAGCATCTTCCAATTTCTTGATGTTGGTTTCAATGCGAGACATAAGGTTATTGTAGTCCGGATGTGTTTTATGTTGTTCCATGTCAGTTTCCAACTGGGATATTTGTAGATTAAGTTCGGATAACTTGGTTTCTTCATTTTGAACAATGAGAGTGATTAATTTTAGGGAACAATCTGTGAGGATGTTGTACCACTGTTTGGTAAATTCTTCTGAATAAATGGTAGTAGGAGATTTATAGAGCCGAAGTCCACGAGGAATCATGTTGTTTTCTAGATATTTAGTGAGTGTGGTGAAATCCCACCACACCCGTAATTGATTGAGCATTTGTTTTTCAAGTTCATTGGCTATAGTTCTCACTGGAGACTTGTCTACTGGTGCAGAGTCCGACATAGAAAAAATTTGTTTAGCTTTTTGTAAGCGATCTGTGTTAGTCATTGATAAAAAAGAACGAGTATTGGTAGGAACGACGTTGTCCGATTCCGTTGCCATGTTGAAAAATGTAGATCCTTTACAGAAAATATATTTATAAGTGGAAGAAAATTATATGGAGAAAAAACGATTTTTTTGTAGTGTAAATCTTATAATTAGTATGGTAAATAGGGAGCACGAAAAAAAGTCCAACATTAGAAGCAAAAAGAAAAAAAGGTTTTTCAGCTCACCTATAAAGGCATATGGGTAGCGATTCGTGGCTGCACGGACACCTGGGTTGGAAAGCCAGTATCAGGCAATGCAGAGAAAAAAGTGCGGTCCAGCTTCCAGCGAAAAAGCAAAAATAATGCGTTAAAAATCCACTTTATTTAGAAAAAATATGAGCAAATTAAAAACATAATAGGACGTCCATAAGAGGAAAAACTGACGCGTTTCGGGCGTACAAGCGCCCTTAGTCGTAGCCTGATGTATGGAGTGTAATGTCGATATATAAAGGAAGTAAAGGAGTCACATGATACAACTGGGTGGGGCGAGTAGAGGAGAGAACAAATATAGTAACATATGCAAGGGAAACAAAACCCAAGAGAAACATTATACTGCCCTGAGGAATTATGAGTTAATAGAGATACATCAAGTCATTTTTGTAATTTAAACCTCGGGGAAACCTAGTTTGGAGAGAGAGGATCCAGAAAGCTTCACGGGATCGTAGCTGTCTGGTCCAGTCTCCACCTCTACGAGGGCGTGACAACCGTTCAATGGGAATGACGGATAGAGAGGTAACATCACCGTGATGTGTCTCTAGAAAATGTTTAGAAAGTCCCGACAGGCCTGTAGACAAGGTGAGTGGTTGGTGTTTGGTTGCACCACTGATGTGTTCAGCGATCCGTTTTTTGAGAGGTCTAATCGTACATCCCACGTACTGTACACTGCATAAAGAACATGATGCCAAGTATACAACGTGATCGCTGGCACAGTTCAGGTGGGTATGTATGGGAAAGGATTTGTTGGTTACATATGAAGAAAAAACAGAGGTTTTGACAATGTATTTGCATATGTTGCATCGAATGTGGCCACATGTGGTACTGCCCTTGTATTGAAGCCATGTAGATTTGGCATGGGGAGAGGTAAATAAATTAGGAGCTACTATTTTACCTAGTGAGGGTGCATTTCTGGAAATGTAGCGCACTCCCTTATCCAAAACCTTGGACAAAATAGTGTCCTGATGTAAAATTGGTAAGTGTTTTTTAATAATGTGAACAACATCATTGTATTTTGAATTGTAGGTGGTACTGAAGGTGATGGGGCAGGGGGCCTTAAGATTACATTTCGGTTTACCACTTTTAGAATATAACACCTCTTGTCTAGTTTTTTTCTGAAGAGCAGAAGAAATGTGAGAAAGAGATTTAGCCTGGTACCCTCTAGCTCTAAGTCTGGTGGTGGTATGTGTGGCTACTTCCTCATAGAAAGAGTTGTTGGAGCAAATTCTTTTGGCACGGGTGTATTCACCCTTAGGTAAGTTTTGTATGATGTGAGGAGGGTGACACGATGTAGCATAAAGGACAGTGTTACCAGATGTGGGTTTTCTATATAAATTGGATAGAATCAAACCCGTGGTAGTGTCGCCAATTAATTCGACATCCAGAAATGGAATAGAAATGTTGGACAAAGAAAACGTAAAAT
This sequence comes from Engystomops pustulosus, assembly GCF_040894005.1. Lineage (NCBI taxonomy): Eukaryota > Metazoa > Chordata > Amphibia > Anura > Leptodactylidae > Engystomops > Engystomops pustulosus. Next base: position 219,297,629 of record NC_092412.1, read on the forward strand.
GAAGATTGAGATGGTTCGAATTTAAATAGGCTATGAAATGGGTTACATCTGTTTGTGGTCCAGCCCAGATGAGGAGGCCATCATCGATATAACGGCCGTACCATTTAATGTACTCAGAGTAAGGGTTATTGTCGCCAAAGATGTGGGTCTCCTCAAACCAGGCCATATAAAGATTCGCTAGAGTGGGCGAAAATTTAGAGCCCATAGGGCAACCTTGGCATTGAAAAAAATACATATTGTTGAAAAGAAAAAAATTGTTAGTGAGTAAAAAATATAGCACATCAGTGATGTAGCCAATTAGATCGTCAGAAAAACTACTGTATTTATGTAGATGAAACTGAACAGCTTCAATAGCTAAGTTGTGGGGTATCACAGTATATAAAGAGGAAACATCACAAGCAACCCAAATGTGTTCTGCTGTCCACCTAATATTCTGCATGCTCTTTAAGACTTCAAAACTATCTTTAATAAAACCAGGGGTACGTTTCACAAAAGGTTGAAGTAAGTTATCAACCCAAGATGACATTTTTTCAAGTAAGGAGTTATTGCCGGCAACAATGGGTCTGAAACTGGGAGGGAACAGACCTTTATGGGTTTTAGGGAGCATGTAAAAAATGGGAGTGTTAGGAAAATCAGGGATGAGATCATGTGTATTAGCATCTTTAAACACTCCTAGAGAAACCCCTTCATCGACAATTTTCTGTAAGGTATTTTTGACCACAGATGTGGGGTTGTAGGAGACCTTACGGTATACATTAACATCATATAACAAAGATAGAGCTTCCCGAAGATACAAGGTCCTGTCTAGGACAACGATAGAGCCCCCTTTGTCCGAGGCACGGATGATGATGTGGGGGTTATTTTTCAGATCCTTGATGGATAAAAATTCATCTTTGGTTAAATTCTTATGTGGAGTATAGGAAGAATTGTTGCATAAAGATGTGAGATCCCGTTCAACCAAAGTTTGAAAAGTGTCCATGACAGGAACACGGGCATTTTTATCAATGACTAACACAGATCGCTTACAAAAAGCTAAACAAATTTTTTCTATGTCGGACTCTGCACCAGTAGACAAGTCTCCAGTGAGAACTATAGCCAATGAACTTGAAAAACAAATGCTCAATCAATTACGGGTGTGGTGGGATTTCACCACACTCACTAAATATCTAGAAAACAACATGATTCCTCGTGGACTTCGGCTCTATAAATCTCCTACTACCATTTATTCAGAAGAATTTACCAAACAGTGGTACAACATCCTCACAGATTGTTCCCTAAAATTAATCACTCTCATTGTTCAAAATGAAGAAACCAAGTTATCCGAACTTAATCTACAAATATCCCAGTTGGAAACTGACATGGAACAACATAAAACACATCCGGACTACAATAACCTTATGTCTCGCATTGAAACCAACATCAAGAAATTGGAAGATGCTATCACCACCACTAAAAAAAACAAATTCACGAGAGACTTACGAGACTATCAAAAGGGACAAATTTACACCTGGAGGAACCAAGGCAATAGAACACCTAAGTCTATCCTAAAAAAACGCTATAATGTGAACAGTCAACCACATGTTACATTCAGTTCCTCTGACTGCGATACCTCTGATGCCAACACCGATTTCTCAGGCTATGAATCTAATGACACTACACCCAATGTCTCCCACCGTAACAAAAATGAACACAAAAAGAGTGACAACCTTCCAAAAAAGTCAAAAAACTACAAAAAAACGTACGTTACAGACGAAGAGGAGGAAGGAAACACCGTTCAAAAACAGCCATACATGCCTCGACGCAAGTAACTGTACCTACAGAAGAATACAGTGTTATCAACATGTCAGCCTGCATACTTACCACTGCACAAATTTCTTTATTATCTAAAGGCTTAAATTTTATTCCTACCACTGATCTAAAATTATATGACACTATCAAGGATGTCAATAAATTTGTTCGCCTCCTTACGCTCAAAAGACATTTCTACGAGTGCGATGATACCCATTCCGCCTCGGATACTACCATGGACGTTTTCAACAACAAGGGACTTTCTATTTTTCCGCTGGACCAATCTTTTCAAGATCACAGAACTCTTCTACAATTAATTAATCTCCAACAGGATTCACAGGATACTAATCATTCACACATCGATGCATCCAAACTTGCACAATCTTCTAATCCTTATTTTTATCCTGTTAATGCCCGTGTTCCTGTCATGGACACTTTTCAAACTTTGGTTGAACGGGATCTCACATCTTTATGCAACAATTCTTCCTATACTCCACATAAGAATTTAACCAAAGATGAATTTTTATCCATCAAGGATCTGAAAAATAACCCCCACATCATCATCCGTGCCTCGGACAAAGGGGGCTCTATCGTTGTCCTAGACAGGACCTTGTATCTTCGGGAAGCTCTATCTTTGTTATATGATGTTAATGTATACCGTAAGGTCTCCTACAACCCCACATCTGTGGTCAAAAATACCTTACAGAAAATTGTCGATGAAGGGGTTTCTCTAGGAGTGTTTAAAGATGCTAATACACATGATCTCATCCCTGATTTTCCTAACACTCCCATTTTTTACATGCTCCCTAAAACCCATAAAGGTCTGTTCCCTCCCAGTTTCAGACCCATTGTTGCCGGCAATAACTCCTTACTTGAAAAAATGTCATCTTGGGTTGATAACTTACTTCAACCTTTTGTGAAACGTACCCCTGGTTTTATTAAAGATAGTTTTGAAGTCTTAAAGAGCATGCAGAATATTAGGTGGACAGCAGAACACATTTGGGTTGCTTGTGATGTTTCCTCTTTATATACTGTGATACCCCACAACTTAGCTATTGAAGCTGTTCAGTTTCATCTACATAAATACAGTAGTTTTTCTGACGATCTAATTGGCTACATCACTGATGTGCTATATTTTTTACTCACTAACAATTTTTTTCTTTTCAACAATATGTATTTTTTTCAATGCCAAGGTTGCCCTATGGGCTCTAAATTTTCGCCCACTCTAGCGAATCTTTATATGGCCTGGTTTGAGGAGACCCACATCTTTGGCGACAATAACCCTTACTCTGAGTACATTAAATGGTACGGCCGTTATATCGATGATGGCCTCCTCATCTGGGCTGGACCACAAACAGATGTAACCCATTTCATAGCCTATTTAAATTCGAACCATCTCAATCTTCATTTTACGTTTTCTTTGTCCAACATTTCTATTCCATTTCTGGATGTCGAATTAATTGGCGACACTACCACGGGTTTGATTCTATCCAATTTATATAGAAAACCCACATCTGGTAACACTGTCCTTTATGCTACATCGTGTCACCCTCCTCACATCATACAAAACTTACCTAAGGGTGAATACACCCGTGCCAAAAGAATTTGCTCCAACAACTCTTTCTATGAGGAAGTAGCCACACATACCACCACCAGACTTAGAGCTAGAGGGTACCAGGCTAAATCTCTTTCTCACATTTCTTCTGCTCTTCAGAAAAAAACTAGACAAGAGGTGTTATATTCTAAAAGTGGTAAACCGAAATGTAATCTTAAGGCCCCCTGCCCCATCACCTTCAGTACCACCTACAATTCAAAATACAATGATGTTGTTCACATTATTAAAAAACACTTACCAATTTTACATCAGGACACTATTTTGTCCAAGGTTTTGGATAAGGGAGTGCGCTACATTTCCAGAAATGCACCCTCACTAGGTAAAATAGTAGCTCCTAATTTATTTACCTCTCCCCATGCCAAATCTACATGGCTTCAATACAAGGGCAGTACCACATGTGGCCACATTCGATGCAACATATGCAAATACATTGTCAAAACCTCTGTTTTTTCTTCATATGTAACCAACAAATCCTTTCCCATACATACCCACCTGAACTGTGCCAGCGATCACGTTGTATACTTGGCATCATGTTCTTTATGCAGTGTACAGTACGTGGGATGTACGATTAGACCTCTCAAAAAACGGATCGCTGAACACATCAGTGGTGCAACCAAACACCAACCACTCACCTTGTCTACAGGCCTGTCGGGACTTTCTAAACATTTTCTAGAGACACATCACGGTGATGTTACCTCTCTATCCGTCATTCCCATTGAACGGTTGTCACGCCCTCGTAGAGGTGGAGACTGGACCAGACAGCTACGATCCCGTGAAGCTTTCTGGATCCTCTCTCTCCAAACTAGGTTTCCCCGAGGTTTAAATTACAAAAATGACTTGATGTATCTCTATTAACTCATAATTCCTCAGGGCAGTATAATGTTTCTCTTGGGTTTTGTTTCCCTTGCATATGTTACTATATTTGTTCTCTCCTCTACTCGCCCCACCCAGTTGTATCATGTGACTCCTTTACTTCCTTTATATATCGACATTACACTCCATACATCAGGCTACGACTAAGGGCGCTTGTACGCCCGAAACGCGTCAGTTTTTCCTCTTATGGACGTCCTATTATGTTTTTAATTTGCTCATATTTTTTCTAAATAAAGTGGATTTTTAACGCATTATTTTTGCTTTTTCGCTGGAAGCTGGACCGCACTTTTTTCTCTGCATTGCCTGATACTGGCTTTCCAACCCAGGTGTCCGTGCAGCCACGAATCGCTACCCATATGCCTTTATAGGTGAGCTGAAAAACCTTTTTTTCTTTATGATCCTTGGAGCTGTATTTGGAGGTGATGTGAAGGACACATTCTCTGTGCTTCAGGAATATAAGTCTTCGTACTGTACACTTACACACTGAAATGTCACAACATGTTTACACGGAAATATCATGTTTAAAAGCTTGTGTTTTTCTGTCACATTCCCTCAATGAAAATATATTTTTTAAGTATTTGCTTTTCTTTATTATGATTTCACTTAGCATAAAGTCAATTAGAATAGTAGAGTCAATTCATTTATTGATATACACTAGAAAAAATGTTCATACTACTTTAACAAACTTCTACAAACTTAAAGGGGTTGACCATTTATACAACGCTTTACCAAGGTAAGTATAAGTTCCTAATATAGTCACATATATCATACTTATCCTAAACTTCTATGTAGGACTCTGGATTTCCTGTCATGTGATGACTGCGTCCTGTTCTCTTTCAGGTGGATGGAGGAGGCGATGCAGTCATTATTATATGGATACCCCTATGTGTTAATGACTCCCATATCAGTGGTTGGCGGGGCTTTTGTATGTCCTTGGCATGCCCCTCCAACCATTGGTTATCCACTGAGGGGGTGTGCAGACAGTAATGACTGCACGGCCCCCTCCATCCACCAGAAGCCAGAGGACTAGGGAAGTCACTTTGGAGTTACCCTTTAAGTTTGTGGCTGTAGCATAAATCAAAAACGTTCTAGACAAAAATAACTGGGTCGTCTCTATTTGGGATTCAAAATTCCATAGATATTTACAATGCACATGGCCATCGCACATTTTGTACTGTTCTAGTTATATTCATGTGCCATTATCTTTATTAAAGCCTTAGGCAAAGTAGATCTAAAGTGAATCTGTTAGCAGTTTTGGCCTTGCCAATCTACAGACAGTGTTATGGGGCAGTTGTGGGCAGCATTTTAATCACACTTTAGTGTATGTAGTAGGTAGTATTGGAACTGTGAAAAGCCAAACTTTAATACAGGTTTGCATCTCTGAGCAGTCGCTCAGCCTCCAGAGTTTTATGCTTTGAGCAGCTCTAGAGGTCCACCTCTCCACTATGAATTATAGCTGTAACAAAATTCTGATTGAATATTATCACAGTCAGTGGCTGAGAGTCATGATTGTGGACTGGAAAAGGAAAAAAGAGAGTAATTGGGGGAGGCGCATCAACAGTATTGGATATGGTATCGTCTATTGGTAATATTCCTAGCTTCAGTTTGTCCTGGCGAAGAAGACAGAATCCAAATTTGCATCGAATGCATAGTTTACTGGGTAAAAGTGACGGATGTTTCGGTGTGGTCATATGACAGGTCACTACTGCAACCAATCAATGACCTCAAAGATGACTTCTATACAAATAGTACTTTACTGACTGACCTTTTGTGTGTGTAGAGGTCACCCCTGAGGCCAGTGATTGGCTGCAGATGTGACCTACCCTTGAATGGAACATCATCTGACAACAGCCGGCATTTAGAACCAGCATTTGACACTGAAGCAGTAAAGATAGAAATTATTTTTACTTGTTTTAACAAAAAGTTAAATTAAATCCCATCATTGCAGATCAAGGAATTCATTTACACAGTTCGCTATATTCAGTCTGGAATTGCTGTGCTTGTGTGGTGGTCTCCTATGTTACTGCCAGGCTGCACATATGGGGGGCATTTATTATTTGCTTTGCACTAGAATTTTCGTGTTTATTTTTGTTTTGGTGCCATGTGCCAAAATTGTTTGACAAAATTTGGCTTTTTTCTGTCGCACAAGTTGGGCACAACTTTTGAATCCTGCCACTTTCCTGTACTTCTAGTTTCAATGCTTTTCAATGCTTTTTAGCACAGCATAACCAAAAAGAAAAAACAACAGGTTCTATTGTGACTTCTTGAATATGGAGTCATTTCAGGCACTTTCTGAAGTTCATACTTGATGTCAGGAGAGCTGCCTTACAAGGTAGCTAAAAGAGGCGTGGTTTTCCTTATCCCATCCTGGAACACTTATTTGCATATTTTCCTAGAATCCTCTTGTTGAGCGTCTCCACACAAGGCAGCCTCAATTGGTGGTCTCCGGAAGAAGAACTCTTACTTCCCGACCCTGGCTTCCAGGGTGACAGCAACAGTGGGTGCACTGGACCTTGTAGCCAAATTGCAAATTTACATTAAAATAAATATAATATAATGCAATTATTATATATACTGTAATTGCATTTAGGCCATAGATTTCCTCAAGCAAGGCAGGCATATGACATGTGTCACAGATTGTTTCTTTAGTAGAGATGAGCGAGCAATAAAATGATCGAGTGCTCGTTACTCAAGTCGAACTTTTCCCGATGCTCGTGTGCTCGTTTCGAAAAAACGAACCCCATTGAAGTCAATGGGAGACTCGAGCATTTTTCAAGGGGACCAATAAAATGTGTCATTGTATTGAGAAATAAGGAAGTCAGTCCTGTTTCTTAATTTTTTTATTTAATGGTATATTCGTATAACTTCAAAAAGGAGAATGACCCATGTTAAACATCTGCAATGTGTTCTTCACACATATTGTTCTTCACATAATATTGTGAAGAACATCGTTCTGCATTATTGTCTTCTGATAAGTTAGCAGATGTATGAAAACATCTGCAATGTGTTCTTCACTGTGTTCACTGTGTTCTTCACTTAAATGATCCTTAATGATCCTTAAATGATCCTGTGTTCTTCACTGTTCTTCAAGGTGTTTCCTTAAGTGAAAGCTCGTTATCGAGCAGGAGAAATACTCGTCCGAGCAACGAGGCGTTTTGAGTACGCTAATACTCGAGCGAGCATCAAGCTCGGACAAGTATACTCGCTCATCTCTAATCTTTAGTTATTATATGACCCCCAAGCTGACGGGTTCCCTTTAAGAATCTTATCCACAGTATTTACAGTTCTGCTAGGTATGGTTAAATATGTTTTCAAATGCTGTTTTACTATTGATGTGAAATACTGATTTTGGGTTATTACATATGCCCTTCTCCATCCAAGGTTGCTTGGAAACAGAGAGCACATTGCATGCTCCTGTTGTCAGACATGTAACACAACTGCTAGATCTGTTTGTGTAACAGACATCTGAGAGCCCACAAGGAACCTGTTGAATTTAGACCCCACCTTTATAAGTGGCTGAAGGAGAAGCCGCTATATAATCTGGAATTCTTACATCCTGTAAGGTAAAATGGAGATATGGTTTAATTGTTGCTCATAAGTGAAGTAAACAATGTAATTCAGAACAGGATTTGAGGATGCAAAGCTTAGTAAATCCTAACAGTACTCCTCGGAATGTTACTGGTGCAAACTGCCTTAGTGCCCCATTGATGTGTAGTTAGTGCCAGATAATCCAATAGTGTTGCACACCTTTAGTTAATCGGGTCTGTTTTCAGGATGTGACACAGTTGCACCTTTTTTCCTTAGCACTTTGCTTCATGCTGCTGCGACAGAATCTAATAAATGTGGCGCAAAGCATTAACACGTCACTTTTTAATGCAAGTGTCGGACAAAGTGCAACTGTGACACAAAAGTGGCGCAAACAAATAAAATAATAAATCCATGTACAAGCTCCAAAGACATTTTTGTCAATAGAGACAAGAAGTCGCCCCCCTCCCAGCAAACTTAAAGTTTTTCCTTGCTGTCACTTTTCCTCAGTTTGCTGCAGTCAGGCCCCTTACACATCAAAGTATGCTCTCCCAGGTCGGAAACCAGGCGTAGCATACAATCCACTAGAGAAGGGGTGAGCACTCATCACCCTTCCACTGTCATTAGGGAGACGTAAAGCTGTGCCGTATATACAGCAAAAGATCTATCTATCCAACTATCTATCTATCTCTATCAATCTCATATCTATTATCCATCTCATATTTGCCTTTCTATATCTGCTATCTATCAATGTAGCTTTTGTTTCAAAAGAGTGAACATCGGCAATAGCCAATCTCTCCTCCACCTGTTTTCAGGTGAGAGCTTAACCAGTGGATTTTCCGAGTGTCTCTTGAGTGATTTGGACAGTTATATCACTATAGGACAGTGGTGGCGAACCTATGGCACGGGTGCCAGAGGTGGCACTCAGAGCCCTTTCTGGGGGCACCCAGGCCATTGCCCCAGCACACCACACAGGAATCAAATACAACTTCCTGCAGTTCCAAGTGACTTAAAAGATGCTGCTTTCAGTCATATTTTGATACTGACTTTGCTACTAGGGACTGTAGGAAGAGGGAAAATGAGTGGACAGTGTCTAATTATCTTTGGAGGACCTCCTACTGGCCCCACAATTTTCTGTGTACAGAGGGAAACTGGAAAGAAGCTAAAATGATGAAAATTTTCCAATTTTCTACTGTGTTGCTGTCTTCAGGAGGCCAAAATAATTGAAAGTTGTTGAACAGGGAGCATTAAGTTACTGCTTTAATTTTTGGTTGGCACCACACGATAAATAAGCAGGGTTTTGGGTTGCAGCTTGGGCACTTGGACTCTAAAAGGTTTGCCATCACTGCTATAGGAAAACCCACAGTGTACACTAAATGGAGGCTAGGGATGGATGCCATATAGTTGCATTCGTCTCCCATAACCTTTAGTGGTCTCCACTGAGTATATACTGCTCCTTTTTTTTTTGTTTAAATATTTTTATTTGCAAAATTATCTTAATATGTACAATATGTAATCATATAAAAAGTACTCTTGGTTACATAATTTATAATTACAGTCATATATAATTTAACATTTTATTCCTTATAGATACCCACCCCAGCCCTCCCTGAGTGGTTGTAGATAAGCTGCCTACAAAGAGCATATACAATTGGGAAACATTGGGGGTGATAGTTGGGATACTATTAATCCCCCGATTTGCCATTTCTTGTGATGTGAGCATTATTTCTACTTTATTCTATTCTGGGCTTGATCTTTCAAACCAGAGTTTCCTTACCTTTTCGGCCTCTATATTTTTTCCTATTCCCTCCTGTTGTTCTGCGTATAAGAGTAGGTCCATTCTGCCTTCCCACTCCTGCAGACTCGGAGCTCCTTTACTTTTCCATTTGAATAGGATTGCTTTCCTTGCCAGCAATAAGCCCTTCATTATGTACATCACCGACCCCAGTGAGCCTATCACACCCAGTTTTGATCCTAAGATACAAACACTTTCTTTTATTGGGATATTACAGTTAAATGTTGTCTCTAATCTACTTATGACTTTAACCCAATATATATGAAGCTTCGGGCATCGCCAGAGCATGTGTACCAGATCTGCGTCGATCAAATTACATTTTGGGCACTTTTCCTCTTTATTTTTCTTAAATTGGTTCAGCCGTTTTGGCGTATAATGGACACCATGTATTATAAATATCTGGGAGATTATATGTGACATGTTTTTAGTACTAGTTTTGACCATTGCCAGAGCATCTACCCATGTTTCCTTAGATAGTTCGGGGATCTCTTTCTTCCATTGTATGTATCTCTCTTTAACCGGAGGCAGCGTTCGATTTTCCGTGAGTAGTTTGTATACATGCGCCATTAAACCTTTTCTAGCTACTTCGTAGTTTATGAATGGCTTTAATGGGTGATCTTCCAAGGTGAATTTTTCCCTCTTAACAAACTCTTTGTAAGCATTCTTAAGTTGCATATAAGGGTACCAATCTCTTGTGTGCAGGTTGAACTCTACAGCCAGATCCTCAAAAGATTTTAGTACTCCTTGCTTCAATATTTGACTATGAAACCATACCCCTTTCCCTATCCAAAACTTAGAATACTCTTCTGGTTTTAGATTCTTATTTGTGAATCCCCATAAGGGTGTTGTGTCCATATAGCCCTTATAGTGCATTTTATCCTTAGTCCTTTCCCATATCCATTGTGTTAGCCTTAGCATAGGGAACGGTGTTTTCAATTCTTTATTCAAAAAAACCCCTGTTTCTAATAGTGACCAAATATCATAAACCCCTAAAATTTTGTAATTTTCCGCTAATATGTGTTTTATCATGTATATATCGTGATCTAGTAAATTTTGCCACTGTGCTGCTATGAAATAAGATGATAAATCCGGGATCGCAAGTCCTCCTTTATCTGTTTGTGAATATAATTTTCCTAAACCAATACGTGGTCTGTTCCCATCCCATAAAAGTTCCCTTAATAGTGCGTTCATTATTTTACTAAATTTATTTGGTGTGACTACTGGGCTGTTTTGGAACTTAAAGAGAATTTGTGGTAAAATAATCATCTTGAATAAAACTAGTCTGGCTGCCATGGGTAAATTCATTTTCCTCCATACTGCTACTTTCTGTCTTATTTTATGAATCAGGGGGTTGATATTAAGAGAGATATAATCATTTAGATTTTTACTTACAATTATCCCCAGATACTTCATGTTCTCGACTACAGGGAGTTGGTCTATCGTTTCCCCTAGGGGGCCAGATGATTCTAGAGGGAGGCATGCAGACTTGCTCTAGTTGATACATATACCTGATAGATTGCCATGTTTTTTTATTAGGGTGATAATTTCTTTTATACCTTCCCCACCGTTATCAAGATATATCAACATATCGTCCACGTATAGCTGAACCTTGGACTCTCTATTACCCCACTTCAATCCTTTTATCTGGTTGGATGATCTTATAGCACATGCCAAAGGCTCTAACGCCAATGCAAATAGCAGTGGGGAAAGGGGGCATCCTTGTCTTGTGCCCCGGTATAGCTGCCATGGTGCAGAAGCCCGCCCATTAACATTTACTCTTGCCGATACCCCCTTGTAGAGGATCTTCACCCAGTTAATAAACTGGGATCCAAAGCCCATTCTTTCCAGGGTGCACCAGATGAAGTCCCACTCGACCCGGTCGAAGGCTTTGACCGCGTCGAGCGCGACCACCATCCATTCCCCTTCTGAGTCACTTGGTGTTTGTATGCTCCACCATAGACGTAAAATGTTGTCCCGGACCGACCTCCCTGGCATGAACCCCGACTGATCATCATGAACTACTGTCCTAACTCCTTTCAGTAGCCTTGTTGCTAAACTTTTTGCTAGCAATTTGTAGTCGGTGTTCAGCAGGGAGATCGGTCTATAAGCGTCTAGGTCCAATGGGTCTTTTTCATTCTTGTGGATTAAAATAATAATCGCTTCCCTCATAGAGTCAGGTAGTTGGCCCTTGGTCAATGAGTGATTATAAACCCTCAGCAATAGGGGTAGCAATATTTCGGCATAATGGGTTAACACTTCCGGCGGTATCCCGTCTGTTCCCACCGCTTTACCCTTTGGCATCTTTCTAAGGGCGTCTGATAGTTCTTCTAACAGTATCGGTTGGTCTAGTGAATGTGCCTCGTCATGGGACAGTTGAGGGATCCTAATCCCTGTCAGGCAATCCTTGATCTCCTCTAAGTTTGTTCCCCTCTCTGAGGTGTAGAGTGATTCAAAAAATTGTTTAAATTCTTCCCTGATTTCTTCCTGGGTTGTAACTAATGTGCCCTGTTTTCCTCTAATTATTCTAATAGTGTTGTTCTCATCTTGTCTTTTAACTAGATTAGCCAATCTTTTTGTTGAGGTATATTGTCCCAAAATCAGTTTTTGGCTTTGTATTGTTTTGTCCCTAACCGCTTTTTCTGTGCAGTATCTTTCTAGGCATTGCTGGGCCTCCAACCAGAGCTTTTTATTCCCATCTGTGGGATGATTGATGAATTCCCTTTCCAGGGCAATGGTTCTTTCTTGGAGCTCTTCCAGCCTCTTTTGTTTCTTTTTTTTGAAGTGACTGATTTGGTTCTTCACAAGTCCTCTCAGGTTTGCTTAATTTTTGGTTGGCACCACACGATAAATAAGCAGGGTTTTGGGTTGCAGCTTGGGCACTTGGACTCTAAAAGGTTTGCCATCACTGCTATAGGAAAACCCACAGTGTACACTAAATGGAGGCTAGGGATGGATGCCATATAATTGCATTCGTCTCCCATAACCTTTAGTGGTCTCCACTGAGTATATACTGCTCCTTTAAGCAGTATGTAAAAGTACAAACTGCTGCTACTTGCTGGAAGTGACATATACTGAGGAGACAAAGCCAAAATAGATGCCTCCGTCTGCCACTTTAACTCTATAGACAAATTTTGCATATATGGTGGCTTCCTTCCTGACGCATATGCTGAACATGTCCAAAAAGTAGATGTGAATGTTGCATTATAGGAAGCTGCCTTTTAATACGTGGTGCTAGATGTACCATTTCCTAAAATTCTCATATAATATCCAGCTTTTAATATTTTGCTTTTAAGGTAAAAGCGTGAAACCTATTTTCTTCCATGCAGCAGTACACAATCTTTTGGCATGTGTCATGGCAATGTTTTGTACATCTATGATGTATTTCTCAGAATAGAGCTCTAGTGATCATCTATGGTAGGTTCAGCTTGTACTTTTTCTCATGACAATTAGCATCATTTTCCATACAAGTGCCCTCAGTGAGATAGTGCAGTGTATTACCGAACCCTCATTAGGTAGAAAAACAACCATTACTAGATCTAATTGTTGTACAACATTTCAAAACATTGCAGCTTGTCCCCATAAGAAGGTATTCAAGGAAATTCAATAAAAACAGGAATTCGGCACATAATGTTATGTTTATAATCATTCACAAAGAAAATAATGCACCTTGAAGGATGATGATTAATGGATATATGTAAATGATTATAATAATAGAGCAACAGGAGGAATTTATTGAGGAAAACTACACATGAAGCAGGCTCCAGTACCATATTTGGTCGTCTCTAGACTGGAACCAAGATCAGATTCGGTTGTCAGTTCTACCTGGCATTCTGCTGCACATTGGATATTTAGATTCTGTAAATAGAATTTTTAAGTCTAATGTAACTAATTCACTGAAACTTGTAAGTTCCATGCGACCTAACATGGCCTCCTTCCTTCATCCAATGACAGCAGGACAGGATATCACAGGAAGTCCTTAGTCCTGCTGCCTGAAAGTCATCTCAGCCGTGACAAACGAGAAACTTTACTGGGGTAAGTTTAATATGAGTGACCCCAATAAGCTCGTATACTTACTCTCTTACAGTTTTGTATAAGTGAACAACCCCTTTAACACTATAACACTATGCTTTATTTTCTATACATTTGTCTTAATTTTCTATGTACACCATATAATTCTGACACTTTATTAGGAGGATCCCGCTGAAGTAATATAAAATAGTAATTTTGTGCCAAAAAAAGCTAAAAGAACACTCAAATTGTGCCCATACACCAGCAAATGGCAGACATGAAAGTTTTATATCTTTCATAGACAATTATTTGATAATAATTTATAAAATTGAATCAGAAATGAAAATAAAATGCACAGTTTCATTTCAATTTTAGTTTTAAAAAAACAAGACATTTTAACATGGATATTTAGGCCTCGAAGGGGGTCATTTATGTTTGGCTTTTCTATTTTTTTTCGTCTTATATTTGTGACTTTATTTGGCACATTTGAATGTTTACGCCAATTTTTTTTACTTTTGCACTCACTGAGCAAAGCTAGCTGAGCTCGAATATTTCTTTGTCGGGCATCATATATCTTCAAAATCCAGATGTGGATGTATAAAAAGTTTACATTTCTGCTGGAAATTGCAGTAAACGTTGTAATTTGGGCGCAAATAAATTCCAGTCGTGACAAAAAAACTTAATGTAGTCTGAGCCTGCAGTTGTTTTGCCATCAATGTATTAGGGGCTTATTTAAAGTTGTATTCCCACAAATACAAGAATCCTAAATTAGGATAACAAAATATACGAAACATATTCTCTAATTCACTGTTAATAACAAAAATACAGGATTTTCTCATGAATAGCTTCTCTTGTCTGCATGATGAAGTGCTCTATGCCTCTTGGCCTTCCCCCTGCTTTACAAGACCAGCTCAGATACAGGCACATTCTGCCAACAAGCAGCGTGTGCTTACTCTACAAGTTACAGACAAATAAAGTCTTTATCTGGGATGGAGGAATATAGCAAAGCTGCCAGTTTGTGTAATAGGTGAGTTAGCAGAGTGGAGAGTGTCATTGTGTTTTATACCCATCTCATGGATCTCATCATCTCTCATCTCTGATCTGTCTCATCTCACTTTTTCTATGTGTCGGATCCTAGTAGAATATCCAGAAGCTACATAAAAGTCTAGATAAACCCTATACCCTGTTAATCTAAGTACATTGTCAGCACACAGCATCTCATAGCACTAGAGGGATCATGAAGTGTCTGCTTAGAGAGTGTGGACTTTAACCATGACAATCACTGAGTTATAGGAGCTAAAACAGCAATAAAACTCAGTAAAATTATAAAGTAATGGGTTAAAAATTATCTTTATTGTGTAAACATCACTAGGGGATTCAAATGTGAGAACTTTCTTTCATAGGAAACCCCCTTGGCGGAATATATGATTTGTTTAAAGTTTGTTTCCATGAAATAGTTTTTTACGTTCATAGTAAAATTGTTTCAGTGTAGCATTTATGTAGGACACATAGGTAGAAGAAGGTGGACCTTCTCTTGTTTATGTAATAAGTCATCTATAATAAATGTGCATTGATTAATATGATAAACGTGTTCACAGTTCACAATGTACAATGTAAATGTTTTTGTGGTTTGGGCAGTCATTTAGAATGCGCAGCTGATACGCAATGAATATGAGTCATGTAGTTTTAGTACAATTCAATATTTTCACGTATTACAAAGTCCATATGTAGACTAATGCTGGGTGTAATTCTGCTCAGCAGAATACAAATGGAGTGTTTTGGTTCAGGCTGTAATGTAAAACGTGTATCTTGTGCCAGCAGCTTCCCATTAGCACTTGCGTAAATTACTCATTTTTCATAAGCCGGACCAGTACTTGTATCTCTGCCAAGTCTGAAATCCTATACATATTGTGGTTGTGTGATATCTTATTTTTATAGAATTTATTTATTCGGATGCAGACTGTAAGTGTTGGTGATAAATATATGTTCTATGTGTTTTTTTAATGTTGCTACTTGCATTCCAAATAAAATCATGTTGTAAGTTAGAAATCATGAATGTCTTTTTAAATTGGAACATTAGGAATAATGAGTCTTTGCATCTGTTTCCCATTGAAAGGTAGTCTACCAGATCCTAAATCATACCACAAGTAAAAGTCATTTGGTTTTCAGACTTATGCAAATGAAATTCTTAGTACACCAAAAAATAACAATTGCCCCAGAAGACACTGACATAACCCTTAACCCCTTCCCGACATGTGATGTAATAGTACGTCACACGTCGGGTGCGGGTGCATGGAGAGGGCTTGTCTATAGATAAGATAGATGTTTGGCTATCATGGCACATGATGCAGTTTGGCAATTTTTTTGGCCGAGAGACCACTATTGATGTGCTAGATGAGGCAGTTTCTCAGAAGAGAGGCTGAAGAGACTGGATCCTAAAGTAGGATTCTCCATGCAGCCCAGTAGCTGCTGACCACAGGAGACGTCAGGAGTAGACATGAGAGACTTCTAGTGCTGTACTTGTGCTTCCTTGATCCGGGCATTTCTTATCTAGGCTACTAGCACAGCCTGAAAGTCAAATGTTTAAAACTTTGTTATCCTTTTGTTAGTCCCTGTATTTTTTAGATTTAGAGTGTTTTTGGAGCACTCAGACTATCAGTTTTATTTGTAAATACATTTTTTGTTTAAGGAGCACCTAGAATACGGTAGATCAGGGTAAAAAATATGCGTGAATGCTGGTTATCCTTTTTCTTAAAAGGAGGAAAAATTAGATACATTTTTCAAGAGGATTGTTAGTTTAATTTATGAGGGCACTTAGACTTCCATTATGGTACATAGTACGTTTATTAAGGAGGGGACTATATTATCCTGTAAAATATCATTTTAGACCACAAATATTTCTATAGCACACACACCACCGCTATAAGATCAGTGACGTGGTCCCAATATAGATTTGTTGAAAGGGATAATATTATAATAAAGTACAAGTTAGGTCCTAAACAACTTTCAGACAACCAATAATGCATATATCCATACCTAACAAAAAGAATTAACTGTATATGTCAAGAGGGTGACATAAAGGTACCTGGGACAGTAGAATCCTGTAGCTCTGATGGAGGTAATAGCACAATATTATGACAAGTGATGAGCAGAACCATATACTCCACCGAACACAGATTTTAAATATCTGTTTGGGTCTGTTAACTGAACCCCGACCCAAACCCCCACTAGTAACACCTGCGATTGGTGCTGTCACCGATTGCGGGTGTTGACTTTTTAAATGCTGCCGGCATTTCATTGCTAAGGCTGCATGTGTGCCAACACCAACATGCTGCCGTTTTGGGGAGAAATCATCGGGGAGGGACCATCCTCCCCAAAATGGTGGGCTGTCCAGCCCTGGCATGCCAGTACTGGTAGGCAAGGCTGCACCAATTTCAATTTTGTCAGCAGCATTTAAGGAGTTCCAGCAGGACTAGGGGAAGTTGAACCAAACCCACAGCCAACCTTCTAATGAAATTGAGGTCCACTCAACACCAGTTGACTGACAACCGCAAAATAAACATCTCCTACATGCTGCTGGGATTCTGAAGGTTTTTTTGGCAGTTTTCTTATTAATGGCTAAGATAGAGGTAACACTTGGCATAAACTCTTAGGTTGGCTTCTAAAGATGAGCGTTTCATTGCTGCTAGGACCCATCTGATAGATCTTGAGAAAGTCTGTTACAATGGGTTGCTAGTTGGATATGTGTGCCTGTTATGGATATGCAGCACTCTACGGCCCCCGTTTTGTCACATATCATATAAGTGCTTATATGTCCAGGTCCAATCCCTGAATATTTTTTTTCTTTGCCTGACAACTAAAAATGTTATTTTATAAAAATATCACAATTTATACACATTTTCTTAGAGATACAAAGAACTGCATTACCTGCATTACTACACAACGTGCCCTTGGAAATTCACAACTCCCTTTCGTAGAGTCTTAGTAAAAATCTTAGTGACCTTGGATCTATTTTTATGTTGTTTCCGCTTAGTGCAGGTACACCGTAACCGTAGTAACATTTGAGAAGATTGACCGGAGCCCTCAGTTAAGGCACCTTTAAAAAACATACACACTGGACCATGCTTGACCTTTTATTCCAAAGCATCGGTTTTTTTTTCTAGTCCATCCCATCCTAATTAGATTTTTTAGTCTTTATACCCAATATAGTGATAAATCTAAATTGACAACTTAGTGGACTCTACCAGCTAGAGGCCTTGTGGTGTCAATTCTGCATAGATATCAGCAGTGTCTACACTTACGGTAGCTAATTTAGGGAAAGTAGACGGCATCATCCCAAATGCTCAACTGCTAACAAATTCAGATGTCATCATTTTATATGTAGCTACAGTAAGTCTACTGTCACAAAACACATCAATTTATAATGGATACCAAAAAAATTAATGAAAAGTTCATCATCTTCATTTTTTATACTTATCCAGCCTATCTTATTACAAAGAGTGTATTCCTTCCTTGACTTTGGCTTGTTCCTCATTATTCAATATATCCAAAAACAGTCTCTGAGTATACTTAGAGGAAATAGGAAATAGAAAATGTGAAACGATTTTACCACAGACTGGACATGTAGCCGCGGGGCCAGGAGCGGGTGGCAGTCGCTGGGAGTTCCCTTTTTTCCCTGTCCTAAAAGCTGACTCCTCGCATCCCCATCATAGCTGCTGCCCCTACAAGGACAATACCCAGCAACTGTCCCTCTATAGCGGCTATGCTGGCCCTTATACACCCATACCCACGCTTCCTAGTGACTCCTCCAGGTAATTTTTGGTATTTAAGTTTCACCCCCTTTGTGCAAAACATCATGCAGAGGACTGGAGAAAGAAAAAGACGCAGTGCCACAGTGGCGGAGCATCGTCAAACAAACCTGTCCCACTTACGATAGAAAGGGGGGGGGGGTCCTCATGTGCCACAAGTTAAGCTACTATCTACCCAGACTAGTAGCCTAAGTTGTGGCACATGAAGAAATGTAGGGTAAAGTAGTTGGCTAGTAATGTTCCATGCCCTAATTAAATTTACATAATCCTATAGGAATGAACACTGATACAAGTAATAGGGGGCACGGACACAATGTACTCCCATCAGATAATTTTTGTGGATTTTTGTGGTGCTAATCCTATATTACCTTCTAATCTAAGTTACACTTTATCTACCTAATATGTGTCACGGATGTCCCCGCGATCCATGCCACGGATCGTGGGCACAACCGTGCCCCTCTCGGTGCTGCGGTCTCTGTTGCCGATGTGCCTCTCCCCGCCCTGGGCTCACCTCTCCACGCTACTGGCTGTGCTCCTGCTAGGCCGTGCACTCCTGCTCCTAGGGCGTGCACACGCCGGCTCTCCTGGACTTAAAGGGCCAGCGTCCTCTTGATTGGAGCTCCTTAATCCAGCTGCCCTTATAATCCGGCACCTCCCTTCCTGCTTTGCCGGATCTTCAGCATCCTTGTTTTCCTGCTGTCATCTCAGGTTTGGACTGTTTCCTGCATTTCCTGCCGTACTACCTTGGCTGCCACCGCAGGCCTAGTCACACATGTGGAACGACCTGGTGGCACCCCGCCACAGCAACACCACACCGCTTTGCGGCGGGCTCTGGCGGAGACCAGGTGCCAATAAGACTCCGGTCCCGGGTTGCGGCTAGCTCCATCACCTCCCGCGGTGGTCCAGAGGGTCCACAGACTCTTCCCAAAAAGCTCTCAGTTTGTCACAATATGTTAAATTTTTGACAGAGGCTACTGGTGTGTGGAGTAGCCTCTATGGGCATTGGAAACAAAGACTTCTCCATGCCCCACTAACCTCTGTCATCCCACTTAACTGCATGTCCTCAACGTGCTCCTCAAGCTTTTGTAACAGTCCAGTCTTCTACCCCAAGCCCCTAGTTGCCTATAGGAAAAGGTTAAGTTAGCTTGGGGCTTGGAACGTTACTATGAACCTGATGATAGGTTTCCCTTAAATGGGTCCTGCACTGATCGCAGGTGTTATCCTTTACATGCTGTGAATGGCGGCGTGCATGGCGAGAGCAGTTGCCATTAGGGGGTTGGTGGTTAGGAATTCAACCCTGAGGAAGAGAGCCGGAGCTCTCCACAACGCGTCGGTGGAAAACCCTTTTGTATCACCAGACGGACTGTACCTAGGGTGACGTCACCGGTACCTTGTTAGTCAGATACAGCGAAGCCACCGGCTGGGGCTCGCGTGCTGATCTGCATTTTGTGGATTACTACTTGGCTTGGAAACGCTATCCGAAGTGAAATACACCTCACGAAAAGATTATTGCTCTACATGAGATTTACAAGACCTACGGGACAAAACCTCACTAAACGGAAGGAATCAAACTTCCCACACAGGAGGGGTACCACTTACAGGTTAGTGCATCGTGCACACTGATGTTTAAATCATTGTAGATCCGTTAGTGGTATAGCGTTTATCCGAACCTAATAGTCCTAATTTTATAGCCAGTGCAGGTATCCTTGTTTTTTACTTAAGTGGGTTGGTGGTTAGCTGAACCTGGATATCGGACTGAACCCTGACTTCTGATGCAGAAGCGTAACCGGGAGAGGCAGGGCCCCGTTACTGACTTCTAAATGGGGCCCTCCTTTCCTCTTAAAAAAATATACATATTTGTACATACACGTGAGTTACAATCACGCACATTTATGCACTCATATAGTTACACATTTATATACTTAGGTCAGCCATACATATCAACCACATGGTGCTGTTACAGCAAACTAGTTCCCTGCACAGGGATGAATATGGGGATTACGTTGGCAACAACCCTGGGAGTAGTGAAAAAACTAATCAGACACGATGGTTCCAAATCCCATAGTCGGTTATAACCACGTTTTCTCATAGTCTCTTATATCGTATACCTTTCACCTTATTTCTGAGAAGTTGAGAAACTGCTCGATTTCATATTTAGAGTCCTCTAGTGAGTCATTGCCACCTTGTCAACATTACTGGAAGTCTGATTAAGATGCCTTCTGGGTATTTCACACATAGTCACAATAACATTTGCAAAAGGATTATTATCTAACACAACAAAGCAAATTGAGATTTCTAATTATAGCTCTCTGACAAAACCATCTGTTCTCTATTGGTCAATAGATTAGTATGACCATTACTGTCTAACATATATCACCTATACACTAATAGCTTTGACATAAAAAACTTAAAGTGGGTTATTGAAAAGGTAAAATGTTTAGCTATAAAATGATATAAGGAATGTATAATGGATTCAATAAACATTTTTGAATGCTCAGGCTATAGTAACCTTTCAGGATTGTAACTACAGGAGTAGCAGCCATAGCAGCCGCTATGGGGTCCACTGTGTTAGGGGGCCTCGACATCTTGGGTATGGGGTGTGTATTGGGAGCGTATATACTGTATTTCTGTATATGATATTGTATGTATGTGTGTATTTGCTGTGTGTATATGATGTATATATGCTCTAAATGTGATGTGTATATGCTGCATGGATGTATATGGTATATGTATATGTGGCTTGTCTCTACTGTATGTATGCCTATGCTGTATGTATGTATATTCGGTATGTACTTGGAGGCAAATTCCATCCCACACTCACTTGTCAGTTTAAAAGTGAATATAAACTGATTTAGGACTGAAACGCGTCAGATGGCATCACCCTGCTAGGTGTCTGAATGTGATCAATGCTTTTACCCATAACCAATAAAGAATATATTAACTTTTTGGAATTTTTTTCCAAGTGTCTACTCCTAGGGGAGTGGAAGGTGTTCCTCGAGACTGTGCACCTGGGGTTAGAGCGGATTACGATCCTGTTTACCCAGTATATGCTGTATGTGTGTATATATATATATATATATATATATATTGTAGGGATCTTCCCGGGGGATGGTGTGTTAGGACACAGTTCACAGCAGACGTAGATGTATAAAAGATAAACTTGGCGTTTATTTTTAGCATAAACAGTCCAGCAAACATAAATACAGCAACACCGTGCTTTTAAAAAAATTCAAACAAAAGACCTACCCGTCTGGGCGCTTACTAACAGGTTGTCTCTCCTATCTGACACTCACAAACACAGCGTCTTTAGCCGGGATATCGCAGGGTGAGTTTTAGCTCCCGCAGTGGCTGCCTTCGCAACTTCCTCCAAACCCACATAGGCTGTTTCGTGGCTGAGAGGGGGAGGGGGCTGGACCTGTAAGCTTTGGAAAGCTTTTACCTTCACAGGCTGATTAGGAGCAGAGCTCACCTGATCCAAAACCCGAACTGGATCGAGGGGAGGGAGTGGCAAGTCCCACTACCAAACCTACCTGCCACTCCCTGTAAATCCAGGCCCGGCAAGATTAAACAACAACTCAGCAGCATAATACTGCTGAGCAACAGGTCAATCCTGGACTTACCATCTCACACTA
Source organism: Engystomops pustulosus (assembly GCF_040894005.1). Classification (NCBI taxonomy): domain Eukaryota; kingdom Metazoa; phylum Chordata; class Amphibia; order Anura; family Leptodactylidae; genus Engystomops; species Engystomops pustulosus. Next base: position 219,319,673 of record NC_092412.1, read on the forward strand.
CGTAGCAACCTAGGTGAGATGTACACCCCCTCGAGCACTTCTCCAGTGAGATGTCTACATATCCCCCCCCTCTTTTTCAGACCGGAGGGCTGAGCATTTTGTCCCCACAGACAATGTACCCTTGACAGTGCATCAGCATTCGCCTGTAATTTCCCTGGTCTGTGTTCCACAGTGAAATTGAAATTTTGTAGGGACAGAAACCATCTAGTCACCCTTGCATTTTTCTCCTTGTTTAGTTTCATCCATGTTAGGGGGGCATGGTCTGTCACTAACTTGAATTTCCTGCCTAGCAAGTAATACTTCAGGGATTCTAGGGCCCACTTCACTGCCAGACATTCACGCTCCACAATAGCATAATTCTTCTCGGCCGGGGTTAACTTCCTACTCAAGTACATCACCGGATGCTCCTCACCATTCACCACCTGTGAGAGAACTGCACCTAACCCTGTGTTAGAGGCATCTGTCTGGACCAGAAATTCTCGCCTGAAATCGGGGGTAACTAGCACAGGTTGTTGGCACAGAGAAGACTTAAGGCTTTGGAAAGCCTTCTCGGCCTCTGGAGTCCACGTCACCATTGCTGACTTTCCGCCCTTTGTCAAGTCAGTTAGCGGGGCTGCAACTGAGGCAAAGTTCGGCACAAACCTACGGTAATAGCCCGTAATACCCAGGAAAGCTCTGACCTGTTTCTTTGACAGGGGTCTAGGCCAATTCTGTATTGCCTCAATTTTATTTAACTGTGGCTTAATCAAACCCCTCCCAATAATGTAACCTAGGTACTTGGCCTCTTCTAGGGCTAGTGCACATTTCTCGGCATTTATGGTCAACCCTGCATCACTTATGGCATTCAACACAACCTGTACCTTACAGAGGTGACTTTCCCAATCGGGACTAAAAATGACCACATCATCGAGGTAGGCAGCTGAATAATCACGATGTGGACGCAGAATCAAGTCCATCAACCTCTGAAAAGTCGCAGGTGCTCCATGTAACCCGAATGGCATCACTACATACTGGAATAACCCCTCAGGGGTGGAGAATGCAGTTTTCTCTTTAGCCTCATCAGTAAGGGGAATCTGCCAGTAGCCCTTTGTGAGATCGAGGGTGGTTATGTACCTGGCATTACCCATCTTTTCAATCAGCTCATCTACCCTGGGCATAGGATAAGCATCGAACTTGGAGATCTCATTCAACCTTCTGAAATCGTTACAGAACCTCCAAGTTCCATTGGGCTTTGGGATTAGCACAATCGGACTGGACCATTCACTCTGTGAAACTTCAATCACTCCCAGGTCAAGCATACGTTTCACCTCAGCCGACACTGCCTCTCTGCGTGCTTCTGGTATCCTATAGGGCTTGAGGTTTACTCTGCTTCTAGGCCCAGTTTCAATGTGATGACGGATGAGGTGTGTACGCCCTGGAAGGTCAGAAAACTTGTCTTTGTTTTTCTGCAAAAACTCCTTAGCCTCCTGTTTCTGTGACCCTGATAGGGTATCACCAACCTTGACCGAAGGGATTGGTTGTGACCAATTATTACCAGGATTTGTTGCCACCAAGGATTCCCTGTCTTTCCAGGATTTGATCAAGTTTATGTGATAAACTTGGAAAGGCTTCCTTCTACCTGGTTGGTGCACCTTATAGTTTACCTCACTGACCTTTTCAACAATTTCATAGGGACCTTGCCACTTCGCTAGGAATTTACTCTCTATAGTGGGAACTAGTATGAGAACCCTGTCACCTGGGTTAAATGTCCTGATTCTCGCAGAACGGTTGTAAATTCTACTTTGGCTCTCTTGCGCCCTCTGGAGGTGTTCCCTTACTAGGGGCATTACAGTGGCTATACGGTCCTGCATTTGTGCTACATGTTCGATAACACTTTTGAATGGGGTGGACTCACTCTCCCATGTCTCCTTTGCAATATCTAATAGACCCCTAGGGTGACGACCATAGACCAACTCAAAGGGAGAGAACCCTGTGGACGCTTGGGGAACTTCCCTCACAGCAAACATCAGGTAAGGTAACAAGTGATCCCAATCACGACCATCTTTTTCTACCACTTTCTTCAACATATGTTTGAGGGTTTTATTAAACCTCTCCACCAATCCGTCTGTCTGGGGGTGATATACAGAGGTGCGTATAGGTGTGATTTTAAATAGCTTACATAGCTCCTTCATCACCTTGGACATAAAGGGCGTACCTTGGTCCGTCAGGATTTCTTTGGGAATCCCAGTCCTAGAGAACATATAAAACATCTCCCGGGCAATTGTTTTAGATGCAGTGTTTCTTAAGGGCACAGCCTCAGGATAGCGGGTCGCATAGTCTAAGACAACCAAAATGTACTGGTGTCCTCTAGCCGATTTTACAATGGGACCCACTAAATCCATGGCAATACGCTCAAAAGGCACCTCTATAATGGGGAGCGACACCAAAGGACTACGAAAATGAGACACTGGGGCGCTAAGCTGACATGTGGGGCATGACTCGCAGTATTTTTTAATGTCATCATAAATTGCAGGCCAGTAAAACCTCTGGAGGACTCTCTCCCGCGTTTTTTCAGTCCCCAAGTGTCCCCCAAGAACATGGTTATGTGCCATGTCAAGCACCTGACGCCGGTACGGCTTAGGGACCAGAAGCTGTTCCACAAGTTCATCATTAATTTTAGTGACTCTATAGAAGAAATCATTAGTCACGGAAAAATGTGGAAATTTATTCTCAGCATCTGGTTCCTGAGGTACCCCATTCAAAACAGTAACCTGCTCTCTCGCATTTTTAAGAGTGGGGTCCTGCATTTGGGCAGTCCCAAAATTAACCCTAGACACCTCTAAGTCTGGTATCTTTTGCTCAGTGGGAGGAGCTTCCTCCTCCTCTCCAGCCAGGACCTGTAAAGGAAAAGCATCACTTTCATCCTGCACAGTTTTATCATTTACAGTGGGTAATGCCACATCCCTAGGGGTATACTCACTCCTTTCGGGGGTTTTTCTTTTTCCCCATAAAGCCCAAAACAACGGAAAGTCTCGTCCCAATATTACATTATGCATGAGGTTTTTAACCACACCCACTTCAAACTGTACGGAGCCTAGTTCAGTCCCGACTTTAGCCAGCACTATAGGGTAAACTTTTGTATCACCATGTATGCAAACCACACTCATGTGTTTTTTTGACCCAAAGTTCCCAGCCACCAGGCTGGCATGCACCAAGGTTACAAGGCTTCCTGAGTCCAGCAACGCCTTAACAGGGAAGTCATTAATGGTAATGTTGCAGACTTGCGGTTCAGTCTCTAGTCCAGGAACTGCAACACAAGATGGTTCCGCAAATAGCGACTGACGCCGGCTAGCGTCACACTCCATTGGCTCAGAGGTAAGGGGGCAATGGGCAGACACGTGTCCCACCTCATGGCATCTCCAGCACTGGATAGGGCCTGGTCTCCCTGGCAGGGAGTCCTTTTTAGGGCCACTTGGCCACCCGGGTCCAACGCCAGTCTTTTGCCCCTGAGATACCTCTTGAGCCCTTTTCCCTCGATCAGCACCCCTCCACACTCCCCCAATCGATGGAAGTCTCTTACCAGCTGACGGCACAGACCTGGCACTCCGGGGAGGTGAAGAAGCTGCAGGAACATCACGGAGGTAGTCCTCAGTCGCTTGGAACCTCTCCACAAGGTTGACAAGCTCGTCTGCATTCTTAGGATCACCTTGTCCCACCCAGCGTTGCAGGTCAGCAGGCAGTGCTCGGAGGTAGCGATCCATCACGACCCTCTCTAGGATCTGTGCAGGAGTAGAGGTGTCTGGCTCCAACCACTTTCTTGCCAAGTGGATCAGGTCATACATCTGGGACCTCGCAGATTTGTCCAGACTGTAGTTCCAGTTGCGTACCCTCCGGGCACGGACAGCAGCGGTAACTCCTAGTCGGGCAAGTATCTCTGCTTTTAGCCGAGTATAGTCCTTGACCTCCTGCTCACTGAGGTCATAGTAGGCCTTTTGAGGTTCACCTGTTAAATAGGGCGCAATGACCTCTGCCCACTCAGCAGCTGGTAACTTCTCTCGCTCAGGCACACGCTCAAAGACAGTTAGGTAGGCCTCAACATCGTCCTCAGCAGTCATCTTTTGCAGCGCTCGCTGCACAGCCCGTCTCACATAAAAAGTCTCTGGAGCGGCTGTCACCGCTGGCTGTGGATTAGCCTCTGCAGACGCCTCTTGCTTAGCTATCAGGAGCTCGATGAGTTTTTGTTGTTGAGCCATTGCTTGTTCATGGCGCAGGTTAGCCGCTGTCTGAGCCTGCTGCTGTTGCAAATTCACTTGCATAAACTGCTTCCACATCTCCTCCATGGCGCTTGTCTGTTTTTGGAGTGAAGTAGCAGTCTTCACCCAGGACATAAGCAGCTGTAGCCAAGTTGATACACACCGTTGCCCCTAGCAACCGTTTTGCCCGCATCCTCCACCAATTGTAGGGATCTTCCCGGGGGATGGTGTGTTAGGACACAGTTCACAGCAGACGTAGATGTATAAAAGATAAACTTGGCGTTTATTTTTAGCATAAACAGTCCAGCAAACATAAATACAGCAACACCGTGCTTTTAAAAAAATTCAAACAAAAGACCTACCCGTCTGGGCGCTTACTAACAGGTTGTCTCTCCTATCTGACACTCACAAACACAGCGTCTTTAGCCGGGATATCGCAGGGTGAGTTTTAGCTCCCGCAGTGGCTGCCTTCGCAACTTCCTCCAAACCCACATAGGCTGTTTCGTGGCTGAGAGGGGGAGGGGGCTGGACCTGTAAGCTTTGGAAAGCTTTTACCTTCACAGGCTGATTAGGAGCAGAGCTCACCTGATCCAAAACCCGAACTGGATCGAGGGGAGGGAGTGGCAAGTCCCACTACCAAACCTACCTGCCACTCCCTGTAAATCCAGGCCCGGCAAGATTAAACAACAACTCAGCAGCATAATACTGCTGAGCAACAGGTCAATCCTGGACTTACCATCTCACACTACGTAGCAACCTAGGTGAGATGTACACCCCCTCGAGCACTTCTCCAGTGAGATGTCTACAATATATATATATATATATATTTCTAAAATGGCAGCACATCCAAAGTTCAGTGAAGAAAGCAAGTAGGGTTCATTTCATGGCTACGTTTCAGCCTCGGAATAAACCCCACTTGGTTTCCTCGCTGAACTTTGGATTTGCTGCCATTTATTTATAAAAATTGGATGTAAAGTCTTTAGCAGGCTTTGTTGGCCGGCACCTGTTTTTTGGGGGGAACATTGTTATGCCACATAGACTTTTCACGAGTGTATATAAGTATATAAATGTGTGTGTATATACATATATAAATGCATGTGATTGCTACTCACATGTGTACAAATATGTATATGATTTTAAGGGGGTAGGAGAGACCTCAATCAGAAGTCTATAATGGGGCACTTCCTCTCCTAGTTACGCTATGCTGAATCCCCTCACACAAATGCCTTTTCACAATTGGGCTTCCCTATAAGGTAATACATGTAAACTCATAGTGCAGCATATAGTCCACAATAAAAGATTTTGACCAGCCGATCCACGATGAAACATATGAAAAATCAAATCCTTTATTTCATACATCGATAGAATCGACCAGCTTCATGCAGAGGAATATGGAAGGAACTTCTGACGCGTTTCGAGTCTCATGGACTCTTAATAATAGCTACAACACTTACAGATAGATACAAGCAAATAGATAAATAGATACAGTAATTTAGGGTGTACATTTACGTAGTGTAGCATATACGGTAATCGAATGTTAGACTAGGGGGAGCCAAGATTTTATAAACTGCCAACATTGTTGGGTTTGTTATGCAATGGTGTTCAGATCATGTTGAGAATGATGTGACAGAGTAAAAACATACAGCAAAGCGCGATCTTGTGAACTTGTGATGAAAAAGGATGTCAGGAATTGTCCTGGTGAATAGGCAAGCAAAATTCACACCACTAATACTGTATGTCGCACCTTTGCACAGATGGACCCTTACTAGCAGTTAACCATAACAAGTACCATGGCCTTAACAAGGAAACAGAAAAGTTACATTCGAGTAGCTAAATATAACATTATCGATTAGTTAAAAAAAAATCCACTGCCGGAATCGGCTGATGGGAAGATTAAAATTTTTGCACAAGGCGGATAAATGGATGAAACCGTATTACCCTTATTACCCGTATGAACCCAATAGTTCAGGCTATTGGAGGAAAAGTGAACTGAATAAAATTGATTTTATTATTTCATCAATGGGATTGTCCAGGATTTGAAAAAAATTTACAGTTGTAGCATGTAGTAGTGGTCACGATGACACCAGCACCCTTCCTAAACAAACATGAACCCGGTTGGGATGGCACATTGGGTCAACAGGAGTACCTTGGTGGATGAGTATAAGAGGTTCATTGTTTTTACAGGGGGTAAGATAGAGCACCTTCTACTTTCTCCCGTGCACTGTACGGCACCGTAGCACTGCCGGGTTGCCTTAGCCGTCTGTGGGGACGTATTTCGGCCAGATATATATGTCCCCACACGGCCAGAGTTAATGGGACCTCATCTATATAGAGGTCATTGTGCAGGAAGCAGCAGGAGAAAAGCTATGACATTATTTATTGTCAGTAGTGATGTAATGATGGGTCAGTGTTAGCTATATAGAGGTCATTTTACAGGAAGGGGAGGAGATAAGCTGTGACATCATCTATTGTCATTAGTGATGTAATGATGGGTCATTGTTATCTATATAGAGGTCATTGTACAGGGAGGAGACGGAGATAAGCTGTGACATCATCTATTGTCTGCAGTGATGTAATGATGAGTCAGTGTTATCTATATGGAGGTCATTATACAGGGAGGAGGGGGAGATAAGCTGTGACATCATCTATTGTCAGTAGTGATGCAATGATGGGTTAGTGTTATCTATATAGAGGTCATTGTACAGGGAGGAGGAGGAGATAATATGTGACATCATCTATTGTCAGTAGTGATGTAATGATGGATCAGTGTTATCTATATAGAGGTCATTGTACAGGAAGGAGGAAGAGATAAGCTGTGATATCATCTATTGTCAGTAGTGATGTAATGATGGGTCAGTGTTACTTATATAGAGGTCATTGTACCGGGAGGAGGAGGAGATAAGCTGTGACCTCATCTATTGTCAGTAGTGATGTAATGATGGGTCAGTGTTATCTATATAGAGGTCATTGTACAGAGAGGAGGAGATAATCTGTGATATCATCTATTGTCAGTAGTGATGTAATGATGGGTCAGCGTTATCTATATAGCAGTCATTGTACAGGGAGGGGGAGGAGATAAGCTGTGACATCATCTATTGTCAGTAGTGATGTAATGATGGGTCAATGTTATCTATATAGAGGACATTGTACAGGGAGGGGGAGGAGATAAGCTGTGACATCATCTATTGTCAGTAGTGATGTAATGATGGATCAGTGTTATCTATATAGAGGTCATTGTACAGGGAGGGGGAGGAGATAAGCTGTGACATCATCTATTGTCAGTAGTGATGTAATGATGGATCAGTGTTATCTATATAGAGGTCATTGTACAGGGAGGGGGAGGAGATAAGCTGTGACATCATCTATTGTCAGTAGTGATGTAATGATGGATCAGTGTTATCTATATAGAGGTCATTGTACAGGGAGGGGGAGGAGATAAGCTGTGACATCATCTATTGTCAGTAGTGATGTAATGATGGGTCATTGTTATCTATATAGAGGTCATTGTACTGAGAGGGGGAGGAGATAAGCTGTGACATCATCTATTGTCTGTAGTGATGTAATGATGGGTCAGTGTTATCTATATAGAGGTCATTGTACAGGGAGGAGGAGATAAGCTGTGACATCATCTATTGCCAGTAGTGATGTAATGATGGGTCAATGTTATCTATATAGAGGTCATTGTACAGGAAGGGGAAGGAGATAAGCTGTGGCATCATCTATTGTCAGTAGTGATGTAATGATGGATCAGTATTATCTATATAGAGGTCATTGTACAGAGAGGGGGAGGAGATAAGCTGTGACATCATCTATTGTCTGTAGTGATGTAATGATGGGTCAGTGTTATCTATATAGAGGTCATTGTACAGGGAGGAGGAGATAAGCTGTGACATCATCTATTGCCAGTAGTGATGTAATGATGGGTCAGTGTTATCTATATGGAGATCATTGTACAGGGAGGGGAGGAGATGAGCTGTGACATCATCTATTGTCAGTAGTGATGTAATGATGGGTCAGTGATATCTATATAGTGGTCATTGTACAGGGAGGGGAGGAGATAAGCTGTGACATCATCTATTGTCAGTAGTGATGTAATGATGGGTTAGTGTTATCTATATAGAGGTCATTGTACAGGGAGGAGGAGGAGATAAGCTGTGACATCATCTATTGTCAGTAGTGATGTAATGATGGGTCAGTGTTATCTATATAGAGGGCATTGTACAGGGAGGGGGAGGAGATAAGCTGTGACATCATCTATTGTCAGTAGTGATGTAATGATGGGTCAGTGTTATCTATATAGAGGTCATTGTACAGGGAGGAGACGGAGATAAGCTGTGACAACATCTATTGTTAAGTTTTCTGGGGCAAATCATGTTTAATAAAAAAAATAAGGTAAGTTAGGTGGCGGCACACTTCTATCTATCTACTATGGTGTCTGTGTTCCTGCAGATGCTAGGGATCATGGTGATCGGTACACCTCTGATGTTCTGATGTTCTGTAATTGATATGAGAGAGGACATAGAATTTTCGGGAGGTGACAGACTCAATGCCCTTGTGATATTACTGGTGGAAGAAACATTCATGGAATACTAAAAGCATAATATCGCCTTAAAACGTCTGATTTATTGTTGTTTCATCCATGATACACGGAGATGTTTCCTCTTCTCAAGGAGTCATTGATGTGACCGAAGAGGAAAATAATTGTGTAGTGTAATTCACTTGTGATATCATGGTGACTTTGGCGCTGGATACAATTCTGATGTGACACGGTGAAGAATGACATGAAGTATGTGAGATCAATCACAAGTCTCTGATTGCTGCTGTTTTAGCACCTAGTAAACCAATTACCTGGGCATTAGTCTGGGATACGATCGGGAGACGTTTGATTTAGAGACAGATCGCCGTTCGGTGTCTTGTAATGCAGATCACTCTCGTACACGCTGCAATATTTCACTTTGATAAATGCAAACTAATGCACAGCCGCAGCGCCTTGTCGACAGCCGCGTCATGGTCCAGCGGTATCCTGATGTGACAGCCTTCTCTCCTCGCACATTAGCTGAATACCAGGTCAGTCCTGTCTTATGCCTTTGAGTCTTAATCTTTGTGTTTCTTTTAATAATGAGAGGGAAATGCATTCCATTCTTTTCTCATCTATCGCTCTTGGCGTGTATCTGACAGCTGCAATTTCTCTCTAAGTCACACAAATCATCAGACGTCTGCAGTGACACTGCTGGGATGAGGGGTGACACCTTAGGTTTGACGTGATATTGGCTGACCCTGAGGTCAACCTTCTTCTCTTGCTCCTTCAGGAGTTGAGCCCCCCATGTAGAATCATCTGACTACATAAGGCTGAGTTCACATTAGTCTTTATTTTTCTTTTCTGCTGTTCCCTCATAGAAATAAAGGAATAGATTATACAATAAGGATTGCTTGAGATTTTTTCAGCAATTTTAGCCAAAAATTTAAATCCAGCATGATAAACTAAGGGAACCATGACTGTGGTAATCTTCTTATATTTGTTATGCATGGCCTCCTTCCTTCTAAAATCAATGTTCACAATTATGCAAGTGAGTCTGAAGGGCTCTGGAAGGCACTACCAAAGCCTCTGTACTCTAGCTTCACAGGCGGTTACACTGTGCAGGAGCACTTCACACCCTCCACCCTGCTCCTTTGGAGCCCCTTCCCTCTGTCTGGTGTAATCTCACACAGTGGCAGTGGCGGAAGTGTTCCTGCACAGTCTAACAGCCTGTGAAGCGACAGCACGGAAGGGCTCTGGTAACACCATTCATAGCACTTTTGGCTCATTAGAATAATTTTAAAGTGGATTTTAGAAGGAAGGATAACACATTTGTATAAGAAATATAAGAAGATGATCAAGGTCACGATGCCTGGATCTATGAGTAGGTGTCTGTGGTTTATCATGCTTGATTTTGATGGTGCATTTCTTTTAATATATCATCTATGGCTGCTATGAATGTAGCCTTACGTGGTTAATTTTTACATACAGTAGACCTGCACTTATATTATTTACAAAGACTTAGGTTGAAGGCTATGGAAGCTTTGTAACACTTATGTTACTGGGTTTCTGTAGTAGAATAAGATTCAGTAAGCTGCTTTTTGCACTCTAAGGCCCCTTCCACACTAGCGTTGCATTTCACGTCAGGGTGCAATGCGTGAAAAACTGTCATTTTTGGCTGCGTTTTTGTTCCATTTTTCCTTGGAGTCATTAGCGTTTTTCACGCGCGTGTTGTTCGCGGTTTTTTGCGTTTTCGGTGCGTTTTTCACGCGCGTTTTTTTAAGCCAATGGGACTTTTTCAAAGGGACCATAGTTCGGGAATAAAATGTTTTATTTAATTGAAAAAGAATGTCTTCTGATAAGATAGCAGATGTATGCAAACATCTACAATCTTTTCTTCACTGTTCCGCGCGCGTATATTATCTTCCGACAAGTTAGCAGATGTGAAGAACAGTGAAGAATAGAATAAAAACAGTGAACACAGTGAACACAGGATCATTTAAGTGAAAAACACAGTAAAGAACACAGTGAAGAATAGATTACAGATGTTCTGCACATCTGCTTACTTGTCGGGAGATCCGCGCGGAGCGCTGCGAACAAAATAGCATGTGAAGAACAATATATATGTGTGAAGAAGACATTGCAGATGTATGGAAACACCTGCAATGTGTTCTTTACACACATATATAGTGTTCTTCACATGCTATTTTGTTCGCACCGCTCCGCGCGTATCTCCCGACAAATAAGCAGATGTGCAGAACATCTGTAATCTATTCTTCACTGTGTTCTTTACTGTGTTTTTCACTTAAATGATCCTGTGTTCACTGTGTTCACTGTTTTTATTCTATTCTTCATTGTTCTTCACTGTGTTTTTTTAATTAAATGCTCGATCTCGAGCAGGGGAATTATTCATGTCACCTAGCAACCCATACATTTAAAACGCATTGCACTCGCATTGCACTTGCAATGCTTGCGAGTGCAATGCATTTTTGATGCGTCTCCATAGACTTGAATGGGGCGGAAAAAAACGTCAAAACAAACGCAAGCACGTGCGTGAAAGACAACGCAAATGAGGAAAGACCCATTGGAAACAATGGGACAGAGTGCAATGCAAATTCTGCGCGTCAAAAGCACCCGCAGAACTCGCGCGTGAAAAACGCTAGTGTGGAAGGGGCATAACTCTCAAATGCATATATATTAGAGATGAGCGAACATACTCGTCCGAGCTTGATGCTCGATCGAGCATTAGCGTACTCGTAACTGCTCGTTGCTCGGACGAGTATTTCGCCCGCTCGAGAAAATGGCAGCTCCCGCCGTTTTGCTTTTTGGCGGCCAGAAACAGAGCCAATCACAAGCCAGGAGACTCTGCACTCCACCCAGCATGACGTGGTACCCTTACACGTCGATAGCAGTGGTTGGCTGGCCAGATCAGGTGACCCTGGGATAGACTAGCCGCTGCCCGCGCTGCTCGGATCATTCTCTGTCTGGATGCCGCTAGGGAGAGAGCTGCTGCTGGTCAGGGAAAGCGTTAGGGTGTTCTATTAGCTTACTGTTAGGCAGGAGTGATTCTACAACAACCCAACAGCCCTTCTTAGGGCTACAATAACGTTATACTTTTTTTTTTTATTTGCTTGTGGCTGGGCTTGCTGGCACTAGTAGTGCAGCTAGTACCATATTGTGAGGAATTAGCAGGGGGACTTGCTACCGTTGTGTTTAGCTCTTAGTGACACACATATCCACCTCAAACACCAAAGTGGGAAAATTTATTAGGGGTTTGATTTCAATTAGGCACAGTCTGCCAGTTTCTTTTTATTTTACGTTTATTTTTTTAATAACTCAGTGTCATCTCATCTTGCATAGTAGTGTGCTTTAATACTTGGCTAGAAAATAGCCATAGGAGAATCCAAACGGCTTACTTACGCCTACAGTAGCGTTATATATATTTGATTTCTGGTTGATCTGCTGGTGGCTGTAGTTGCTGCAGTGCATCTACTAGCAAATTGTGAGCAATTTGGAGTGAGACTTGCGACCACTGTGTTTTGCGCTTAGTGACGCACATATCCATCGCAAAGACCGAAGTGGGAAAATTTATTAGGGCCCGGGGTTGTATTTCAATTAGGCACAGTCTGCCAGTTTCTTTTTATTTTACGTTTATTTTTTTAATAACTCAGTGTCATCTCATCTTGCATAGTAGTGTGCTTTAATACTTGGCTAGAAAATAGCCATAGGAGAATCCAAACGGCTTACTTACGCCTACAGTAGCGTTATATATATTTGATTTCTGGTTGATCTGCTGGTGGCTGTAGTTGCTGCAGTGCATCTACTAGCAAATTGTGAGCAATTTGGAGTGAGACTTGCGACCACTGTGTTTTGCGCTTAGTGACGCACATATCCATCGCAAAGACCGAAGTGGGAAAATTTATTAGGGCCCGGGGTTGTATTTCAATTAGGCACAGTCTGCCATTTCCTTTTTTATTTTACGTTTATTTTTTTCATAACTCAGCGTCATCTCATCTGGCATAGTAGTGTGCTTTAATACTTGGCTAGAAAATAGCCATAGGAGAATCCAAACGGCTTACTTACGCCTACAGTAGCGTTATATATATTTGATTTCTGGTTGATCTGCAGGTGGCTGTAGTTGCTGCAGTGCATCTACTAGCAAATTGTGAGCAATTTGGAGTGAGACTTGCGACCACTGTGTTTTGCGCTTAGTGACGCACATATCCATCGCAAAGACCGAAGTGGGAAAATTTATTAGGGCCCGGGGTTGTATTTCAATAAGGCACAGTCTGCCATTTCCTTTTTTATTTTACGTTTATTTTTTTCATAACTCAGCGTCATCTCATCTGGCATAGTAGTGTGCTTTAATACTTGGCTAGAAAATAGCCATAGGAGAATCCAAACGGCTTACTTACGCCTACAGTAGCGTTATATATATTTGATTTCTGGTTGATCTGCTGGTGGCTGTAGTTGCTGCAGTGCATCTACTAGCAAATTGTGAGCAATTTGGAGTGAGACTTGCGACCACTGTGTTTTGCGCTTAGTGATGCACATATCCATCGCAAAGATCGAAGTGGGAAAATTTATTAGGGCCCGGGGTTGTATTTCAATTAGGCACAGTCTGCCATTTCCTTTTTTATTTTACGTTTATTTTTTTCATAACTCAGCGTCATCTCATCTGGCATAGTAGTGTGCTTTAATACTTGGCTAGAAAATAGCCATAGGAGAATCCAAACGGCTTACTTACGCCTACAGTAGCGTTATATATATTTGATTTCTGGTTGATCTGCAGGTGGCTGTAGTTGCTGCAGTGCATCTACTAGCAAATTGTGAGCAATTTGGAGTGAGACTTGCGACCACTGTGTTTTGCGCTTAGTGACGCACATATCCATCGCAAAGACCGAAGTGGGAAAATTTATTAGGGCCCGGGGTTGTATTTCAATAAGGCACAGTCTGCCATTTCCTTTTTTATTTTACGTTTATTTTTTTCATAACTCAGCGTCATCTCATCTGGCATAGTAGTGTGCTTTAATACTTGGCTAGAAAATAGCCATAGGAGAATCCAAACGGCTTACTTACGCCTACAGTAGCGTTATATATATTTGATTTCTGGTTGATCTGCTGGTGGCTGTAGTTGCTGCAGTGCATCTACTAGCAAATTGTGAGCAATTTGGAGTGAGACTTGCGACCACTGTGTTTTGCGCTTAGTGATGCACATATCCATCGCAAAGACCGAAGTGGGAAAATTTATTAGGGCCCGGGGTTGTATTTCAATTAGGCACAGTCTGCCATTTCCTTTTTTATTTTACGTTTATTTTTTTCATAACTCAGCGTCATCTCATCTGGCATAGTAGTGTGCTTTAATACTTGGCTAGAAAATAGCCATAGGAGAATCCAAACGGCTTACTTACGCCTACAGTAGCGTTATATATATTTGATTTCTGGTTGATCTGCTGGTGGCTGTAGTTGCTGCAGTGCATCTACTAGCAAATTGTGAGCAATTTGGAGTGAGACTTGCGACCACTGTGTTTTGCGCTTAGTGACGCACATATCCATCGCAAAGACCGAAGGAGGAAAATTTATTAGGGCCCGGGGTTGTATTTCAATTAGGCACAGTCTGCCATTTCCTTTTTTATTTTACGTTTATTTTTTTCATAACTCAGCGTCATCTCATCTGGCATAGTAGTGTGCTTTAATACTTGGCTAGAAAATAGCCATAGGAGAATCCAAACGGCTTACTTACGCCTACAGTAGCGTTATATATATTTGATTTCTGGTTGATCTGCTGGTGGCTGTAGTTGCTGCAGTGCATCTACTAGCAAATTGTGAGCAATTTGGAGTGAGACTTGCGACCACTGTGTTTTGCGCTTAGTGACGCACATATCCATCGCAAAGACCGAAGTGGGAAAATTTATTAGGGCCCGGGGTTGGATTTCAATTAGGCACAGTCTGCCATTTCCTTTTTTATTTTACGTTTATTTTTTTAATAACTCAGTGTCATCTCATCTGGCATAGCAGTGTGCTTTCATACTTGGCTAGAAAATAGCCATAGCAATAGGATAGCATCGTTTGGTTTTAAAAACTAAAAAACACACACAAAAAAAAAAAAACACAAAAAAAAGTTAAAAAAAAAATTAAAGTTATAACTCTTATTTTCAAAATGTTTAACCCGAGGGCTAGGGGTAGAGGACGAGGGCGGGGACGTGGGCGTCCAACTACTGCAGGGGTCAGAGGCCGTGGTCCTGGGCGGGGTGAGACACCACCTGCTTATGAGGGAGCAGGGGAACGCCGCAGAGCTACACTCCCTAGGTTCATGTCTGAAGTTACTGGGACTCGTGGTAGAGCACTGTTGAGGCCAGAACAGTGCGAACAGGTGATGTCGTGGATTGCCGACAATGCTTCGAGCAATTTGTCCACCAGTCAGTCTTCCACGCAGTCCACTCATGTCACCGAAATCGGCACTCCTCCAGCTCCTGCACCTCAGCCTCCTCCCCCCCAGTCTGCCCTCTCCCAGCAAAATTTGCCATTTGAACCGGCATACTCTGAGGAACTGTTTTCTGGACCCTTCCCACAGTCACAAACCACTTGTCCGGTTGCTGATGAGCAATTTTCCGATGCCCAGGTTTTCCACCAGTCGCAGTCTGTGGGTGATGATGACCTTGTTGACGTACTGGAAGAAGTGTGTAAAGAGGTGTCGGACGATGAGGAGACACGGTTGT
This sequence comes from Engystomops pustulosus, assembly GCF_040894005.1. Lineage (NCBI taxonomy): Eukaryota > Metazoa > Chordata > Amphibia > Anura > Leptodactylidae > Engystomops > Engystomops pustulosus. The sequence continues at coordinate 219,335,140 of NC_092412.1, forward strand.
CAGACAGTGGGGAAGTTTTTGTCAGGGCAGGAAGTCCGAGGCGGAGAGGCAGGGCCAGAGCTGGTGCATCAGCGCCAAATGTGTCAACTAGTGAAGCTCCCGTGGCGAGGGCTCCTGCGGCGAGGGCTAGATTTTCAGAAGTCTGGAGGTTCTTTAAGGAAACACCGGATGACCGACGGACTGTGGTGTGCCACATTTGCCAAACCAGGATCAGCAGGGGTTCCACCACTAATAGCTTAACTACCACCAGTATGCGCAGGCATATGAATGCTAAACACCCCACTCAGTGGCAACAAGCGCGTTCACCTCCGGCCGTGCACACCACTGCTCCTTCCCCTGTGTCAGCTGATAGTCAGCCCCCTGCCCAGGACCCTGCCACAAAAACCCCATCGTCGCCTCCACGATCCTCCACAGCATCCACCAGCGTTCAGCTCTCCATACCCCAGACGCTGGAGCGGAAACGCAAATATAGTGCAACCCACCCGCACGCCCAAGCCCTTAATGTGCACATCTCCAGATTGCTAAGCCTGGAGATGCTGCCCTATAGGCTAGTAGAGACCGAGGCCTTTCGCAGCCTCATGGCGGCGGCCGCCCCTCGGTATTCGGTCCCCAGCCGCCACTACTTTTCCCGATGTGCCGTCCCAGCCCTGCACCAGCACGTGTCAGACAACATAATCCGTGCCCTGACCAACGCCGTTTCTGACAAGGTCCACGTGGACGAGTGCTGCCGGGCAGGGCCACTCTATATATCGCTGACGGCACATTGGGTTAACTTGGTGGAGGCTGGGACCGAGTCTGACCCTGCGGCTGGCCATATACTGCCGACGCCGAGGATTGCGGGGCCTACCTCGGTCCAGGTGTTTCAGGCCTACTATGCCTCCTCCTCCTCCCACCCCTCCTCCACCTCCTCCTCCGAACGACCATCCGTGGGCATGGCGCCATCAGTCGGTAGCTCTAGGCACAGCAGCAGTGCCGTCGCTAAGCGACAGCAGGCGGTGCTCAAACTGCTGAGCCTAGGCGATAAAAGGCACACCGCCCAAGAACTATTACAGGGCATCACGGCGCAGACTGATCTGTGGCTGGCACCGCTGAACCTGAAGCCAGGCATGGTTGTGTGTGACAACGGCCGTAACCTGGTTGCGGCTCTGCAACTCGGCAGACTGACACATGTGCCATGCCTGGCCCATGTGTTAAATCTGATAGTTCAGCGTTTCCTCAAGACATACCCCAATCTGTCTGATTTGCTCACGAAGGTGCGCCGCATCTGTGCGCATTTCAGAAAGTCCAGCACAGATGCTGCCACTCTCAGGGCAGCACAGCGCCGCCTCCAACTGCCCGCTCACCGACTGTTGTGCGACGTGCCCACGAGGTGGAATTCAACACTGACCATGTTATCCAGAGTTTACCAGCAGCGCCGAGCGATTGTAGACTGCCAGATGTCAACTTCCACCAGAACTGGTAGTCAGGTCAGTCAGCTTCCTCAAGTCTACAATGAGGAGTGGACGTGGATATCTGATATCTGTCAGGTGCTGAGTAACTTTGAGGAGTCAACACAGATGGTCAGTGGCGATGCCGCCATCATCAGCCTCACCATCCCGCTGCTTGGCCTGTTGAAAAACTCTCTGGTCAGCATGAAGTCGGAAGCTTTGCGCTCCTCACAAGAGACGGGGGAAGAAGATTCCCTTGTTGATAGCCAAAGCACCCTTAGGTCTGTTTCTCAGCGCATATCGGAGGAGGTGGAGGTGCAGGAGGATGAGGAGGAAGAGGAGGAGAATGTTGGCGAGACACAAGAGGGGACCATTGTTGAGTCCTCCACTGTTCAGCGTGTATGGGCAGAAGAAGAGGAGTTGGAGGAGGAGGAAATGGACAGTCAGGCCAGTGAGGGGAGTGAATTCTTACGCGTTGGTACTCTGGCGCATATGGCAGATTTCATGCTAGGCTGCCTATCCCGTGACCCTCGCGTTCAAAGAATTTATTCCAGCACCGATTACTGGGTGTTCACTCTCCTGGACCCACGGTACAAGCAAAATCTTTCCACTCTCATCCCTGGAGAGGAAAGGAGTGTGAGAATGCATGAATACCAGCAGGCCCTGGTGCACAAGCTGAAACAGTATTTCCCTTCTGACAGCGCTAGCGGCAGAGTGCGTAGTTCTGCGGGACAAGTAGCGAGGGAGAGTAGGCGAGCAGGCAGCTTGTCCAGCACTGGCAAGGGTACGCTTTACAAGGCTTTTGCCAGCTTTATGTCACCCCAGCAAGACACTGTCACCTGTCCCCAGTCTCGGCAGAGTAGGGCTGATCTTTACAGAAAGATGGTGAGGGAGTACGTAGCTGACCATACCATCGTCCTAAATGATCACACAGCTCCCTACAACTACTGGGTTTCAAAGCTGGACATGTGGCACGAACTGGCGCTGTACGCCTTGGAGGTTCTTGCCTGCCCTGCCGCTAGCGTCTTGTCCGAGCGGGTTTTCAGTGCAGCTGGTGGCATCATCACCGATAAGCGTACACGCCTGTCGACTGACAGCGCTGACAGGCTGACGCTTATCAAGATGAATAAAGCCTGGATTTCTCCTAATTTCCAATCTCCACCAGGTGAAGGAAGCTCAACCTGAATAATTTATCCACTCCTCCTCCTCCTCATTTTCCTCCTTCTCCTCCTCTTTGTACAGTAAAGCAGAGGAAACTGGCTATTTTTTGACAGGGCCCACTGGCTCTAGCTATAGTACTTTATGCATTTAATTTTTATGGAGGGCCACCGACTCTGTTTTAAACAATTTTTGGGAGTGCCACATACAGGCACTCAATCTATTCAATTTTTCTGGAGGGCCACCTACCTGCTCCTCTGGTTTGAAAACTTTTTTGGACTGCCACATACAGGCACTCAATCTATTCAATTTTTCTGGAGGGCCACCTACCTGCTCCTCTGGTTTGAAAACTTTTTTGGACTGCCACATACAGGCACTCAATCTATTCCATTTTTCTGGAGGGCCACCTACCTGCTCCTCTGGTTTGAAAACTTTTTTGGACTGCCACATACAGGCACTCAATCTATTCTATTTTTCTGGAGGGCCACCTACCTGCTCCTCTGGTTTGAAAACTTTTTTGGACTGCCACATACAGGCACTCAATCTATTCCATTTTTCTGGAGGGCCACCTACCTGCTCCTCTGGTTTGAAAACTTTTTTGGACTGCCACATACAGGCACTATCCAAATTGAATTGTCTCCATAGCAGCCTCCACACGTTGTCTCCATTGCTACCTCCAAAAGTCGTCCATATAGCTGCCTCCATACATCGTCCCTTTATCAAACGAGCTGTGTCAGGCCGAAATTTGGGTTGTTTTCATGAATTCCACATCAAAGTTGTTAACTTTGTCGCCACCCTGCTGTGTTATCCACAAAATACACTGGCAAACTTTTACCATTTACGGATATTATTTCAGCGCTTCTTGCGCAGATGTTTACATTCCCCTCACCTGCCATATCCCAAACTTATAAGAACGCTACTACACTTGATCTTATACAAAAGGTTCTTAGAAGTGCTGTTTGGGGAGTAGCCTAGAGACAGGGGCTTGGATTGGCGAAAGCTCGCCTGGCAGCGGAGCGCCAGCTCCATGCCAAGATCCAACTAACATAGTTTTAACTGCAGCACCTTTAATCTACTACTAGTTCACTGCCTCCATACATGGTCCCCTTATCAAACGAGCTGTGTCAGGCAGAATTTTGGATTGTTTTCATGGCTTCCATGTTAACTTTGTCGCCACCCTGCTGTGTAATCCACAAAATATACTGGCAAACTTTTATCATGTACCGATATTATTTGAGCGCTTCTTGCTCACCTCCTTTGGTTCCTCTCTGCCACCCATTGGTTTGAAGCCTGAGTCCATTTAGGGTATGTTGCCATGACACTCTCTAGCCTGCCACTGCTGCCGCTGCCTCTGCATGCCGTCCCCTATAGTGTCAGGGTCAATTATTGGATGTTTTAGATGCTATCTAGCCTCATTCGGTCACTCTGTCATGGCCATGCTGTTGCCCATAATTTTGGCATAATGGTGCGATTAAGCAGCCTCAGAGGCATCCATGCATGCTGCCCCTGCTGTTTCCTGTCCATTTCCGTGGTGTTTCCATCCTTTTCTGAGGTTCCCAGGTGTTTGGCCAAGCTTCCCTGTGCAGAGCCTTGGTCCCCTTGAAAAATGCTCGAGTCTCCCATTGACTTCAATGGGGCTCGTTACTCGAAACGAGCACTCAAGCATCGGGAAATGTTCGTCTCGAATAACGAGTACCCGAGCATTCTAGTGCTCGCTCATCTCTAATATATATATATATATATATATATATATATATATATATATATATATATATTAGAGTTTTGCCTGTCGGTTGTTCGCTAGACCTGGTCTCATAGGTTTTTTTTGGATTTCATATGAAGAATCGCAGCTTCAGTTCTGCACTTTGCCCCAATCTCACTTTCGATTCATAGCTCATAGCTATATGGAAATGACAGATGTTGCCTTTACCTTTTGTTGTTTTGCACATAGAGGATGGAGTATGGCATGGAGGAAAGCAGCTGTTTGTTGTGAAATGGAGAAGTGGTGGACTAAAGGAAGGGGGTAACTGAGGGAGGGGAGTAGCAGGATTTAATGGATCAGACCTGAGTCTTGTACTCTGAGCATTACTCAGGGAGGGGAGGGGTGTTGCTGAGGGAGGCAGCTGTAGGGGTCTGAGCTGTCTGTTGTGAGATGGGGAAATGGTTGACTGCAGGAAGGGCAGTGGCTGAAGGAGGTGAGTGGCAGGATTTACTGAATGAACCTGAGACTTCTGTGCTGTGACAGGAAAGGGAGGAGCTATGCCGAGGGATTAAGCTGTATTAGACTGAGCTGTCTGCTGTGAGAGTGGGGGGAATGGGTGAGCTCACTGCCTTTGTGACCTTGTACAGAAGCTTGTACATGAAGAAATATAGATAGTGAGAGAGCTGTACTTTGTTAAGCCATGCAAACTACCAGACACAAAGGGTAGGGAATTTTATTTTAAGATATCCTTATTGGTAAAATGCTTTTAGGCTCTTTATAAATAAAATGGTCAGAAAAAAAGTTGGTGAAAAAAGTTGGTAATGGTATGTATGTCCATTTTCTCACTGATCGATGCCAGAAATCAGTTTTAATGTATATAATACATTACTTGTACATATTCATAGTTAATTAATGTTAGGTTATTTAGAAGAAATCTAACATTTAGAAACAATACTGTACTTAGCAAACAATACAAAGATCATAGAATAAAAATAAATCATACTATAAAATAAAATAAATTACCTTTAATGTACAGAGGTACATGTATCTACCTCTAAACTGCAAAACAAAAAATCTACTCTGCCTAAAACAAGGCCTTATTATAGTGTGTTCTCCCTAAAGCAAATAGCCTGTAGACTAGACCATAAATGAGCAATTGATGGGATTTTAAATAAGTGAGTTTGCCCCATCATATACTGTAGGCTGTGCTCACACAATTTTAGGGTGACGCTCAAACCCCACCTCAACCGCTGTGTTACATATCCTTATACAGGGAGTCCCCTACTTAATGGCACCCAACAGATGACCCTTAGTTACAGATGAACCTCTCTGTCCCCTGGTGAAGCTCTCGGGATGTTAATTTAGTCCCAGGCTGCAATGATTAGCTGTAAGATGTCTCTAAAGAAGGTTTATTGATAATCCAAGTTTCCAAAAATGTTAAAAATCCAATTTTCACTGGGATAAAAAGAAATTTGTCTGGAACTACAATTATACAATTTACAGTTCCAACTTACATACAAATTCAACTTAAGAACAAACATAAAGAACTTATCTTGTATGTAACCCGGGGACTGCCTGTACAAGGTGGGAAATTCACAAAACCAATGGCCAGACTTCTGCCATAATTTGCTCCAAAAACCACCTTCCAATACATTTATGAGGCGTTTTGACAATTATGTTCCCCTTTTTACCGTTTTCCAACAATGGGGTGTAGCGGGGCTTAAAATATTGAGTAAGCCCCAAAAAATTAGGAGGGTGGGCCACATTGTAGCGTATAGATTAGACCATCTAAAGGAAGTAGGTCTAGAACTAGAACTTGACAAACTTAAACTGTGACAGATTCATCATCACAATGGGGTACATTCACTTACCCATCGGAGGAGTTCACCTAAAGTGCATTGTCCAACGATCATGCACTGTGCTGCGATTGCATTGTGCGTCCGATATCCTGCATGTGTCACTTCCCCACTCAGGTATGACGGAGTTCACATCTTGTTCATGGTGCATGGAAGTGCATTGTCATGTGACACAATTTAAAAGTTAAATCCAGTCCAGTTGTCTGGTGGGACACGCCCCCCCCCCCCCAATTTGGAAGCCAGCACAGCTATGACAAGGTGCCTGGTCAGGTGGAAAATTTTTACACTTTGCGCCACATTGTGGCCCACTGTTTGTATCAACTCTATAAAGGCGGAAAGTAGAACACGACAGGTTTAAACTGCACCAGAATTTGACATCAAAGTTATAAATGTGGCGGAGTAAAAAACTAGTGTTGTCTGTCTTTACACTGGCAAAGCCCGCGCCACATTGTTACAACAGGGCCCTCAATGGGCCATATTTAGCAAAACTAGTGCAGTCCTATGTGCGGTTGCCTGTGAAGTGTGCAGGGGCCCCAGATTAATCAAAACTGGTGCACGGCCTTCATTAATCTGGCGCCCGCTGCACTGCTCGGGAAGTGTGTACCATTTTTATTCGTGCACTTTGTTACATAATTGTGACGCACGTCAGTAATAAATATGGCGCTCATGTCTAAGCAGTAACACAACCCTTTAGGTGCACATTTTTTCTGTCTTGTCGGGCACAGTGCAGCCGCAACACAAAACTGGCACAGACACTTCATAAATACATGTACAAGCAGTTTGAATGTTATTTTCCGACAAAAAAAACAAAACAAAATACTTTAATGAATGTAGGCCAATGTGTTTAGAAATGTGCTTTAACATATTATATCCCAGGTACTTTGACTTTCTTCACTAGAGAATATGTCTCTATTTTAAGGTTTTTTAACTCTCATAGAAGATGCACTTGTTGGGAGAAACTTTTAGGTACTTAGGCTTTGTTACCGCTTCTTCCAGCATTTAATTATCAAGTTATCACATGGTTGTTAATACAGCGCCATCTTCTGGGAGATAAGTGAAAGGAAGAGTTCATGTAATACATGTTATAACTTTGTATAGTTACAGAGAGTGCAGTGTGCAGACCCATATCGTAAAACAATTCCAAATATCCCTGAGCAGTATAGAGATCCCCTTTTAAATAGACAAAAACAAATAGCATTTATTTGTGTCTGAAGGTTGGATTATACAATTAACCAGCCACCAGTTTTTCTGTCTCCTCCAGATGTCACTTTACTTTGGCCACCAGCTGTGACATGAAATCTTTGATATAAAACGTGAAGGACAAATATAATCAGCCAAATCTGCAGAAGTTACACCACTAAGAGGCAGAGAGGCCTGACCGATGATGATGATGAAGAATATCAACCTATGAAATGGGCATTTAGATGCAGGATCAGTGCTGCTGTCACAATCATCATTAAAAGACATCTACCACCAGATCAAGGATTGTAAAGCAAGTACACTGACTTACTGGTCTGTGCCCCCTCTGACATGATCTTCTGTTCCTTTAGCTCCTTATCCCCAGTTTTCAAGGCTTTTTACAATTATGCAAACGAGCCTGAGGGGCTCCAGGCTCCACAGAAGTTAATGGATCCTAGAGCCCATCAGGGTCATTTGCATAATTTTTTAAGCCCTTAAAGACAAGGGCATAAGGAGCTAAAAGAACAGCAGATCCTGCCAGAGGGTACACAGACCAGTATGTCAGTGTACTTGCTTTACAATCCTTGATCTGGTGATAGATGTCCTTTAAGCTCCCACCTACTACAGAGTGTATTGACCTGCAGTACATTTACAGTGTGTTAGTGTACTAAAATTTGGAGCTCTGAATCTTCTGCTACCCCTGTGACATTAGCAAATCCAACGCATGTTCTTTAAATCAAATAGTTGGAGTTTTAAACCTGTAATTCCTGAAACAGTCACTAACTTTTCAACAAAGTATTAGTAACTGCAGAAAACTCTGTAATGTATTTTATCAATGGAAAATGCTTTTTTTTCTTCTTACTTTGCTCCTTCCTTACTCATTGTTTCTTGAAAAAATTCTGGCTGAATTCCATCTTGGTAACAAGAGCAACAGAAACTCAATGAGCTGTCAGGACACTTAGAGGATCTGTGAAAAGTTAAAGGGTAGTAAGTCCCATCAGTTAGGTCTGCACCCACCAGCTTAGAGAGGACAAAATATCTACAAATACAGGCTGCAGAGGGAAGCATTGAGCTTACATGCAGAGTTTACAGGTAGTTAGACTTGACGGTCTTAGGACTCATGCACACCACCATGTGTATATGCAAGAAGCCATGTACCATTGTTACTGGCACAGCTTTCTGGCCCAGGCTGGGTGAACACCGCTCACCCAACCTTCTCAATTGAAAGAAATTTATGGTGCCGCAACATATCCAGAAATAGGTCTGACTTTATAATTTTCTGAAAGTTTTACAGTGCTGTTAGATACTGCACTGTACCATAAATGTGCCTCATAAAAGTCTACGGGGCCGTCAGCCAACCACAGCTTGTGCGGCTAGCTTACAGCCTCTGCACACGCTCTTATACTGCGCCAGATTTATCACTGTGTCTGCTCCTGGACCATACATCTGGCCTAGGTTAAGACTGTGGATTCAAACTTTGCATCTAATAGCTGGAAAATTGTGCCAAAATGTTGTTATACTTGCATAATTGTTGCATAATCTTATTTTTTTCCCCCCAAAGTGGTCTAAATTGTGTCCCAGATAGTTTGATAAATCTTTCCAGTAATAATCAGGATTGCTAGTTCTCAGTTTTACACACTCTGCTGCTATTTTATGCAAACATTGCTAAAAGGTTAGCATATATACACTCACCGGCCACTTTATTAGGTACACCTGTCCAACTGCTCGTTAACACTTAATTTCTAATCAGCCAATCACATGGTCAAGACAATCTCCTGCAGTTCAAACCGAGTATCAGTATGGGTAAGAAAGGTGATTTGAGTGCCTTTGAACGTGGCATGGTTGTTGGTGCCAGAAGGGCTGGTCTGAGTATTTCAGAAACTGCTGATCTACTGGGATTTTCACGCACAACCATCTCTAGGGTTTACAGAGAATGGTCCGAAAAAGAAAAAACATCCTGTGAGCGGCAGTTCTGTGGGCGGAAATGCCTTGTTGATGCCAGAGGTCGGAGGAGAATGGGCAGACTGGTTCGAGCTGATAGAAAGGCAACAGTGACTCAAATCGCCACCCGTTACAACCAAGGTAGGCAGAAGAGCATCTCTGAATGCACAGTATGTCGAACTTTGAGGCAGATGGGCTACAGCAACAAAAGACCACACCGGGTGCCACTCCTTTCAGCTAAGAACAGGAAACTGAGGTTTGCACAAGCTCATCGAAATTGGACAGTAGAAGATTGGAAAAACGTTGCCTGGTCTGATGAGTCTCGATTTCTGCTGCGACATTCGGATGGTAGGGTCAGAATTTGGCGTCAACAACATGAAAGCATGGATCCATCCTGCCTTGTATCAACGGTTCACGCTGGTGGTGGTGGTGTCATGGTGTGGGGAATATTTTCTTGGCACTCTTTGGGCCCCTTGGTACCAATTGAGCTTCGTTGCAACGCCACAGCCTACCTGAGCATTGTTGCTGACCACGTCCACCCCTTTATGACCACAATGTACTCAACATCTGATGGCTACTTTCAGCAGGATAATGTGCCATGTCATTAAGCTGGAATCATCTCAGACTGGTTTCTTGAACATGACAATGAGTCCACTGTACTCAAATGGCCTCCACAGTCACCAGATCTCAATCCAATAGAGCATCTTTGGGATGTGGTGGAACGGGAGATTCGCATCATGGATGTGCAGCCGACAAATCTGCGGCAACTGTGTGATGCCATCATGTCAATATGGACCAAAATCTCTGAGGAGCTTCCAGCACCTTGTTGAATCTATGCCACGAAGAATTGAGGCAGTTCTGAAGGCAAAAGGGGGTCCAACCCGTTACTAGCATGGTGTACCTAATAGAGTGGCCGGCGTGTATATATATATATATATATATATATATATATATATGTTCCTTCACGCAAAATGCTCTGCTGCTGCATTTTCCTCATAAAAGTTTGGCAGCAGCCACCATGTTGTGCCCCATGCACTATATTGAGGTATGAGGCAAAAAGGGTAAGTTTGCCTCCTATAATTGGAGGCTTATGTATGATTTACATATAACATTTGAGCAGAGGCAAGAGGCAATGGAAATATTACACTAATAAAAGCTCAACCCAGTCTAGATACAACACAAAACAGAGAAGAGAGTTGGAGCTGAATGATGTTCTAACAGCACAATACACCAGTGTCGGGGCAGCGGGGTCAATATCATAGGAGCGCAGGATAGAGCTTTACTCAGGGATAATAGGACACGGTAAAGGTGCTGAATAGACCATTATACACCAAAAAAAAAATAAATGACAGATCTGGAGTCATCAAACAGACAAAGATTGTGAACATCAATGATCAACAAACAATGAAATATCACAAAGGATGTAACAACAATCTTCCTGTCTCGCACTTCTGAAAAACATGGTCAATATTGCAGGCATTTATGTAATGAGACCAATATTAGCTGTCAGGCCACTATGATAATGGGATATGACCATTTTTCCTTGTTCATATTATGGCAACAGCACATGGATGTGCTTTGGTTCATCAAAACTGGAGATTGGTTTCGGTGGTATTCTTACTTCTCTTCTGAAGGTTCAGAGCTTACCGCTGTAATATGGAGTGAAAAAAGGAGCATTCAGATCTCATTCTACATATGCATATTTCTCCAGCAGAGCCTCCCCATTAATGAAATGTCCCCAGCAGAGCCTCCCCATTAATAAAAATATCCCCAGCAGAGCCTACCCCATTAATGAACCAGCAGACCCTCGCCCATTAATGAAATGCCCCCAGCAAAGCCTCCCCCAATAATGAAATATTTCCAACAGAGCCTCCCCCTAAATGAAATGTCCCCAACAAAGCCTACCCCATTAATGAAATGTCCCCAAAGAACCTCCCCCATTGATGAAATGTCACCAGCAGAGCCTCCATCCATTAGTGAAATGTGCCCAACAGAGCCTCCCCCATTAATAAAATTACCCCAGCAGAGCCTAACCCATTAATGAAATTTCCCCAGACGTGCCTCCCCCATTAAAGGAATGTCTCCACCAGACCCTCGCCTATTAATGAAATCTCCTCAGCAATGTACAATGTAATGTCCACAGTGAAGGCCCCTTAAAAATAATAAAGTTATTACTTTACAGTGCTCCTGTTCACCTGGCAGTGCGGGCAGAGGCACTTCTATGCCCTCTGCCCTCTATACATCTTTATGGGTTCACGTGGGCAGAGAGCATACACGTGTCACGTGCCTTTGCCTGCAATGAGAAGTAGTTGGAGTCGCGGGGGGAAGAGGTGTGCCAGAGGAAAGTACAGAGGTTTTTTTTCAGGTTTAAGTTTTTTACCAACAGTCCAGGACTGGGTGGTCCATGGCCCGGTCTTGTGCCATATCTCAGTAGTTGGAGGCCGCTGTCTTAGAGAATAGGACCCAGTCCAGAGGCATTGAACTGTTGGTCAGAGTCACATATGTCTTAGATATTGTAACTTTTACCACCTCTGGAAATTAGCACAGCAGAAAACCTCATTAAAGAGAATAATTCATTAATATAATTGATAAGGTTTATATTTGGTTATTGTCATTTGGAGAATATCATAGCAGAATAATCATTGCTGGTGAATACACCCAGCATGGCGCTCACTTCATGGTCTATTATGTTGGCAGATGATGCCGGCAAAGCAACACAAAGCGGACGCCTCTCAGAAGAAAATTACATTCAGATATATACAATGAATTTTCCTTTTCAGGATAGGGACAGCTTCTTTTCAGGTTTATTTTCTGCCCACTTGTAAATGGTAATATACTGTATCCATGTACCGCTGGAACAGAAAGGTTAGCATTTATATAGAACAGATATTGTATTGTCCTCTAAAGAGACTGCCAGATCTTGTGTGGTTATTTAATATGGATGAATATGTTCATGTTCCTTTGTGGTAGACTACACTGTTCCAAATAGAGCTCACCTTGCCTTTGATGTACAAGCTGGAAGATACAAGGACTTGAGAAGACATTCAGTCCCAGAATTGCTTTTGCATTATATATTTGGTTTCCAAACTTGTTGAAATCTAGTAAAACTGTTTATATCAGTTTTAAATTTATGGATCTTTAATTCATCTTCTATAAATGTGGTGCAAAATGTAGGGGTAACATCTGTGCTTCAGCACCATAATACGGCTGAGGATGTGCTGGTAAGTGGGGCACATTTACTAAGGTCTTTGCGCCAGTTTTCTGTCAGACTTTGCACATTCTTTTATGTGCAAACTGCTTGGTGTATAGGCGGACCATGAATCTGGAGTCCCCTGCACTATACCGACAGAGTGCACCAACTTTTTTTTGGTGCACATTTAACATAGGGCTTGTCGCACTTTGCATGTTAAGTGTGGCGCACGCCCCATGTTCAAGGTGCACAAAAAAAAGTTGTCAGAGCAGTGCAGGGGGCGCCAGATCCGTGTAGAACAGGTGCCATGAATCTGGCGCCCTCTGCACACTACACAAACTGCATGTAGTACAGACTGCACTGTTTTTAGTTAATGTGCCCCATAGTGTTTCATTTCGTCCTTACAAGTAAGAACCCTGGTTAACTCCTTTCCTAGCAGCCATAATTGGTTTCCACCACACTCATTGGCTTACATTTACTTACCCCATTCCTGTGCGATCCCCGAGATGCATTGTCCGACGCGTCTGCCGCGATTCAACAAGATTGTGCACCCGAGATCCTGCACGTGTCGCTTCCCCGCTCAGGTCCACCGGAGTTCACCATCTTCTGACAATGTATGTAAGTGCATTGTCTTGGGACACAATTTAAATTTTAAATCCCGCGCTCAGTCCAAATCAGTCGGGTTGTCTGACAGATTTGGTAAGCTCCGTGCGTAATCTGTACGTGCTATATAAATGAAGAAGGGGATGACAACACTTGTTAGTGCATTTAAAAATGCAAACATATCTACTCATATGTAGCTTGGCCCGTGGTTTTATCATTGAGAAAATGAATTGCCAGTTCCCAGTTGGTAATCCCAAGCCCAGCAAGTACTCAGAGTCTATATAGTACCCCGCAGATGCTCCAGTCACTAGAAACTTTGGCTCCATCAAATATTAGGAAGTTTAGTAACTAGAGACAAAACACACAACTTCTGAATGTTCTTTGTATACAGGACTTACCAAACATTCTACAAAAATGTTTCATACAAAATCTTGATTTATACAATAAGTTATTTTCTAATCACACCTGACAGTTGGAAAGGCAATTTGCTATTCGAGATGAAATAGAGAATAAAATCTTAAACTTCCAAAATGACTCTTTGTATAGAAGTGCATAATGTCAATTAGAGGGTATGATTTTCTCCTAATGAGCCGAAAACCCAATTAACCTTCAATTATTGCTGCACTGACAGAATAAATCCAGTGTAACCGCTCGTCTTTCTGACTGCCCCATCTGTACTGTACTTGTGCATAGCTACACTATGCTCTGCACTAAGACGTTACTGTATTCTAAATGTTACTCTTCAAGAAGTCACGTCAGTGTATTATGAAATGGCATGTAACGTCATAAGAAAAAGAATGTACGACCTCTGAATTATTATTGCTTTAGATATCAGGATATAAATTAGGTACAGTATATGCAATATCAGGTAATACAATAACACACAATAGATTCCAACAGATTCACTTAAAGGGGTTTTCCCACGAACATAAGTTAGGCCCTATCCACGGACCCCTTGTCGCTTAGACGGCCGCGAATGACCATTCTGCTCCATTAATCTCTAAGGAGCTGACGGATATTGCTGAGCACCACAGCAACGAGGGGTCTGATTGAGGTATGTCGGACCCCATTGGACCCCTCATTTTTGTGATCTGTGGAGGTCTCATCTCATCACTATGACCCCCACTGATCAGCTACTTTTGTTCGTGGGAAAACCCTGTTTAACCCCTTAACCCCTTAGGTACAGGGAATGTATGAAGAGGGCTCACGGGCTGAGTCCTCTTCATACAAGGGTGGGGGTTGTTGCATATTGCAGCAAACCCCCACCGCTAATAACCGCGGTCGGTGCTTGCACTGATCGCGGCTATTAACCCTTTCATTGCCATTTAAAAGATGGCGGTTGCCATGGTAGCCTCGGGTCTTCGTTTGACCCGAGGCTACCTGGCATCTGCAGATTCGTTACAATGAGCCAGTTTTTTTTTCAATTTTTCCACATGTGGAATTTTTTTTCAGCTTCGCAGTACATGGCATGTTAAAATTAATAACATTACGGGAAAGTAAAATTTGTTACGCACAAAATAAGCCCTCACACAGGTCTGTACACGTAAAAATGAAAAAGTTATGGATGGAGAGCGAGAAATGAGCGAAAAAACCCTGCGTCCTTAAGGGGTTAAAGAGAACAATTCACTAACTTCCAACAATCTTTGATGGCAAACCTTTTATACACCGAGTGCCCAAACTACAACCAAAACCCACGTTATTTTTGCAAAGTGCCAGTGCGACCATTTATGCAGTCACTTATTACCACCCACTCTTCCACAGGTTTAAATTGTATAGGCATCTGAGGATACCAATACGGTAGAAAGAAGGAGAAGTAGTTAGGATTACCATTGTAGCTTCCTTTTAGGGTCTTGGGCTGCTTGGGACTGCTAGAGGCCTTGAGTCCTGCCTGGCAAACCCTGCCCTGGTGTGATGACAAGGGTTCCCACATAGAGGGCTCTGAGTGCCCCCTCTGCCATAGGTTCGCCACCACTGCTTTAATAGGTCTTCGACATTGCTTCTGCCACAATTGGAACTTGACAATAGAGAGCCAACAACTCTCCCAGTAAAGCAGGAGTGTTTGCTGCTCTTCAGGATTCAGGGATGTGTTAACACAATGTCAAGTAGGAATAACTCAGTAATTATTTCACAGAAGCAACATTTGCTGTGCATCAACCTTGGAAGTTCTAAGGACAAACATCTATTTCCATCTTATGCCAACTTCACGCTAAATGAAGGGGACCATACCCAGCATAGTGGGCCAGCATTGGGTGTTCCTGCTACCTACCTGACACCCGTTATAGCGCTGTGCTACACCATGCAGGACTTGGAATTTCCAGGCGGCACAGCCATGTTGATAGGTGCGGCATGGAGGGAAGGCGGGGTTTAATCATACACGGGCGCACAATTTGTCAGAATATGATAAATCCACCCAAAAATTTTACATTCTGAATATAAAGTTGATGATATTCCCAGGAGTTGATGCCCCAGCAAATTTACCTTAATGTAAAAACAAGAAAAAACAAACAATAGCTGGATCTCATCGGTGCTCATCCATATGGGGCATGTATGTAACTCATATTTTATACATTCCCAAAAACTTTTATGGGGTGTCAGACAGAAATACACAAGAAAATAGGATATGCTCTATATTTCTATACGTCTTGACGGCCGTATTGCTCATTGAAATGAATGGGGCCTTATACTACACATATATTCGGCCCTTTTCATACGTTACTATGAATGCAGCCCTAGCATGGGAGTTGGGGAAATAATAATAATGATAATAAAAGGGAACATTGAGAGAACTTAGCTGACTCCGTGCAGATAGGAAAAGAGTCTAAAGCAGCACATTTTAGAAATAGGTGTAGGTCCCAGACGTGGACCCATTTGTGCCGCATTAGTGTGAAAAACACTGTGTGGAATGTCTCCAGCTCTTCATGCTACATTTCCTCTTTCAGCTCAGTATCTGCTGCACATACACTTTAAAGTCGATAACTTTGCCTCTGCTTGTTGCACAATTACGATGGCATTATGACGTTAGTATGTGACCGTGAGAATTCAAGCTTATGTGTTTCCTGCTGTTTCTCGTTGGACTTTGTGCTTTCAGAATATCTACGTGACATTGACTGAATTTCTTAGTACTAATGAAACTCAAATGTCCACAAACCAGTAGCTGATGGTGAAACCACAGCCCAGGAGTGTAATACGGGTGGGGCATCCTGTGTATATTGAGAGGCATAGCCACGCTTGGGAAGCCGGAATGATAACTTGCAGTCCAGGTTTCGGTTTAGTAATATATATAACATTAATACATGTGAAACCATACAATACAAACATGTAACAGGTATAGTACATAAGTAGTGCATTCACAGACAGGAAATAAATAGCTGGCTTAAAATTGTAAAAAAAAAATATTTAATGGAACACTTTAGTTATTTCATGCATTCTTTATCTATTCAAGTCTATTATTTTACCATATATTGGTGATATTGTTTGAATAACTTGACTGGTTCAGGTTGACCTGGCAAAAGGCTCAGTCACATCTAGGTCCAGGTAGCCTACAAGGAGTCTCTTGCCTATAAATAGACCAGTACTAAAAACTATACAATACATTTTAAATTATGGTTAGGAAAATTGGAGTAAACAAATTAATATAGATTAAAATCCACCAACTTGAGATGTTGCCAGATCTTCCACCACTGATTTAGATCGAGTTAGTGAAATTCCTGAGCAAAATTTTAGTGGTTGATGCTCTGACAGTGGTTGACAAGAGTCTTTATTAAAGGGCACCTGCATACTGGAGCCAGGGGGTACAATAAAGATATGTGTTGGCATCAAGAGTAGCGGGTAAGCATAAAAGTTTTATTTTTTATCAGTGCTGAGCTGGGCAGAGTTAATTTAGGGCTATTATGGACATTAAGCTACCAGTCTATAAGGACCTGTGGGTGGTAGGTGTACACTTGCTATGAGACGAGTTGAGCCTCTTGCCTCATGCAGCACCATCTGCAGCAAGATGAGGGGCAGTATCAGAGGAGCAAAGCAGAACCTTACATTTAATATAGTGTCTCTTCACACCTGATGTCTGTATGGGTGTGAGACACTGCATGGAGAACTCACATACTAAAGAAATAACCTGATATATTACCGCTGGATGGGGTGGTGAGGGTGTCATTCTATAGCTCGCCTCAAACAACATAAAGTTCAGGTTCACCCCTGGTGGGTGGGACAGTATCCCAAATAGCCCTGGCATAGATTCTCTTTAAATCTAATTCCCTACCACGGGGCACATTTACTAAGGGTCCGCAGACCGCATTTCCGTCGGGTTTCCCGACTATTTCCGATCTGCGCTGCATTTAACAGGGTTTTTTGGTGCACGCGATCAGATTTTGGCGCCGACTTTCATGCAACACAAATCTGGGGTGTGGCCGTCGGACAACCCGACTGATTTGGACTGAGCGCGGGATTTAAAATTTAAATTGTGCCTCAAGACATGCACTTACATACACCGGGAAGAAGAAGAACTCCGGGAACCTCAGCGGGGAAGCGACACATGCAGGATATCGGGCACATGATCTTGGTGAATCGCGCCGTACTTCATCCTCGTTGGACAGTCCGGATCGGGGATCGCGACAGGACCGGGTAAGTTAATGTGCCCCAATGTGTTTGTTTGAGTAGTATGAGATATTAGGTGCATATGTAGTCTATTTAGCATGGGAAGCTTCAGGGACTTTCATTCCCCATTTTCTGAGTACTGAAGTCCAATTTGTCGGACCACCAGAGATTAGACAGCTGTGGATAGAGGATAAGTGTCCATTATGGAACAACCCCTTTAAGTAACGGTATCAAGGTGTTTACGTTAAGGACATTTAGATCAACCAGATGGGGGATTCCACCAAAAGAAGGAGTTTTTTTAAACATCAATGTGAGAGCCATTCTGCGTCAGGGACATATTAATAGTATGGCAGCTTCTTGCCTCTCAATAACAGGGACAGCACATTTATGTTTTTGTGAAACTGGACACAAGCCAGTCACTTTACAGATTTTCATTATAAATAACTGCTACTTAGAAAGCTCCTCCATTAGCGTTACTGAGTAGAGTGTATTAAAAATTGGCAAAAAATGATCTTTCTTGAATGATTCATATTTCCTTTGTCATGAAATTGTCTTGGCTTTCAGCAAGGTAAAGTACAGTGCCCAGAAGCTGAGAGTACGAGGTTTATATGAAGGGCTCCACAATGGAAACGATGGGGGAGATTTATCCTCAAGCTTCTGAGGTAAAACAGTTCTAGTTGCCCATGGAAACCAATCAGAGGGTCGTTATGCACGCCCTATCTTTGTTGTGTTCCTCCTCCTTGGACCAAGAGTCAGTGTTGTCACTTAGCTCTCGGCACTTCTTGTGCACGTGCAGGCAGTGAATCTCGCACAGCTGCAATGTGTCACAACCGGCTGCGAGATTCACTGCCTGTACATGCGCGAGAAGTGCCGAGAGCTGAGTGACGACAGATCCTGTACCAGGATTTCATAGGTGAAGGTTCTTCTCAGTATAAAATTTGGTGGGTGGTTTGGGTGACCATGAGCCCCCTCAAAGGCTTGGACCCCATGCTACTGCCCAAACCATTATATTATTATAATCCACTACTGCCAAATTTATATAGCCTTGTATACTTCAAGATAAAAGGTTCTTTTATCTTCATTTTCTGTTACCCATAACTCTTTTTTATACGGTTTGATGCATGATTTTTTGAGGAACGAGTTGACATTTTCATAAATACCATTTTGTGAAATATCGTATGGAATAATTATTTTTATATTTCAGTAGATGAGGCATTTTTGGACTCTTTTTGACATTTTGTGTTAACTTATGTTTGTAAGTATATGTGTTTTATAAAATACAGCAGACATCCACCCTTTATGTAGAGGGATTAACCTGTGAGCCCTCAACTTATACTATAATGAGACTGTGATGTACAGGAAGCGACATGTCATTGAGAGATTAATCCTTAATAGAAGTTGTCAGTAAAGTTTATATTTATAAAGTAAAAATTTAAAAATGTATATTATAAAGTTTTCTTTATGATTAGAAAAGCATATAATCTGTAACAGTACCATGTACCATGGGCCATGTCTTGTGCTACAGCTCAGCTACATACAGTAGAAGTAGATAAAAGTGGACTGAGTATTGCAACAAGATAAGAGGTTTCAAACTAAAATTTAATTGACAAATGTAACACTTCTCAGTTTACTATACTTCAAAAACCGTAAAGAAATGTACAAAACCAGACTGGTGTTTCATGTACACACATTGCTGCTCGGGGAGATAAGAAAATGACATGATAACATTTTCAGGAAAACAGGATATTGTGTGACATTCATCAGTGGAATGAATGGCGCGGAGTAGAGAACACTACAGGCAGATCACATGCCCCCTATAACCAGCTAAGTTCACAGCAGGTTTGGTCAACATCGTTGAAAGGAACAGAACATAAAGAGACACAAAGTTCATTGATCTATTGTTACCATAACACATTTCTGTTTTTCATTGCTAAAAACATATCCAATAACCTTGGAGCGTGGTGAGGGTTCAAATCAATGAGACCCCAATGATTGTCAAAACAAGAATCCCATATTACCCATAGCCACTAGATGCAATCTGGATAGAATGGCCCCTGTAACTTAATATAAAGTGTATGACAAAGATAGCTGAGTGCTGCACCAAGGCCTCCTGGATATTGCATGAAACAGGCGGGGGGCATGTTTGACCACTGACCATGGGCTGGTGGCTAGAGGGAACTGGGGACATGGGTTTCTTGTTTTGATGATTGGTGAGTTCTCCTTGTAACAGTATTTGTTATGATATTTCTATCATAATTGTTTCTATACACACATATAAAGTACCCCAAAAAATCTTATGATCTTGGGCTCTGCAAACACTACTTAATTTATATTTAAAAAGACCTGTCACCATCCCTCACACTAGTAATACCTGCTGGTAAAGAGTTAAAAGTCCTACCCATATCACCTAAAATGATGTCACTAAGCACTGTATCTTAATTACAGCTGTTTTTCTGTTATGCAAATTAGTAGACATGAGTCAACTTCTGAATAGAAGAGTCAAGTTTTCTCCAGGCTGCCAACAAACCACGACTCCTTTTTAACTGACAGCTCTGAGTCTTTTTAAATCTTGACTTGAGCAGACAGGAAATCCTCGCCCTTTTCTTACCAGAATCCTGTCCCTCTCACTGCATGTTGTATTTAGCAGTGAGTAATATGTGGAAAACTGTAGATCTTTTCACCATTTCACGCACCTCATGATGGGTGGGCCAAAAGGTGATAGACAGAGCCAAATACCAGTGTGTAGGGCCAATATAGACAAAGGCAGAAAATGTTTGAGGAACAATTTTACTGGTGGAAGGAGGCAGATTTAAGTTGGGGCCCCAGAGCTGCACTTTCAACAAAGACATAAAAGGGGGGCAGGAGGGGGGGGGGAGTAAAGTAAAGATTTATTGTGTCTGTTCTTGAGGTTCCCTTTAAGTGGTTGTCTGGGATCAAAATATTTTTATTACTATAGACCTTCCTTCTTACCTCTCTACTACCTCCATACACAGACACACTGCTCAATGGTAGATCAAGTTTCGTATTTATTAGGTTGCTAAAATGGCTATTTGTCCTCAGTTCTTACAGATCTTCAGTTAATATTAATCTGCGCATCTATGTATGATATATTATGTCCCTTTAATATATATTTTTCTTTTTTATGCATTCTTACATATATTTTTTTTTTCCCACCAAATATCATTTCCAGCCGTTTTGACCTAATGAAGGGAACGCTGAGTTCCCAAAACGCGTTGTCTATTTTAGCAACCTGATAAATAGAAAACTTGATCTACCATGGAGCAGCACGTCTGTGTATACCTGGATTTTCTGCAAACACCTATCCATTATCTTATCCAATTTCACGCTGGACCCCAGGAGACGCGGCAGCTTATTACAGAGCAATTCATTATTGGAACGTTATTTTAACCTATTCCATGACTTAGTATTGTGATGTGTGTCTTATCCTTTATGCGACAACCAGGGGTTATTCTAGCATTTAGTGCCTCTAAGCTCCCCTATGCGACAACCAGGGGTTATTCTAGCATTTAGTGCCTCTAAGCTACCTTATTCGACAACCAGGGGTTATTCTAGCATTTAGTGCCTCTAAGCTACCCTATGCGAGCACCAGGGGTTATTCTAGCATTTAGTGCCTCTAAGCTACCTTATACGACAACCAGGGGTTATTCTAGCATTTAGTGCCTCTAAGCTACCCTATGCAAGCACCAGGGGTTATTCTAGCATTTAGTGCCTCTAAGCTACCCTATACGACAACCAGGGGTTATTCTAGCATTTAATGCCTCTAAGCTACCCTATGGAGTGCTGACATTTTTTGCTCTTCATTACTACAAATGGCATCATATGTCAATGAAATAAGCACCAATCAAGTAGTTAAAGGGGTTATCCGGGTTTAAAAAATTTCTTCTGGCCGGGCTGGGGAGGGCTATTTAAACACAATAAACATGTACTTACCTCCTCCGGTGCTGCCGATGTCCCGCGCCGCGGCCGGTCTTCTCGGTGCGCCGGTTTCATTACACCAGTGCACAGGGAGCTTCCGGCCGGCCGGATGCTCCCATGCGCACCATCTCCCAGCGCTTACAACGTTGAGAGATAGGGATGGATGGGAGGAGCCGTCCACATCGCGGACCGGAAGCTCCCTGTGCGCGGCTTCCGTGCCCCTGTAAACAGGGGCACGGATCGAAGGGACCGCGGCGCGGGACATCAGCGGCGCCGGAGGAGGTAAGTCCATGTTTATTATGTTTAACTAGCCCTCCCCAGCCCGGCCATAAAAAAAATTTTAAACCCGGATAACCCCTTTAATGCCACAAATTAGTAACCATCACAAAAAAAAAAATTCTCTTTTTTATTTTTAGATTGCTTTTGTTTATTTTTGTGATTCCTCAATACGTTTCAAATTACCAGTGATTTATCACAGTGCAAACACTCCGGGGATGAGAAAACAATGCCCGGGTCTTTCTGTCTGGTGACCAAATTGAATTTATATTGACACCTTCTGATGGAACATCTTAAATTTATTAGAATCCTGCTTCCAAGACGAATGTACTTTCATGCTCTCTGCTCCAGGGTTATATGCTATTAGAGCTGATGACACCAGGCCGTATATACTGAGATCTAGTACTGGAGCACTGGGGATATGAGGTTCTCACTGATTGTATGTGGATAACATAGTTCATACAGATTTTCTTATGAGGTGTTATATATAGGAAGCCTGGTTGAGCTTTACTTGAGTCTGGATACAGGATGAACTGTCAATCTCCCTGTAAGCAGAAAAAAAAGCTTCCTTACAGCATTGTTTGTGTACACAGGACTAGGATTCACTGAAGGCAATATGAATACAAGGTCATTGACAGATAAATATTCATACTTCCAGTGTCTATAAAATAATGGGGTATTAATATGTATTATGTATATTACTGATATCTGTCTAGGGCTGAGATGACTCTGCTCCTCCTGTCCCTGACTATACAACACAGCTGATGAGTGAGCTAAAGGAAGTATCATGCAGTAATTATTGTGATCACATTAAAGGGCAGTTTGAAAACCTAAAATACTGGATATATATTTGAAGTACTAAATGAACTATGGGGGAGGTTTATCAGAACTGTCTGAGAACCAATCTACACTCACCGGCCACTTTATTAGGTACACCTGTCCAACTGCTCGTTAACACTTAATTTCTAATCAGCCAATCACATGGCGGCAACTCAGTGCATTTAGGCATGTAGACATGGTCAAGACAATCTCCTGCAGTTTAAACCGAGCATCAGTATGGGGAAGAAAGGTGATTTGAGTGCCTTTGAATGTGGCATGGTTGTTGGTGCCAGAAGGGCTGGTCTGAGTATTTCAGAAACTGCTGATCTACTGGGATTTTCACGCACAACCATCTCTAGGGTTTACAGAGAATGGTCCGAAAAAGAAAAAACATCCAGTGAGCGGCAGTTCTGTGGGCGGAAATGCCTTGTTGATGCCAGAGGTCAGAGGAGAATGGGCAGACTGGTTCGAGCTGATAGAAAGGCAACAGTGACTCAAATCGCCACCCGTTACAACCAAGGTAGGCAGAAGAGCATCTCTGAACGCACAGTACGTCGCACTTTGAGGCAGATGGGCTACAGCAGCAGAAGACCACACCAGGTGCCACTCCTTTCAGCTAAGAACAGGAAACTGAGGCTACAATTTGCACAAGCTCATCGAAATTGGACAGTAGAAGATTGGAAAAACGTTGCCTGATCTGATGAGTCTCGATTTCTGCTGCGACATTCGGATGGTAGGGTCAGAATTTGGCGTCAACAACATGAAAGCATGGATCCATCCTGCCTTGTATCAACGGTTCAGGCTGGTGGTGGTGGTGTCATGGTGTGGGGAATATTTTCTTGGCACTCTTTGGGCCCCTTGGTACCAATTGAGCATCGTTGCAACGCCACAGCCTACCTGAGTATTGTTGCTGACCATATCCATCCCTTTATGACCACAATGTACCCTGTAACATCTGATGGCTACTTTCAGCAGGATAATGCGCCATGTCATAAAGCTGGAATCATCTCAGACTGGTTTCTTGAACATGACAATGAGTTCACTGTACTCAAATGGCCTCCACAGTCACCAGATCTCAATCCAATAGAGCATCTTTGGGATGTGGTGGAACGGGAGATTCGCATCATGGATGTGCAGCCGACAAATCTGCGGCAACTGTGTGATGCCTTCATGTCAATATGGACCAAAATCTCTGAGGAATGCTTCCAGCACCTTGTTGAATCTATGCCACGAAGATTTGAGGCAGTTCTGAAGGCAAAAGGGGGTCCAACCCGTTACTAGCATGGTGTACCTAATAATGTGGCTGGTGAGTGTAGTTGTTCATGGGAACCAATTATAGCTCAGCTTTCATTTTTGTAAACTGCTGTTGGGAAATGAAAGCTGAGCTCTGATTGGTTGCCATGAGCAAATAGAAAAGTTTTCTATCAGACACTTCTGACCCCCACCCCCACCCCCCATAGAACCTTAAAATAAGTTTCCAGGTCTATTGATTAAGTATAATCTAATAATCCTTTGTATAGCTCACTAATATCAAATTAGGGGGTATCAAACAACAAGATGCCCACTGGGAAATGCACGAAGCAAAGAGCTCCGTTCTTTTTGTAGTGGCAGAGTTGAGTTAATGCAGTTATAACAGCTGATCTGCAGTACCCAAGTCTGGCCACTAAACATAGAATTCCAATTTAAACGCATTATTACAAGGGAGGTTGAATGATACAGAATGCTGGAAATAAAGATTGGAAATAATTAACTGAAGAAGTTAAAAGTTTTGTATTGTTAAAAAAGACTTTCAGCACCTTTTGCCTTTTGGACTCCTGGCTTTAGCCTACATTTGTTGTGTTGCATATTTTGCAATAGATTATAATTACCGGTGAGCAAACCATTCAACATCTGCTTAGCTAAAGTTTTGTTGTCCAGACTTACCGTATTTTTCCGACTATAAGGCGCACAAAAAAATCTTTTGATATTCTCAGAAATCAAAGGTGCGCCTTATAGTCCAGTGCGCCTCCTATATGAACCGTACTTACAGACAACAGCTGCCTTGAACTGTGCATAAGTCTGCCACCTGCTGGTCATTCATCCTTATAATCAGGTGCGCGTTATAATCCGGTGCGCCTTATAGTCCAGTGCACCTTATATATGAACCATACTTACAGACAACAGCTGCCTTGAACTGTGCACAGGTCATTCATCCTTATAATCCGGTGCACCTTATATATGAACCTAGACATTTTAGCAGGCATTTATTGATGGTGCGCCTTATAATCCGGTGCGCCTTATAGTCTGAAAAATACTGTATGTTACTTTAATAGTAAAGTCATACAACAACAGGTTTTTTTTTATAAAAAGGTCCTATCCTGAATTGTTTAATTCTCTGAAAAAAAAAAGATAATTGTAACCTATTTGATATGGGGCAGACTGACAGTAACAAAGCTATCATGAATCAATTTAAATCACTGGTTTTTTTTTAGTCATTTGGTTTATTTAAAAAAAAATGATGAATTGGAAAAATACAAAGAGAAAATCACTGGATATTTTAACACAACTGTTTCCCCGCCTGAAAATCATAAAAATTGTACTGAATCTAAATGTAATATATACATATAGAAAGTCCCAAGCAGCACAAGCAAAAAGATAACACTGGGTGCCAGATTCACGTGATAAATCTGGCATAAGTCGGGTAAAATGAATAGTAGAGTATGTTGTCAAATGTTGCAAAAACCGTGCAAATATTTGTGCAAATTGGCAGTTAAGACAATTGTAAGACATTTGTACAGCAAAAAGCTGGTGTAACTACAATGATAAATTCCACCCAATGTTCAATGTACTTTAGTAAGGAGATGCAGTGCCCCCTACTAATTGTTGGAAACCTGAGGGACTACACGTTTCAGCATGCTACAGGTAAAAGTATATTCGCAGATGTGCAATGCTGCTAACCCGGGTATACTAGGATAGTTGTAAATTGTATTAAGAGAAATAAGAATTTGCAGTATCCACCATTTATGTTTATATCCCTATAAGGCTATTCCCTCGATTTAGTTGTAAATTTTGTTACTTTTTAATAAAACACTGCAATTCCTTATCTCTCTTTTTCCAGTGTACCCGGGGTTAGCAGCATTGCACATCTGTGAATATCCCTTTACCTGTGGATGATGCCCCATTAGGTACCACTATATTATGCTTAGATAATCACAGCAAAACAAGTGAATAGTAGCAGATCAACAAAGCGCCTGACCTGTGGTACAGCATTCACTGAGTGCTGTGTATACAGTGTATGTGTATGTATATACAGCCACAAAAACAAGCCCCAAGACTCCTCCTAAATAGTAGAAACTTGAGTAGATTGAAGAAGCTGCACAGGGTCGGTCAGCAGACAGTAGCAGCTCACAGGAAACCGAGAAGTGACTTTCCCACTAAGCTAGAAACACAAGATCTCCAGCCAACAACAGTAGCAGCAGCGTAACCGAGTTTCAGAATCTGCAGGAGCTTCTGTGTCCTCCACAACCTTCCCACTTCTCCCCTCGGCTCCTCCGGCTGCGCTCAGCTCAAGTCGTTGCTAGAGACGCTCGGCGGAGCAGGAACTGCACAGATGTTCAGAAGAAAACGCAGCGTTTCATTCGGGGGCTACGGCTGGTGGGTTCACAATATCTTCTATGTATCTCGTTATGTTTGTATCCGATACTATGTGTTTAGCTGATACAGATGTAGACAACATCCATTTGTCAATTCTGTATACATAGGACTGCATTAGTATAATGTATGGTCCATGTATCATTATGACGTATATAACCAGTACTATTAGCAGCAGATCATTCAGGATACTCTCCAAGCGTGTAACAGTAAAGGTAGACAAATACCATGCCTGTGATATCTATACAATCAGTGTGAGACATATGCAGGTCACCACTATATATACTACATATAGGATGTATAGGATGCTAAGTCTATGTTGTATCCCATTCAGAAACTCTGGATTTGGAAGTAGGAGGTTTCTATAGACGGTGTTGTACGCCATAGTGTTTCCTCAGATGCAGAGGGGAGGATTCTCTTTTTTTGACTCTCACTCTTTCCCCTGTGGATTTTGACAGCAGAATTGTGTAGGGCTACAATGTAGGCCGATTCAGTTAAGAATTGCAATATAGTATGTAATCTCAGTAATTATAGCAGTTTTTATATGGTATTATTTTATGGCTGTGCAGATGATGGAGTTATAGATTTTCAGTTGTCATAAAGCAATGAATTTTTAAGACCATCAAGATATATTACAAGTGTAATATAAATGTATGGCTCTGTTCACACTAGTGGATTGTGTTACTAACAGAAACCACATGATGGATACATTTATGTGGCATCTAAATATGTTCCGATGAAACCCAATGGGGCTCATTGGGTGGCGGATCGCACTTTCGGCGGACTGGGCACATTTTGCATGGCTTGGACAAGTAAATGTGCCCCACTGACTCCAATGGGAACGTTGGAGATTTCCGTTAACTACCTGGTATTTTATGACTGTAAGAATATAGTTGTAGAGTAAACTACGCTTGACAATACTGTATAGTAACAAGAATACAACTGTTTTAGTGAATCCTAGGAATACAAATGTGACAAGTATAATCATCAGGCTTACTGTTTAAAGGGAACCTGTCATCAGGGACCTCATTTTTCACTAAAGACAGATTGTAAAAGCCCATGACACCTGCAGTGCACAGATGCCTCTCTGCCTTTTCTAAGCATTTGCATTACAATATAATTATGTGTTATAACTTAATCTTGAATCGTGACAGAATCCTGGGGTAGTCACAGGGGCTGGACTTTGGTTTGGATGCATTTCAAAAATCAGCATGTGACTTGTCTAAGCTGCAGGCTGCCTCCATCTTTGTGCTCTTGTACAGCTTGTCCCTCCCCCACTGATGTCATCTCACCAGACTGTGACCTCTGAAAAGGAGCAGGAGGTGGAGCTGTACAGGAGCACAAAGGTGGGGGACAAGCTCTGAGGAGTGAGTAACAGACAAGGCACATGTTGTTTTTTTAAATGCATCCAAACCAAAGTCCAGCCCCTGTGACTACCCCAGGATTTTGTCAGAATGCAACAGTAAGTTATAACACACAATTATATTGTAATGCAAATGCTTAGAAAAGGCAGAAAGGCAAATTTGCACTGCTGGTGTAATAAGCTTCTGCAACCCGTCTTTAGTGAAAATGAGGTCCCTGGTGACAGGTTACCTTTAAAGGGAAGCTGTCGCTATGTCAATGCAGTGTAATCTGCAGGCAGCATGTTATAGAGCAGGATGTGCTTTTTACATTTGAGGTAAACAAGATTGGAAACTGATTTGTATGTAATATAGAAGTTTGTGAGCTTCACCTGTAAGCATGGACTTTGTTTCATATGTGGGAACATATAAATAGGAACTTTCTGATGAGGGTTCCCTCATGCAGGTTATTCCAGTAGTCACAGCGCCTCCGAGGAAAAGGATGTGAGCAAACCACAACGTGTGTGATATGGCAAAGAGAGATAGGCTTGTGGTTTTTGTGCTGGATGTCATTGAGTGAGTGTCATATGCGAAAATATGGACAAATATGTCAGTTATTATGCGAGATATAATATTTCCTACTTATTTGTATGTGCCTTGCATATAGCTGCACAGTGTGAACTGCTCCATCATGTACAGTACCGCAATTGTGGAGGCCTCTTTATATCTAAACTTTTAAAGGCGAATAAATAGTTAAAGTAACAAATGTGAAACATACAATATGACCATCCACTATGTGCAGAATAACTTCACTTTGTTTTGGTAGAAAAAAGTGGTTTTAAAGGGAAACTGTCATGAGGATTTAGGCCCACAAGACGTCACCGAACATGTTATCCAGGATGGACAATGGCCTTCTATATTCTGGGCACTTAAGCAATGTGCAGAAAAACAACTTGAAAAACTATTCACATGACCAATAAAGATTCATAGGGGGAGAGAAGTCACACTGGTCTGTCTTCTCCTCACTAGACTGCTGTCCCATAGAGATTCTTCACAGGGCTTGCTACACTGGAAGAGTAAGACTAGGGCCAGTCACCCATGCCAGCCGCTAATCGACCTTCATACCCGAGCCCCTGCACCTCAGAATATGGTAACTTCCCACCATTTTTTTCCTGCCTCATTGTTCGGTGTACCTAAAACAAAGTGTCTTTGTAGTTGCTTGTTGACTTGTCTTTTGATGCTGCTTGTTCTCAAAGTCACTACAGGCTAGTTTGTTCTCTTTGCAGACAGATCCATCGGAGAAGCAGTCTGACAGTTCAGACTGTATTTCTTATCTGTCTTCTCCTAATTGGTTCTCATCTAGAATTCATCTCAATTCTTATCAGACTGAGATAAATGAACTCAAATTAGTGTTTCTAGCTGCTTAGAAGGATATAGAAAATGGGCGCACACTTAGCTGTCAGGCTGCTTCTCTGATGGATTTCTTTGCAAAGCGACAGTGAGTGTAAGAAAAAGCATCTTCAAAAGTACAATAAATTTAAAGGATAATGATTAGCCCTTAACTGTCACGGGTGCTCCTGAGACCCTCCTCTCAGGTCGCAGGAGCACCCGTGTGCCTCCCTGTGTCCCCTCAGCTGTGCGGCAGGCTCGCTTACCTGTCTACGTCCCAGCGCTGTCTCCCCCCATCTGGCCCAAGCGTCCCCACCTCCTTGGGCGCACGCGCGCTGGCTTCTCGAGATCTATAGGGCCCCCGCACCGCTAAGGGGCAATGGCCACCTGGCAATCTGATAAGTAGCCAGCCTCTTCCCTCTTGCCCAGATGGAGAGAAAGCTTCCTGTTGTACTCCTGCAATTTAGTGATTCCTTGTAGTGACCGTCTGCCACCATCCTGACCACAATTCTCTGCCGCCTATCTTGACCTTCTGCTACGTCTCCGATCCCTCTGATCCTGTGCTGCCTGTCTGGACCTCCTGCCTGTCCCCGACCATGATCCTGCCTCATGATTCTGCAACCCTCTTTGCGGCGGGCTCTGGTGAAAACCGGGTGCCACTTAGACTCCGCTCCCAGGTGTCGGCTTACTTCATCGTCCGTGGTGGTACAGTGGGTCCACTACTCCTGATCCTGACAACAGCTAATTGGTCAATAACATCAACCAGGCCTTAAGGGCATAATGGACCCTGATAGTTGCATACAATATGGGCCCTTGTCATCTTTTCATACACTTCCCCAGTCAGAATACAAAGTAAAGAATATAATAACCTGTATCAGAAAAGGGAAGTGATTTTCACTCAAAATCTCTACTCTCAAGAGTTCTGTGACCACACGTCCCACACGATCTTCCTTCTTTTTCAACATCTTACAATCTATTTCTTCCCAGTTCTTTTACCCACAATATACATTCTGGTAGACATTCACCAAATGAGTGAGAAAGTGCACGTTCACACATAGATAAGTCGCTCTGTGCTTCCTCCTTCTCCATTCTCCTGAATTATAAAAATATTGAAAGCGGAGACTAGTTGGTAGCAGAAGTTAAAGG
This sequence comes from Engystomops pustulosus, assembly GCF_040894005.1. Lineage (NCBI taxonomy): Eukaryota > Metazoa > Chordata > Amphibia > Anura > Leptodactylidae > Engystomops > Engystomops pustulosus. The sequence goes on from NC_092412.1 coordinate 219,365,325, forward strand.
GGAACTGAATACCAACATCAGAACGTCCTATAAAGTTCTGCTATTTCTGCCCTAGTACAAATTTGTCTATTTTATTTTAAATAAAATAATTATAAAAAAAATATCTACAAATGAAAATAAATTGATTTCACTAAATGGGGTTGTGTGAATGAAAATCAGGGATTTCTGAAGGTCAATTTTGAAGAAGGGGAATGTCACAGTAGTTTCTCTACAAAATCAGCCAAATGTGAATATATTCCAATATGTCTACTACAGTTAACTGGTTGCAAAGGATTTAAATCCTGGAACCATGGAACATGAATTTAATGGAAGCCAGAAATTTGTGCATGACAAGCAACGAAAAAATGCTCATTTATGTGATGCTTGGGGGAGTGTCATTTTAGCGTGATGGAAAATTATTGGGTATGTGGAAAGACGTTGGCCCACATTTATTAAAGTGTTTGCACTAGTTTTCTATCTGACTTTGCACTAGAAATAACGTGCAAACTGCGTGCGCATGCATTTATAAAGTGTATGCGCCAGTTTTGTGTCGCAGCCGCACTGTGTCCGAAGAGATAGAAACAATGTTAGTGTTAGTGCTAAGTCGGACCCTGTGCCATAATTCTGCAGCATGAACAAAATGCACCAAAAAATGGTACACACTTCCAAGGCGCCAGATGAATGAATTAGGCACATCCTGCACACTTCACAGGCTAACTGCGGATAGTGTTGAAAAGTGTCAGCTTTGTATTCTCTGGGTTTAAAAAATTGATGGCCTCTGTAATGTCCTAGAGTTGGACCATTACTAAATTTAAGCCTGGAGTTCTGGCTTAATGGACCCAGTAAGACTTATCACCCTAATGGGCTCTGTGATCCAGGCACCCAGCTAATTAGAGGTCTTAACTAATTTTTCCAGGTATAGATACAGTATATAATCCTCTATAATCCATTGCACTGCCCTATGCTACAATATCTGACAACAATAGGTATCTATAATGTGCATTAATCCTTTGTATTTTGGTATTACACCAAAGAATTAATGCTTTCATTGATGTTAAAATGTATATTTCCAGAGGTAAAGCAGGTTGTGATTGGCTGGAACCATATAATCTTCCAGACTTAGCTTAAGTCCATAAACATAGGCTCAGGTTCTATGTGATTCTGTTATTCTCTATTGAGATTGTGTAATGATTGCTGTTGATATTTTGCATTGTTGTTGCAGCAGAGGTGACCTGGCTCCAGGCTGAGGTACTACTAGTTTCTGCTGTCCAGAGGATTATTATCTGACAACAGTCAGTCTACTTGCCCTCAGAGAAAGACGTTTTGTTTCCTGAGAGTTTTCCTAATAAAGGAACCATGAGTTTGCATCATCTCTGTTTTCTGTGTGAATCTCTGGCTAACTGCTTCCATAATGGACCTCTCTTTTACTATTTACTATTATGCGGCCTCCTCCTCTTATTTCTTCACCCTGCTGGCCCTGTAAATGAGGCCTACACTTGGACTGCGCTACCATGACAACTTTGGCTGACTGCAACCAAGCCAGCCATTCTGTTCCTAGTTTTCAACTGCCCCTCCATACACTGTTGGCCCTGGTGCATCTCTCCTTTGGATACGTCATCAATATAACATGAGTGGATGATTGATTGTAGGGGTTAATTCCCCCAAAGCGGCATTCTGGTGAGCTTCAATTCCGCTTCCAAAGCCAATCGTGTGATATTTATCAATCACATAACCTGTTTGCAGCTCAGTCCTCTTCGAGCAAATAGGCATTTAGCTGCAATACCAGAAACGACCACTATACAATGTATAGTGCTGTACTTACTGAGCTGTGTTGAGACTACAGTACTTGACTGAATGCTGCAATTCCCTTAAACTACTGATTGACCTCCACTAAACTGATTGAGGATAGGTTATCAATAATTTAAGAAAACACCATTAGAAGAGAAAGCTGCTCTAAGAAGAACTTATTGTCCAAGTTTGTGATCTTAGGCCTTTAGTAATTTGGCCAACAAAAAGATTTTTCACAGTCTATAAAATTCATTATGTTACTGATATAAATACCACATGGATTAAAATATCAGAAAACTAACCAGTCCCGGACCATCCCTGATTACAACAATGGGGGGAGCAACATTTATACATGTCCACTGCTGCTCCATGCTAAGTCAATGGGACACATGTATCATAGTTTCAGCTAGGCAAATTGTCTTTTTTTGGTGACTTTTTTCGTTTTAGCGAGTTTTTTTTTGCGGTCTGCACCATTTGCAGTGTGCCTCATGTATCTTAACTTTACAGATGTTCCATGCAACTTTTTTTGCGCTTTTTTTGAGACTTTTTAGGTGTAAATCTGCACCTGGTCCAAATTTTGTTCATGCACCCGATTTTAACATGTAAATTAGAATTATTTCACATGATTTAAATGTTTAACATTTTGCACAGTAACCTCTTTTGTCAAAATTCTTAAATTTTTGCATTTTTTTTTATTGGTTACTTCTAAGGGTGAGGTCACACATAGCGGTCTAATTGTGTTTTTAATGCATTTTGAAACTAATTACAACAGCTGAGGAGAGGTGATTTGCCTTATTTCATTACTGTTAACACTTGTGTTTACTAAATGCAATATAAACGCAGCGTTAATGCATGCGTTAACATTGTGTTTACTATGCGTTTTGGAAATTCAAATTGCATTAAAAATTAAACATGTTAAGTCCCAAATTAACAGTAGTGTCCACTTCTGTATATAACCCTTCACATGGCTTGTGTCCACTCCTGTATATAACCCCCTCACGTGGCTTGTGTCCATGTGGATTTGAGACATTTGCAACAAAAAGTCTCAAAAAGAAGCCAAAATTTGCATCTGCCAGGATAGGAAAAACTGAACATGTATCACAAGTAAAAAGACAGGATCATACATAAGGTGCAAAAACTAGCCGCCAAAAGTCTCTAAAATGCAAAAGTCTCTAAATGGCCCTATGGGTCTAATAAAGAAAGCCCAGTGCTATACTAAGTCTCCATCAGATTTATAGTGATTGCAATGAATGCAACTTTCGGTAAATGGAAGACCATTGCCTCATTCAGGAAAGGGGACACAGGACCAATGTTGTTGAGCTGTTGTCAAATTTTGATCCATACATACTACACAGGGTTAATTTGTGTATTAGCCAAGTATTAATCCTACTTAACTTTAATGAAGTAATCCCTTCCCTCGCTGCTTTAGTAAAACATTCCAGACCAATTTCAATTTATTTGAAAATAAAATTAGCCGGCTTATTAAAATACCCTTATCTGTGCGTTAAAGGTGTAAACATAGGTTATGGCGCATTAATATCTCTACGCTCCAGAAACCTATGATGTGTGTGCGCCAATCATCAGTAAAGCATTGGAGAGTTTTACTGCCAGACGATACGTTCCCAAATGCCAGGGGGCACCACTCGTATCTCAGAGGGACGTGTGTTATGTGCATGAAATGATTTATGGAACAAATCAGCACAGAAAATGCATCTAATATTCTGAAAGGAAGGATTAGGAAGCTATAATAAGCACCGCACAATGGCGTCCTATGGTGTCCATGTTATTATGGCTATATACAAGATATAAGGTGGATCTTATAGTAGTTTTATTTGAGGCTATAGTTACTAGAAAACCGATAGCAGCTGCTTAAATAAATGACAAACTGTAAGAGTAAATCTCCCAATTATTACTATTGGCTGTATAGTCAACTAGTGCAGTGTAGAATATAATCCCCTGCTGTAGAAGATGTCAACAAGCTGCTGTTTGAATCATAGTTGTATATGGAAACTTGCCTCAGATTTACATGTTTTTGTTGTAAGTTGCAGCAGGACTGTGAAAAATACATTTCTGTTCCATGAATGTAGCTGGACTTGGAGCTCTCTGATGCACTGGAGTGTAAGACCTCTTTTGATGCACTACTGCACAGCCCCTTCCCCTGAGTAACTACTCTAGTATTCATACAGAAGCCTGTTACAGCAGTTATTTAGAGCAGAGAGGAGGGGCAATGATGCCAGTGAAGTCAGGGAAGTGACCTCAAACACTAGTGCACCAAAGTGCTCCTAATCCAGCTACAATCCTAAATCGTTTTTTTTTTTCAGTTCAGCTACTACGAACACACAGGTATGGCTCCACGCATGGCTGCAATCTAATACTGCACTGCATGCCGCACTCAATGGTCAAAACTGCTGACAGATTCCCTTAAAGGGATATTCCAGGAATCAGCATAATTCATTTACAAATGGCTCCTATATAAGCTAATATGTAATTAGTTGTTGTTGAAAAAAATAAAATGCTGTTGACATACACTATAATGGAGAATTAAAATGCTTCTGGCCCTTTAAACAGTCAGTTTAAAGATTGTCTCTGCACTGAGCAGACACAGAAGAGAAGATGGCTGCCAGTCACATGTCCGCATCACATGTTCAGCACCTGCCCGGGCAGGTCATGTGATCACCACTCATTTGTATAGACGGCAATGGGTGCACGGCCCCATACGGTTCTGTAGCCAGGGAAAAGACAGGACATGTCCTATCTTTCCCCGTAATATGGCCTTGTGCGCCATAAATCGGTATGGTGAGGGGCGGGGGTGAGCAGCTCCTCCTCTCCCGGACGCCGATGTGTGCCCACCTTACTATGGTACAGCGGACACACTGTTGTGTGAATGTAGCCTTAGTTGGTTGGTTGTAGTGTATCCAGTATGGCCGGTGTGTGGTGAGACATCTTCTCAGTGAGGTAATGTGTAGTGATCACAGTTACAGATCATTACTATGGTAACACAGCAAGACAGTCTGTTACATCATCACTGGGAGCAGAGCATAAGAGGGACCAGGATCATGGTACTTGTAGTTTCCAGTGGTGGCCATCTTGGTGATTACTCCATATACTTTAGAGAGGACATAAAATTTTGTGAATCATAAAATCAAACTAGTTAAGCTCCATTTTGGGACTAATAACATTAAGTTTTGTAATATTTAATAATTTAAATCATTATGGGTTTTTGTATCAGACGTTCGTGTACCTGGAATACCTCTTTAAAGGTTGTGAATAGCGGCCTCCTCACATAACCTTGGCGGGGATACTTTGGGCCAATATTTTTCTTTTTTCAGATATTATGTTTGGTTCTGATTCTGCACATGAAGTTCTTTTGAGTCATTTATCCTACATACTGTAGGATATTATTTAGTTTTAGCTTGCCTTATATTTGTTCATTTGGGACTTTGTTTTGTGCCATCAACATAGTACAGGCAGTCCCCGGGTTACATACAAGATAGGGTCTGGAGGTTTGTTCTTAAGTTGAATTTGTATGTAAGTCGAAACTGTATATTTTATAATTGAAGTTCTAGACAAATTTTTTTCTTTTGCCCCAGTGACAATTGGAGTTTCAAAATTTTTGCTGTAATTGGACCAAGAATTATCAATAAAGCTTCATTACAGACACCTTACAGCTGATTATTGCAGTCTGGGACTATAGTAAAGTTTCCAGAGAGCTTCACCAGAGGTCACAGTGGGCAGAGGGGTCCGTCTGTAACTATGGGTTGTCTGTAAGTCGGGTGTCCTTAAGTAGGGGACCGCCTGTAGTCAGTTTACTGGGCCAGGACTTCTGGCTTATACATCCCCACCACTATCGTCCAGAGCTGTTAAAGGGCTTTGTGTCTTGACAGAAGACTTTTCCCTGAAGGGCAATGTCCTATATTTTTGCTTTCAGACATCTTTTGAGCCCTTCTCTCCAAGGCTTTTAGTTTTACAGTTTGTGACCTTAAGTGGCATATCTGACTTTTTTTCGTAGATGTATTTAACCTGCATTTGTATCAATTTGGATATGAGTTTTTTGCAAAAAGAAAACTATTATTTCTCAATGTTAAAATGTATATAAGAATGTAATAGTTATTACCGTTTGTAAAGGTTATTTATAAGTGACTTCCTCATTTTATGGCAAAGAATCTAAATGATATGCATGGTATTATGTATCCCAAATGAAATGCACGCTAACAAATATAACACAAAATAAATAGACAAAGAGACAGTGAGTAAAAAATAGGCTTTCTTAGGGCTAAAAAGCTGTAAAAAACTTTATTACTAAAAGACAATTATTGAGGGACATTTTTTCTAGTTGATCATGGAAACCAATCAGAGCTCAGCTTTCATTTTATAAACAGCTATTGGAAAATGAAAACTGATCTCTGACTGATTTTGAGGTTGTAAAACACTGCAATAGTGGGGGGCTGCAATAGTGGGGGGGCTGCAATAGTGGGGGGGGGGCTGCAATAGTGGGGGGGGGGGGGCTGCAATAGTGCTTATGTAACAGATCACACGTATCTCTCCAAACACACCACCAAATGCAGAATGGTGACGTTGGAGAGCGGCACATCAGTCCTGACACTCAGATCAGTCATGACATGATCTGTCATGACTGAGTTCACTCTCACTGGCCAGTCTGTATTGACTGGCCAGTCTCAGCGATCGACATTGCAGGATCAATCAAACTGGTGCTATGATATCAGCGGGTGGGTGAGGCCTTGCGATCCCCAGCCGCCCCAAAGATTTGTCACCCTGTTGCAAGAACCAGGAAGAGTTTGCGTCCGATATATATCAGACGCTGAGCAGGAACCGGTTAAAGGGCATCAACCACCAGGATGAAGCAAAAGTATACAAATGAGCCTGAAGGGGCTCATTTACATACAGTCTTTCATCCTGGTGGTTTATGTCCTTTAAGTTAGAAATTGATAGCTCCCATGTCTTCCAACAACCTTAGGCTACATTCAGACGGCCGTATGGGGGATGTATATACGGCCAACTTATATACGGCTGATATACGTCCCCCATAGACGGCAATGGGCGAACGGCGCCCTACGGGAGCGGCATAGTGCAGCACACATGCGGCACCGTACCGCTCCGTACCCCATGATAAGATAGGACATGTTCTATCTTTTCACGGCATACAGCGCCATGCGCCATATATCCCTATGGCAATGGTCGTCTGAATGTAACCTTAGACTTCTAGGGCATACGTAACTGAAATAGGGGAGAAAATAGGACATGCTCTATATCTTTCCATGGCTTATATACGGTACAATGTTAACAACAGCAATATAAATGGTTGGATATATTGTCCATTGAAATTAATGTGTGAGCCATTGGCTACAACTGTGGTCCAGGTGTTTTGCGTATCTAAGACTGCATTCACACGACCATATGAAAATGGCCGTATGCTACCCGCATTTACTTTTTTTTTACAGGTTACATGCGGCCATTTTCATACGGTCGTGTGAATGCAGCCTTAGATACATAAAACACAGGGACCACAGTTATAGCCAATGGCTCATGTAACAAGAAAGGAAAAGGACAAATCAGCCCAACGACTGTAATTGATGGGTCAGGAAATTACACAATTGCTACCTGTTGCCAGGTTGAGGTCATTTTTTAATTTGTAAAAAAGAGCAGGAAACAGGAATAGATAGAACACAGGTTAAAAGTTCATTACCTCAGCCATAAGAAGTAATCTAAATGGCAAAATAATACCAAATATCATTGTGGGATCCTTAAATTGTATCAGATTAAATTAAAATTGTCTATGTTTATGATGTGGCTTTGGATCTCTTTGATTCATTTTATGTTTACAGCTTACAGTATAAAGAGATATGATCTACAATGTACAAAGTCCAAAAGATAAATTGATCAAACCAGTGATACCCTGGGCCCAGTCTGTATGGGGCTGGTAAAATAGATAACTCAGTCACCTACCAGGAGATAAACGACCTGCTGGAAACATTTCCATAAGACGCATGTCAGACTATGGCTTTATTGGTTCTTCCCAGCGGATATTGTTTACCTAAAACCTAAATTCTAACCTCTGCAAAGGTATTTATGCCCATAGTCAAGCTGGTAACTGTTCCATTTTTTATGGGACTTTTTGCATATCAAAGAGGTCTGGGAAGTTTTAGAGGATTTAGAGTAAATCTACCTCCTGGATAAGGACTGTAAACCAAGCACACTGACATACTGGTGTGTGCCCCCCCGTTAGGATCTGCTCTTCTTTTAGCTTCTTAGGATCTTGTTTCTACAAAAAAAGGTTTTAAAAATGCTGCAAATTAGATTAAGGGGCTCTGGGCTCTTGGACGTCAATGGAGCCTGGAGCCCCTTTGGCTAATTTGCATAATTTTTAAAACCTTTATTTCTTGAAAACAAGGAATTAATAAGATAAAAGAATATTCTGCCAAAGGGGCCACACACCAGTATGTCAGTGTGCTTGGTCTACAATCCTTATTCTGGTGGTAGATGTCCTTTAAGGTTCCATTCAAGGTTACTCTAGGTTGGGCAATGTTTAATATTTTGGACCATCTATCTAGAAAATACATCTCTCTATATGGTCCTTATACATCTCTAAATGGATCCTTCACCAAGTCTATAATATTCAACATGGTTGAGCTTCTAATCAGACTAAAGACAGTCCTAAAAAAAGACAATATATACTGAATAAACATACACTTTTCTTGACCTGGGGGAAATTCATTAATATACAGGCGGTCCCCTACTTAAGGACACCCGACTTACAGACAACCCATAGTTACAGACGGACCCCTCTGCCCACTGTGACCTCTGGTGAAGCTCTCTGGATGCTTTACTATAGTCCCAGACTGCAATGATCAGCTGTAATATGTCTGTAATGAAGCTTTATTAATAATTCTTGGTCCAATTACACCAAAAATTTTGAAACTCCAATTGTCACTGGGGCAAAAGAAAAAAACATGTCTAGAACTTCCATTATAAAATATACAGTTTCGACTTACATACAAATTCAACTTAAGAACAAACCTCCAGACCCTATCTTGTATGTAACCCGGGGACTGCCTGTATACCCATTTCTGTGGTATCTATTGCTTGACCATTTTAAATCTGCAATGTGGAATATGAGAGAATAATTGTGTAGTTGTTTGACTATTTTAGCTGAGATAGGGTGCGTTTATATCAGTTACCTTCCCGTGTGCAAGAAATTTGGGAGAAAACTGATGCCGGAATAGATCCCATGGCTTTTATGGTATCTTTTCTATCTAATTCTGCATCTGGTCATGTTTTAGGGCCCCCCATATATGAAGAAGCCAACATATCAGTAGTATGAATCAGAGCTAAGTGGTAGAGGACAAGTCCTTTAGATAAACATTTTCTATTTTAAAACTCACAAACTTGTTGAAATATATTTTTTTCATTCTGTACAAAGAAGTGATACTTCAAGTGTGACCCAAGTGCAAACTGAACTGACTAGTCATACACTAGTCATTCAGTACATTATGAGGTCATTTGGTTGTGTCTGACTTCACATGAAACTGTACTCTCCTTCCCAGATGCATAGCTGTACACGGATGAAATTTTATGAAATTTTAGACAAAAAAGGGCCGGTTTTAGACAAAGTGGGGCCCTAGGCAAAACTAAAAGTGGGGCCCCAAAATAAAACAATTTCATGAACAGGGATAGGGGGCCCTGGGCTAATGCCCAGTTTGCTGCCCCCTAACACCGGCCCTGGCCAGCAGACAATTTCTCTGATGGACCTCTCTGAAAAGGGATATGATCAATGTGCACTGAATAAGACAAACCCAACAGCATTTGACTTAAAACCCAAGCGCTTTATTTTTGCTTTTTTTCACCTTACCTCCCCTCTCTCCAAGACATTTCATTTTTCCTCTGTTTTTCCAATCCATCTATACAGTCAAAGGAAAACAAACCAGGCTTAAAGTGTATTAATTCCTTCTACATGTAACATTATAAGTTTGTGTCTTATCTCTTCAATGGAACATGGGTTTTGGAGCTTCAAACACTGATACAGAAATCACTGATCTTTTCTGACCTTTCAGAAGGATTGTGTAGCAAGCTCCAGAGAAGACGGAGATATTTGATCCGTAGGTGTTATTCAATTAACTCATTTGCCGGTTTATTACTCTCGTGGCCTGAAAGCAACTTCTATTTTCTTTTAACAGCTGCTTTGTCTGGATTCCTAGGGTGCGTGTTAAGTACTTTATTTGATCATTTCTCTTCTTCCCAGGGTTCTAACCAACCAGTTTAGTAAAATAAGAAGATACTTATGTAATTTCATCTTCTTCTACAGATAGTGATTGTAATTTTCCAATAATTAAAATTCTTGTTATTGGAGTAGAAAGAAAGGATGTGAAAAAGCATTTTCCAGCCAACAGGGGGGATTTATGAAGCCAGAAAAGTGATGTGCAAGATATTAAAAAGTTGCAATTCCTGGAGCATAGCTAGCAAATAGCAAATTTTTCCCAGTTGCCACCTTCATAACACTTTTTTTGAAACTGGAGCATGGAGGGGCAAGTACAGGTAGCCTGGTACAGGGTATAGTTGAAATAGACACTAGGTCAGACCTGCTGTAGGCTACATTTGGGTGCACAATCATGCACTAGCTATATATGAAGACCTTCCTTAAATGTTCAATGTCTGTTCCATAAGAAACCTTATGTAAAAGATGAAAACTTCTGTTTTGGTTGGGTCATGCTTTGGATGCGGCCATGTTATCTGCCGGCAGGCGCATAGTATGACGCGGCTGCTGCCAACGTCATACTATGCGTCTGCCGGCTGTGAGATAACATGGCCGCGTCCTGCTGGCTGTTACAGAAGAAAGAAGAGGAGCCGGGAAGCCAGAAGAGGAGCCGCGATGACATCGGGGGAGCAGTGCGGACATTGGGGGAACAGCTCTGCGCATCGGGCCGCCGGAGGGTGAGTATGTAAGCTTTAAGTGTTTTTTTTTTTAAAGTATTGACTCATTTGTGCTGAAAAACTCGGCTTATACACGAGTATATATGGGAACTTTTTGATCACATTTTGTTAAACATTTTCTGGGTGTAAAATGGCAGCCAAAGCTGTGATTCTGAAATGTGGGTGTTTCTTTCTTTTATGCTAATTTATTTTAGTAGATTTTGTATTTTGGGATAAAAGGATATATAACATGTCAATGATTTTGTTTATTTATAGTTATACGTGTTCTAAGGATAAGCGATTGATTTAAATTAAATTATTTTCTAAATTTTTTTTAGGTTGTTTGAGCTCCCTAGGGAGTGTCATAACATCCATTTATTTCTGTTCTTTGTAACAGTGAAGGCTCTGTTTTCACCTTGCTGGAAGTAGCTTGTTGTCTGAAAAACAATCATTTTTTCTAACAGAGAACATGAAATAAATCTACTGACTATCTTCCAGCTACATATGATACAACAGCAGAATGTGTTTCTCTTTTAATTGATTTATTGTATTATTAAAAAAGCGAACAAAACACTTTGGGCCACTTTGGGTCCCATTAATTAGGCGCACTCTGTACTGCTCGGGATGTGTGTACCAACTTTTTTTGGTGCACCTTTAACAGAGTGTGCGACACAATTCTGTCGAGTCGCTATAATATATGTGGTGCAAATACCTGTGCAAACAGTTTGCATGTTCTTTCCAGTGCAAAGTCAGAGAAAAAATTGGCGTAAATCTTAATAAATGTGGCCCTTTGTGATGCTCGTTCACCATTTTAGGGGACTTGCTTTTAAAGTATGTAAAAAAAATTATGACCAATGGTTGTTACCCTTTGCTTGCAGATTAATTAAACATTTGTGGCACAAATAACAGTGGAGCAATAATTATTATTTCAAGGGGATAATCATTGTTTAAACAATCCTGTCACATGGACTGACTGGTCCTTGAGAATTTTAATGTTTTTTCAGGGCAGTACCTAGTACCCCCATTAACAGTTTGAAGGCCATTAATGTTTGCAGAACATTTGGACCAAGCAGAGTATTATACATTGTATGGAGGTGTTGGGGTTTTTCAAAAAAGTTATCCTGGAAACATACTCAAAGGTGTTCCTGCATTGCTCCAGTACTTCTGATCTTTATTACCTCAATCCAGCCGGAAATTCTAGGTGGGTCATGGGATGTGCTTTGGCTCATGGTCCAAGCTGGTCCTTGATCCCCCAACACTTTCTACCGGATTGAGACAGCGATGACCAGAAGAACAAATGTGAAGGGGGAACCCAGGATCCGGAGCAGGATAAGAATGCTTTGTTGTTTTGGCACCCCTTCCCAGCCCCCACAGGTGTTTTTAATAATAATAATTTTGGGAAGGCTCCTTTAAGAGTACAGTTTTTTTCCTGTCAGGCCCCTTCCACACTTGCGTTGCAGATCACGTCAGAGTTTGATCAGGGTGCGATCAGGGTTTGGTGAGTGAAAAACGCACATTTTGCATCAGAGTGCAATCAGTTTTCAGTCAGAGTTTGTTCAGTGTCTCAGTTTTTCACGCGCGTTTTTGATGCAATTTCAATGCAATTTCAATGCGTTTTTCACATGCAGAAAATGCGCGTGAAATGGACTCAGGACTGAGCTCTATCTTTTCTATGGCAATTGATGCGTGAAAAACGCATTGCACTTGCATTGCACTTGCAAGTGTCTCAGAGTGCAATGCGTTTTTGATGCATCTCCATAGACTTGTATGGTGCGTTTTTCGCGTGTGCGCGTGAAAAAAATGCAAGTCTGAAAAGGCCCATTGGTTACAATGGGTCAGAGTGCAATGCAAGTTCTGCGCGTCAAAAGCACGCGCAGAAAACGCACGTGAAAAACGCAGGTGTGAAAGGGGCCTTAGGCCCCTTCCACACTAGCGTTGCATTTCACGTCAGGGTGCAATGCGTGAAAAACTGACGTTTTTGGCTGCGTTTTTGTTCCATTTTTCCTTGGAGTAATTAGCGTTTTTGCGTTTTTCACGCGCGTGTTGTTAGCGTTTTTTTTGCGTTTTCGGCGCATTTTTCACGCGCGAGTCAATGGGAGACTCGAGCATTTTTCAAAGGGACCATGGTTTGGGATTAAAATGTGTTATTTAATTGAAAAATAATGTCTTCTGATAAGTTGCAAACATCTGCGATCTATTCTTCACTGTTCCCCGTGTATATTATCTCCCGACAAGTTAGCAGATGTGAAGAACAGTGAAGAATAGAATAAAAACAGTGAACACAGTGAACACAGGATCATTTAAGAGAAAAACACAGTGCAGAACACACTGCAGAATAGATTACAGATGTTCGGCACATCTGCTTACTTGTCGGGAGATACACGCGGAACGGTGCGGCCAAAATACTATGTGAAGAACAATATATATGTGTGTGAAGAACACATTGCAGATGTTTAAATACATCTGCCTTGTGTTCTTCACACATATATATTGTTCTTCACATGCTATTTTGGCCGCACCGTTCCGCGCGTATCTCCCGACAAGTAAGCAGATGTGCCGAACATCTGTAATCTATTCTGCAGTGTGTTCTGCACTGTGTTTTTCTCTTAAATGATCCTGTGTTCACTGTGTTCACTGTTTTTATTCTATTCTTCACTGTTCTTCATTGTGTTTTTTTAATTAAATGATCGTTCTTGAGCAGGGGAAATACTGTTATTCTGGTCACCTAGCAACCCTTACGTTTAAAACGCATTGCACTCGCATTGCACTTGCAATGATTGCGAGTGCAATGCGTTCTTGATGCATCTCCATAGACTTGAATGGGGCGTGAAAAACGCGCGTGACACGCAAAAGTAGAGCATGCTGCGATTTTGACGCGCGTGAAAACGAACGCAACCACGCGCGTCAAAAACAACGCTAATGGAGAAAGAGCCATTGAATACAATGGGACAGAGTGCAATGCAAGTTCTGCGCGTCAAATGCACGCGCAGAACTCGCGCGTGAAAAACGCCAGTGTGGAAGGGGCTTTAAACATTTAAAGCGCACATCCAATTATAAACTAGCTTGTCGTAAATAAATAGTAAATGTGAGTGTAGGAAATTTGTGGGCCCCATTTGGTTCACTACATACCTTTACTTCTGACATTCTCTTAAAAAAAGCTCAATATAAAGTCGTCTGCTATGTGATAAAAAAAAACAATATTATTTTTATTCATATACATAGAAAATGCATTTTACAGTGAATTTTGTGCTGAGTAGAAAATCTGCATATAATCTTTTCTGTTGTACACACAGGACTCCATGTTATCAATAGTACCGCAGCATGCAGTATATGCTACATAATGGGAACATTATCAGACATCCACTTCCAGGGAAGTTCATTAGGACAATACAAGCCGGTTCTTGCATTATGCACGATATTAAGCTCTTAAAACTGTAAGTGGTTTATGATTGACTTCAAAAATTTATAAAAGGTCTTATCACATTAATGAGGATCCTGGAAAAACAGAAGCCTCCCCCACTGGCTTTCTCCAAGGATTTCCATTCTGGATTCGATGGTGTTATAAACAAGATAAAATGGCGCTATTTGCTTTTTACGGTAGTCAAACAGAACATATAGACAATAAGCTTTTCTGTGTCATTAAACTCAATATTTGCAGTTTTTAATTATTACCTTTTAGTGTCGCATTTAAGAGGTGAAAGATATTAAAAAACAATACTTTTTTTTTGTACTGTGGAATTGAATTATCGAAAATTTAGGTCTCAAGGACCATGAAGCCTGGTGAGGTATATTGACAGTACAAGCTAAAGGTGGTCTGCTTTTCTGAGACTCTTCTCTTTGATGCTGTATTCTGGCCCCAAACATTGGATCCATGGTCCGTTTTGCGGCCTATTTGTCTTTCCAGTACAATCTGCTGAGCCTTGTGAAATCTGTTTTTGTTGATCCACAGAAAAATATGAGGCTGGCAAATGTCCCAACCTTTTGATGGGTCACATGAATGTGTAACCTATAAACTGATTTGTAATTATGGACACCACATTTGTATAAACTATCGCAGAATGAAATTTGCACCACATAAATAAATTTAAAAATTTGTGAGTTAAAAAGTTTAGCCATTCTACATGATAATTGTCCCATGTCACGGTGTAGAGCTAGGAAACATTAAGGGTTCAATAGGAACTGTCCAGTCTATTGATAAGTCTGTGCATCATCTGTTGTGATCATTTATTCTTGCTCGGTAGAACAGCTGTGCTACAAAAATTCACCTCTGTGCACCAGGTAAAACCCAAATCATCCTCTTGATAGGCAAAATAGTTCTTTCTTCAACATAACCCACACCTACTGCATGGAAGGGGTTGGCCACTCTTTTACATATATTGCCTATGTTCCATTACTGCCTTAATAATAAACCCTGAATGTTTGTCAAGTGATTGAGAAGTCCTGCTATTTACTATGTGCAAACACTCTATGTGAGTCTTTAAGTATTACATGTGTGAGCACTGATGAATAGGAGGAGATGTAGCAGTTATGATTAATCCTCTTTCTGGGTCTGTCAGTGAGGAAAGACAGTAAATAGAGAGACACCGTGGAAGATACCATTAGGACAGACTGGAGCAGTTATAAACAAAAAGTTGTGAATATATGCAGAGGGCAGGGAAAGGCTGACGCTCTCACAAGAAGCAAAGATGTTGGAATAGCCCATATTTGGAGTGGGAAGACCACAGACCCACTAGAGGCTTGGGGGACTTCGGAAGAGACGCGATGGAAACGGGACAAAATAGCTCCAGACAACATGACTGACATTCCAGACCCCAGTGGAACACCGGTGCATGGCACTGCAACCACGGAAGACCCAGAAAATCTGAAGATGTGGACCGGGTTAGCACGTAAAAGGAAAGTCTCTCATTGTGCAACAACCACAATTGCAGGCATAGGGGTTCAGGGTGGTACCACATCGGGTCTTGGAGAATCTTCCCACTGAATGACTAGATGACCAGCGGCTTCTCGAGATGGACCACAGGAAGACGGTACTGAAAGAACAGGGCAGCATCCACAAAGTTTCCTGCAGAACCAGAATCCAGGAAGGCAGAGGCTTTAAACTGATTTCCCATCCTGGAAATGAGTAAGACAGATATGTTCAAACTTTGTTCTCACCTAGGGACACTTCTCCTAAGAACCCTAGGTGTGTACATTTCCCGGCTGAAGAGGGAGTGGACAGGTTTGAAGGAAGTGTTCCGGGCTGGAGGAAGAGGTTCTCCTGACATCGCCTGGAACTCTCTTGGGGAGACATCCAAGCTCTATCCACCTGCATCGGTTCCTCTGCAACTGAATCGGCAGGTGGCTGAAGAGCCCTTTGGAAGGCACGAGCCAGGCAGGGCAAAAGTCGGATCCTGAGTTGTACTTGATCGAGACGTTGCTACTCAGAGCGCTCCATAAACTGGATCGTATGGGGATAGGGGAAAAAAACAGGATTCCAGGACGTGCTTCTAACTCAGGCAATTTATTTATTTCAACACATTTTGGGTCGGATTGTACCCTTCCTCAGGTCCATACAGTCAACACAAGTATTCTGCCTGATCAGAGTGTGGTGGGCAGCGTCCGTCTGAGGTGTATATAGGAGACCATGCAGCTCTGTCAAGGTAGCAGGGAAATAAGTGCCAATCAGATAGTCTGGTCGCAAGAAAGTAACCTCGCTGGCTTAGCTTGAGTGCCGGCAGACAGGAACGCTGTGACTTAACAGGGTAGTATCTCGCCATGGTCCCCCTGTACAGGAAGAAATGTGGGGCTAGCAGGAGCTCTAAAGATAATCCGCCCTTTCCACATGTTCTACCTTTTCCTGCAGTCCCAAGCAATCAAGAATGTGTTGCTTCAAGATAGTACTAAGAGCAGCATTTATTGAGTTGCCTGCGACAGCAGGATGAGTCTTTGAGTCCTGTCTGGTGATCTCTCTTCTATGTTGATGGCTTGGGTGGCCAAAAAGAGGGCTCTGAGTGCCACCTCTGGCACACGTGCCATAGGTTCGCCACCACTGTCCTAAGGGGAAGAGTAACTACATTAGGCAGCTTGTGACATAAATGTTAGAGTGCAGAGAAAGGTTGAAAAATTTAAATTGTAAGATATCAAGGTAGATAAAAGGCAGCCTATGGTTCCCCTGGCTTAGGTGCTCAAAAGAAACTGCAACCATTGCAAACACGGTAGTTATGCCACTGTTCAAACAGAGATGTGAAATGATCTCTTACTTGCTGAAAAAGAAATAGTCTTCATGTAAACCCCAAGTTTATCTCTGCATTCTGTGGCTTCCTCTTGGGGTGATTGGTTTTATTATGTGTCTTATTTTGTCACTTCTTTTATGTGATAACATATTGGGGCTTATTTACTAAGGGTCCCGCAGCCGCATTTTCGTCGGGTTTCCTGACTTTTCAGGGATCGCGCCGGGGATTGTGTCGCATGCAATCGGATTGTGTCGAAATTGCGCCATCTTTCACGTGACACAAATCAGGGGCGGGCCATCGGACGATCCGAGGGATTTGGACTAAGGATTTAACATTCAAATTTGTGTCGTAAGCCAAGTACTCACATGCACCGGGAAGAAGAAAGTGAACTCCGGCGGACCTGAGCGGGGAGTGACACATGCAGGATATCAGGCGCAGGATCTAAGTGCATCGCGGCAGATATGCATTCCAGTGGACATTCTGGATCGGGGATCGCAGCTCGGACGGGTAAGTAAATGTGCCCCATAATGTTGTATTTCGGCTGATAGGATTCCTATTAATTCTTCTTCATTGTGTATGTTTTAAACAACTTTTTAAACTTTTCCAAACATTTTTTTCTTTCTTTGTTTAGCTATGGGGGTCCACCGCTATTGGTGCTGTGCTTGTCCTTTAAAATCACATACAACTGTTAGCCTCTATACAGATTTTAATTTGAGGGGAGATTTATCAGAAGTGTTGAAGGTAAAATTGTTATAGTTGCCCATGGAAACCAATCAGAGCTCAGCTGGTTGCGATGGGAAACTAGAACATTTCTGCCCTCAGACACATCTGATAAATCTCCCCTAAATTTGTGTACATGATTCTGCTTTGTACCCTAATACTAGGAAAATCCTAAAATGATGATGTTACATGTAGAATGAATGCCTTCCCTACATTGAGGATAAATATGAACTCACCAGAGCAGATGCAAAGCAGTATTTGAATTGTGAAGGCCATGCTGGATTATATGAAAAGGGGCCTTCATATCTCTATTTACAGGACTTTGGATGTATTTTAATTTTTCTTAATGGGAGCATTGATCTGTTTGAGACCTGAGCTTTTTGTGACCTGCTGATAATAAGTAGCTTAGTTGTGCTGTTCCTACCTGCAGCTTCACAGAGTCAAATTACCTTTGTCAAGGGCAGATTGAATTTTTCCTCTGGACCTGCTGAAAACATAACTGTGATACGGCGTTCACATCAGCAGGACGCTAAATGTAGCGTAAACATAATCGAAATCATCTGCGGTTACACATGCGGGTGCTCAGCCTTTGGGGAGGACATCAATCTCAAAAATATTTGTCTGGGTTCGGTAAATTTTTCTGTTTATATGACTATTTTTGTACTCAAGATACATTCTTTTATTTATAGTATTATAAAGGGGGTCCCCTACTTAAGAACACCTGACTTACAGACGACCCCTAGTTACAAACTGACCTCTAGATGTTGGCAATTTACTGTACTTTAGCCCCAGGCTACAATAATCAGCTGTAACAGTTATCAAGATGTCTGCAAGGAAGATTTATTATTACATTTTATTATTACATTTTTAAAATCCAATTGTCACAGAGACCAAAACATTTTTGGCTGGGGTTGCAATTATAAAATATACAGTTCTGACTTACATACAAACTCAACTTAAGAACTCAACTTGGTGGTTTGCAGCCAGATCTTGTTGCAGTGAGCTCAGCAGATTTTTGTGGCACATAACCTTTAAAAAAAAAAGCATCAGAAAAGCGAGTGTGAGAGCTTGGTGGCGAGTATGCATTGATCCGAAGTGTGTGCAGTGTCTTAAGTGTGACTTACGTTTAAGGGACTTAAGTGTGAGGGGTTTTAGCAGGTAACTGCTGTATTTTGTGTTACTTTGACTGTAAATTCTTCTTTCTGTGCATATTTCTATTGTAATCCCCATTAGAATAATGAACTCCATAAGTGGCATTGCTACACAGTGTACATCCTGTGCCATGTATGCTTTCCTTGAACAGCCGTTCGAGGGGGAATACTGCTGTGTGGGGTGTGTGAAAATTGCTCATCTGGAAGCCCAGATTCTGGATCTAAATGAGCAAGTTTCAAGGCTGCGGGCAATTGACAATATGGAGCGAAGTTTGCTGCTCCTGGAGCACAAACTCTCTGGGGAAGATGGGTGTGGGGAGAGAAGTATGGAGGTGCAGAGTGAGGGGGCAGCTAGCTGGGTAACATGTAGAAGGCGGGGTAGAGGGAAGAGTTGTAGGGAGTCTAGTCCTGATCTGGTGCACCCCAATAAGTTTGCCAGGCTGGCGGATGAGGGGGATATCAGCTCTGGGGTAGCAAGGCTGCAGCAAGACGTGGCCTCTAGCAGCCAGGGGACTGTCTGCTCCAGTAAGAAGGGTAATGGGAGCACAGGCAAGGTCAGACAGGTGCTGGTAGTGGGAGATTCGATTATTAGGGGAACACACAGGGCAATCTGTCACAAAGACCGTGCATACCGAAGACCGTTGTTTGCCGGGTGCTCGGGTTCAGCATGTTGCGGATCGGGTTGACAGATTACTGGGAGGGGCTGGTGAGGAGCCAGCGGTCATGGTCCACATTGGCACTAATGACAAAGTAAGAGGTAGGTGGAAGGTCCTTAAAAATTATTTCAGGGATTTAGGCCATAAGCTCAGGGCAAGGACCTCAAAGGTAGTTTTCTCCGAAATACTGCCTGTACCACGTGCCACACCTGAAAGGCAGCGAGAGATCAGGGAGGTAAATAAGTGTCTCAAAAGTTGGTGTAGGAAGGAGGGTTTTGGGTTCATGGCGAACTGGGCTGACTTTTCTGTCGGCTACAGGCTCTACAGTAGGGATGGGCTGCACCTCAATGGGGAGGGTGCAGCTGTTTTGGGGGAAAAATGGCTAGAAGGTTGGAGGAGTGTTTAAACTGGGACCTGGGGGGAGGGTAATAAGAACAAAAGGAATACGGACAGGGAAAACCATATAAAGTATATGTACACAAATGCCAGAAGCCTCGCAAACAAAATGGAGGAACTGGAACTCTTGATGTTGGAGCGGAAATATGATATAGTGGGTATCAGCGAGACATGGCTGGACAGTAGCTATGACTGGGCTGTTACTATAGATGGTTATAGTCTTTTTAGAAAGGATCGTATAAATAAAAAAGGGGAGGGGTTTGTTTATATGTGAATTCTTGCCTCAAGCCTGTCTTGCGAGATGACATCAGTAACGCAAATGCAAATGTGGAGTCCCTATGGGTGGAGATAAGGGGAGGGAAAAAGAATAATAAAATATTACTAGGGGTTTGTTATAAGGCTCCAAATATAATGGAGGCAGCAGAGGAAATGCTGATAAGTGAAATGGATGCGGCTTCAAAGCATGGTGAAGTACTTATCATGGGGGACTTCAATTACCCAGATATTGACTGGGGGGCAGAAACCTGCAGGTCCTTCAAAGGTAGCAGGTTCTTGTCTACAACAAAAGACAATTACCTGTCGCAGCTAGTCCTGGAGCCAACAAGAGGGGGGGCACTGCTGGACCTTATCCTAACCAACAGACCTGATAGGGTATCAAAACTACAGGTTGGGGGGAACCTGGGGAATAGTGATCATAATATCATTGATTTTGTATTACGCTTTACTAAGAGCATTAGGGAAGGGGCAACCAACACTCTAAACTTCTGGAGGGCAAATTTTCAGCAACTAAGGGAAGACCTTAAAGGCATAGACTGGGATAATGTTCTCAAAGACAAAAGCCCCCCCCCCCAAAAAAAAATGGGACTTTTTCTCATATTATATTCTAAAAAAGTATATTGAGAGACACATACCTTATGGGAAAAAGCATAAGAGGAACAAGAAAAAGCCTATGTGGCTAACTAGTCTTGTAAGGAAAGCAATAAGCGAGAAAGATAAGGCATTTAAGGTGCTAAAACATGAAGGTAGCGATAAGGCATTACAGGATTATAGAGAGAAAAATAAATCCTGTAAAAAGCAGATAAAGGCCGCAAAAATAGAGACTGAGAGAAATATTGCCAGGGAGAGCAAAAATAATCCCAAATTATTTTTCAAGTATATAAATGATAAGAAACTAAAAACAGAGATTGTGGGTCCCCTTAGAAATAACATGGGGGTCATGGTGGGAGGAGATGAGGAAAGGGCCAATCTACTGAATGTCGCCTTCTCAACTGTCTTTACCCAGGAAAATCCCCTGATGGAAGACACAATGAGGAATAATGTAAATTCTTTTTGGAATGTCAACAGTTTAACCCAGGAAGAGGTACGGCGCCGCCTCGCAACCACTAAGATAGATAAATCACCGGGGCCAGATGGCATACACCCCCGCGTTCTGCGTGAACTATGTACCGTGATAGACAGACCGTTATTTTTAATATTTGAAGATTCACTGAGGAGTGGTTATGTTCCACAGGACTGGCACATAGCAAATGTGGTACCAATATACAAAAAAGGATCAAATAGCGATCCTGGAAACTGCAGACCCATGAGTCTAACTGCTGTGGTGGGGAAAATATTTGAGGGGTTTGTTAGAGATGCTATCCTGGAGTATTTCACTGTGCACAACCTTATAACCCAACGTCAGCATGGGTTTATGAGAGATCGGTCCTGTCAGACTAATCTGATTGGTCTCTATGAGGAGGTAAGTTCAAGACTGGATCTGGGGGACGCTGTGGATGTTGTATATCTGGACTTTTCAAAGGCATTTGACACCGCGCCGCATAAAAGGTTGGTATATAAAATGAGACTGCTGGGAATAGGAGAAAATCTGTGTATCTGGGTAAGTAATTGGCTTAGTGATAGAAAACAGAGGGTGGTCATTAATGGCACATTCTCAGATTGGGTTGATGTTACCAGTGGAGTGCCACAGGGGTCAGTATTGGGGCCACTTCTTTTTAATATTTTTATTAATGACCTTGTAGTGGGTTTACACAGTCAAGTTTCAATATTTGCAGATGATACTAAGCTGTGTAAAGTAATAAATACTGAGTTCGATAGTTTAGAATTACAGAAGGATTTGTGGAAGCTTGAGTAGTGGGCAGAGAAATGGTTGACAAGGTTTAATGTAGATAAATGTAAAGTTATGCACTTGGGCCATGGAAACAAAAAGTATAATTATGTTCTAAACGGTCAATTACTTAGTAAAACTGGAGCTGAAAAGGACTTGGGAATATTGCTGGACGGTAAACTTAATTTTAGTGACCAGAGCCAGGCGGCTGCTGCTAAAGCAAATAAAATAATGGGATGTATCAAGAGAGGAATAGATTCTCATGATAAAGACATAGTTTTGCCCTTATACAAATCCCTGGTCAGACCACACATGGAATATTGTGTACAGTTTTGAGCACCAGTGTATAAAAAGGATATAGTAGAGCTGGAACGGGTGCATAGGAGAGCAACCAGGATTATTAGGGGAATGGGGGGACTAGAATACAATGACAGATTACAAAATTTGGGATTATTCAGTTTAGAAAAAAGACGGCTGAGGGGAGACCTCATTACAGTGTACAAATACCTAAACGGGCAGTACAAGGATCTCTCCAAAGATCTTTTTATACCTAGGCCTGTGACCAGGACAAGGGGGCATCCTCTACGCCTAGAGGAGAGGCGATTTTACCATCAACGTAGACAAAGGTACTTTACTGAAAGAGCAGTGAGACTATAGAACTCTCTGCCGCAGGAGGTTGTTATGGCGGACTCTATGTACATGTTCAAGAGAGGCCTGGATGCCTTTCTGGAGAGGAAAAATATCACGGGTTATGGGGATAAAACATTAATTTAATTCTTAAAGGTTGGACTTGATGGCGTCTTTTTCCAGCCTTATATACTATGATACTATGATACAAACCTACAGACCATATCTTGTAGGTAACCTGGGGACTTCCTGTATATATTTGGGACATTATATTTTCTTACGTTTTATCTAGTCATCTGCTTTTACCTAAGACAGACTAGACACGCACCTCCATACATTGTAGTATATGATGTATTGATGTATATGTATTTTTAGTTATGCTATCTGTTTGACATAATAAAAATACATTTTTGGTGTACTGTGATCATTAAAAGTAAAATAAATAATTTTTACATTTTTTCATAATTTCTAAACTTTAGAAGAATTGGTGCACATGAATACACCTTATAAACAGAAACAGAGCCTATGCCAATGGAGTTGGGTTTCTGAGCCCAGAAAGTCTAATTCCAGATTGATGTTGCATAAACTGTAACTTTATTTGAACTTGAAATTAGTTATTTAGGTTTATTTAGTTATACAGGTTACTGTACCCGCTATCGTGTTGTGACTCGGACCCCTGGCCCCACTTTCTGTGTTGTTTGTTTGTCAGTCTTGTTTCGTGTCGGCACTGTGACCTAGGAAGTCAACAGCTCCTAGTAACTGCCCACTGCTTAGGGTGGGGCCAGTAAGTAGGTAGGTGACAGCTTTGGTTGCTCAGCTAAGGGTGGGGCCAGTAAGTAGGTAGGTGACAGCTTTGGTGATTCAGCTTAGGGCTCACTGTCTTGTCTGTCATCTTGTGGCCTCTTACCACCCTCCTTACAGATTGTGCTTGACAAAGGTCAGGAATTTAGCGAAAAGTTGCATAACTTCCATTAATCTGTTTTTTATTACACTGTCTACTAAACACTGGAAATGTGTATTTGATTTGGTGAAGTCTCTTTGTTCTTATGGCACTTGACGACACTTTGATCTACAAACTAGTGTGTGCTGTGTCAACATACTAGCTTCCAATGGATTGAGAATACTACACAGAGAAACACCACATAAAAGAGAGTACTGATGTTCAGTATATTTGATTTACTTAGGATTCATAAAGACAAACTGTAACATCCATGCCAAAGTCTTCCTCTGCCCACATAGTGCCGCTTAAGTGCCATTGATTTTCCTTTGTGTTTTGTGTGTGTGTGAACAGGCTAAGGTTGCTGCTGTGTTGGGATTAATTAAGCCACACCCATTGATTGAGCCTCATGCGGTGCATCCCTTTCCACCAAGGATTACTAGACTGTTAAATGGCCGATTCAGTTAGTTGCTGGGGGGTGGCTTCCAGGAATTCCTTTATATACCTACGTAGTTCCATTACATCTTGCTGGTTCTACTAGTCTCCTCATACCTTTTCCTATTAATGCTAGTTATTACTTTGCTATTCTGTGTATCCCACCGCTGCTTTGTTTACTCAACCTCCCTCTAGAAGTTTGATTCTGTGCTTTGCGGCCATATTGGTTTTGACCTGGTTCTGTTTCGACTCCCTATGTGTCCTTGTGTCCATGTTGGCCTGTCTCTGACTTCATAATGTATTAGTCTTCTACCATCAGGTAATCTGATGGTAGATGTCCTTTAACTATGATAACAAAATGAAGGCAATGCAAAGGAGGAAATAAAGTGAGGGACTGTGGGTATTTTAAAATCATTTTTGTGGATTTTTAATTGTGCTTTACAGCCTGTTGACATAAAACAAAAACAAAACCTCAGCAGTCTGAATTGTTTAGTACTGTATCTTGATAGAAGATGCATGAGAAGTACAAACATCCAAACTTTTACATTAGTAACTGGGAAGTGGAAATCCAAGCAGGCCTAGCTATGACACACCACTTTCAGATTCACAATGGCAGATGCATTTATCTATGAGGCTACTCATCTTAGGGAGTAGCAAAGATAAAAAAAGAAAAAAAAATATCTTTTGGGGTATAGAGAGCACTCATGTTCTTATGTATGAAATGTGCACAACAGTAGGAATTACTCCAATACCCATACACAAGAGTATCTAAACCATTGGTCCTGAGATATTGAGTACGCCAGCTGTACCTTTAGGAATGACTTTATTGTGAACTCTGCTTTGGAGCATGTGTGACCACCAGCACCGGACTCATTTGGTGGACACTCTTGGTAGACAAAAATTAAAAACTACATGTGGTGGTGTCATAACGAGTAGTAAATAGAAAGAGCTAGATACAGGAGCACTCTTAAAACATTATATCATTATATTTCCATTGCATTAACCTTTACATAAATATGGTACAAAGTGCTGCATTCATTTACACACATAAATACTTTCAGTATGCAGAGGGCTAACCCTGTAAGGGGTTAACAACTGCATGATGTTCATGTATAGCACAGGTCATTAAAAGAGTAAAATAGAATAGACACAATTTGGAATTCATTAAAAAAAACCTCACAAATCTGCAGGTCCCTCCAACCCCTGATATGGAAGTGAAGTGGTTATGGTGAAAGGAGTGTGTATACGTCAATGTATATAGTTATTATAAAGAATAACTTCACTTTCCAATGCAAAAAGACCAGTTTTTTACAGGGGAGGTGCAATTAATCTTTGTCGAGTCTCCACTCTGTATATAAAACATTAGCAATAACTTATCTGATTTTCACATGTCAATTGAAGTGAAATAATACTGCAACGCACATCATTCAGTCGTTGAATATGCATGCTTCCTATTAATGTGATGCGTATGACTTTCTTCAGTCACGCCTGGGGTATTATAGCAAGCATTCCACTGCTCTGTAGGTCTAATTTGGAAAAATCCTGACCACGCTTGGCATCAGAAACTAAATTTGCAGGTGGAACATAGCAATCCTATGACCTGGCTCTGAGTCACAATATCCAGTACAATGGGCGCTATAGCAAACCACAGAGCAGGTGTCATGTATACAAGAGCTACCACCCATTCTTTATAATAGAAGAAAGTCCCCCTCTGTAATCATTGATAATTAATGAGCTTAGAGATCTGTGTGAAAAATAGAGCGCTCTGCGACCGTAGAATTATCCATTGCTAAAGCACTGGGTAATTGCCGTCTATCTAGGTAGCTGCTGGGTACAAAACGTCTAGTGGGAACATTTTTTTTTATCTTGGGACTTTTTAAAGTCAATGTCGCTGGAGATGTTGAAGATTTAGATACTTTATGGAAAATTTGACAAACTTTCAGGAAATGGGGGAATGAAAGGGCAAATATCACCTCTTCTTTTAATATTAAAGGGGTTGTCCACTTTCAGCAAATAATTGATATGGTTTGTGTAATGAGAAGTCATACAATTTTCTAATATACTTTCCATATCAATTGCTCACAGTTTTCTAGATCTCTGCTTCCTGTTCTGCCATAGAAATGTTTACTTTCACTGGATAGTAATCTGTCCATGGTCTAAAAAAAAGAAATCAATGGACAATGGAAGCAAAGGCAACGAACAGGAAATGGGCCAATATAAGTGTGGGGGAAAGGGCGCTTCTTCGAACAATAAAAGCCATACATTTTTGGCTAGAACACCTACCAATGCCCACCGGTCCCTACAAAAAAGATTTGGGACCACTGTTGTGGTGGAAATGCAGGTGCACGAGCCGTCACACGTCTCTGATTACTTTCGGTGATACTCGTGGCTCATGCACCTACGTGTCCATCACAAGACCAGAGACAGGTTTCTATCCACTGGAAGTTAACATAGAACATTTCTGTAGCAGTTCAGCAAGCAGAGATCTAGAATATATCTAGAATTGATATAGAAAGTATACTGGATAAATGTATAACGTTTCCCTACACAAACAATATCAATTATTTGCTGAAAGTGGACAACCCCTTTAATTCCCCTGGAATATGTACTGTCACAGCTGGCAGGGGTGTGAGGGTTATTTGGGGTCAATGTTAAGGAATAAAAGAATAGAGAGTCTATGTATCAATGCATTTTTTTGTTGTCAAGAAAGAGGCAAATCACTTTCCAGCACAGCCCACTAGTCAAGAGGTTGGGTTTGAGTTGTTGTTGCTAAGTCAATGCATTACATTAGAAATAGAAGTGTCAAGTACCAGACTGCTCTGAAAGTAATATCAGGATAAGAACTGCTTGCAGGGAGCTCATGAATTGGGTTTCCGCAGCCAAGTGGTCACCAATAAGCCTGAGGTCACCGTGTGCAATGAAAAACACGCTGCCCTTGATTCCACAGCGGTGAGAATGTGCTCCCTTTCTGTAGCCGTCCTGGATTTACATGAGAAGCGATTGCTGCATTCTGATGTAGGGATTACTGTAATCTGGAAAACAGCGTTTCTACAACTATTTCTGCTATGAAGGGTGAGCGCAGTGGAATACTACATTTCTATTTATGTGTCGGTGTTATGCCCCAAGAACTCTGACAAATTGAATAATTTTTTTCCAATCTTTACTGTAAAATTCTGTTTCAGAGTTACTGTAGCGGAGTGACTGTAGTTTGTAATTTTAGGGATTTATAATTTATATTTTAACATTTTGATTATATCCTTATTTTACTTAAAGGGCTTATTTGATACTTCAAAGGACTTTGAAGGAAACCAGTATTTAATAAATTATTACTCAGTGGCCTGCTGTTCTGTTCTCACTTCATAATTATTCCTTTATTTATATAGCACACAGATTACATGGCGCTGCACACCACATCAGTCCCTGTCCCCAATGGGGCTCACAATCTACCAGTATGTTTTGGAGAGTGGGCGGAAACCAGAGGACCTGGAGGAAACCCATGCAAACATGGATAGAACTTACAAACTCATTGCAGATGTTGACCTGGATGGGATTTTAACCTAGGACCCCAGCACTGAAAGGCTGTAGTGCTAACCATTGAGCCACCATGCTGTCCACTTCACTTTCTGCGTGTCTCCTGAAACCACAGGAAACATTAGCATAGGTGGCTCAGCCACTTACTGATCAGAGTGACACTATTCAGCCAGTGATTATTTGTGTATGTCCTTCTAGTGTTTTCTGAGGTGCAAGGAGACACCCAGGAATTAGAAAGCAGCATGGATTGAGTAGCACCAGTAACGTTGTGACATGGAAGAAGGAAATTACTATTTACTATTTTACTGGCACTCAGCAAATCCCCTTTAGGTATAGTTTTATTTTATTGAACACATTTTAAAGATTCTAGACTGAGTTTTGGGATATTTAGTAAAATATCTGTCACGGATGCTCCTGCGGCCCATGACCCGTGTGCATTGGTGTGTCTCGGGAGCCTGGCCACAGCCTCACTCACCTTCCCTCTCTCCAGCATCAGTGGCTGTGCTTCGGTGCATGTGCCCGCCGATCCTGAGCCACTCGTCCTGACCTGCTGCCTGACCATGACTTTGTCTCTCTCTGGTGATTTTGCAAAGAGGCACCTGTGGAGCGACAGGGCCTGGGCGACAGGTGCAAAAGTCCAACCCGCTTTGCGGGCGCTCTGGTTAAAACCATGTGCCACAGGTGTTGGCTCACGTCATTGGTCTGATTGGTTCAGTGGGTCCACTTCCTCTGTCCCTGACAATATCCACCCTCTACAACTTTGTATTGTTCATATGAAGTATATTAAATAAACTTACCTAAGAATTTGACTATTTTAACATTAAAACTTTGGAAAGAATTCTGTAAATCAATAGTTAGATGATCATAATAAACTTTGTACTGTTAATTCCTTTAATGAAAGATAGAAATCTGTTCCTGTCTCCTTCTTTACCTTTCTTCCTTATTTAAAGGGAACCTGTCACCGCAGCAGTTTTTTTTCTGTAGACATGTCTTTGTGTCCATGTGAACATTTGCAGATATGTTTTTAAGACCCAATACATTTTTTAATATGTTTTAACAGTTTTTTCCCCACATTTTGGGATTCTGGAACCTTCAATTTTTTGTGTTTTCTACAAGTAAGACCGGGTAGCAGGATTCCGTGCACCCAGCCGTTCCTCTACTAAGAATGTAGATATACTAGCGGTGAGCCGTATCTCCCTTTTCTGTCATCAGGAGCCCTTTTTCTGGTTCCCCCATGTCCCCAATAGTGTACACATTGCTAAAGTGTTTTTATAATCAAACTGGCTTTTTTAGATAAAAAGAAAAGTGAGATGGAAGTTTATCTTTTTCTCTTTCATCCATATCCCTCCTATTTGAAATAGACTCATGATGGGGGATTAAAATTGAAAAAAAAATAAAGTTAAGCTTCTAGGCACCCATTCAAAGACTTTAAAAAGTTACCCTCCTACTTAATTCTATTTATAATTTTGTAGTGTTTCTATGTATCACCCCCTTTCTCTGCTATGCCTGGTTCTACAGTGTGAAATGTGCCCTTTAAGAAATAGAGAAAATTCTGTAAAACTACAGTAAAAAAATCTAATCATGTTGTGTATTTTTATTTCTTTTTTCATTTTGAGTAACTTGATACCTTATATATTTACTTTTGATGTTTTGTTGAGTAAAGTACTTGTTACTATCACACATACCAAAGACTAGTCCAGGAATCTAGGTATGGCTGTAATTTGAGGGCGGTTTTGTGTCTTGAGACGTGTTATCGGTACACAAATAACTGTTTATAGTAAACTATCCAGAAGTCAGGTGTTATAACCTTCTCATAATAGTTTTCTCTGGTTTCTAAGAAAGTTTATAGACTAAAGGGGTTTAGGGGCATTGCACTGTTTGTGTATTGCACGTATTCATTTTGCACCATAGGTCAGTGGTGTCAGAGGTGGCACTCGGAGACCTCTCTGTGGGCACCCAGGCCACCCCTCCAGCACACAGTTCACTAGGCAGGACCTATGGCCTCCGCCTGGAGACTCAGGCCGCCAGGGATGTGCTGTGATCTGTACTATTTTAAAGCAACACATTCTTTGATATCTGGCAGTTCAGAAGGAGAAGGTATGGAGAAGGTATGGATCGGGCTGGATTATCATTCGAGCTTCTGCTGTGGGCCCTGTAATTCTTCCTTTCGCGGACACTTTGTGATAACTAATTGTGTTTTGGGTAATCGGTCTCTATTAGGTTTGCCATCACTGCCATCATTGGTCTCTGGCAGTAAAAGCGTTAATATTTATATCTGGTGATTAAAAGCAGTAAAGGCGTAAAACACCTGGATAACAGGGTAGATGACAGGGCACCAATACTTGGCATCCTCAGCCCCAGTAAATTGGCTGGGCTTATACCGAGTGCACCCTGATGACCAGGAGGAGATCATCTCATTTAGAAACTCCACGGCCTCCAAATAGTTTGTGTTCCGGTGATGAGGCCAGGCCCCTGGCACTGTGGCCCATTGCAGCTCATACATACAGTGATATTTAGTACCTGACTGACATATTACTTGCAGTGTAAGCACTTTTAATGTATAATCTCCATAGTCTGGCATTACAGATTATTCAGGAGCCATAAAAATTGGAAAGTTTTCCTTCCCTGCCATCTATGCCCCAGTTTTATGCTCCTGCTGATGAAGTCGCTCTGCATTATAGAGTGATCAATCAGCCGGAGATTTTAGCGGTGACAACTCCATCTGATCCCTAAATCAATGCGTGTTAAAGCTTTGTGTACAGTAAGTGAAAGCTGAATAATTAATTGCTTTACCGATTTTATTCTTGCAGGATTGATAAAGCGATGCTGGCCAGCTTGAAAGTCAAGTAAGTCATTCTTTTTTCTTTAAGAGGTTTTGTTAATTTGATTGATTGCAGTTCATTTTCTTAGAGCTTGGGTTGTGTTGTATCATAAACATATTGTAGACCTCAAGAGGAAACGTATGCAGGTTATACATACCAATGTATTACTATGCAGAAGTTTTTTGCCTAATTTTCCCAACACCTGCTATGTAAGAAAACTTTTATAGTACAGTTAAAAGCTAATTATTATCAAATAGTTAAATACAAAGTTCATGAACAAAAGAAAAATGTAAAGCGAATCATTATTAATGTGGTGATCACACATTTCTTTCAAAACAGTATCTACATAGACCGCAGGGAGGTTGTTCCAAACATCTTAGTGAATTAACATCAGTTTTTATGGATCTAGTCTTGCTCAAATCCTTTAGTCTCTTTATGCAAGACTCTATAGGGCAGTGATGGCGAACCAATGGCACGGGTGCCAGTGGTGGCACTCAGAGCCCTTTATGTGGGCACTCAGGCCTTCACCCCAACACAGAGTTTGCCAGACAGGACTCAGGGCTTCCTCCTGTGGTCCAATAGAGCCCAGGATGCGCCATGCTCAGCGCCATTTTTAAGCAATATCCTTGGCTGCCAGAACTAAAGGAGGAGTGAGAAGGTGTGGATAGATATGAGTTGTCGTTGTAGCTCCTGCTCTGGGTCCCCTGATTCTTTCTCTTCAGTAGACCCTGGAAGGAAGCTACAATCCAAATTTCTCCATCATCTTTCTATTGTATTGGTGAACTCGGACCCCAATACTCCAAAAGGTTCGCCATCACTGCTATAGGGGGTCATACCATCAGTATTTCTGAGATCATAGTCCTTCCGCAGAATATATTTTTAACACTTATATTTTTATGCCATTCATCCTCTTTATCAGGCCTTCCTAAAAACTTGTGCAGTTATTTAGAATGATTTCTATATTTTAATATTGTGATAATATAGAAACCATATGTGAATATGGCCTAACTTTCACTGTTGTACTGTAAATGTAGCGATGCCTGATGATCCCTAAGTAGAACCACCAATGATTTAGTACGTCAACTACAAGATATTATAATGGGCGTAAGTTGAATGTACTGGACCCTATTGGTAAATCTTTACCAGGCACTTTAACTATAATGTATTGTTTATAGGGGTCATTTTATATGGGACAGAGACACTTCATGGCCCCTCTGATGTAACCTAATCCTCCACACCCCCCTCCAACTGCATCCATAGATATACTGAATGTTTTCCTACTCATTATATATAATGCTTCGCATCACCTTTTCTAGAACATGTTACCCATAAATACTTGACGGGGTTGTCCACTTACAGCAAATAATTGATAGTATTTGATATTATTTGCTATTGAATAGACTTTTGTTATCAGTCACTGTTTTTTAGATCTCTGCTTAGTGTTATTCAAGATGTATCTTCATTGTTTACTTCCTGTGGACAAAAAACGGTCATGTAATGTCACACAGGTGCACGTCTCGTTATTTTCCTGGTCATGTGATGTCACACAGGTGCACGGCTTGTTATATCCCTGGTCATGTGTTGTCACACAGCTGCACAGCTCGTTATATCCCTGGTTGTGTGATGTCACACAGGTGGACCGCTCATTATATCCCTGGTCGTGTTATGTCACACAGGTGCACAGCTCATTATATCCCTGGCCATGTGATGTCACACAGGTGCACAGCTCGCTATATTTCTCTGGTCAGGTGATTTCACACAGGTGCACGGCTCGTTATATCCCTGGTCATTTGATGTCACACAGGTGCACAGCTCATTATATATCCCTGGTTGTGTGATGTCACACAGGTGCACAGCTCGTTATATACCTGGTCGTGTTATGTCACACAGGTGCACGGCTCGTTATATCCCTGGTCATGTGATGTCACACAGGTGCACGATGTGTTACAATCAAATGAGAGCTGTGTGATATAATTATCACAACAAAAATGTTGAAAACAGTGACGAATTGATACATAAACAACCACTTTAACTCCTACCCAGGACATGTAATAATATATGGCTTCCTCTTTTACAGTCTGATGCTACATACATGTTCTGTGTGGTCCTCTCCACGTCTATTATGAGATCAGTAGATCAATATTTAGTAGTCATTTGTGCTCAGCAAAGACAAGGCAGCTTGATATGTGGAGCTGTCATCTCTGTATTGTTGGAGGTCGTCTCTGATTCTGAATATCTCCCTCCTCCCAGCCCCTCAAGGTGTGTTGTAACATGTAATCAGTTCTACATCTGCTTTACCAGGAGTCCTTGTAGCCGTGGTAATTGCCATTCATCCTAGAAATCTGAAGCACAATGTCATATAATGCACAACTGATTTATGATGCATGGATTATAAAAGCTCCGTTCATCTTGAGGACGACTCATTCATTGCTTTTATAGAGTAGACCTTTGTGTAGCCCGCCAGCTGCTGATTGTAATGACTCCACTTTTTGGCTTAGAGAGGGCTCTTACCTCGGAAACTAATGGCCAAAAGTTGGAGTATGCAGAACAGGAAAAACACTTCATTTCTAGGATGAGAACATGGCAACAGGTGGACAGAAATGTTTTTAGCTGGGTGATGTTCTAGTATTAATTTGAAAGTCTCATGTTTTTTTCTCTATTGTTAAATGTTTATTGGTGATTTTATGTCTGTGGTGTGGTGTTATATTGAGTGTGTACTAGTGGTTCTTTTAATATAGAGAAAACAGATTCTACGCCATTTGGCCACAAACATTCCTTGAAGAGTAACTGTAACCTATACCTATATCCCATTTAGCCTTCGATTACCTCAGTGCTGCAGTAGCTGCTTCCTCTGCCTGTGCTGATAAGTCCTCTGATTTCATAGTTTATTTGTCGGTTTCATGGGAAGAGAGGGGCTGATGCTCCCTTCTCACAGAGGAGGAGGTCTTCTGCACAGAATAGTGAAATACAGGATTTCCCTACCAGTCCCTCAATCCCAGTCTGTGATTCTACAGAACTTTTTTCTCTGCACTTCATGCTGCAGCCCTACCCCCACCTTGTCATTTGAAGTATCAGCTCTGTGCATATGATCTATTAACCCCTAGTGCAGGCTATAGACTGCATGGAATTGGGTTACTAATGATTTTTACCACTTATTACATGTTTCCTGCACCTCCATGTGATGGAAGCTGCCAGGCTGGTCACCATGTACATTCTGTATCTGTACTGTGCAATGTTCAGTGGATTTACTTGTGGGAAACTAAATGGATTTAATGCTAAATTACTTTGAGAGAGAACACAATACATCATGGGATCTGTGGGCAAGCTAACTGGCCTCAGCTTGAGGGCATATTCTGACAGACATTAGTCTCCGCCCACTTCACCTCTGGTGAGAAAGATTTTTGTCAAACACTTTCCAAACAGAATATGCCAGAACTTTGGAAAGAAAAGGACGAGCAGCACAACGTAGGAATCATTCTGTTTGTTTCTAAAGAGGGAATCACATAAAATAATTTCCTTTAGAGCGACGCTTTACAGGAAATCTACCACAGCTATATAGTAGTTATGAGCAGCGTTCACTTACACACTGCTGGAGTGCTGCAGGTGAGGGGGCTGTAATGCTGAAGCCCAGGAATGGTTCTTTTGTGAAGAAAAAGACTTTTGAAATCCTTGGACACCGCAGCCCTGGAGTGGCCAAGAATAGTTGATAACAGCTTGGGCGCTCCATATATGCATAATTATATGCATATATGCATAATTATGCCTTTCACAGTTTGAGGGGGACTTCTTCCCTCTTCCTCCTATTCCCATGTAGGAGAGGAGTCTTGAACTGCGAGAGTTCCCAAGATGCTCTCCTTTACTGTTGGGCGCTCCAGGGCTTTAGCATTGGAGCTCCATCATATGCAGCACCCCAGCAATGTGAAAGCTGCTTATAAAAACTTTATAGCTGTGGTAGATTTCCTTTAAATCCACCTATAACAAGGTACTTTGGGAAAACCACAGACAAATGCATTTGTTGGACTTAAAGGGAACCTGCCCCCGACATAAATGCTTCATACAAAAAACTATGATTAAGAAGCACTACCCTTATTCCTAAATGTTAAAAAATCAGTTTGTAAACTTATATGCAACTTACCTGAGGGGAGTTCAGTCACAATAAGTGAGTCCTGCTTATTCATTGTTCCCTGCATTGCCCTGCCTCTCTGTTCCTGATTGACAGGTCTCACTGCTAGGAAACGCTGCTGGTATGGAACTACTACTTCTAGACTGTCTGCCAATAATCAACTATAGACATATACAGCTCCCTTTACTTTCCTGTTATCAGGGAAAATGCTACACTATGCCTTGCTGGAACCTTGAGAGAAAGACCTCTCTAAAGAGAATTCCTGAAGATGGGGTGAGAAGCATTACTTTGGAAGTAATAGGAAAGCAGCATCGAGCTCACATACGCAATCACATAAGGGATGGTCCAGGATGCTGAACCATCATCTCAGGAAAGATGATAGGGAATGATACAGCACAGGGCACATTCTTTATAAAACGCAAAGTTCATTAAGTCAAAGAATCCAACAGATACAGAACTTGTTAGCGTCTTTTGGACTGTATCTCTTTTCTCTGTATGTAGAATGATCTGTAGAGTGTTCACAAATGTTTAGCTGCGGCTAAAGGATTTGTAGGAGTATTCGCTGTAAACATTGTCGGCTTATGTTGCTACTACACTTCACTTGCTGTATACTAGCACAACAAATTTAATTAAGTTAATTAAGAAGCCAGATAATAAGAGTTGAAGCTGGCATTACTTATTCCCATTTGGAAGTCAGCGGATTTCTTAAACACATTAATGATATTATACACGGCATATAAATTGAAAACAGATTTATGTTAATGTGTTAACTTTCAGGAATTCTTAACTACATTATAAGCTCATACGTACAGCTCTTAATTACCATTACAGAAGATTTCCACCTAAAATGGAAATAGGTCGCACATGAGTAAGCCAGGTTTTCAGTCTTCTTTTATACTGTTCATGTTACGGTGGAAAAATTCCAGGAAAAAAGATGGATTCAACTAATAATGCACTACTCAATACTGTAAGGCATTTCGGGGGTTGGTAATGGGTCACAATACATTTTTTGAACCTCATTATGCTGCTTCATATTATTAAAGGGGTATTCCCACAAAGGCAAGTTTCTTAAATATACTCAGGATAACAAAAACACATTCTCTATTTCACTGTTATTAACAAAAATGCAGCATTTCACAGATATAATTCCAGTCTGTCTCTATCAGTCCTGGCTTATACAATTGCAGCTACCCCTAGACACGACTCTGTAACTTCTGTGTGAGGGTCGAGGAAGCCATCTTAGTTTTCTGTCTAACGGCCGTGGAGCTGAGATTAATGTCCCTCTCTGCTCCCTGCAGAGGTCCCTCCCCCTCCAGGATGGAGCTCATACTGATACACAGACACTGAATTGTTGCCAGCAGCGTGAGAAGTGTAAAGCTACAGACAGGTTCTTTATTTGGGGAGGGGGAGGTAGGCACAGCGGATCTGGCAGTGTGTTGTGAAATAGCAGAGAAGTGGGAGAGCGGACTGTGTCATTGTGTGTAATATGGATCTCATCTTTGATCTGTCTCATCTCACTTTCTGTGTGTCAGATAATATTACAATCTTCAGAAGCCAAATGAGCCTTGTACCCTGATAATCTAACCACAATTTTAGCTCACAGAACTAGATGGGTCATAATGTGTCTGCTTATAGAGTGTCTGCCCACCCCTTGGGATTTTACACTGACCATTTTACACTGAGTGATATGTGCTAAAACAGCAATAAATTTAATAAAGTCAAATTTTGAAGTAAATGGTTAAAAATGAACCCTGCTAGTACAAGATTCATAAAACAATTTAATGCTGGATGATAAATCTGTTCTACTATAAGACTGTTGAGTTATACTCGCACATCTTGTTTTATTCCACCTCCCGCAACGTTTCGGCTGTAGTCTCAGCCTTTGTCAAGCCGAAACATTGCGGGAGGTGGAATAAAACACCCAAGTTTGTTCACTACTTTGGAGTGCTGCCTGTTTTCATTTTTTGGATATCGATTGCACTCTGGCTGGTGAGAGTGAGGATAGCACCCATAACACCTTGTTCCTAAAGGACTGTGCTGCTATTTTTCCTTTTTTCATATATATATACACACAACTAGTGGATGTGGATACATGGACCAATGTCACGACTATGGAACGGCAGACAGTTTACCCCACATTCACAGTCTTCTAGCACTTATGTACAACACTTTAAGTTATTACATTGCTAAGTATTACTTGTGTATTGTGTTGTCACCACATTATGTGGGCCCCAAATAAAGGGGCTGCAGAATCTGGCTAATTTTAGGACAAATGATCCTGAGAAATGATCCACTTACAAGAAACGACAGTATAATCCTTATGGCAGGTTATAGATGACATGTCAATGTGTTCAGTCAGGTGTCCTGACCTGCTCCATGTCATCTTATTATCTTCCTGTTGGATTTGACGTGCACGGAATATAACACTGTTATTGTGTAAGCTGTGAGGTTGATGTGATATGAGACACATGTGAAAAATCCAGATGCGAGAGGCTGGCACTTTAAAGACTATTCAAAGTCAGACGGCTCCTGCTCCCTAGAAAAATGTCTCATTACAATACAAACAAATATAGCCGTTGAGGTAGCAGAGCACTCGCCCATCAAGGGTTGCTTGCTTCAAGTAAAAAATGCTTTATCTTCTAAGGGTACTTCCAGGGGAGAGGGAAATCCTCCTAGTGCGGGCACCATAAAAACGGTGGCCATTTTTCATCCAAAAAGCCGGAAGAAGTGTTGAGTGCAGTAAAATGGCCGTCCTTTTGCCGGTGTACCTGCACTAGCAGTATTTACCTCTCCCCTGGAATGTACCCTTAGAAGATATAGCATTTTCACTTGAAGCAAGCAACTATTGATGGTTGACCACCTTTTACTTCAAAAGCTATACTTATAACTTTGTCATGCTATTTTGTTTGGAGATTTATGTAAGAAGTCTTCTTGGTCACTGAAATGTACTATGAGCCATATTTAGTGAAGGCTAAGCCCATACAATGTGGAGAAGACTTTCATTGCTCTCTTAGAGCATGTGCCTTGAAAAATACTAGTCCCCATGCACAATGTTTCATTTGGGCTGAATATTTTAAGGGAAATATACCACCAGGATAAAGGATTGTAAACCAAGCACACTGACATACTGGTATGTGCCCCTGCTGGCAGGATCTACTCTTCTTTTTGATTCTTTTTGTATTCTTTTTATATATGTTTTTATGGAAAAAATGCTATACAATTATGCAAATGAGCCTTAGTGACTCTAGGCTGCATAGCTAGTGGTTGAACCCAGAGCTCCTCTGGCTCATTTGCATAACATTTAAAGCCTTTTTTTCTAAATACAAGAACATAAGAGCTTAAAGGAAGAGTAGATCCTGCCAGAGGGGGCACACACCAGTATGTCAGTGTGCTTGGTTTACAGTCCTTCATTCTGGTGGAAGATGTCTTTTAATGGGGTGCATGTGCAAAAGATCTATGGAAATGTTGTTAGAGCTGTTGGTTGAGTTTATCAAAGCTTTGTGCATTGTTGTTTTAGGGCTTGCACACTGAAACATACATGAATCTTTTAGGTCAAATATCTTGAATATGGGGCACAGGCATAAAGATATTAAAATTCTTTTTATTTATAATTCAGCACAACACAACAATAAATGTACAATTCATCCTCTGTCAGATACAAAACTTTGTACGTTTCCAATATACACTTATTGTAGAAATCCTTAACAGCTTATTTATGAATATACATTAGTGATCTTTCACAGATAAATATAAATATACATTTTTTTATTATATTCCCTTTACAACTCCCCGCCCACCCCCCCAGCGACTGGTGAATCCTAGCTAACCATGTCTATACTCTCTTTTCCTAATTCCACTACTCCCATAAACAATTCATCTTACTCTTCAAGAACTTCATCAGCATCCATCATTCTCATATGGTCCATTCTAGTTCGCCACACTTGAAACCTAGGTGGATCTTTGTTTTTCCAATTATACAATATCATTTTACGTGCCATTAACAGACCTTCCATAGCCTCTCGTTTACCTTTTCTTGTACCAATTAGCCCAATTTCTGTTCCTAAGATACAGTTTTTAGCACTATATGGGACGTTACAACCACTGAGCACTCTGATGCCCTCTATTATGGCTTCCCAATATCGCACTAATTTTGGGCACCTCCATATCATATGTATTAAATCCGCATCTACAAGCTCGCACCTCGGGCACTTCTCTTTTCCCGATTGACCGAATTTATTTAACATTTTTGGTGTGTAGTGCACCCTATGCACCAAAAATATTTGAGATATCCTATATGATAGGTTCTTAGTGGAGCGTTTTATCATACACAATGAGTCATTCCATTCCTCTACTGATAGATCCGGTAGGTCCTTTTTCCATTTCTCATAACAATATGGTGCATTTCCCTCTAATATATTGTTATCCAATCCCTTACATAATTTTGATACCAAGCCTTTAGAGTTTTTTTGCAACCTCATTGTGTGTAAGATCGGGTGTCGTGTCTCCCTAAAACCTACCCTTGTTAAAGACGCATTGAAGGCAAACCTGAGTTGGGCATATCGTAACCAGTCCCTATCCTCCAACTCAAATTCCTGTGTCATTTCTGCCAATGTTTTGAATCTATTCCCGTATACTATCTGGTGCACATATTTCACCCCTTTTCCACACCAAAACCTTGACCCATCCAATGGGGCTAGAGTCCACTCCCCGTTACCCCACAGTGGAGTTTCTTTTATAAAACTCTCCCACCCTAAATCTAATTTAATTTTTTCCCATACCCAGTGCATCAACGTGAACAGTGGATATTGTTCCTTAAATTCTTCCTTAGCCAAAACTCTTGACTCCAATACACTCCATATATTATATCCCTCCAAAAAATCATAATCCCTACCAAGTGCATACCTAATTTTCATAATGTCGCAATCCATAATATTTTGTAATTGTGTAGCAATAAAGTATTTATTAAATTCAGGAAGAGCTAACCCCCCCCTTTCAATTGGTGCATATAATTTCTTAAGACTAATTCGTGCCCGTTTTCCCCCCCAGACCAGATCCCTCAGGAGATTCTCAAGCAGCCTAAAGCCTTTTTTCATTATTACTGTTGGACTATTCTGAAAAACAAACAAGACCTGAGGCAATATTACCATTTTACAAATAACCAACCTAGCTGCCATTGGCAAATTCATTTTCTTCCATATTCCTATTTTTTGTCTTATTTTATTCAACATGGGCTTCACATTCAAATTAATATAGTCCTTCAAGTTCTTGCTAATCACTATGCCGAGGTACTTCATTTCAGATACCCTGTTCAATTGCCCAGTTTTTGGAATTTCTCCAACAGTGTCATCCAACAAAAGATATGAGGACTTGCTCCAGTTTATAGATATACCGGACAAGGTACCATGCTCACCTATGAGATCTATTACAGACTGGAGCATGTTCCCTGAGTGGTCCATGAACAAGAGCATATCGTCCGCATATAAATTCAGTCTGTCCTCATTCGGACCTCTAACAAACCCTCTTAACAGTCCCTCGTTTCTTAATCTACAAGCCAGGGGCTCCAATGCCACCGCAAACAGCAGGGGAGATAGGGGGCACCCTTGCCTTGTTCCCCTATATAGACTTAGTGGAGCCGAGGCCCTCCCATTAATGCTTACTCTCGCTACAGCCCCGCTATATAAGACTCTGACCCATCTAATGTACTGAGGGCCGAATCCCATCCTTTTAAGGACAGCCCAAATATAGTCCCATTCGACGCGGTCAAAAGCTTTGACCGCGTCCAATGAGACCAACATCCTCTTGCCCTTTATCTCACATGGTGTCTGTATATTCCACCAGGTTTTTAAAATATTATTACGGACCGATCTCCCTGCCATGAACCCTGTCTGGTCTTCGTGTATCACACCCGGTATAACCTTCTGTAGCCGATTAGCCAGAATTTTTGCCAGTAATTTGTAATCAGTGTTCAGCAGGGAGATCGGCCGATATGCTTCAAGCTCTTGAGCGTTTTTCCCCTCTTTTAAAAGCAGGGTGATAAGGGCTTCTCTCATTGAGTCTGGTAGCCTACCTTTTTCATGGGAAGCATTAAATACCTCTAACAGGGCCGGCAAGAGCAGGTCAGAAAATTGCGCATACACCTCTGGGGGAATTCCATCCGACCCCACTGCTTTACCCTTAGATAAATTGTTTAATGCATCACTTAATTCAGAGAGGGAGATTGGACCGTCCAACATCGCTACATCTTCCATTGAGATGTTTGGCATTGGGATGTTAGCCAACTCCTCTTCAATTTTCCCCACCCCTACACAGAGCTCGGATGAGTATACATCCTTAAAATATTCCAGAAATTCATTTCGAATATCTACTTGAGTTCTTAATAATTTCCCATCTCTTGCCTTTATGGTACTAATTATCTGCTTAGGGGTCTGATTTTTAATTAAGGATGCCACTCTCTTCATTGAGGTATATTGACCCCCTATCATTCTCCGAGCTTGTCCTCTTAATATCAGCGATGCCTTTTCCATGCATAATAGCCTCAAACATTCCTGAGCCTCTAACCATTGGTTATTGTTGCCTTCAGTAGGGTCTGCTAGAAATTTTTTCTCCATTTCCAATACCCTCGATTCAGCCTGGGCAAGATTTACCTTTCCCTTTTTTTTTAAATAACTCACACAACCCTGCACCGAGCCCCTCAGATATGCCTTCAATGCGTCCCAACTTACTCTTTGATCTTGCTCCCCCTTCCAGTTCTTCAAGAATATCTCTATATCCTCACGGATTTTGCTTTCCCCCTTAACCAAGTCAAACAAGAAAGGCTTAATTTTATAAAATATAATCCCGGTATTATCACTGCTAGTCAACAGCAACCACATGGGGGAGTGATCCGAAAGCCCCCTTGCTCCTATATCCACCTTATCAATGAGACCGTACCCCCTCTCATTTACTAGGATTAAATCAATTCTTGAGAGAGTACAGGCATAAAGATAGCTACTGGAGGTTTGTTCTTAAGTTGAATTTGTATGTAAGTCGGAACTGTATATTTTATCATTGTAACCCCAGCCAAATTTTTTTTGGTCTCTGTGACAATGTTGGGTTGTTATAAGAACCAGGATTAAAAATAAAGCTTCATAACAGACACCTGTGATAACTGTTACAGCTGTTTATTGTAGCTTAAGGCTAAAGTACAGTAACTTACCAGC
Organism: Engystomops pustulosus; assembly: GCF_040894005.1. Taxonomy (NCBI): domain Eukaryota; kingdom Metazoa; phylum Chordata; class Amphibia; order Anura; family Leptodactylidae; genus Engystomops; species Engystomops pustulosus. Next base: position 219,406,930 of record NC_092412.1, read on the forward strand.
ATCCAGAGGTCCGTTTGTAACTAGGGGTCGTCTTTAAGTGTGTTCTTAACTAGCGTGTTCTTAAGTAGGGGACCGCCTGTACTTGAAGACTAGGCATTACTTAAACTTTTCTAAAGAATAACTGGTCCTTTTTAATAGAAAATATATTAACTGAATTCACTAGCTAGTATGTCCAGATAATACATAAATAATAGTTGTACATAAGCAAGTAGACATCTTCCATTGATAGCAGAACTGTGGAAACAATAGAGGAGATTACTCAGGATCGTTGTGAAACAAGTAAAAACAACATCATTTTTAACCTCACTACACTTTTTGTACGTAGAAGTAAAAGTATTTTTTTTTTTGTGGTAAGTCTATATGAATGGATCATGGTCACGGTGTTCCTGTGACAGCGTATGATAAAGGCCACGCCCACCCCATCCACCTGGATACATGCCAGCGGGATGGGGTGGGAGTATTCTACCTCACTTTGTGATACATGTTTAGTATACAGAGTGATGACATCAGGGCTTCATTACAGTTGCTGGAGGTAATGAGATGTCTCTGAATAAAAAAAAACTACTTTACATAGAAAGAGGTGCATAACTGTTAATGAATGTGTGTACATCAGCGGCAAAACGTCAGTGTTATTTTTATCTTGCAGGAAGAGCAAACGTGCAACATTGTATCACTTATATTAAGGAGAGGTAAATTTAGCAGATGACACAATGGGGCACGTTTACTTACCCGTCTTCTGGAGTTCACCGAAAGTGCATTGTCGGATGATTATGCACTGTGCCGCGATTCACTAAGATCATGCACCCGATATCCTGCATGTGTTGCTTCCCCGCTCAGGTCCACTGGAGTTCACCTTCTTTTTAGTGGTGCATAAAAGTGCTTGGGCTTGCGACACAATTTGAAACTTAAATCCCTCGCTCTGTCCGAATCAGTCAGACAGTAAATGTGTCCCAATGTCTGTACATCAGTGAGTGAGCTCTGTCCTGGACTGCAGGGGGCCGGGGCTAGAGTGCAGGGAGCAGAGAGAGAGAAACTCGTATCTAAGACCCAAGGTCGTGTCTAGGGGCAACTGAAATTGTGTACAGCAGGACTGATAGAGACAGGTTGGACTTATATCTGTAAAATGCTGTATTCTTGTTAATAACAGTGAATTAGAGAATGTATTATTTTGTTATCCTGAGTACATATAAGAAACTTGTCTTTGTGGGAATACCCCTTTAAGTAATGGCCTCTGGTATATAAGAGCAGCATCTCTGCAGCTCTTGTGTCCTGGAACTTATTATACAGTAGCTCCAAGTTAGTGAGAATCGGTGATACATGGGATACATCAGTTCTGCCGGTTTCGGTATTTTCATGGAGTATAAGTTTCCTATTCAATTAAACCCTGACACCCTCAGCCACAGCTCTGCTGTTATCCTGCCAGCCAATACTGTTATTAATAAAGTCATGCAGGTGGTGCTGGGCTTCTAGGCACTTTTTTTCTTCTTTTCCTCATAAATCAGTTTTCATTAGTTCCCATGACAACCTGTTAAAAATTCCTGTTAAGGGAATTGAAATGGGAGAAAATGAGTAGACATAACAACATGGAAACGCGTGAGGCGCGCAGCTGAACCGATAAGCTCCCGGCCCGACTCTCCCGTCCTGACTCCGGTAATTGGACTTGCAGGACCCTGCAGAGGGTTAGAGACTAAAGCTTCTGGACTGGGATAACTTCATTCTACACTCTGAGGATTCCCACTAAGACAATGTACAGAAGGTTATGGTAAGTTATTCTTATTTGTTAGATAGCAGGTACTCGAATGAGAAAATGTATTAGAAACATGAATACAGACAGTTCCTGGGTTACATACAGGATAGGCTCCATAGGTTTGTTCTTAAGTTGAATTTGTATGTCATAACTGTATGTTTTAGAATTGGAGTTCCAGACAAAATCTTTTTTTTATCCCAGTGACAATTGGAGTTTCAAAATTTTTTGCTGTAATTGGACCAAGGATTATTAATAAAACTTTATTACAGACACCTTACAGCTGATCATTGCAGCCTGGGACTAAAGTAAAGTATCCAGAGCTTCACCAGAAGTCACAGGGGGCAGAGAGGTCCGTCTGTAACTGTCTGTAAGTCGGGTGTCCTTAAGTAGGGAAACGCCTGTATATTCTAAAGAATGGTTACCTTTGTCCAGTACAAATGTAGTAGCGCTGGAGTTATTGAAGTCCTATGTAAAACTACAGATAACAAAATATGTCATCTAAAAAAATTAATAGAAGTTGGTTAAGGGGCTGTGAGGCGTTAAAGGGCATTCTCAGTAAAGGGAATATTCCAATGATGAAATCTTAGATAGAGGCACTGCCCCTAGGACCAGCCCCTATGGGCCACCCAACCCTCATCCAACCTGGTAAGAGGGAGAAGTGGCCACTTATATGTTCATCTATCTGCATTTTTGCTTAAGGGCAACCCATCACCAGATTTGATCCCACTAAACTATTAGTCCCCTCAGGTAGAATATGAAATGTCCTTTCTAGAATTATCTCTTATATGTGAAATCTCACCATTTTACAAAAAAAAAAATCTATCCAAAATTCAGGCAAATATGACTCTTCTCAGAGTCCACTTTTCACATGAAATAAATCAAGTTTAGTGGTTGCAGGGGAATTGACACTTCAGAAACCCTTATCTTTGGTTTTATAATACCTAGAAACATGTACCATATTTAAGATAATATCTCATCAAGATTTAGATCTCATCTTATGGTTTTGTAAGCTACAGAACTGGACATAGAGGCAGTTAAAAAATAGGCAGCAGCTTCTATGGGGCTTGCAGTGCCAGGGGGACCGGCACTTGACCTGCCACAATAAAGAATTGAAGATGTGTACTATTATATACATGTTGTGCTGCGCATTTCACAACATAATGGGGCACATTTACTCACCTGTCCGTTGGAGTTCACAGAAAGTGCATTTTCCCTGTATAACCAACTGTGCCGCGATTCGCTACGATCGAGTGCTCGATATCCTTCATGTGTCGCTTCCCCACTCAGGTCCGACAGAATTCACCTTCTTCTTCCTGGTGCATGTAAGTGCATTGGATTGCGACACAATTTGAAAGTTAAATCCTGCGCTCAGTCTGAATCAGTTGGATTGTCCTACGGCACGCCCCCCAATTCATGTGACATGGAAGCCAGCGCAGCTGTGCCAAAAATCAATCGTGTCCGCAAATCCTGTACCTGTCCAATCCCCGAAAAAGTCAAACAGTTCGACAAATTATATATTTATATAACAGTGCACATCTTCCACAGTACACTGCGGCTTAGACAAGAAATGTTGGGGGAGAGGGGACAGCAGGATGACAGAAGTGGAATCACTAATCTCTACTACTTACTGTCTACTTCCCCCATGTGGTCACCAGCTAATGGGACATATTTGTGATCTCCAACACCCAAATAAAATGTCTGCCTCAGTATTAGTATATACATATGTCTGTATAAGTGAACAAATGTATGGATGTGAATATGTGATCTGTATATGCTGGATGTCTCTGTATATATTGTATAGGTGTATTGGTACTGTATGTATATACGGTGTGTGCAACGACTAAACTTGGCTCATGTGAAAAGTAGGTGAGAAGGGTCATATTTGCCTGACTTAGGGGGAGATTTTTTATTGGTAAACGGGTGAAATTCACTAAAGAGGAAATTCTAGAAAAAGCATTTTATCTCCTAGCTGAGGAGGTGAGGGGGCTTGTAGTATATATAGTAGGGTAAAACCTGCTGACAGTTTCCTTTTAAAGCAGTAAAAAGAAGGATCCATCTTTTCATACATTCTCCATTCAATGGATGCTGTAGGCAGGTGGGAAAGGTTACAAGAACTAACTCTATCCCCTATGTCCAGCCAAGAATGTAGGTGATGGTGGACACCATATACTGTGTATGGGGAAATTCTGTTGATATGGATACTAAAATCTCCACTACGGAGGTTCTGTTTGGGAATTGAACATTTTTCCTCCAAGGTACTGCAGACCTCTGGGTATTCTAGCTGTGGGATACAACCATCCACATCCATATTATGACTGCCATATATATACAAAATGTTGTTTCAATAATAAAGTCCTAAAGGGTTTGTCCAAGAATGTTATTATTTTTTTAATTTTGTCTGTGAAGGGGGGGGGGGGTATAAAAATACCAAACAATATTTGCTCCAGGTCTTAGTAGGCCCCTGGGTGACAGAGCCTCAGTGGGCCCCTTTGCAGCTAATTCACGGCATTAAAAATTCAGAGACTTAAACAGTCTCCTGTTCCCTAAAATATTCCCTATTTTATCATAGCAAACACCCCCCTTATGGTTATTTTATATACAGCTCCTCATGGGTATGTTATATAAAGACCCCCTCACACCCTATGGATTCATTAGATACTGCGCCTCTCAACCCCATGGGGTTGTACAGCCTTATGTGCCCCTCCCGACAGCTCTGGGCCCTGGCACTTGCCCCGTTATGCCCAGTGCTGGTGCCGGCCCTCTGCTTACCTCTCTCCAGCAGTCCAGGTAAACAGAGATTTAGCAGTAAGACAGTGTCACCAACAGACATCCTCTACTGCCTTTAACAGACCACAGCATAAGGCTGTAGTGGATGCTAGCTGTTGACACCATGTCACCCATGAGCCTTTGTACAAACAGAGTGGTGGTGGGAGGCGCTATGCCAAACTGGAGTGCTAGAGAGCTAAGTATCGCTTGTTTGTATCCCCTGGGCCAATATTAAAAATACAACAATTCTTTCTTGAAATCTTTTTAAAGGGAACCTGTCATCAGGGAGGTAATTTTCCTGATAGCCTTATGGAATGTTGATTTAACAAATGCCTTTGTCAGAAATATTAATAAATCCTGTGATTTTTAATTGATTATTTTACCTGGCTCCCTGCCAGCAGCTACGTTGAGTCCTGGGGGGGGAGCAGTTCAAATGACAGTCGTCTTCTCCTCAATCCCACCTCCTCACTCAGGGAGCAGGGGAGATGCTGAGGGATGTAGTGGGCTGGTCATGAGTGAGTAAGAGGAGCTGAGGGATTAAGGAGGCTCCTGCAATTTAAGCTGCCTGACAGGGACTCACCACATGCTGCTGGCAGGGAGCCATGTAATGTAAAATTATATGTTAAAAAGCACTGGATTTATTTATATTACTGGCAAAGGCAATATTAATGAATATGCCATAGGCTACCTGTCTTAAGGTAAAAATCACCTCCTTAATGACAGGTACTCTTAAAGGTCTCACCAGATGATATTGATGTGGGAAATACAGGCCTTACAACTTGCTTCTGTGGGACTCCCAGCATCAGATTTAACTTTAATGTGAGGAGTTCTTCCCTCGCATTATAATTAGAGGCGGTTTTGGCAGTATTCCGGGGTCCAAACCTTCTAGGGGGCCCATGGCCAACTAAACTACCCACCAAATTTTATACTGTACATCTGTTCCTGCTTTCAATAGACAAGAAGATTTCATGAAGGTCCTCCTAAGGTCCTGAAACCGCAGATTGAGGTTTTCTGTCCATGATAGGATAGCCAATCCAAGAGTGATATTCCATAGAGGATCTCCATACTGCCTGCACCATTAAGATGCTTGTATGCCTTACTCTTCTATCTACAGTCCCTATGCAAAGTGCATTAATCACCTAATATATTTTTGCTGCAAATTTACTCTGTCTAAATCATTGGGGGGTTGTGATTGGATCCAAAGTGATTATCTTAAATAATATTCTCATTGATGTAGTAAATGATTCTTGAACCTTTTGATGTTATGTACAACAAACCACATAGAGGTTTCCTGGTGTGTAACACCATCCACTCCCTTCCTTTTGTTGGTACCTTACAGAAATTGACTAGTATAATAAAATCTCCAGTCCTGCAGAAGTTCAGTGACATGAACTTTGTAACACTTTTGTTATTGGAAAAAATCTCATAGTTTTTACAGAATTTATGACTTTTTTTATGCCGTTATTTGTCACTACTTTACTACTGACTAAGAAAATGGTTAATTTATTTAGCAGTTATACCCCTACTAGATATCCACTGTAAAACTTGATCTTGGGTAGATTTTTTTTGAGGCAGTAATTGATTATTTTCTTCTACATCACAGCTATGACATTTCTTTTAGAACAGACTACGATGATGCACAATGACCCGCGAGACACTTGATTTCATGTATATCAATTTTATAATATTCGGGGACCACAGGCAGGGTTGCAATTTGAGAGGCGGAAAGGGTAAAATCTTGGGAGGCCAAAAAGGGCTTTATCTCCATGCCAGTGCTATAAACAATACAGGCAGTCCCCGGCTTACGTACAAGATAGGTTCTGTAGGTTTGTTCTTAAGTTGAATTTGTATGTAAGTCTGAACTGTATACTTTATTATTGTAACCCCAGTCAAAATTTTTTTGGTCTCTGCGACAATTGGATTTTAAAAACGTTTGGTTGTCATAAGAACCAGGATTAACCACAAATCTTAATTACAGACACCTTTTATAACTGTTATAGCTGTTTATTGTAGTAGAAGGCTAAAGTACAGTAAATTACCAAAATCCAGAGGTCTGTTTGTAACTAGGGGTCATCTGTAAGTCAGGTGTTCTTAAGTACGCCTGTACATTATAGCCTGGTACAGATTTTGCGCTGGGATGAAGCACTTTCACTTAGGCTCAGTTCACACCTGCGTTTGGACGGTTCAGTATAACCTTACTTTAAGGACATCTACTGCTAGGATGAAAGATTGGAATCCAAGTACACTTACCTACTGGTGTGTGCCCCCTCTGGCAGGATCCACTATTCTTTAAGATTCCTATACCCTGGTTTTTAAGAAAAAAAGGCTTTATGCAATTATGCAAATAAACCTGAGGGGCTACAGGCTCTATTAAGACCAATGGAGCCCAGAGTCCCTCGGGCTCATTGTCATAATTTTAAAAGATCAGGGTATAAGAAACTAAAAGAAGAGCAGATCCTGCTCTGTAAACATGTAAGTGTACTCGGTTTACAAAACTTGATCTTGGTGCAAAAAGTAGTATCAAAAAAAATGTCAACAAAAGTAACGTTACATACATTTAAGTCTATGGAGAACGGACAATCCCTTTAAGGTAATTTTTAGGTAAATAGAAATTGTCATCCTTAGCTTAAATTTAGTTAACATTTTGAAATAAGATTATTTTGTGATGCAAATCTAGAAATCATCAGGCAAATGCAGTGACATGGACACATGGGCTCCAGAGCGATTATTTCTTTTGATGTTTGATAATTTGAACGAAATCAAGTATAAAAATCAAACATGGTAAACCAGGGGCACTTTTTTATAGATCCACTTACAGTGACTGAATCTTCTTATTCTTATATTTGTTATCCAGGGCCTCCTTCCTTCTAATATAAATGTTTACAATTATGCCTCTGGGGGTGTTACCGGAGCCCCTAATGCTGTAGCTTCATAGGCTGGTACTCTGCGCAGGAGCACTTTACACTCTGCTTTGTGTGAGATTACAACAGATAGATTGTAAGGAAAGGGGAAAGTACTGAAGGAGCAGAGGGAGAGTGAGATAGTGTTACAGACTGTGAAGCTGCAGCATGGAGGGGCAATGGTAACACCCCCGTAACCTTTCTGTCTCATTAGCATAATGTTGATTTTAGAAGGAAGGAGGCCTTGGATAATAAATATATTAGATATATTGGTAAGTGCCCCATGTATTTCATTTCTTGATTTTGGATGGTAAATTTCCATAAAGTGTCATAGGTCCCATCCCCCTGCTCCATTCTCTGACAGTGATGATGTGGAGAAAAAAATATGTGCATTATTTATTTATTATAATTATTATTATTTAGGAAAACCATGAAACTGAATGAGAAGAGTGGAGCACATTGATGAGATAATGCCGCAAGAAATACTGTGTAATATTATGTGGCTTTGATGTGTGGTCTAAGAATAAATGGCGCTTGGCGTATTTGCTATCCAGATGGCACACTTAATTCCTGGCAGCCTGACAGATGGATAGTCATAGGTTTAAAGAAAATCATTGCAAAGCAGTGGAGTAATCTGGGTAATTGTATTTATAAGATAAAATGATTATTTGATAAAATGACTATTATTTGGGCTTTCACTACATTCCTATGTACATGGCTTTCTATTAAAGTTAGCACACCTCATGTTAAGAGATATTAGACGTTTGTGAACCAACATATCAGATGTGAGCTTTGGTTGGGTAAATTGATGTGACATTACAAGGGGAATCCTGAAGTAGAAAAACTGCAGTGACATCACAAGGGGAATCCTGAAGTAGAAAAACTTTTGTGACGTCACAATGGGAATAATTAAGTAGAAAACCTTCTATGACATTACAATGGGAATAGTTAAGTAAAAAAACTTCTTTGACATCACAAGGGGGAATTCTCAGGTAAAAAACTGATGTGACATCACAAGGGGAATCCTCAGGTAGAAAAAAACGTCTTTGATATCACAAAAGGAATCCTCAGGTAAAAAAGCTGCAGTGACATCACAAGGGGGAATTCTCAGGTAGAAAAGCTGCTGTGATGTCACAAGGAGAATCCTCAGGTAGACAAACTTCTGTGATATCACAAGGGGAATCCTCAGGTAGACAAACTTCTGTGATATCACAAGGGGAATCCTCAGTTAAAAACGCTGCAGTGACATCACAAGGGGAATCCTTAAGTAGAAAAACTGCAGTGATGTCACAAGGGGAATCCTCAGGTAAACAAAACTGCAATGCCATTGAAAGGGGAATCCTCAGGTACAAAAACTGCTGTGATGCCACAAAGGGAATCCTCAGGTAGAAAAGCTTCTGTGACGTCACAAGGGGAATCCTCAAGTTAAAAAAAACTTCTTTGATATCACAAGGGGAATCCTCAGGTAGAAAAACTGCTGCGATTTTACAAAGAGAATTTTCAGGTACAAAAACTGCTGTGATGTCATCAGCTAAAAAAGCTGAAGTGACATCACAAGAGGGAATTCTCAGGTAGGAAAACTGCTGTGACGTCACAAGGGGAATCCTCAGGTTAAAAAAACTGCAGTGACATCACAAGAGGGAATTCTGAGGTAAAAAAAAACATCTGTTGTGTCAAAGGGGAATCCTCAGGTAGAAAATCTGCACTGACATCACAAGGGGAAATATCAGGTAAGAAAACCACTCTGATGTCACAAGGGGAATCCTCAAGTAGAAAAAATGCTGTGACGTCACAAGGGGAATCTTCAGGTAGAAAAAAACTGCTGTGACATCACAAGGAGGTATCAGGGCTTTGGTGACATCACATGTTCGTGTCATTTGAGTAAGCAGTGACATTAATAATAATAATAATAATAATAATAATAATCATCTTTATATAGCACCATTGAAATATGTAGCACTGTACAGATTTTTTTTGGGGGGACACACACAGCAGTGACATTAATAATAATAATAATAATAATCATCATCATCTTTATATAGCACCATTGAAATATGTAGCACTGTACAGATTTTTTTGGGGGGGACACACATAAATAAAATTACACATTACAAACTACAGACAGTTATATAAAACAATAGGAGTGAGGGCCCTGCTCAGAAGATATTACAGTCTATGAGGATGAGGGGGTGACACAAGAGCTTACAGTCTATAAGGGTGAAAGGAGTGATACAAGAGGTATAAGAGCTTGTATAAAGGTCCAGCCATTTTTTTTATAAGGCAACAGAATAAAAATGATTCAATAAATAAAAATTCTTTGCTTGAACCATTTATCAGCCGTCATCTTATATACAAGGTCCAAGGTGAAAGTGACTGCAGAGAAGCCTGGAGCTTGGTATATTCCTGATGTTTTAAAGGTTTCAATTGTAAGAAATTGGTTATTTCCAAAGATGTTTTTGAGATGCATGCGGCAAGAGCGAGCAAGCAAATGAAAATACGGTGCAAAGGAGAGGTCAGAGTCCAAGTCAAGGTCCAGTACAACTACAATACAGCTGCCTCAGGGTTATAATGATACCACGGACAGAAATGGAGAGGTGAGGGCTTGGTTGGTTAGTATTGGATGGGAGGACAAGAAGTTCAGTCTTAAAAAGATTTAGTAAAGAAAAGACAAAACAGTGGACATGATGTTAGAGAAGGGAGCATAGTACAAGGGGGATCTGAGCAAAGTATGAGGGGCCACAATGTGAAGGACAGTTGGCAGAGGTCAATGTAAAGAGAAGGAGGGAGCATCAATGTCACAGGGAACTCTGGGGGGCACTAAGGGGGAAATCATATTGTGTGTGGGTGGAGTAAGTGGCAGGACAAAAGGCGGGGCTTAGGTAAAAAAATTAATCTCTTGTCCCTCTTTCACATCCCCAAAGTTGGGAGGTATGGCACCCGGTAGAGGTGTACTTTTTACTTTTATACCCCCTTGGGACCTTATAATACTAGACAACACCTTAAAGGGGTTTTCCCACAAAATAAAATTCTCACATCTCATTTGCCTAGTGATGTTAACACAATAAAGATCATTTTAACCCCTTACTTTACAATGTTATTCAGTGTTATTGCTGTTTTAGCTCCTATCACTCTTTCGGCTCAGTGCAAAATCCCAGGGTGTGGGAGGGAACTCTCTAAGCAGACACATTATATACCTTTAGTTCTGTGGGGTGACAATGTAGTTACTTTATCAGGGTACAGGTGTATATACAGTTTCATATGACACATAGAAAGAGAGATGAGGCAGATCAGAGATGCATGAGATTTCACAGAGGCTGACTGACTTTTACACTGTTACACTGTGGGCTCTGCTACATCTCACAGACGTTTGCCTGCCTCCCCCTTCCCCCAGATTACATATCTCCTTGTAGTTTGTAGTTTGCAGCCTCTCTCTCTGCTCACCATGTGCTGGCAGGAAGTGAGTGTTTGAAATATGAAATCTCAGCTCCACGATCTCACACAGAAATCCAAGATTGCGGCCCAACCTCTAAGTCAGAAGTTACTGGATCGTATCTAGGGGCAACTGAAATTGTGTACAGCAGGTCTGATAGAGCCATGTTGGACTTATATCTGTAAAATGCTGCATTTTTTTTGTTAATAACAGTGAATTAGACAATGTAGAGAGTTATTTTGTGATCCTAAGTACATAAGAAACTTGTCTTCGTGGGAATACCCCTTGAATGTTCTGAGTTGCCTGTTGCAGTTTACTTTTTTCAGTGGTCTTTGCGATTATGTGTGTTTTTATAATGTACCACTAGATGGCGATCTACTCCCATCTAAAATCAGTTCATTGGAACGTAAGGCAAAATTGGCTGGAAAGTGGTAAAATACATGGATTATGTGTTTCACTTTTAGTATAGTAATAGTTGCTAATGTGTCTATGAAACCTGTTTGCTTTCATACTTTTGAGAGTTTTACCAAATATTAAAGCTCCATGATATATTGTGAGAGATATTTTCTCCTATAGCTTTATAATGGTTCATACAGAAGAATAATTTGCTGAATAACAGATCCAGGATGAGCTGATATGTTGTTTGTACATAAGGAGTAACATTATTTCTGGCCATTTCTTCACTTGTATTCTGCAATCTCCATTCTCTTATTCTTAGTTTAGCAGTTACAACATTGTGAAACTATAATACATATGACACAGCTAATGCATCTGAGCGAGTAATATCAGGCATTGTAGGTAATACAGCACCTGGTGTAGGAGAGAAAACCTACTGCTATCTGCAGCACATTGTTTGAGTCCTCCTTTCTCTGTTTGTTTGTAACTTAGCTCCCCCTGACTTTCCACAAACCTCTGTGAGGTGAGAATTCGGATATGTTAAGCAAAGATATCATAGTAAATATTGGTTTAAGATGGGGAGACTGGTGGAACATGATTCCTCTCTCTATGATAAGACATATTACAAGGTATCGTATAATAAATCATTGACTATTGATTTATATAACATTTGTTAAGACTACTGACAAATATATTTTGTATAATTACAGTTATTCAATCATTTGTTAATTTGTATATCAGCAACTGACAGTACAAAGGGATAATATTGTTCACATTTATTAAAGAAGAAAGAATGTTCCTCACTTCATCCATGAAAGTAATTATGTCCTGCCCATTATCTGACTATAAAGTGGAACATAAGGGGGGGTATAACAATGTGCCTCAGTTCCCACTAGTTTCTAGCTGTAAAACACTTATCTTTTGCTGCGTCAGATTTATCGCTCTGATGATGAATTCTGGTGCAGTATACAACTGTTGGGTCCTACTTTTAGTTGGTCTAAACTGTGCGCCAGAATTTCGGGCGTTTAGAAAATTTCCCGCAAACCAATCACCTTTCCCCTGAGGCCACGCCTATCTCTCGTAGGCTACTCTCCCTTAATCGTACAAGTCGGGAAAGTGCCAAAAAAAGTCTAAATTCTTGATAACTGTGGTGCAAGGCATTTTAGACAGTGATTTTGGCGCAAATCCACCAGAATTGTGGCACAAGTGCATTTATAAATCACCCCCAATGTTGCAGATGCTGCAGAAAACAGTGGGGCACATTTACTCTGTGCGCCAGTTTTCCATCTTTACACGTTCTTTTAGGTGCAAGCAGCTTGCACAGGTATTTAGGAAGTGTCTGCACCACATTTGTGTCGCACACGACCCTTTTGTGGCGCGGCTGCACTAGGCATCAAGCAACACAAATTAGGCGTTCCGGTGCTCAGTCGCACTGTGTGCCAGATTTAACATGCAAAGTTTGTAGACTCTACGGGGGCAGTGCAGGGGGCGCCAGATTCATGAAGAATGGGCGCTAGAAATCCTTAATCTGTCGCCCTCTGCACACTACACAAGCAAACTGCATTTAGGGCAGTTTGCACTGTTCTTAGTAAATGTGCCCCAGTATGTCCCAGTTATTCCAAGGAATATAAATATAAGCTCTTGAGCAGAGGTTATTGTCATCCAGATATTCAGATATTTTTCCCCAGTATGTCTATTAAGCATAACTACATAGTTTAAGTGATGAGTTATAGAATTTGGATACCTGCTGATTTTGAATGATGCTGAAAGTTCTATTTTGCTCCTTACCTTGATAGGATTAAGGATCCTTCAAACATGACTTATGGGTTAATAGTTGGAATCTATTGTTTTGTGTGTTTATAGGCATATGATAGATCTCCGACAATATAGGTGACCAGAGAGACAAGGTGTTAACATATCACGTGTCTAATTTTTAAAAGTACTTAAACTCCTATTTTAGAAAGGCTTTAGGTATCTTTGGGTATTGTGTGCAGGTTATAGTCCAAATCATGTGTTTTATTTCAGCAAAACCAAACAAATCCTGCTCAAATCCTGCGCACGGACTACTACAGTAACAATTCCCTCTCTATATGTGCACCTAGCTGCCAGACACCCACTCTTGACCAGAGGGTTTCCAGGTGGTGCATCACCTATTGATTTTGATGTGCAGTTTATGTCAGGTCCTAATGAGTCATGTGACCTGACCCAGGACCGAAGCTGTAGGCAAACCCTTCTCCATAGTAAGCAGGAACAGTATGGATCTATGCTATGCTAAGCCAACATTAACAATCAGACTACTCCTGCTTACCACATGTCTACTTCAATCCTTACGTTACTACAGACAAACCCAGAGTTTTTACCAAACATCCTTCAACCTGTATGACCGCTCCTCCCAAACTACACCTCTTACTTTCCTGCAGAATTCTTACTTGTCTGGCTTTCTTTTAATAAATCAATTATGCCAATCAAAAGCCACAGGGTGCAGATTTTTTTAAAAAAAAGTTTTGTTTTTGTTGCAAAACCAATCACTTAAATTTTTGTAAATAGTTGCAGATGTAAATGTGCTTGCTACTAAACTATACAATTCAGACGACTAGTCTGGCTTTTCAGTTATTTCTGCCAGTTAATATTGTTGCACAGTGTGAAGGTGCCACTAGGTGGCAGTGCCTGCTTACAATATGGAAGCTAGAAGTTTAGTAAAAGTGATAATGTTACGCTATTAAAAAAATGTAAGATTATATTTATTTATTTATAAGTTACACATTTGCCTGATTTTAAATATTATCAGGGACATTTCCTAAACATTTTCCAAAAAGCCGTGCAAAAAAATAATCATTGGGCCACATGTATTAAAGCGTTTGCGCCAGTTTTCTGTCTCACTTTGTACTGAAAAGAACGTGGAAACTGCTTACACATGTATTTATAAATTGCCTGCTACAGTTTTGTGTTGCGTCTGAACTGTGTCCGAAGAGACAGAAAAAATGTGCATCTAAAGGAGCAAATTATTGCTTAGTCGGACCATGCGCCACATTGATTACTGAAGGTTGCCACAATTCCCAATTTATACATTAGCCCACATTTATCAAAACTAGTGCAGTCTGTACTATGTGCAGTTTGCCTGTGGAGTGTACAGAGGGCGCCAGATTATTCAAAACTGGCGCACAGACTTCATTAATCTGGCGCCCCCTGCACTGCTCGGGAAGTGTGCACTTTTTTTTTGTTGCACTTTGTTCATGCTGAAGAATTGTGGTGCACGTCAGTATTAAATCTGGCGCAAACTTCAACTAAACAATAACAGAACCCTTTCTGTCTTGTTGGACACAAGACTGGCGCAGACACTTGTACATATATGTACAAGCAGTTTGAACTTTTTTTTCCAGTGCAAAGTCCGACAGAAAACTGATGCAAACACTTTAATAAATGTGGGCTAATATGTTGTAACCCCACTACCAATGTCTGCTCTATTAACTGCACTGGGGCTTATTTACTAAGGGTCGTGGATCACACTTTCATCGGACTTTACAACGTTTTCGAAGATTGCACAGTATTTACCAGGGGTCTGGGCTGGGACTGTGTCTCACGCGATTGGATTTTGGTGCGGCTGCGCTGGCTTTCATGTAACTGAAGTTGGGGGGTGTGCTGTCGGACAATCTGACTGATTCGGACTGAGTGCAAGATTTAACTTTCAAATTGTGTCGCAAGCCTAAGCACTCACATACACCGAGAAGAAGAAGGTGAACTCCGGCGGACCTGAGCGGGGAAGCGAGCACACAATCTTAGTGAATCGTGGCAGATGTGCATTATCAGCAGACAATACACTTTCGTGGAAATAATGTGCCCCATTATCTTGAATCTCCCTAATTTTTTATTGCAGCTTTCTCAAAATTTTTATGTTCAAATGTTGCTACTAGAAAACTGCCAACAAGCGGCCTGATTTATAAACACTTAATAACAAATGTATATACAACCAGTGCACCTTGAGACCTAGAATCTGTGATACTCACTTTGGGTATTCATGAATTAATGCTCTTAGCTGCAGGGTTTTCACTACCTCTTCCAGAAACAGGAGCCAAATAGCCCCTTACTTTACTTTACTTTACTTTAACCCCTTTCTGTACTGACACTAGAAATACTGAAAGTGTCAATAATCTTTCTAGGCTTTTAACCAGATATATGTTTAGAGATTAGTGAATTTATAGCTTTATTTGTAGCAGGGCTATAACAAGCAGAGGCTTGGCACCATAGCAGACTCCTGCATGGGGCCCTATTAACCATATTTTTATAAACTCACACATGTTTATACCATCACAGAGATTTATATACACACACATACAGTTCTACACTCATACACACATGTATAGACATATATAGACATATATTTACACATTTAAGGGTGCGAATAGATGGTGCATTTGTGGTCTTGATGTTTTTTTGTGCTGTAGGTGGATGTAAGGATAATTCATAAGAAAATTATTATTTAGTAACAGTTTCATGCTAACATTGTAAATTATCATTACAATTCTTGAATTGATGCAGCAGGCCACATCATAAATGTAGCATGGCAGCGTCACAGCATCCTAATATATTTTTATACACTTCTACAGTATATACACATCCTACACATACATACAGAACAAACACATCCCTTAAACACACATACAAAATAAATATATATACATAAAGTATATACACATCACTTATACATACATACATACAGTATGCACATCATATATACAAACCTACAATAAATGCACACCATATACACATACATCTATTTATACACTCCATACACATACTCATTGTCTGGCAGTTTTCTTATGTTCACATTGATGCTGCCTGTCCTCTCAGAACATAGGGAAGGGGATGGGCAAAGGAGAATTTTACATTTAAATTTTTTTTTTTTAACAAAACGAGACATCAGCTTTTTATAAAAAATCTGTCTTATAGCTGACTAGAGGGGGTTGTATACCAATTTTCAGGACAATTGGAACAACATCAGTTAAGAACGATTCGATTTGGACCAGAACAGAATTTCTTGAAAAATTCAATGAAGCTTCCACAAATTGAATCTTTTGTTCATCTTTGTATATTTGAATGGGAAGGGCTGTTAAGTAAAGAAGTGGCCCTGCAATAACAGGACCCATAGAGAAAATACTAAAGAGATAGGACAAGTTATATTACTGCCTACATCAAGCCATTACAATAGGGGGGGACCCAGTAATTATATGATCTCAGATCTGCAGCACATTATAAATCACCACCTGGTCCCTTACATTTCCAGTGATGGCAGGTGTAGCGGTGAGATAGTTGCCCTCTTCGTGCACATTACACTTCTCTCTGCTATTTTAATTGTGACCTTGATTTAGTTCCCCCTCGCCTTGGCAAACCAGCGTTTCGCTTGTAAGTAATGACCAAATTTAATGTAATGTCTTAAAAGGAGCCGGAGAAGCTACAGAGAAATACTGTATGAATTATTTATAAGACTGAAACATTACGTGCCTTACCATAGAAAGGCAGCGATAAACAGTATTAGCCATCACGCTAATCCTCGGAGATCAATATGTTACTTATATAAGTCACTGCGTAGTGCGCCATAAAGGATGTGATACCGCCAATGGGTTCAGAGATGGAAGCGGAAGACATAGAGTTATCGTATTTATAAGCAGAGTTTTTCAGCACAAAAGAATGTGCTTAAAACTCACAACTCGGATTATACAAGAGTTTATGTAAAAAGATAAACTTACATACTCACCTTACTGCGCTCCCGGATTATCCATTCGCCTCCTCTTTCTTCTTCTCTTCATGTGCAACAAAGCAGGTAGAGACGCGTCCATGCACTCTACCCATCGCCGCACGCAATAATGTCAGCTGCGGTGACACTGCCGCATTAAAGTGTGCGCCGGCAGGCAGAGCACTCTGTTTCACATGAAGAGAAAAACAAAGAGGAGCTGCCCGGAGCATTGGAAGGTGAGTATGTAAGTTTTGTTTTTTATACATTGGTCCACAATGACCTGTGGGTGGTTTGGTGTTCCAAATTGCCATGACAGGTCCTCCTTAAGCAATGAAGACAATATCAGTTTTTTATACATAGTGAATGTAAACTGTGTGTAATGTAGATAATCATCTCTGGTATTTGTAGATGCGACGCTATGGTGAACGAAAGAGTAGCATTTATCCTGCTAAGCAGTGAGAACAATGACGACTTCCTATGTGTCCTTCCTTACCTTCCCTCCTGGCCGTTTTCCTTTTTTAGTAGGAGTTGTCTATAAGTTGGTTGTTCTTAAAGAGGACCTGATTTGGGACCCTAAACAAGCTACAGGTCAATACGGACCTGTGTTTTAGACTTGTATGAGGGATTACACTTACCCAGCTCTTTTACCCAGATGTGTGTCCGCCAGCGCGCCCTCTCGCGAGTTAACTCGCGGGATAACTCATCGGCTTCATTGCGCAAGTGCCGTATGTAGTACCAGGTTGTACTACTGCGGCTTCATTTGCCGCAACTTACAGGCGCTGAAGGGAATGAGGTAAGTATAAAGGTTTTTTTAACACCTGCTTAAAAAAATCATACATGGCTATTTGGTAAACTAAATTACCGGTCCTTGCGAATACGTCCCACAGAGTGTCACTACATCACACGACATAGTCCTTATAGGACACAGGGGAACATTGCAGTGGTAAGATCCTGCCTGGCAAGGCAGGAGTTAAGTGTTTTGTCTGATGTAAGATGTGTCAGCCAATCACCTTTGTTATATTTTGTCTCTGTGAGCTAAAATGTAAGCTGAGATGTAATTGGAGGAGCAGCCACCACCTGACCAGGGGAGTTACAAAACCCCTGGCCAGGAATGTTCTAGAGTTCAGTTCCAGTCAGACCTGAGGGTCTGCAGGACACTAGAAGAGTTTAGTTTTAGCCTAGCTCAGATCAGAAGAAGCAGACTGGGTTATCCCAGTCCAGACTCTATCCAGCCAGCATACCATACCAGAGCAGGAAGAGCCTAGCCCCTGCCTGAAGAGTGGAGCTAATAGATAAGAGTTAGTGAGGAAAGGGGTATCATCCTACCTTTAAGGGTGATACCTGAAGCACTCCAGGACGAGCTGAAGCTTCCTATTAGGACACAGCTACCTCCTAGCCTGCCCTCTGCATCCAGGCTGGCGATCTACCTCCTGTGGCTCCCTCCAACTGCATCTCAGCACTCCACCATTCTGTTAAAGGCACATTGCTGCGGTTCCTGTCGGTTCCAATAAAGAACTGTAAGTTGTTTTTGTTCAACCTCTGCCTCCGTCTGGTCCCTGCTACTACGGCTGCCATCATCACAGGCACCCTGTCCACTACACAGAGACTCATACTCTAGACACCAAAGGGTTGCCCCAGGGAGATCCGCTAAAGCAGCCTCTCCCTCATCATTTCTTGCCAACACCACCCTGCTGGAGACCTGCCAGGCTGTAGGACAGCCCTCCGGTTCCCCATACCAAGCACCGTGACAGTAGCGTGCCTAGGCCGCAACCGCCAGCCACTCAGGTACTGCGGGCCCCGGCTGACTCCAGGCCCCGAGAAAAGGCTAGGCCCCGGTGGGGGATGTTTCCAGCTACTAGTAGTTTAGTGTCCCAAATCGCTCTGACAGGTTCCATTTAAGCTGGGAACTGCCTTGTTTCATTCCAATCTGTGACATACGAATAAAAGACACATATTCATACCAGTAACCCTCTCTTGCATTACTTGTTAATTGGGTGTATTACATTTTCTTCTAAAAAATCTATTTCTATTTGTCTCTTATGGGGTTTTCTTTTTCTTTTTCATTTTCTTTTAATTGTTTGATACTTGCTCTTTTCATTTATAAGTTACTTTGAAGAAGGCCGACATGTGGCTAGGGTTGGATTCTGCATTGGTGTCATTAACGCTTGGAATTAAAACAAGGAGGGTGACACTTATATAGAAGATTTTTCCCTTTCTATAAGATTATAGATTATAGGACATAATTGACTCTTTCGAGACATTTGCAGTTCTTGCATCTACAGTTTTACTTTTCACATTCCAAAAACTGTATATGTGTGATTCTTCATTTGCTTAAAGGGTTATTCCCATTTCAGCATATAATTGATTTTGTTTGTGCAATGAAAAGTTATACAGTTTTCCCATATACTTTCTGTATCAATTCCTCATGGTTTTCTAGATCTCTGCTTGCTTTTATTCTATACACAGCCTCTATGTTTTCTTCCCGTGGACAGAAATCTGTCCATGGTCACACAGATGCACCACAATATTTTTCTGATTTTTATTATTTATTTGTACATACATTTTAGGAAAAGGTGATTTTTGAAATTTTTCTTTTCTTTTTATATTGTTTTAAATATTATTGAAATGTAGTAACATTGACGTGGACCAATGTCTCTTCCAGCAGAATAAAGGTGGTCCCCTACTTAAGGACACCTGACTTACAGACGACCCCTAGTTACAGACAGAGCTCTCTGCCCACTGTGACCTCTGGTGAAGCTCTGGTGATGGTTTCTGTAATGAAGTTTTTTTGATAATTCTTAGTCGCATTACAGCAAAAAATTGTGAAAATCCAATTGTCACTGGGGCAAAAAAAAAAAAATTTGCCTGGATCTACAATTATAAAATATACAGTTTCAACTTCAACATACAAATTTAACTTAAGAACAAACCTATGGAACCTATCTTGTACGTAACCCGGGGTCTGTCTGTATTGTACCTTCCTACACAAGGATAGTGATGACAGTAACATGGTGGTAAAATGTCCTCTAAGTGTCACAAATCACATATAAGTTTTCAAAATCAGAATTTTTTACATCAGTTGTGCCATCAGCTGTGCTGACCTGAGGTTAAAAAGACCTAATGAAAAACTGATATATGTACCCAAACCCAAAGAAGCCTCATAAGTAGAGATTCCAGGTCACAACTTAGAGATACTACAGGACTCCTCCAGAGCTCTTGTAGAGTCCATTTAGGGGAGTTATACACCAGCTCTTTGGCGTTTAAGACCTGAAATAATTTATTGCGAACCATCAGGCATTACGATAATTTCTGCCTTTACTCCACCTCCACAGCAAGTGGACTTGGAGGAGTGTGAAGGGACGTTAGAGGTGGCGGAGTGGGCTGGTGGTGGAGTGGGCTGGTGGTGGAGTGGGCTGGTGGTGGAGTGGGCCGGTGTCGGAGTGGGCCGGTGTCGGAGTGGGCCGGTGTCGGAGTGGGCCGGTGTCGGAGTGGGCCGGTGTCGAAGTGGGCCGGTGGTGGAGGGCTCCTGCCTCGTGTCTGTGTACAACCTGCGACACAAGCCGGCGCCTATGCGCCAAAAACCAATCGTGTGCGCCAAAATCCCGGGGGAATTTGGTGCAAAATGGAAATATTCGGGAAACCAAAAGTGCGGCGCGGGCAGGCAGAGCGCGTGTGCTCCGTTCGGACCCTTAGTGAATGAGCCCCACTATGTCTATGAGAAAATATTGAATATAATGCTTGCTCTGTAATGCGGTTGCTTAGTTTCTATAAAAGTCGATGTGAATTGAGTCTGTTAATAAATACATGATAATCGTTAGATATGCGGAGCTTTCCTGGTGCCTGGCACGGCTTATTCTGGGAAATGTTCTGGGCTTGAGCTTATTTTTATCAGAACGGACATATAAATATTTCACATATCCCTTTCACAGGAAAAGCACCTGCTTCACTATTTTCTAGTGCAGTTAATATTTTTGATGATGGTTCTTTTACATTTAATGGGCTATAACAGGACACTTCCATTAGTGTACTTTATTTTTAGAGCAACCTTAGGTCTTAAAGAGGATCTTTCACCACTTCCACCAACTCTTTGCTTCTTTGAAGGACATTTACTACCAGGATGAAGGATTGTAAACCACATACACTGACATACTGGTGTGTGCCCCCTCTGGTAGGATCTGCTCTTCTTTCAGATTATTATTCCCTTGTTTTTATTTAAAAAAAAAGGCTTTAAAATTATGCAAATAAGCTTGAGGGATTCCAGGCTCAGTAGATCCTGTTGGAGGGGGACACATACCAGCAACTACATCTAAGTCAGTGAAATGACATCTATTAAAGGATGCTGAGAGTTTTTTGTTGATGGAGATCCTCTTTAACCCTTTCATGAACAGGGGTTATTTGTACCTGAATGTGCAGGTCAAATTTTGCAGTTCTGCTCTTCTTTATATGCTGATATCTTTGGAACTGCTTTGCACATTGTAACAGTTGTTTTTTGTAGTTTTCCTGACGTGGGAGACTTTACCATGATCTTCTGAATCATAGTACTTAGCAACACATTTCTGGTGTCATATTCAAGAAGAGGATCTGCTTTTTAATATAACATGAGTTCTAATTGTACAGTTGGGAATTTTAAGATTTATATAAAAATCACATTTTTATTGAAACTTTAACAGTGGATATTTCTGGTTCTGTGACACCTATAAACACAGTTATTGTGCAAAATGAAAGATTCTCCACTTAAGCATGACACCAGAACTGTGTTTCTAGGTGCAACAGCTCGGAATATTCAGCCGTTTGAATATTCCGTTAGTCATGACGTTTATAAGGGTATGTGCAATTAGGACGCATACAGCCATAAAGAGAATAGAACAATACATGTTTGTCCTTTTTGGTTTGGATTGTGTTCCTTATTGTCAATCGACACAGTTTTTTAATATGACTACAAACAAACAACCTAGTGTTGGGAAAAAAAGGATAGTATAAAAATATCAGCACTGGCAAGAAAAAAGTAAAAACTACTGCATTGTATGTAATCCATATAAGGTTAAAAAACTGACCTCACTTGAAAAAGAGAGAAAAGAGTATGCGTTAACGCGTTTCGGACGGAAGCATATTGTAGCCCTTAATCATACCATAACCAACCCAATGTATTTTCCTTTTGCACAAAGACACATGACAATTTCAGTACTTTCATGAATCATAGATACAATGGGGGACATTTTCTTACGCTTTTCCTGATGTGCGTTGTCCGACTCCAATGCGATCAGCTGCAATTCACAAAGATTGTGCGTCCGATATCCTGCATGTGTCGCTTCCCCACTCAGGTCTGAGAGAGTTCACCTTCTTCTTCCCAGTGCATGTAAGCGCATTGTTTGCGACACAATTTGAATATTAAATCCTGCGCTCAGTCCAAATCAGTCGGATCGTCACAGCAACACAACTCCTGAAAATTTCCAACGAAAGTACAATCCACAGGACCCTTAATAAATAAGCCCCAATCTCTGGCAGTATTTAAGGTAGACTTTGATTTGTCTACCAAAACAATATCTGCATGATATTTTAGTTTCAAAAGTAACTTATTAAATGGCATATTATAGAGATAAGAGACATTTATCATTTATTTATAATAGATCCACCGCTGCTTTGGCCTCTTGATCCAGCAGGGTCCTGCCCAGTGCTTATCTCACATGTGAAAATTTGCCAGCTGCAGCAAGTGCGCAGGCGTGGGGACAATAACAACACATGCTGACCCACTCCTGACCACGCCCTCAGCTCGGCCGGTCGCGCCCCCCCCCCTTCATGCCCCACTGGCATGAAGGTGGCGGATTGGGGAAAATACTCACAAGTGCTAGCAATAACCTAGCATTTCCGATTATTTCAGGGCTTTGAAGCCACTGACATGGCGCAGAGTCCCTGATAAATATCCCCCATTATCTGTAAGCGTTACACAAATGTCTACACCATTTTATTTTTCCAGTTTGTGAAAGAAAGATTTTCATCTCTTATATAACTTCTATTCATTTGTTATAACATTTCATTAATAAAACATACTATGCGGCTCATGTAATACTATGACATGACTAAAGGAAAAGCTCTCTTTGTGCCAACATTTTGATACATCTCGTTTCAGATACATTTATTATTTAGATGTTGCAAATTAAATTTGTTTTTTTGTCAAGTTTTTCAAAATTCCCCATCTTTAGACTACAATGTGGGTGTGGCCAGCAACATGCACAGAAGATAAATTCTTCCTGATTTTAGGCACCACTACAGAGAGCTTAAGAGCACACTAAATAATAACCTAGCTCATTTTTCCAAAAAGTTTTATTAACATTATTAAGATGGTGCATAGCCACAGGACAGTGATCTGAACCAACCCTCCACCCCCTATCTTTGTATAGCATCATGCTACCCTTTGTAATGCCACCCTCCCATTTAACTAACATTATGGGGCAAATTTACTTACCTGGTCCTGGCGCGATCCCTGATTCGGACGGTCCGACAAAGATGAAGTCCGTCGTGATTGACGAAGCTTGTGCGCCGAGTTCCTGCATCCGCCGCTTCCCCGCCGAGGTCCGCCGGAGTTCCCCTTCTTCTTCCGGTGCTTGTAAGTGCGTGTCTTGTGACACAATTCGAAATGTTAAATCCTGCGCGTAGTCTGAATCCGTCGGGTTGTCTGACATATTATCCGACGGCCCGCCCCCCAATTTCTGTGTTGTGAAAGCCGGGGCCGATGCGCCTAAATACCCTGTTAAATGCGGCGCAAAACGGAAATTGGCGTGAAACCCGACGAAAATGCGCTCCGTGGACCCTTAGTAAATGAACCCCTATGTCTCCTTGTTTGTAAATCATTTGCTCCTGCAGTAATTGCTTTTAGCGGAGCTGTGGATCATTATAACTCTGTTGGCAAGTTAGGAATCCATGTGTCATTTAAAGATTTTAAAGTGTGAGATGATATGAGGGCAGTGGAAGGGATTGGAAAAATAACGGATGGGATGACAGAGATGGGTTTACGAAGCTGAGGTCAGGGAGCAATTCATTTTACTAAAAAAAAAAGAGCTATCCAGTAATGTATATTATTGCTCAGTGTGAATGGATGTGTATTTGGTCATAACGCATTGGGAGTGGTGGTGCAGCTCGCTCCACAGTGTAGCAGCCATCCTGCATGTGCAACTATCATTCACTTTAATGAGAGTAAAGATTAAGTTAGACGATACTTGTATGCTTACAGATCTGTCCATAGTGGCAAGTACATCGGTACTTGGTATCCCAATCCCTGCTGATCACTTAGTAATGACCTATCTCATGAATAGGTAATTAATAATTTGGGGCTTTAACTCCTGATCAACTGTACTGGTAAAAGTAATATTTTGGGTGCTACCCCTAAGTTAATGGACGCACAACCGTGGTTGGCACATGGATCATAAACTGTGTGCTGGCTGGATTTCATGGACGGGACACTATGCCAAGTACAGGACTCTGAGCATCATAGTGAAATATGAGTCCCTTCTTCCCCTCATCAATGTGGTTCAGAGCAGTTGTTCCATGGGGAAGTAGGAACTTGCATCATATATCACTGCTCACCTAACCCTCAAAGGAGTGCTCCCATGATAGAAAGTTCTTAAATTTGTATCCCCTAGTGATGTTTAAACAATAAAGATCATATTTAACCTCTTACTTTCCAATGTTACAGTTTTATTGCTATTTTAGCTCCTATCACTCATTGTAAAATTCCAGAGTGTGAGCTGGGACTCTCTAAGCAAACACTTCATGATCCCTCTAGTGATATGAGATGATGTGTTCTGACAATGTGCTTGGATTATCAGAGTACTGGTTTATATACACCTTTATTTAGCTTCTTAACATTTTACTAGTATCTGATATAGAGAAAAAGAAAGATGAGACAGATCAGAGATGAGATCCATGAGATGGATATAACACACAATGACACTCTCCAGCTCTGCTGCATCTCAGCTATAACACACACAGAGTGCCTCCCTCCCCTGGATAAAGACCTTATTTTATCAGTAGCTTGTATAGTAAAGTCTGCATGCTGCTTGCTGGCAGGAAGTGTCTTTGTGTGATTTCATCTTGTAATAGTGGGAGGAGGGGCTGGATGCAGAGAGCACTACAGTGTGCAGACAGTAGAAGCTATTCATGAGAAGAATCCAACCATAGCCAAAAAATTTAGGTTTGGATCCCGGGGCAACCGAAATTGTATTCACCAAGACTGATAGAGACAGGTTGAATTTATATCTGTGAAATGCTGTATTTTTGTTAATAACAGTGAATTGGAGAATGTCTTATTTTGTTATCCTGAGTATTTTTTAAGCATCTTGTATTCATGGGAATACCCATTTAAAGGCAATCTACCTCTAGTATCAAGCATTATAAACCATTCACAATTACATGCCTGTGTGTGCCCTCTCTGACATAATCCATTCTTCATTTAACTTCGTATGCTCTGTTTTTTTTTTACTAAAAAAGGTTTTAAAAATTATGCTTCATAGCTGTTAATTGAGCCTGGAGCCCCCCCAGGGTCATTTGCATTATTTTTAAAGCCTGTAATAAAAAGGAAATAAGAAGCTAGAAGAAGAGCAGATCCTGCGACAGGCTGTCAGTGTGCTTAATTTACAATCCTTCATCTTGGTAGTAGATTTCCTTTAAAGTACACAAGTGGATTATATTAAAAGTTTAGCTGTTTTCTAGTTCTGGCATTAGATGTACCCTGCACCAGATGGGTGACATGAGTTCTCCAGTAATTTTCTTTTATTTCAATGAAAAAGTGCTATAACTCATGTTTTATTTATGGAAATATGTAAAGGGTTCATTTGAAAAGATTGGGTAGTCCTTAAAGGCATGGTCTGGAGAGCATGTTGTGATCTTCTAACCTCCTGCTGTCCATAATTACCTATTTATAGAGAAGAATGAGGACAACAGCAATTATTACTCAGGCCAGAGGGATGTGCTTATCTCAGTGTGGTGCTGTTGTTGTATTGTGTTACATTAATGGGACTGGGATTTAACTCTGTGTGTCAAAACCTCAGACTTTGCAACAAATCTATAAATCAGTGCCCTTGTGAAATAAGTCTCCAAAAATGTAATGTTGTTAAACAACATTATCTATAATTAACAAGCAGAATTATGGCAAACTCAAAGCTTTTCTCATAACAGTCTTCTGAGCTCAGAAATGCACTCTCCTCCAGTTCTCCTATGTACCAGCACTCTCCTCCAGTTCTCCTATGTACCAGCACTCTCCTCCAGTTCTCCTATGTGCCAGCACTCTCCTCCAGTTCTCCTATGTACCAGCACTCTCCTCCAGTTCTCCTATGTACCAGCACTCTCCTCCAGTTCTCCTATGTACCGGCACTCTCCTCCAGTTCTCCTATGTACCGGCACTCTCCTCCAGTTCTCCTATGTACCGGCACTCTCCTCCAGTTCTCCTATGTACCAGCACTCTCCTCCAGTTCTCCTATGTACCGGCACTCTCCTCCAGTTCTCCTATGTACCAGCACTCTCCTCCAGTTCTCCTATGTACCAGCACTCTCCTCCAGTTCTCCTATGTACCAGCACTCTCCTCCAGTTCTCCTATGTACCAGCACTCTCCTCCAGTTCTCCTATGTACCAGCACTCTCCTCCAGTTCTCCTATGTACCGGCACTCTCCTCCAGTTCTCCTATGTACCGGCACTCTCCTCCAGTTCTCCTATGTACCAGCACTCTCCTCCAGTTCTCCTATGTACCAGCACTCTCCTCCAGTTCTCCTATGTACCGGCACTCTCCTCCAGTTCTCCTATGTACCAGCACTCTCCTCCAGTTCTCCTATGTACCGGCACTCTCCTCCAGTTCTCCTATGTACCGGCACTCTCCTCCAATTCTCCTATGTACCAGCACTCTCCTCCAGTTCTCCTATGTACCGGCACTCTCCTCCAGTTCTCCTATGTACCAGCACTCTCCTCCAGTTCTCCTATGTACCAGCACTCTCCTCCAGTTCTCCTATGTACCGGCACTCTCCTCCAGTTCTCCTATATACCAGCACTCTCCTCCAGTTCTCCATGTACCAGCACTCTCCTCCTGTTCTCCTATGTACCAGCTCTCTCCTCCAGTTCTCCTATGTACCGGCACTCTCCTCCTGTTCTCCTATGTACCGGCACTCTCCTCCTGTTCTCCTACGTACCGGCACTCTCCTCCTGTTCTGCATGTACTAGCACTCTCCTCCAGTTCTCCTATGTACCAGTTCTCTCCTCCTGTTCTCCTATGTACCGGCACTCTCCTCCAGTTCTCCTATGTACCGGCACTCTCCTCCAGTTCTCCTATGTACCGGCACTCTCCTCTAGTTCTCCTATGTACCAGCACTCTCCTCCTGTTCTGCATGTACCAGCACTCTCCTCCAGTTCTCCATGTACCAGCACTCTCCTCCAGTTCTCCATGTACCAGCACTCTCCTCCAGTTCTCCTATGTACCGGCACTCTCCTCCAGTTCTCCTATGTACCAGCACTCTCCTCCAGTTCTCCATGTACCAGCACTCTCCTCCTGTTCTCCTATGTACCAGCTCTCTCCTCCAGTTCTCCTATGTACCGGCACTCTCCTCCTGTTCTCCCATGTACCGGCACTCTCCTCCTGTTCTCCTATGTACCAGCACTCTCCTCCTGTTCTCCTATGTACCGGCAGTCTCCTCCAGTTCTCCTATGTACCAGCACTCTCCTCCAGTTCTCCTATGTACCAGCACTTTCCTCCAGTTCTCCTATGTACCGGCACTCTCCTCCAGTTCTCCTATGTACCAGCACTCTCCTCCAGTTCTCCTATGTACCAGCACTCTCCTCCAGTTCTCCTATGTACCGGCACTCTCCTCCTGTTCTCCTATGTACCGGCACTCTCCTCCTGTTCTCCTACGTACCAGCACTCTCCTCCTGTTCTGCATGTACCAGCTCTCTTCTCCAGTTCTCCTATGTACCGGCACTCTCCTCCTGTTCTCCTATGTACCGGCACTCCCCTCCAGTTCTCCTATGTACCAGCACTCTCCTCCTGTTCTCCTATGTACCGGCACTCTCCTCCAGTTCTCCTATGTACCGGCATTCTCCTCCTGTTCTCCTATGTACCGGCACTCTCCTCCAGTTCTCCTATGTACCAGCACTCTCCTCCAGTTCTCCTATGTACCGGCACTCTCCTCCAGTTCTCCTATGTACCGGCACTCTCCTCCAGTTCTCCTATGTACCGGCACTCTCCTCCAGTTCTCCTATGTACCGGCACTCTCCTCCAGTTCTCCTATGTACCGGCACTCTCCTCCAGTTCTCCTATGTACCAGCACTCTCCTCCTGTTCTCCTATGTACCGGCACTCTCCTCCTGTTCTCCTATGTACCAGCACTCTCCTCCAGTTCTCCTATGTACCAGCACTCTCCTCCAGTTCTCCTATGTACCGGCACTCTCCTCCAGTTCTCCTATGTACCGGCACTCTCCTCCTGTTCTCCTATGTACCGGCACTCTCCTCCAGTTCTCCTATGTACCGGCACTCTCCTCCTGTTCTCCTATGTACCGGCACTCTCCTCCAGTTCTCCTATGTACCAGCACTCTCCTCCAGTTCTCCTATGTACCGGCACTCTCCTCCAGTTCTCCTATGTACCGGCACTCTCCTCCAGTTCTCCTATGTACCGGCACTCTCCTCCTGTTCTCCTATGTACCGGCTCTCTCCTCCAGTTCTCCTATGTACCGGCACTCTCCTCCAGTTCTCCTATGTACCGGCACTCTCCTCCTGTTCTCCTATGTACCGGCACTCTCCTCCAGTTCTCCTATGTACCAGCACTCTCCTCCAGTTCTCCTATGTACCAGCACTCTCCTCCAGTTCTCCTATGTACCGGCACTCTCCTCCAGTTCTCCTATATACCAGCACTCTCCTCCAGTTCTCCATGTACCAGCACTCTCCTCCTGTTCTCCTATGTACCAGCTCTCTCCTCCAGTTCTCCTATGTACCGGCACTCTCCTCCTGTTCTCCTATGTACCGGCACTCTCCTCCTGTTCTCCTACGTACCAGCACTCTCCTCCTGTTCTGCATGTACCAGCTCTCTTCTCCAGTTCTCCTATGTACCGGCACTCTCCTCCTGTTCTCCTATGTACCGGCACTCCCCTCCAGTTCTCCTATGTACCAGCACTCTCCTCCTGTTCTCCTATGTACCGGCACTCTCCTCCAGTTCTCCTATGTACCGGCATTCTCCTCCTGTTCTCCTATGTACCGGCACTCTCCTCCAGTTCTCCTATGTACCAGCACTCTCCTCCAGTTCTCCTATGTACCGGCACTCTCCTCCAGTTCTCCTATGTACCGGCACTCTCCTCCAGTTCTCCTATGTACCGGCACTCTCCTCCAGTTCTCCTATGTACCGGCACTCTCCTCCAGTTCTCCTATGTACCGGCACTCTCCTCCAGTTCTCCTATGTACCAGCACTCTCCTCCTGTTCTCCTATGTACCGGCACTCTCCTCCTGTTCTCCTATGTACCAGCACTCTCCTCCAGTTCTCCTATGTACCAGCACTCTCCTCCAGTTCTCCTATGTACCGGCACTCTCCTCCAGTTCTCCTATGTACCGGCACTCTCCTCCTGTTCTCCTATGTACCGGCACTCTCCTCCAGTTCTCCTATGTACCGGCACTCTCCTCCTGTTCTCCTATGTACCGGCACTCTCCTCCAGTTCTCCTATGTACCAGCACTCTCCTCCAGTTCTCCTATGTACCGGCACTCTCCTCCAGTTCTCCTATGTACCGGCACTCTCCTCCAGTTCTCCTATGTACCGGCACTCTCCTCCTGTTCTCCTATGTACCGGCTCTCTCCTCCAGTTCTCCTATGTACCGGCACTCTCCTCCAGTTCTCCTATGTACCGGCACTCTCCTCCTGTTCTCCTATGTACCGGCACTCTCCTCCTGTTCTCCTACGTACCGGCACTCTCCTCCTGTTCTGCATGTACTAGCACTCTCCTCCAGTTCTCCTATGTACCAGTTCTCTCCTCCTGTTCTCCTATGTACCGGCACTCTCCTCCAGTTCTCCTATGTACCGGCACTCTCCTCCAGTTCTCCTATGTACCGGCACTCTCCTCTAGTTCTCCTATGTACCAGCACTCTCCTCCTGTTCTGCATGTACCAGCACTCTCCTCCAGTTCTCCATGTACCAGCACTCTCCTCCAGTTCTCCATGTACCAGCACTCTCCTCCAGTTCTCCTATGTACCGGCACTCTCCTCCAGTTCTCCTATGTACCAGCACTCTCCTCCAGTTCTCCATGTACCAGCACTCTCCTCCTGTTCTCCTATGTACCAGCTCTCTCCTCCAGTTCTCCTATGTACCGGCACTCTCCTCCTGTTCTCCCATGTACCGGCACTCTCCTCCTGTTCTCCTATGTACCAGCACTCTCCTCCTGTTCTCCTATGTACCGGCAGTCTCCTCCAGTTCTCCTATGTACCAGCACTCTCCTCCAGTTCTCCTATGTACCAGCACTTTCCTCCAGTTCTCCTATGTACCGGCACTCTCCTCCAGTTCTCCTATGTACCAGCACTCTCCTCCAGTTCTCCTATGTACCAGCACTCTCCTCCAGTTCTCCTATGTACCGGCACTCTCCTCCTGTTCTCCTATGTACCGGCACTCTCCTCCTGTTCTCCTACGTACCAGCACTCTCCTCCTGTTCTGCATGTACCAGCTCTCTTCTCCAGTTCTCCTATGTACCGGCACTCTCCTCCTGTTCTCCTATGTACCGGCACTCCCCTCCAGTTCTCCTATGTACCAGCACTCTCCTCCTGTTCTCCTATGTACCGGCACTCTCCTCCAGTTCTCCTATGTACCGGCATTCTCCTCCTGTTCTCCTATGTACCGGCACTCTCCTCCAGTTCTCCTATGTACCAGCACTCTCCTCCAGTTCTCCTATGTACCGGCACTCTCCTCCAGTTCTCCTATGTACCGGCACTCTCCTCCAGTTCTCCTATGTACCGGCACTCTCCTCCAGTTCTCCTATGTACCGGCACTCTCCTCCAGTTCTCCTATGTACCGGCACTCTCCTCCAGTTCTCCTATGTACCAGCACTCTCCTCCTGTTCTCCTATGTACCGGCACTCTCCTCCTGTTCTCCTATGTACCAGCACTCTCCTCCAGTTCTCCTATGTACCAGCACTCTCCTCCAGTTCTCCTATGTACCGGCACTCTCCTCCAGTTCTCCTATGTACCGGCACTCTCCTCCTGTTCTCCTATGTACCGGCACTCTCCTCCAGTTCTCCTATGTACCGGCACTCTCCTCCTGTTCTCCTATGTACCGGCACTCTCCTCCAGTTCTCCTATGTACCAGCACTCTCCTCCAGTTCTCCTATGTACCGGCACTCTCCTCCAGTTCTCCTATGTACCGGCACTCTCCTCCAGTTCTCCTATGTACCGGCACTCTCCTCCTGTTCTCCTATGTACCGGCTCTCTCCTCCAGTTCTCCTATGTACCGGCACTCTCCTCCAGTTCTCCTATGTACCGGCACTCTCCTCCAGTTCTCCTATGTACCGGCACTCTCCTCCTGTTCTCCTATGTACCGGCACTCTCCTCCAGTTCTCCTATGTACCGGCACTCTCCTCCTGTTCTCCTATGTACCAGCACTCTCCTCCAGTTCTCCTATGTACCAGCACTCTCCTCCAGTTCTCCTATGTACCGGCACTCTCCTCCAGTTCTCCTATGTACCGGCACTCTCCTCCAGTTCTCCTATGTACCGGCACTCTCCTCCTGTTCTCCTATGTACCGGCACTCTCCTCCAGTTCTCCTATGTACCGGCACTCTCCTCCAGTTCTCCTATGTACCGGCACTCTCCTCCAGTTCTCCTATGTACCGGCACTCTCCTCCTGTTCTCCTATGTACCGGCACTCTCCTCCAGTTCTCCTATGTACCGGCACTCTCCTCCTGTTCTCCTATGTACCGGCACTCTCCTCCTGTTCTCCTATGTACCGGCACTCTCCTCCAGTTCTCCTATGTACCCGCCCTCTCCTCCTGTTCTCCTGCTATTTTATAGATTAATTATATATATTTGTGTTTATTGAAAAATATATAAGGCAATGTTTGATCAATCTTTTTTATACAGTACTGAATAAGTACTAGAATTATTCTGGCTTCTGTTCTGTTGTTTTGTAAGCAGCTTCTGAAAAAGTACCGTACTAGGGATCTAGAACACATTTACATTTTGATTATCTGTTGTTTTAGGTATGGCTGTCCAAAGGATAAGAGGCTGGGTTATTCTGTCTAATATCATAATCATACAGAACATTAAAGGGAACTTGCTTTTACATTGCAAATCTAAAAGCATCCTCAGGTCGGGTACAGAATATACTTTCTACTATCCCCTCTTTTATGTTAGAGAGACACCTGTCATGTGAAAATGAACACAGTAAAAAGAGTCATGTTTGCCAAAATGAGTTACGTTTAGAGCCTGCAGGTGGTATTGCCTCATCACATGCCCCTATCTTGTGCTCTTTAGTATGTAGAACCATGGTTTTGGTGTCATGTTGAATATATACTAATTAGAGACGAGTGTGTATACTCGTCCAAGCTTGATGCTTGTTCGAGCATTAGAGTACTCGCAACGGCTCGTTGCTCGGATGAGTATTTCCCCTGCTCGAGATCGAGCATTTCATTAAGAAAAGACAGTGAAGAACAGTGAAGAATACAAAGAAAACAGTGAACACAGTGAACACAGGATCATTTAAGTGAAGAACACAGTGAGCACAAAAGGTGGAAAAAGAAGGGAACGACTGGGTCCGTTTCAATACTAGAAAGTTATATACAAAAAAGGTCCTCAAGGACCTCACTGAGACCCATTTGTCTAAAACGTAGCATTTATTTGAACTAGTAATACAATATATTGTAATGGTGCTAATGACACAACACTTATGGTGAACTACATTTAAATTTAAAAATCTACAGAGTAGTGGGGTGGACCTATTAATTTGTGTGCATTCACCAACAGAGGACTTCTGTGGATTCCAATTCTGCACCATAGACAGAGGTGATCACTAGTAGGGGTTACTAGAGAGATAATTGATTCCCCTCTATTAACATTATCCAACTATGTAGCAAAGTGTGTTTATAAATAAACCACACTTGCCTGTAGAGTGTAGAGAATGAGTGATCAATTTACCCACTTCTACAAAGGTGCCTAGCTATTATTTTTAAGCCAGAAATGCCAAGTTGGTAATTTGTCCACAAAGGGGTGAGCACTAGAACCCAGTAGCCTGTTGGATCGTAGATACGGATTAGACTGTTACCAGTAGCTCTGGTTCATCTATTTAGCCAGGTCTAATGTGCAGCTATATTATTCCCGCACTTTCTGGCTATATAGATCATAGTCAATTAATATGCAGATTGTGCTGCGTAATGTATTCCTAATCCACTAGTCCTACATCTGTATATGTTTTTTTGAGGTGACTGATTATGTCACACCTCTGCTCAATAAAACAAACAAATTATATCCCCCCCCCCCCCCCCCGACATGTTTTGCCAGCTGAGTGGCGTTTCAGGGGTGCATCAGATGTATGGAAAGATCTGAAATGTGTTCTTCACACATATTGTTCTTCATATACTATTGTGAAGTACACCGTTCGGCACGCGTGTCTTCGGATAAGTTAGCAAATGTACGGAACATCTGCAATGTGTTCTTCACTGTGTTCTTCACTGTGTTCTTTCAGTGAAAACATCCGCAAACATCTGCAATGTGTTCTTCTTTAGTGTTCTTTCAATGTGTTCTTCAGTGAAAAATGCTCAAGTCTCCCATTGACTCGAGCATCGGGAAAAGTTCGACCCGAGTAACGAGTACCCGAGCATTTTAGTACTCACTCATCTCTAATACTAATCTATCAGATCGCATCAGGTTTGTGGGCTCTGTAAGACAGAACCAGAGACACAGACACAAAGCCTGTATCTCTGGCTCAAAGAATCACAAGTCTGATGTGATCTTTATCTTTAATCAGCAGGGTACTATAAAATTTAACATGGGGGCATCTGAAATTACTCTCCCTCAGCCTGTAAAAGTGTCTCATCTCAGGCTATACACAACTCTTCTGTGCTTCTTTTCACATTACTTTGGTGGAGATTTTCAGTAAATGGGGAACATTTCAAATAACATAGGGATTCTTGAAAGAATATTTCATTCCCTACCTAAAGGGGCCAGTTATTCAGGTGCCTCCACCTCAGGCTCAGTAACACCTGGTAACACCTGGCAACATACTTTTGGTGTATTTTTAAAGATGAGAACCCGGGATATGGGTCTAGGTGCCACAGAACTGGAAATATGGGCATAGTTGGAAATTCAAGAAATGGATGAAGTTTTAATCCTATGTTTTTAACTGTGTTAATCCTTATAATCTCATCTTTAAAATGATACCATAAGTAGTGTGCTATGTGCTATAGAGCCCAAGATGCTGATCCTGACCCCTGTTAGGAAGACCTAACTTGGCAATTAATTTGCATACAACAGAAAATGCTAGAATTTTAACATGAAAGAGGGAGTTTGTTTAGTGGTATAAATGCTGCTTTACAGCTGTTAGCAAACATCTCATTTCTCATGACCCCCTATTGAGAATGTATGACTGTCCTCACTTGACCTTACGGTACATATTTTTTATAACGTGTAACACTACAGTCTGTCTTCAGTCAAGCACCTACTTGCTGCCTGTTTTGTACAGTTGTAAGAGAAATCTCTTTGGAGCACTGTGCAGGTAGCTGACCACACAAGTACATTATTCCCTGTTGTCTGGTGATTGATTACTTTGCACGGGGTAACATATGGCGCTGAGAACCTGCCGCTGCTAATAATGATGTCCAAGCAGAGTCACCGGGACATGGTTTACAGTATACGCTATCCTCACAAAAGATAATTAAACTGCACTCAGAAAAATAACCTCTCTTATTGTCTGCAATCTTTGTAGAATATGGTATGTAAAAATCGAAAGCCTCAGCAGCTCTAGAATATAACTTCATCCTCAATAACTTACAAATTCTCTATGTGTACTGACCCAGTGAAGTCTTGGAAATAACCATTTCTTGTTAGAAGACACATTTGGATAGACATTCACATGCAAAGTTTCTGATAAAAACAAGCATTATCATCACTGTATTCTAGTGGTGGATACATTTATCTTCAGAACCTACTGGATCTACTGGATCAGGCATATGTTGTGTTACACCACCACCGATCACCTGCTAATGACATATCCCATG
Organism: Engystomops pustulosus; assembly: GCF_040894005.1. NCBI lineage: Eukaryota > Metazoa > Chordata > Amphibia > Anura > Leptodactylidae > Engystomops > Engystomops pustulosus. Next base: position 219,442,107 of record NC_092412.1, read on the forward strand.
GATAGTAGTGTAGTGCCAGAAATGTCACCAAATTTTTTGCAAATACAGCTAATGGCAGGTTCCTATAGAGCCCTAGTAACTATCTGACACCCTTCTTTAAGCTAAAGATTTTTCCCTCAGATCTCCATAAAATCAGAGTTATAAACTTGCCTGGTATCATCTCGATGAACCAGAAGAAGCGCTTGGTCCAAGTATTTTATATTCCGTGAATACTATTTTATATTATTCCAATTTTAGCAAAATAAATCATTCTATAAACGCAAACGTGATTGACCAGCACAGGTTGTTCTATGTGTCAGATATTAGTAGACTGTTCAGAAGCTAAATAGAAGTGTAGATAAACCCTGGGCCCTGATTATCTAAGCACTATAATCAGCACCCTAGGAAAGGTGGGAAGGGTATTTATGTGATCTCAAAGCCCCAGACTCAGTAGTGATTGGGTCAGAGCTCAGACATCCAGACAGCACTAGGAGCAGGTGAGTGGTGTGCAGGCTGTCAATTACCACCGGTTAACAAATGCTGGACCAAAGCTGAGCTACCGGAAAAACACTGGTGTGGTGTTATTCAAGAGATACAATCAGTGCCTTCTCAGCCACTTACCACGGACAAACGACACATATGTTATACACAACCTCCCTAGTGACCTAACAAAGAAGTGTCAAGTGAATTATCTGTACAAGATATTAAATAAAACACTAGAGCTTTCATGGAAACACTCCGGATGAGTTTCTGCATTGTAAATGTGCTCCTACCTATAATGTATTGGCCCAACAGTAGATATGATGTCCAGATTTCCATACATATCTATAGGCACCAGTGAAGCTGTTTATCACTTCCATTACATGGATTGCCAGGGATATTCACTTTCAGATTTACCCTTTAAATTAATATCCAACATACACAGCACACAACCTACCTCTCCAAGGACTTGTATCTTAGCAATAGATTAAGAAAGCAGATCTTGTGGTAATTGAGAGCCATGACAGTGACCCGCTGTATAAAGTCTCTATAATCTGTACAGGAGGAAAAAAAATTGGATTTATGGATTATTTTCTTGCTTCCTGGCAGGATACACAGGCTTAAGAAATTAGCATCACTTACATGTCAGTCTACATCCTACTAAGAATCATATATATACCATGTACAGGTGGTCCCCTACTTAAGAACACTCGACTTACATATGACCCCTAGTTACAAACGGACCTCTGGATATTGGTAATTTATTGTGCTTTAGTCCTAGGCTACAATGATCAGCTGTAAGAGTTATCAAAGGTGTCTGTAATGAAGCTTTAGTGTTAATCCTGATTCTTATGACAATCCAACATTTTTAAAATCCAATTGTCACAGAGAAAAAAAAAAGTACTGTCTGGAATTACAATGATAAAATATACCGTTCCGACTTACATACAAATTCAACTTAAGAACAAACCCACAGAACCTATCTTGTATGTAACCCGGGGACTGCCTGTATACTGGTTACAAAGTTAGTGGAGGTCCATCTGCTAGGACTTCAGTAATCATGAGAATCCACATGAGAACTTTTATAGAATTGTTTGACCCCTGTGTCATTCAATTAGGAGAACAAGAGACCCTTGATTCATGATCACTGGAGCATTTAGCTGGCAGACATAAAAGGGTTGACCACTTTCTAATAAATTTCAGCTATTAGACATGTCTCCATGTATACGTGCTGCCTGTACATTTTCCTCCTTTGAGCGATTCAGCCTCTACAGACTATACGAAAAAATGTTGCTAAAAAGCGCCTGCGTCTTATAGACCGAAGATCAGGAGGATCCAGCACTGCCAGACCCTCCTGACCACTGTAATGGGGATCGTTTGATGCCCTGATATAGATCTCCCAGAGAGGAGCCTCCGCACTGCTCTCTACTCTCCCGGGTGTCCTACAGGCTCTGTGGTGATGTGATTGATACATGCTTCTTACATCACCACATGCTGCCGAGAATGGGGACATGCTGTGCTGGGACAGGGTAAGAAGAAGAGGGGAAGGGGTTCCATGTGTGTATATTAGAGCTGTGTGTGTCTTCATGTGTATAATAGAGCTGTGTGTGTCTTCATGTGTATAGTGGGGCTGTGTGTGTCTTCATGTGTATAGTAGAGCTGTGTGTGTAAATGTATGGATGTAGCAGATCTGTGTGTGTAAATGTATGGATGATGAAGCAGAGCTGTGTGTGCTGTGCTTTAGTGCGACCAACATGGATATTTTAATTGGTGTAAAATATATATTTCCTTCTTTAGAAGCCTAAATCTGGGGTGCGTCCTATAGTAAGAAGCGTCTTATAGTCCGAAAAATACGCTATATCATGTGCCCAACAGATTAGTAGAGGGTCCTCCCCTAGGCCATAGGAGCCAGAGGCCCAACTAACAACAACCCACTTTGAAGGTCAGGAACTTTTATTCTCCAGAGATCCAACACTGCACCTCTCCCAACTCCAGATACATATATGTTCCATAGTATAATAATTCTGTAGCACCCATCCCCTATTATTCATCCCACAAAATTTTTGGATAGTTAATGGACATTGTTCCTTCAGAGCTGTCCTTCATCTATAAACAATTATCTGATGGATCAGTCTCTCACAAATTGAGTTGGATGTGGGAATTCCCAACTTAGGTTTCTATTGTTCTGTGGGGGTCTCTTCTTTTTATTAAACATCTCAGACCATTAATGCAACCCACGTAGACTCCTGGAATCCTTATTCACCTAGGTGTTCTACCAACATTCAAGACTGATTTCTCACCCAATGTCCCAATGGGACTCTTCAGTTCCCTGAGACACTGGGGGTCATTTACTAAGGGCCCGATTCGCGTTTTCCCGATGTGTTAGCCGAATATTTCTGATTTGTGCCGATTTTCCCTGAATTGCCCCGGGATTTTGGCGCACGCGATCGGTTTGTGTCCCATCGGCGCTGGCATGCATGCGACAGAAATCGAGGGGCGTGGCCGAACGGTAACCCGACGGATTCGGAAAAAACGCCGTATTTAAAAAAAAAAACATTGGTCCCATGGGCCATACTCACATGCACCACGATGAAGACGATGAACTCCGGGGCACCTCGGCGGACTTCGGCGCAGCAGCGCCACCTGGTGGACATCGGGCGCAGGACCTTCATGAATCGCCGGAAGACCCGAACGCTCGTCAGAGAAGCCGTCGCTGGAACGCGAATGGACCGGGTAAGTAAATGTGCCCCACTGCCTTGTATAAGACTTTGTGTGTGGCATCCTGAACTGTGCCATCTATATAAAGAACACATTTGGGTTTTCAGACTAATGCAAATGTTCTTGTGCGCCATTGATTGCTAACCCCTCTAGGTACTAGAGATACTAGCCTATATGAGCCGAATGAAGGCTTCGTATTTTGACTGCTGGGTTAAGTTGGATTTTGCTTCCTACCACTCAATGTTCTGGGATTTGACACTGAGCCTTGTCCTGCTGAATAATGTCTCTCCAGCCGCCCACACAACCAGCAGTCATACTGGCAGCCTCAGAGTATCGGCCAAAAAATACTATACTAAACAACTAGAACTATATGTACATATCAGCAATAGCATAGTAGAGGGTCGGTTTTTCAGAAACGCCATAATTTGATGTGAAGCAGAAGTTGTCTTTCTCGAGGCTTGTGATCAGCTCACATAAATCCTCTTTCATCATCTCGATATCTGGACTTAGTCACACATACTAACAGAGGGTTGGAATAAAGTCAGGATGACAGTGATAATATTCGGGGACTACATAAATAGGACTGACAGTGAATGTTCTATAAAACAGATGCACTCATCATGATAACAAACTGATTTATCATTCAGCCAGAAGACAAACCCCATCTAGATCCTGTGACTTGTAGATGACATGTTGTCATATAAGGGCTCGGAAGACGTGCCGGTGTCTGCTACCTCTGAAGGATTATCTGTCACATCTTCATGATATGCAGTGCGGATACAAATTGGGTAAATTACTGAACAAGACATCAGTAATGTAATTTCATGGCATTGAATAATGGTTTATATGTCAATTGCAGCATATCTGTGCATGAATACTAAAGACAAGTCAGTTATTAGACACCCAAGAAGGGAGGTAACCAAGTATATAGAGAGAGGCAGAGCGTAAGCAAGAATCAAGTGGAAGCCATACTCCTCAGGGGTCTTTTGCAAATCCTGATGCTGGGGTAAGGAAAAAATAAAGTGTACTGATCCGGTTCTTAGTTGCCTAGGCTTTACCTTTCGCCGGACTTGCACCTCTGCCTCTCCGCAGGGTCTGCCTAACCTATCTGCCCAAGCAGCTCAACTTCAATCATTCTCCAGCCCCAAGTTACAGAACTTCAACCTGTTACCTGTTGCTGTTGAATCTCTGTGAATAAAAAGACTGTGGGGCACATGTATTATTTGTTTTCTTTTGAGACTTTTTAAAGTTGGCTGAATTCAGGATACTTTATCAGTGCTAGGTATCTTTCTAAATTTGCCGTTGTGATAATGTCTGTTTTTTTTCTTTGTCTCTGAAAACATTTGTCTTGGAAAGATACATATAGGAACACTTCCACAGACACACTCACTGGCTAACTTCTTAAGACCCTGGCATAGTTGCAAAAATGCATCTAAAATGTCCCAAAAAATCAAAACACCCGCAAAAAGAAGAGAAAAAGATATATGTCTCCCTGTGAGTTTTATGTTCATAACCTCTGTCTACACGTGTGATCCCTGGCTGCTGCTAACATCACAGGCCTCCTCATCCCCATCTTCCCAGGGATCCCTTTATCACACATTACATTGGGAGTGCCCCAGAGGACACTTTCCATCCTATTTCAGCCTCCTGGTCTTATTGCATCCCCTCACTGGCCCTATCTGCCGTGGAAGAGACCTGTTCACCTCGATCAAGCTATTGTGATCCAACTACTGTTAGGGCATGCATCAAGCCACTCAGGTACCAGGGGAATCCAACTGCCACCACACCTAAAGCTCAGCCCTGGTGATAGGACGTTGACACGCTGCCTGCAGATCGGACACTTCTTACAATCTGCTCAGCTCTCTTTGTAGAACAGGCTGCCTTCAGATAAAACACTACATTGGCTCCCTCCACTCAATAGTATGTTGCTGCAGATAGGACACTATGTACAATTCACTCAGCTCCTCCTGTTCTATTAAATGCTACCTGCAGATAGAACACTATGTACAATCTGCTCAGCTCCTCCTGCTCTATAGCCTGCAGACAGACTTTATACATTTGAATAATTTGACACTAAGACGAGAGATGTTTGTCTTTTTGTCAGTGATTCTGAAGGCAAATATTACTACCCAGCTCAGTGTTTTATAATCTCATCTGTGCTTCGAGAATTCCCAACGCTCCTGTCTGAAATGACCTTTGCATATACTGGACCTTGTCTTTATCCAGCGTATACTTAAACTATTCTGTGAAAACCTACAGATTGATGTGAGCATTATATTGCTACAAGTGCAGGTGGTCACAGAATTACATAAGGGAACCTTTTCATACCACTAGGATCAGGGATTGTAAACCAAACACACTGACATACTGGTGTGTGGTGCTCCTTCTGGCAGGATCTGCTCTTCACTTATATCTTCTTATGTCCTCGTTAAAAAAAAAAGGCTTTTTGAATTATGCAAATGAGCCAGAGGGGCTCCAGGTTCCATTAACACCTGGAGTCCCTCAGGGCATATTTTTTAAAGACCTTTTTCTTTAAAACAAGGGCATAAGAATCTAAAAGAAGAGTCAATCCTGCCAGAGGGGGTACACACCGGTATGTCTGTGTGATTAGTTTACAATCCCTAATCCTGGTGGTAGAGGTCCTTTAAAATCCATGTTTAAGATGGATTTTAGGGCTGGAATGGGGGACAGTGCAACAAATGTTTCCCTCTATGTCTTCACTGCATTTTTCATTATTATAAGACATAGAATGAGTCTATTGTTACTTGTCCTTGAATATCCAGATTCTTCTCTTATCCTCAGATGTCATTCCTTTGATGGATTTTAGTTTTGCAGCACTTCACAGCACAAACATCTTCCATTCATTTGGAAACAAGTTTATACAAAAATACTCATAGCCCTGGAAATAATCATATGCATAGTGCACAATATCTCTCACAGAAACAACTTATGGTATTTTCCGTTACTTTATTCTTCACACACTCTGAATTTGGGCACGTCACATCCTAGCATATGTGAGATCCCTGCAGTGTGAAGAAAATAAATGTGAAATACTTACATTTAACTTCTTTAAAACTGCTAATTCTACTCAACATAAATGGATTTACCCATTCACTCAGGCAGTGGATGGTAAACTGTGACGGTGAACCACCCCCGTATAGTGATTGGCTGCAGCTTTGTCAATTCCCAGTTTTAGTGATATTTTTTGTTTTTTATAAAACACATTTTATCTTATTAAAGGATCCCTTTAAACATAGGTAGGTCAATCCATAGAAAATCAGACTACACTCTCATGAAATATTTGACATTCAGCATGTTTTAGTGTTAAACACTGTAAAAATTGGAAATTTAGCATTTCAACACACGCAATCCCTACTTTTTAAGGGAGAAAGCCCCTAAAAACAATCGCAGAACCCATTGTGCAAATGTATATGTTAAGATAATTAAAGGGCTTGTCCTAAAGTTCAAAAACATGGCTGCCTTCTTCAAAGAACAGCAACACCTGACTGTGGTTTGTCCCGGAATCACAGCTCAGCTGTATAGATATGCACCACTGTGCACTACCCGTGGCCAGGAGAGGAGTTTCTTTGAAGAAAGCAGACATGTTTTTCAATCATTGGACAAGCACTTTAAGAATATCAAGCTGATTGAGCAACTAAACGGTACATAATAAGGACGTAATTCTCTTTTTTGGATGGAAACATGACTGCATATTTCCATATTGGCCAAAATAGCAAGTTCTTCCTCTAGGCCAGAACATCCATGAGATCTCAACCAACACCAAAATCACCTACCTATTCATCTTTATTTCTGTATAGGGCACTGTATGAAAACTTTGATAATAGCATATCAAATTCAGTATTCCGTATCTCTCTTTACTTTGGAAATCTACCATATGATGAATACCTTTAGGCCATAGTGGTTAAAGGGGTTGTCAGGAGGTTGAAAAACATGGCTGCTCTCCTCCAAAAACAAGAAAGCAGCCATGTTTTTCACCCTCCAGACAACCACTTTAAGGAAACTTTAGTCTTTAGAAACATGAATAGGGATATGTATTATAAGAAAATCGGCACACGGGCATCAATGGCTGTACCCCCTATAAATGAAGCACATTTCTCCAGCTTACTACGATAAATCTTCCCCAAATTGGGAAGAAACATAGATGTTTTGGTCTTAAAAAACAAAAAAAAATCTATACCCACTTCAATCCATACTATTCTAGCTGTTTTCTGTTGTAATTGCATTTAAGAAGCCGAGGTCATCTATTGATTTACTGCTTCAATGTATATTACATCTCCTGCCACTGCTTGGCATTTGCCGATTGTGGGCATCAGATGAAGCTATAGTAATTATATAATATCATATATATATATATATATATATATATATATATATATATATTGTATAACTACCACAATATCCTCTCATCACAATATACACGGCACCAACAGAGAGAAGAGTTGAACAATAAAACACAATCCCCTTTATTACACAATACATGCACTTAGAATAAAATATCTTCATTAAAATTTAGTGCTGGCATACAATATGGTTTGGGAGGAAACAAGGTGCCTCTCCCACAGTCAGTCAGTATGTTTTGGCCTGGTTAGCATAAATGGATACTCGAAAATATAATTAAAGGTGTTGTCCACTTTAAGAACATTCCAGCAAATGATTGATATTATTTGAATAATGAAAAGTCATATTATTTTGCAATATATTTTCTGTATCAATTCCTCACTGTTTTCTAGATCTCTGCTTGCTGTCTTCTGGCTGTCATGCAACAGGAAGTTTCATTATTTACTTCCTGTAGATAAACACCAGTCCATAGTTATATGATGTCACAAAGGTGCACGGCCCATGATATCACACAGTGTAATCAAAGCTGTGTGGTATAACGAGCCGTGGGACATCACATGACGATGGAGCGGTATTTATCTACAAGTAGTGAACAATGAAGCTTCATGTTGCATGACAACTAGAAGATAGCAAGCAGTTATCTAGAAAACAGTGAAGAATTTATTCAAAAAGTATATTGGAAAATTTAATAACTTTACATTTCACAAGCAATATTAATAATTTGCTGTACTTAAAGTTGACAACCCCTTTAATACAATCCATACCATACAAGGCATAAACATGTTAGTATAAGGAGGAACAAGTCAAATCCAAACTACAGCAGCAATTGGAAAGCAACAATATTATTAAGGTCCACAGTCTAAGTAAAAGATATCCTTCACAATGCTACTAACATGACACAATGGGAGATTTATCAAGTGTCTGAGAGCAGAACTGTTGTAGTTGCCCATGCTAGAACAGTTGCAACCAGTCAGAGCTCAGCTTTTATTTTCACACCGCTGTTTATAAAATTTAAGCTGAGCTCTGATTGGTTTCCATGGGCAACTCAAACTGTTTTACCTTAAAGAAAACCTACCACTTAGAATGGCAGGTGTAAGCAGTAAGTACCGAGCATCAGTTCAGGGTGAGCTGGTGCCGGTACTTACTTTCGTTAGTGTTATAAGCGGTTTTAACACTTTTTAAACTTTAGAGCAGAAGAGGCTTCGCGACCGTGCACGCGCAACATCTACGCTATTTCCTATGTAGGAGCGCGCACGATCGTGCGCACGCAGCGCCGAAGCATCTTCTGCTCTAAAGTTTAAAAAGTGTTAAAACCGCGATACAGACCTATACTTGTGGTCTGTATTATGCCTGTATATACCCATTGGCCCACATTTATGAAAAGTAGTGCAGACTGTAATATGTACAGCGTGCCTCTCTAATGTGCAAAGCGTGGTCTTCATTAATCTGGCACCCCCTGCATTGCTTGGGAAGGTGCACCAACTTTTTTGGAGCAGTCTGTGGATTTGCAGTGATAAATGTGGCGCATGGTCCAAATCGGCACCGGAACGCCCCTTTTAGGTGAAAAATATTGTGACACAGTGCAGCTGCGACACAAAACGGGCGCAGACACTTTATAAATACATGTACAAGCAATTTACACGTTCCAAGGGCAAAGTCAGACAGAAAACTGGCGCAAACACTTAATAAATATGGGCCACTGATTGGTTTCCTCTGAAACCATCTTGTATACCACCTCAAAATTTTAATGAAGATATTTTTTTCTAAGCTTATGTATTGTTTTGTGTAATAAAGGGGATTTTGTTTTATTGTTCTAATATTGAGACACATTTACTTATCGGGTCCTGTCGCGATCCCTGATCCGGACGGTCCAACGAAGATGAAGTCCGGCGTGATTCACCAAGATAATGTGCCCGAGATCCTGCATGTGTCACTTCCCCGCTGACGTCTGCCGGAGTTCACCTTCTTCTTAATGGTGCATGCGAGTGTCTTGCAACACAATTTGAGATGTTAAATCCTGCGCGTTGTCCGAATCCGTTGGATCATCCGATGGCCCACCCCCCGATTTGTGTAGCATAAAAGCCGGCACCGATGTGCCAAAATCTGATTGCTTGTGCCAAAAACCCCAGTTAAATGCGGTGCAAAGCGGAAAATTCGGGAAACTCGACAGAAATGCGTTCCACGGACCCTTAGTAAATGAGCCCCATTGTCTTGTCGTCCCTCCCTTGGTGCACTATAGTAATACTGTGTGTAGAGTTCCTTAGTAGAGATGTGTGTTGTGAGAATTGGTCTCTTCCAGCAGGAGCTGTATAACGTAATTGAAAGCTTCATGTCCTAGTTCTTGGTGGGCGCTGTGATGAAGCCTCATGCAGCCACGTGTAACATGCTCGGGACAGGTCTTTAGCTGTACGGTTGCCTGGTCACCTTGTCAGAATCCATCTATATAATTATTTTATCCCGCGAGACGCAGAAAGCTCTCTTTGCCCTTGAAAAGGTCAGCTTTGCTCTTCTGTCACAACTGGAACATGTAGCAAATGTTTTTGAGCTTCACTAAAGGTATTGCCATAAGAAGACATTTATTTCCAAGATTCTTTTACTTTCCTTTCACTTTCAAAGAGCGAAGTGCCACAACTCATAAGGGATTCAGGCTTATTAACTGTATGGGAACAGTACAGAAAAGCCTTGCACCCTGGGACGCCCGTCATCTCTGTAACCCAGTTTTAGCAATGTTTGTCACATGTATATTCTTTAAAATATCAATCTAATAAAACAATGCTCATATAATAAAATATATGGCTGATAATTAAGTGATCAGGTACTTTCCAGATCCTTTGGGTTCACTGATGTGAGAATTCTGTCACTAATTACTTGCTCCAATCACATCCCTTACTAATACAAAAGTATCTTGTCTTTTGCTTCTTTTTCGCTGACCTCGCATTACTTCCTGAAGAGGGTTTGGTGAGGTCAGGGAAAAGGCAGGGTTAATGGGTTCTGCCAGATGAACTGAACATCATGTCAGATTTCTAGTACGAGAGCGCACTCTGGGCTCCTACTGGGATCAACAATTGGGTCAAAGCCATTGTGCCTAATTTATGATGAGGACTGCACCTCAATGTATATATGGCACACACTGCATTGGGATAAGGAGGTATCAAGAAAGTCCTGAAAAACACCAGGATTTTTAAATTCCTGACAATGTCTATATAACTTACTCACAGTAGAGGCCATAGGCACTAACCTCAGGTTCAGAATCACTCAATAAAAGTAACCAGAAGAGCAAAAATTAGGGATTCAGTCCTTTAAAGGAAATCATTAAAGCATTAAAATCAAACATGATAAATAAGGGACATCAGGTGCTACTAGAGCCCCTCCGTGCTGCAGCTCCACAGGCTGTTGCACTGTGCAGGAGCACTTCCCCCCTCCCACTGTGCTGTGAGATTACATGAGGCAGAAGGAGGGGGGGCACTGAAGGAGCAGGGCAGAGGGGTAGAAAGTGTAACAGCCTGTTAAGCTACAGCATGGAGGGGCACTGGTAACATCCCCCAGACTGCTTCTGGCTCATTGGCATCATTTTTTAAAGTCTATTTTAGAATAAAGAAAGCCATGGTTAACACATATAAGAAGATTACCACAGTCACGGTGCCTGGATCTATACATTTATCATATTGATGGTAGATTTCCTTTAAGGAAATTGTATAATCTGGCTATTTATAGCATTCCATAAATAAGGAGTTCTTTTTCTGAGTTTTGTTTCCATTTTAGATCTTTGGTAAGTTCTGTTTTAATGAGTAACACCAGAGCTTAGCATTTCATCTCTCAGTATAGATATGAAAAATAATGTGCCAAAGTACTAAATCCACAAAACCTATTGACCTCTGGCTTATTTACCCAGCAAAAAGTCATACATTTATATAGAGACTAATGAGATGTTACATTGTTCAGACTGCCTGATACCTTAGTGGTAGCTGAGACACCAATATACACTCGCCCTGTATTCATACAGTATTTTATGATGAAAACAGAATAGCAGTCTTTATGTTTGTGAATTCATATACAGGTAGTCCCCTACTTAAGAAAACCTGACTTACAGACGACTCCTGGTTACAAACAGCTCTAACAGTTATCAAATGTGTCTGCAATGAAGCTTTATTTTTAATCCTGGTTCTTATTACAACCCAACATTTTTAAAATCCATTTGTCACATACACCAAAAACGATTTGACTGGGGTTACAACTACAACATATTCAGTTCCGACTTACAAACAAATTCAACTTAAGAACACACCTACAGAACCTATCTTGTACGTAACCTGGGGACCGGCTGTAGATACAGGCCAACCATTTTTGTCGGCCTAGAGTCACCCTGCTTCGGTCATAGTTTCAGTTTTATTTCCTTGAAACACGAGCATAAAAAAACTGACCACACTAGGATGACTTCAATGGGTAGGTTTCAAGCACGACTCGGGGTAGTTCATGTTTTGTTCTTCTCTGTGCTGTCTGAGTACTCTCAGATGTAGACTTTGATTTAATTGGCAGTCTCCTTAAGGAGAGCTCTTACTTCCCGACCCTAGTCACAAGCCTCTCACCCAGCCAAACCAGTTCCCTACACTGTACTGAGGAGATCCAACCAGGTGGAAACAGCGCTGTCTACAGTTGGGAGTCTGTTCCTTCTGGAATAGATATACTGGTTTGGCTTTAAACTCATATCATGTCATTAGGCTCCCTGAAGGCCATGCTTGATGTGAAGGGAGCTGCCTTACAAGGTAGCTAAAAGAGGCGTGGTCTTCCTTATCCCATCCTGAAAAACTTTGCATATTTTTCTCACATGAGGAAAGCGGTCATGTTCATGGGATTTAAGGATAATTGTAACATTTCCCCATTCCAATTCTTGACTTGGTAAATGGACCACTCTCTCTTTCACCGGTGCCTTGTGCACATCACCTCTAGTCATACATGAAGCTTACCTCAGAACTAAATGTTCACAAACCTCTGTGTATTAATAATAATCTTCATATCAATTTGCCTGCTAATAATATTGCCACAAAATAATAATAAAATCCATTATTTTTTCTCTAGCTCCCTCTGTTCCCAGGAAATCAATTCTGTTAGTTTTGGTATCTAATGTAGCCCCATCCCCTGATGACGCTGGTTATCCGGCGAAACATGTCGTGGGGGCTTGTGTGTTATTTTTTATGTCATGTTTGAGGCTGCTAAACTAATAGGATCACTGCAGAGATTCAAAAACTAGTTAAATACACTGAGGTGACATTTACCTCTGATACCTCACGATAGCAGTCTAAACATGTATTTTTAAACAAGTCAGTGTGATATAATTTAGTTTAAGTTTTACTTTGAAATTTAATAAAAGTTACGTTTTAGGCCTGACCGATAAGGCTTCTTTCTGTCTCAGGACAGATTTTTAAATAAGGTATCTAATGTGCCACCCACCTCTTGTCAGGTGGGTGGTCCTGGTCTGAAGGAAACAGCCCTACACAATGTGACAATGGAGAGCCTAATTCACATGTTTGGTGCCAATATTTCTACTACTGATTTCTCAGCAACAATGGGGGGAAGAGAAAAAAAACACAACTTTATTGGAATTAAAGGGGTTGTCCGCTTTCAGCAAATAACTGATATTGAAAAGTTATGCAACTTTTATATTTTCTGTATCTGTACTTTTTTTTTTCTAGATCTCTGCTTGCTGTCACTTTTTACTACCTGTTGAAAAAAAAAACTTTTCTGGTCATGTGATCCACGTCTCGTTAAATCACACAACTTTGATTATTATCTGTGATAATAATCCGTGCACCCGAGTGACATCACATGACCGGCAATGAACCGTTTTTTATCCACAGGAAGTAAACAATGAAGCTTGAATGGAGCGATATTTATGAAAAGATGCAAAGGGTTGGAGTTGGTGTTGGAAAGGCTCCATTAAATTAACAGGACTTGTATTTGGTTTCTGGTTGTATTTGGTTTTTATATAACAGGTATTAGCTATTTTCTTAAAGTTTGTCTAGTGTTGAGAACTCAAGTACCACCTGTCACTTACATTTAGCTTACTGCTATGATTTAGTAGGAAAAAAACAAAAAAAAGAAACAGACTCATTTGAGGTGATTTCTTTAAATGATTTATATTTTTCTTGCCAACCAAAGCCACACGCTATCGTGGACCTTTTTCCATCAGAGCACAAAATGCTCCCATCGGATATAGGTCTTTTTTTTTTCCAAAAATCCCTTTGATTAACAGCAAGAAAACAATAATTTCTGTGGAACAGTATGTGCTGAGAACATAAAAGGTTCACCTGGGGGACGGAAGTAATTGATGTTTTTGGGCTATTTTTTTGAAAAAGCACGTAGAGAAAACAACTATACTCATGAACATGCAGAAAATACATCAGAAAAAGATGAGGTACCAAAGCACCATTACATTGAAGTGCAATCTTTATCTTATATATACATATAAGCATACATAAGCAAAAGGTATATTCAAATACTCGAGTATAAGCCTAGTTTTTCAGCACAATAAAATGTGCTGAAAACTCAAACTCGGCTTATACTCAAGTAAAAAAAATATAGGTTTTACCAGGTTTTTGTGGTAAAATTAGGGGCCTCGGCTTATACTTGGTTCGGCTTATACTCGAGTATATACGGTACATTTACAGGGTGAGATAAGGAGAACCATGTCACAGGCAGCTCCCTCTACATCTGTGTCTGACTTTGAAGAAACCTAGTGACATCGGGTAGGATAATAGCCAAACCAGTAAATCTTTTCCAAAAGGAATAGACACACAACTGTATACAATGCATTTTCTGTGTCATTGAATCTCATCAGCACAATGTAAGGAAGTAATGTGGCTAGTTCAGAGGCCCTTCACTTGGGTTAGGGAAGAATCTAAACTCCTTATGGAAATTTACCTTTTCAGGCCACCCTTACTTATGTGCTAAGTTTTATAGACCATGCACGCTCTGCTGGGGATTCTGGGAAATTAATAAATAAATTATCTTCCCAGACTTCAATCAGATGCTAGTTAAAAATTCCTGGTAGTGAGTTTGTACGCTGCTGGGTTGAGCACTTTTTGGACCATTTGGCTATTTCTGACTTGTAATTTAGAAATTTTGTCCTGGGTTTGAATTATATTTTGGTTTATGATTTGGATCTTGACCTACAGTGCTGGTACTGACCTCTGATGGCTGACTATTGTACTACTCCTTCTCCTTTACATTACCTTGTATAGGGAACATTGCCAAATCGTCTTTTATGGCGATCGACTGGGACAGTTTTAGGTTCCGCTATCCCTTTTCTTACATCCAAGCCACAGATGGAAATAAAGGTTTAATACTTGTGTTTATGTATAAGAAAAAAGTTACAGAAAATTGGAAACATAAAAATGCGGTCATATCAATTTTTATAACATTTTAGATTGCATAATACCCTTAGGAGTATATCACAGGGATTGAGGCTCGGGCACAGAAAATCCACGGTACTGGGCTGTAATGGTGAATGTACAGTCAGCTTTGGTTTAATAAAGCAGGAAGGGACAACCTGGTAAACTTGTAGAGGACGATCAATTTTGGCCTCATAAATCCTGCAGCTATCTGTAAATGGACAGGCTGGGGATAGTACACAAACAATACACAATGTAAAAGGAGCTTAATGATAGAAAAGACCGATAACAGCACAATATTTACTGCTCATAACTGCAATGGATGTGTATTATCATCTGGTGATGAGGTTGGTAAGTTCCCATTTGCTGTATCTGCTCTCATTTCATTTAGATTACATAAGATAAAGTATATCTTATTCTAATCACCAAAGCCAAAGCTGAGTGGTTTGTTCTAGGTTATTGAAACACATGAAAAAAGATGTGTCCGTAATATTTATAAATTATTCTAGCTGTTCTGTTCCATATTTGCCTCCAGTCCAGGTAGAGACATCACTACAGATCATTTCACCCTTAAACTGCCTTAAATAAGATTAAAGGGGTTTTCTATAAATTGTGGCCGAGCCCAGGGTTGGAAATGTAAATAACACATACTTACCCCACTCCTATTTCCTGTGTTGCAAACAAGCAAGGAAAAGCCAGCTCACCGTTGGGCTCCTAACGGAGTCCTCCAGGTGCACGGATAAGCTTTACACAAACCTGAATTATCCAAATAGCAAGGGATTCCAGCACGATCACGGAGGACGCTTGTAAATTTTCAAAAACCTTTATTTCATAGTAAAATCCAGGTCACAAAAACATGCAGCAAACGGACGTAGACAGACCTACGCGTTTCCTCATTTTAACACGGACAATGACTAAGTCTTAAAAAGACGAAAAGCGTAGGTCTGTCTACGTCCGTTTGCTCCATGTTTTTGTGACCTGGATTTTACTATGAAATAAAGGTTTTTTAAAATATACAAGCATCCTCCGTGATCGTGCTGGAATCCCTTGCTGTTTGGATATTTCCTGTGTTGCTTCACTACTTCTAGTTTTTGGTCAGAGGGAACGGAAAAGGTCACAGGGCCTACCTCATCCAATGAGTGGCCTCCAAGGACTATGGGATGTCACTTCCGTTTCCAGTAGAGTTCACTTCCTGTTTTATCCCCTGGTCTACGGAGGCAGCTCATTGGATGAAGCAGATCCCGTGAAACCCCAGAACTCCCAGTCACACACAAGGCTGAAAACCTAAGTTCAAGGGCGATTTGGGAACTGGGACCTACTAGTGTCATGTGGAGGGGGCACACATATTGTAGACTTATGTAGAATATCTTTTTGAGTTTAAATAGTGCAAAATAATCTTGTCATGAAAAAATGAATCATTATGATACACCTAATGTATCTAGACATGTCTTGCCAAAAGCCAAGGTACCGGTAATGTGGGACATAAGTTAAAATCTACCAGCCCCAAGTGTTATAATCTGCTGGCAGCATGTCGTATTGAAATGCACTGTGATTCCAAACATAACTCTATTATTTATTCTCACTAATATGCCTAGAAATTATTTCCAAGTATAATCCATATGCTAATTGGGCAATCTGTGCGCTCAGAGCTTCCATCTTCCATGTTTTTCCACTGTTGCTTCTGACGGGACAAGTCTCCTTCTTATCTGTGGTCCAAATAGCAGGTGCCAAGGACACTTATGGAACAATTTTAGATCATAAAATTAGTCTGTGTTGTCAATTTAGAAAGTGGCCATGATTTTGTCTCTAATTTTCAGCATGATAGTGAAGCCTTTGGCTTTATAGTTACAGATAACTATATCTATATCTGGTCTATTTCTGTCCATTCAAACAAAAATCTATTTACTATATGGCATCTAATGGTTCAATTCATTTCACTCATCTACCAGGAAATGTATCCAACAGTCACAATAACTGTAGGATATAAACAGCAAAGTGATAGATGAAGATAAACACTGTTCCCTCATACAACAACTAGTTTAGGTCAATTTCATCATCTGGTCTGAGATCTTTGTGTGTAAATCCAGCTTTCCCAGATTGTACTATACATTTTGGTCTTCTTATCTTCTGCTGCAAACTATTCAGAGTGAACTGATGCACAGAAGAGATGGTATGGGCAGATATAATCAGTAAATCATTTCAGGCTTCAGGGAAGAAAAGGATTTTCTTTTCTTGTGGAGCAAAGTTAACCTCAAATCATTAAAGTGAGATGTCCATTGTAGCAGGAACTATGCATGTGCTTGGAATAGCAGCAGGGGTCTCGGGCAAGAGTCGTCTGTGCCATTCAAGCTCTGTACAAAAGGGGATACTAAGAAATGCTCACATCAGGAGGTGAGACCCAGAGACGTGTTCTTCTGAACAGAGAAATGATTAGCTTTGACCAATGCTGTAAATTACAGACATGGAACAGTCAGGTTCATATGGTGCAGGGGGGTCAGCAGCTAAGGAAAGGTCCATGGGGCACATTTACTAAGAACGGGCCAAACTGCACTAAATGCAGCATGCACCAGATTCAGGATTTATGGTGCATGTTCTTTATGAATCTGGTGCCCCATGCACTGCCCCGACAAAGTGCACCAACTTTTTTTTGCATAATAAATCTGGCGCAAGGTCCGACTGAGCACCGGAATGCCCTCTAATTTGTGTCGCATGATGCCTAGTCTGTCAGAAAACTGGTGCAAGGACCTTAATAAATGTGGCCCATTGTTCCCACACAGCCCAGATATTCACTTTCAGAGTGGAGGACATAGACAGGTTGGAACTCAAACGGGCCGCAAACCTGCCACAGCATTAGTTTCAGGCAATAGCAGGTGCGCAACTGCAGTTGGGATGGCACTGGGCAGTGATGGGCAATGCCGCAGCTGAGTGAGAGCGGGGAGAGAAATTAGTACAAGTTCCTTATTATTTTTAAAGCCCCCATCTCTCTCTCTGTATATATATATATATACGGATGGATAGATAGATATAGATATACAAGACCTTTAAAGAAGTTGTCCTTTAAAAAGAAAATGTTTGAATGGTCATACATTCTGGCCATCCATAAACAAAGACAAAAAGTGTACAGGCAGTTTTATTTTTACCCCAAAACATGGATCACAGTTTTTCCCTCAAACTTCTGGAAATATAAATGTCATTAAGTTTCTTTGGCATCCTGCTAAGGGCAAGTTCTTTAAAGGAAACCTACCATTTGAAATGGTAGGTGTAAGCTGTAAACACCGAGCACCAGCTCAGGGTGAGCTGGTGCCGGTGCTTAGTTTCGTTAGTGTTAAAACCGCGGTATCGCGGTTTTAACACTAACGATACTAAGCACCGGCACCAGCTCACCCTGAGCTGGTTCTCGGTGTTTACAGCTTACACCTACCATTTGAAATGGTAGGTTTCCTTTAATTGTTCTGTGTTTTCAGCCCTGCTGTTCAGCCTCTGGATCTGCCTTACATAAAAAAGAAACTCAAATTCTAAAAAAAAGTAGGCCATCGGCACGGTTAAAGGAGCTTTTCCATTTGTTAAAATAATTTAATAAAATAAGTAAATTGCTTATGAAAATAATCTGACAATTATGAAATGTGACAGGACCAGGGGAAAAGTATTAAATGGTGTGTATGTTTCCCCTAGGTTTATGTCCTACACTATCTAGGGAGCCAAAAGCTGGTCTGGAAGACCTGGCTGCTGCAGTTTGGAGTGTAGGGCTTGGTCCCTACTCTGCTCAGCCACTCCAGGTGTTTGAGGTGATTGGGGCTAATCACCAGCAGCTCTGAGATGTTGCTTTAAAAAGTCTGAAGCTGCACAAGAGGAACGGCTCTCTCTGCTCCTGGGAAAACCCTAAATGTGAGTTGCCAACTGCTGTGTGCTGTGGTTGGGAATCTGTACAGTAGGTACAGTTTCTTGGTAGTGAGGCCAGACGGCCTAGGATTTTATTTCTGTATTGTTTTTGTTTTGCCATTTTTCCCTGCCTGAAGTTAATAAAACTGGTTGAGGCCAGTTGCACCCAACTTGTCTGGAGTGGACTGTGACTGTGTTGTGCCAAAAAGTGCTCGTTTATCCCAGGAGATGGTGATCCCAGAGCTAATCCCATTACACAAAGTTAAAACCAAAAAGAAGTTTTAAAGGTTTTGCCCAATAGTTTTATTAAAGCTGTTGTCCGAGAACATAAAACAACTGAATGGTGGCGGGAGGGGGCTGGCTAAAAAAAATAAACATTTGGTTACCTCCGAGGTCCCTCCCGATGTCCCACGCTGCCATTACTCTGGTCTGTGCCCCATGTAAACAAACCGGAGAGAGATCACAGCACTGGATGTAGAAAGGGGTAAGTAAATGTTTAATTTTTTTAACCGGCCCCCTCTTTTTTTATCGAATTATATTTCACCCATATGGAGAGCCTTTTAATTTTAGTGGGAAGTGTAATGCTTTTTTAGTACTGCTGGGGCACTGTAGGGAAATTATACACTTATAAACAGGACCCCACCCTACCAATAGCAGGTGCATAATTAGGATTCTAAAAGAGGAACAATCTGAAAATGTCAAAAATTCAAAAAGGTTTTTTTTTTAGTTGAGTTGTTGACGGTTTGTGTGGATTCTTTGAAAAATCTAATTTTTGTAATGTTTTGTTTAATATAAAATAATATTTATATAACATTTTTAACTCTTTATTCTAGCAATAAAAAATATTGATTGTGCTTTTGGGGATAAATTGTGGATTTTATGAGATTATTTTACTTATTACTATAGAACTAATTCTAAGTATAGAACTATTCTAAGTATATGATATATTATGCATACATTTCCTAGTAGGAAAAACAAACTTCAGGTTTATTTTGGACTCTTTTAGGTCTTGGTCTGTTAGGCCTCAGTGCTAGCATTGTATCTATCCTGTTAGTAAATAATGAAGGGATAATTCCTGTGTGCAGTACATGGTGACAGATGGTGAACTCTGAATAAAAGTCTTAAGGGACTAAACAGGTGGTTTAGTTTCCAAGTCAGTGCTCTGGGTGCACCCAATGGTGAGGACAGCTCTTGTGTTGTCATGGAAAGGCACGTCAATAACCACATGACAGCCACAATAAGGCAATCTCAAGAAAAGTCTTCTACTTTCTCAGTGCAGTCTCTTGAGTATTCACGTTCATTACCTCTTGCACTAATAAATATTGAGTTCCTTGCGAAACAACCTTAGCTTATTCCCACGTAATCTTCATTATGAGACAGATGAGAGAAAGCGGGAAAAAGTAATTGGACCTTAAATATTAGGATCTACAAAGCAGAAAAGCTTGAGATTGGGTGCATAGAGTCAGCCGAAACATAGCACTTACCACTGATGGAATAAATATTCACTATTTATCTTGGAGTGCTGCTTCCTTCCTTGGAGTTCATAAATAAAATATAGATATCCTCAGGGCCCCTAAGGAAGCCATGTTGGCGTGGTGATAGACCTGGGTGACATTGGTTACTATTTTTTTACCCTATACATGGGCTTGTTGTTATGCATTGAATGATGATTTGTATATTACACCATGCTTACACTTGTATCTGTTTGGCCGATACTTAGACCTAGAAGGGAAGAGTGTAGATGTTGCCTATCGTAGTACGTCTTGAATACCTACTCCTCTATTATTTTTAATGAATTCTCAATTAAATTAGTAAGCTTTTACGATTCAAGTACTGCCATTTCTACACCTTTGTATAGTTGGTATCATATTGTTGTTTACGAGTGTAGGGCAGTCTATATTCAGCACTACATAAACTCACTAATCTGACATTGAAGTACAATAATCAGCCTTCTACACCAAACCTCTCCCCCAATATATATTTGGCGACTGTCTGCTCTTCATAAAATTTGGATGACATTTTACCTCCATGTTAAGTTGGAAGGTTCAGATAAGTTTAATTTATCAATCTCAATGACCCCATCATTTAGCACATATTGGGGCACATTTACTAAGGCCCTTCCCCCAGTTTTCTTTCAGACTTTGCACGTTCTTTTAGGTCCAAACTACTTGGTATTGGTAACTGCAGGTATTTATAAATTGCCTGCACCACTTCTATGTCACACGCAACCCTTTTGTGGCGCAGCTGCACTAGGCATCGTGCGACACAAATTAGGAGGTGTTTCGGTGCTCAGTCAGACCGTGCACCAGATTTAACATGCTAAGTGTGACAGAAGTGTGCTGCAAGCCCTATGTTAAAAGTGCACAAAAAAAAGTTGGTGCCCTCTTTGGGGGCAGTGGAGGGGGCGCCAGATTCATGAAGAACGTGTGCCAAAAATCCTGAACTTGGCGCCCCCTCCACTCTACACGGGTAAACTACATTTAGTAAATGTGCCCCATTATTTATAGCACAGTTTTAAAAAGTTAATACAGGCGGTCCCCTACTTAAGGACACCCGACTTACAGACAACCCATAGTTACAGACAGACCCCTCTGACCTCTGGTGAAGCTTTCTGAATGCTTTACAATAGCCCCAGACTGCAATGATCAGCTGTAAGGTGTCTGTAATGAAGCTTTATTGATAATCCTTGGTCCCATTACAGCAAAAAATGTATAATCTCCAATTGTCACTGGGGCCAATTTTTTTTTTGGTCTGGATCTACAATTATAAAATATACAGTTTCGACTTACATACAAATTCAACTTAAGAACAAACCTCCGGACCCTATCTTGTACGTAACCCGGGGACTGCCTGTATAGCGTTTATTACTAGTGGATCAGTCACATAATGATGGAAAGGCAAAATCCTAAAAGTAGTTTTGCTAAGAAATAAGCTGATGCTGATGAAGAGAAAACACTGGAGCTGCCCTTTCCGTGCACTTGTGGCAGTAAGGAGCTCGGAGACATAATTGACTTGTCTAATATGGTCATTTTCCACTTGGTTTGGTAAGGCATATATAATTGATTATGTTATATTTGATACATTATTTATAAAATTATACACACAGACACATGTTCATCTGAGCTTGAAGAGTATATCTCATAGTTGGAATGAAATTTTGTATATATAACTATTTGTTTGTTTGGATTCTTTGTTGGATTCTTTAAAAATCTTAAATCAGTTTAAAATGTATTTAAAAGGTCAAAGCCATAGAAAGATCATGTAAAAACAGCCACTAGGAGGAGAGAATTGTAACTTATTAATAATAAGGGGGAATAATTGTATATCATAACAAGGCTTTGACCACCCTGGTGTCCTCCTCGCTTCTAAGAGGCTGGTGGACAGTGATCGTACAGGAGCAGCAGTCATACAGGAGCAAGGACATCACATTCACAGTGGATTTTCAGTGGAGATTGTCCCTTGACATCCTGTAATAGTTACATTTCCTGCAGAAATACATTGTTGAAATAAAGTTTTAGCTATCAGTTCTTTTAAAGAGAACATATCACTCCTCCGGACTTATATGAATATGGACATGTGATTGTAGAGACCTTAATAGAGGTCATTGTACAGGGAGGGGGAGGAGATAAGTTGTGACATCATCTATTGTCAGTAGTGATGTAATGATAGGTCAGTGTTATCTATATAGAGGTCATTGTACAGAGAGGAGGAGATAAGCTGTGACATCATCTATTGTCAGTAGTGATGTAATGATGGGTCAGTGTTATCTATATAGAGGTCATTGTACAGGGAGGGGGAGGAGATAAGCTGTGACATCATCTATTGTCAGTAGTGATGTAATGATGGGTCAGTGTTATCTATATAGAGGTCATTGTACAGGGAGGGGGAGGCGATAAGTTGTGACATCATCTATTGTCAGTAGTGATGCAATGATTGATCATTGGTATTATCTATATGGAGATCATTGTGCAGGAAAAGGAAGTAGATATGATGTAAATTACACCTGAATTACAGACGACCCCTAGTTAAAGATAGTCCCCTCTGCCCACTGTGACCTTTGGTGAAACTCTCTGGATGTTCCTTTACTCCCAGACTACAATGATCAGCTGTGAGGTGTCTAATGAAGCTTTATTGATAATCCTTGGTCCCATGACAGAAAAAAAATTTGAAACTCCAATTGTCACAGGGACAAAAAAAATTTGGTCTGGATCTACAATTATAAAATATACAGTTTCGACTTACATACAAATTCAACTTAAGTAAAAACCCAAGGAATCTATCTTATACGTAACCCGGGGGCGGTCTGTACTTGTGACAGAGGATAGTGATCCAGGTAGAAATAGTGCTTTGGGTACTTAGTGCTTTGATAACTCCCTCATTAGTATACAGATTAAACTAGAGATCTTTAAGTACCTGTCCAGCAACCGCGCAACCACAACTAGACTTGGTGCTAGCTGTCAGACTGGGTAAGTGGTGGCAAACTCACCCTGAGACGTCCCTGCAGGCTAAGGCCCTGCCTAAAGCAGATAAACCGCCCTGACAAGGGCAAACCCACTATCATTAACCTGACGGTCCCTGAGTGACCTTATAAGATGATAGGAAAGACTTACTTCGCCTGGCAGCTGCTGGATGGTGGAGCGGACAGGTAACCGGAATACTGAGATAGACCAGTGTTCACACTGGTGCCCAGAATACAAACACAGGTCTGAGACTTGGAAAAATGCGGGATAACACCGGGAGAGATACAACACTGAGGGACAAACAACAGATACAGACAGACAAGCGTAGTCAGACAGAACCGGGTCAAAACCAAGATGGCAGAAAAGGTACAGAATCGTATAGCAAAATAGAATGGTCAGTAGGCAAAGCAGAAGTCGATACCCAGTATAGCAAGAAACAAGCAAAAGCACTAGATAACACAGGAGACTGAGTTAACCAGCAAGGTCTGATGGGAGTAGGCAGGTATATAAGGCAGTTCCCAGACACGCCTCCAGCAGCACACTGGAGGAACTGTCAATCCGGCTAGTAACCCTTGCTGGGCAGGACTAAAATGCAAGGAGCAGGGTGTGGCTCAAATAATAAAACCCAAACACTAAGCCACAGTTCACACACAAATTAACGCCATCTATTCTGCCAACTGCGGATAGAGCAACATTTTGGTATGGACGTGACAGGATCGCTTGTAAATGGCATATTAGAGGGAAATAACAAAGGTATTTTGGAAATTATTGTGCATTTTCCTCCATGCTGCCAGATTACAATGCCTGGGGGTGAGATGGTAAAGTCCCTTCATTAAGCTTTTCCCATAATCAATAATTATCCTATCCTATGGATTGACTGACTATCAGGAATCCCTATGGATCAACAAAATGGGGGGAACAAGTCACAGCACAATCCAATACTTTAAATCAGAATCAAAGGGAAGTTAAGGAAGACTTTAGGTTTGCTAATAGAATCCTGTGGATAGGGAATACATGTTGATTATGAGAAAATCCCTCTAAACCAGAAACAAGCATGAAATAATTGCTGCAAATTAGCTGTTGCCAAATCACAGATGGCTAAACTTTGACAATGCAGGTGCACAGCAGCCAAAAATAACTGACTTTAGGTGATTTGTATCTAAGGCTGCATGCATTCTGGGAAATTTAGCAGTCCATCCTAAAAATATGAAAATATATTTTCTTTACTTAGCTGAAGTCGAATGTTAAAAATTGATCAATGTCTTAATCCATCCCACCTAATGAGGCAAGAACAGACTCATCACTGGGATCCAAAGCATCTGTTTAGGTGACAGGCTTTTTTTAGGACTTTTTTTACTGTAAGAACTGTCAATCTGTGGAATAGCCTGCCTCAGGCGCTGGTCACAGCAGGGGCAGCAGAGAGCTTCAAGAAGGGTCTAGATGCCTTTCTACACCTAAATAACATTGATGGCTACAGGACTGATTCTAGCTTTTTTGCTGCCTGAGGCGAAAACTGAAATGCTGCCCTCTCCCCCCCTTTAAAAAAAAAAAAATCCTAGCCCTGATCTCCTTCTATATACCGCCCACTGAATGTACATACGCAACTTAACACTAGCGCTGTGTTTACTAACATAGCACTAGTGTACAGAGGTGGGTCTTGGCCCGATCACGTATACGTTTCTATGGAAACGCATGCGATCGGTAACCAGAACCCGGTCTCTTGCAATAAAACAATACAAAACTAAATTAATTTAAATAGTAATAGAAATTAAATAGTATTTACACTAAAAGTACATAAATATGCGAAACATTCTATCTGTACATATATATATATGTACATACAACTTACTACATTAACATTCCACATTAATACACATTTTTAATCTATACATACATCAGCCATATATATGAAATACACCACTACTCCTATAATGAATCATGACTTACCCATTTTTCTTCAGAGGATCTTGCTGGTACATCAGCAGGTGGTAGATGGAGGGGTCAAAAGAGTAACTGAGGGGGTCAAAAATAAGTAAGCAGGAGGACCATACACAGCATCACATACCGCAGGCAGCAGCATACACACCGCATCATACACACACTGAATATACATGCAGCATACACACAGCAGACAGCAGCATACACAGCATTAGATACAGCATCATACACACAGCATATACATGCAGCATCATATACAGCAGGCCGCAGCATACACTCCGCGTCACACACACACAGCAGACAGCAGCATACACAGCATCATACACACACAGCATATACATGCAGCATACACAGCATCAGTTACAGCATCATACACACAGTATATACATGCAGCATCATATACAGCAGGCCGCAGCATACACTCCGCGTCACACACACACAGCAGACAGCAGCATACACAGCATCATACACACAGCATATACATGCAGCATACACAGCATCAGATACAGCATCATACACACAGCATATACATGCAGCATCATATAGAGCAGGCCGCAGCATACACTCCGCATCATACACACACAGCAGACAGCAGCATACACAGCATCATACACACACAGCATATACATGCAGCATACACAGCATCATACACGCACAGCATATACATGCAGCATACACACAGCATCACATACAGCAGGCCGCAGCATACACTCCGCATCACACACACACACAGCAGACAGCAGCATACACAGCATCATACACACACAGCATATACATGCAGCATACACACAGCATCACAAACATGAGGAAGCAGCATACACAGCATCATATACACACAGCATATACATGCAGCATCACATACAGTAGGCAGCAGCATACACAGCATCATACACACAGAATATGCATGCAACATACACACAGCAGCATATACACAGCATTATACACAGCATACATACAAAACAGCATACACAGTAGGCAGCAGCATACACACAGCAACATGCAGCATACCTGTAGCTTACGCACAGCAACATGCACAGCAACATGCACAGCATACACCCAGCAACATACCTGTAGCTTACACACAGCAGCACACATAGCTGCTGATGAAGTTCAGGAGCTCTGAGCTGGTGGGCGGAGCTTGCTCATCGGAGCTTCTACAGCAGGAGCAGAGAACTCAGCGGAGGATACTTTCTGGCTGCCCGGCTGTGGTGGAGCAGCAGCAAAGTGATAACTCTCCATCTGACTGCTGCTCCACCAGCCAGTGAAGCCTCTGCACAGGCTTCCCGTCTGACCCTTCTCCTTCATCAGCCCACCGGGAGCCAGCCTTCCCCCTCCTCCTGCCAGCAGCGCTGCTGTTCATGTGCGGACCTGCCGCTGCCTCGATTCCTCACAGTAGCGCTGATGGAGGACACAGGCGACGTTTGATGATGTCATGCCGCCAGCGTCCTCCATCAGCGATACTGTGAGGAATCGAGGCAGCGGCAGGTCCGCACTGCTTGTGGGTGATTCCGGCGAGTGCCCAAATCACCTACAGCTGTTTCGCCGCCTGCCTCAGGGCTCCGCATCTGCCGCCTGAGGCGAAATTTTCATACCGCCTCATGGCAGATGCGGCCCTGGATGGCTATGTTATATACAATTGTTTCCCCTAAATCTCTTCCTCATGCAATCCCTTCCCTTCCTTGGTTTAACTTGATGGACATGTGTCTTTTTCCCACCGTATAAGCACACAATAAAATACACAAATCTATGACAAATCATATAAATACATTTACTTATGTGACATAGTCGTCATGGGATCTGCTTGACAGAAATTTGGGCTGCAGCAGAAAAGCAGGAAGGACAAAAAGTGCTGTAAATCTTTGGTGCTACTTTTAGCGACTGAAAAAATGGTTTCATTTTTCAATTTTCGAAGAGGTGACAAGTGAACGTGACAAATCTACTATTGTGGGAGGAAAATGAACGGATTATTCAGATGGGAAGGAAATTGCTTTAACATGGTAAGTATGCAGGTCAGTTCTTTTGTTTAATGCACATACAAGGGACTACAGAAATGACGGCAGTAATCACCACGCTCCTGCCCCTGCCTCCTACTGATATCACTATATTACATGGGAGATAAGTGTATACATCATTTCTCTAGAAGATCCATTGAACGTGTTGCTCACATGGGTTCAGTGCATTAGTCAGGCATGATCATTACATTACTCAGAAAATGTGTAACAGGGTCTGTACTGAGTGGCTGGTGTTTTCTTTTGTTACAGTAGGACCATGGCCCAAAATTAAAGTGGTTTTCGACTTTCAGCAAATTACAGGCGGTCCCCTACTTAAGAACACCTGACTTACAGATGACCCCTATTTAAAGACGGACCCCTCTGCCCACTGTGACCTCTGGTGAAACTCTCTGAATGCTTTACTATATTCCCAGACTGCAATGATAAGCTGTGAGGTGTCTGTAATGAATCTTTATTCACAATCCTTGGTCCAATTACAGCAAAAAATGTTGAAACTCCAATTGTCACTGGGGCAAAAAATTTTCTGGATCTACAATGATAAAATATACAGTTTCATCTTAGATACAAATTCAACTTAAGAACAAACTTCTGGCACCTATCTTGTACGTAACCCAGGGACTGCCTGTACTGATATTTTTCAATATACCTTCTGTGTCAATTCCTCACTTTATTCTAGATCTCTGCTTGCTGCATTCAACAGGAAGCTTCATTATTTAGTCCCTTTGGATAAAGAAAGGTTCATGGTCATGAATATCACAGGTATCACAGGGCGCGATATGAGTTGTGTGACAACGAGCCTTGCACCTATGTGACATCACATGACCAGTGACCAGTCTTTATCCATAGGAAGTAAACAATAAAGCAGATGCATCCTGAGTTCCCATGACATATTGCCAAATTTGCTGCCCAATAGCTAATGATATATTAATAATATAAATCCCTTTATCTATATAACGCACACAGATTACGCAGCGATACAGTTTGCCAAATTGATCCCTGTCCCCAAAGGGGCTCACAATCTAATCAACTTACCAGTGTTTTTTGGAATGTGGGAGGAAACTAGAGGGCCCGGAGGAAATCTATGCAAAAACGGAGAGAACATACAAACTCTTTGCGGATGTTGACCTTGGGAGTTTAACTCAGGTCGCCAGTGCTACAAGGCTGTAATGCTAACCACTAAGCCACCGTGCTGCCCACCACTAACCCACCATGCTGCCTAGCATATTAATACCCCTAGCAATTAGCTGTGGCTTTGATTGGCCAGTGGTGTCCCCTTGGCCAATCACAACCCTAGGAGCTAGGGGCGTTAATTTGCCGGATCGTCTGTTTGGCAACCAGAATGACAATATGTCCGGCTCTCACAGCCAAACCTCAATGGGAAGTTCAGGTCCACTCATCTCTACTTCTGAAACCTGGCTCATGTGCACTGCACATAGTGAAGATTAGGTAAGTACACCAACCTTAACTGCCTCCAAAGACTTCACCACCTCGAATCTTGTTAATAAGGCCACTGACCTATGTTAGGTTAAAAGCTTTGGACCCTAACTCCAAATGTAATCACTTCACAACAGTTGTAACCACCTAAGTATTCTCAATGATAGTTACTGGCACATGTACATAGTAGTTACACATTACACACATAGATCTATTCTATGTAAACAATAAAAATTGCAGCATTTGTATTCCTAGACTATAGAGCGTAACAGATCTCTAAAGTTCATGTGTAAAATTCTTTAACATTTCCTGTTTGAGCTAATTCATCTAAGGAAAACACGGAGTGATAGCGCACTATATATCATAGATAATCCAGGTGGATTAACTCTCCTTTTTGCAATCTGCAAAGCAGTTAAGTATTTTATGCTTCTAGTATAATCAATCTGTGAAAGGTCATCTCCTCTCATACAGACTAGTTCTCGTCCATGGGCTGTAATGAAACAATTTTTCAGATTTTTTTTTGACTGAAGATTCGTCTTGTCTGCGATAAGTGACCAGCCATGTGAAATAAAAGCTTCATATATTTAATCTGATGACTTGGTTTCTACGTATTTCTCAGATTTTTTTTTACTTAATATGAGTTCAGTCATGTATATGGATGTCCTTGTCCTCAAAGTATAATTATTTCCTCATTATGTGATTGATTTTTGGACATCAGTATGGAGACATAAGTGCAATTCTCTATGGACAAAAATCTCTATTTTACAAGAAAGTAGAAATATCTCTCCAGTACCATTTCTTAGGGTTAACTACCTTTAAATAAAATCTACCACCAGGATCACTGATTACAAACCAAGAACAAATGTTCCTGTGTCCTTCTTTTTCCCTTGCCTTTCTTTCTGTATTAAGCAGTTTGTATAAATCAGAACCTGAATGACTGAACTCTTTACATATAGTCCCTGGATTGTCTCCTCTCCTCTAAATTCTGAATCATCAAGGGAAATATTATCCAGATATAGACAGTGTTACCTATTAGCCACCTTCTCTTATCTCTCTGCTGTGTATTCGACTTCAGATACACTGCTCACTGCAGGAGAAAGAATGAGGCATATTACAAAGTTTACTATAATCACATGAACTATTTCTGCAGTGATGAAAAGATTAGCTTTAACTGGTTCGCGACCGCCCGCCGTGTATTACCACTCCATATACAATAAGTCTTTGCTGCATAACAGCGATCTCTGCCGGCAAAACTGCTGCAGCCTCAAAAAGACGGCGGCGCATGGGCGCCGCCATCTTGCCCAGGATCGTCGCTCCCCGTGATGTCATCGGGGAGCAGCAATCCGTCTCCATGGTAGCCTCGGGTCTTCTGAAGACCCGAGGCTATTTCGTTTTAACCCCTTCATTACAATGTGCTGTACTGTAGTATGGCAGTATATGATAGGATCGATCAGACAACCCAGGGTTAAAGTACCCTAGGGAGTCTGAAAAATAGTAAAAATAAAAATAAAAAAAAGTTTAAAAAATTATAATAAAAACACCCCCCTTTCCCTAGAACTGACATAAATAGCCACTCTTCTTATAGCTTTGTTTTTAAGAATAAAATACTTTAATATGTCTGCAAATTAGCCTGAGGGGCTCCAGGCTCCATTAAAACCTATGGAGCCCCTAAGTCTCATTTGCAAAATTTTAATATCCCTTTTTTGGAAAATTCAGTTAATAAGAGGTTAATAGAAGAGGTGGTTGGATGGGACATACACCAGCATGTCAGTGTGCTTGGTTTACAATCCTTGATCCTGGCGGTAGATGTTCCTTAAAGGAAACCTACCACTTGATGTGGTAGGTGTAAGATGCATACACCGAGCACCAGCTCAGGGTGTGCTGGTGCCTACTTTCATTAGTGTCCTAAACCACTGTATCGCGGTTTAAACACTTTTTATTCTTTACAGCCCCGGCATTTCCTATGTGGGCACGAGCGCGGTCGCGCTCATGGTGCGCCGAAGCAGCTTCGGCTATAAAGTTTAAAAAGTGTTTAAACCACAATACAGTGGTTTAGGACACTAATGAAAGTAAGCACTGAGCTGGTGCTCGGTGTATGCATCTTACACCTACCACGTCAATTGGTAGGTTTCCTTTAAGTCAATGTCCAGCTCTAAGTCTTAGAACACGAGGAGAAGTGTCCAAACTGTATATCCATAAGAAAGGTAGATGTTTGGCTCTCAGGACAGAGTACATTTTTGATTGAGCAAGAGGACAACATTACAGTTTGTTTTTTTGGCTGGGGGATAGTGGTTGTTAAGGAAATATTATATGTAAGATGACCAAGAATGTTCATTTGAAGGGTTGGCAAAATAGTGGCTATGCTATGTTCATGGGTATTTACTGTAAAGAGTCTTCTATATGTTTGGTCATTGTACCTGCGACCAAAACAAGCTCCATCCTGTCAAAGTAAAAATTAAGAATAAG
This sequence comes from Engystomops pustulosus, assembly GCF_040894005.1. Taxonomy (NCBI): domain Eukaryota; kingdom Metazoa; phylum Chordata; class Amphibia; order Anura; family Leptodactylidae; genus Engystomops; species Engystomops pustulosus. The sequence goes on from NC_092412.1 coordinate 219,473,220, forward strand.
TAAACTGTTCATCACAAATATCATATGTAATACAAGGGAAAATGATATATTGTATTGAACATCCAATGCTGATGTGAGGGCAACATTGGAATGGAGCTTGACCATTCTTGCCGTGTTTATGTTGGTGATCTTTGGGCATTCTGCTCTTTCCACAACCCAAACAACAAATTTTCTTTAAAATTGACCCAAGTATGTGTGCATGTATTGTATGTGTCTTACATTGTAAAATTTGTAAGGAAAATAAGCCTGTTGGGGATTGGAACTAATGGGAAAGTTGACAAACTATGAGTAATATATTGCTGTCATTTAAAGGAAATCTACAACATGGATAAAGTGTTTTCAAACCAAGCACACATACATGCTGGCGTGTGCATACTTCTTTAGCTTCTTTTTTTTTAAAAATGCCCATTAAAATTATGTAAACGAGCCTCAGGGGCTCCTGGCTTTGTCACAGAAAACCCTTCTTACTCCATCGTCTGCTAATTATCCAGGCCTCTATTTGGTGTTTCTGCCCATCTCCTCCCTCTCTGAATGGAGATTTGAATAAATAGCAGACAACAGAGCCAGAAAGGACTTCGGTGGCATAGCTAGAAGCCCCTGAGGCTTATTTGCATAAATGTAAAATATATTTTTCTAGAAAAATATTTAAGAAGCAAAAAGAAGAACAGATCCTGTTTCAGGTGGTACATGCCACCATGGAGACATGGGGTATCAGGGATGAGGCAAACAAATGCATTTAAATATTATTGTAATTGCTCAAGGCAAAGGTCTGGTAACATAGGTCCAGGTATGAGAAAATTTAGAGACTTGTAGTCATATAAGCAAACCATTCAGTATCAGTGGTCTAGCAGAGCCATGGAAGTGGTATGTTAAGGAGCAATTTAGAAGTCTAAATAAGTCTAAATATATCACTATTTAGTCTGTAGTCGATCTTTAGGGAACTATACTCTTAAAAAGTATCACTCGAAGCACAGTTTTTATTTTTCTATTCAAGAAATATTATATACATATCCCTTTCCCCAAAATCGTAGTCTCTAAGATTCTGTATTGCGAAGGTGATCTTCACAAGGAAACATTTAATCCTTTCTGACCCATATCCATGGGCTCTCGTCTAGCCAAACCACTTCACTACCAAACACTTCAAGATATTGCTGTCTAGAGTTGAGTCTCTATTCCCTTGGGAACAGTTTTACTTGCTATTTCGACTATTATAACAAGTCATGTTGAAAGTCTTCTTGAAGGTTGGGGATTGAACTATAGGGAGCTGCCTTCTACGGGGGAAAACTAAAGGCATAGTTGGCTGGGTGGGTCCATCCAGGGACGCATTGTTACCAGCAGCTGTCACAATAATAATACTGTACCGGTTTGTGATCATTTGGGTACATTACAGCCTCAACGACTGACTTAGCTTTACTGTTTTTAAATTTACCTACGACTGCCAAATTACTGATCATAACATATACATAGGCTACTTAGTCCATTGTCCTGTAATGAGACAAATTGTATGCCCGGCTCACAACACATATTCATTTTAATTCCCACATTTATCCACTTTTCAAAATGCAATTAAATGGAACATGAAAAGCGGATGAAACTGTATAAAAGCCAATTTTCTGTGATGTATTTTCACTCAGATCACCACCTGCTACGATTGTTTCTTTCAGCGGCTATTACCTGCATTTACCGTTGGCTTATTCTGCGAGAAAAAAAGTACCTGACATATGATATAAAAATTATCTGCATTGTGTCAGCTAATAGAGTAAAATTGTCTCCCTTTTTTTTACCTCTTAACTCATGTTTAGAAGCTTTCATTTTGTTTTATTTTCATGTTACACACAGTCAATGCTACATACTAATGGTCGTATCGGTTCACCGCTTCGGTCTGTGGTCTTAAGGGATTTGATTGCATTTCTTTTACATAAATTCTGAATTGATAAGTGATAAGTTAGTGACAGGTTACTCTTCAAGAAGGCTGTTTACACTCTTGTATGCTTAAGACTCCTATGTATACAAGAGTGTAGTTGCCCACGTTCCCAACTTTGGAGGGCCTAATATGTAGGGCGGCATATGTTGGGGAAGTACGGATCACACATTTTGACCACCATGCCCTATCCTTTGTTCCTTAATATTCCCCCTCCACTATCTCTCGGCCTTACCAAACATGTAAATGTAAGCGTAGGTATCCCAAGCTAGTCAACAGGGTCAGGAGAAGCAAATATATTTATGTGCAGATGCTCAACTCTTCAATTACTCTTCAAGCAATCTGAAAGGTTTTTTTTAATCTTGCAACCCTTTATGGCTCAGAAAAGAAGATTTACAATGACCTTCCCAATATCCAGGTCTCACAGCCGATGCCATTCCACCTTTGTGTTGGGGTCTGAAGAAATCCTTTTTGGTATTGGGTGAAGGTATAGGTATAAAAGATTTTTTTTATTGAAATACACACAAAAGAGATTTAAAACAGTGAACATCAAATAAAATAAATTGTGTTGCCCCACCTAGGTTTCGCCTCTTCGGGCCTCTTCAGACTATCCAATAAAATTTCAAAATTCTGCAGTTGCCCCAACATTACCTGCAGCGAGACTTGGACATTGGTATTGGAATGGTGGGAAGGTCATCGTACATCTACTATTTCAGGCCACAATGGGTAGTGAGATAAAAAATCTTCAGGATTAGCCCCATCTTTAACTGAATTAATGTAAATGAATATATTTGTTTCTACTAACTTTAGACTTTAGCAGGTTTTTAGATAGACTGCTCCTCCGCCTAAACTACACCAGAAGATTACTATGCGATCTATGGTGAGGAGGGGGATAAGGAAATGGGGGAATAAGCAAGAGAGGGCAATAGAGAGAGGTAATTATTCATGTGGGGGTTATAGAAAAGGGGCATTATTTGTGTGAGGGGACATTTTAAGTGGTGGCCAAAAGAAGGATACACGGTGTGGGCACACTACATGATGGGGTTATGGAATTAAAGGAACTATATGTTGAGGTGACCAGAACATTCGTACACCATAACATACATATATGGGACCGGTCCAAGCCAAAAGTTTGTTGCAGTATGGAGCACAGTCATTTCTAGTTACACCCCTGGCCAGGGTAGGGATGGCTACCATTTAATAGAGGGATTGCTTAGAGTTTTCATAAGGTAGCAAAACTCTCTGAGTGCCTGACAACGGAGGTCTGATAAGCCCCCTCCATGATGTCCATGCACCCACAGATTGTTATTTTATCGCTGTCTGGTATTTCAGATACATGTATATGCTGTTTTGTGTTGTATGTATTTATTCATTCAGTGTGATTCAGTAGACAGTCTGAATTGACCTACAACATTAATGAAGACACTTATAAAATATTTATGAAGCCAATGAGGCGACAATAAGGAACAAATACACTGCAATCCCAGCTGGGTCATTATTCAGAACAGCTTTGTTGTATGTGTGGAGTGTAGAGTGAAAAACAAATGGGGTAATTATCTTTAATTAATTTATTATCATTGATAAATGACCCCAAAAGTATAGTTGAGTGGGTCCTACATAGAAACTTCAGGTCCCAAAGCCAGAGTAAGTTTGTGTCCGGGTAGGGCTCAACAGTATCTCAACACTGGCTCAACACCCTATCCTATGACATCACAGGAAGCTCTGATCCTCCCCAAAATTGCGGCACAATTGACATATGCAAATGCTGCCGGTGGCTTTGCCAGCAGTGCTGAATTAGATAGGTGTTACTGTTTGGACTTCGGGTCTGCTACCCAGGCCTAGACAGGATTTTTAAATTCGGGTAAGGCCAAATAGATCCGGCTGACCCAAGTTTAATGGAGTCCCACATCCCTCATCACATTTTCTTTTTGCTCCAGGATCAATAGGTAGTTACCTCTTGGAGCAATATAAATTGCTGATATGGAACAATTCGGGGTCAAACAGAGAATTGCTAGAAACAAGTCAAGGTCAGGGCAGGTAATGTACTTACTAAGTTAATTTTAGTATAAGAAGCTTAGATTTATAACTAGCGATTCTCTGGGGTTATCACAGAACCACAGTTATTCAGTCAAAGACATTGAAAATAAGACACACAATAGGAGATCAAGGTACCTTAGCTGGAAATTAGCATAGCCATAATGCTCAGGCACCTTCTCTTGATGACCAAGAACAGTTATACCTTAGACACACTAGCAATTTAGCACTTGATCTTACCAGAGGTGCCATCCGTAGAGCAAGTGCCCCAAGAAGAAGACGTCTGTAGCACTTTGGAGAAGGTGAGGAGCATAATTAAGGGCACTAAGCCCAAACATTAAGATCCACTGCTCTATGGGTTCAGTTTTTAATGTAAGCTATTTTTCAGGTGTGAATAGAGACCAGTTTACTTCCAAACATAATCTACATGAACACGACATGATCAATCTATAGGTCGGACCCCAATGTATAGTTCTTTATTATTTATGCACAAGTGATCATCTTCCTCATCACCTATGACACTTGTGAATTCATCCAAGTGAAAGCGAGTACATAAATAGCGCAGTCCTCTTGGGTTGATATCCTGATATGTGAGAATCTCTTAAGAATAACACATTGAAAGTCACAGGGTTTGTTCCCTAAGCAGAAGTTGTAATTACTGGATGATGGAATAACAAAGTGTTCGCACATTCTCGGCTTTAAAACCACAAAACAGATTTGACAAGGGGACTCCAGATTTAATTGTGTGCGAGCGCTTTCGGCTTGATTGAAGTCACGTCTGAAATTATATAATAATGTGACATTGAATGGTTGACAAAAACTGTTTATTGAGCAGGGAAATATACAGGGAGTTGTGCGGCTCTTGTAGGTGTCTTTTTTCTGCTATAGGATTTCCTCTTAAAGGGGTTGTACCAACTTTGCCATTTTCCCCTATCCTGTGGATAACAACAAGTGGATCCAACTGCTGGGATCCTAATGATAACAACAACAGGACCACCGGCTACCTACAGAACAAATCTATCTCTGACGGATAGTAGAGCAATTTCTCAGCAATTTGTTCCATTTTTTTAAAGGACACAAGACGCATGTTCATTCTAGCACTTTATTCAATTAATGAGAATTGGACCCCTGTACTCTGGATTGTTGGGGGCCGTTCTTATGATTGATGCAATTCCAGCAGTCAGACCCTCAACAAGATAGTTATACCTTAAAGGACATTATCCATCAGTTTCACTGGTAGACTAGTCCTACTTACTGGCGGAACTGGAAGAGTAATGGGGGAGTGAATAAATTATAAACCACAGTGCTCAAAGGTGCTCTGGTGACCTATGCTGGAGCACCTCCGACTGGTTAGCATAATTTTTATAATCTATATTGCTGAAATCGTGGCGTATAAAGTTATATTAAAGGAAGTTTGGAAAAGAGGGATTCCCCAGGAGCTTATAAGTAGGACAACCATTAGTGAAACTCTACCATTAAAATTTTGGCATCATAAACCAGGAACACTTACTCGTAGATCCAGGCACCTTGACTGTGATAATCTTCTAAAATTTGATATCCATGGCCTCTACCTTCTAAAGGCAACATTTAACATTATGCTAGTGAGTCAGATGGGCTTCTGAAGGTATTGCCAGAGCCACTCCATGCTGTAGATTCCCAGGCTGTTATTGTGTTCAAGGAGCACTTCCTACCATGTGCCGATACTTTCTCTGCTGCAGTGAGATTACATAAGGCAAAGGGAGGGGAGAAGTGCAGAGGGAGAAGGGGGGAGGATAAGGCTGGGTGACTGTGAAGCTATAGTATGGAGGTGCTCTGGTAACACCCCCTGGAGCCCATCAGGCTGATTAGCTTATTTTAAAAGTTGATTTTAGAAGGAAAGAGTCCATGGATAACAAATAAAAGAAGATTATCACAGTCACGGTGTCCCTGTGAGTAAGTGTCCCAGGTTTATCATGATGGATTTTGATTGTAGATTTCCTATAACTAATAGATAGGGGATTACTTTTAATCTTGTTGCAACCCCTTTAATTTGAGTAGTAACTACACGGAGTTGGGTTAGATTGGGTGATAGTAAAAGACATGCACCAACAGCATCTTCTTACCAGTAGGGGAATTATTAGGACTCACTTTCTCTTAAATTACTTTTTGTAAAGATGTTGCACTTAAAGGTTTAAGAATGACAGCAAAGATTAGAAGGGGAAACTTTCATATCATTGTTATGGGCACCAACATATTTGACGTTTTCCTTTATTATAATCAAGTGCTTGTTGAATTGAGGAGGATACAAGATGTCTGGGCTCCTAGAGTACAGTATTGGGATTACAGCATAACCAGCATTGAAATAGTGTAAGTTATTTAAAATATAAAAAAACAAAAAAACTAAATATAGGAAGACAATAAGAATGAATATTCTCTTTATTGGTAAATGTAATAATATTATTATAGAATTATACTGTATAGCAAATACATTTGTCAAAAATTGCTATTACAAAGGCAAATAAAGTTTCTAATAGCCATCCTGTTACTATGTTACATATACACAACCTCAGAGGTCACCTCCAAGACTCCGCTAGATGTGTGCACATGAATCATATAATAACCTCTTTATTAAATGATCGTTTTTTATATTGAGTTTCCTTAGAAACTAGGAGACATAGACGTCACTTATGGCTCTTATCTCTTATCACAGTCTCTGTTTTCCTTCCTAACTTAACATTTACTTTAGATTAGACTTTCTAAACCAACAACACAACAGACGGATTGCTGACTACCTTCTTTACTTCTTTACTTTTATTGGTTTCACTCCCGGGTTATATTGGGGGTAGATTCACCTACATATAGATGTGTCCAGACTTATTTTTACTTACATTTGAATTTCTTGAATTTTTAATAAAATAAGTTTAGTGCAAAGCATCCTAACTAAACCTTTAAAATCTGCAATGCACAACACAACCACTAGTGGCCATACTTATAAATATACAGTAACATAACATTATGTGACACAACATCATACAATAATATAGTTTTGAAAAGGTAGTACTTGTGAGGAATCCTTGAATACCCTCCCGATTCTCGTGTTACACTGATACTTCTGGTCTTCAGTGCTTATCACTTGGCTGGAGGTGCCAAAGGTTAGGAGGTACGTTTTGGCCAATTGTTGGCCTACTTGAACCATGGGATGTCACTTTTGCCGTAAGAGGAAGTGATGTTTCATGGCCTGAGGAGGCCACTATTTTGGCGAAGCGTGTCCCGTGACATTATCAGTAGAGCCATCAATGCTCGAAAATTGGAATACTATGCATTGGTAAGTACACTTTATTTTTGGCACCTCTGCCCAAGCCCCCATATTGCCTTCCAAGATTCCTGGAAAACTCCTTTGAATTTTTATTGCAGCTCTGATAATATAATTCCATTATAAAGCAGTAGGAGGAACAGTCAAGCTTATATCATGTATAAGGGTCTATGAAATATATTTAATGGTTTTGCCATTTTTCTCACTGACAACAATAATTTCTTTTTATAGAAGTATTGATTTCTTGCTTCGTAGAGGTGATAAAAATAACTGTAGTCTTTTTCCTTAGCGCTCACTAAACAACATATGTGCATGTTGACAATTTATGCTGAAAAATACAACACTTAAGGGAAGCAAATATACGTCTCTAAGACACTCAAGAGGTACCGGTCATAGTCAGAGAGAATAATTATTTGTATTCTGTGACATCACTGTCTATATCTGTCAGGATCAGTGGTAGTGGACCCACCGGACCACTGCAGACAAAGCCGACACCTGGGAGCGTAAGTGGTACCCGGTTTTCACCAGAGCCTGCCGCAAAGCAGGTTGGACTTGTTGTGGCGTGGTACCACCAGGTCGCTCCACAGGTGTGACTTTGTCTGCAGTGGTAGCCAAGGCGAAGTACAGAGTCGTAGGGCAGAATCGTAGTCAAGGACATAGGGGCAGAGGCTGGCCATCTATAGACCGCCAGGTGGCCAGCGCCAATCAGCGGTGTGCAGGCCCTTTGAATCTTGGAGGGCCAGCGTGTATACCTCCTAGGGGGCAGGGAGGAGACCATAGCTGGAGAGCGCCGAGGTAAGTGGCGCGAGGGGTCACAGGGAGGCACATGTGTGCGCCCGGGACATGGGTCACAGGAGCACACGTGACAGTATCATCACTCTACTGTGACATCACTGTGTGTATCATAAGTGTACTATGACAACACTGCCAGTATGATCCCTGTACTATGACATCACTGTGTGTATTATTCATGTACGGTGACATTGCTGTAGGTATCCTTGTACAGTGACATCACTGTGTGTATTATTCATGTATGGTGACATTGCTGTAGGTAAGATAAGATAATCCTTTATTATTCCCACAGTGGGGAAATTCACAGCGTTACAGCAGCAGAGAGGGTACAGAGAGTGAAGTACAAAGTACAAAATATGACAACAATAATATTAGGGATAAATGAACAAAAAGAAAAGGGGGATAAAAAGACAAAAAAGAGACAGTTTGATGTCTTAGGTATCCTTGTACAGTGACATCACTGCCTTCATTGTCCCTGTACAGTGACCTCATTGTGTGTAAAATCCCTCTACAATGACATCAATTTCTAAATTATCCCTGCACTGTGACAAAAATATGTGGATTATTCCAGTACTTTGACATCACTATGTCTATTTTCCTGTACTGTGACATCACTGTGTGTATTATCCTTGTGCTGTAATATCACTGTGTGTATTATCCTTGTGCTGTAATATCACTGTGTGTATTATCCCTGTACTGTGGCATCACTGTGTGTATTATCCTTGTGCTGTAATATCACTGTGTGTATTATCCATGTACTGTGACATCACTGTGTGTATTATCCCAGTACTGTGACATCACTGTGTGTATTATCCTTGTGCTGTAATATCACTGCGTGTTTTATCCCTGTACTGTGATACTATTGTTTGCATTATCCCTCTACTGTGACATAACTGCCTGTATCATCCTTATACTGTGACATCAATGTGTGTATTATCCCTGTACTGTGACATCACTGCCTGTATCATCCTTATACTGTGACATCAATGTGTGTATTATCCCTGTACTGTGACATTACTGTGTGTATTATCCCTGTACTGTGACATTACTGTGTGTATTAAGCCTGCCTTGTGTCAACACTGACTATGACATCTCTGCAGATATAGGTGTTGGCGCCCCAACAATCAACTATTGATGGCTTATCCAGGAGATCCTGGAAAACCACTTCAAGTATTTGGTGCCAGGTGACCTGCAGATAGGCCATCAATAGAGGTTCTTGGAAACTCCTCTTCTTTCTACATGTCCTTAGTTTAGTTTGTCAACAACATCATTACACAAGCTGAGACCAAGCCAAAACGGAATTCTCATTCATATTAAGTTTATTCATTTACTGTTGAAAAAAAATATTCAGAGATACAGTAAATGGTAACTGAAGTCATAATTGTTGGTGCTACTTCTAGATACATCTTTGATTTCCCAGTTGGGGTCTAAAGTTTGACGCGAGGAACACGTGTGAATGTATCACTTATAAATATAACTACGGTATAAACCAACATACGACGTGTCCTCTGGAGATATGTAAAGTAGGCCTCGATTTAGCTAAAATTGTTGATCCGATGGCCTTGAATTCCTGGTAGAATTTTCTTAAGACTTGTATAAATGTTTGCGACCCAAGGGACAGACGAGCCTAAAGACAAAACTCCACATCTTTTATTGAGTGGATTGCAGGCAATTACAAAACCTATACACAGAGGACACGAGTGGTCCCCGAGCAATCACCTACAAGAGATTGTGTTAAGTTTTAGCTTGGCAGTACATTTTCAACTCTTTTTATGTTATCATTTTCTTCATTGAGCCTTAACCATACATTATAAATCTAGAATGTTCTGGGTCGTGGAATGTGAAATCTAATAACATGCTCAATAGATATTCACAACTTTTAATCTTTCACATGAATTCTTATTTGATTAGGCATCCAATGGGCCCTGGGCTTAGGGTGAACTTGAAGTGATACTTTTCCACTGTATTTTTCACATGAATACTTCATTCATATTTAGCATCATGAAAACTAGTGGAGTCTAAGATTACACCTGAAATACCCGTACAGTCAAGAGATTACAAATTATATGTAAATCAGTCGCTTCTACTTGTTATTTATTTTCTCAGATCTGGCTATTTGTTTTTTCCAAAATTTTTATACGTCAGAACTGTGCTTACAAGGGTGGGTTCACACCATGTTTTTGTATACAGGCGGTCCCTTACTTAAGAACACCCGACTTACAAACGACCCCAAGTTACAAACGGACCTCTGGATGTTGGTAATTTTCTGTACTTTAGCCCCAGGCTACAATAATCAGCTGTAACAGTTATCACAGGTGTCTGCAATTAAGCTTTATTGTTAATCCTGGTTCTTCCAGGACAATCCAAAATTTTTAAAATTCAAAGAGTCAAATAGACCAAAAAAATGTCACTGGAGCTACAATTATAAAATATACAGTTCCGACTTACATACAAATTCATCTTAAGAACTAATCTACAGAACCAATCATGTATATAACCCAGGGACTACCTGTACACTTATATATATATATATATATATATATATATATATATATATATATATAAGCATATACATTGATGTATTGGCAGATGAAGGCATAGTTGTTGTCTCTGTTTGGCCACTTTATGTCCTGTCTGTCAAAAATTGCTGAATGGAAAGACATAAAAACCTACGTCTTTTCATCCTGCAATAGATCACTATGGGGAGCGGATGCAGCGTATTGCATCTCACCCATAAATCGTATAAACTCAGTAGAAGTTCAGTTTCAAATATTCTTTATTAAAGCATCAAGGATTGGCAATCCACATCCACAAAGTTTAGAGACAGCATGGCCTTGAGCTTTGTTGAGGTCTTAGCAGAATAATTATCTTCTCAAAAAGCGGCCGCCCACCAGAAGCACTGGCTCCTGGGAGTGGGTCCTCCATAGCTAAAGTTTCCAAGAAGTTTCAAGAGTTTCTGCCAAGCGTTTCTGGAAGTCTGGGTAAAAGAGTACCTGGTCCCTCACCCCAGGTCAAGGCCCAAAGAGGACGCCTACATTATGCCTCTAGCACTGCCAACAACCAAAACCAGGTTACAATACAAATTGGTTGTTACATAGGTTATGACTAAATACCTGGATGAGTCAGAAATGCAACCATAAATGTATCACTTTTCAGATTATAATTTACAATACATACCATTTAACCATGTAAATTTTGATATGTTCCAAATTATAAGAATTTAACCCGTCACCAGGAATGCCATTTTTGGCTTTGAGGTTCCAATATTTTATGCCATGCTGATTTTAAAAATTCCTTTGTCAGCTTTCTGAAATAATTTCAGTAGTTTTCTATATGTTCAGTTTACGTTACCTCCCTTCCATCAGCGTGTGGTGAGTCCCAGGGGTGGGGGGGGGGGCAGCTGCAGCCTGTGTCTCCTTATACATCACCCTTTCCTCCACAACATCTCCTCCCTCCCCTACCAGCTCTATTCACATGACAGGAAGTAGGAGAGGGGTGAGGATGCTGCATGAGTGTTGAGGAGAGGAGGCTGAGATACAGGCACACACAGGCTGCAGCTGCCTTTCCCTGGGTGCTCACCGCATGTGGCTGACAAGGTGCCAGGAAATGTGGCTTTTATAAAGCAATTAAATAATTTGGAATGTGGACAATGCAGACATTTTTTAAATCGGCATAGCATAAGCTATTGGAACCTGTGACCAGCTATAAATGACATTGCTAAGGACAGGTTTCCTTTACGTCAAAACAAATGCATTTAGGTTTTAGTTCTTTGAATGGTAAATTCACTTCTAATAGAGGATGATGATAATTCATCTTCTATAACAGCTTCTCCGGAGGAAATACTACCTTTATATGTGACCTAAGTATTAGATATTTACTGTTAAAAGGGTCTGTAGGAAACCATATCGGATCCTTTATCAGTAGATGTATGATGCACATTAGAAACCTTGCACTTCTTATCTAAAGTGTGTCTTTTATTTTTCCTTGTTGTCAGATAGACGGTATCACGGGTGTCACAATCAGTGATGAATTGGCTTGCATTTTCCCCTTCAATTTGCAGAGTCTGGGCCATAAATGTTCCTGCGACGCATGTATCAGGAGATTGATTCCGCTTCCACTTCCCCTTACTTTTATTCCTAGCTGAGCACTCACTGGAGGGAAGCTTTTATTGGGCTTGATTTCAGGTAATAATTCACAAGCTGTATTATATGTGCCTCAATACACATTTACAGATGCCGTTTCTCTGGTTAATCTGTTAACCATTTCTAGCCAATGATGGTGTACATATGCTGGAATTTTCTGCCAGTTTGGAATTAAAATACAAAGCATAGCCAATGGGCATACTTTACATTGAGACAGCTGCAGCGGGGTCTGTGGACTGGAGGCTTTCGACAGTGCGTGGAGAATTCCATCTCTCACAAGTTACCAAAATGTGACAAAAACAAGTAGGACATTGGTTATTCTGTCTTTTTCCAGCTTTTTTTTTCTGTGCTGGAACAGGGTGGGAGCATAATCATAATAGGATGGAATTCTAATTTTTTATTGACTTTTATTCTACTCATTTTTTTTATTTACTCTATAGAAGGTACCTGAAATTGAATTTTTAATGGTATAAATAAGTTTAAAAGATATGGAAATCATGAGAATCTGATCACTCATTCACCACTTAATCACTAGAATTTATGCATATGTATGCTACTGAAAATAGTATACATTGTAATAAAATAAGGAACATCCTAGAAAATGTGATGGTTGCTTACTTTTTCTATTTTCTTAATGCACATTATTTTCTTGATGCACCTGTTATGCATGGTTAGATGGCCGGGACAGACAGAAAGGACAGACAAGGAAAGTGAGACCTAAGACTAAAACTCCTTCTCAGCTGTCCCAACCTAATTGTCCTGCTTACCCTAAGCTATTGAGACAACTGGTCAACGTGCCCTGCGCCAAAGTGCAAACACAGGGAAAAAGATAGAACAATATAAACACCAAGATAAGTTGACAATATATGGCTTAGAGCAAAGAGGATAAATGCTGTACAAAATCGGTAGGCAAATGGATAGTCAGAAAACAGGCAAAAAGTCAAAAAATCCAAAGTACAGTAGTCAAAATGAATGACAGCTCAAAATAAGACGATAGCATACAAGGAGGCAAACCTTTTATGAGATGTCAGAGTCCCGATCCAGAAGATGATTGGAACAGATCCCCGACATATTGACAGGGTAGAAATGTGAGTGCAGGTAGATTCTGTCCATCCTTGTTAATTAACAGTTTGTAGAACAAAGCAAAGTCCACAAGAGACAGGTGAACTACTAGAAAAGGAGTAACCCAGTCTCCCAGTCTACAATAATTTTGTAGACTGCTACTATTGCTAATAATTGCTCCATTTTTTGAACCAAAAAAAAACATTTCTCCAGGGATCATTGCATTAGAAACAAAGGTGACTTTATACAATTCATCTGGGGATGAGACTGATGATGATACTAATAAATACTTTAGCACTAGAAGGTTAATGTGATATCACTAACTTTCCTGCTCCTGTAAATTGAATACACAATTACCATTTTGATAGAAAGGCCAAAATCTACATATGACATAGAGAGTAATATATGACTATACAGAAGTGCTTAATTCAATTCCTGTCTGGCCGTCTGCTGTGCATATGTGTTGTAACTAATATCTAAGGTCTAAAAGGGATCATATCTATTATTTAAGTTCTCCCTTCTCCACAATTTAATAAGCTTTTTGGAGGGGCCCGACTGCTGGGACCTACACACATCACAAGAACGGTACGGTCTCTGTGATGTAGTGGCAGCTCACTTGATGGAGTGTCAGGTAGAGCATGCATCCTATGCATTTCTCAGCATTTTCTGATATGCTCTTACAATTGAATGGAGCACAATGCGGTCCTGACTCTCCACCCATTAGTGAGAATGGGACCCCCAGTCTTGGGTTTGCTGGGGTCCCATTCTCAAAATCAGAGGTGGTCCGAGCAGTTGGACCCTAACCATTATTGACTCCATAGAATTAGTTTACACATTTTTTTCTCAAAGTTATCTCACATTGTAAATCACCCTATGTGAGTCTAGTCTGTGTCTTCTTCGGTGAGTCCGACACTCCACCGCTGTGCCTACAACATGAAGATGGGGGAATTAAGTAATTGATTTCTCCTCAGTGGGGCACATGTACCATAAGTCTGCCTTTGTCCATCTGTTCTTTGGGACTTTTCTTGGCTTTTCTGCTGGTTAAATGTATCAAATCAGTTTTTAATAACATGATGCAGAGGTCCTGATAAATATGCCCCAATGTCTCGCTTAACTCACCCACTCCCCCTGGAATTCTCTTCAGCAATTTACACACATTCAATGGCCCACATTTATAAAAAAAAAGTGCAAACTGTACTAGATTCATGAATTGTTCTTTATTAACCACCCCATACACTGCTCCGACAGAGTGCACCAACTTTTTTTGGGGTGCACCTTTAACATTGAGCGTGCAACACAATTCTGTCAGACACTGTATGATAAATGTGGCACAGACATTTTATAAATACATGTGCAAGCAGTTTGCACTGAAAAGAATATGCAAGTCAGATAAAAAACTGGTGCAGGGGTTTTAATAAATGTGGGCCAATGTCTCTCTCAAGTCCCTCACTGTACCCTCCCTAAGGAATTCTTAGAGTCGCACACAGCCATTGTTTCTCTCAAGTCGCTCATTTCAACATGTCTCTCAAAACATAGTTTTTAGCAAATATTTGAACAGTGTATTTGACACACCCAAAGCATGATGAATGTGTCACGTTGATTTATGGCAGTTTATGACTTTTAAGGAATCTACTCCTCAGACCTGGTGGGGTCATCACAGCCATGGACCAGATCTCAATCAAGGGCCAATAAAACCATCTAACTCCCCAAGAGCTACAATATTTACTGCTCATAGTGTTTGCTCTCTTCTTACATTGCTCTGTTTCTTATCACTTGCCTCATCAACCATAGCATTACTTTGTCCAGTTGTGTATAAATTTTGTTCTATTCAGATGTTATCTTGTACCCTGCCTGATGAAGGCACCAGAGTAGTCTGGAAAGCCTGCAATTGTCATCATCCTTTTTTAGTGAGCCAATAAAATGTATCAACAACTCATGGCTCTCAACTTTCATCTGCTTAAAGGAAACCTACCACTTTCTAACAGTGCTTCTAAGCAGCAAATACTGTGCACCAGCTCTGGGTGAGCTGGTGCCGGAGCATATCTTCATTATGTTCTTAAACCGTTGTAAAGGATTTAAACACTTTAGTAATCTTTATAAACGAAGCAGCTTCGGCGCACCATGCGTGCGACCACTTCCTATTCAGACGCATGCACGGTCACACGCATGGTGCGCCGAACGCGTACCACCGTGCGCCAAAGCTACTTCGTGAGCTGGTGCACGGTATTTGCTGCTTAGAAGCAAAGTGGTAGGTTTCCTTTAAGTGCAAGGTGAAGATTTCCACTAAAAACAAAGTCTATGATGTTCCTTGGGTCTCAAGAGGTAGCTGTGCAAAATTTTGTGATTATAAATGTGATGGTGCAGGTTTCTTCAGTGTAGAAACACACATACACTTAGCTTTACATTTTAAATTGAAAACGGCATAATTACACATTTTTTTCGGAATGGTAACATGGAAATTAAAAAGAAAATAAAGATATAAATAGATTTATCATCAAAACTTTACTTAAGTAACAATGATTCATTTTTACTAAAGTCACTAGTGATTCATGAATACAATAATCAATAGAGTTTTTTGATTGGATGAAACAACATGTAATCAAAAATGAAAGACCCATCAATGTTAAGGACTGCAGACCCTCCCTATTTATCTCTGTTGAATTTTCTACATTATGCAAAACCTTTAAGTGGGTCTGTTAACAATAATTTGCGTACAATTTAGTTTTTGTAACCGAGGTAATTAGAGGCGAACCAAGACTGTACGTGATCCTAATGAAAGTCATTATTTAGTGTTTAGTCGGCTTTCTTATTTAATTTGGCATAATTGTGATGCACAGAGGTAACTGAACTGTGCTGACGCTTCATTTATTTTCTAGAAGAGTTCTCTTGATTGTCTTATAAAGTACAAGGAACAATAAAGATGTATTGGCCAAGAATTCATCATCATTGATATACTTAAATGTAAGGTTTTCTTATGCCATGTATGACTCGAGACATAAGAGCATTAGCTCCAGTTACCATAATCCTTAGTCTTAGTCCTTAGTATTTTTGGTAGCTGCTTCTAAAATCTTTCTTTACTTGGGGCAAATATTCTGTTTCTTGCCCTGGCCGTGTTTCTATATAATAAACAAAACAGCTCAGCTATAGACGGCACGGTACTCAAGGAATGTGTCCGGGCTTTGACATCAATAGATAAATAAAAGGCCTATCACTCCGACACTTGGTGTCGTTTTCATCCAGTCTTTATTCCATGACAATTTCACTATAAGAACTCTGCTCATGGTATTATCATACCAACCAGAGATCCAGCATATGCGTTTCGAGTGTACTAGGCAGTGTTAGTCATGGCAGTGAGTGCCTAGTACACTCAAAACGCGTAGGCTGGATCCCTGGTCAGTGTGATAATGCCATGAACACACTGTTTTTATTGTGAAATTATAACTTATGAAATCACTGAATAAAGACTGGATGAAAATAACACCAGAGGGCAGATTTATCACGCTTTCTAAGAGTAAGAATGTGCTTAGTTTGCCCATGGCAACCAAATACAAGACATCAGCTTTCATTTTACCAGTGCTCATGAATATTTTAAAGGGGAGCTGTTAGGGTTGGGTAACACAGAAGACAGGGGATAGTGTGCCCTGAGCTTGCCCCAACCTCTGTCCCTTCCTATAGCCCCCCCACGCTAAACCGTGGGGGGACTACTTGAAGACTCGAAATACACTGGATAAAAGTGTGGGAAGGGAAACACAAACAGACTGACAAACATAAAACACAAAAGAATGGTAAACTAGCCGGAGTAACAACGAGAAGGTACGTCAATAACAAAGTCAGAAGGCAAAACGTCAATGTCAAAAACTAGCCGAGGTCACAACAATTCCAATACAGATACAGAGCAATACAACCTAATGCAGCGAGCGAGTGATGAAGGGTTTTCAAACACTGGCACAGGTGACTAGTGAGGCTGCAATTTATGCAGCCAGAACCCCACCTCCAGAACCTGATAGGAGCTGGACAACTACTGAGAATTAACCCCTCATGGTGCAGAATAACCAAGCACAATAGCAGGCACCATGCAGAGGTACCACAAGTCAGCAGTTCAGAACACAACTCCTAGACAGCACGAGATCTTAGCAGCCGCTGCCCGGGACGAGAGGAGGAGTTTGCGCGGATACGCGCTGGAGGTTGGAGAACACTGCTAGCACCACCAGAAGAACCAGAAGTACCAGCATTCTCTCCAGCGTACCTGACAGGAGCTGTAATTGGTTTCCATGGGCAACTGAGCACATTCTTACTCTAAATCAGCTTGATAAATCTGCCCCCAAGTGCCGGAGTGATACACTTTCTGGGGGGAATTTATCATTAGACAGGCTGACTGCAACAGTTCTACAATATCTTTGGAGCTCTGCTGCAGTCAGATTCATCAAAGTGGCTTTGGCCCTTGATAAATCTGCTACTAGTTTTTTATACTTTTTGGGTTGTTGTTGGGTGACAGTCGCTAGAAAAGACATCAAAAGTCGCAACATAGACCAAGAAAGGGACCGGCGTCAATTTGTGCAAAAACTTGCGCCTAAATGAAAAGTCGCAAATTCATGAATTCAGTCCTCTGTTTCTATCTACCCCGTCCCAAGGCACAGTGTGGCAGATTTATCAATTCTGTCTAACTTTACACAAAAAATTAGTTTAAAAAAACCTTGCGCCACATTTATGAAAAGGTTTCACACAGTCATTAGACACTTTTGTGATAAGTGGTGGTGGTGGGGGGTGTTCTCTGTAAAAGGTTATGGCACTAGTTAAGAGGGGGCTTGGTTTAAGATGCATATTTTTCTGCACCAATTAACAAATTAACATCAGGTACAAAGTTAGACTAGACTGCCATATGGGGTCTTTTATCTTAGTCTGATATGCCTTTTTTAGTGACTTTTTGAGCGCACTGGGGTATTTGCACAACTTTTTGAGCCTTTTTCCAGCAGTTCGCCATGTCGCAGTAATCCTGGTTTGCCCCTAATTTGTCCTTGTATTTCTCCTGCTTTCAGATGTTTGTGCCCTATTTAACTTTTGTTTGCGCCTACATAGGCGCATTTAATTGCGTAAAAATGCGCCAGTACTGGCCATGCTTAGGAAAGGCAATGGCGTGGTTTGCACAAAAAAAAAAACTTTATTTGACAAAGACAAATCAGGTGCAAAAAAATAGACAAAAGGCGCAAAGAGAGATCTGGAAAGGGGGAAATAAGATAAATGTCCCCCTTAGTCTATGTCAGATTATCATTCAGCATCAGATACCGCTTTGATAAATTTTGTAAAGTATAAGTGTAAGGGGCAGATTAAGAACAGAAAGACCGACACAGACTCTGAGCCCTAAAGATGAACCAGCCAGACTTTCCCGACCTACTTAGTCGAAACCACCTTAGGCGGGGGTTTGCAATTTCCAACATTTCCCATCGTACTGAATCAAGCAGCAGGATGCATGTTCATTTTGCAGCTCCATCAATTTGTGCATTTTCATAATTTGGGGGGGGGGGGTCTATGCAGTCCCACCCCTTTGTTTCATTTGTTACCCTCAAATTGTACACCACGGGTTTGAGAGACTTTCTACACTTTAACAAGGACCCATGCTCTTGCCTTCCTAAGTGAGTAATTTGCAGCTGAAACTCTGCTTCAATGACCAGTATGGGAGCGACAGGAAGTCATATTCCAGACATTTAACCCCTTACATGCCTCTGTCAATAATGTTTATGGCCCTATTTATAAATATCCCCCATTTCCCAATGGTAATTTTCTTTTAAGTAACAAAAATATGAAATGACTTGTTTTAATTTCATTTTTTTATGTTGCTGTCGGTAGAAACAATGAATATCTGTTTACAGCTGTGGTTTATATTCATTTCTTTCTTCAAAACTATAGCCTAGGGGGGAACAAAAACCTGGAAAGTAATGAGGTGCCTCAACAGATATTGTATAGAAAGGTCATTACATGATGGAGTTAACCCCAAGTGATATCAATATATTCCCTAACATACCATCCTATAATATTGCAAGTTAAATTGAATATGTTCCCATCAAATAAATCGAGAGAAAAATGCGGTTGTCTTTAGCCCGTTCCAACTGCCAATCATAATGGGGAGGGGCTTTGCCTAATTGCATATTCGTTCGATAACGAGCACCAATTTTTTGATTGCATGTGTTTTAAAGGGCCAAACCCTTTTGGGTTTGGGTTTCCAAACATAACTCAGCCTGAAGGTCCAGTGATATATCTCCATCAAGCTATTATTGACTCCTTGTGCAAGCATAATATAGGAATTGCAAAGTTTTCAGATTTATAATAAAAAATATCCCCCATGTGGGAATGTCATTAAAATGTAGACACCCAAATACCCCTTTATGTGAGATTAATATGTACTCCACCCCGTACCTGAAGGACTGTCAATCACACGTAATCCGTGATATTACATAGATGATAGATCTGGTTATTGTCATTGAGTAAAAGAACTTTTATTCTGTTAGGTTTTCTTCTCAGAAGTCTGTGGAATAATTGCCTAGAACCATCTGTATTAACCAAAACAGGAACAGATGTTATTTTCTGTGAATTAATTTCAATCTTGCCTGAAGAGAACAATATTCTAACTTGCATGTAACATTGTCATTAAAAATCATGACACAGAATTATATTTCAGCAGTTGGGGAACATTAAAAGGGGTTTTAAAAATACTGGAGAGAGTCCAACATTTAGGACCCTAAAGATCTGCTGTGCTCAGCAGCTGTTAAATAGAGAAGTGAGCAGGAACCAGACAGCTCCATTCTCTGTGTAGTGGTCAGAACAGGTTACTGCATTATAGTACTAATATCCTGTCTTTAGGATAGGTCAACAATATTTTAGTCTGAATAACCCCTTTAAATGTTCTCAAGATTAGGAATGGCTGTCTTCTGTAACTCAGAACTGCTACTACTACTACACTCTTTTCTATTGATTGTCTGGGGTTTTGCTACTTTGACATGTTTTTCTAATCTTATACAACCCCTTTAATTGATTAGAAGGAAATTCTGACTGGTTTCTCTCAATGTTTAACGTAGAGCTTCTAGGCAGGGTCGGCTCCAGGTCACAGGAGGCCCCTGGGCGACAGAGCCTCAGTGGACCCCTTTGCAGTAAACTTACGTGGCGGTATTTAAATTTCAGAAACTAAAACACCCTATGGATTTATTAGATAGAGCCCCTCTACCCCTATAGAATTCCTTATGTACAGTCTTATGTAAAATTACTTCTCTCAGCATCCAGAACACTGTTAGTCCCACTTCTGTGTCGAAAAAGCATTGTGGGGTTACACTTGAAGAATAAGGAAGGGGTTTAGGTGGGAATGCTCTGGGTGCTGAGGACACGACCACGTTGCCCAAACAGCCTCATTAGCATATGGATTAAACTGGGAATATCTTGGAAATGGCATAATATAGAGAAATAATAAAGGAATGTAACATATTTCCAGAGGATTATAACACTTGGTGGAGGTGGTAGACTCCTTTTACTTATAATGTGTGTTCCACCTGAGCATTGTCATACTGTCATTATGATATGCTATTCTTATCGTAAAATGGAACAGAACAGATAAATCAGGCTCCCACCTGAGCATCCACTAGAGTGTACAAAGCCTAAGGTTTGCTGTAATTTAAAACCAGTGTCCACATTTAAAAGGTTTTCCAGAATAATGATATTAACCTATCGATAAGATCAGACTGAGCTAACTCCTGCAGCCTCCAATAAGAACAGAGATAGGAGGTAGCGGCCGCTGCTGCAAAGGGAAGCTGAGTTGTTATATTATGGTAATTTTATGCATTTTGCTACATTTTGCTGTTTACAACATGTACTTTTCTAAAGGAAGCCGTACAGCCTGCACTACTCATTGCATAAACCATTCACTGCTTTATACATATAGATAAGCACATTTACTATAATATGAGTGATTCATAGGTAAAGTATTCCAGGGCTACCACCCACATCCTCCTTTACAATAAACCATATCCCCCTTTTTCTCTTATAGACCTAAGGCATAGTAACAGCCTGTTTTAAATTTTAAAACTGTTTTAAATTTTAAAACACAAGATGTTGAATATGATTTGGTGCAAATACTTAGATTAAAGGGATACATATCCTTATTCTAGATCTTAATAATAATAATAAATAAAATAATTACTGCTATCATGTATTTCCAGCTGTGGATGCTTTCATTTAGTTCAGTCCATTTTAACACCCATATTGTTGTTGCAAATGAGAATAACAGAAGATCCTCTGCTGGGCGAGACTCACCCCTTACCCAATATTGAACTCCAGAAATCCAACACAGCAAGACCCAGTAGAAGCTTATGAGGGTCTGTCTTGGGCTTGACTAATAGTGAGTCCTCTGAAAAATGTTATCTAGTCAGACTAGGTAACCCCAGTGGCCCAAAAGTAACAGCGAGAAAACCTACTCTATATGATTATTTCTTTATGTACAGTTTGGTCCTTCCATATCTACTGTACACTCAGACATGGTGCCTTAATAAAATCAATTCAGCATAATAACATGACACATAGAAGATGTTATGACATCATGTTATCTTGACGAGCTACTCATCTCAGAACACACATACTACTATGCATCTGGACATATATTAAAGGGGTTCTCCGGTCTTTGAAAAACTGTCCAGGGCGGGAGGGCTATAAAAACATTAAAAAAACCTATCGATACATTCTCCGTTGCGAAGGCACAGGACATTAGGCGTGATGGAGAAGGTAAAGAAAGGTTTTTATTGTTTTTACAGATACATGGTTTTCATTTTCACAGTTTTTTCTAGGCAACGTCTTTAAATCAACAGGAAAATATTCATTGCTCTGTATCACATTTTCTGAAAATATCAAGCAGAATATATGTATTTTTATTTTAAATATTTAATTAAATGTTTTATTATTATTAATTATTAAACAATTATGACTTTATTTGAATTTGTTATGATATATATATATGTATATATACAGGGTCGGACTGGGGTGCCTAGGGCCCACCAGAGAAATTGATTTGGGGGGCCCACCATACCGCTACCTAGAAATATTTGTTATTTCCCAGGAGTTCACAGCGGCTGCATTGTGCTTACTAACTTACCAATAAGAATAACTAACTATAACCCTTCACCTCCTTCGTATGTTCTCTGCAGCACATAAGAACTAGGCAATTACATTATAGTCTAGATAGTTGGTCAGTAATCAGTTATCAGACTCAGAAGTGGGATTCAGTACCTTACATGTTACACGTCTTCTCCTTTGGGTACTGAACTGCAGGATGACTTCTCCCTTTTTTTTTTCTTATCACTGGAGAATTTTCACCTGATACCTTCATCTCTGTGAGGCACATCTCCACACTGTGCAACTAAAAATATCACAGTCACTACAGCATAATGTCACCTGGATAATAATGTCCCACACTGTGCTCCTAAATAATATTTACCACTCACCACGCAACTGACCACACTGTGCTCCTCACAAATACCAAATATACCCCCATAATAAAAGCCATACTGTGCCCTTTCCATAAATCAAATATTATATTGCGACTCCTCAGTATTAAACAATACGCACCCCTGAGTAAATAAAATGATACACCTAATAAATTAAATTTTACATCGTTCCCTTTAATTTCATAATTAATCATTTCATCTATAAAGTCTTGCAGTGATACTACTTATTAATTATGTTTTATATATATATATATATATATATATAATGCTCTCCTTAATTATTATTCTTATATTTACCGCTCCTCTTATCAAATATTTTATATAAAAGTCCTAATAAATACTCCTATTGGCTATATATGCACAGCACAGTACTACTACCCCTATCCTGTATATATGGGCACAGCACAGTACAGGCAGTCCCGGGTTACGTACAAGATAGGGTCCGGAGGTTTGTTTTTAAGTTGAATTTGTATGTAAGTCGAAACTGTATATTTTATAATTGTAGATCCAGGCAAATAAAATTTTGGCCCCGGTGATAATTGGAGTTTAAACATTTTTGCTTTAATGGGAGCAAGGATTATCAATAAAGCTTCATTACAGACACCATATAGCTGATCATTGCAGCCTGGGACTAAAGTAAAGCATTCAGAAAGCTTCACCAGAGGTCAGAGGGGTCTGTCTGTAACTATGGGTTGTCTTTAAGTAGGGGACCGCCTGTACTACTACTCCTATCCTGTATATATGGGCACAGCACAGTACTACTACTCCTATCCTGTATATATGGGCACAGCACAGTACTACTACCCCTATCCTGTATATATGGGCACAGGACAGTACTACTACTCCTATCCTGTATGTATGAGCACAGTACTACTACTCCTATCCTGTATGTATGAGCACAGTACTACTACTTCTATCCTGTATGTATGGGCACAGCACAGTACTACTACTCCTATCCTGTATATATGGGCACAGCACAGTACTACTACCCCTATCCTGTATATATGGGCACAGCACAGTACTAGTACTCCGATCCTGTATATATGGGCACAGCACTACTACTCCTATCCGGTATATATGGGCACAGCACAGTACTACTACTCCTATCCTGTATATATAGGCACAGCACAGTACTACTACTCCTATCCTGTATATATGGGCACAGCACAGTACTACTACTCATATCCTGTATACATGGGCACAGCACAGTACTACTACTCCTATCCTGTATATATGGGCACAGCACAGTACTACTACCCCTATCCTGTATATATGGGCACAGGACAGTACTACTACTCCTATCCTGTATGTATGAGCACAGTACTACTACTCCTATCCTGTATGTATGAGCACAGTACTACTACTTCTATCCTGTATATATGGGCACAGCACAGTACTACTACTCCTATCCTGTATATATGGGCACAGCACAGTACTACTACCCCTATCCTGTATATATGGGCACAGCACAGTACTACTACTCCTATCCTGTATATATGGGCACAGCACTACTACTCCTATCCGGTATATATGGGCACAGCACAGTACTACTACTCCTATCCTGTATACATCAGCACAGTACTACTACCCCTATCCTGTATACATGGGCACAGCACAGTACTACTTCTCCTATCCTGTATACATGGGCACAGCACAGTACTACTACTCCTATCCCGTATACATGGTCACAGCACAGTACTACTACCCCTATCCTGTATATATGGGCACAGCACAGTACTACTACTCCTATCCTGTATATATGGGCACAGCACTACTACTACTATCCTGTATATATGGGCACAGTACTACTACTCCTATCCTGTATACATGGGCACAGCACAGTACTACTACTCCTATCCTGTATACATGGGCACAGCACATTACTACTACTCCTATCCTGTATACATGAGCACAGCACAGTACAACTACCCCTATCCTGTATACATGGGCACAGCACAGTACTACTACCCCTATCCTGTATACATGGGCACAGCACAGTACTACTTCTCCTATCCTGTATACATGGGCACAGCACAGTACTACTACTCCTATCCTGTATACATGGGCACAGCACAGTACTACCACCCCTATCCTGTATACATGGGCACAGCACAGTACTACTACTCCTATCCTGTATATATGGGCACAGCACTCCTACTCCTATCCTGTATATATGGGCACAGCACAGTACTACTACTCCTATCCTGTATACATGGTCACAGCACAGTACTACTACTCCTATCCTGTATATATGGGCACAGCACTACTACCCCTATCCTGTATATATGGGCACAGCACAGTACTGCTACTCCTATCCTGTATACATGGGCACAGCACAGTACTACTACTCCTATCCTGTATATATGGGCACAGCACAGTACTGCTACTCCTATCCTGTATACATGGGCACAGCACAGTACTACTACCCCTATCCTGTATATATGGGCACAGCACAGTACTACTACTCCTATCCTGTGTACATGGGCACAGCACAGTACTACTACTCCTATCCTGTATACATGGGCACAGCACAGTACTACTACTCCTATCCTGTATATATGGGCACAGCACAGTACTACTACCCCTATCCTGTATATATGGGCACAGCACAGTACTACTACCCCTATCCTGTATATATGGGCACAGCACAGTACTACTACTCCTATCCTGTATATATGGGCTTAGCACAGTACTGCTACTCCTATCCTGTATACATGGACACAGCACAGTACTACTACCCCTATCCTGTATATATGGGCACAGCACAGTACTACTACTCCTATCCTGTATACATGGGCACAGCACAGTACTACTACTCCTATCCTGTATACATGGGCACAGCACAGTACTACTACTCCTATCCTGTATACATGGGCACAGCACAGTACTACTACTCCTATCCTGTATATATGGGCACAGCACAGTACTACTACCCCTATCCTGTATATATGGGCACAGCACAGTACTACTACCCCTATCCTGTATATATGGGCACAGCACAGTACTACTACTCCTATCCTGTATATATGGGCACAGCACAGTACTACTACTCCTATCCTGTATACATGGGCACAGCACAGTACTACTACCCCTATCCTGTATACATGGTCACAGCACAGTACTACTACCCCTATCCTGTATATATGGGCACAGCACAGTACTACTACTCCTATCCTGTATATATGGGCACAGCACTACTACTCCTATCCTGTATATATGGGCACAGTACTACTACTCCTATCCTGTATACATGGGCACAGCACAGTACTACTACTCCTATCCTGTATACATGGGCACAGCACATTACTACTACTCCTATCCTGTATACATGAGCACAGCACAGTACAACTACCCCTATCCTGTATACATGGGCACAGCACAGTACTACTACCCCTATCCTGTATACATGGGCACAGCACAGTACTACTTCTCCTATCCTGTATACATGGGCACAGCACAGTACTACTACTCCTATCCTGTATACATGGGCACAGCACAGTACTACTACCCCTATCCTGTATACATGGGCACAGCACAGTACTACTACTCCTATCCTGTATATATGGGCACAGCACTACTACTCCTATCCTGTATATATGGGCACAGCACAGTACTACTACTCCTATCCTGTATACATGGTCACAGCACAGTACTACTACCCCTATCCTGTATATATGGGCACAGCACAGTACTGCTACTCCTATCCTGTATACATGGGCACAGCACAGTACTACTACTCCTATCCTGTATATATGGGCACAGCACAGTACTGCTACTCCTATCCTGTATACATGGGCACAGCACAGTACTACTACCCCTATCCTGTATATATGGGCACAGCACAGTACTACTACTCCTATCCTGTATACATGGGCACAGCACAGTACTACTACTCCTATCCTGTATACATGGGCACAGCACAGTACTACTACTCCTATCCTGTATATATGGGCACAGCACAGTACTACTACCCCTATCCTGTATATATGGGCACAGCACAGTACTACTACCCCTATCCTGTATATATGGGCACAGCACAGTACTACTACTCCTATCCTGTATATATGGGCACAGCACAGTACTGCTACTCCTATCCTGTATACATGGACACAGCACAGTACTACTACCCCTATCCTGTATATATGGGCACAGCACAGTACTACTACTCCTATCCTGTATACATGGGCACAGCACAGTACTACTACCCCTATCCTGTATAAATTGGCACAGTACCACTACTCTAGTGGCCATTAATTATATATTCTTGCAACCGGTCCCATTATTACATTTAGTCTTGTAGTGGCCCCTTTAACATTGATCCCTGCAATGGAGTCCCTTATTTGATGTAGCCCCTTACTTCTGTGGCCCCCTATTATATAGTTAAGACTATTAGATGAAAATAATAAACCTCACTTACCTGTCGCAGCGCTCCCGCGTCCTCCGCTTCTCTTCTCCCCGCGATAGTGGAACTCACAATGTAATGGCATTGCTGAGTGTTTTTGCGCCGCGGCCGTTTCTATTCCCGGCACCAGTCACACTGTGACCCCCGATGCGCGGCAGCGTGAGTGCATCATCACGCTGCCGCGCAACAGGGGTCAAAGTGCGACGCGTGCGGGGAATAAAAACGGCCGTGTCGCACAAACACTCAGCAATGCCATTACAGCAGAGATGGTACTCGAGTGGCCACTTAAGGCCCCATCGAGTACCAGAACTGTCACTCACTGGCAGGGGCCCCTGATGGAGACCCCTGCCGTAGCGGAGATATCGGGAGCCCACTGTGGACCCGTGCGACCTTGCTGGCAGGGCCCTCAGATCGGCATGGAGGCCCCTGCCATAGCGGAGGTAACGGGGGCCTACCGGAGGATCCACCGGTCCTCCGGTGGGCCAGTCCGACCCTGTATATATATACACTACTTACTAGAATATAATATTGAGTTTTGTACCATTTATTACATCAGAAAAAGTCTCACTGTGACCAGCCTCTGCCCTGAGAGGTGTGAATGTGTATGGCATGTCACTCCAAGCTGAGAACATCTGCAGGTGGGATGTTTGCCTACAGTATTATCTCTTCCCTCATGAGGCTCTTTGACAATCAATCTTATAACAGGAAAAAAAAGTCAGCGGAACAGCTCATTTTTACCCAGCAGATGTGCCATGATTGGATTAGACTAGACTTGCAGATGAGGTTTTTAATGTTTTCATTTTTTTTTTTTAATTATTAATATCCACCATCATTGCATGGTATATATAGCCATAAGAAAATAAAATCTCTCATACATGGCTGGGGTGGGACATAGGTTAAATTGAAATGATTCTAATTGTAATTGATTGAAGCCTAAGTTAATCAAAAGCAGAGTATAATATTTTAGTGTAATAGAGTATAATAAGTCTATTAAGATTTAAGAGAAAAGAAAGCTATCGGGACTAGATTTTTTTGGCTTTTCTGGCAGAAAAAGCATATGAATCTCCCCATTCCCGTCATTTTTTGGGTTTCTACGACATCTTTGCCGGTGACATTTAAAGAAGCAACAATTGCGGGTTTCTGTGGTGGGTGTGCAAAGGGGCTCAGCCTGGGAGCTCTCTTGAAAACATCATTGGTTGATAGGCTGTTGGCTCAACATATATCTTGGGCACTCTGGGGCCATGTAGTGAGTCCGGAATTTTTTCATGTTCCGGAATTAAAATCTGTGTTAGGTTCAACCCCAGTGTTCTACCTTTTGGAGCAGGTCATAGTAAATTAGGCTGGTGAAGGTATCCCAGCCCTGGCCACCTTCTCCTCTACTACATCCATTTTTTGTGCTTAACATGGGAGAAGATGACAAACAAAGTATATATACAGTGTATATATATGTATATACCCTATGCATATGGTATTTAGGGCAATTAGCAGCCTCTCAAATCACCATAGGTCAGGGATTGGCTCAGACGCCATATGCACAATGTTAGTAGGTAATATATTTTTTTCTACTTTTAACATGTAATACCCCCATGTAACAGTGTTATATCTATGCATGGATGTATGCTAAAATTGCTTTACCTTTGTGTACTGTAATATGTGAAGCTCTTGGGTCCCAATGGAAAATGTGTAACAAGTACTGTATCAGGAAACCCTTCTAGTACTGGTTTTATCTTACAAAAAAGGAACCATAAAGCTGCAGTCCAACCCTGTGACACACGGTTTGAAACTGTCTTCAAACCAATATACTAAGGCATAAAAACGCTTTCATTTCCTTTATAATTTCCTTTCTTTTCACTGGAGAAAACATAAGCAATTATAGGGAGGGTGAGAACAACCATCAGACATGATGTGTGTACGACTGCTGTGTAATCCGGTTGACGTTCTCCCTGTAGTATACAGTAGACAAAAGCAAATATAACATTCTATTTTTCTTTGTAGTGCATTGAATTTTTCTAGAATTGGCACCAATTTCTGTGAAATTGCAGCAGAATCTGAGTGGGGTCTCTAATATATTACCAGGGTATATTGTAAATTGGAGGATGATTTTCAATTTTCAACCTTCATGGACTAAAGAGCAGCTCTAAATCTCCCCTCGGACCTTGAGTAGTCATCAAATAGAAAGATTGCATTGAAAAAATCCCATATTACAGCGACTAGAAGAGCTTCAGTGAGGCTTATTTATGAAAATTAGAAGAAAAGAAAGCAGAATGTTGCCCACAGCAACCAATTAGATACGTCTTGTCATTTGTCTAGTCTGTAAGTAAATGGAAGCAGTGATCTGATGGGTTTCATAGAGCAAGACCTTCATTTGTATATGACGCACTTCATGTCAGCATTTGGAACATTGCATCGTGAATGTACGGAAGATGAGATGAGATACAGAACCCGGAAAACAGATTAAAAAGTTGTTATTTTTAAAACATTGCTCAAATGGACAATGGACTCACAGGGGTTGTTCGTATCGTATACTTTTTTTGTCAATGGGTGCGACTAATGTTGATAAACTTAATAAGGATTCCCTGTTGACGGGACCTCAGAGAGTATATTGTGGAAGATCCGGAATGGAAAACCTTGCATTGTATACATAAGAGGCAAAAAATTTGACAATACATATAAATGTGTTACATTGTGTATAGGGAATGTGAAATTAAAGCACACAGACCCTGCTCCAGCTCCTGGTTCCTGTGGCGCGCCAAGACGAATATTGTCTTTTGGCACTGTGTCCAGATGAGAGCTCTCAGAGGTCACAGGATTCACTTGAGACAATAAATAACCTCCTTGGATCACAGGACATCACTTACAATGACCCTGGGAAGTCGCTTCCTTTGGTGTCTCCAGATTTGAAGAGCTTATTAATTGGCTAACTTGGGTGCCATGACCACCAAAACTTTCGCAGTGATGGAAGCCAGAAGTACTATAGATATGCAGGTACCAGAATCCAGAGAAGGGCAAGTATGATTTCTTTTTTTCCCACCCTAGAACTGGCCCTGTAGGTAGATTCCTGGAAAACCCCTTAAAGGAAATCTGACATCAAAATAAAGAATGATAAACCAGGGACACTTACTCATAGATCCAGGCACCGTGCCTGTAGTTATCTTCTTATATTTGTTATCCATGGCCTCCTTCCTTCTAAAATGATAACTTTTTTATGATACAGAAGGGCACTGGATGGCCTTACCAGAGCCGCTCTGTGTTGTTGCTTCACATGCTGTCACACTTTGAATGAGCATTTCCCCCTCCCAGTGAGATTACAGCAGGCAGATGGAGGAAGAAAGTGCTAAGGTTGTTGAGGGAGAGTAGAGTCCTGTTCCAGCACAGTGTTACAGCCTGTGATGCTACAGCACTGAGGGGTTCCAGGTTGGCACAGAGCCTTTCTGTCTCATTTGCATAATTAAAAAAAAATATTTTACAAATAAGGAGGCAATGAATAACAAATGTAAGAAGATTACAGAAGTCACAGTGGATCTATGAGTAAGTGACCCTGGTTTATCATGCTTCATTTAGATGGTAGATTTCTTTTAAAATTAAGTTTCTGTGTTAAATGGTTACAAACATTATGATAGTCTATAAATCAAGATGTAAAAGATACTGCAAGAAACTTTGTAATACCTAGAGAATGGTTTACTTCACTACCTACTTGGCTCTTCTCCCACTCCCCCTTCTTGATTAGATTCTTTTGTAAGCTGACCCAAAAATATCTGATGCATTGAGGTTGAATCCCATGGGGGATAGAAATAAGATGCCAATCCACCTTTTTAGAAATATTTGAACCTGATTCTATAACTGTATGCTTCTTTCAATAACTTGACAACACTTCCAGGCTAAATATCTGTACTGTGGGAACATGATATTGCTTATTTTGGGATCACTAGTTTCCAATAGCAATTTTCCTTAGGGTACATTCACATTCATCACTACTGACAATAGATGATGTCACAGCTTAGATGATGTCACAGCTTAGATGATGTCACAGCTTATCTCCTCCCCCTCCCTGTACAATGACCTCTATATAGATAACACTGACCCATCGTTACATCACTACTGACAATAGATGATGTCACAGCTTATCTCCTCCTCCCTGTACAATGACCTCTATATAGATAACACTGACCCATCATTACATCACTACTGACAATAGATGATGTCACAGCTTATCTCCTCCTCCTCCCTGTACAATGACCTCTATATAGATAACACTGACCCAGCATTACATCACTACTGACAATAGATGATGTCACAGCTTATCTCCTCCCCCTCCCTGTACAATGACCTCTATGTAGATAACACTGACCCATTATTACATCACTACTGACAATAGATGATGTCACAGCTTATCTCCTCCCCCTCCCTGTACAATGACCTCTATATAGATACCACTGACCCATCATTACATCACTACTGACAATAGATGATGTCACAGCGTATCTCCTCCCCCTCCCTGTACAATGACCTCTACATAGATAACACAGACCCATCATTACATCACTACTGACAATAGATGATGTCACAGCTTATCTTCTCCCTCTCCCTGCACAATGACCTCTATATAGATAACACTGATACATCATTACATCACTAATGACAATAGATGATGTCACAGCTT
This sequence comes from Engystomops pustulosus, assembly GCF_040894005.1. Lineage (NCBI taxonomy): Eukaryota > Metazoa > Chordata > Amphibia > Anura > Leptodactylidae > Engystomops > Engystomops pustulosus. The sequence goes on from NC_092412.1 coordinate 219,505,004, forward strand.
ATCTCCTCCCCCTCCCCGTACAATGACCTCTATATAGATACCACTGACCCATCATTACATCACTACTGACAATAGATGATGTCACAGCTTATCCCCTTCACCTCCCAGTACAATGACCTCTATATAGATAACACAGACCCATCATTACATCACTACTGACAATAGATGATGTCACAGCTTATCTCCTCCCTCTCCTTGCACAATAACCTCTATATAGATAACACTGACACATCATTACATCACTACTGACAATAGATGATGTCACAGCTTATCTCCTCCCCCTCCCTGTACAATGACCTCTATATAGATACCACTGACCCATCATTACATCACTACTGACAATAGATGATGTCACAGCTTTTCCCCTTCACCTCCCAGTACAATAACCTCTATATAGATAACACAGACCCATCATTACATCACTACTGATAATAGATGATGTCACAGCTTATCTCCTCCTCCCTGTACAATGACCTCTATATAGATAACACTGACCCATCATTACATCACTACTGACAATAGATGATGTCACAGCTTATCTCCTCCCTCTCCCTGCACAATGACCTCTATATAGATAACACTGACACATCATTACATCACTACTGACAATAGATGATGTCACAGCTTATCTCCTCCTCCTCCCTGTACAATGACCTCTATATAGATAACACTGACCCATCATTACATCGCTACTGACAATAGATGATGTCACAGCTTATCTCCTCCCTCTCCCTGTACAATGACCTCTATGTAGATAACACTGACCCATCATTATATCACTACTGACAATAGATGATGTCACAGCTTATCTCCTCCTCCTTCCTGTGCAATGTCCTCTATATAGATAACACTGACCCATCATTACATCACTACTGACAATAGATGATGTCACAGCTTATCTCCTCCTCTCTGTACAATGACTTCTATATAGATAACACTGACCCATCATTACATCATTACTGATGATAGATGATGTCACAGCTTATCTCCTCCCCCTCCCTGTACAATGATCTCTATGTAGATATCACTGACCCATCATTACATCATTACTGACAATAGATGATGTCACAGCTTATCTCCTCCTCCCTGTACAATGACCTCTATATAGATAACACTGACCCATCATTACATCACTACTGACAATAGATGATGTCACAGCTTATCTCCTCCCCCTCCCTGTACAATGCCCTCTATATAGATAACACTAACCCATCATTACATCACTACTGACAAAAGATGATGTCACAGCTTATCTCCTCCCCTCCCTGTACAATGTCCTCTATATAGATAACACTGACCCATCATTATATCACTACTGACAATAGATGATGTCACAGCTTATCTCCCCCTCCCTGTACAATGACCTCTATATAGATAACACTGACCCATCATTACATCACTACTGACAATAGATGGTGTCATAACTTATCTTCTACCCTCTACTGTTAAAAATTCTGTAATTTTCTGTTGGCACTTTCCCTTAGCAGTGCAAAGTGAAAATGTTTTATGGAATAATAACTATATTTTCCCAATAATACAGTGAGTTCTGGATACTAAATACTATTGTTATGATGTAATAACATTATTTATTAATTATAGAAAAGGAAATGAAACTGGAAATGACAGAAATTAACCAGTTTTTTAAAAAACAATCTATGTATTAAAACCACTTAAGGATCTTACTAAAGTAGTGAGAACAGGTCATGTCATTGCATTCATATTTTAATCACTTTTTCCCTCGATCCTGAAGAATCACACATCCAGTTTTCCTCTGTAAATGCCCCTTAAAACAACTTATTTTCTAGGGCTTTGGGGCGAAAAAAACAAACAATTTCTAAATGATCTTCCTTTGGAATTCTCCAGTATTGTCCTGATCCTCCTGGGCGGTCTTCTTCTCTTTGTTGTGTGTTTTGGCCAGTCCCAAGACAAGACAAACCTGTGACGTTCCTGACAATCCCACCCAGTGATAATCATAGGAACATGGGCAGAAGAAACTGGAGGGACCAAGGACCACACGAAGAAATTGTGGTCCCTGGCCAACCCTTACAAGAGAATGGCCCGGCGGGCATAAGTTTGTCGCAATGGAGAGGAGTGGTGACCCCTCCCCTCTCCACAGCGATGCTCAGCGCACTGCGCTGTAACATGGGGAAAGATAGGACATGTCCTATCTTTTCCCCCGTGTACGGAGCAGTACGATGCTGCACGTGTGCAGCACCGTACCGCTCTGTGTGCCCATTGCCGGCCTATGTGGGACGTGTTTACGGCCGCAAGCTTCCTGCCATATATGCTTCCTCTATGGTCGTGTGAATGCAGCCTAAGGTTGTAGAATCTACACAACGTAAACAGTAGAAAAATTTAAAAAAAATTCTTTTAAATCACAAAATTATTGATACTGTTACTATAGAGATGCTATGGACCAAGTAAACGACATAGAGAACAATAAGAACACATCTCAAGGTGAAACTAGCGATGATCCTGAAGCTCATCCTTCAATGCCACAGTGTACACGGATATGCTGCTCCGTGCCTTCAGAAGAAAACACACAGTCACTTAAACAAATGAATATTTAACCATCAGGGGTGACGCCAAGTGACTTCCCTGAAGTCTGCCCTTTACATAGAGGTGCTCCTTTTACCACATTGTAAATGTTGTGGTCCTGACTATTACTCACATTGACCGAGGCTCTCTGGAGGGTTTGACAGATTTTTACTTTAAGGCAACTGATCCCTTAATATTTTGTGAGGTTCATGTTTCATATAAAATGTTGTACTATTGAAAAACTATTCTACAGACATACTATAATACATTACCAGCAATGGATGAACAGTATCCATTATTCATAACAGGTTTTCATGTATGATAAAAGACACTACACAGAATGTCAAATTTGACAGAAAGATCACTTTGAAAAATCACTTTGAAGTAAACAACCTTGTTTGGTTGACGCCTCATCCAGTTGCTAAAATTTGGTAAAAACAGTTATTAGTGAATAAGTTGTCTAATAAAACACAAATCCCTATGTAGAGTATGCAGATGTTATGACAGAGTACAGTTAGAGCTACAATAAAAACATCAGGAAAACCGTATTAATTTTAAAGGAAATCTGCCATCAAAATACATCATGATAAACCTGGTGTCAGGACTCGGGATCAGTGGATCCTCTGGACCACCGCGGGAGATGGTACTAGCCAACACCTGGGACCACAATCTAAGTGGCACCTGGTCTTCTCCAGAGCCCGCTGGAAAGTAAGATGGTGTTGCTGCGGTGGGTACCACAAGGTCGTTCCACAGGTGCGACTAGCCCGTGGTGGCAGCTGAGGTCGAGGTACCTTAGCAGGAGACAGTTTCGTGGTCAGGTTCAGGCACTGGGTCAGGACAGGCGGCAGAGATGCAAGGTCAAGTCCAATCCGAGATCAGCAACGGGAGGTCCAGGCAGATAGGAACGGGAACACAGGCACACGGGACACCGGAATAAAGGAACGCAGGAACACGGGACGCAGTAATATTGTTGGGGAGCTTTCTCTAAGGCGTAAGCACGTAGATCCGGCAGGGGACACAGGAAGTAACTGGAATTTCACTAGAATGGCTGGACAGCGCCAATTATTGCGCTGGCCCCTTAAATTTTTTTAAGCTGCCACGCGCGTGCCCTAGGAGGCGGGACACGCACGCTGCGCTGCCAAAGTCAGCGTTTGATCATGGTGAGGGGAGTGGATCACCGGGGGACCGGAGCAGCGGAGAGTGGCAGGAGCCAGGTCGCAGGAGCACCCCTGACACCAGGGACACTTACTCATAGTTCCTGGCACTCTGACTGTAGTAATCTTCTTATATTTGTTATCCTTCCTTCTAAACTCAACTTTTATTAAGCTAATGAGCCTGTGGTAACACCTCCTAGAACCCTTTGGGCTAATTAGCATAATTTTAAAAGTTGATTTAAGGCAGAAGGAGATCAGAAGAATACCTTAGTCACGTTGCCTGGATCTATGGGTAAGTACCCCTGGTTTATTATGATGGATTTTGATGATGGATTTAGTTTTAAATGACAATGCTTTATTAACATGAGACTTTTTACCTAAATAATCTAGAATTTTTTTTATTCCAGGGCAGTCTCTGAAAACACACTTAGAATTACATGCAGCAGTACATGTTAAATGTTATACTGAACAGAGTGTTGGTGACTCTGTAAGTCACGTCACTGTGCTCAGACACCATTTTATGGCACCTGCTGTGTATTAGCATGTAATTGAAAGTTTATTTCAGATGTCTGTTCTTCTTTTGATCCGATGGTAATGATATGCAGATGTGGACCAGGTGCAAATCAGACCGAACCTGATTGAATTGATTGTTTTTGATTTGTGCACATTAAATGTTGATGATGTGTGATTGCCATAGGTTCCATATTGATTGTCTATTTTACTGCACTTCCTGAAAGCTGCCTACAAAAATATACTTGAAAGAGAAAAAAATGCAAAAAATAATGGACACACATTAGTGAATATGTTCATTTTAGTTGTGCTGCCCCTGACGAAAAAAAACAGTATGGTAGAATAGGGAAAAAAATCAGACTAAGGCCTCATTCACACATGGGGCCGCACCTTTTGCGGTCACATATCAGTCCAAATTGAAGTCTATGGTACCGGGTCACTGTGCAGAGAGCACACATTGTGGCAGATTTACTTACCCGGTCCTGTCGCGATCCAGCGGCGGGTTGTCCGTCGAGGATTTGGGTCTTCCGGTGATTCACTAAGGTTGTGCGCCTGATGTCCACCAGGTGTCGCTGCTGCGCTGAATTCCATCGGAGTTCACTGAAGTTCACCGTCCTACCCTGGGTGCAGGTAAGCGCGTGTCAAGCGACACTTTTTTTAAAAACGGCGGTTTTTCCGAATCCGTCAGGTTTACTTACGGCCACGCCCCCGATTTTCCATTGCGTGCATGACGGTGCCAATGCACCACCATCTGATATGGTGCGCTAAAATCAAGGGGCAATTCACAGAAAATCGGCGCAAATATTCGGGTAACGCGATGGAAAAACACGATGCGGGCTCTTAGTAAATGACCCCCATTGTCTCACCAAATCGTGACCATGAAAGGCAAAATATAGGACATGTCCTATACTTTGCCGTGTTATAGTGCCAGACGCTTACTTCGCTACGGTGAGGGGAGGGGTGGGCAGCATCATCATGCGAATGTACCCTAAGATCTCATACACAAGAACTTTATGGAGGCCATAATCTGGCCACAAAATTTACATCCAGATCACGGCCCCCATAAAAGGTCTATGGCACCTTTTCACATTGTAGTGAGTACTCCATTGGGATGTATTTATGAAGAAGGTCTGCCTCTGACACAGATGTGAGCATAACCTATCTTGCAATCAGAAGCGTAAATATCATCTTAGAAAAGTACCAAACAGTATTTATGATAAAACATGAGGGAGAAAGACTTTTTTAACTTTTTCTCTGAACTTACTTCTCATTGTTATTTAAATGGTAAAAGAAATTTCAACAAAATTGCAGAAATCAATAGAGCAGATGATATAATATATCTATAATAGACTTTTTTTTATTTAATCTGTTAATCTAATTTCCTAAAAGAGCTGAAATATTCTCTAGGTATGGAAAGAATCAACCATTACCCTCCATATACTCACCGGCCACTTTATTAGGTACACCTGTCCAACTGCTCGTTAACACTTAATTTCTAATCAGCCAATCACATGGCGCGCATTTAGGCATGTAGACATGGTCAAGACAATCTCCTGCAGTTCAAACCGAGCATCAGTATGGGGAAGAAAGGTGATTTGATGCCTTTGAATGTGGCATGGTTGTTGGTGCCAGAAGGGCTGGTCTGAGTATTTCAGAAACTGCTGATCTACTGGGATTTTCATGCACAACCATCTCTAGGGTTTACAGAGAATGGTTCGAAAAAGAAAAAACATACAGTGAGCTGGAGTTCTGTGGGCGGAAATGCCTTGTTGATGCCAGAGGTCGGAGGAGAATGGGCAGACTGGTTTGAGCTGATAGAAAGGCAACAGTGACTCAAATCGCTACCCGTTACAACCAAGGTAGGCAGAAGAGCATCTCTGAACGCACAGTACGTCGAACTTTGAGGCAGATGGGCTACAGCAGCAGAAGACCACACCGGGTGCCACTCCTTTCAGCTAAGAACAGGAAACTGAGGCTACAATTTGCACAAGCTCATCGAAATTGGACAGTAGAAGATTGGAAAAACGTTGCCTGGTCTGATGAGTCTCGATTTCTGCTGCGACATTCGGATGGTAGTCAGAATTTGGCGTCAACAACATGAAAGCATGGATCCATCCTGTCTTGTATCAACGGTTCAGGGTGGTGGTGGTGTCATGGTGTGGGGAATATTTTCTTGGCACTCTTTGGGCCCCTTGGTACCAATTGAGCATCGTTGCAACACCACAGCCTACCTGAGTATTGTTGCTGACCATGTCCATCCCTTTATGACCACAATGTACCCAACATCTGATGGCTACTTTCAGCAGGATAATGTGCCATGTCATAAAGCTGGAATCATCTCAGACTGGTTTCTTGAACATGACAATGAGTTCACTGTACTCAAATGTCCTCCACAGTCACCAGATCTCAATCCAATAGAGCATCTTTGGGATGTGGTGTGCAGCCGACAAATCTGCGGCAACTGTGTGATGCCATCATGTCAATATGGACCAAAATCTCTGAGGAATGCTTCCAGCACCTTGTTGAATCTATGCCACGAAGAATTGAGGCAGTTCTGAAGGCAAAAGGGGGTCCAACCCGTTACTAGCATGGTGTACCTAATTAAGTGGCCGGTGAGTGTATTTGTCTGACATGGATGGAACTTTGAAGTCTTTCAGATACACTGCTCACTACAGGAGAAAGAAGAAAAAGGGACAGAGAAACTGTTTTTCTTAATAAAGTATTTAACAAAATTCACTATATCTTCTGCTCTATACATTTCTGAAATAATGAAAAAAAGATTCTTCAGAGGTTTTTTTTACACTTTAATCTATCAATTTGCTGGTTGCAGGATGTTGAATATTACTTTGAAGCTAATAATTGCACATAGATGTATGCACTGAACAGTTCCTACGAGCTAAGGCTTCTTAAGGACTTGTTGCTATTTGAAATAAGATTACCGTGTCGTGCTGCTATAAACAACTAATGATAGTGAATGTTGCTACAACCTCAACACAACTTCTGTCTGCAGAAATCTAAAACTCTAAAACTTCCCCCCCCCCCATTCACTATTATTGATTGCGGTTTTAGTAGAAGCACCCTATTGGAGGTCATGTGACCAGGAACACGGACCAGGAACCCTTCAAAGGTCGCAGTATCGTATTGCTGCATATAAAATCTGATAGAATACGTAGGAGAAGAATACACGTTACTCCCAGGGTATAAAATCAGAGACGTATGGAGGTCCAAAATGGGCCTATTACGGTCGACATATTGATATGATATATTTGGCGGTGTGCAGGAGCACTAATGGTTAAAGAGCTAGCCTTAGGATCCAACATAAAAGTGGATAACTCACTATATTTTCCAGCAACTTTACTTCCTAAGTTCATGTAGACAGGTATTTTCCTCACTGTAAATGTCACAGGTTGTTAGATAGTAGCACATGATTGGGCCAAGTATAGACTGAAGCACCGCTCAAATCTCATATGAGGAACCCTTTTTAATTTTTGTAGAGGTTTCTGTCATGTTGGAGGGCTCTCATTGCCACTTCTCTTCTACAAGCTGTTAAGGAAGTTTTACTGTCAAGACTCAATCCGCTAATTAGTCTCTAGCACACGGAAGATTGTGAGCGCGAAGGAATGACTTCAAAATGGCTCTTCACGTAGTTTAATGAGTTTCTTCTTTGTAAACAAGTGCTTTCATTTCTATGATAGATTATGATAGAGTAAGGTGTGCAGACCCTAGGCTAGCTCATGACCTCTGTCCTTGCCTGTTTGCCATGCCATGCACTAACCAAAACGCAGAGACTGGTTGACTTTCCATACCATAAAATATAACCTTATGTACTCACAACGGATGACAAATAAAACTGAGAATTGGAAAACAAATATCTGACTCCGAGGAGCCACTTCCGCATAGTCAGAATCATTTATTTATACGAGGACGACACATTTCGAGTGAGGACCTCCCTCTTCATCAGATCCTATATGATCAGATAAAATGCATATGCAAAAAGAGTAGGAAGCATGATATACACATGTAATAAAAGCAATATACATGCAATAAAAATGAAAGTCAAAAGAGCATTGTTAAAATATACACATGTAAAAAACAAGAAGTGAGGTGTATACATGTATTAAGGTAGAATATAAATCAAAAATTTAATTATTTAATTAATAGATAAAACAATCCATATAATTTTAAAAGGATGGACAATGAATAGGAAGGTTTAGAACATTGAAAGGGTGATAAAACTCAGCAATAGAACAATAAAGGATGAAGTAACACAATCAGCAAGAGGCCAGTATTACCAGTACTTAAGTGAAGTGAGGAATAAATATAAGAGGAGTTCCTGGACGTCACCCCAACAGCTGATTGATCTTCATGAGACAATCAACTAAAAGCCGAGTGCTACATTGGGTAATCTCTTACAGTTAAATGGAGACCATTGCTTGACTGCTGCTCCTTTCAAATAGAAGGAACTCAGGACCTCTTCATTAGAGGTGGTCCGGCCCTCACTGATGTAGTGATTATTTCCTATCCAGTGATAACTTTTTACCAGAATATCCCTTTAAGTTTGTATATACAATGGTTCACTTGTTTTATAATGTTCTTGAATATCAACCAGTTATATTATCTGTTATCCAAAGCAGTGTACTCATTCTATAAATTGCTGAGTTCACAATGTGCAGCATTTCCCGCTGGCTCTGTGCCTATATAAGGTTTGCTACCAAACACTGTGAGGTTATTGTAATTTAGGGAAAATAAGCCCTTAAAATTCAGTACAGTAAAGAGTTTTATATTAAGGAAGATCACAATTGCTTTCCGTACAGTATGTCGGAAAAAACCCTGTTAAGCTCAGCAGAATTGTGAAGACAGCTCTTGGTAACAATTATGTTTCTCTCTGTAGAGAATCTGTAGAAATCTGTAGGGATCTGTAATATAATAATAATAATAATAATAATAATAATAATAATAATAATAATACAAAGCGTATAACTATCAGAACATATGTAAATATAATAATAAAAAATTATTAAAAGGGTTTTATCCCAACATTCGTCCCCAATCCACATAAGCAAGGGAGCCAACTGCTGGAACTCCACGTGATTGGCAGAATGGGGAACCACAAGTTCTTCTTGAGTCCTGTTAACCTTGTCCGAAATTCCATAGAAGTCAATGGTGAACAGGACGCTTTTCACGTCCTGCGTACCCTAGACTGAGTGATTCTGCCCTCTTTCTAAACTAAGCTGCCTTCTTCCTGCTCCGACGCCGGAGCACTCAGCTGATCAGTGGTCACACTTCCACTAGTCAGTTTTTAAATATGAAAACATTTTTGGGTCAATAAAACTAAAATTGCCAGTAAATCTTTTTCTTCAGACTTCATTTACCAATGCATATTTCCAATTCTACATATCCCTCCTATATTTTGACATAAAAAAAAACTCTTCAGCTTACACCACATCCTGTGGATGGTCACCCTAACACTCATATAGGATATACATCTTGTGACAGAATTATTTTGGAAAACTGTTGCTTCATGGTCTGATCATGATTCTTTCATGGTCCAGCATGGTGGCATCATCCAGAAAATCATCTTTGAAGTGAGAAGTAAATTGGTTGTATAAAGTCAAGGAGGCAGCGAGTTTATAACTGAAGTCAAGCTCTACCCACCTTTGAACACAATCTCCCAAGTGATTAAAATCATGAACTGGACTTGAGGAGAGCTGGTTGCTTATACTTTAGGACAATGATGGTGAACCTTTTAGAGAACGAGTGCCCAAACTAAAACCAAAATCCACTTATTTACCAGGAAGTGCAAACATGTAGTAACTTATTGCTACCAGTTCTTCAACATCATTCAATTGTATTGGCTCACCTGAGGCCACCAATGCAGTTGAAAGAAGGTGGGCAAATAAATTCAGACCATCATTGTAGCTTCTCTCCAGGAAGAATGGTGGGTCCAGCTGGATGACCTCCAAAGACAATGCAGTTCTGTCAACACCTTCTCACTTTTCCCGTAGTTTCAAACAGCCAGTGAATTGTTGCTTTAAAATAGTGCAGCATCCTTTAAGTTGCTTGGGACTGCAGGAAGATTTGGTGGATATGGTCCTGTTTGGTGAAATTGGGCGATGGCCTGAGTGCCCTAAGAAAGGGCTCTGAGTGCCACCCCTGCCATAGATGTATGAACATCAATTACAGTGAATGAGTTGTTCTGAGGCAAGGAGAACTTGACTTCAGTGTTAAACTCTCAGCCTCCTTAACTTTATACAACCAATTTACATCTCACTTCAAAGTTGATTTTCTGAATGATGCCAGCACACAGGGCCACTAAAGAAACACCATAGGTGAAGGTGTTAAGCTGCTTGACAACATACCGGTAGTGGTTTGTTAGGTCAAATTCTGTTGGCAGGCTCCCTTTTAGACACATATGTGAAAATGTCAAACAAAAGAATTGATAACCAAGAGTCCACGAGACAATAGGAAACTTAGATTTAGATTTGATAGAATTTTTTATGTGTTTTAGATAAAAACACATTAAAAAAATGAAAAAATTTGAACAATTTGCTCATCTCTAATCAGGGACAATGTGTACCCCACTCATTGGGCATAACTAGGGAAATTTTGGGACAACCACTAACCTAGAAGTTCAGAGTTCCCCGTTATTCTCGTTGCTAGATGACTGCACCAGCCCCTTTCATTTCAGATTCAGAATTTTAAGGATTTACAGTGCAGGGCTTTCTTGTTAAATTTAGCAAATATTTCAGTCTTCGGATAATTGGGAGATAATCATTTTTTCATATAAGCCAGGAAATCACATAATAGCTTTAATATATTAAGGCATGAAATTGTGACAACGTATCAGTAATACATGAAGAATTATTTCCATAACTAATGAATAGAGGATCTGTCGCCTGTTCCACATACCATAACGGCTTAAATCCCCAAGCCATTCATTATAGACACGTCATGAGAGACTAATTCCTCGTCCTTCGATATTGTGTTTATGAAGAAATCAACGAGGCTCTCAGAGACGCGGCGCAGAGGGACTTTCTGAGCATTCATCATTATTGGACTATTTTGTCTGCTATAAAAGAACAGGATGTACAGTCAAACGCTCGGCTAATGGTCCTCATAAATCTGAGTGCGGTCAATGGCCAAAATGGCCGATAATTTTCCTGTAACTTCTTGTCACAAGCCCCTTATCAAAACGGTTGTTTTTTTGTCACATCCCTTATGTCCTGACATCTGTCGCAGTAAAAGACGTACATGACATTTTGTATGTGAAAATGACTGGATTTCAAAATAGCTTTTATTAGAACATAGAATAGTGAAAAGCAGGTCACAGTGGTCGGCATTGCAAAGAATCACAGATGTGTCCACCATTACCTTTCATCTAGTCTGGTCATGGCCTGATATAGGTGTCACTAGGTTTTCTAGAATATGTAAGTTTGTAGTATTTTGTCACAAAGTGATATTCTCTCAGATTTTATATGGTTCCTGCTTCGGTTGGGCTTTAAATTGCAACCTTTTTTATTGAATTAGTTTGGTGGGAAGGTGTAGTCCTTAAAGGGAGTCTACCAGCAGTTCTGACCGTAGTACTAAGTAGCTGTCCTGGAGATCTGTGTAACTAGACCTGTTTCTGTTGTTTTTAGCAGAAGAACTGTTAAAATAGATTTATATCCCAGGGGTGTAGCTGGACTTGGAACATTGGGGGAGTGTTCTCGCATGGCTATGTTCTTTGATCTCTGCATTGAAATTGCGCCCCAATCCCTTCCCTCTGCTGTAAAATCACGATACTGCTCTTACTTAGAGCAGAGGGGTGAGGGGCTATACTGCAGATGAGTGAAGAGGTCTCACACACCAGTGTGCAAGAGTACTCAAAGTCCTGGTGCAATCCTGGAAAAAAATGCATTTTCACAGTCCTGTTTTTACTAAAATACACAGAGGTAAGATTACATACATCTCCAGGTGGGCTTCCTTACACAGTCTGCAGCTTTTTATTGGCTCTTAATACATAGACATGGCATATCACTCACTATCGCCTCTGAGGCCTGTGATTGGCTAGAGGGATGACATGCTCCCGAACATCATGTCATCTGACCACCCCAGAATGGGAGCTGCAATACTCCTAAAAGGATGCCTGGTTAGGGGCAGTTTATTTTTTTAATTTATTTTTTATTCATATTTATTTATTTTTTTTATTATAACTCAATGTTGCTTTAAAGCAGCTTTTCATTTTTCACTTAACTTTGAGCTTGATAAATGATTTTTTTCCCCACTGAAATGCTGCTTCATGTTATGTAACAAAGTGGGTTTTTATCAGTCAAGGAGGAGGAATAAATGTGCAATGTATAATATATACCTTACACTAAAGTCCCATCCCTTACTTTTATTATATGCATATTATTGGTGATTAGAGGTGATGGTTTCTAGATTTCTACCTCTTGGTTGTGAACCACCAATACTTACATTATAGTTACGATCTACCTCTACGGACATTATAGTTACGATCTACCTCTAGTAACATAGTTACGATCTACCTCTACGTACATTATACAGGCAGTCCCCGGGTTACATACAAGATAGGGTCTGTAGGTTTGTTCTTAAGTTGAATTTGTATGTAAGTTGGAACTGTATATTTTATCATTGTAATCCCAGCAAGAACTTTTTTGGTCTCTGCGACAATTGGATTTTAAAAATGTTGGGTTGCCATAAGAATCAGCATTAACACTAAAGCTTCATTACAGACAACTGTGATAACTGTTACAGCTGATCATTGTAGCCTAGCACTAAAGTACAATAAATTACCAATGTTCAGAGGTCCGTTTGTAACTATGGGTCGTATGTAAGTCGAGTGTTCTTAAGTAGGGGACCGCCTGTAGTTACGATCTACCTCTACGTACATTATAGTTACGATCTACCTCTACTTACATTATAGATGATTTTATATGATTTACCTTACGGCATCCCACAAGTTACTGCTGCATATAATAAATAATTGAATACCTTATATTAATGCATTTAACCCTGTATTCGGGATACATTTACCAAATTGTCCCATTTGCCAGTAATCTGTTGAGCAGATGTCATTACATATTTCTTCATACTTACCGCAGTATGAAACACCATTTACTGCTTACAACCTGTGTCTTGTTCCATCAGTCACGTTGGTTACAACAGCTTTATAATTTCACTAAAGTCATAAAAACAACCGCTAATCAAAATGTGTCAAGCAAGTATTAGATTATCAAAGTGCAGCTAATAGGACAGAAGCGTTCTCCTGATGTATAGGGAATCTCTAAAGCAGCTATTTGATTTCGATCTGTCATGTAATATGGTGGAGTTAGGGTAGTAAAATATTATAATTCTAATTAGTAGCAGTTCACTTATGTTTTAATAAAAATTTTCCAATTGTTGTGTTTAATTTCTCAGATTTGTTTTAGACCCTCCTCCCCATCCTCTGACCACATCTGGGCAGAAAATTCAATCTTACTTATGTCTGACTGTTTTCATTCACTTGTATGGAAAATAGCCAAGCATGCATGCTACATAGAAGTGAACAAAATATGCACAGTCAATTCTCCATTATAGTGGTTCTTCAACATTTCTTTTTTAAATTCACTGCACCTGAGTAAGGTGTTGATTTCGGTGGTCACTCTCTAAATTTGTGAAGAACAGACTAAGATGCAGGACCCTGTGGGGAACAGACCGCAGATTTGTTTTTCTGCAGCCAAGTTCATATGTAGGTAGTTACGTGGCTCCAGTAGTTCAGATTTTCAGGCCTGGTTCACCCAATGATTGGCCTCCATGGACAACAAGATGTCCCATCTGTTTTTCCATTTACCTGGGGACCTCACTTGTTTTGCTGTCCCCTGGTCTGAGGAGGTCATTCAAGCAGACCCTGTGTCCCTCTGAATCCTCAGGATGGACGCAGTCCCAAAAGTAAGCAGTACTGGATTGACATGGGAATTTGACCCAGAATAGTAAGCCTGTATTCTTTTTTTATTGCCCATTGGAAGTTTTCCTAATTTCTGGTAAACCCAATAATGGTCACTGAACTGAACATGCATATGTATAGAGTATAAAGAGGAATAGTTGCCAACCCAATAAACATTTGGCCAACAGCCGCATGGGCCACTTACGATATGTTTTTAAAACGAAAGCTATAATACAGAACTGTATGGAAATAGCTTCTCCTGTCTGCACAAAGATTCAACATAACAACTGCTGCCCCTAAACCTCATGCACAGCTTGTCCTTGCCACTTTTATTTTAAGAATCCTGAATAAGAGCAAGGACCTGGGTATAAATACCAGAGGAGAACAATTTGTATGCCGACAGGTATCTAGCGTGTGCTCCTCCCTGGATACCGGGAGCTTGCAGACAGTATTCAGCGTGTGTAGGAGGCGCAGTAAGCTGTGGCCTTCATAGAAGATCTCCCAGGAAAAGTAAACTATGAAGTGCATTATATTTTTCATCCATTCTAAAAGAACTGAAGGCTGTCAGACAGCAGCCGCTGGCTTGGAATATTAGGAGAACAGCTCCTGATGGGTTTAATGAAAGAATATGTCATTCACGAAACACCTTTTATTATTTGTGCTGTGCATCTGTGATATTGCACAAGAAAGCAAGATGACAGCCATGAAGAGTTGTGCTGAAATGGAAGTGAGGGGATTGAAGCTATAATCTTTAGCTTAAGGTCCAAGAAACCTGTAAGCGATACTGGCTGATTGCTACATTAGTAAAAGACAATAGTAAATTTTAGAACCAATAACAGTCACATAGTATAAAGACAGTGGGGTAAAGGCCGGGGATATACAGTATGTTGTAGAGTTTGGCCTTCACCATGAACAATAATTAGTTTAAGAGGAATAGTGGTGGTGAAGATATAGGACATCAGTTGGAATGGTGCCACTAGGAAACCATATCCTCTTCTTGGATGCCACGGAACAAAAACTTATTCGGATCATTAGACTATGTTCCCATCTGGGCTGACTTAGATGTTTGTAAAAGATGTAAGATTCTTGTGATGGATGATTAAGACAGGATTTTGTTTGAAAGTTTAATCTCCTTGAAATATTTTTTCTATTTGAAATGTTTTTGACATTTTTGATAAATTAACTGTGAATTTTGGTATCCTAATTTACTATTGTTTATTAAATCAGTTACATATATAGATATTTTTATACATTTAGATATATAGATATTTTTATGATGTACTTTCTTACTAATTTTAGTTTATTTTATTCACGATTCTTTACATCTTTGGAATGGCTGAGCTCCGGGGCTAGTCATGGCAGAGACTGCAGAGAGCTTCAGAAAGGGCCTAGATGACTTCTTAGAGCAAAATAACATTTATGGTCATATTATAATATAGAATTGTGTTCCAAGAATATTCCTCCCCCTCGGCTCCTTCCTTGCAATTCTCGGTTGCACTTTATGGACATTAGAAAGTTAATAAAGTATTTAGCAAAGTTTACTATTTTCATCTGCACTGTTGATTTATACATTTTTGTTGAAATTTAGTTACAATTTAACTTTCACTTTTCAAAATCTTAGTCCGAATTACAAGACACAGCAAAGCCCCCATTTCATGGGGATAAGTGATTTTCACCATATTTTGCCCAGGCACAACTGTGATAAATTTGCAACAGTTTTGCAGATTATTTTTGGCTCTTTACTTCATCCACTGTTTAACAATATTAGATTATACAGTATTTTACATATTAATTCCTAAATTCAATGAGCAGATATTTGAGTTTCTTTCCATAGCTGACAATTACACAGTCTCATATATAGATCCAGGCACAGGATAAGCAGGTTATTGTTTGACTAATGGCGCAAAGCGATGAGTTATTGCAATATTGACTTAGATTTTGGTTCCGCTGCTCTTAAAATTCAAGACTTTCAAATATCTGGAGGCAAAGTTGTTGGGTAAAGTATGTGACTGCAATGCAGAGGATGAGAGCATTACAAAGCTTTCCTCAACTCCTGGATCTGGCTGATGTCATACTGACATGAAGATGAGTAAACTGCTGCCCGGGCTTCAGAGAAGGAATCTCAGTCACAATGCCAAGTACAGGCAACCTCAGGCGAGATGTTTTACATCCTGTACTTTGCTACAGAATGTCTGAGACTGGGGTGTGGGCACTTGGTATACACTGGACAGGAACATCTCTGTAAACAGAAGGCAAAATGGATCTGATATTGGGCATTTAGTGGGTTAATATTACCACCAATTGCGGTAATGGGAAAAAAGCTGAACTCTGCGATGGAATAGTAACAGCTGCAGCATTCTGAGCAGAACGTAGCTGAACATTTGGCAAGATGGGACCTTTTTCCGAGCTGCGTCGCTCTCTCAGCTGGCTGTGCTCTTATTTAATTTACAAGGCATTAATTGTAACAACAAATGCCTTGCAGACCACTTAATCTAAGGTCACAACGAGGTGGTATGCCCATGGTGCTGCCAGAGGAACTCATTGACTGCCAAGAGGTTTGTTTACACAGTTGCCCACAACTCCGATAGAACCACTTCAAAATCGACTGTAACCTTTCTTGTTCTTTGTTAAAGAGTGACTAATTCATAAGTCAATCTGGGTGTGTTTAGATCTAGTCTCAAGCAAACCTGGGGGGGGGGATAAATACAGAAAGGAAAATCTAAAAATGCATGAAAAATGTCCAACACCTCAGATGTTGCTAGTTCTAAAATGTAACACATTAGAACGTAACAATTCACATACAGTATATGTGTGATACCGAGAATACAATAGACTTCTGGAGATAATGTACTTCCCATAAGCAATCAAGTAACCACAAACATCAATGAAATCTGCTGATTCTGGACCATTACTTTATTTATGTAGTAAGCTTTGGTTTGGGTCTGTATATGTGTAGTAAGCTGTTTCTGTATCTATACAGTGAATATTATACAGTCATGATATCCACATTGTAAGCTTGGTTCTCTGACAACATCTATGTAATAAAATATGGCTTTGGTACTGAAATGTAGAAAGAAGAGTATCTAGTACCATACTATATGTAGTTTAAGTGTAATTCTGGTATGGTAGCAGTATATATATATATATATATATATATATATGTAGCAAACCTGCTTAGTTCTGGTACCATATCTATGTATGATGCCTGTTTCTGGTAATATATACATTATACAAATTTAAATAAAAAATGTAGCAAACTTGATTCTAGCAAACTGTATCTATGTAATAAAACTGGTTCTTAGTAGATATATATATCTACTAAGCTTGGTTCTAGTACTGTATTTATATAATAACCTACTGTTCTGTTTTGGTACTATATAGTAAGGTTAATTCTGGTACTGTACTTATGTAGCTTTATGTAGATTAGTACTTTATCTATATATTAAGTATATTAAGTAGAAAGTCTGGTAACATATATATGTAGTAATATTGGCTCTCTATTGAGTGAGTTTGGGTTGCTTCTGTATCTTTGTTGTAGTCCGGATACTGTCTAAGCAGCAAAGGGTTAGGATATTTTAGATACATTAAAGTGTTAGACAATCCACAGTCTTCATGCATCCAAGGGCAGAGACCGAGACCCTCATTTCCATTATTTCCACAAATGTGTGTAATTGGTGGGGCACCCTCGGTCAGACATCCTGCGGGTAGTTGATATATGTTTATTCTAAGAAAACCCTTTAAAAGTTGCATTGCTTTCAAGAATCTTCACTTTTCTGCTCACTGAATGAAGTGACAGCCTTCTAGGATGACCTGCGTGTACTTTGCCAACAAGCTTTACACCTTTGGGACTGCCTCAACCTAAAACATCATGTGTTGAGTATTCAGACATGGCTACATAAGAGGAGTGGGGTCAGGCTGGGTGAGAGAAGTTTACACAATCTAAAATAGATCACATTCCAGGAGAATCTCATAGCTTACACAGAATTAGCTTTCAGTTCATGACAGAGGCATGGAATAGCACTTGTGCTGGATCATCTCAGCTTCTTCTAAGCAGGTGGAGTCGTCTGCTGGGACAAGGGAAATGAATGATGTAGATACTCTATGAAGTTACTCTCCATAAGATACTCTCTATATATTTATATGTATGTACGCACAATTTGCTACTCTGATGAGTACTGTCCTAATTAGGGTTCACAACGTAAATTCTTTTTCAACCTATGTATGTATTTTTGGAGTGTGGCTGTAAGACTCCAGTATGTACTCATGGTGTAACATGTAACGTGTTCTGCCACTGCATGTATACAGGATACTTGTTTCTGGCACTGTATATTCTGTAATCATATCTATGCTATACATGTGGTTCTGCTACTGTATATATGTTGTAAGTCTGGTTCTGGTACTGTATCTATGTAGCAAACCTGAATTTGCTCCTATGCAGCAGGACTTTGGTTGTTTTCCTGAGACAACCCTTCTAAAGGTGTTGTTGTAGTTTCTTAACTAGATTTATTGGCCTAATGCAGACTGTCATAAACTTTACAGACGGTCCCCTACTTAATAACACCCGACTTACAGACGACACCTAGTTACAATCATACCTCTAGATGTTGGAAATTTACTGTGCTTTACCTTTGGGCTACAATAAACAGCTGTAACAGTTATCATGGGTGTCTGCAATTAAGTTTTATTGTTAATCCTGGTTCTTATGACAATCCAACATTTTTAAAATTCAATTGTCACAGAAACAAAAAAAAATTTGTCTGGGGATACAGTTATAAAAAATACAGTTCTGACTTACATACAAACTCAACTTAAGAACAAACCTATAGAACCTATCATGTACTGTACGTAACATGGGGCCATGGAAACCACAGCCGTGTGTATGGGCCCATAGAAAAGCATTTGTCCATGCGCTATCCATCAACAGACAAATTCTAAGCTCCGGTTAATGTTGCCGAAAAACAGGCTTATCCTGTCTTATATATTTCCTGTTTTAGTCACAGAGATGGCACTAAAACTAGACTTGGTAGCCATACAGTCATGTGTTAGGAAAAAAAATAATATGCAAACTACAGCGAAAACCAGATGCTTCATATTGAATTTATTAAAATAAAAATATTTTGGATTTTTTTTTTTATTCTTTGACCGAACTAATTATACTGGCCATTAAATGGTTAATTCTTCACAGACTGAGCTGTGCAGCCTATAGCTGTGCCAGGCAGGTGACTAGAGGGATACGATACTGGTGAGGTGGGGACATGCTGGTATTCCCTGTACGGCTCCTGGTGGTCAGTGGCTTGTTATACATATGAAGCCATGCTCCACAGAACAGATATAGCGCCCCCTACACAGTGTGGTAGCAGCGAGCCATGCAGATTCCAATTGCCCCCTGTGACCTGAGAGTAGGGGTTACCTCTTACTCCCAGATCCATGCATGGACTGTAAGGGACGGGGTCTCCAGGGCTCTTCATAGGTAGAATAACAAATGCAGAAAATCCAGCAATGATTTGCTTTTTAATTTTCTGTTGCTGCAAAAAAAAACCTCTCAAAGGCACTTACCATCTGTGACTCCATAGCAACTCTTTCATGACAAGCTTCTATCACTACTTTGCTGCCATTACTTGTGTCTATTTGTCGAGGATATTGTATGCAGGAGCATTAATACCCGCACACATGAAAGACTTGTATTACTGATTGTAAATACAGGGAAATATGGTGACACGATAAAGCACCTGCAGCAATGACAAAGCACAAATATGTCAGGTATTCGTATGACAACCTACATTACTATCAATGTGACATCACATCGAGAAAATACAGAAAAGTATATAACTAACAAGCCAGGGCTTATATACAGTGACCGCAGTCTACAAATGACACACAGGGTTAATGTATTTTAGCAGAACAACATTGTTAGAGATAGACTACATGTCCTGGATTCTCCATTATCTCGTCTCTACAGTCTTACAGTACATTTGGTATTGCTCTTATTTTACCTTTCTGTGAATTCACTGGGGCAAATTTACTTACCCGGTCCTGTCGCAATCCCCGATTCGGACGGTCCGACGAAGATGAAGTCCGGCGCAATTCACGTAGTTCATGCGCCCTAGTTCCTGCATCCGTCGCTTCCCTGCCGAGGTCCGCCGGAGTTCACCTTCTTCTTCCCGGTGCTTGTAAGTGCTTGTCTTGCGACACAATTCGAAATGTTAAATCCCGCACATAGTCCGAATCCATCGGGTTGTCCAACGGCACGCCTCCCGATTTGTGTCGCATGCGAAAAAATCTGATCGCATGCGCCAAAATCCCCGACGAAAATGCGGTCCGCGGACCCTAAGTAAAGAGCCCCACTGTGTTTCATGTACCATGCTATTATACTGTATTCCAGAACTGTGACGTCACAGTGTGCATTGTCCATGTACTCTGATGCTGTTGTGTGTGTGTTTTGTGAAATCATTCAATGTTTTACCCCTGTAGTGACAGTTACATCTTTGTGTGCATTATCCCTGTACTGTGACATCACTGTGTGCATTATCCCTGTACTGTGACATCACTGTGTGTATTATCCCTGTACTGTGACATCACTGTGTGTATTATCCCTGTACTGTGACATCACTGTGTGCATTATCCCTGTACTGTGACATCACTGTGTGCATTATCCCTGTACTGTGACATCACTGTGTGCATTATCCCTGTACTGTGACATCACTGTGTGCATTATCCCTGTACTGTGACATCACTGTGTGCATTATCCCTGTACTGTGACATCACTGTGTGTATTATTCGTAAACAGTGGTATCACTGTTTTTGCTATCCCTGTAAGTTGAAATCAATGGGTTGTATTATTCTTTACTGTGAAATCACTTTGAGTATTATCCCTTGACTGTGATATCACTAGGTGCAGGGCCGGAGTAAGCACCCGGCTTACCCGGGCAAGTGCTGGGGCCCCAGAGCTCCCAAAGGCCCACCACGATCAGAAAACTCAATTACATTGGCTACCGCTTCCTTGTGTGTCGCCGATGTAATTGAAAGATAGATAACTTCTTACAGCATGTGCCTCATGTGGGTTGGGGGGGGGGAGGGAGTGTGGTGCCCCCAGACGCCTACTTAAACCCTGACTGGGTGTATTACCTCTGTACTGTGACATCACTGTGTATTATCACAATATAGTGACTTCACTGTGTACAGTTAGTTTTAGAACTAAAACTGCCACAAAATTTTCTTGTGTTATTCCTGAATTGTCCAAGAGTATATAGAGTATAGTGTACAAGAGTATATAAGTATATATCTAAGTCTGATTCTTCACCAGCTCCAGATATAGAAACATGGAAATACATCTATTCATGAGATTCACATAACACCAGAGGTACACAGATATTAATATCTGCATCTTTAATTATTGCTATTTTCCAGGGAACCCGAATATTCGTCTAGGTGGTGTTGAGCAGTATGATTATCATCCACTAGGGACTGTCTCACTTAGCATCTCCACCAGATCCTCCTCCAGCGCTTGCTGCAGTCTTCATGGCCCTGAAAAGGTCATCACTGAAGTGTAGTCCCTGAGGAGGCTCTGGAGAGTGAATAGTAAGGTCAGGTTCACACAGGGCATTTTCCTTGAGTGTGCGGATACAATGGAACAGTGCAGCACTTTGTTGGAATGAAGTAAAAACAAGAACAGGCATTTCACATGCAGAAAATGAAACTAAGTTATAGAATCTCATCCTCACTGGAATCAAACAAGCCATAAATATAAGATTCACACGAAAGTTTGGTAGGATTTGCTAACCATGTAATGTATATATAGGAAATTAGAAGGATTGGGAGTGTTAGATTTTGACATGCTCAATCCTTTGCTCTCTGTGAAGATAGGGTGACACTAGAAATGTCTGGAATCAATTTACTGTACTACTCTCTGCCTAAGGTGAACAGGTGCATGCTCTGCCACAGAGGATAGATATCACAGATTCGGGGCAGATATCATATTTAACCCTATCGTTTATATTCTGTATGGCTAAGTCATAAGTTTCATACATGTCATACGTGCGCCAGAAATCATGAATCTGTCGATTCCCCGCACTGGTCCGATAGAGTTCGCCATCTTTTTTGTGGTTCACCTTTAACATAGGGTGTGCGACACAATTTCCATGTTAAATACAGCGCTCGGTCCAAATAAGTTGGACCATCCGACGACAAGCCCCCTAATTTTTGTCGCATGAAGGCGAGTGCAGCTGCGCCACAAAAGGGTCCTGTGCAAGCCGTTTTAGCCATGAAGATTGTGCACAGTCCAGCAAAAGTGCGGCACAAAGCCCTTAGTAAATGAGCCCCATTGTGTTGGTTTCAGAACAAAGGTTTCAAAGGTCAGATGTGAAACTTGAAGCTTCAGAACCCCAATATATAATCTGTTCCCCACCTCAAGTAAATATTGCATGTGCCATTTTAAGAGCACCCTCCTTGTTGGATGGTAGGATGGGTTTTTTATGCCCCATTTTGGGAGGTTTTGAGTATTTGAACCCAGTTAAGTAATACTGATCAGTAATCCAAAATGTAGGTTACATTGATTTCATCAATGCAAACATATTCACGAATGTATCCTATTTTTTACTTATTTATTTATTTTTATTATTGTATTGCATTAATGACATATAAATGCATGTTATAAATTGCATATATGATCACGGTCCACAGAAACACAATTAATGACAATGTAACCATGTTTACAAAATGAGGATTCCCTTACGTCTAGGTTCAGCAGATCTGAGTTTGTCATTTAGACCTGTGTTTGTCATTTAGACCTGTGTTTGTCATTTCTATATGTTTGTGTCTCAGGATTGCGCTTAGAATTCAGATAATAAGTATTTCTGCAATCCTATTAAAACCTATGCAGAGGAGAGATCTTGTGTTATCACATGACAAACTCAGCTCTACTTCATCTTTACTATGACTTAGCCATATAGAATATAAAATATAGGGTTAAATATGATATCTGCCCCTCCTCCGATGGATCTGCGGTGTCTATTCGGCATCTCCTAGCAATGCAGACACAAATCCAGTTCTGGAGAAGTCTACCCAGATTTCTAGCTGTTCCTTGGCTTTCACAAAATTCATCCTCAGCGTTCTGCAGCGAGAAGGGAAAGAATGAGGAAAGAGGAGGACATAATCCGTCTGGATACACCCACCTTGCAGATCCTGGTCTCTCCAGCCTGTGCAGGCAAAGATGCTCCTGAATCCACCGCCTACTTCACACACTCTCAGCATCATCTTGCTAGTGAAAGTTAATATTTTAACCGGCAGGTGCAGAGCCAACTCCGAGTCATTGTGTCGTATATGTGTTTGTTTTTCTCCCCCTCTCTCATGGGCTTTGATTTCATGACATCCCTGGTTGTGTGTGTCTCCTAGCAAATTATGGATCTGAGAAGGAGATTCACGCACTCTTCTATGTGTGAGGAGAAACTTGTGTTGGAATATTTGTGAGAAGGAGAATCCTGAGGGAACAGACCTTCACTCTTGGTCTTCCGATGGACATTTTCCAGCTGGGATGAGACAGCAGCACTTTGGAAAGTGACTTGTTATATTTCACCTTCTATTTAATTGTCCGACTTACTGAATGACAAGAGCAAGGAGAGGGGCTGAGCCGGAGGGAGTGGACCCTGGATCACGGTGACAAGTGACCTTAAGGTCACTGGTGGAAAAATCACTTGTCTAAGCAAACGTTGAATGGGAGAAGGAAACAAAACACATAACTAAGGGATCCTTAAGCCTTTAGCTTCTCAAGTTTTTACACTTTGGTCTTCGGTGACGCTTGGATCTAATAAACATGTCACAACCGACGGAAAGAATCCATTCCAAAAAAGCTGGAATCCGAGCTGCGGTGGTTTTAATTGGATTGCTTCACAAATCAAGGAAACAGAATAGAGAGAGGAGGTAACGCTGCATACAGATCATTGTCCTTGTCCCTATAGTTCTGTATTTGTTTTGCTACTTCTGCAGTGGATGGAGTGTGTACAGTAAGTACAGTGACGATCAACTACTGTCATATAGGGAACGTAACTTGATCACTAGATGGCAACTTTCTACATAGCTGTCAGTCAAATGAATGGGAACCTTTTAGAAAGTGTCACTTTTGATGTTGGCATGTGCAAAACATTCATCAAAATGTCACAGGAAAACCTAAACAATACAACGCTTGCTGCAAAACATCTCTGGTATTTCAGGTGGTATCCCTGATATCTTTCTAGAAGATAGTGACTGGCTAGAAATAGATAAATTGGACAATTTATGCAACATGAAGTTCCCAATGTGTATAGATTGCTTGGCCATTACCTGGATTGGGCTGCCATGGTGACAACTTCATTCTATTTATATGATTCAAGCTAAAATAATGATGTCCTTGTCATTGACGTGACATAAATGACTTCTAAAATAATGATTTAGTTCCAGAATTATGAAAAGAACTAAGAAAAATCACAAAGCATCTTCCTATTTACCTGTTCATTCACAATTACTTCCGTAGTAAACAATTGCCATTCACCTTATTCAGAAATATTCCTAGATGAGGCCTTGTCCTGATCTGCTCTTACTTTTTTTTGCACATGGCTTCTTTACATTGAAATACAAACAGTAAGGGAAGAGAAAACTTCCTTTATCCTTTATGCACCAGCCAAGTCTCATGAATGGCAAATATCTTCCCGATTCACTTAATATCTGTGACCCAGAAGCATTCACATTTACTCCACGGAGATTTTGGGTGACTTTAGTGATGGTCATTGTGTCCCATGACAATAAAAAGGAAAATTTAGGTAATGTACATAATTAAAATGACATAAATCAAACCCATTCTCATGTACCCCACGAGGGAATAATAAGTCAATAAAGTAGGCTTCTCGTGGTGTAAACCAATTACACATTTATTTGTATGAGCACAGTGTAATGCACAATTGCTCCAGTGGTGGCACTGCAGGGAAATAGAGCACTTGTTGCCCTGCAGATCACAGCTGATCGACAATTGTGATCACTTTATTTTCTGGATCATTTTAATAAGTGGTGGTTGTCTGAAGTGAAGAAACACTTTAAATTATAAAAATAGTATAAAAATTAGGAGCCTTATGATGAGCCTTGGTGATGAGCCTTGGTGTTTGTACAAACATGTTATTTTTGGGCTAGATGACAGATGATGGTGAGGTGATGTTTATCAATGAGTATTGTGACAGCCCATGCACCTTCTGTCAGTGTTAGTGGGGGAGGGGATGGGACAATAGCTGAACTTTAACCACATTTTCCTATTTACTTGCTCCATTGATCTGTAACACACGTTTAATAGATGAGCCCCGTTAATAGCTGCCGTCCTCTGTGTGTGGCCCTACATGGAGTGTAGACTTGTAATTGCTTATTGTGTTGCCACAATCTCTGTCTGTGGGATGGTGAGGGGGTAGTGAAAGCAGGAGTGGGAGCACCAGACCTGCAGAGGGTAACAATAAGTCATTAGCACTGGAGGGGGTTGGGGGGGGGGGTTATAAAGAAAGCAGTGTGTGTCAAAGGACAAACAGGAATTAACACATTCTAAATCTTATGTAAATAACCTTTACATTAGCAATTTTAATACTATCAATGCTATAGATAATACATGACAAGTATCTGGTCATTGACTGCGGTTACTATGAACTATCATCCAATGTCTCTGATGTGAAAATCTGCCATGGTGCTAATATTGTAGGAAGTTGATCTAGTGAATTGTGAAAAGTCTAATTTACTAAAATGACTTAGCTGTAACATATACTGTATATAGTACATGCACTCCATCCCCTGTTTCCGTTTATACAAGCATACATGTATTTGTACTATACAGTATACTGACAAATTCATATGTACTATACAGTATACATACATATGCATTATACAGTATATATATATATACATATGCATTATACAGTATATATATATATACATATGCATTATACAGTATATATATATATATATATATATATACATATGCATTATACAGTATATATAAATACAAATGCACTATACAGTATACATTCATACATACATATGTACTACCGTATACAGTAGTATAGTATACAGACAAATACATATGTACTTTATAGTATACATACATACACATTATAAGCTATACAAATACATATGCCCTATACCAGTGATGGCGAACCTTTTGGAGATCGAGTGCCCAAACTACAACCAGAATCCACTTATTTACCATGAATGCCAATATGGCATTTTATACAGTAACTTATTTCTACCTGTTCTTCCACATCTTTCAATTGTATCGCTCCCCCTGAGGCCACCAATACAGTTGAAATAAGGAGGGCAAATTCAGACTCTCGTTTTCGCTTGTCTCCAGGGTCTCTCTGTAGAGGAAGAACGGTGGGTCCAGAATGAGAACCTCTAAAGATATTGCAGTTCTGTCAACACCTTCTCACTTTTCCTGCAGTGAGAGCAGCATCTCTTAAGTTGCCTCGGAGTGCAGGTGGATTTGGTCCTGTTTGGTAAACTCTATCCTGGGGTGATAGTCTGAGTGCCCACACAAATGGTTCTGCATGCCACCTCTGGCACCCGTGCCATAGGTTCGCCACCACTGCCCTATACAGTATATATACATACAAATGCACTATACAGTATACATTTATACATATATATGTACTACACAGTATACATACACATACATATGTACTATATAGTATATACATACATATATACTACACAGTATACATACACATACATATGTACTATATAGTATACATGCATACATACTATGAAGTACACATACATGCACACTATACAGTATACATACAAATACATATGCACTATACAGTATATATACATATACATACATACATACACACTATACAGTATACATACAAATGCATATGCACTATACAATATGCATACATACAAATACATGTGTGCTATGCAATATACATACACATACATACATACATATCTACTATACAGTATACATTACTTACACATACTGTATATATGTACTGTACAGTTTTTCTCACCCTGTTGCTCTGGGTAGGTAATAAAGAAACACTGTAGATGCACAAACCCGTATATGTACTGGTATAATTTTACCAATTCAGATTTAGATGTTTAGGCAAAGGGAACGTGTAAAGTTGCTTGCAGAGGCATAACCTACCTGTGAGCCCCTTTAAATATTACTGTGTATCCCTGTTGATTTAACATTACTGTGGAGGGGGCAGAATTCACTTGCTGCTAAAGGTAGTATTATTGAAGTAATGTGATAGTAATGGGGTCCCTGGCTTCATATTACATCTTCACTTCTTGCCTCTATCCCATCCCCAGGGTTTTCTGTAGCCAATCTCATTGACAATACTTTAAGAGGATCCTGTCACCACACTTTTCACTGTTGCAGCAATAATAATCTCTGAGAAGATCCCTCTCTATATACCAGTGCATGGAGCCTGTGTCACACTTAGTTACATAAAATCCTCTCATTAACAAACACTAAGCCTACAGCCTAGTGGATAGAGGCTCAGGTGTGGAGTGGAGTGTGGAGGTTGTGGGTTCAAATGCCAGGCTGGGCAAAAATTATTTAATTGAATAAAATAGAGACCTTGTGTCTTGGAAAACCCTGGGAGATGTCGAGACCATATATGAACGGATTGTGATGTCTACCCTGATGACGAAGTCATTCAGTACCACAAGTTCTGGCTTTGAAAGTATACTAGACAGGACAACCACAGCCACTCCTGGAGGGAATATTCAGGGCAATCTCCCAGCTGTTCTTGACAGCGGGACAGAGGTGAAAAACCAATACTGTCCCACCAAATCTGGGAGAGTTGGGAGCTATGAAATGATCTGCCATTGAGGCTCTCTACCTTAATTACAGCTGTTTTCCTTATATGCAAATCAGGAGTAGACATGAGTCCACTTATAAAGAGAAGAGTCAAGTTTTCTTCAGGCTGCTAGTGAACCACGCCTACTTCTTTTGACTGACAGCTTTGTGTCTGTTAAAATCTCGACCTGAGCAGACAGTAAGTCCTCTTCCTCACACGGTCCTTTCCAAAATGCTGTCCCTTTCACTTGCATGGTGAATTCAGCAGTGAGCACTATGTGGGAGACGGCAGAGATATTTCCATCCTGCGATGAGCTGGGCCTCATGTAGTTGGGCGCGACTATTGTTGGGTTTATTGTGCCTCTTCTTGATTACAGGTTCCTTTTAAAAGGGTGTTATGGGATGGGAACCTGTCACTAGCTGCAACAGAGAAAAATGTGATGACATCTTCCCTTTAACTCAATCTATATTACAAGTTTCATCTCTTAATTGAATCTCCGGCTGAACAAAACTTCACTCACGTCTTAGAGCCATTTAAGGCGTCCTTCATGGTTTGTATATGTTTCATTATTCACAAACTCAGTGAAATCAGCTCAGTCACAAATTAAATCCAGTAAATGATTCATGGCTGCAGCTGGGATGTGCTGCTTGTACCGTATGTATCCAGCAAATGACGTGTCTGTGCTTTGGATTAGATTATTTGCATAGAAATAAAATTCGGCAAGTGCTTAGTGACATCAGACAGAGATAATATGTCGAGGGAGAGGTGTCATGCCCCAGAATGTTTAATCCAATCAGTCCGAAAGAGCAGCAGAGACAAAGTATTAGGAAAGTTCAATATTTATCTGACGAAAAGACACGGAGCCTTTCGTGACTTCCATGTCCTGTAGTCTGGGACAAGACTTGGAGCATTCTATAACACTATAACCCTCAGGTTCACATACTTTGAGTTGATAGTTCCTTAAAGGGGCATTCATGCTTTTATTGAGCATTAAATGGGCTCGAAATTTGTAACAATAAAAACCATAAATAAGTAACTAAAATTATTTCTGTGAAAACTTAATGACTAAAAATATTGGAAATTTTACAGCCTGATAGTGGGGGTTGTTACTAAGCTTTGCAGTGGTGTTGAAGCAGCATTAATTTTAGACATTAGTAGTGCAGGAGAAGATGGTAAACTTTGTAACTTTGATTAGGTAAAACCGCTTCTATGTTCCTTTTTACTGCTCCTTCTTTCTCCTGTATTGAGCAGTATCTGAACACGGAATAGACATAAGGAAAGGAGGATGAAGATTAACTCTTTAGATATGTCGAGAATTTTTCCTTTGATGACTTTTTGAGGAGATTATACCATCTAGGGCAGTGGTGGCGAACCTATGGCACTGGTGCTAGAGGCGGCACTCAGAGCCCTTTCTGTGGGCACCCGGGCCATCACCACAGCACACAAGACAGGACTCAAAGAATCTTCCTGCTGTTCCAAGCAACTTAAAAGATGCTGCTTTCATTCACATTTTGATACTTACTTCTTGGGACTGTAGGAAGAGGGAGAATAAGTAAACAGGGCTGAATTATCTTTGGAGGACCTTCTGCTGGCCCCACAATTCTCTGTGTACAGAGGGGCATTGGAAAGAAGCTAAAATTATGAAAATGTTCCATCTTTTTTACTGAGTTGCTGTCCTTAGGAGGCCAATATGCTTGAAAGTTACTGCTTTAATTTTTGGTTGGCACCTCGCAATAAATAAGGGAGGTTTTGGGTTGCTGTTTGGGCACTTGGCCGCTAAAAGGTTCACCATCACTGATCTAGGGACAGTCTATAAAGAGTTTATGGATACAGAACAGTAAGTTGATTTACACAAGCAGTTTAAATAAGGACGATGGGGAGGGGTAAGGACACAGAAAGAACATCAGTGTATTCCCCAGCCCACCGCGTTTACTAAAAGTTGTCTTTAGCCTGTAGCATTACCGCACATTACTTGACCCACTAGCACTTGGAACTTCCTGTGTTCTGCGGACTTCTGATTAATCAATGTGGTTGTGCAGTCATTACTGATTGGGGGCTTACACAAATTAATAAGTGAATTGCCCCCTTGATCCACCAGAAATCTGCATGATGCAAGACTTCAACGATGAATTCCCAATAACAAATGTGACCACCGCAGCTTTCATTATGTGGTAATACCTGTCAACATCATAGAGGTCATCACCGAATGTCCCATGGATTGTCTAAAGTTGTCACATAGCCATTTTGAGAATTTTTTGGAGGCCAAGATCCAAAAAGATCTGAAAGCATAGCAATGGGTCCAAGGGTGTATTATCATTTTTTCTTAAACATTTTGACTTTTTTATGACATGGCTAGATTTAAACCCTTTAAATTCTTAATTGTCAAGTCAGGCTATCAATCCCAGAGTCTGGGGCCACTACAGGTTCTTCTGGTGCTCTACTCTATTGGTCTGACTCCATGGCAGCTCCATAATAGTATCCAGGTTGCATGACTACAGGAAGGTATTATCTGCTTTTATACACGTCCCCCGATTCTCCCCGCTTTATTCCAGCTTCCTCCGTCTTCAAGCTTAGTGCCTATGCCTAGAATACTCGTAATACATTATACATAACCTACTATCGTATGAGGTTATCTAGAGGTCTTCCGGTTTAACCCTTTCTGTTTACAATGGAAAAGACAAAATAAAGGGATAAACAATAAGGAGACAATAACTTTCATCTTTGTTAAAATTTATGTCATGAAAATCAATAGTACAGAAACGGTATAAAACTGCTGGCTCAGGAGTTGGCTCCGGTCTAGACTATTATTCTGTATTCAGATTGTTTTCACCTTCAGGAGAGGTGGCAGGAACATTAAATATTCACTATTGTCTTCTGGTGACCCAACACCCTGTGATGTAAATGTGCAATTATGTATATAAAGATGTCACTTGTACCTGATGTCACTCACTCTGTCCGATGTACAATATAATGTTCTGAGCCTTTTATCATCTGCTCCATTCTCCATCATTTTCATTATGACATTGATAGAGAGCCATCTTTTTCCTGTGGAGGACGCCGTTGTGACTACACCGTGGGAGTAACCATTAATCAGTTTTCAATTAACACTGTAGCATTTGGAAAGCGCTGTGTAGAATGGATGTGTGGAATGGATCCAGAATAGGATTTAATCCAATAGATGATCCCCTATGGTTGAATAACGAGAATTTTTTTATTTTGTTTTGTAAGCTGTGCATGAGTTCAACTAAAAGGAACCCACCATTCTGAAACATGAAGTGCAAAACCCCTGCCAATGCATAGGCAGGCTGGTAGTTGTGAATAGTGCCCACTCCAGGTCAGGGGCAGTTAAGGGCAGTCGCGGACCCTCTAGGAAGATTCTAGAATCTTGGTGTTGTGTAATTGCAGCTGTCGATACTGCCTGGAATTGCAACAGTTAACAGTGGGTTTAAGGGTGTTAGCTACCAACTGTATGGTCCTCATTTACTCCGGCACCAAACCCGTTGCCCGTAGCCAGGACCATGGGCAGTTTGTCTCTGCACACTTCACATAGCCCAGCACTTACCCTAAAGTGCAATTTATTACTTGCACCCCTACATGCTCTAGTGTGCATGGACCATCTGGAGTTGTGAACCCTCTAGGAAGGTTCTGGAACCTGGGTATTATGTAATTGCAGCTGCTTACCGCCATGGGTTTCCCCATCCATCACCCAGGGACTCCTCCTAAAAACACCTTAGGGGTTGCCCCAGAGAGAAACCATTGCATCAGCCTCTCCCATCTTTTTTTTTTGCACACACCACCTGCCTGTAGGGCAGCCCTCTGATCCCCATACCAAGCAACATGACCACAGCGTGCCCAAGGCTGCACTAGCCAGCCACTCCGGTATCCTGGGCCCCAGCTGCCTCCTGGCCCGGTGGGGGATGTTGCAGAAGCATGGTCTTCTTTATCCTAAGACACATCAAGAAGTCAAGTCAGTGAGAGTAGTTTGACATTGTGCCAGGAAATATGGTGCAATTCCCTCCTCATGTTATTGCAGGGGCACAATACTTCTCACCGGAGGGGCCGTTATCCATGCCTTTGATTTACCTTTCCTAGAATAGCAGAGTTACCATCTTGGCTAATTTTAGCTATTGCACATATAAACTTCTGGACATATCTTTTGAATAAGTGGGTACATTTGAATAAATAATAAATTGGCCACTATCACAAACCTTTGCCAGGGTAAGTGCAAGACTCATATAGTTCTTAGCCTGGTGATTTCAATGATAACCAGCAGCTTTGCTTTGGATTTCCTGTTAAGTCCCGTGTCCTGCCGACTTCCGGTGGGTGTCTGCACACTTCCTTCGTCATACCCACTTCCGTAGTAGCCATTTGAGGGGCGTACGGATATCCTCCAACCACTGATATGGGAGGAGTAATTATGGAGACGGTGTGCATACAGTGATGACTCAATGGCCGCTTCCTTGTATTGGAAGTCAGCAGAACAAGGGAAGTCACAGGAAGTCATGAGTCCTGCTGCTGTAACAAGACAGAAACTTGACCAGTACAATATGAATGACCCTGATAGGGTCATGTACTTAACATGGCAAAGTTTTGTGAAGAGTCCTTCAGTATATTATACTTGAAAACTTGGTTTTCTTTTAGTTAGATCCTCTATAAAAAATATATCAGGAAGGTCCCCATGTAAAGCATATTTGTTACATGCCACTTCTCAAAGACATGCTTCTTGTAAAGGCTTCTGGTAGCAGACTTGCTTTAAAAACAAAAACTAACGGGAAGGCTAATTGAGTGAGAGATGAATTATTAAGGTGCTTCCCTCACGGGTTTAGGAGCCGCAGTAGCAGACATGGCACTTCCTATTATTAAAGTCCTCCAATGCCTAGTTCAAGGAAACTTTACGTAGATGAAATGGCAGCCACTCTTTGAACTTTTCTAAGGTCTTAAAGGAGTTTTCTTCTGTGAAATGTAGATAATATTTTAGTACCAGACAGTTTTCTCTTCTCGCTGAATACATTTCTTGCGAAAGGCCTTGAAAATGTTTTACATACTTTTCATACCTCCAAATTTAATAACAGCTTGTCAAATGTAGGTAACGCGGCTGCCAAAAAGACAACCCGCGAGAGGTAGGAAATGTATAATTAACACTGAAATACAAGAGCTTCTTCTAGAGTCATTGGGAGGCTGCCTCTGGATAAACCAGGGACACTTACTCATCAATCCAGGCACTGTGACTGTGGTAATCTTATTGTATTTGTTATCCATAGCCTCCTAACTTCTAAAAGCAACTTTTAAAATGATGCTAATAAATCGGTTCCCGGAGCCCCACCATGCTGTAGATTCACAAGCTGTTATATTGCCCTGCCCCCCTGCTTCTTCAGCACTTCCCCCTGCAATCTCACTGCAGTGTAGGAAGGTTCAACACAATGTGGGAGGGGGGGGGGGGTAAATGCCCCTGCACAGTGTAACAGTCCTGTAATCTGCCGCAACGAGGGGCCCTGAGAACCACCACAATAACACCCAGTAGACTTTGAGCTTAAAGGCTCTAATAGCAAACTCTAATAGCAAACTTTATCAGGGTACAAGTACAAGACAATGTTAGGGTCACCCATATTATATTTACCCTGTTAAAGTTTGGGGTTTGCTGCTGGTTGCTGTGGGTCACATGACCCACTAGCAGCCGGACTCAAGACTTTTTTTGACTTTCTGTGTCCTGTTACCTTCCAGCGAATGTAGGGACAATATAGTCATTACTCTATTCATGTCCTGTAACAACCAATCCATGTCAGTGGTTATCTTAGTGTGCATCTGGATCTTCATGTGATTTGTGGCTCCTGGGGTCTTCAGATAAACCATACCAATGAAAGTACAATATGGGTGACACTTTTAGGGTATTGTACATACCCTGGTAAAATTCCCTATTTGTTGACAACCCCTTTAAGGTGTCCAATGGAATGGAGCACAATCTTTTATATGGGGCCATACAAAGTAAGCACTGTACAGGTATTGTTTGATTGGTGGGATGACCTGTGCCACACTAGGCCTAAGGCTTCTTGTGAACCCCTGAA
The DNA here is from genome assembly GCF_040894005.1 of Engystomops pustulosus. Classification (NCBI taxonomy): domain Eukaryota; kingdom Metazoa; phylum Chordata; class Amphibia; order Anura; family Leptodactylidae; genus Engystomops; species Engystomops pustulosus. Next base: position 219,538,998 of record NC_092412.1, read on the forward strand.
CCCCTTCATATTCAATAAAATTTCACAGACAAATTTGGACAAAATGGACCTGGAGACTAATTGTACATTCATTTATTTGAACAATTTTTTTTCCATTCTCACATAACCCTACATTGCGCCTTTAAAGAAGACCTGTCACCAGATTTTGACCACCCTGACTAACAATACCTACTGATAAAGGGTTGAAAGTCCTCCCCATATCACCTACAATTAGCTGCCAGTGGGGCCTTGTACCTTAATTACAGACATTTTTCTGATATGCAAATAAGCTTTTGTGACTCATGTCTGGTATCTGTGACCCTTCTCTCTCTCAGGCTGGCAGTGAACCACGCCCCATTATTGTGACTGACAGCTCTGTGTCTCTTCAAATCACTGCTCCCACTCCTTGTACTTTGGGACTGCCTGCTAATATTCAACTACTGACATATAAAGCTCTATGTACAGATGGGAAATATGTTGTCAATTTTTTTACAGGGTGCCTTGTGTTACATTTATGACATGTGACAAGTGACATCATCACAGGTCTCTCAGCCTTCTAAGAATAGCAAACTGTACAACTTGTATGTGATTACATGAAATCACAACAGCCTCCATGGAGGATGAGTAGGAGTAGAGGTCCATGTAGGGTGCTGTAACTTCATGTGGTAAGATACATGGGGGACAGTTGGCCATTTGTTAAGAGGCTAAAGGACCTGAGATGATGTCCCTCTGGTCACATGACATGAACTATGACCAGTAAGGAGGCATAAGGCATGGGAGGGAGTAGATGGGAGGGGCAGGATGAGCAGGACATGCCCCCTAAGTTTCCAGGTAATATAAGATAAAAGTTGATTTATGTGGATGTAAGTGGATGTTAGCTAAAAGAAGGAGATCGGTCAGTTAATAGAGCTCTATAGGAATCTGTTACTGGCTGTACATGTGCAAATGTGGTGACAGGTTCCCTTTAAATATTGTGTTAGTAAACACAAGTGAATTATTATCTGCTTTAAATACAGAATAGAGAGCAGTAAAGTTATTTTTGGAAATAACCCCCATTCCTCCATGCCCCTGCAGGTATGGAACAGAGAACGTGATGTTCTCTTCTGAGTTTGCACTAAATCTTTGCCACCAGAATCGCAGTAAAACTGTCATCTGGGTCATTATACGACCGCTACCGCGTGCTCAGTAAGTCGCAGATACTTGACAGGACATTATCCCTGTGCAGTGTCTACACCGAGCTCCACATTCATATAAACCCTGTATAATTATATAGAGCTGTAGATCCTATAGTTTGTAATCTACACCTTCTTCTCTTGGTTTCCATGTTATGTAGTTGCTATAGAAGTGACTGTCATGCTCCACAACACCTACAGTAGGTTATGTCACCCGCTGAATAACATTGAAATGTGTTGCATATATCCTTGGTTTATTGTTCTACATCCTGCTTCCCTTGATCAAAATACAAAAATAGGAATGATATTTCCTTAGTTTTGTATAAACCGTTTCAAGGCCATCTAATTTCCAGTGAAAAAATTCACCTTTTGGAATGAAACCTTGTGATCTGCTCCATACAGGGCAGGTGTCTGCTGTATTATACAATTGTGATGATATATCTGGACTGTGGGGCATCAAACATGAAATATCTTCTAACAAGTCTTTTGTCAACAGCATAAGGCCTCATGCACACATCCTTGTGCTGAAACACCCTGTTTACAGCCCGTTTTGGTGGTGTGGAGGTGGGAGGGGCTACAAAGCACATTATAGAGCAGGTCCTATTCCTCGTGGCAGCACACTGGGGCTCATTTACTAAGGGTCAGCGGAACACATTTCCGTCGGACTGTTCCATGGTTTTTGGTATTTGCGCCGCTGGGACAGGGATTTAGCAGGGTATTGTGTCGCAGGTGATCGGATTTTGACACAGCTGCGATGGCTTTCATGCGGAAGAAATCGGGGGGAGGGGGGCCGTCGGATTGTCCGACTGGTTCAGACTGAGCGCAGGATTTGACATTCAAATTGTGTCGCAACCAATGTACTTACATGCACCAGTAGGAAGATGGTGAACTCCGTTGGACCGGAGTGGGGAAGCGACACATGCAGGATATCGGGCGCACGATCTTAGTGAATCATGGCACAGTGCATTATCGTCGGACAATGCACTTTCGGGAACTCCGAGGGACCAGGTAAGTAAATGTGCCGCACTGTGTCTCACTGCTTCGTGCCCATGCATAATAGAAATCAATGGTGGCCATGAGCTAGCCCCAATTTCTGCAAATAGCTCATGGCCGCCATATGCTGTAGTGTGAATGAGTCCTTAGAAGTGTTTTTTTTAAGTACAATGCTGACTCCCAGAATGTAGAAAGACATCTTTGTGATATAAACATTCTTGGTGGATGTTTGTGGTCCAGAAATATATTCATGACATAAACCATGATAAACTATGACATGTTCCCTTTCAATCAAAATACTATTTATAATCAATAAAACTGCTTTGGACATGATGAAAATTTTTTCTGCAGCTCATTTCTCTAACACGTAGCAAAAATGAGAAAGAGAACTGTTACATATCCATATAAAAGTACATGGTTACCCCGTTTATCATTGTGCACATACTAAGTCAGTAAAATGTAATGGACTATTTGTCAAGTTGACCATATACCCTCTTATAGATTTTGGCCAAACTGTTATTTCTAGTTGAAAACAGCTTTCCTGTGCTCACCCAAGCGAGAATATGCGTGCGCCCAGGGAATATGTGCACTTCCAGGTTTAATTTCATTTCATAAGGTATACAGTAGAATGTGGTAGGGTATTAGCTTCAATGTCTCTTCTAAGTCTAAAATGATTTCTGCTGACCCTTAGGACCTTGGTATATTAGGGTTTACATTATTTTCTCAAAGCCTGGTCCCACTAGAGGATACACTAGTGGGCCAGTCTGACAGTGCCTGCTGGGCTTCTCCTATATGTATGGACACCACTAGATATAGAGCCCAATGGCAATAATTGCCAAGTAAGGCTAACAAGTCTACTGCTAGATTTTTGGGCTCCATCATCTCACCTCACAACTTTCATAGGGACGCAATTTTTTTTTCCCCTAAGCGACACCCACACAGTATAACTACCTCTTAGTGCCCTCCTTCTCCCCCTCACATTGTGTCTCCTCAGCTCCCTGTCACATTTTAGCCCCCTCCTTGCTCTCACATTGCAACCCCCCTGATATTGTGCCCCCCAGCCCCTACTTATATCTAAATCCCCCCATATTGTACTACCCCCAGCAGTTCTCCCTCATATTATGCATCTGTGCAGTAGCTCCCCCTAATATTACATACCCTCTCATATTGTGCCCCTCCCAGCAGCTCCCCATCTTATTGTGCCCCCCTGTATCTTTCTCTCTTATTGTGCCCCGCCAGCTGCTCCCCCTTATATTACATTACCCTTATATTGTGCCCCACCAGTAGCTCCCCCTCATGTTGCAGCACCCTTATATTGTGCCCCACCAGTAGCTCCCCCTCATGTTGCAGCACCCTTATATTGTGCCCCACCAGTAGCTCCCCCTCATGTTACAGCACCCTTATATTGTGCCTCACCAGTAGCACTCATACATGATGCAAGGAGTCCATTCTACGTTGCCAAATAATAATCATCTGCACAGGGGTCAGACCTTGAAATCTGATCAATGTACTGTTTGTACCAACCATGATCCTGTGCCATCCAGTTCACATATCAGATTATGGTAGGCTCCTCTCCTATTGAAATCAGAGGATGAAAATCACTGTCATTTTCATTTTTTAAAAAAAAAACAAGAACATTTTTGTTATGACCTTCTATAGCTGAATTTAAGGCATCAAAGCAATTAATCTTTGCAACAAGTGATTTGAAGCCAACAAACGCTCAACGTTGCAAGTGAACGGCACAGTATAAAGCATTGTAGAGCTCCTAAAAAAGCTTATCTCTGGACAGCAATGGGTTAGTGGCATAGACACAACAGCAGCTGGGATTTAGTGGCCCCCGGAGAATCAGATGTTTGTTGCTAGAACAAGTGAAAATGATAACGTATTGTTTGTGATGGGGCACTTGTCTCTGTTCCCCAGGAGCGCTGCCTGTACCGCTTGATTCTGCAGCCCCACATTCACACTGGGATGGAGAAAATCTGGAAATCTATGTATCAGTGATGTGCATGACTGCTCACTCCTCAGCCAGCGCAATAAATAATACAACTCAATGTCTTGTCTACATGATGTACAGGGCTATGTAATAAAGACATATCTTTAGAAAGATGGCAGAAAATTAGATGTCAAAATGATGAAGCCATAATAATTCTTCACATTGCATCCAACTCCGGGACAGTTTACTAAAACATTTTTATGAGCTGTGCAACCTCAAATAATGTGTCTACTGATATACTGGTCAATTTCTTATATTGTATGTATCTAGAATTTTCCACATAGCATATATATATACTCTATATATACTCGGGTATGAGCCTAGATTTTCAGCACAAAAAAATGTGCTGAAAACCCAAACTCGGCATATACTTGAGTAAAAAAAAAAAATCAAAACTCAACTTTTTGGCTTTCCCCGCTGCTGGCTATATATTGGGGCATGGGGCTGGCTATATACCGGGGAGCAGGTGCTGGCTATATACTATGGGGCAGGGTCCGGCAGGCTATATACTGGGGAGGCTGTGACCAATGCATTTTCCACCCTCGGCTTATACTCAAGTAAATAGGTTTTCCCAGGTTTTTGAAATTAGGGGCCTCGGCTTATACTTGGGTCGGCTTATACTGAGTATATATGGTACTTGAGTATAAGCTTATTTGTTTGCACAGAGAGGCTCCAATTTAGTGGTGGCGAACCTCTGGCAAATTTCTCCTCCTTGTTTCAACAATATCGGCTTTCTTAGGATGTCGATACTGTTGATGATGTTGCTGCATCTCTGGTTCTGGACTACAGATGCAAAGTTCCTGACCCCTGCCACTCATCGAGGTAAGTATTGTTTTTTTTAATAATTTTAATGCTATGGGGATTAGTGAACCAAAAAACATGAAAAGGCAAGAAGGGGGCAGAAAAATATGAGGGAACACAAAACTTATGCGGAAGATCCATAATAAAACTGTAAGTCTTAGGCTAATACTCAAGTCAATATGTTTATAATTTATAGGGTAAAAAGTTTCTTTATGCAGCAATTAGGATTAATGTATATCATGTTGGAAAGACAATGGGCCACATTTACTTACCTGTCCTGTCACGATCCCCGAAAAAAAAGAGCATTGTCCGACCGGAATGCACTTTGGCGTGATTCATGAAGATCATGCGCCCCATATCCTGCATGAGTCGCTTCCCCACTCAGGTCCACCAGAGTTCACCTTCTTCTTCCCGGTGCATGTAAGTGCATAGCCTTGCAATCCCGCGCTCAGTCCGAATCAGTCCAATAGCCCGTCTTCCGATTTCTGTCACATGAAAGCTACCCACAATCCAATCACATGCAACACAGTCCCCAGTGAAATACCTGTCCCACCGGCGCAAATCACGAAAATGTAGGAAAATCTGATGAAAATGCGTTCGTGGAGTCTTAGTAAATAAGCCCCAATGTCCTGGACAGGCATGTAATGCAGCTGACAAAGTTCACCATAAGTCAGACAGAAACTATTGAAGGTTAAGGCAGAGGAGCTCAATCCTGGTTAGTGATGAAGAAGAGGTCAGGCCGAGAATCTAGATGAGGACAAGAACACAACCAAATTGATGCCAAGCAGAGTGAAAAACAACACAGACAGACAGAATGATATCGGAGAGGACTTAAGAGGCCTAGAGCCCTTGGTGATTTGAGGAGGTCATGGACAATAGGTATGAATATACCATCCACCAGGACTGCTGCTGGGCACCTGGAGAAGTGAGCAGACATCCATCAACAACCTTATGGTTTCTCCACCTCAGTGTACTGCCACGTCCATATTCCAGCATGTATCTCATGTCACACTTTGACAGTATGTTTTGAGAACTGGTTTTAAAACATGAAATACTCCATAACGCATACATTACTGTGGAATATCATAAAGAACTTAACTTACCTCCGGTATGACACTGAGATAAATGGTTAGACAGAACTATCCAACAATTAGTTATGACAAGCGTGAAGATCCAGCTGTTCAATGGTTCGGCCACACAATTGGCTGTCTACATTATATAAAGATTGCCTAGGAGACTGTATGGCTAGTCTAGCACAGTTGGCTGCACTAAGTAATAGTGGCCACCGGCTAACTAGGTTTCATTCAAGAGCATCTCAATTCAACTATAGAGAGCTTTAAGCTATTCATACTATGGTAGGGAAAAGTAATAATGAAATTCATTCATTCATGCCTTTCTTCTGGGAAGTTAAGCAGGATCGCTGTACTATACTCACATAAAGAGTTATCACAACCTCAATTTTACTGCTCTATTAGGGCTCTATTCTGGCAATATATACAGTAGACCTGCCATACACTCATATTATAGATTGAAAAAGTAATACTACATTTTCCTGCAAAGGCCATGTTTGACAAAGGCATTAGAATCCAAATTTTGCCATTAAATAAAAGCCTGGTGCCATTTGCTGGCACATTTGTAGCACATTTGAAGCCGCTTTCCATTCAGGCTATACGCTGGGATATTGTCACCGCTCCTATAGACATGAATGTGCATGGCCATTCAATAATTATCAATAATAATTTAAATTGACGCAATACTAGTGGCATATAATGAAAATGGCAGTGCCATAATCAAGTTTAAATGCCGAGCACCGGGTCCCTATACTTAGCTGCTGGCGGAGGAGAGCGACAGCACCGTATTCTATAAATAATTAGCACGTCACATTGATGTCCGTTACTAATGATCTGTAATTACCGCTGTACGCTGATGGATGGTAACATGTTACATCCCTACGGTGTTGCTTAGGATTATTGTTTCTAACAAAATCATGCCACACATTGCTAATACAGTATATAGCAGCAATGCACCATATTGGCAGGATAGTATTCAGTGATTTTCTACATAGAAAATGTGACTGCTGCAGGTATTAAACCCCTCACCATTGTCTGATGCATCTGTCATCTCTTCCTCCTCACTTTTTTCTTACAGCCACAATAAGCAGGGGAAATGAGGCAGCACTAGAGGTCATATAGGCTCTTGGGTGGCCATCCCTTTGACAGCTTTGATAGACTACCTACCTGAGCAATCACCGGCATCAAAAGAGACCTGCACATTTAAATTATGTACATCCATCTTACAAGTCATATACTGTACATAGAATGATCCATTTACTTGCAAGTGATGATCCAATACTGGTGGTCCCTGACTTAAGGACACCTGACTTACAGACAACCCACAGTTTCAGCCGGACCCCTCTGCTCACTGTGACCTCTGGTGAAGTTCTCTGGATGCTTTACTTAGTCCCAGGCCGCAATGATCAGCTGTAAGGTGTCTGTAATGAAGCTTTATTGATAATCTTTGTTCCCATTACATTTAAAAAAAAAAATCTATAGATAAGAGAGAGAGAGATCCAGATTCAGATCTTCTTTCTCTATATATTCATATATAAAATAAATTAAAATCAGATTAACTGAACATTTTATTCCAGTTCTGGTATTGGTAAATTTTATGTATCCTTGAATCAATTATTAATTCCAGCCTCAGTTCCCATAATCCCTTGGTCTTGGAGACACCTGTGACTTCAGTTACGTCAATGAAAGTAATCCGCTCTGACAAGAAATCATTCTTATATACTTAAATCTTTAAAATATGGGACTATTCAGTCCAAACATATAAATATTTTTTCCCGGTTACAACCTGAGAACAGTTCACTCGTGAAAGAAACCAACTCTGAAAAGCAGATTCTTGTGCAACACAATAGGTCTATGCATAAATAAATGACAATGAGAGTCGAGTCAAGGTTACTAAAGATAGGATGAAGAAAAGGAAGAATACCAAATATGAGAAGACATTCGGAAAGTACAAAAGAAATGCAGTTCACTCAAATGTATGTGTAATGCTAAGACCCCATGACTGCGCCTATAGAAAGTCAAAGGACCAACCTTCCCTATGGCGATTATAATGACTGACTCCCTCCTGAAGCTTTTCACACCTTTTCTGGAATGCATTATATTCTACAGGATGAGGCAAAAGTCTGGTAATGTTGGAAATTAAATGGACAATGGCACATCTTAATACCCACGAAAGTATTGGGTCTATATTTTAGGCTGAAGCACAGTTGCCATCATGAAATCTCAAATATTGAATCAAAGGCATATTTTCCCAATGGGAAGGTGGTCACGTAGCATATCCAAGAAGAATTGTCCTCAAAATAGATTGACAAAAGCAGCATTGATAAAAATCTCTTCTGACTCTTAATAAATAATTTCCCTACGCTGTAATGAGGTGACCCAATCAGGTCAAAACAGCGCTGTCTACAGTTAGGAGTATGTTCCTTCTGGAAAAGATATACTGGTTTTGTTTTAATCTCGAATCATGTCATAAGGCCTCTTGTAGGCCTCATGCTTGATGTCCAGGGAGCTGCCTTACAAGGTAGCTTCAAGAGGCATGGTTTTCTTTATCCCATCCTAAAAAACTTTGCATATTTTCCCAGAATCCCCCTAGTGGAGCATCCATGGCTATAATACTCCACACACCTACATGGTGGCCTTAATTGGCTGTCTTCTTAAGGAGAATTCTTAATTCCCGACTCTAAATATATCAACACAGCTGAAGGTACTGGATCCCATAGATATGAATGTACAGGAGAAGGGTTGGTGGTTTGCCATGGCTGCAACTCTATCTGAAGTTGTGTATGCTAAGATGATGCAGGCAACCGTCAGCTCTGCGTAAGGCAGATGGCGGGACAAAGTGAGGAGGGGGGCCAAAATGTGAAGGGGAGAAAAGGTCCACAATGTGAGGAGGCACAATTTTAAAAGGGGACCAGAATGTGCCGAGAAGGGGGCCACAATGTGAGGAGATCATGATAGTCTTAAAGGGGTATTCCCATCTGAGCATTTACATTTAACTAAATTAATTTACCATATGTAAACATTTCTTCAATTGGATGTTATTAAAAAAATGTTCCTGTGTGAAGATAATTTCTCATAAATGCAGCCATGTTGCATGTATGAATGTAAGTGCCCAGATGAGAATACCCCTTTAAATTTATATAAGTAGACCAGTAAACGTAATATGGGAAACTAATATGAAGTTTGTATGTGTGGGGGTTATTGGTACAAAGTTTTCCACCCAGGGCAACAAAATTCATACTGGTAGCCCTGATGGTGCATGACCACCTTTACATTGGAAAGACTTGTCCTTGACCCAATAAGGTGACATTCGAGATGGAGGCCATATTTCAGACATATACATATTTAGATATGTAATTTTCCATTACATTTCCAAATTTAAAGGGTGTCCTGGGACTTGTGACTCACCCTGTATATAATATAGAAACCCACCATTTTGCTTCCATCAGTGTTTGTTGTACCTTGTAACCTCAAGAGCCTCATTAACAAAACAAGGGCAGCATTTAAGTGCTTTTTTTTAACTCTCATTTAAAGGAAGTAGTCAATGAGACACTTGACTTGAATGGTGCGGACCAGCGGGAACTCTATAATTGGAAGGTCTTCTTGGCTCCTGGATGGTACTTTGAAGACACCAGTGCTGTCTCCAGCCCCACTAGTCCCAACTATGGTGACCAGTAATGCATTAATGACCCTGAAGTTTGCCAGTAGTGACATTACATATTTACCCATTGGCAACTTTGTCAGCCTGCAGGGACATTCAGCAGTAACCCAAGCAAAAGAAGGAGTTAATAAGGTTCGGGAGAGGGAGGAGGACAAACCAGAGCTGATGCAGAGTTGATGGAAAAAGCCTTTTGTCTACTGCACTTTATCATTGCATTTGCAAATTGAGAGTTGGTATCTCCATGGGCTTCCATCTCACAGACATAAATCACTGGAGAGAAAGCGCTGCAGGCTGGCTAAGGCACTTAACAAAAAATAGGTTCTGCTGATGAATCCCTATCAGTCTGTAGGTCCACATAAAGGTACACATGTAGCTCTCTAATGTAAACCTAGCAAGGATAAAAGCTGTTTGCTGATGCTGACAAGGAGCGGGACATGGAAGCGCTCTAGATGCATCTGGCAGAGTAACCTTCAGCATAATAGGACATTAATAAGCCTTTATCTAAAAAGCCTACTGTCCATATGGCAAATCGAGGTCCCTAGTACACTCATCACTTTTTATTATCCTAATCATAAGCACCACAATGAACCTAGGAAAATGTCAATTTATGTCTGATTGCAAAGATTATTTGGATATATTATTGTCGAATATGTTTTTAATTGTTGCAAAATGGATCTTCATGATCCTCCTTACTGAGACCAGTTTTCAGCTGTGAACTGTCTGTAACCAATTACCGGTGTAGTCAATAATAAGAAGCTTGTGCGAGTATACAGAAGGCAATCTAAAGGAGCAGAGCTGCAGTGTAAGGGCAGTTTCACACTGACGCTGTCGGTCTGTGTGCCGCTGTGAAGAGTCCTGTGGCACGGAGAGACATCACTGCTGGGGACTGAAGTTTGTGTGTTATATTGATAATATGCAGCACTGTACAGTGTTCAGACCCCGGTGGAGTGATCACTCCTCGACACGGCACTTTTCATGGACTGACCACTGACAATGTGAATCTGCCCTAAGGCATACAATGGAGCATCAACTTAAGGCTCCATTCACATGTTCGTATATAGTATAGGGCCGCCTTAAGATCGGCACAACAACGGCAGCTAGCTCGAGGCCTCCATACACAGGCATTATGTGCGGACACTGCTTCTCACCACGTGTGTCCAAGCCGGACAGCTGTGCCTCAAAATATAGAGAAGGTCCTATTCCTACCTGCCTTTATGGTGCTATATAGCACCCTATGTCCCGCCTAGAACTGCCTATAAAGCTTGCAGAGAGTGGATGCTCGATGATTACATTCCTTACGCAGCCGACTCTCGCCTAACTCTGTAGGCGGTTCCCAGCGGGATAACAAAGGACTTGGGTGTGAATAAATTAAAGCGGGCAGAGCCGAAAAAGGCTCTTTAGAAGCCCTCAGACCAATTTGAATATTATAAAAAAGTGATTTTCTTAAAAATGTGTCAGTTTCAGCTTAGAACAAACTAAGATTCCAGCACAGAGGGACAAAACGGGGAGGTGACTTTGAAGTAAATTTGATGGTAGATGTCCTTTAAAGTGGGGAAGGGAGGGACTGGACTTTGTGGTCACGGCAATGGTTTAGTATATCACACACCCTACTTAAAATACTGTGACTGACATACCTGTACTACAAGTGTATGTGGTCTGTGCATATTAACATCTTTATAAGATAAAATTAGGTATTTAACCAGTTTTTTTGTAATTTTGTAATTGTCAGGGAAGGTTTGAGGACTGGCTAAAAGCTCCGACAAATGATAAGATTGGTGGTACTCAGGGGAATGAAGAAGTGTTATCTGTCAGTCTCAAGGATGGGAATGGAGTGATGTTTGTGCATCTGTAGTTCTGCTGACTTCACAAAGGGATTTAGAGTTTCCTGTTTTTCTGATGCTGTGGATAAACAAAAAGTTTTGCCCTATTGTTGCAGCCGCGATACTAGGCTAATATGTGGCTAAATTGCTGCTATCCGGAAGAAGTCCACTTAACCACTTGCCTTTACTTAGTGCTTATTAGTCCTTTCTCAGTAGTATTTGCCTGTAGTAGCGCATTGCTCTAGAATGTTGTTCACCGAACTGTAAAGGTCAATGACAATCAATATAGCTGGTTCCCTTACCTTGTTGTTAATGATTGATAAAGGTTATCACAGAGCAGTGGAAACCCCAACTAACAAAACACAGACTTATTCACACACACTAAACATATAGCAGCAAAAGTATCCCAAAACAAGAAGGAAAGAACAAACTGCATGTGCAAAAACCTACCGTACCAGCGAGATAGTAGGTGTCCATGTGTGATTACGAACCCAGATCTTGTGGGTTTCAGCGAGGCCTAGATTTATTGTTACCTACTGTAACCCTTAGGTCTTATACACAAATGTAGAAGAAAAAGACCATAAATGATTGCACCAAAACTATAGCAAGGAGTGAGGCAACTTACTAGGCACATACCACATTTCCTTCCCGCTGTGAGGCGATATGTATACTGTATGTAGGCTGCTCATATTCCAGCAATGCCCCTAGTCTCTTCTTGCTCCTCAGTGGACTCCCAATGTCGGACTGCCTCCCTCAGTCATGACACCAGAACCCAGCCTACCACCCTCTCTCATATTCCCCTGGCACTCACTGGCTCATGGTGAAAAAACTGTGAAGTTGTCTTTATTCTAAGGCATTCTAAGCATCTTGACAAAGACTATGGGGGGAATTTCTTAATACTGGCGATTAGAATGCCCCCCACTGTTGGTTGTGTGCCCTATGGGAGCAAACTCTGCCAGTTCCAATCTTTAGACCAGATCGGAACTGGTGGAGTTTGTTGCTCTCCACCAGTTTTTAGACAGAGACTATAGTGAATGTGAAGGACCATGCCTGTTCACACCGTGGTCCACCCCCTTCCCGGTGTACACACGGATATTTCAATAGTGGCAGGCAGGTCTGAGAATCTCTTGAAACCGTCGGGAAGAGAGAGATTCATATGGTTTATCTGCTAGTTTTCAGGAGGAGAAGCCAATATCTCCCTATATGTCGAAATGTTGCTGCTATGCTGGGTAAATAAAGATAACTGCACCATTTTTATACCATCATTTAGAGTTGCTGCCTTTCTTTTTGCATCATTATTTCTTGTAAAACTGTATACTGCTATGCCTGTAAAAACACATTTTCAGTACACCTTGTATTCTCAATTAGGCCCCCAGATATAGCAATTTTTGGGCCAAAGATTTTATCACACTCCCCATCCAAGATATGGTGAATGGTTGTTGAGCAATACAAATTCATAGTATTTCTTACAATGCGAAATAGTCAATTTTGCTGAATATATTTGTGTTGTGTGTGCACCTTTATCATTGAGCCTTCTTATGGCAATAAGTGTCTGGTATTGTAGGGCAATCTATTGTTGGTGCCTTTACACATGTATCAATGTAATGATGCATACAGTATATAATAGGGAACCTTGTGACTGCTGTACAACTATTGTGATGTTTTACACTTCAGGATTGAGTATTTGAATAGACATGGATTGAACACCAGCCAAGAGGAAACGTCAAGGACTGCATTTATGTGTTTATGAGTTCATTCCTCTTTCTTACATTCTTTGATGGTTGATGCCATTGATATCTATGGAGTAACAAAGCCCCCATTTACCTTGTCACTACTTAGCATTTATTCCATGGTGATGCTGTATCCTCAGATCCATCGAGTGCAGTGCACCCCCACAGGTGCTCAGTTATACTGTAAAGAAAATCCATCCCACTCCATTCTGCCTTAGAATCTGTATTCTGAAGGACCTTTGGGGGCTATATACCAATTTGCAGGACAATTAAAGCAACATCGAGTACGTCTGAATAGATAGAGAATAAATTCTAACTTGCATCTTTTGAATTCTACAAAACTTCTACGCAACAAATCTCCGTGCACGACCTCTCAAGCAAAGCCAATACAGAATCTCTATATAGAGAACCACTTTTCCTGTAAATCATTGCATCTCTAGAAAACAAAAAGTTCATATTGGATGCTTGGGCCTTCCCTGGCCTGAATACTGACTGCTCCTAGGTACAATCTAACTCAACTTGAGGTACTTGGTCATTCACTTTTAACATGTTCTATGTTTCCTTTTGTCTTGGTGGTGTGAAGACACCTGTGAGGTTAATGCTTCTGCTTATGATGACAGAGCTTCTAGGTTTCTGGATGATGGTCTTCAATGCTCAACTAAGAATCTCTCAGAAAAAGGGACAGCTCCTAGTATTAATAAGTTCAGAGAGAAATTCTTCTCCTCTTGCAGATGATGACAGAGCTTCTAGGTTTCTAGTTGACGCTCTCCAACACTCAACTAACTTACATGCTAGAGGCTGTCCCTCTGTATACCGTGCTCCACCACGAGAACTTCACTGTAGACACAGCACGGTATGCTCCATCTGTAGCAGACAGCACCTTTTGGACTAGATACTTAATAGTTACCTGTAAGATGTCTGTACTTGATTGAAATAGCTCAGTCTCTGCCGGCCACATGCCATTACTGCTCATGAAGTGACAAGAGTGGTCTTTGATTAGATTTGACCTCAGATGCATGTGGGGCACTAATGGGCAAGATATGGCACCACACTAAAGGTTATCCATTAGAAATGCTTTTGGAAGCTGAAAGAACAGGAGGCATTCAAACAAGTTAAAGCCATTAGGAAAAAGTCCTTCTATGTATTACTGTTCTTGTTAGGGCCGATCTTATTGTAGTTCAAAAGCAATAGTCAGTGTTTCCCATAAAGAGCCTGCATGGTTTTAGGGCTATGTTCAAAAGCAGAAACAACAAGTGGTATCCTTGTCATATGTTGTATAGGAGGAGTATTTACAGATAGCAGAATATGTGTAAGTCATAGTTTGTTTTTTAAATGAACAGAATACAATTTTTTAAAAAATTTTTAAAATGTGAAACATATTTTCTGTTTGTATAAGGAGAACATACATGTCCATTTCCATTTCCCTTCTTTTCTGCCTGTATGGCAATTGGCTGCAGTAGGATTCTCTTCCCTCCTCTGTCTACACTACATATAGTATAATGCCCCCTACCTTTAGCCCCCACTTTACTGTATCAGAATGCCCCTCCCTTAATGTCACCCTGTTCTGGTGCCCTCTACACTATTAATCTCCCCTTTCAGTTAGACCCTCACAGAAAATGCCCCCTTTATGGGCCCCTCTAAATTCCTCTTATGCCGCAAAAGTATTTTTCTGACTTTTTGGGCCGCCTTCTGAGCTTACCCTTCCGTTTCAGTTACCATGTCTCCTCTTCTTTACTTTCTTCCAGTAACTTCCCTTTCTTTCCATTAGCAATAAAAAACGCTGATACCATTCCCCAATTTCCCACAGCTGTCCTCTTCTCTGACCCTTCGTGACTCTGAAACCAGCAGACATGATAACATCACTACATCAAGCCTCCCAGCCTCTACCGCATACAGCAAGGGCAAAGGCACAATGGTAGTTCCTGAGAAGACTTGACCGGGGCCCTGCAGCAGCTATGCTGGTAGTTTTGTTAGCTCCTCAAAACCAGAAGTGAATACACATTTGGTTTTGGCTCACAAAACAACACCCAAACTGTACTTTAGCAAGACTATAGCAAAAACTTAATGGGGCTAATTTACTAAGGGCTTTGTGCCACACTTTTGCTGGACTTCTTCATGGCTAAAATGACTTGCACAGATATCTATGAAGTGTCTGTGCTGAGATTGTGTCACAAGCGACCCTTTTGTGGGGCAGCTTTCCATGCAACACAAATTAGGGTTTGTGCCATCGGTCGGACCGCGCCATATTTAACTTGAAAATTGTGTCGCACACTGGTGCTCATTTACTAAGGGTCCGCGGACCGCATTTTTGTCGGGTTTCCCGACAATTTCCGTTTTGCGGCACATTTAACAGGGGATTGTGTCGCACGCGATCGGATTTTGGCGCATTGGTGCCAGCTTGCACTCGACAGAAATCGGGGGACGGGCCATCGGACAGCCCGACAGATTCGGACAACGCGCAAGATTTAACATTTTGAATTGTGTTGCTAGACACGCACTTACAAGCACCGGGAAGAAGAAGGTGAACTCCGACGGGCCTCGGCGGGGAAGCGACGGATGCAGGCTATCGGGCGCACAATCTTTATGAATCGCGACAGGAACAGGGTAAGTAAATTTGCCCCAGTATGTTAAAGATGCACCACAAAAAAGATGGTGAACTATTTCGGGGCAGTGCGGGGAAGCAGCACATTCATGATTTCTGGCGCGCAATCTTAGTGCTGTACGCAGCATTATACACAGAAATAGAACTTTTATTCAAGTTTCCGACTTTCTAAGTAAATGTGCCCCAATATTCTTATACAGTATACAAGAAAAACCTTTCACTGCCTCCTTTCGTGCAGATAATTTGTGATTTGATTTTAACAAAAAAAAACTTTAAGCACAAATAAGAAAACAGCTTGGACTGGGAAAAAGCTGTGAATTCGAGGAAATATGGTAATGCCATTAAGGCATCCTTCAATAACAATACCATATTCTTAAGTGATTGCTACAGTCTAGGAAATGGCAGGCTTAATCGTCCTGCTTGTGGAAAGTAAGAGCGCTGCCCTTTGGTCAAGAATAATTTGTCTCTTTATCATTTATTTCCATGGAAATGTAAAAGCCCAAATGAAGCTAAGACTATTGAAGGCGTACGGCTGTGTGATCTGCCGGGAAGGTGACATATGTAGGTTATACTTAGATTATATTACACTGAACACATTTTCCATATTTGGAGCACAGAGCAGATTTAATATTTCCCGAAGAAGCTTAAAATTATTTTTAGCCTTTAGTATCATTGTGTTATCCCGAAGGTAGATGTGAAGATGATGAAGCAGAAATTTACTGTCACCCCTTTAAACAAAGGACAAAAAGGACTAAAAGGAATGATTATCATAGCTGGAATATTATTATCCTGTCCTGTATCTGTGTCAATTTATATTAATATGGGATATATTTCTTTCATTTAAAGAAAACCTGTCTAATGGACCAGTGGTGTCTGAAATCTCTTTGTATCACCTCTGTCTGGGCCCACATAAAAAAAAAACACTTATACTCACCTTGGTCCACAGCTGTTGGCGCCTGCGTAGCCATTCGACATTGGACGCTATGGTTTCACTATGCTTACGCTGTTGGCTTGGTGTATGAAGCTGAGGTATACTACACTGGCTTCATTCATTGAAGCAACGGGAGTACTAAAGATGGGTTTGATGCTCCCCATCTGACCCCTCTTTTTTAATCAGGCAGTAAGTGCTCTCCTTACGGAGACTGCCAATTAAGGCCACCGCATAAGCATGTAGAGTTTCATAGCCATGGATGCTCCACTAGGGGATTCTGGGAAAATATGCAAAGTTTTCCAGGATGGGATAAGAAAAACCACACCTTTTAAGCTACTTTGTAAGGCAGCTCCCTTGACATCAAGGATGACCTTCAGGAGGCCTTATGACATGATCCGGGATTAAAACCAAATCAGTAGGAACAGACTCCCAACTGTAGACAGAACAGTTTCGACTTGGTTGGATCTCTTCAGTACAGTGTAGGGAACTAGTTATATAGGGACACTAAACAATAGATCTATAAGGACCTCAGGGTGATTTAATCATGTACACTTACATTAACCTGTAAGATCCACTTTAAGGAAATACCACCACATGTAAACCACATGTACACCATTTAGCCACAGCCCTATATTGTGTATTGTATTTGTCTGTTGAAAATGGTACTGACCCATCCAGTCATTCCAATAGTTCAGGTGTTATATGCAGATTCTTTGCATACTTTGATTTGGATGAAGTGGCCGCAATGACTTGGACTTGTTTTTCTATTGCTTTTTATATTTCGCCCCAATTCTTAGGTAGGTGGGATGTGTCAATATCACACCAAAGGTTTCCCAGCAGATCATTGTTCAGACATCAGACTCCTTGGGGAAGATTTTTCAGAAGTGTCTGAAAGCAAAGCTATTTAAGTTGCTCATGGCAACCGATCAGAGCTCATCTTTCATTTTTATAAAAAAAAGGTGGAAAAATGAAATATGAGCTCTGATTGGTTTCCATGAGCAACTAGAACAATTTTGCTCTCCGATACTGCTGATAAATCTCACCCCTTCTGTTCATTTATCTTCTTCTAAAAGTTCTTCCTGGTGCTATCCATTCCACAGGTCATATATGCACAAGCATCTGGCCGTGTACATGAAATTCTGTTTTAGAAAACCATTAAATTCCATTTTGGAGATGACCTACTATAACAATTTAGTTTTTTTAGCTTTTAGTTGGAAGAAAAGCCTGATATATAACACCCCTTATCTGGTATTATTACCCCCAGATAATTTATGTGTGCCTGGTTTAAAGCATATGCAGGCAGTCCCCGGGTTACATACAAGATAGGTTCCTTGGGTTCGTACTTAAGTTGAATTTGTATGTAAGTCAGAACTGTATATTTTATATTTGTAGGTCCAGATAAATTATTTTTTTCCCCAGTGACAATTGGATTTTCAAAATTTTTTGCTGTAACGGGATCAAGGATTATCAATAATACTTCATTACAGACACCTTGGAGGTGATCATTACAGCCTGGGACTAAAGTAACATCCAGAGAGCTTCACCAGAGGTCACAGGGGGCAGAGAGATCCGTCTGTAACTAGGGCCATCTGTAAGTCGGGTGTCCTTAAGTAAGGGACCACCTGCAGGCCCTATTAATAAATTTAGTAGAAATCTAGTACTTTAGTGTATGTGCATGAGCACTAATACTGGGACTTAGAACCTGCATCTGTTGTAAGTCCCCTTACAGCTATTGTGTGGAAATCTAGCTGCTGTAACTTTTTGCACAGCCAGAGCTTCTATGTAATCTGATACCTCTTTCTGCTTGCAAGATGGAACCCAAGAGGGATTTCTTAGTGATATGAAGGAAAGAAGGCAATGTCAGAATAAGTGACAAATTCATAAGAGATATTACAACTTTTCTTATATTAATTTGTAATTATGTGAAGTTTATGTAATTATGCACACGCCCTGGGAGCCCCACCAATTTACTACTTAGGGGGGCCTCAACCAGCATCACTCCTACAGATAATGATCTTACATCTGACTGTTTCTAGGAGCGATGTGCAGCGATACACTCCCAGGGTCTCATGACTGGTGGCAGGTAAGCAAGAGGTCCTTCCCCTTCAATAACATCACACTCCCAGGGTCACATGAAAAGTAGGTACTGAGAAGGAGGCCCCGCCCCTTCAGCGACATCACACTCCTAGAGTCACATGACTAGTGGATAGTGAGTGGGAGCACGTGTATGTTTAGTACATGCAGTTGGGGCCTCCACCTAATTTTGCACCCGGGGCACCCGCCCAGGCCCGGCTGCAGCACCCGGCATACCTGGGCAAGTGCCGGGGCCCAGAGAGCTGCCGGGGGCCCACACACACGCTGTGCACATCTTCACTTCCTGTGATGAGGAGCTGTGTCCTGCACTGTTCCTCCCCCACTCTGACAGACACAGCACAGGTAGAGGCTACAGAGCTGCCTGTGTGGTGCAGCACATTATGGGTTAACCTCCCCCCTCCCCCTTATCACCTCTTCACACGGAGCTGCAGTACAGCTGAAATCCGGCAGCTCAGAGATCGGGACGAAGAGGAGGAGGAGGAGGAAGAGAAGCCTGGAGACTCCTCTGTGTGATGCCAGGGCTGCTGCAGACAGCACAGGGTGTGATGGTATGTGTATATAGTGAGTGTATGGTATGTGTGATGGTATGTGACATGTATGGATGTGTATATAGTGAGTCTATGGTATGTGTGATGATGTGTTTGCCTGCATGTGTATCTGTATCTGTCTGTCATTGTGTGTGTGTTTGCCTCCATGCTTGTCTATCTTTATGCATGTATCTATCTGCTTGTATATATGTCTTGCTGCATGTGTGGATGTGTGAATGATATTAATCATCTCAAATGTACATGAGAAGCAGAGAGGGTTCAGTGTAAGCAGTGATGTGTATTATGAGGTTCCGCAGCAGCTCAGGTGTTTATTAGGAGGTTCCGTAGCAGCTCAGGTGTGTATTTGGAGGTTCCGCAGCAGCTCAGGTGTGTATTAGGAGGTTCCGCAGCAGCTCAGGTGTGTATTATGAGGTTCCGCAGCAGCTCAGGTGTGTATTATGAGGTTCCGCTGCAGCTCAGGTGTGTATTATGAGGTTCCGCAGCAGCTCAGGTGTGTATTATGAGGTTCGGCTGCAGCTCAGGTGTGTATTATGTGGTTCCGCTGCAGCTCAGGTGTGTATTATGAGGTTCCGCAGCAGCTCTGGTGTATATTATGAGGTTCCGCAGAAGCTGAGTTGAAGTTTCAGTTTTATTACTTGGCAGAGAGGAGGGGTACACATTTTTAGGTTCGCTTTGTTGATTAAATGACCGCAAAACTGCCCTGACCGTGACACGGCTGTTTGGGATGATAAACTAGGGAATATTTCAGGGAACAGGAGACAGTTTTTTAGTTTTTGAATTTTTAATGCTGCCACGTGAGTTCTCTGCAAAGGGGCCCACTGTGGCGCTGTCGCCCAGGGGCCTACTGAAACCTGGAGCCGGCCCTGCACCCGCCGACCTTAGTCCAACCCTGTTAGTGTCCATTTAATGTTATGGCTGAATGGTGTATGTACCTTAATATCACAGGATTCTATAGGTCAGTACTGTATATCTGTAAGATGCAAAATAACTATGATGTGAATTTGGAGAACTAGTGCCTGCAAGGACATAAAGTGAATTTAATAATCAGCCGTGCATTAGGCCTATAAAAGTTCATTGCCATTTGGTTGCTACAAGTTATTGCACAGGTAGGAATAACTAATGACAGAATTTCAGCAGTGAATTACACATGCCTAACAGCAGGAAGGATTACCATAAAACAAATTAATAGCACCCAGAGCGTGCTGGATACATATGACAGGTACTGAATCATTCCCTACTTCCTGCAATCATTCCTTACCCCTTTCCGACGCGCCGATTGTCCTTAATCAAGCTGATGTTGTTGTTGACCTTCATTAGCCAAGTGTTATACTTTGCTTTAACATCCCAGGGAGACTCAAGGACTTTGTTTATGCTCCTACCAGATTATTTTTTGTGCGGTACAAAATATAAAGTACTGTATGTGTCAAAGTTTTCTTTATCGAAAACTCAGGGTACAGTTTGAAATCTAAAGTCCATGTCTTTCCTAGGATGAGTGTGATACTTGAAAGTTAAGTATTGCACTGTAAACACAATGGTGTAACTACTAAGAGGCTTCAGTGATCTCACTGGTCCCACAAGACATTGTTTACCACTTAAATTGTACGATGTCAAAAGGAGATCTAAGTATCATAAATACTTCTGTACACTGAGATTTATGAGACACGCTGCCAGACATGTTTCACAATGATGGGCTACAATTTTAAGAAAAGAGTTTTAAAATATTCAATTCTTGATGAAGAGGTAGCTATCTATGATCCCTGATTTCTGTCGCATGGAAGCCACTGCAGCAGCGCCAAAAAACGATTGCCTGCAATCCCAGCCCAGACCACTGTTAAATACCTGTCAGAGCCAGGCAATTCCCGAAAACGGCAAACAGTGTGACAAAAGTGTGATCTGCGACCTTTAGTAAATAAGCCACATTGGGGCACATTTACTTACCCGGTCCAGTCGCGATCCCACTGCGTGTTGTCCGACGAGGATTCAGGTCTGCTGGGATTCACTAAGGTCGTGCGTCTGATATCCAGCAGGTGTCGCTGCTGCGCCGAGGTCCGCCGGAGTTCACCTTCTTCTTCTTGGTGCATGTAAGTGCTTGATTTTGCGACACAAATCGTTTTTCTAATTGACGTGGTTTTTCTGAATCCGTTGGGTTGTCTGACAGCCACGCCCCCCGATTTCTGTCTCGTGAAAGCCAGCGCCGATGCGCCACAATCCGATTGTGTGCGCCAAAAACCGTGGGCAATTCGCCGCAAACCAGAAATATTCGGGAAACCCGACGAAAGTGCGGCGTTCGGATCCTTAGCAAATGAGCCCCATTGTCTCTCACCATTATGATCTATCAGAGGAATGAAAATAGCCCTGTAAGTTGTGTACAGCAGAGGCTGATTTTCTTTACTTTTGTTCTCGGTGTAGAAGATATTTGTTTGGTTGTATTAATATATTTTAAGAGCATGTAACATATTTGTAAGTTAATTACTTGTGAAATGAAAGCGTTGGTTCGATATTGTAAATCATTCACTGAACTTAATATGTTCTTTCAAGGATAAAAAGCACATAGATAAAACTTCCTAAATTTGTTCTAATCTCCTCTCCTATTTTTTTAAATTATTTAATATGTTTTACCATTTTTTATGTGTTTTATCAGTCAGTGAACACTACTTCACCTACCGTGTATGTATGGGCACCTCACAGTACTACTGCTATCCTGTATGCAGGCAGTCCCCTGGTTACATACACAATAGGCTCTGTAGGTTTGTTCTTAAGTTGAATTTGTATGTAAGTGGGAACTGTATATTTTATAATTATAACCCCAGCGAAAGCTAAAGCATCTTCATGGTCACTACCTTATCTAGTCCATTTAAAAGCTTTAAAACATGATTAGGAATATACAGAAAGCCAGAGTCTCCTGCAAGGTAGAATCACTGAGATTACGTCTCTTGCTACAGTTGAAGACCTACAGCGTTTGGTTCCTAAGGGATTCACTCATTTATTTGTGGCCAGCATTTCTATGTGCTGCCCCCATTCCATACTTTTTGGGCCACATATTTAATGTAAAGATCAGTAATAATATTACAAATTGTTGGCAATATTTTTCCAGGGAAGGGTTGTTGATTGACCTCCAGTTGACTTTGACATCCTCTGGATCCTCTGTATGCATTGTAGGACAACTGAATTAGATGGACTTTTTCTATCCTTTTTCTATCACAAATTATGGCAAATGTATTTCCCTAGCCAAATATCTGTACACTGACCTGGTGTCATTGTAGTTTGTGAATGACTGGGGAACAGGAGCACCTCACACATTTCTTCTAAATATAGAACCAAGGGCTCCAATTGGCTGCTGTATCATTTAGCTGCAGGTAAAGGACAGAATTATGCATGAGATGTAACAAAGAATAAATTATTCAAATAACGCAATTTATGTTTGTCTCTCCCACACCATTGTATCTGCATATTGTACAGTTGTTTGCTTGGTTGGTATCTTGTGAAAAAAAAAAAAAAATTAACCCATTCATATTCACAAAGCAAGTCTAGAAAATCCTCCCTAGTTGCCTATGGCCATAAAGCTGTTTTAAAGAAGCTCATTGAAAGGTCGGAAGACCAAATGAACAGAGAAGTCCGTCTGTAACTAAGGGTCGTCTATAAGTTGGTTGTCCTTAAGTAGGGGACTGCCTGTAGTGGAATGCATATATGTAAATAGGATGATAAATTGGTGGCTCATGGCCTTGGCTCACTTAATGAGGGAGATGGGAAAGGGAAATGACCAGTAAGTCCAAGGAACTTCTTGCAACCTATAGAAGTCTACAGTACCTACAGGTATATACCTCTTCCAGGTATATGCTATAGGTAGTTAAGTTCATGATAACTTGTCGATGTATTAGAAAAGTGAGATCCTTCCAAATTCTGAATATGCTAACAAAGATTCCCTCTCATAATAATCTCAAGTGATCCTACTAGCAACATTACTTAGTCTTTTTGATGTTGGCAAGAGATACTAAATGTTGACTTTAGTAAAGAGATCTCGAAAGTTCTGAAATCCTGAAAATTTACCTTCAGCTTAGAGTTTAACTTAGAGAGTGCTCAACACTTATGTGTATTAGATGTATAACTGATGAGAATAAGGCAGATATTGTGGAGCAGTAGAGGTAAGCTGGGCCCAAAGAGTTGTGTATATCTTACATATGAATGTGCCTGCTTGTAAATATTCAAATAATGGGAACCTGTCTGTTAATTTAATCCCTCCTAAATAAGCATATTTTAAAAACTTCTATTAGAAAGTAGTTCAACCATCCCTAAATTGTTCCTCCTTAAGCATATAAACTTTCACATTCTGTTCCCATAGTTATCTTACTATCTATG
The DNA here is from genome assembly GCF_040894005.1 of Engystomops pustulosus. Classification (NCBI taxonomy): domain Eukaryota; kingdom Metazoa; phylum Chordata; class Amphibia; order Anura; family Leptodactylidae; genus Engystomops; species Engystomops pustulosus. Next base: position 219,562,748 of record NC_092412.1, read on the forward strand.
AAAATCACCGAACCTCTTCTTCTATAGTGCCGAGTGTGGCATATTCACAGCCCCACCTACAGCATGAAGGAGGGGGACATGAGGAGACTGATTTCTCTCAAGCAAGTCACATATAGCCAACATCTCTCTCAGCTCCTTCTTCCCCCCTCCCTAAGGAATTGTTTTGAATGAGCCACATACACTTCTTTTATTCCTGAGGGAAGGGGGGGGGGGGCGTGAAAGAACTGAGATGACTGAAGATAAAACGTGCCCCTTTTAACTCGATAAATTTCCTGTTAAGGTGCCAGACAATTTTTTTTTAAATTGATTTTAGTGCTATGGATTTTTATACAACAAAAATGGAGCTTAGTATTAAGACTATTAAGACCTGATGACACATTCCTTTAAAGGGTCGTCCACTACTTCCGTAAGTATTGTAATCTGTTTGCAGCACTATATAGAGAAATTTATTGTGGTTTTCAATATGCCACTATTATTTCTGTTCATTATGCCATTTCTAGGATATTCCCAGTTTAATTTGTAAGCTAATGAGGATGTGCACCAAGGTTGTGTCCTTATCACTCAGAGCATGGCTCTCAATAGATGAATTCATATCCTCTTTATCCAGTATTGTCTCATGTTTCTCACAAGACAAATCTCCTGCTTATCTGATGGAGATGGGAGTGATATAGGTAGTAATAGCAGTGCTCTGGGTGCTAACGACACGCCCTAGGTGCACCACCTGCTTCATGAACATACAGGTTCAAATGAGAATTTTTTTTAGAAATTGGATAATAATACTAATAATAATAAAAATAATAATAATAAGGTATTTTAAAAATCAGTAAATTTCTCTACAGCAACTTGGAGAGCTGGTGGATTCCTGATTCCCTTCATGGGGAGCTTGGAAGGAACAGGCATCCACTGACTGTCATTGTATAGCCACCCTTAGAAGAGGTAAGGTCTTTATCATCTTTATAAAGCTAAATTTACATGATATGAACATTACTTGAATTATTTTTTACAGGTTTTTTTTTAGTTCAGATTGGCTCTTTTTTATAAGCTCTTCAGCTGATATAAATAGCTATGGAATGAATATAAAACCCCCAAATGACAGGTCGCTGCTTACTTCCTAGTCCTGTATGTCATGACCCAAGCCAACACCTCCACCCCTACCTCACCTACATCCCACTCTTTTAATCCATCAAGCTAAGAATTTTCAAATGGTCATATTCTTCTTTATCTTCTATACATTTCCTTTATTGCATGGTAATTTCCTGAGGTTTAGACTTTCACACCCCCCGACAAGTGTAAATGACATTCCAAAATGTTGTGACTTAAATAAGTGAGTCATTACACCTACAGCGATGCTTAATTTACCCAACAAGATAAGGTACTAAAATAACATGGACATTCACAACTTACACGGAAGAAGAAAAGTTATATTTATCACCAGTAGAACCACTCTGGTAAAACAAGGAAAATACATCTTAGATTTGTACCTGATAATCAGAGTTATTAGGATGAGGGTTTTATGCTTGTAACTAGAGATGAGCGAACATACTCGTCCGAGCTTGATGCTCGTTCGAGCATTAGCGTACTCGAAACTGCTCGTTGCTCGGACGAATACTTCGCCCGCTCGAGAAAATGGCAGCTCCCGCCGTTTTGGTTTTTGGCGGCCAGAAACAGAGCCAATCACAAGCCAGGAGACTCTGCACTCCACCCAGCATGACGTGGTACCCTTACACGTCGATAGCAGTGGTTGGCTGGCCAGATCAGGTGACCCTGGAATAGACTAGCCCCTGCCTGCGCTGCTCGGATCATTCTGTGTCTGGATGCCGCTAGGGAGAGAGCTGCTGCTGGTCAGGGAAAGCGTTAGGGTGTTCTATTAGAATAGTGTTAGGCAGGAGTGATTCAACAAGAACCCAACAGCCCTTCTTAGGGCTACAATAACGTTATACTTTTTTTTTTTTTTGTTTGCTTGTGGCTGGGCTTGCTGGCACTAGTAGTGCAGCTAGTACCATATTGTGAGGAATTTGCAGGGGGACTTGCTACCGTTGTGTTTAGCTCTTAGTGACACACATATCCACCTCAAACACCAAAGTGGGAAAATTTATTAGGGGTTTGAGTTCAATTAGGCACAGTCTGCCATTTCCTTTTTATTTTACGTTTATTCTTTCATAACTCAGCGTCATCTCATCAGTGTGCTTTCATACTTGGCTAGAAAATAGCCAAAGGAGAATCCAAACGGCTTACTTACGCCTACAATAGCGTTATATATATTTTATTTCTGGTTGATCTGCTGGTGGCTGTCCTTGCTGCAGTGCATATACTAGCCAATTGTCAGGAATTTGGAGTGAGACTTGCGACCGCTGTGTTTAGCGCTTAGTGACGCACATATCCATCGCAAAGACCGAAGTGGGAAAATTTATTAGGGGTTGGATTTCAATTAGGCACAGTCTGGCAGTTTCTTTTTATTTTACATTTATTTTTTCATAACTCAGCGTCATCTCATCAGTGTGCTTTCATACTTGGCTAGAAAATAGCCAAAGGAGAATCCAAACGGCTTACTTAGGCCTACAATAGCGTTATATATATTTTATTTCTGGTTGATCTGCTGGTGGCAGTCCTTGCTGCAGTGCATCTACTAGCCAATTGTCAGGAATTTGGAGTGAGACTTGCGACCGCTGTGTTTAGCGCTTAGTGACGCACATATCCATCGCAAAGACCGAAGTGGGAAAATTTATTAGGGGTTGGATTTCAATTAGGCACAGTCTGGCAGTTTCTTTTTATTTTACGTTTATTTTTTCATAACTCAGCGTCATCTCATCAGTGTGCTTTCATACTTGGCTAGAAAATAGCCAAAGGAGAATCCAAACGGCTTACTTAGGCCTACAATAGCGTTATATATATTTTATTTCTGGTTGATCTGCTGGTGGCAGTCCTTGCTGCAGTGCATCTACTAGCCAATTGTCAGGAATTTGGAGTGAGACTTGCGACCGCTGTGTTTAGCGCTTAGTGACGCACATATCCATCGCAAAGACCGAAGTGGGAAAATTTATTAGGGGTTGGATTTCAATTAGGCACAGTCTGGCAGTTTCTTTTTATTTTACGTTTATTTTTTCATAACTCAGCGTCATCTCATCAGTGTGCTTTCATACTTGGCTAGAAAATAGCCAAAGGAGAATCCAAACGGCTTACTTAGGCCTACAATAGCGTTATATATATTTTATTTCTGGTTGATCTGCTGGTGGCTGTCCTTGCTGCAGTGCATCTACTAGCCAATTGTCAGGAATTTGGAGTGAGACTTGCGACCGCTGTGTTTAGCGCTTAGTGACGCACATATCCATCGCAAAGACCAAAGTGGGAAAATTTATTAGGGGTTGGATTTCAATTAGGCACAGTCTGCCATTTCCTTTTTATTTTACGTTTATTTTTTCATAACGTACGTGGACACGTGGACGAGTGCTGCCGGGCAGGGCCACTATATATCGCTGACGGCACATTGGGTTAACTTGGTGGAGGCTGGGACCGAGTCTGACCCTGCGGCTGGTCATATACTGCTGACGCCGAGGATTGCGGGGCCTACCTCGGTCCAGGTCTTTCAGGCCTAGTATGCCTCCTCCTCCTCCCACCCCTCCTCCACCTCCTTCTCCGAACGACCATCCGTGGGCATGCCGCCATCAGTCGGTAGCTCTAGGCACAGCAGCAGTGCCGTCGCTAAGCGACAGCAGGCGGTGCTCAAACTGCTGAGCCTAGGCGATAAAAGGCACACCGACCAAGAGCTATTACAGGGCATCACGGCGCAGACTGATCTGTGGCTGGTACCACTGAACCTGAAGCCAGGCATGGTTGTGTGTGACAACGGCCGTAACCTGGTGGCGGCTCTGCAACTCGGCAGACTGACACATGTGCCATGCCTGGCCCATGTGTTAAATCTGATAGTTCAGCGTTTCCTCAAGACATACCCCAATCTGTCTGATTTGCTCACGAAGGTGCGCCGCATCTGTGCGCATTTCAGGAAGTCCAGCACAGATGCTGCCACTCTCAGGGCAGCGCAGCGCCGCCTCCAACTGCCCGCTCACCGACTGTTGTGCGACGTGCCCACGAGGTGGAATTCAACATTAACCATGTTATCCAGAGTTTACCAGCAGCGCAGAGCGATTGTAGACTGCCAGATGTCAACTTCCACCAGAACTGGTAGTCAGGTCAGTCAGCTTCCTCAAGTCTACAATGAGGAGTGGACGTGGATGTCTGATATCTGTCAGGTGCTGAGTAACTTTGAGGAGTCAAAACAGATGGTCAGTGGCGATGCCGCCATCATCAGCCTCACCATCCCGCTGCTTGGCCTGTTGAAAAACTCTCTGATCAGCATGAAGTCGGAAGCTTTGCGCTCATCACAAGAGATGGGGGAAGAAGATTCCCTTGTTGATAGCCAAAGCACCCTTAGGTCTGTTTCTCAGCGCATATCGGAGGAGGTGGAGGTGGAGGAGGATGAGGAGGAAGAGGAGGAGAATGTTGGTGAGACACAAGAGGGGACCATTGTTGAGTCCTTCACTGTTCAGCGTGTATGGGCAGAAGAAGAGGAGTTGGAGGAGTTGGAGGAGGAGGAAATGGACAGTCAGCCCAGTGAGGGGAGTGAATTCTTACGTGTTGGTAATCTGGCGCATATGGCAGATTTCATGCTAGGCTGCCTATCCCGTGACCCTCGCATTCAAAGAATTTATTCCAGCACCGATTACTGGGTATTCACTCTCCTGGACCCACGGTACAAGCAAAATCTTTCCACTCTCATCCCTGGAGAGGAAAGGAGTGTGAGAATGCATGAATACCAGCAGGCCCTGGTGCACAAGCTGAAACACTATTTCCCTTCTGACAGCGCTAGCGGCAGAGTGCGTAGTTCTGCGGGACAAGTAGGGAGGGAGAGTAGGTGAGCAGGCAGCTTGTCCAGCACTGGCAAGGGTACGCTTTACAAGGCTTTTGCCAGCTTTATGTCACCCCAGCAAGACACTGTCACCTGTCCCCAGTCTCGGCAGAGTAGGGCTGATCTTTACAGAAAGATGGTGAGGGAGTACGTAGCTGACCATACCATCGTCCTAAATGATCACACAGCTCCCTACAACTACTGGGTTTCAAAGCTGGACATGTGGCACGAACTGGCGCTGTACGTCTTGGAGGTTCTTGCCTGCCCTGCCGCTAACGTGTTGTCCGAGCGGGTTTTCAGTGCAGCTGGTGGCATCATCACCGATAAGCGTACACGCCTGTCGACTGACAGCGCTGACAGGCTGACGCTTATTAAGATGAATAAAGCCTGGATTTCTCATAATTTCCAATCTCCACCAGGTGAAGGAAGCTCAACCTGAATAATTTATGCACTCCTCCTCCTCCTCATTTTCCTCCTTCTCCTCCTCTTTGTACACTAAAGCAGAGGAAACTGGCTATTTTTTGACAGGGCCCACTGGCTCTAGCTATAGTACTTTATGCATTTAATTTTTCTGGAGGGCCACCTACCCGGTCCTCTGTTTTAAACAATTTTTGGGAGTGCCACATACAGGCACTCAATCTATTCCATTTTACTGGAGGGCCACCTACCTGCTCCTCTGGTTTGAAAACTTTTTTGGACTGCCACATACAGGCACTCAATCTATTCAATTTTTCTGGAGGGCCACCTACCTGCTCCTCTGGTTTGAAAACTTTTTTGGACTGCCACATACAGGCACTCAATCTATTCAATTTTTCTGGAGGGCCACCTACCTGCTCCTCTGGTTTGAAAACTTTTTTGGACTGCCACATACAGGCACTCAATCTATTTCATTTTTCTGGAGGGCCACCTACCTGCTCCTCTGGTTTGAAAGCTTTTTTGGACTGCCACATACAGGCACTCAATCTATTTCATTTTTCTGGAGGGCCACCTACCTGCTCCTCTGGTTTGAAAACTTTTTTGGACTGCCACATACAGGCACTATCCAAATTAAATTGTCTCCATAGCAGCCTCCACACGTTGTCTCCATTGCTACCTCCAAAAGTCGTCCATATAGCTGCCTCCATACATCGTCCCCTTATCAAACGAGGTGTGTCAGGCCGAAATTTGGGTTGTTTTCATGGATTCCACATCAAAGTTGTTATTTTTGTCGCCACCCTGCTGTGTTATCCACAAAATATACTGGCAAACTTTTATCATTTACCAATATTATTTCAGCGCTTCTTGCGCATCTGTTTACATTCCCCTCACCCGCCATATCCTAAACTTATAAGAACGCTACTACACTTGATCTTATACAAAAGGTTCTTAGAAGTGCTGTTTGGGGAGTAGCCTAGAGACAGGGGCTTGGATTGGCGAAAGCTCGCCTGGCAGCGGAGCGCCAGCTCCATGCGCATCATGCGCTTCTTGCGCATCTGTTTACATTCCCCTCACCCGCCATATCCCAAACTTATAAGAACGCTACTACACTTAACTTGGTGCAGGCTGGGACCGAGTCTGACCCTGGGGCTGGTCATATACTGCCGACGCAGAGAATTGCGGGGCCTACCTCGGTCCAGGTCTCAAAGGCCTAGTATACCTCCTCCTCCTCCCACCCCTCCTCCACCTCCTCCTCCTCCGAATTACCATCCGTGGCCATGGCGCCATCAGTCGGTAGCTCTAGGCACAGCAGCAGTGCCGTCGCTAAGCGACAGCAGGCGGTGCTCAAACTGCTGAGCCTAGGCGATAAAAGGCACACCGCCCAAGAGCTATTACAGGGCATTCCACATCAAACTTGTTAACTTTGTCGCCACCCTGCTGTGTAATCCTCAAAATATACTGGCAAACTTTTATCATTTACCGATATTATTTCAGCGCTTCTTGCGCATCTATTTACATTCCCCTCACCCGCCATATCCCAAACTTATAAGAACGCTACTACACTTGATCTTATACAAAAGGTTCTTAGAAGTGCTGTTTGGGGAGTAGCCTAGAGACAGGAGCTTGGATTGGCGAAAGCTCACCTGGCAGCGGAGCGCCAGCTCCATGCGCATCATGCGCTTCTTGCGCATCTGTTTACATTCCCCTCACCCGCCATATCCCAAACTTATAAGAACGCTACTACAGTTGATCTTATACAAAAGGTTCTTAGAAGTGCTGTTTGGGGAGTAGCCTAGAGACAGGGGCTTGGATTGGCGAAAGCTCGCCTGGCAGCGGAGCGCCAGCTCCATGCCAAGATCCAACTAACATAGTTTTAACTGCAGCACCTTTAATCTACTACTAGTTCACTGCCTCCATACATGGTCCCCTTATCAAACGAGCTGTGTCAGGCAGAATTTTGGGTTGTTTTCATGGCTTCCATGTTAATTTTGTCGCCACCCTGCTGTGTAATCCACAAAATATACTGGCAAACTTTTATCATGTACCGATATTATTTGAGCGCTTCTTGCTCACCTCCTTTGGTTCCTCTCTGCCACCCATTGGTTTGAAGCCTGAGTCCATTTAGGGTATGTCGCCATGCCACTCTCTAGCCTGCCGCTGCTGCCGCTGCCTCTGCATGCCGTCCCCTATAGTGTCAGGGTCAATTATTGGATGTTTTACATGCTATCTAGCTTCATTCATGGCCATGCTGTTGCCCATAATTTTGGCATAATGGTGCGATTAAGCAGCCTCAGAGGCATCCATGCATGCTGCCCCTGCTGTTTCCTGTCCATTTCCGTGGTGTTTCCATCTTTTTCTGAGGTTCCCAGGTGTTTGGCCAAGCTTCCCTGTGCAGAGCCTTGGTCCCCTTGAAAAATGCTCGAGTCTCCCATTGACTTCAATGGGGCTCGTTATTCGAGACGAGCACTCGAGCATCGGGAAAAGTTCGTCTCGAATAACGAGTACCCGAGCATTTTAGTGCTCGCTCATCTCTACTTGTAACCCTATATCTATATCTAAAATACGTTCAGAGAATATGACACTTATTTTCTTATCCTTAATTAGTAGTAATCTAAAAAAGACAAACACAAACTGACTAAAAGTTAGAAACTTATACAATACAGTTTTTAGAGAGTCATATTTTCAAATTGTTTGATATTGGATCATATTTTAGCAAAATGTTTTTTTTTAATTCAGGCCACACCCATATACCCCAAAGTCCCTTCACCCCCAGGGCTCTTTTGTTATAAATGTTTGACGTTTCTGTTTCGTTAAACTCCTCCCCCATGTGTTTGTGTTTTTATAAAAATTTAAAAAATGTTTCCAAGGTTAAATTATGAGTAAACCCTTAAAGCTAATCCTTTCATTACTGCAGAAATTAATAGTGCATGTGATTATAGTAAACTATGTAATATACTTCATTTATTGAAGCATTTTCTCTGTGCCTTTTTTGGCTCATTCTTTCTCCTGCAGTGAGTAGTGTATCTGAAGTCCTATACCGAACTGAGAGATAAGAGAAGGCGTCTAATGGTTAACACTGCCCATACCTAGATAATAATTCCCTTGATGACTCAGACTATCCAGGGACTATATGTAAAGAGTATAGTCATTAGATACTTCATCAGGTTCCTTTATCTCTCGCTGTCTGATTTACACAAACTGTTTAATACAGGAAGAAAGGAAAGGGAAAAAGAAGGACACTAGAACATTTGTCTTTAATATAGTATACTACAAAGTTTACTTTTATCTCTACAATTCATTTGTAATAAAAAATAATGTTTTACAGCGTAACTAACCTTTCAACAAACTAAAGAAATCATTAGACCAGTGACTTACAGCTCCCCTCCCTTCTCCACAGAGCTCCTATACAATTTTACACCTCACGCTGCTTGCTAGAGGGAATTCACAGAAATTATTGAGAGAGAAAAGCAGATTAGTAGGGAGGGTTGATAAGAGCCAAGGTAAATGGAACAAAGCACTCTGCTCTAATATATTACAAAGTGTCTAGGGGTCATCTATATTATACATTAATTCCAAGTTTGTTAAAAGGTTAGTGACCATTTAATGATATTGTTGAATTATTAAGCTGACCTTGTTATCGTATACAGTTTTTTTGGACTATAAGGCGCACCGGATTATGAGGTGCACCATCAATAAATGCCTGCTAAAATGTCTAGGTTCATATATAAGGCGCACAGGATTATAAGGCGCACCTGATTATAAGGATGAATGACCAGCAGGTGGCAGACCTGTGCACAGTTCAAGGCAGCTGTTGCCTGTAAGTATGGTCCATATATAAGGTGCACTGGATTATAAGGCGCACCTTTTTATTTCTGAGAAAATCTAAGGATTTTTTGAGCGCCTTATAGTCTGAAAAATAGTGTGAATTTTATTTTATTTTTTGTAAAAAGCAATATAAATATCTGTGTGCAATTATATTGAACTTTTCTACAATATATGCCCTTTAAATTAAAAAAAATTATTTCCAAAATACCCAACTGACTATGGTAGTTCCTGAGGAATATATTGCATCTTATAATATATGTAAACCTCATATTTTTGCCCACAACTATATGAAATTCCACATATATACGGTTTATTGCAGTCATACAACAACTCATTATTTTGGGATGGAAAAATTATTCTCAAGACATTTTGTAACACAAATAATTGTAAAACATGTGAATGGTGGGCTGGATTTAGATGTGTACTCATTATGTTAGCGATCCATCAGGGACATCAGGTGAATTAGTTGTTGTGCATCGCTCCACCGGTTCTGAATATCAACCTCAGATGTGAACACTGACAACCATCCCTCGTTCTGAATGTGAATAGTATGTGTTATTACTTATTTAGACTGCTGCACAATAAACATTATAAATACCCCTACCCCTGAGAATGTGGAAAGATGTCTTAAATGATTTCTCCTGGCACCATCCTCTATTTTTCTGAGACAGTTTTTTCTTTCTATTGGAGAGACAGACTTGAATTATCCACGCAAGTTCCATACTTATTAGTAGAAACAACCAGTTGCCAAGTCATAGATTCTTAGTAGTATAATGGGCAATGGTTGAAAAAAGACACAGGTCCATTATGTCCAACCTACAGGAGAAAACAAATGTTTTCCTCCTATAACATGTTATATTTTTTGTTCTCAAGTCCTCTCTTGAACATGTGCAGTGTCGGCTATCACCTCAAACAGCAGAGAGTTTAATTCTCTCTGTTTTTACAGTAAAGAATCCCTGTCTATGGTGATGGTAGAACCCCATCTCCCCTAGGTGCAGAGGATGCCCCTGTCTATGGTGATGGTAGAACCTCCTCTCCTTTAGGTGCAGAGGATTCCCCTGTCTATGGTGATGGTAGAACCGCCTCTCCTCTAGGTGCAGAGGATGCCCCTGTCTATGGTGATGGTAGAACCCCCTCTCCTCTAGGTGCAGAGAATGCCCCGTCTATGGTGATGGTAGAACCGCCTCTCCTCTAGGTGTAGAGGATGCCCCTGTCTATGGTGATGGTAGAACCGCCTCTCCTCTAGGGGTAGAGCCTGCGCCCTGTCTATGGTGATGGTAAAACCACCTCTCCTCCAGGCATAGAGGATGCCCCCTGTCTATGGTGATGGTAGAACCACCTCCCCTCTAGTTGTAGATGATGTCCCCTATTTATAGTGAAGGTAGAACCACCTCTCCTCTAGGCGTAGAGGATGTCCCCTGTCTATGGTAATGGTAGAACCACCTCTCCTCTAGGTGTAGAGGATGCCCCCTGTTTATGATGACAGAAGAACCACCTCTCCTCTAGGTGTAGAGGATGCCCCCTGTCTATGGCAATGGTAGATCCACCTCTCCTCTAGGTGCAGAGGATGCCCCTGTCTATGGTGATGGTAGATCCACCTCTTCTCTAGGTGTAGAGGATGCCCCCTGTCTATTGTGATGGTAGAACCGCCTCTCCTGTAGGTGTAGAGGATGCCCCTGTCTATGGTGATGGTAGATCCACCTCTTCTCTAGGTGTAGAGGATGCCCCCTGTCTATGGTGATGGTAGAACCACCTCTCCTGTAGGTGTAGAGGATGCCCCCTGTCTATGATGATGATACAACCACCTCTCCTCTAGGTGTAGAGGATGCCCCCTGTTTATGATGACGGAAGAACCACCTCTCCTCTAGGTGTAGAGGATGTCCCCTGCCTATGGTGATGGTAGAACTGCCTCTCCTCTGGGTGTAGAGGATGCCCCCTGTCTATGGTGATGGTAGAACCACCTCTCCTCTAGGTGTAGAGGATGTCCCCTGCCTATGGTGATGGTAGAACTGCCTCTCCTCTGGGTGTAGAGGATGCCCCCTGTCATTGTTGATGGTAGAACCTCCTCTCCTCTAGGTGTAGAGGATGCCCCCTTGTCCTGATCACAGGTTTAGGTATAAGAAGATCTTTGCAGAGATCATTGTACTGCCCATTGAGATATTTGTACATTGTTGGTCATTGTTGTACATTGAGGTCTCCCCTTAGCAGTTTTTTAGTAAAATTTAGTAATCTATCATTGTATTCTAATCTCTCCATTCCTTAATAAATTTTATTTCTTTCCTCTGCAAACAGTTCTATTCAACTATTTATACACTGGTGCCCAAAATTTTACACAATATTCTATTTATGGTCTGAAAAGATTGTGCAATAATATGTCCTTATCGTTAGAATCTATTCCTCTCTTGATACATCCCATAATTTTATTTCCTTTATTAGCAGCTGCCTGGCTCTGCTCACTAGAAGTTTACCATCCCCCTATTTAAAAATACCAGACTTACAGATGACTCCTAGTTACAAACAGCCCTCTGGATGTTGGTAATTTACTGTACTACAGTCTTAGGCTACAAGGTAATAGCTGTAATAGCTATTAAAGGTCTCTGCAATTAAGATTTATTGGGGTTACAATTATAAAATATACAGTTCTAACTTACATACATATTCAACTGAAGAACAAACCTTCAGAATCTATCTTGTATGTAACCTGGGGACTGCCTGTATCCCCAAGTCTGTTCTGGTGGAGTTTTATCAAGTAATTTTATCAAGTCATTGATTGAAGTCATCAACCTTGTTACCATTAACATTGAATATTAAAAATAAAATCATAGATTTTTGCATACCACAGTTTTTTAAATAAAATCCATAGCGTAGTTAGTAATATATATAGTATATGAAATATTATTATGAAAAAAATTCTAAAAATACAAATGTTTTTCCAGATTCTCCCCTGAAATTATAACCAAGTCCCCTTTGTACTCCTTATATTGTGAACATTTTAGGAGAGGAGGTCAAAGCTTCATTAGACTTAAAGAACACGTTACCTTCCAACAAACTTTACAGAAATAAGTAGTAGTGAGTGTTTCTATTTACTTTGTGACTTAAGAAAAACTAATTCTAGCAGCTCTTATCTCTTTAGTTTGTATGTGAAGTTTTATTCCCTTCTGAGCCGTAGCCGGTGGGACTCACTGCTCCCTACCTTCTGCATAGACCTTTGAAGTAAGCTTCTGTCTGTCCTTCTAGCAAGATAGAATTCATCAGTTCATTCAGCATAAAGTGAAAAGCAGATTTGAAAGAAGGATGATAACATCCAAAGTAACAGGATAAAAAATAACTCTTCTGTGTTATAGAGCACGTACTGCTGATTTATGCAAAGGTTATTTCATTAGAAGTTTTAAACCTCCTGTCTGTATCCGTCTGTTCTCTGTGTATAGGCTGATACAGTAGGGGAGCAGATTATTAGGACAGTGGAAAAGAGTTTTATTTAATACAATTTGTTACACAAGTGATTTATAAATATTTTTTAGGTAAATTAATTTGACATTCTTCTTGCAGCACTGCGTAATCTGTAGGCACTATATAAATAAAGGATTATTATTATTATTATTATTATTATTAAATGCTTAAATGCATGATTTTAGTCTTAATATATCATGTCAGCAAATCCTAAGAAATATTTATCACTTAGTAACAGGCTGATTCCTTGTGGTATTTTCTGTTCTTTTAAAGTATTTATTTGGATACATTTACTCATTCCTAAAATTCTCTTGAAATTCTCTATTTCTAAATAGTTCTTAAAACCTGGAGATTGGAGTGCTACAACACTAGAATACTATGACTTTCCTTCCATCTTCTTAGGGCCCCTATTTATTTAGTAATGTAGGATCCTATGTCTGTTCTTTTTGTGAATTTTGCAAGATATGACACAAATATTAATCTAAAAAGTTTTGCACTTGAGTATCCTTGGGTCTGAGAAACTCAGTGGGGCTGTTTGTTAATTTGGGTGCAAGGTGGTGCAGGAAGCAAGCTATACTTTTCTTTGGGATGTAGGTTTGTGGCACAAGAGATTGATGATTTGGCCCACAAACTATAAGGTTTGGAACTGTCTCCCCATTCGTGAAGGTAAAATAGAATAGCTTTTAGCTGTTCTATTTGCGCACCAAAAATTGCACCACAAAACCAGTCGGAAAAATAGAAGCGCTGGAAAAGCATCTGACTCAATTTTTTGGCCCAAAAACAGAACAAGTTGAGATTGTTGGAAAACCACCAAAATTGTGGCGGCAACACTTCAAAAATAAGGTGCAACAGGTGCAACAAGGGAAAAAAATTCCGCCAGTTTTCTGCTTGAAAACCCGATGAATAATTGACCCCCAGTCTGTACGTTAGATGTATTTCCTGGACCAAACACTGTGCAAAGAGCAGGACTACAAGCATCGTAGTCATCTGCCTCCGTGCCAAACTGTTTGGTCCCAGAACATGTCTGTGTGTATCAATTCATAATTAAAAAGCTATTAAATACTTATTTTATTAAAATAAACCATTGTCCCCAATAGATAATCTATAGGGTGTGCAAAGGTTTCCATTAGAAGTTCTAAAATCTTAGGTCTGTGACAATAGAGGAGCGATTTCGTTGTTCATAGCTCTCATAAAGGGTTTCCTTAGAAAGAGTTTGAGGGATGGCGAAGGGAACATTGGTGGTGCCCAAGAGCATTTTAACACAATAACCATGAATTTCCTTGATGCACAAATTTTGAATATTTTTCTATTATTTATTCTGTATATCGTACACAGGAAAATGTTCTCCAGTCATCCTACCTGGCTCTATTGTGCTGCAGTACTAACTGATTTATTGTGACATTGAAGTAATTGATGTTTGTACAGGCTCATTGTGTAACATTATTAGTAAGCTGGGACTAAGCTTCCTACATATGCGGCACTAGAAGCAATATGTAATCCACAAGCACAATACTTGACAGTCTTGACAGATACTTGACAGATAAGATTTCTGTCCAACACGATCCTAGGCAAAATTGTGGCAATTACTTACTATGTTATATTATTTGTTAGTACTATAAGTATTAGTTAGTGGTATTACTTATTAATATCTACTATGTTAGTAATATGTATGTGTCCCAAGCAATGGTATTCCTCTCCGATGCTTGTGCACAAGCCGACCACCGCTACACCCCGAGGCCACCTTATACGTGAGATGTTGTATGACCAGGAAGTGATGTCGCTAAAGGGGGAAGGATCACAGAAGGTGGTGGGCAGAGGGGAAGTGAAGGCCTTACATATTGTTATGGTTTCATACTCCGGTTTATTAAATTTTATTAGGGAGAAATTCGGCTAACAAATACCGTATATACTCAAGTATAAGCCGACCCGAGTATAAGCCGAGACCCCTAATTTCAACACAAAAAACTGGGAAAACCTATTGACTCGAGTATAAGCCGAGGGTGGGAAATGCATTGGTTACAGCCTCCCAGTATATAGTCTGCCAGCCCCTGTATCATACAGCCTGCCCAACCCCTGTAGCATGCAGCCTGCCCAGCCCCTGTAGTAGGAAAAAAAATAACACTGTACTCATCTTTCTGATGTCCCCCATAGGTCCTCTTCTGTCTCAGACTGTCTCAGACAGAAGAGGACCTATGGGTGACGTCAGAAAGGTGAGTTTTGTCTTTGTTTTTAGTTGACTCGAGTATAAGCCGAGTTAGGGTTTTTGAGCACAAATTTTGTGCTGAAAAACTAGGCTTATACTCGAGTATATAAGGTAAATCTAGTTTACAGCTGCCCAAGATTTATCACAATGATTAATGCAAGATGTTACATCTGTTGGGTTTTAAAGGAAATCTACCATTTGATTTCATGTATTATGAACCAAACATACCTTGAGAATGCTGTAGCTACACTGATGCAGAAACTTATCTTGTTTAATCCCTGAGTTGAGTGGTTTTGTTGAAAAAAAAATTATGACATTCAGGACCTTGGGAAAGCCGGATTGCATGCTTCTTGCAGTACATAAACACATTACAGGGGCTGCCTGCACTGTTCCAGACAGGACAAATCAATCTGAGCTGGATGACTTATACACAGCACCTGGGGGATGGTATAGCGATTGATTACCTCTGCCTGTCAGTGATTACATCATTCTCCTGAGCAGCGTAAGAAGAGAAGCGCTGAGCCAGGCAGAGGCTCTTGATTTGTATAATTGATTTTTTAGTAAATTAGTATTTTTTAAGTATAATTAGTTTTTTTTAGTAAAACCACTCAGCTCAGGGATTAAACAAGATATGATTCTGCTTCTGTGTAGCTACAACATTCTCAAGATATGTTTGCTTCATAATGCACAAAAGCAGATGGTAGATTTCCAATAAAAGTTTACAGTAACATTTTAGAAAGTGAAGTCAAACTTATCCAAGTTCTCTATATGCACCTTTCCATTGGTCAATATGCGAATAGAGATGAGCGCTCCTGAAGTTTCCGTTCGGGTTCATGATTAGGGTGCATCCCGCAGACCCAGACATATTGCCGAATTGGTGACCGGGCAGCCAATCCGGCAAATTAACACCCCTAGCACCTAGCCATGGATATGAATGGCCAGGAGTGTCCCCATGGCTAATCATAGTCAATGCTAGTAGCTAGCCACCAATCTGGAAATATGTCCAGGTCACTTGGGGTGCTCCCAAACCCCCAACTCGAACAGAAACTTTGGGTCCTCTCATTTCTAGTTGCGGACTAAAGTCTTAGGCTAAGTTTATACCAGTCCTAGGAATTATTATAGGAATTATAGGAATACTTCTATGATCTGAGGCATTCTTACTTTACAGAATTCTTTTACAAGCCGTGCCTAAAACGTTTGCACCATCCCTTAGTTAAACAGCTTATTATGTTTCAAATGTGGAAGGAGAAAGAACTTGTCTGGGGTTTATGATTTATTACTTGTTACAAAAAGAAAATGACTAAATCCTAACCTACTAAAATTATCTGCCTCTTCCATCAAGTCTAGTTCCCCAGACACGCTGTTCCTAATAGCTCCACTACCTTCCGCTCTGACATGTCTCGTTTTTTTCCATGTCTTCATCCTCCAGGATTTGTGACACGCTTGTTAGGATGATAGAGGGGTCCTACCATCAGCTTTTATTCATAGTTTCTGGAACATTATCCACACCCCTCCACTTGTCAGTATTTGTACAAATTGGCTGAACTCTATAGAATCTGCTTTAAAGATTCTGTAATAAAGACCATAAAAGTTGGAATGTACCTGACTGCAAATGTGATTAATATCATAAGAATGTTTTATAATATAATATACCAAGTAAATAGAAATGAAATGTATAACACAGTAAGCAACAATTATATAGGTGGAAGTTTACCTACTCTATTAAACTATAGTGTTACATTTATCGAGGGGAAGGAAGTGACTCCATTAAGTTACAGAATCATAGGGCATAATTGGTTAATAAAAATGAAAAGGTTTCTATACACGATTGTTAACTTCAAACTATCAAAATCCATCATGATAAACCAAGGGCACTTACTCATATCGTGACTGTGGTAGTTTAATATCTTTGTTTTCCATGACTGATTCCTTCTAAAATTCAACTTTGACAATTATGCTAATGAGCTATATATGGGTCTAAAGTATCTGTACTGTGTCAAAGTGCACTGCCCCCCTCCCGCTGTAGGCTGAGATTACAGGAAGTGTCCGAGAGCAGGGGGTAGGGTGAGACTGAGAAGTGCTACTGCAGTGTGACAGCTAGTGAATCCTTTTACCCTTTTTACCCCACTAATATACCAGCCCTTTAATGTAGGAAATGAAATTTCCTCTTCAACATTCCCACTATTATGTTAAAACTTGACCATTTAACAATAAAGAAAGTCAAACACCCTGATCTTGGGGTCTAGAGTGGTTAGAGCTAAGGTTTTGGTTTCACTGTAAAGTGAGAATTTCATCTTTAAAATGCCATCAGGCTCTCTGAACAAAATAAATAGACATACAGGAAGTTAAAGACAAAGCTGGCAATGTGAGCTGCAGATATAAATGAATTGCTTCATCTTTAACTTCTAGTTTCTGTAGTGAATATTCAGAGGCAAAAAGCATCTCTTTGCAGCTCATTTGCATGTGATGGGTTATTTTTTTAGGGTAAATGAGCGAGATTGGACATAAAAGATGGAATTCTAGAAAACACATTCATACCCTATCTGACTGGGGTGGTAGTGCAAACACTGGGGACAGTATTCATTCAGTTGGAAGCAGTCCAGCTCTATTCAGTGTGTGATTTTTGTTTTAGGTTTTGTATGTTTTTGTCATTATAGATATCAATAATGCTGCCGATGACCATTTCTAATTACTTTTTATAAGAGTGAATGTCCCCCTCTGTCTGTCTCCTTGGCATTATGAATGAGACTATCAATGGCCACTACGATAAAATCTTCTTCAGGTTCAACCTATACTACACCTGGAAAGTGTTGGTGATGTCATGGAAGGACAAGGAGCCTCCCTCATTAAAACGCTGGATAATTCTCATTAACAGTGCCATTCCTCACCAGTGGTGTAACTTGAAGTTGACAGGCCCCAGTGCAAAGTCTGTGCCAGGCCCCTGACTATAATCTATTGTATATAATACTAGTCTTATGGGCCCCCTAAGCCTCTTGGGCCCAGTTGCAACCACCCCCTCAATTTACGCCCCTGTTCCTCACTACCGTTCCCTGTATGTTAACAGGAAGTGCCCCCAGAAGTTTGAGCTCATCTGGTCCCGATGGTGTAAAAATCCCCATACTGCACCAGACCCACCAGGTCTTTGTTTAGTACCGTAACGAAGGAGAATAAGTGTATTGATCTGTGTGTGTGAGTGTCTGATTGCCTAGTGTTGAGGTTACTTATTGTTTTAACAAGTGGACTGGCTACAATTTCTCACTTCTTTCTTGATGCTTATAGAATATACTATGTGTAATGTATGGGAAATGTAATACCCTGACTGTTACTTCCTGATGACAATTGCTACTCCTGCAATGTGGTGATGAATGAGCAATAGCCAGTAATCTTCTTATTCAATTTTGTTTATTGTACTTTTACAAAAATTTCAAAAACCTTCCAAAAAAATGTTTAAAAAACATTCCAAGTGAATTCCATAGCACAGGTGCAGGTGTTTCCAGATGGTCCCTTTTGCAATTTAAGGCCGGCTTGGAGACTTTGGAAACTGACCCATATATTGGCCCGATCCCATGGACGGCAGACATTGCACAGGACATCAGTCCTTGAATCATACAGAAATAAGATGCAAGGATCATTTCTTGTCTGCTGGTCATTCTGCAGCATCGGTACTTTGAGAACTGTTGCAGTGCTGGTTCTGTAGTTGTGTAGACAGGGAGTCCCTGCATCATATTTCTGTATATTGCATATATCTTTATGATGCAAGGAATCCTGTGTGTAGTCTGTGGGTTCTGCCCAACATTTAGGTCCATTTTCTTGGATCACCATTTGTATGTCACCTTAAATTCCTGTCCTGAAGCAAAGTGATGCTATTTGCATTTTTTAATATCTTTTTTCTTTCTTTTAGTTTTGTAGTTGTACATGGATCAGTCCTATGTAATTGTTGCATTAGCTACAACTGAAATAACCTAATAATTGCTGGCGAGGTTGTAGCACAAGTCCTTCATATTGTATTAGATGCTATTATTGGGTATAATTGTGCTTGGTGTTAAGATCTTAATTTGTCAGTAAGTGTAAACTACATTCAGAAGGTCCCTGAGGACACTAGAGCAAAGTTACAGCATGATTTCATATGACATTGCAGGCAGGATTTTCCCCCTGGTATTTACTGATTGGAATTTCAAGAGTTGTCCCTAAAGAGTTAAAATTGCAAGTTGTTCTGCTGTTCTGTGGATGACGCTTCTTTTACTGCATGAAATACAAAAATACTCAAAACTTATGGAAAACAAATGTCATTGTTGACTTTTACCACTTCAAAAATCCCTTTGTCACTCATCCTTCAGGGCTGTCAGGGTGAAAAGTTAACAGGAGGCTTATGAGGCGGATGTGCTATAGGACAAGATTTATCAGTCAGGTTTAAGCAGTTGTTGTAATTGGCCATTTTCTTCAGATTTTTATAGAAAAAGGGGAATGATATTCATGGTATATGTGGGGGTCACCCTAAAAGTGAGATAGAATGGGAAAAGGTTGGAGAACCCTAACTCTCTGGTGTCCACATGTTAAAAAAAGTTTATATTTTTTAGCTTTATTTACTCATCTATGTTTTGGCCGTCTCTTTGCACCATAAAGGAAGGTCTAATTTTTGCAATGTAAAAAGAAAAAAAAATCTGCTTTCAAATTCGTAGCAGAACAAGAGAGAAACTAATTGGAGATCTATGAATGGGGTTGTCCAGTTTCCACCAATAAATGTTATTGTTTGTATAAGTAATTTTCCAATACACTTTACATATCTGTTTCCTAGATCTCTGCTTGCTGTCATTTAAAAGGAAGCTTCATTGTTTACTTCCTATCGATAAAGAAACGGTCACTGGTCACGTGATGTCACACAGGTGCACGGCTCGTTGTGACAAACAACTCTGGTTGCTTGCAGTGAACCTGTGTGACATCATTTCCACAGGAAGTAAACAGTGAAGCTCCCTGTTGGATGACAGCAAGCAGAGATCTAGAAAACTGTGAGGAATTGACACACAAAGTATATTGGAAAATTGTATAATTTTTCCATCATACAACCAATAACGTTAATTTGCCGAAATGGGAATACACCTTTAAATATTCAAAAAAATGTACATTAATATTAAATTATGTTGTTTATTAAATATAAAACTATTCATTATAAAACAATAACATTTACTTGCAGAGACTAATCAAGCCCTTTAATTAATCTACAATGAGCCTTTATCATTTTGGAAGCAGAAAAAACAGGCAAAAATTTGATCCTGTTTAAAAAAATTGGGACTTTTTGGGAGTGCTGCTTACTCTTGAGTGATATATATATATATATATATATATATATATATATATATATATATATATATATATACTATATAAGTACAGGCATTCCCCGGGTTACGTACAAGATAGATTCCCCAGATTTGTTCTTAAGTTGAATTTGTATGTAAGTGGGAACTGTATATTTTATAATTGTAGATCAAGAGAGAAACTTTTTTGCCCCGGTGACAATTGGAATTTCTAATTTTTTTTGCTGTAATGGGAACAAGGATTATCAATAAAACTTCATAGCAATTCATTAAACAACATGTGGAAAAGCCCTTTAAATTTGATTCATAAGAATTGTGGCTCAATTAACCCTGAAAACTATTTTTCGTAAATGTTGTGCTTCCCTAGACTGATTCCCTAAAAATATATGTGATGTAAAGGAGTCTCTAATGATAAAAAGTTGGCCTAAATCTATCACACAGCATGTGCTGCTATAAGTAATTTGGTGCCTCTCCTAGAGTCTTGGTCTTGTTTTTAAGTATCTACAGCACCTGTAAGTGAATATTTTCTATAATCTCGCAGTTTTAGAAGGCTTTCTATTGGTTATTCTATTTTTTAACTGAGTTGGATACATCATAGTACGAAGGGGGGAGGTATATGAACACTAAATGGGGTGTCACCATGCTTGGAAGCCCCTTCATCAGCCACAATGGGGGTCTGCTAAGGTTGGCTTGTGACAGACCCATCCCAGGCATGTATTACTGTACTTTATAACATGAGAGTTGGAGGAAACTTTGTGATGAGGTGCGAATGGCTTTGACTGCAGCACCTAAAAGTCAAAATTAAAGAATAAAAGAAAATACTTCTTCCGTTTTCCATGTTGCTGCACATGGCAGTATCATTGGGCTATATACTTGGTGATCAATGGCGCCATCCAGCTCCCCATTGTCTCTTACCATCCTAGTATCTGACAATGTAGTGTGATTGTACTTACCATAAGTCCTCCTACTGTGTGATAAGTGACACAGCTGGCTCTCTGTAAGAGTTGGGTGACCTGACAGTGTTACCCGCCAGCTGTGGCCTGTGTTGCTAAGCAACAACCCAAATTTATTCAGGTCGCTGCTTAGTAAACAAAACATATTAAAAAAAATATTCGTTACAAAGACCGAAAGTCTATGTAAAAAGATTAACCTGTACATTGAGCAGGTCATGGGAAACATGACATTGTAATTGTAAAATTATATCTGAAGGCTGATTGGTTGACAAGGCTTCCTTTGATTTAGGATGGGCACATTAAAATAGCACCATAAATAATAGGCATCAAGAAGCAAATGACTCCATACAGGTAATCAAGCCGATTGTTGACTATTGCCCATCAGCAGTACACGGCAGGATTTTGGTTGTTATCTTCAGGTTTTATTCATTATGGTGTCTAAAGACAATGGGGGTTATTTATCATGATATGATAGGCGTGCCCAGCATCTGGCGCAGCTAAATATTATTTATGAGCCCGATTCATCCAGCCACTCCCACCCAAGACAACCACGCCCCTCGCTCAGCGCCTTCCTGGTGTGGAGGTGGCGGACAGGGGAAATTAATCGCTAGAGCTAACAATAAAAAAGCAATTATTTTAGGATTCTGGTCACTGATGTGACTCAGAGGCCCTGAAAATACCAGCCAATAACAATAATGGGACTCATTTACTTACCCGGTCCAGTTGCGATCCCGCGGCGCATTGTCCGGCGAGGATACGGGTCTATCGAGATATCGAAGGTTGTGCGCCCGATATCCAGCAGGTGTCGCTGCTGTGCCGAGGTCCGCCGGAGTTCACCTTCTTCTTCCTGGTGCATGTGAGTGCGTGATCTTGCAACACAAAGCATGTTTTAAATTCCACGTTTTTTCCGAATCCGTAGGGTTGTCCGACGGCCAAGCCCCCGATTTATGTAGTGTGAAAGAAGAAGCCGATGTGCCAAAATCCGATCGCGTGCGCCTAGTCCCAAATATTTGGGAAACACGACGAAACTGCGGCGTTCAGACCCTTAGTAAGTGAGCCTCAATGTCTCACCTAATCATACCATATAACTTCCAATAAAAGATACAGACGGCCTTGAGCGGAACATTGCAACTGTGATCTGTTCATAACCTGTACATAGCACATATTATGGTGAAGGCTTATGCTCGGAATTAAAGGGAACCTGTCACCAGGATTTAACCCAATAAATGACTTGTCCTTCAGGTAGGGGATGAAATGTCTTTTCTAGAATTCCATCTATTATGTGAAATCAAGAACGATTACCAATAAAAAAAAAAAATCTCCTCCAAAGTCAGGCAAATATGACTGAGATCACATAAGTTGAGTCAAGTTTAGTGATTACAGGGGGGTGGTCATGCAGAAGCCCCTATTTCCTGTTGTATTTTTTTGTACAGGAGGTTTTAATTTTTGTAAATTTATGAAAACATTATAAAACCTATAGAAATTTGGTATCCCATTGATTGTACCAACCCAAAGAATAAAGGAGACATGAAAGCCATAAAATCCAAGCCCAGAAGAAAACAGCACAAATGCATTTTTTTTTCATCAGTTTTACTGCATTTGGATTTTTTTCCCGCTTCCCAGTACACGGCATGGAATTTTAAATGCTGTTACTATGAAGTGCAATTTTGGACACATCAAACAAGCTGTCACATAGCTTTCTACAAGGAAAAATAAATAAGTTATAGATTTTTGAAAGTGGGGTGTAAAAAATGAAAATGAAAAAAATAAAAAGGGCCTTGGCATTAAGGGTTAAACTGTCTGTATCTCTGGTTCTGTAGCTCACAGAACCACAGTCCTGATGTGATAAGAAATATTCTTATATTTAAAATGACAAGTCCTATAGATATGATAGACCTTATATAACAGGAGATATGGGCATCTAAAGTGAAACTACTGTTACTACCTCTACCGCTGAGAGAAGAGTCATATTTGCCAGACTCTGGAGGACATTTTGTATAGGTAAATGGGTGAGATTTCACATAATAGAGGGGTAAAACTTGGTGACAGGTTCTCTTTAAGCATTTGTAAAGTAAAATTGAAGAAAAAAAACTCTTTCTGTGTGTGCCTTGTTCCCAACCAACATAGCGCAATAACAAATAACCTTCTAGATGTATTCAGGATAATTGTGCAACCTTGTGCAAGAGAACTGTGGAATAGGTGAGAATATGTTCTAGAATAACTTCCTGACAAAGATGGAAGTTCCTTGGCTATAATCATGTGTATGTTTCCATATATATTTGATATGTGTATCAATTTATTATTAACCATTATTCTCACAGCTGGTTAGTGACCCCCCCCCCCCCAGCATCAACCAGTACCAGGGTTCTGTACTACCTGTAGGTATGAACCCTGACACAACTACAGTTCATGCGGGGGCACTGTAGAGCGTTATCACCACTGCCAAAACTCTAAGATAGCCAATGCGTTGATCATCTAATGAAACAAAAGTGTCATTTATTGAATAAATGTAACAGAAACAACGCGTTTCGGGTTATAAAACCTCAGATGAAACAACAACCCAGATATTTCTCCAACAGGGAAGCACATCCATCTATAAACTGTAGTGATCCAAATATTATTCAGAGCATACGTAAATACAAAAATATTTTTATATATATAAATTCAAAATACATAAGGCATGGGTACTTCACCAATATTTGGCTATAGCCTGCCGTAGTCTATATGTAAGACCACACTTAGAGCTCCATGGTGTTCACTGAGACACCGAACTCCCGGTGTGTCCTGTGACGTTTCAGAGGTGGCTCTTCCTCCCTCAGACATGTCTATATATGAAAAGAATTTTGTATTTACATGTGGTCTGAGTAATATTTGGGTCACTACAGTTTGAAGAAGGATGTGCTTCCCTGTCGGAGGAATATCTGGGTTGTCTAGAATCCTTCCCTCACGTGGGATGAGAAACCGCTGGGTCTAGTTGTAGATACAACCTCAGTGACCTCTGTTGCTATGCCTAAATTTGTTATCAGCAATGATAATTTTCTTGCATGACAGCCCTTAGACCAATAATGTCTTATATCAAATTAGTTCATCTGTTTTAAAGTGTTTGTTTGTATTTCTTCTACTTATCCGATTATCTGAACCATGAAAATGAACAATTTTATTAATGAACTGTTTGTATTGGCCATCCAGAAGGTATTTACTTATGTAAACTTCTTGCTATAATATGACTTTAATACCCTGTTTCTCCTAAAATAAGACATCCCCTGAAAATAAGACCTACTACAATTTTGTTCAGGCTTATAAATATAAGGCCTCCCCTGAAAATAAGACCTAGTGGCTGCCATTGCAGCAGCTTCCCCCGCACTATATATTAGTATTAGAAATCTTTTAGATACCACAAGAGATTGTTACATGGAGAAGAATTCATGGAAGTAAATCACTGGTTGTATGCTGCAAATGTGATACCAGCAGCTACCAGGATAAGAAGGGTCATTTATGGAAAGTGCTTTTACTAAACCTGAGAGATTGGGGCCAAAGATTCTTATAGAAATGGAGTCACAAGAAATACAGCAGGAAATTCAGAGTTTGGAGAGGCATAAGGATTTTGGAGAAGTAGATTTTTTTGTTCAATGATAAATGTAAATTCTTGTTCATGGAAAAATAAGACATCCCCTGAAAATAAGACCTAGTGCCTCTTTAGGAGCAAAAATTAATATAAGACACTGTCTTATTTTCAGGAAACAGGGTAGTTTTACAGCGTGCAAGTGCACTTTTACAAATCTGCTGCGTGACCTTTGCTTTCTTCTTTCCAGGATTTTGCCTGGTTGGCCAAATAGGGTCATTCATACCCTGATTCAGTTTACCGTTGCTGGCAGTAGGACTCGCTGGCTTCTAGAAGATGGAGGGGGCCATGAAAGCATTACTGCATGCAACCCCCTCCATGATAGTGACCTGCGGATCTCTTTGGAGTGGCATATGGATGCCATACAATGGTAATGATTGAACGACCTCCTTCAGAAGGCAGCAGGTCAGGCAGAAAACGGGAAACTCTATCAGGGTTTTTTTATAATATTTGTGACCCTGTTAGGTTTTTTTTAACTTACCCTATTAAAGTTTTCTATAAGTGGCCAACCCCTTACATCAAAAATCAACAATCCATAACATTTTGTTAAGAAACGAGTAAATAGTGCCCAAATGTGAAGGTAAATATTTTTCAATACTGAGCAATTCCCTTTAAGACATATACAATTTTATAGATTAGTTGTAAATTAGTCATGGATTTATGAATAATATCTTTATGAATATATTAAGTGATCTCTAGTTTTCCTTATTGTACAATGTGAAAAAAGCATAGTATTTACCGTAATATGAAGAATAAATGTAGCTGATAGTTTATACATAATGGTGACCTGCTGCCGCTTTATCTGTACATAACAATCTATCTGGAATTGTTTGCTATGTTGAAGGTGCATCTTGTAGTCTCTGCTGAGGTTAAGAGGAGGGGGAGGGGGGTTGGCAATGTACTTGTACATAAAGTTTGTGAACAATTGATCCATTAGAAGGAAAGTTGAGTGGAGGCTGTAAAAGAATCATTATATAGAAAAGTTTCCCAATGACAACGTGATGGATGAAACATAAGTACTTTTTGACTTTTTGTATGAGAGTAGAATATAGAATTGTAGTGGAATATGATCGGAGCTTTTATAGCTGTAAGGTCTATAACTCTCAGACAATTTACAGGGTTACTGAGAGCATTGTCATCCGCTCTGCTGCTGACCTCAAACTGAGATCCATGAAATGAGTTCAACTGACTGGATGAAAGGGAGAAGAATGAGGAGTGTTTGTCTCTTACTTTGGATGTCTTTCTGCTGTTCAATTTGTTACTTGAACAGATTGAATTACATGTGATGGAAAGGTTTGGGAAACAGTAAAACTGGCATCGGATAAACTGTCAGAGACAATAAAAGTGTTTTTGTCAACATAATTTACCATTTTTTGATTGAAGAGGATAGAACAGGCAGTTATTGTTTCAGGCAGGATATCTACCGTATTTTTCGGACTATAAGGCGCACAAAAAATCCTTAGATTTTTCTCCTAAATCAAAAGTGCGCCTTATAGTCCAGTGCGCCTTATATATGAACCATACTTACCGACAACAGCTGCCTAGAACTGTGCACAGGACTGCCACCTGCTGGTCATTCATCCTTATAATCAGGTGCGCCTTATAAGCCGGTGCGCCTTATATATGAAGCTAGACGTTTTAGCAGACATTTATTGATGGTGCGCCTGGTGAGGAGTTCAACCGAAGTGCATTGTTCCGACGATATTGCACTCTGGCACGATTCACTAAGATTGTGCGCTTAATATCCTGCATGTGTCGCTTCCCTGCTCAGGTCCGCTAGAGTTCACCTTCTTCTTCCAGGTGTATGTAAGTGCACGTCTTGCGACACAATTTTAAAGTTAAATCCCGCACTCAGTCAGAATCTGTCGGATTGTCTGATGGCCGCCCCCCCCCCCCAATCCCCTTCTAAATACCTTTCCCAGCCCCATCGTGCGCCAGTGTTTGATAATGACCCTTTGGCCCAAATATATTGAGAGTGTCCGGTCTCTTTATATACTTGTCGGATGGCCATTTGGGTTTGTCAAAAAAATAACCTGCATCGGGAATGGGCGTAAACTATAGACTCCCCACCCCCAGCAGGTCCGGCTTAGTTCACCCTACACGCCTCTCCATGGCCACTTATAATGGGGGAAATAGTCCTAATTCCTGGCCGTATGCAGTATAACACTCCAAAGGACATCACTCTGTTTGCTCTGTACAGCAGCGTAGCTCTTCCTGCACTGCTAGCATCTCTACTGCTAATGTAATGGAGCGTCCAGTGCAGATGTGAATCCTAAAAGCAATCATTGAAGTTATTACAGTTATTAAAATTGAAACTCAATTACTAAGGGAAATGAACATAATTGCTCTTGGGTGGTCACCTCGCCAAGTGTCTCCATACATTCCGGAACATAATATCAGAAAACTCGTTGCCTAGGATAAAAACTCGCATCCTTATGAGAGCACTTATGAAAATTCAATTTGTACCTATTGCAATTGAAATATAAAAATCTGAGTAGAAAACACAGTGAAAATATAAAATGTCACATAGCAGTAAATGACATTTCACTTTGCATTAAATTACTGACTGCACTTTTTTTTTAAATCTAATTGAGAACATGAACTGTAAGAGTCAGACATTTTTGGAGATTTATGAACTTGAATGAAATAGTACAAAATGATCAGCATCCTCAAGGCAAGATATACTTTTTTACACTTTCCTGTAACACTTTCCTGTTAAAATCTGTTCCTTGTTTATGTGCGGTGCTCTGCTGTTGTTGTGGGGGTCAACAGTACCAAGTAGTGTAAAAATTGGGAAATCCCTATCAGTGCTCCTGCAGGATCATCAGTATGAGTTGTCTAGTACCATACCCAGGTATATGCTCTGCAGAGGGTCACTTAAATGATTATGTCAGTAGCGTCTCTCAGCTGGGAATGTGTATCCACATGGTCCTATAAGAGTGTGGGCGTTTCACCAATCACAGCATATATTATTCCTTGAAACATATACAGGTACCTGTTAGACAAGTCATCTTGCCCTTTGATATACCGTATACTGTGCTTTTGCTGTGATTCTGTACTTTTTCTTGTACTTTTGACAATTCTACTGCCCTACAATTTTGTACTTCACTGCATTCTTGAATTTTACTTGGTTTGCCTGAATTTGCTATTTGTTTGTCTTGTCTCTCTAATTAGTTTTTCTTACTGCCCTGTGCACATACCCAGGATAGGGACCGCCAACCAGTTGCCGCTTCCAGTTTTGAACAAGGCCAGAAAGTAAGCAGGGGCAGAGATTGGGGAAAAAGTAGAGCTCACACTCCTTCCCTGTCTTGACAATCTCTATTAACAATAAAGTTGGCTGTGTCCGTTTTTGGGTGATTGATTTAATACTAAATTCAGGAAAAGGTAGTTTCAGGAAGAGTTTTTGTTTTATTATCAGTATCCCATCCCATTCATTCATTTGTTCCTTCATCTAACTACCAATTCCAATTTCATTCAAACCACTTATCTTTGGGTTCCTGATTCCATGCACTCATTACTGGTTGCCTCATATTTCTTGGTTTTTCTTTTTAAATGTTCTGTTGTTACATAATTAGCTCCCATGGTAATTCCTGAGTATAACAGAATATCAGAGGAAACTCAGGAAAGAGAATTGCTTTTTAGAAAGTGCCAGCCAAAATTTCTACATTAGTGATGTCTGAGTACAATATTTTTAAAGGGATTATTTCAAAAACTTTGTGTGGCTGGGAGGGGGTCATGTAAACCTGTACATACGCCTGCAGTCCCTCTCGTTGTCCCACGCCACTATCTCTCCGGTCCGTGCCCTTATTTGTTTACTGGAGCAGGGAAACTGTGCTGAGTTCAGCTTCCGGCCGGCCAAAGTAGCCAGCCACGTCTACCCGCCCCATTCCCAGGGCTGTATCAGATATGGGGGGCGGGTGAGTGGGGCTGGCCACCGTGGCCAGCCAGAAGAGGACCTGAGAGACTCTATCTTAAGTATTTGGACTTATCTTTATTTTGGTCCTAATAGTCTACAATCTGGAAAACATTGTGGTGTAAGATAGGTTGACAACCTAAAGTAGTCACCTAAAGTGATTGTACATCTAGGAAGTAGTTATGATATGCCATCAACTCTAGTTTGGCCAGGGTCTGTGGGACCTTCAATTATAGAGTTTTCTACCCATACAGCCCAAGTCTTGGGACTGCTTCGGAACCTGTACACTTTTGTGCTGCCATTCTCCCAACCAGTGAAAGTTTAGGATGCTGGTGGACAGCTCTGGTGTGGGCCTTTAAACATTAAAATTGGTGAGGTTATTTTAATGTGTTTTTTGAAACCACGTTTAGCCATGTAAAAAAAATTCCAGCAGACTTATCATTAGTTAACGCAGTTAACCTTTCCAGATGAGGTCACACGGTGTACATTGTAATTGCTTTGCAGTTTTTCTTACCCATTAATGACTTACAAAATATGCAGCTAATATATACTGTGCTACAATTAAATCATGAATCCTGCAATTGCCATGACAAAATGTTCCAGTAAATACAGATCAGCCATTAACCGGGAAAGCCGGCCCGCTAAACAAAACACAGCCATTCATTAGGACATTAGGCCTAACAAGCTATGGTGCGTAATATAAGGGGGGGATAACAGTGTTGCTTTAGGCAACATAGAATTCATTTACAGAGGTCATGGCTATTTCCTGCTCTTTTTTTTTTTAAATGCCTTTATGTCCTATGTCTGGGTGCAAGTGTACAATTGGTATGCAATTCCTATGCTAAATACTCAAGGAAAGTAAACATCAATGTAAAGTTGTTGTCTTGGTTAGAAAACATGTAGTGGAGCTTTGATATAAACCTTTATTTCTGAAGGAACTGGCACAACCATGCATTACACAAGGGCCTCATGCACACAAATTGAATGGGGACCGTGATCCGGATGCAAAGTTTGGTGTGGTGAGAATACGCCGTCTCATCGCACTGTGACCAAGCACTGAAAAATATAGGCCCTTTACCATCACGGCCGCTCGACTTTCAATGTACAGGAAAGGGGTGAGGAGTGCACACCCCTCCTCTATCCTTTCCCCGGATGGATGCTCGCCCGGGTTACGGCAAGCGTCCTTTCATGTGCATGAGCCTTAAGCCTGATGATTGTCATCCCCCCACAGACTTATTCCTTCTCTTATTGATTTATTCCTTCTCACTAGTAGAATGGCCACCATGCAAAATGCTCAGCTTTTACCGATGTACATCTCTACTTCTCCAACCCCCATGTCACATTCCCATCCCTATTTTTCCCCATTAAAGGACATCTACCACCAGGATGAAGGATTGTAAACCAAGCACACTGACATATTGGTGTATGCCCCCTCTGGCAGTATCTGATCTTCTTTAAATTATGCAAATGAGCCTTGGGGCTCCAGGATCCAGTAACACCTATGGAGCCGGGAGACCCTCAGGCTCATTTTCATAAAGTTAAAAGCCTATTTTTGTAGAAACCAGTGAATAAGAAGCTAAAAAAAGAGCAGATCCTGCAAAAGAGGGACATACCATTATGTCAGTGTGCTTGGTTTATAATACTTCATCCTGGTGGTAGAGATGGAAAGGTCCTGTCATGGCTTGGCTGTATGCTCTGTATGTAAAGCTCTTAAATTGACTACATTGATGTGTCTCCTGTACCTATCTCAGACTATCCTTAGTTGCATTCTTAAGTCTATTTCTCCCTTGTGACTACCCTGTTTATAATGTGTGTCTAGTCCTCAAGTCCTTCCCAGATTGCATATAGTACCTTGGTTATGTGTACGAGTGAGCAGGGCCTGCCATTGCTATTAAATTGTGACTGATGCCGTGACGATTTTCAATTTTTTTCGTAACATCAGTTGCAAACTGTGGGTTCATCTTGAGACCTTACAATGTCCCCTAATTCTCACTACTTTGCCTTGTCAGTCTCCGGATGGTTGCATATGCCAGAACATTTTTGAATTCCCACCTCAAGAACGTTGACTACAGGCAGCAAAATGGGTGGGAGCAGTCATTTGCAACAAAGCATGGCATGATTCTTAAAAACAGTGGCCACATTTACTAAAGGCTTTGCACCAGTTTTCTTTTATATCAATTCTGTTTTTATTGATTTTTGGAACAGTGAAACAATGGTGATGATACAGCATACAATGGTACATTAGGTCAGTTAGCAAGAGGGCTCAATATACATGGAGATTAAAGCCAGATTATGTCAATGGGTTGTTACACATTCAAATGCCTATAGCCATAGTTACCCTCTGGTGCTATACCCAAGCAAATCAGTGGTAAGGATAGCTGCATGTTAGTCCAACAGATGGAGCAGATTCTAGATCCCGTGATTCTAGAATCCAGTAATTCTAGATCTCGTGATTAGAGAGTAAGACCACCATAAGTAAGTATAAGTACCCAGATCTTGCCCACACCTCCAACATTGCCGAGTGGTGAATAAAGCCTCTGGAGTTTTATACCAGTGTGCCAATAACTTGTAGTGGTTCTTGTAGTTGTAACCTTACACATCTGGAGAATCCATAGGAGTGTCAAAAAAAACCCAGTTGTATTGTAAATCTGTCAGGGTGAGGCCCATCTCTTTCTCCCATGCTGAAATATATAAAAGGTAAACCTGTGCCTTCCTTGCCAACAGAAGATCATGTATGTGAGAAACCTTGGTTACCTTGTGGGTAAGCCCCTACCACCCTTCTGCTTTTCAACTCTTCTTCTGGCATATTGTCTGCTATTTTGAAGAAATCCCCCAGCCCATGTCTCCATTTCCATTTCTTCAGGGTGTGTTTTCCGCGCTACAGGTAAGATGAAAATAGTTTCCTAATTCCTGCAAAGAATTTCCTGGGTATCGAAATAGGGAGCATCAAAAGGGTGTATAGGATTTTGGGCATCATGTAGGATTTTAACACATTTTTTCTTCCCGTCCAGAAATATTGGGTAAGTTATAGTCTTTTAGCATTTGTTGTACCGTAGCCAGTGGTGGCAGGAAATGTAATTTATACAGGGTGCCGGGGTCTCTTGAGAGTTTGACTCACAATTATGTAATGGAGTCTTTTTGCCAAAGGAAAGGAGAGACTAAGGCTTTGCGCCAGTTTTCTGATGGACTTTGCAGGTTGTTTTAGGTGTAAATGGCTTGCACAGGTATTTATGAAGTGTCTGCAGCACAATTGTGTCGCACACGACCGTTTTGTGGCACAGCTTCTGGCCTCCATGGGACACAAATAAGAAGTGTAACGGCATGTATTTAACACGTAAAGTCTGTTGCACACCCTATGTTAAAGTTGCACCAGAAAAAAGTTGGTGAACTCTGTCGGACAAGAGCAGGGAAGCGACAGATTCATAATTTCTGGGGCACGTTCTTAATGAATCTGGCGCACCCAGCATTTTACACAGGCAGAGCATTTTTAGTGATGTTTGCACTAGAAAATGTGCCCCAGTGTCTCTTCACAACTGATGCACGGGTGTGTGAAGTTGAGCGGAGAACCCTCTTACTAAAAAAAAATATCCTGATCTATAACTACAGGATGGTGCAGAAGGGGAATTCTATAGCTCGCCTCATACAGTAGATAGTTTAGATTCACCCCTACCCGCAATGGGTACCAACACTGATTGTGGGTATTAGCAGTGTGTACAGGTACCCAAACTAATCTTTTAATCCCGGTTAACCAAAAACGCTTACCAAGCTGGGTCTGCTCATCACTGTCTACAACGATTGTAGTTCAGCCACTGCACTACAGTCAGAACTGTCTTCTTATCTGTTCTGTCTGCAATGTAGAAGGTCCCATCAGTAGGGTGCCAGGTGCTCGTCTTAAACAAAGTGAATAGTTGTAATACCAAATGTATATGAACAATG
Source organism: Engystomops pustulosus (assembly GCF_040894005.1). NCBI lineage: Eukaryota > Metazoa > Chordata > Amphibia > Anura > Leptodactylidae > Engystomops > Engystomops pustulosus. Next base: position 219,595,282 of record NC_092412.1, read on the forward strand.
CACGATTCATTTACACACTAGACAGTAAAGTATCATCGGCTGCATTCATATATATCATAAAGTATTGAGTGTCCCCACTCAATAGACTAAAATATTTTTGAACAATATTTTATTAGAATTTAAAATATTTGAGCCTAGGTTCGCATTAGTGGGTGATTTAGTGTCCCAGTTTAACACCTGGGTCATATGGTCTGTGCAGTTTATGGGTGTATCACGACCACATCTCATATACTGTACTTTACCCGAATATGTTACAAATAAACAGTATTTGTAATTGAATGAGACTTTTCCATAGCACAATGCCAACGTGATTAGTCACAACGTTATGGATTTAGTATCCAATTAATCTAGATGCAGTATATAACAGATGACTGAGCCTACGCCATGATGAATTCGGTGTGCCTTGCGATAGAGTGACTTACGTGGGTCAGGGGCGCACTGGAGAGAAATCTACTCACTTGTAGAGTAACATGTTGTGCCAATAAAACTTCATATCCCGCAGCTGACAGATTGCAGTACATTCCCCAAACATCTTGGGTGTGAAAATCACAATGTAAGCATTAAAATATATACACATATATATAGAGCCCTGTGAGAATACGTATCTCTGTATGACTCCTGACTGCAGGGGAATCCGAAAACATACAATTACTGCCAACAGAATCTAAATGGGATATGCCGAGGTTATTCTGTTATCTATCCATCTCCTTATCTACACGACACATCAATCTATTCTGAAAAAGGCACCATCCATAAAAAAGGTGAGATTTACTTCATGTAAAAGTTCAATGTTTTGGTCAAATTTTTACATGGAATTATTCCCAGCTTTTTCATAGATTTTTGGGAGTGCTGGCTCTTCCATAACTGTATTTGCTAGGTCCTGCCCAGGAATCTTGTGGCTCTCCATCCCCCATGTGAGGATTATACGCTATCTTGAGGGTAGTAGTAGATTATAATATAGGCGGTTTGGGCGGTAGTGCCGGGGTCCAAAATTCTAGGGGGCCTAGACACTCAAACCACTCACCAAATTTTATACTGTGAAGGCCCTACACCCATGAAATCCTCGTACATATGTTGCTGCTTTCAATACACATCTACACAAGAGCCATTAAAAAACCTTTGATGATCCTCCAATGGTCCTGAAACCACGGATTGAAAGCAGACAGAAGGGACACATCCTCCATTCCCCAAGAAGCGGATACTAGTACCACATGTAGGAAGTGATTCCAGACCTGTAGGGGCTATAATTATCATACAGCCCGGGGCCCCTGGCAGTCTTAAGCCACCCCTGCTGGAGGGCTTCTTTATTTAATCCTATCTGACTACTGAAGTATAACCTGATGATCTGGAGTTTACAATATTTTCTACTAGGACTGGTGTATTTCTCCACTGATGGCAGTAACACGTGCTCCGCCTAAGCATCAAATATTACTTTAATCACAAAATATAAAGAATATATATAATAATAACAATCTTTATTTATATAGCGCCATCATATTCTGTGGTGTTTTACAAATCATAGGGGACATATACAAATATAATATTACATTACAGGATGAAGTGGGTGACACAAGAGCTTACAGTCTATGAGGATGAGGGGGTGACACAAGAGCTTACAGTCTATGAGGATGAGGGGGTGACACAAGAGCTTACAGTCTATGAGGATGAGGGGGTGACACAAGAGCTTACAGTCTATGAGGATGAGGGGGTGACACAAGAGCTTACAGTCTATGAGGATGAGGGGGTGACACAAGAGCTTACAGTCTATGAGGATGAGGGGGTGACACAAGAGCTTACAGTCTATGCGGATGAGGGGGTGACACAAGAGCTTACAGTCTATGAGGATTAGAGGGTGACACAAGAGCTTACAGTCTATGAGGATGAGGGGGTGACACAAGAGCTTACAGTCTATGAGGATGAGGGGGTGACACGAGCTTACAGTCTATGAGGATGAGGGGGTGACACAAGAGCTTACAGTCTATGAGGATGAGGGGGTGACACAAGAGCTTACAGTCTATAAGGATGAGGAGGTGACACAAGAGCTTACAGTCTATGAGGATGAGGGGGTGACACAAGAGCTTACAGTCTATGAGGATGAGGGGGTGACACAAGAGCTTACAGTCTATGAGTATGAGGGGGTGACACAAGAGCTTACAGTCTATGAGGATGAGGGGGTGACACAAGAGCTTACAGTCTATGAGGATGAGGGGGTGACACAAGAGCTTACAGTCTATGAGGATGAGGGGGTGACACAAGAGCTTACAGCCTATGAGGATGAAGAGGGTGACACAAGAGCTTACAGTCTATGAGGATGAGGGGGTGACACAAGAGCTTACAGTCTATGAGGATGAAGAGGGTGACACAAGAGCTTACAGTCTATGAGGATGAGGGGGTGACACAAGAGCTTACAGTCTATGAGGATGAAGAGGGTGACACAAGAGCTTACAGTCTATGAGGATGAGGGGGTGACACAAGAGCTTACAGTCTATGAGGATGAAGAGGGTGACACAAGAGCTTACAGTCTATGAGGATGAGGGGGTGACACAAGAGCTTACAGTCTATGAGGATGAGGGGGTGACAGAAGAGCTTACAGTCTATGAGGATGAGGGGGTGTGACACAAGATCTTACAGTCTATGAGGATGAGGAGGTGACACAAGAGCTTACAGTGTATGAGGATGAGGGGGTGACACAAGAGCTTACAGTCTATGAGGATGAAGAAGGTGACACAAGAGCTTACAGTCTATGAGGATGAGGGGGTGACACAAGAGCTTACAGTCTATGAGAATGAGGGGGTGTGACACAAGAGCTAACAGTCTATGAAGATGAGGGGGTGACACAAGAGGTTACAGTCTATGAGGATGGGGGGGTGACACAAGAGCTTACAGTCTATGAGGATGAGGGGGTGACACAAGAGCTTACAGTCTATGAGGATGAGGGGGTGACACAAGAGCTTACAGTCTATGAGGATGAGGGGGTGACACAAGAGCTTACAGTCTATGAGGATGAGGGGGTGACACAAGAGCTTACAGTCTATGAGGATGAGGGGGTGACACAAGAGCTTACAGTCTATGAGGATGAGGGGGTGACACAAGAGCTTACAGCCTATGAGGATGAAGAGGGTGACACAAGAGCTTACAGTCTATGAGGATGAGGGGGTGACACAAGAGCTTACAGTCTATGAGGATGAGGGGGTGACACAAGAGCTTACAGTCTATGAGGATGAGGGTGTGACAGAAGAGCTTACAGTCTATGAGGATGAGGGGGTGACACAAGAGCTTACAGTCTATGAGGAGATGAGGGGGGACACAAGAGCTTACAATCTATGAGGATGAGGAGGGACACAAGAGCTTACAATCTATGAGGATGAGGGGGTGACACAAGAGCTTACAGTCTATGAGGATGAGGGGGTGACACAAGAGCTTACAGTCTATGAGGATGAGGGGGATACACAAGAGGTATTAGAGCTTGTAAAATGCTCCAGCCATTCTTTATATGGGAATAGTATAACATAATTTAATAAAGAAAAAATTCTGCAGCTTGAACCAGCCATCATATATATATATATTTTTTTTATCTGCCACTCTTCCACCTTGCATTAGAGATATTTCCAAAATAGAATAACCTCATAGAATAAGATATTTTGTGCAAGTGATAAAATAAAGCCAAAAGTCAGAAACACACAATTAATATAAATTGTATAATGTGGGTCTAATGTTCAGTGTATTTTGATAAATCTTCATATTGATGCAGCCTTACCTATTTGTAGTGTAAATTCTTATTGTCAAGGTGTGTGAGATTTATGACATTATGTCCACTAGGGGGCATGTCACAACTGCTTTCATCTGATGTGTATTATGTTCATCAGGCTGATGGGAAATCATGATGAGTTGTTCACAATAGTTTCCATGGACCTTTGGTCCTATAAAAAAAACGAATAAAAAAACAATTGTCTTCCAGACCATAGTACAGTTTTATGTATATTATTGTACTATGAGCCATCAATTAAGCCAGAACCAGAACACAGCTCACAAATAAGACTTTCTACCATATATTGTCACTGACGGATTGAATCATGTACAAGATGGAGACGATTACATCTACTAGACTTAGCTGAACATCAAGTTCACAAATCTCTGCATATAGCAAAAAAACATTGCATCATGAGGCAATCTTTATAATAAGTACATCCATTATGACATAATTTTAATCTATCATTAAAATCCATCATGATAAACCAAGGAGAACTTACTTTTCAAGCAGTATAACTGTGGTAATCTTCTTATATTTGTTTATATGTGTTATCCATGGCCTATTTTCTTCTGAAAATCAACTGTTATAATTATGCTAATGTGTCTGACGTGCTCTTAGAGGTGTTAACTGAGTCCATCTGTGCTGTAACTTCACAGGCTGTTACACTTTGCAGGAGCACTTCCCCCCTCCCTTTACCTGCTGTAATCCTCACATTAAGCCTGTCAACCTACAGTATGAAGGGGCTTTGGTAAGACCCGCCTTTATTCTCATTAGCATAATTGTAAAAGTTCATGTTAGATCAGAGGTCCTAAACCTTGTTTGAGGTACCAAACTGAACAGTTTCATATGCACATTCACTGAACCCTTCTTTAGTGATAAATCAAATATGTGTCATGACCTCCATGGCAGAGGCTCCGCCAAACCCCTGAGCCCGACTCCAGTTAAGAACCACTGTGTTAGAACAAAGGAGGCTATGGATAACATGACCCCTAGTTTCTACCACTAGGGGGAGCTCCTCAAATACAGATTTTATAGCCACCTCTAGGGGGAGCTCCTCACATACAGATCATACAGCCACCTCTAGGGGGAGCTCCTCACATACATATTATACAGCCACCTCTACGGGGAGCTCCTCACATACAGATCATACAGCCACCTCTAGGGGGAGCTCCTCACATACATATTATACAGCCACTTCTAGGGGGAGCTACTCACATACATATTATATAGCCGTCTCTAGGGGGAGCTCCTCACATACATATTATACAGCCACTTCTAGGGGGAGCTACTCACATACATATTATACAGCCACCTCTACAGGGAGCTCCTCACATACAGATCATACAGCCACCTCTAGGGGGAGCTCCTCACATACATATTATACAGCCACCTCTACGGGGAGCTCCTCACATACAGATCATACAGCCACCTATAGGGGGAGCTCCTCACATACATATTATACAGCCACTTCTAGGGGGAGCTACTCACATACATATTATATAGCCGCCTCTAGGGGGAACTCCTCACATACATATTATACAGCTGCCTCTAAGGGGAGCTTCTCACATACAGATTATACGGCCACCTCTTGGGGGAGCTCCTCTGATATATATTTTACAGGCACTTCTAGGGGGCTCCTCACATGCATATTATACAGCCACTTCTAGGGGGAGCTCCTCACATACAGATTATACAGCCACCTCTAGGGGGAACTCCTCACATACAGATTAAACAACCACCTCTAGGGGGAGCACCTGACTTATATATATATATATATATATATATATTATACAGCCACTTCTAGGGGGAGCTCCTCACATACAGATTATACAGCCACCTCTAGGGGAGCACCTGACATATATATATTATACAGCCACCTCTAGGGGGAGCTCCTTACATACAGATTGATTAACCACCTCTAGGGGGCGCTCCATACATATATATTATACAGCCACCTCTAGGGAGAGCTCCTCATATACACATTATACAGATTCAGTAAATCGCAGTGCCTGGATCTATGAGCGCCTAACCAAGTCTCCCTGATTTATCATGATGGATTTCCATGGTGGATTTACCTTTGAGACTTTGTTTGACATATGAAGACAATACCACAGATTTCAAGAAGAAATATCTGATCACCTGAAAATACCTCTCTGAAAGTTTTTGTTCCAAGTAATTAGGGAGAGAAGAAGGAATAGAATTATGATTTACTATATAAATAGGTTTGTGTCAATAGTCATTATAAGATTTGGCTGCAGAAAATGAAGTGATTTGCATCCACCAGAAATCAATTACTTAATAATAATAGAGATGCATTCAGCTCCAGAGAGAGAGGGAACAGAAAATGAAGAGGTGCTCCAGAAAGTGGAATGATCCCGGGTGTAAATGCTGTCTGGGGAGGGGAGGGAGAAGCAATGAGCGCATTTTCGCGCTGAATGAGTCGACCATTGCCAGGATCAGCAGAGATGAGTCATGAAGCAGTCACTAAGCTGTGTCATGACTTCTGAGAGACGTCAGCAGCCTCTAACTTTCTTCTAAAATCCTGATTCTCAGCCTGGAAAGTGTTACCTGATAACTGAGGCGCTCTTTATATCTGTGTATTATATGCAGAAAGAGGAGGGGGGGAGTCTTATTGCTATAAAGAATGTTATATTGCTATAATATTATATTGCATATTGTTATAAAGTATATTAGAAGTGCCCAAGACAGTTTCTACAATATATCTTTCTTAGGCTACATTCGACGTGGACGACGTGGGACAGCTGTACCGTAGCATGGTGGGCGCATGTCGGTGTGATATATGGCGCACGGCGCCGTATTACGGGAAAAGATAGGACATGTCCTATCTTTTTCCTGGCTATGAAACGGTATGGTGCCGCACTTGTTCTGCACCCTACCGCTCCCGTACAGCGCCATGTGCCCATTGCCGGCTATGGGGGATGTATATATGTCGGCTGTATATACATCCCCCATACGACTGTGTGAATGCAGCCTTAGGTACACAAATCACAGTCATCTTTTTAATGTAAGAAACTAAAGATAAATGAGATAGGAACACTCCTGCACAGACCTGGGCATTGTCTGGCCAAGAGCCACATGCAGACCCCTTTCTCAGATCGGCACGCCTGAGCTCATTGAAAAATGTGAGCTCCCCTCCCCAGCATTAAGTAATGATGCAGTTAGTTAAGTATATTAGTCTGGCCCTCTAAAACAATTCTCATGCGGCCCAATGAAAAAAATAAATGTCCTCCCCTGGTCTCATTATAGCAGTAGGGCAGCACGGTGGCTCAGAGGTTAGCACTACAACCTTGCAGAGCTGGGGTCCTGGGTTCAAGTCCCATCCAGGTCAACATCTACAAGGAGTTTGTATGTTCTCTATGCTTTCCTTCCACATTCCAAAACATACTGGTAGGTGATTAGATTGTGAGCCCCATGGGGACAGGGACTGATTTGGCAAATTCTGTGCAGCGCTGCGTAATCTTTGTACACACACATACAGCATGTATACACACATACAGTATATACAGACACCATACATCTCATACACATACAGCATTTATACACACAGACAGGATATACAGACACCATACACTGTATACACACACAGCATATGTACGAACATACAGTATATACAGACACCATTCATTGTATACAAATACAGCATATACACATCGCAGAGCATATATACATCACATTTATGTCATATACATATTATGCTGTACAATGTGGTGCACATCCTCTACTCTTTACTGTGTCAGGTCGGATGACTGGGCCCCCTGAGACTGCGGGCCCCGTAGTGGCTGCTATGACTGCTACCACTGTAGTCACGCCCCTCAGTGATCTGCTTATAAAAAGTTATGAGCAGGAACCAATTTCTTGTTTCTCAGAGAAATATAATAGTAAGCACCGCTTTTTCATGTAAATAATGACTAGTTTGTATCTCATATACATGGAGATATACTTTCCAAAAGCTAATCCTCACTTTTTATGGATTCAGTCTAGGTCACTGCTCATCTCATTTTAATAAATTATAATCGTGTGGAATATTAAAATTTTCCAGATTTATAAGATACATTATATTAGAATATTACATTGCATTACACTATGTCCTGACTATTATTAGCTTAGTATATGATTTTCATATATTATGGTCACTGGGGAGAATGGAGACGATGAGGGAAATAAGATAGGGAGTGTAAGATATTATAGTCTCCATAGTTTTATTGGAAGTAGGAATACCATGATGTAAAGAAGACTATTGGTGTGTTTTATACTCATTCACTGAGCACAAGCATGAAGAAATCTTAAACTGGATCTGTTACTTATCCTTAAAGGGGTTGTCTATTTCCAGCAAATAATTGATATACTATGTGTAATGAAAGTTATACTCGTTTGCAATGTACTTTCTGTATCAATTCCTCACTGTTTTCTAGATCTCTGCTTGCTGTCATTCTAAAAGAAGCTTCATAGTTATCTTCCAGTGGTTAAAAACCGCCCCATGGTCATGTAATGTCATACAGATCCACGGCTTGTTACAACACATGGTTCTGATTACTATCTGTGATATAACGAGCCGTGCATCTGTGTGACATCACATGACCATGTCCACAGGAAGTAAGCAATGAAACTTTCTATAGAATGACATTAGCAGAGATCTAGAAAACAGAGAAGGAGTGATACAGACAGTGTATTTCAATACTTTTGGCTTGGGAAATCAGCATTAAAGGAGACCCTGAGTGAGTCAAAAGGGGCATGCCCCCTGTCTATTCCTCCCGGTGCCCTATGCATCCTTCTCACCATCCAGAAATTCATGTCATGTGAACATCCAAGGTCCTTTACCTATGAACTTTTGCAAAAACTACTGTATGTATGTATCTGATCAGATGAAATCACAGCAGCCTCCATGGAGAATGGGAATGAGTAGAAGTCCATGAGGGCATGTTTTGAGTTTAAGTTGATGCTATGTGGATGTGAGGAAAATTTTTTAGCTAAAATAAGAGTGATATTTAGTTAAAAGGACTCTACCTGTATCTAACAGTATTTACGGAAAGTATGGTGACCGGCCCCTTTAAGAAACCAACCCTAATTACACTCAGTGCAGTAATTAGGGCCATCACTATGAGACAAGTAGTCTGAAGTTTTACCTTCTCTCTGGTGTTGGATTTGAGCTTTAGATATGGTGACTCTTTGGAGGAAATCACAAGAGGCCATAAAGGCCCAGGCTGTCGGTAAGGTACATGTTGTGTTAGGGAACAAAATCTGTGCATGTTGCTGAGTTCAGAGGATATACACTGGATGGAGTTAAGAAGGAAATAATATTACAGTTTTGTATAGGACCAGGATGTGAGCTTATAAATTATTTGTACAGTTTTGAATAACAAAATCCACATGTGTATTGGTAGTTGTGGGGTCTCTCCATCCAAAGCTGTCCTTTTGTAGCTAATGGTTTTTGGCACCATATTAGGTTGCTTTGTCCATGTACAGTTTCCCTAGGTTTCTATGTGTTTCATTCATTGTCTACTTTCCTTTTGGTCTTTAATTGCCCACATCCTCCTGGGTGCATTGGTCACCTGTACTCTGCGGTGCTAGGGAACCATGTGGCCTGTTGCTGTAGCAACCCAGCTTGTTTGCAGTGTGATAAAAGACGTATAGCGCCGTACATTTGGGTCCAGCTGTTATGGGATTTGACAGAAACAGTAACAAAAACTGAATTTTTTGAGCTGTCAAGTGTCAACACGTTAAAGTTGCAGATTAATGATGTGACTATATAGTCTTCGACATGTTTTACTTTAACCATTTCAAGATTGGTCATTTCCAAGGTGAAGGTTTTTGAGTACATGAAGCGAGAGTGTTTGTTTTTTTTATGGTAAATTATAGTACACTTTTTAAACACACTGGGGCACATTTACTTACCTGTCCCGTCGCGATCCCCGAGGTGTGTTGTCCGGCGAGGATTCGAAGCTGCCAAGATTCACTAAGATTTTGCGTCCAATTTCTTGCATGTGTCGCTTCCCCGCTGGTATCCGCCGGAGTTCACATCTTCTTCCTGGTGCATGTAAGTGCATGGCTTGCGACACAATTTGCATGGCTTTGCGACCACGCCCCCAATTTGTGTCACATGAAAGTTGGCGTGATAGCGCAAAAATCCGATTGCGTGCACCAAAAACCCCATTTAAATGCGGCCCAAAGCGGAAAAGGTTGGGAAACCCACCGAAAATGCGATCCGCGGACCCTTTGTGAATGTGCGCCATTGGGGGTGATCATTAAAGGGGTTATCCGAGACCTAAAAAAACAGCTATGTGGCCAAGAGGGAGGCTGCTTATAAAAAATAAACACATCCCCATATTCCAGCACCTGATACAGTGCTGAGATATGGTGGCAGCTGGGCGTGGCCATCCACCACTGCAGTCCGGAAGGGGGTCTGAGCGCAGCTTCCGCGCCCCTGTAAACAAACGGAGAGCTGGGGACGCGTGAGACTGGCCACATAGCAGTTTTTATAGGTCTCAGAGAACCCCTTTAAGATTGTCTTTTTAAACTCCAATCTTAACATTTTCTCCCGCAGGTGGTCCAGTGCCCATATCTACTAAGAGACTCCAGCCTCTTAGTAAATACAAGGCAAACTCAAACCATGTCTGAACTGCAAGAGTTTTTTGCCGGTTTTCTAGTGGAGATTATAGTAAATTTGGCTGCTCTGAGGGGTCAGTCCCAGGAACCCAGAATAGTCACCCAGCAATAGTGATTAGAGAGGGATAAGTGTCAATACGGTTATGAAGGCAATGGGGCTTATTTACTAAGGGTCGCGGATCCCACTTTCGTCAAACTGTTCACGGTTTTCGGGATTTGCACTGGGATTGTGTCACACGCAATAGGATTGTGGCACCGGTGCGCTGGCTTTCATGTGCCAGAAATCATGGGTTGTGCCGTCGGACGATTCAGACTGAGCGTAGGATTTAACTTTAAAATTGTGTCACAAGACAATGCACTTACATACACCGGGAAGAAGAAGGTGAACTCTGTCGGACCTGAGCGGGGAAACAACACATGCAGTATATCGGTTGCACGATCTTAGTGAATCCCGGCACAGTGCATTATCGTCGAACAATGCACTTTTGTGAACTCCGCAGACGGGTAAGTAAATGTGCCCCAATATTGGTGCTATTACCATAGACACTGGATTGGTGTTTTGGTAAAGGACTGAGTAAGAGGGAAAAATTTGTTGTAAAAGACTGGATTCATGTTCCTTTGGTAACAAAAAGATGGATTTCTTTATGACCATTCAAGTATTTGGGAATATATCAAACATTTCAACAATAAATCTTCTAAGTGCAAATGCACCCTAAAAACCAGCATTAAACAAGAATTGCCCATATTTCTCATCTGATGCAATGGCATAACATTTTACTTAAAATGTATCCGTTATTATAATCCCTCCGCATTCAGGTACAATAACTAATAACGCTGCTACAATATAACATCCCATAAATCAGTAAAAGAGCCGTTATCCCATTAGATCTTTTTACTTACTGCACCTGTAAGCCATAATAATCACTGAACCATAAGAAAACATATCTGCTGTCCTCCATGCCCCTCTATTCACTCTCTCGCTTTCCTGGATATAATAGGGCATCCGGTTTTCTCCTTCCTCCATGGGTTTAGTTGGTCTCCAGCATTTCCCTATCACACGCTCTCTATGTAATCCTTTATACCACATAAAGGAAAGCCAGAAACAAACAGAATGTGGTCCATAATAAGCTGATGCCAGATGGGAGATTGAAGGAGGGAGGGACAAGGGAAATTTGGCGTAATGAGGTTGTCATGGAAACACAAAGCTATCTATCTGCCTTCATCCTGAGTGAAAAGCACCTGAAATTAATGTTACCTGAAACACCTTGTCTGAGTCATTGGCCGCATCACACGTTACACTGGTGGTGATTTTCTCATAGGTGTTCCATAATGGACCTGTGGTAAGGAGACCATATATGAGTATTATTCCTCGATCCTCGTGTCTTAGGAAATAAGTTGGCCTTTGATTTTTTATATTGATTTAGTTTTTATTGTGCAGAATCGGTAACAATCATCCCTTTTGTATTCACAGGAAACAGGAGCTGTCCAACTCTTCCGAAGTTACCTTACCCGATCGTCCCCTGTCACCTCCGGCCACAGCTCCCCCAACTATGAAGGTAAAAGGGATAATGTATCTATCAGTGCTGGGATGATGATGATTTCTGTGCCATACATTTGTTTGTTGGCTTCAGTACTAAGACTTTTTCAAGCCTTATACATGAGTAGAGATGTTCACACCCTAATATATAAGTTTGTTTTTGGGGTCCACATATAGTTATGCAGAGTTTACATGTAGCACTTTGATCTAAAGATCTGACCTGCTCTGTTTCTCCTCCTGTCTTCTTCTCAGATAAGAATCTCAATGGTTCATCCTGTAATCCACATTTTCTAATTACTCCCCAAACCCTTAAAAACAACCAACTGCAGCCATGCTACCCCCCAATCTGAGCAGCACTTGCCCTCAGCTATGGTCTCTACTCCCTACAAGGGATTGTAAAGCCTTACGAGTAGGGCTCATTCTTATTACAGGTGGTCCCCTACTTAAAACGACCCCTAGTTACAAACGGATGTTGGTAATTTACTGTACTTTGGCATTGGGCTGCAATAAACAGCTGTAACAGTTATCACATGTGTCTGCAATTACATACAAATTCAACTTAAGAACAAACCTAACTTAAGAACAACTTAACCTAAAAACCTAACTTAAAACCAACTTAAGAACAAACCTATCTATTGTTTTTGCCTTATGTCTTTTACTGTTTTTATGAAGTGGATGATAAATGGAGGATCTATAATAATGATAATGGATAATTATTTCACATAACTTATAATAGTTCTAAAGATCCTTTTATGAAATAAGTTTGTAACCCTAATTCCTGGAGCAGCCTTATTGATGGGGAATAGAATAAGTTTTGTATGGCTATTTAGTTCATGGCTTTTCCATTATATCATATATATTCTGTTCTACATTACTATGATAAAATTATATCCTTATGTTAATAGTTGAAATATAAGAGAGTATTGTGATATACATGTCATTTTTACAATTCATCTGTAATGGGCCGGGTTCTGGTAGGTAACTATACCTGGCAGCAAGGATTTTCTCATGAATCCTGTTTGTGAAGCTTTAGTCATAGCTGTTATAACAATATAATGGGTTATTTTGCTCCTGTGACTTATGTGTTCATAAACCAGAAATCTCCATTTATATTGAGTAAAATGGAAGGAAGAAAAACAGGTGATAAAGGATCAGTAGTGGATAATAATATAGGCAGTTTGGGCAGTAGCCTGGGGCCCAAGCCTTCATGGGGGCCCATGGTCACTCAAACTACCTACCGAATCTTATACTCAGAAAGACCTTCAACCATGACATCTCTGTACATCTGTTCCTGACCTAAATACACATGTGCACAACAGCAATTTTAGGGCTTTTGAAGGTCCTCAAAAGGTTTTGAAACCACATATTGAAAGCAGGTAGAAGAGACACATCCTCATTCTCCGAGAATCTTGATTCTAGTACCATATGTAGTAAGTGAATTAAATTGCATAAAATTCATACAGCCCAGGGCCATGTACCGGATGCAGTTTAGAGGCTCCACATCTCATACATACTACTATAGGAGAAAAAAACCAAATGCAATAATCACTGCTCACCATTCAGATGTATGGTATGGAATCCTTTTGATTGCTTGACAGTGTGAATGGTGCCGGGAACAGCAAGAAAATCCTGTGCCGATACAATGGTATCCAAAGAGGAAAAAAGCGAAGGTCCAGCACTCGTTAGGAAGATAAGTAAAAAATATAAGTATAAAAAATAATTGTTAGCAATGTCGAAAAACTGTTAGAGCACTCATGCTCCTAGTCTAAAAAATGGTAACGGACCATTCAGAGTATAAAATTGTTACCAGTTTTTAGACTAGGGCATGACTTCGACCTTGCTAACAATTTTATACTCAGAATGAAATAAAGAATATTTTTTAGTTATCTTCCTAACGAGTGCTGGACCTTCGCTTTTTTCCTCATTGCATACTACTATAGGGGCACAGTCTGACTCCCTATAAAGAGTAATTCTTATCACTATAGGCAGGGCTAAAGGACAAAGGTTGTTAATTAGGCAGTCAACGAAATATAAATGACAGTGGTAAATCTGCTCAACCAAAGTCTCCTTCTGCTTCCACCCTCCATTCGGCCCGGTGAACGCAACAATCTGAAGCCAGCAGATAAGCACCGACAAACAAAGGTGGAAGCCCGGCACATTTAGGACGCTTCGCAAGGTTTTGATGATATCATTTTCAATGTTAAACATTTCAACACTCCTCCGTCTTAATCATGACCGAGACGCAGGAGTGTTGAAGCGTGTAATCTTTGTATGGAATAAAGGAAGAAGAAGTCCTCTTACCTTTTGAATTGTCCTCAATGGGTCAGGCTTCCGTCTTTGTTCATTAGGCAGGCATGTTAAAGTTACAGTTCCCCCACCACACTCCATTCCCTCCACCCAATATACTGTGCAACAATTATATAAACTTTATTATGCAACAACATACTATACTGTGTTTTTGTAATAAAAATGACATCTATGTGTCTAATTCATTAGGGCTCCACTTCCACACATTTCATTATTATTCTATAATTCTACATTCCCTTGTCTGAATTGTCAGATGTGAGAACACATTCGCATTCTAGGAAAGGAGGAAGCAACAAGGATACTTGGCCCGGCTTATTACATACAGTAGGGATATTGCTTCATACCTCCTACTGTGTATGGGAGTAGCACAATAACGATATTCAGTGAGCTTTAACCACCATTTATCATCAATTATTCCTTGAGGTTCTTTCAAGAAGACATGTACTGTATTTATTATTAGTATAAAATTTGGATATAAAGTTATTTTTTTCTCTGTTGTCTAGTGACCATATAATGCTAAAGATCTCTTACACTTTAGAGAAAAGTTGGCTAAGCCTTATGATTTGGGTGGGGACATTCCCCCTAAAGGAGGTTACGTTAAAAGATGGGTCAGACATATTGAATTTCCTTGTTCAATCCTTTTGTTTTCAAGGAGTTTAGCAAAAATCAGAGGCGCCTTGCCGTAGTTTCTCCTAATTCAGGACAGAAATATACTCGGCTAAGGCCAGATAGCATGTGTATGGAAGTGGGTCAGGAAGTATAGTATATATAACTTTGCTATTTTAAGTGTAAAAGCCATAGATGTTCACTTACTTTATATTAACCAATAGTTCATATGAGTTTAAGAACTTTTTAAATATATAATCATGGAACTTACTTTGGCTCTTCTCATACTTCCTAAATCCCTCCTAATCAACATTTTACTCAAAAACTTTCCTTGAATTCCATCATGCTAGAAAGTTGGACATAATTTCACTGTGGGGGCTTTATCATCCGCTGGCGCATCACGAGTTTTGTGTGACTTAATAAAAGTCGCAAAAATCCAACAGACTCAGCTGCCTGATATATTCACCTCTAAGATAAATCAAACAAGTCCAAAACCTAAAATAACAAAAAAGACAAACACAAATATCCTGAGTAAAGAAACATGACCCCCAAAGTGTCCAGAAACAGGTTTATACCTCATGTAGATACACAGAACTATTAATTTCCTTAAAGGGGTATTCTGGGAATATGAACGTCTGATACAAAAACCCATAATCCAATAAATAAATGAATATGACAAAATAGTCACATAATGGAGCTTAATTAGTTTGATTTTATAATTCACAAAATGTTATGGGCTTTCTAAAGTAGTTGAGTTATCACCAAGATGGCCACCACTGGAAACTACAAGTCCCATGATCTTTCATTTCTCAGTAACTCCTCCTCCCTCTCATTCTCTGCTCCCAGTGATGATGTAACAGACTGTCCTGCTCTGTTACCATAGTAATGATGTATAACTGCCATCACTGCACATTACCTCACCGAATGGTGATCACATGACCTGTCCAGGCTGTGATGTGGACATGTGACCAGTGGTCCATCTTCTGCTCCGCACAGAGGAAATTAACGGACTGATTAAAGGGCCAGTAGCTTTTTAATTCTTCATTACAGTCTATGTCAGCAGCATTTTCTGCTAAGGGGAGGAAAATTTTAAATAACAACTAATTACACATTAGCTTATATTTTAAGGATCCATTTGAATATGAATTATGCTTCAAAGTTTGTTGAAAGGTCAGGTACAAATTAAACGGGTTGTACTAAGTTTGCATATTATCACCTATCCAATAATCATGGACATCATAGTCAAGAGTCTAAGTCACAAGATTTCTAGTCTTACCAAGATATTCCACCACTTTTACCACAACTACTGTACATTTTCTTCTTAACAAACAATATGAAAAGTTGATCAGGTTTAGTTTTGATGTATTGTTCATGCAGCCACAGAGCTGACTACAAAGCTGTATCAGACAATGACTTATTCAGCAAAGCCTGATATATATCTTCCATTACCTGAGGCATAGAGGCTACACCGCCGTCAGCAGGACACAAGCAGCGCTGTCATCTCGCTCTGGAAATGACTTCTGTGAACGTTCTTCATCCTGCCATATCCACACGACATATCACAATAAATGTCATTCTGTCTGGGGACAAGATATTAGGAGGCCAGAATAAAAGACAGGAGAGATGACATGAACAAGATGAACATCGCAGACAGCTGATCAGTTCATAACATACAGGATCACATTCAGTATACTCTACATACAGGCAGTCCCAGGGTTACATACAAGATTCTTTGAGTTTGTACTTAAAGGGGTGTTCCCACTTTGGAAAATTAATGTTATTGTTTGTATGATTAATAATAATTCAATTTTCCAATATAGATTCTATATCAATTTCTCGCGGTTTTCTAGATCTCTGCTTGCTGTCATTCTATAGAAAGCCTCTTTACAGAGAGTAATTAGAGCTGTGGGCTTTAACGAGCCGCGCCCCTGTGTGACCGTTAAATCACACTGAAAATAAACAGTGAAGCTTTCAATAGAAGGACAGCAAGCAGAGGTCTAGAAAACCGTGATGAATTGATACAGAAAGTATGTTGGAAATTTGTATAACTTTTCATTATGCACACAATATCAGTTATTTGCTGAAATCGGAATAGGAATACCCCTTTAAGTTGTACTTAATTTGTATGTAAGTCGGAACTGTATATTTTATAATTGTAGACCCAGACAAAAAATTTTTTTATCCCTGTGACAATTGGAGTTTCAAAATTTTGTGCTGTAATGGGACCAAGGATTATCAGCTGATCATTGCAGCCTGGGACTAATGTAACATCCAGAGAGGTCACCAGAAGTCACAGTGGGCAGAGGGGTCTGTCTGTAACTAGCGGTCGTCTCTAAGTTGGATGTCCTTAAGTAGGGGATCGCCTGTACTGTACCTGACTTTCCATCTTTCACACAAGATTGAGCGGCATTTATTGCTGGAAGAATTGCCCATTTTATGATGCAGATTTATTACACACAGGAGGTCTGTAACGTCTCATACTCAGTAATGAGTATTGACTGCTCTCCATACTGTAAAGTCTCACCATCTACAAACGTGTCCATCATACCACAAAAGTGTCAATAAACAATTATTGGTTATAATTCATGGGCTGCACTGCAGCTTTTACTTGAGTCCCACAAGTAATATGGCTTTACTGTGACTATGGCCGTGGAAAATTGAACCCAGGTCGACCTTGCTTCTTATTATAACCTGAGATTACAGTTATAACTGGATGTGAGTGAGTCGTCAAAAGATTTGCTTTGCAGAGGCTTCACTAAAATTTTCAAAGGATTTGGTTTACTGTATATACTCATCCCTAATTTTGTCAAATATAACTGGGAAAACGTATTGACTTGAGTATAAGCTTAGGGTGGGAAATGCATTGGTCACAGCCTCCCCCAGTTATGAAATGCCCCATGCAGCCAGCTCCCCTACTGATGAAATGCCCCATGCAGCCAACCCCCTACTGATGAAATGCCCCATGCTGCCAGCCCCCCTACTGAAGAGATGCCCCATGCAGCCAGCCCCCCTGCTGATGAAATGCCCCATGCAGGCAACACCCCCCCCCCC
Organism: Engystomops pustulosus; assembly: GCF_040894005.1. NCBI lineage: Eukaryota > Metazoa > Chordata > Amphibia > Anura > Leptodactylidae > Engystomops > Engystomops pustulosus. The sequence goes on from NC_092412.1 coordinate 219,613,158, forward strand.
CTACCGATGATGAAATGCCCCATGCAGCTTCCCCTCTACTAATGATGAAATTCCCCTGCGGCCAGCCCCCACTACCAATGATGAAATGCCCCATGCAGCCAGCTCCCCTACTGATGAAATGCCCCATGCTGCCAGCCCCCCTACTGATGAAATGCCCCATGCTGCCAGCCCCCCTACTGATGAAATGCCCCATGCTGCCAGCCCCCTTACTGAAGAAATGCCCCATGCAGCTAGCCCCCCTACTGATGAAATGCCCCATGCAGCCAACCCCCCTACTGATGAAATGCCCCATGCTGCCAGCCCCCCTACTGATGAAATGCCCCATGCTGCCAGCCCCCTTACTGAAGAAATGCCCCATGCAGCTAGCCCCCCTACTGATGAAATGCCCCATGCAGCCAACCCCCCTACTGATGAAATGCCCCATGCTGCCAGCCCCCCTACTGATGAAATGCCCCATGCTGCCAGCCCCCTTACTGAAGAGATGCCCCATGCAGCCAGCCCCCCTGCTGATGAAATGCCCCATGCAGGCAACACCCCCCCCCCCTACCGATGATGAAATGCCCCATGCAGCTTCCCCTCTACTAATGATGAAATTCCCCTGCAGCCAGCCCCCACTACCAATGATGAAATGCCCCATGCAGTCACCCCCCTCTACTGATGAGGAAATGCCCCATGCAGCCAGCCCCCCTACTGATGAAATGCCCCATGCAGCCAGCCCCCCTACTGATGAGGAAATGCCCCATGCAGCTAGCCCCCCTACTGATGAGGAAATGCCCCATGCAGCTATCCCCCTCTACTGATGAGGAAATGCCCCATGCAGACAGCCCCCACTGATGAAATGCCCCCCTGTGCTAAGCTACTCCCCCCCCCCCCACAGAAGTGGGATAATGTCTAAGAACTTGGATAATAAATATTATGATACAACAAAGATGTCAGTGGACTAAAGTGATGTCTTAGTATGGAATAATTACTGTAGTAATGTCACACAGGAGGGAGAATGAGGAGCAGGGATTAACCTTCACTCTCTGCTGCCTGAGGCGCGATATAGAATGGTGCCCCCGCCTAATGTATCAGGTCATCTTTTGGAATTTGGGTGGTCCATGTCTTACATCGATGCTGACATGAGGTATAAAGAGACAAAATTTCTGTCAGACTTTGCACTAGAAATAATGGCTGCACTATTTCTGACGTGCCACACATTTCTGCACATAAAGGGGCATTCTGGAACTTGCATCACATTTATCATACAAAGTCCAACATAATTGTATTGCATGCTCTGTGTTAAAGGTGAACCAAAAAAAGTTGGTGCAATCTGCCAGAGCAGCGGACCGCATGCCACTTTTCATGAATCTGGCGCACCCTCCACAGGCAAACTGCACCTAGTGCAATGTACACTACTTTTGATAAATGTGTGCCATAATTTTTTAGAGTACGGTGCTGCTTTGTATCAGATAACTGCTCCCCTGATGCCGCCCCCCAAATTGCGGCCGGTGGTGCTGCCTGAGGTAAGAGGCTCACCTTGCCTCATGGCTGGTCCAACCCTGATGAGGAGGGAGTTCTATTATAGAAATAATAAAAATTGTTTAACAATACAAGGGTATAATTCACATAGTGATGTCAGAGCACAGCGGTAATAAACATTAACAGTCACTTAGTGGCTTCTGTCCTCTTTTTATGAAAACTAAGCTGATGTACATCACACATATAAAGTATTATATAACACTTTCCATTTTCTGAGGGGTCTCTACACAGTCTGACACATCAGATTGTCTAGAGCAGTGGTTCTCAACCTGGGGGTCGAACGACCAAAACCGGGGGTCGCCTAAAGCCACCGGAGCCGAAATTTTACTGTGTTTTTACTGCGAGTTGCATGGTTTGGGGTCACCACAGCATGAGGAACTGTATTACGGGGTCACAGCATTAGAAAGGTTGAGAACCACTGGTCTAGAGAAACAACTGCTCTCCTTTGCAACTGGTAACGCCCAGTTGTCAATTAGTTTATACACTCACCGGCCATTTTATTAGGTACACCTGTCCAACTGCTCGTTAACACTTAATTTCTAATCAGCCAATCACATGGCGGCAACTCCGTGCATTAAGGCATGTAGACATGGTCAAGAAAATCTCCTGCAGTTCAAATTGAGCATCAGTATGGGGAAGAAAGGTGATTTGAGTGCCTTTGAACGTGGCATGGTTGTTGGTGCCAGAAGGGCTGGTCTGAGTATTTCAGAAACTGCTGATCTACTGGGATTTTCACGCACAACCATCTCTAGGGTTTACAGAGAATGGTCCGAAAAAGAAAAAACATCCAGTGAGCGGCAGTTCTGTGGGCGGAAATGCCTTGTTGATGCCAGAGGTCAGAGGAGAATGGGCAGACTGGTTCGAGCTGATAGAAAGGCAACAGTGACTCAAATCGCCACCCGTTACAACCAAGGTAGGCAGAAGAGTATCTCTGAACGCACAGTACGTCGAACTACGTCGAACTTTGAGGCAGATGGGCTATAGCAGCAGAAGACCACACCGGGTGCCACTCCTTTCAGCTAAGAACAGGAAACTGAGGCTACAATTTGCACAAGCTCATTGAAATTGTACAGTAGAAGATTGGAAAAACGTTGCCTGGTCTGATGAGTCTCGATTTCTGCTGCGACATTCGGATGGTAGGGTCAGAATTTGGCGTCAACAACATGAAAGCATGGATCCATCCTGCCTTGTACCAACGGTTCAGGCTGGTGGTGGTGGTGTCATGGTGTGGGGAATATTTTCTTGGCACTCTTTGGGCCCCTTGGTACCAATTGAGCATCGTTGCAACGCCACAGCCTACCTGAGTATTGTTGCTGACCATGTCCATCCCTTTATGACCACAATGTACCCAACATCTGATGGCTACTTTCAGCAGGATAATGCGCCATGTCATAAAGCTGGAATCATCTCAGACTGGTTTCTTGAACATGACGATGAGTTCACTGTACTCAAATGGCCTCCACAGTCACCAGATCTCAATCCAATAGAGCATCTTTGGGATGTGGTGGAACAGGAGATTTGCATCATGTGTGATGCCATCATGTCAATATGGACCAAAATCTCCGAGGAATGCTTCCAGCACCTTGTTGAATCTATGCCACGAAGAATTAAGGCAGTTCTGAAGGCAAAAGGGGGTCCAACCCGTTACTAGCATGGTGTACCTAATAAAGTGGCCGGTGAGTGTATATTTCTAGTAGGAATAATAGAGGAATAGCAGAGGTACAAGAAATAATTTTCCAGAATGGAAATTACTGAGGAAATACATGTGAAGCAGACATGAGTCAGGAGAGTTGATCAGCCTGTTCCCAGTATGGTCATGGTACGGTTACATGCTTGCCATGTTTCATGCTTGTGCTATCCATACTTTCAGTGAATGGATATTTCGTGGTTCTTCGTAGAGGCTGTAGAACCCTATTGGCCTCCTATTCCTGCCATTGTTAGCCACTCGGGCCCTCCCATAGAAGTCTATAGAAACATGAAAAATACAGATGTAACACATGTCATGAGTTCTGCCATCTGTATGTGCAAATCTCTTTGTAGGTAACATAATCATGTGATCTTTCAAGAGGACAATCTAGTGATTTAATTTGCCGGATTGGTAAAAACAGGTGACATATGGATGACATGAGGATCATTTTGGGAAGATATGATGACTGTATGCAGTTTAGACTGAAGACCAGGATCGGCTCCAGGTTTCACTAGGTCCCTAGGCAACAGAGCCTCATTGGGCCCTTTTACAGTGAACTCACGTGGTGGCATTAAAAATTCAATAATTTGCGTCCCTGTTCCCTAAAATATTCGCTAGTTTATTATCTCAAACAGCCCCATCATGGATTCGTTATATACAGCCCCTTTCACCCCACCAAGGATTCAGTGTGGAAATGAATGTCATTTAAAATCTGTTTTTTGGGACTTTTCTTAGCTTTTCTGCTGGTCAGATGTATCTTAGTGGTTTCTCTTTGATAGAAGTCGCAAAAAGTCACCAAAAGTCACAATCAGCTCTAAGCTAATTTCTACACCTGGTCAGGGGCAGCTGTAGATTTGCCAGTAAATTTGCAATTTTTTGTGACTTTTTTAAAAATCACAGCTTTCATGTCTGGATCAGGTGATAACTCAGGGAACACTGAAGAAAATGAGACAATGGCAAACTTTGAAAGGAGACGATGTTAGGCACAAAAAAGTTGCAAATGAGAACGAGAACCACGAAAAGTCTACATGTGCCCCATTATATACAGGACCCCTCACCATCTATTGACAGGTTGCTGGGGAATGAGATTCGGCCGTGTGGCCCCCCCAGAAGTTTTGGGCCCTGGCACTTGCCCGAGTGTGCCGGGTGCTAGCGCCGGCCCTGCTGATGACGTACAGACTTATAAAATGCAACGGAACATTGTTTTCAATCAGAGAACAGCACATGTATCTCTCTATAGCTCCCAAGAATGTAACACAGAAAGCTTTGGTTTATCCTCTGAGAAGCTTCTCAGCACTGATGATACAACAATTTATCGACAAGACTTGTGACAAGCGATGTCGCCGGCAGTACTGCAGCACGCACCAGGTTAAATGTCCGGCCCGACTTTCCCATCTGCACACACAGCAGCCTTTACTAATTGAATTCTTTCCAGCGCTTCCTGTGTTATTGCTCCATAGGGCATAACGTTCTGGGGAAGGGCAGGGGAAGGGCAGCTGTTCCTTTGTTATTCGCCGACCGGGCTCCTGCAAGCTGCATAAACTCTATTATAATTTGGGCTGTTTTCTTTTTAATTGGCTTCTATTCTTGTTTGTGGAGAGGCCTTTGAACAACAGCAGAGAGGAGCAGTAGAAAGGGCTGTAAAGTGGAATTGTTCTCTTCAAAGCTTCCATCGCTGTCCATGTCTGGATTTTAATGAGAAAATGGTTTGGAAGTGTGTGCTGCTACAGTAATATATCATTGTAGCCTATTTATATTGTGCTTTCATTTTAGGAAGTATATTAGACTTAAACTTTGAAGTGCTCAGAAGACCCTTATGGTGCTTGGGGTTTGTCTCATTGCTGCATGTTCTGTAATAGAAGACGGCACAACTTGGGATACTTTCAGTTTACAACCATCAGACTTCCCTATAGATAGCTTAGATTACTGGCCTCTGGTCCCGCCCACACAATACACTGTCCTCATTCTTCTCAATGATTATACATTATAATACATGTGGTGGATTATAATATGGGTGGTTTGGGTGGTAGCTCTGGGCCCAAGCCTTCTAGGGGGCCCATGGCCACCCAAACCCCCCCCATTTTTGAAAGCGTGAGGGTCCTTCACCCATGAAATCGTCATACATCTGTTCTTGCTCTTGATATACATGTACACAAGAGCCATTTAAGGACCTGTGAAGTTCGTAAAACAGCAGATTGAAATCAGGCAAAAGGGACACATTCTTCATTCCCCAAGAAGCTCTAGTACTATATAAAGGAAGTGAATTATAGTCTTGCAGGGGCTATAATATATAAACTGGTAGTCTTAATCCGCCCCTGTATGATCCAATACTTTATTTCTCATCTCCTGCCTTCAACGTTCCAGAAATCCAAACACATCCTCCCACTAAGACCCAACCACTTTTCAGAAAAGTGTCAAGGGAAACATTAGTTTTGGGACGATGAGTTTTGTTTTCTCTATGCATTGAGTAGTTTGATACAACCCTTGTAGTAACAATGTTTTGTCCAAAAAGTTTCATGCAAATTATGAAGTAATTCAGTCTCCCTGAAGGTGGTTGTGGCTTTGTGATTACTGTATGTAGGAGTTGCAAACAGTATGAATAAGTATTGGTACCCTGTGAAGCTATATGAATACTGTTTAGGTGCTTTTGGCTGCTATATAGATGCTGTGATTCTGCTTTATGAATACTGTATAGGTGCTGTATGTGTTGTACTGTAGGTGTTGTATTGGTGTCCTTTGAATACAGTGTAGGTGTTGTATTGGTGTCCTATGAATACAGTGTAGGTGTTGTATTGGTGTCCTTTGAATACAGTGTAGGTGTTGTATTGGTGTCCTATGAATACAGTGTAGGTGTTGTATTGGTGTCCTATGAATACAGTGTAGGTGTTGTATTGGTGTCCTATGAATACAGTGTAGGTGTTGTATTGGTGTCCTATGAATACAGTGTAGGTGTTGTATTGGTGTCCTATGAATACAGTGTAGGTGTTGTATTGGTGTCCTATGAATACAGTATAGGTGTTGTATTGGTGTCCTATGAATACAGTGTAGGTGTTGTATTGGTGTCCTATGAATACAGTGTAGGTGTTGTATTGGTGTCCTATGAATACAGTGTAGGTGTTGTATTGGTGTCTTATGAATACAGTGTAGGTGTTGTATTGGTGTCCTATGAATACAGTGTAGGTGTTGTATTGGTGTCCTATGAATACAGTGTAGGTGTTGTATTGGTGTCCTATGAATACAGTGTAGGTGTTGTATTGGTGTTCTATGAATACAGTGTAGGTGTTGTATTGGTGTCCTATGAATACAGTGTAGGTGTTGTATTGGTGTCCTATGAATACAGTATAGGTGTTGTATTGGTGTCCTATGAATACAGTATAGGTGTTGAATGCATAAGTGTGTTGTGTTTTGTGTGTACTAGTAGGTTTTACTGGTACTGTACTTTATGATTTATTCTTCATAGTTGCTTTATTGATGTTGTAGGAATGCTGTATAGGTACTCCAGATGAAAAGAAAAAAGTATAAAAACCTCACCGGGAAAAAAGGAGGACTTTTAAATATAAAAAGAAAATGTTTTTTTTAGTCCATGAAAGTTAAAAATGACATCATACTAGACAAACAAAAAAGAGAGAGGTACTCCGCTGGTACTGTATGAATCCTATATACTCTAGGTGCTGTGATGGTGCTCTATTGGTGCTAATGGTGCTGTTAGAATACACAATGGGTGTTGTGTGTTTTACTGTAAATACTTTGTTGGTCTTGTATGAATAACATGTAGGCATAATGTTTGTGCCATATGAGTACCTGTGTAGGTCCTGCGTGAATGCTTAATAGGTGCTATGTTGGTGTTGTATGAACACTGTATAGGTGCTGTGATAGTTATGTATGGATACTCTATAGAATACTCTATTATAAATAATTTTCACTGTTCGTGTTGTGTTAGTGTTGTTTGAATACTGTATATGTACTGTGTTTGTACTACGTGAACATTGTATAGGTGTTGTATGCATAGTGCTGTGCTATGTGCTGTGTTGGTGTTTTTGAATACACTTTGGGTGCTGTGTTATATGAATACTGTGTAGGAGCTGTGCTGGTTCTGTATGGATATGTTGAATAAGTCATCTGATGGTGCTGTATGAATAATGTATACTGTAGGTACAACAACTGCTATATCACTTCTGTAGACAATGTTTGTTGATGCTTTATGAATACAGTGTAGGTGTTATGCTAATGCTGTATGAGTACTGTATAGGTGCTGAATGAATACTAGTTAGGTGCTATGATGATGGAGTACAGTTACCATATAAATAATTTTTATTGTAGGTGCTGTGATGGTGCATGGGTGTTGTGGTGGTGTTGTATGAGTACTGTGTATGTGAACTGTTATCTAATGTGTATTTGTTAAGTTGATGCTATATATATATATATATATATATATATATACACACATAGGCACGTGTGTATGTGCACACATGTACTGTATATGCATATACAGTGGGGCACATTTACATACATTGGAGTTCACTGAGTGCATTGTCTGTCTATAATGCAGCATGCGGCGACTAACATAGGGCTTGCGACACAATTTAAAAGTTAAATCCCCCGCTCAGTCTGAATCAGTCGGACTGTCCGACGGCGCGCCCCCTAATTTATGTTGCATGGAGGTTAGCGCATCTGCGCCACAAAAAGGGTCGCATGCGCCAAAATCCCAGCGCAGACACTTGCTGAAAGCTGTGTTAGCCCCGAAAAAGGTGCACAGTCCGACAAAAGTGCACAGCGCAACCCTTAGTAAATGAGCCCCAGTATATATACATGTATACAAATATATATATATATATATATATATATGTACACATGTATAGATATATACTGTATATGCTCTCTTCTTCTATTAACTTACTTGTCAGCATCGTTGTGTCAGACCTTGAGGTCACGTGACCTTGACATCACGTGACCTAAACGGGGAAAGGTAAAGAGTGGGTGGGCTGGCACAAAAAAAAACATCTTCTGATACACTTTTAGACCATTTTTCCTCTTTTCCATCTCTTCATACAAAGAGGGCATAGCCTTCGAAAAATGGTGCATGAGGCTGGTGGATGGGGTGGACAGGCATCGAAAAAAACACCTCCTGATCACCTTTTAGACCATTTTTCCTCTTTTCCATCTATTCCCACAAAGGAGGCGTGGTCTCGAAAAGTCATGTGGTCTCTGGAAAAGGGGGCATGGCTGTGTAGTAAATAGTTCATGCGCCAAAAAATTAAGGAGGGTGCCCCACATTGTGGCGCAGAGCTTAGACCACTCAAAAGCAGGTAGAACTAGACAGTCTTAAACTACTACAGATTTATCATGACAATAATGAAACCGTCATAGCCAAGGACTAGCGTACTCGAGGTCTACAATGTTGAAGCCTGCAAGACATTAATGACCCCCCCAACCCCCAATGTACTCGTACTATAACCAAGAGCTGCCTCTTATTCTTAAATCAACGCCCCTGTACATAACACATCACAATGAACCTCGGTTAAATCTTCCGTCTGGTTCTTTATCAATAGAATTAAACATGAACATTTCCACACTTAGTTAGTTAGTTAATTATTAATTATTTATATCTGATATTGTTAGAGAACTTTTATATTTACCACCAAATACTATTTTTATCCCTAAAGCTCCGTGGTAGCGTCAGATTAAACCACATTTATTTTTCCAGAGATTTCTGCCCCAGTTTATGTTTTGGTATAAAAGCAAAATAGCAAATTTTCATTTTGCCAAAAAATAACAAATATTTGTTTGAGATTGGTAACCCCTGTAATAATCACATCCAAACAAAAGTCTATGATCACAGTAGCTTTTATATTAGTAAATTAATATTATTAATTATTATTAATATTTTTCTGCTAGGTTAGCTTCTCTTTAAAGAGAAGAACATGAAAAAACATGACAGCTTTACTTCAGAGGCACCAAAAGAGTCCAAAATATGCCTTATATAGGTGGTCCCCTACTTAAGAACAGCCGACTTACAGACGACCCCTAGTTACAAACGGACCTCTTGATTTTGGTATTTTACTGTACTTTAGCCCTATGCTACAATGATCAGCTGTAACAGTTATCACAGGTGTCTGTAATGAAGCTTTATTGTTAATCCTGATTCTTATGACAATCCAACATTTTTAAAATCAAGGAGACCAAAAAAAGTTTCACTGGAGCTTAAATTATAAAGTATACAGTTCCGACTTACATACAAATTCAACTGAAGAACGAACCTTTAGAACCTATCCTGTACGTAACCCAGGGACATTGTGGTGTCCGTACTTTTACCAGACTTTATTTTACTGATTTATTTATAGAATCTAGGAGGGAAGGTGCTAAAAGAGTTTCAGATGCAAATGTGAGCACAGCCTTCATCAATTACACCTTGTAACTCTATAAACAGATGATAAAATATAATAAATATGGGATGAAGTGCTATACCATGTAGTAGATAATGAGTGAAAGCTGAATGTTTTCCAATATAGTGCCAAGACTTGTGACCTTAGGGCATTTTCTCTCCGGTACGAATACACATTGGTGTTTGATGTTCTCAGTAGGTTTGATTAGCCTGAAAAGGTCTCATAGTAATTTCATATGTTTCGCTGAGAAGTCAGAGGCTGATAATGACTTTATGATGTGGCTGATGTTCCTTTTGTAAAACCCAATCATGGGCAAACACATTTAGCTTACTTTAGGGTGTGTTTGCAGCCAGTTGGAGCTGACATTTTGTGATGGGGTGAAGTGATGTGGGAAAGTCTAATGGAAGTGTCAAAGTTTACAATCTTGACCAGACAAATGAGACGGCTGACCTTGGAGTTATATATTAACACAATGCGAAGAAGAATTAGTTACAGACCTTTCATAAGATAAATAATGGGTTTCATGTTTGGGCTGTAAAGGGAAATCTACTTGCTACATACAGGACATTAAAAAGTTGAGTGTAAGATTGTAAACAAGGTAATTCATAAATGTACTTAAAGGGGTACTTCATCTGCCATATACATGAATTTCTTGAATTGCTTGTTGTTAAAAAAAAAACATATGCAGAGTTAATTTCCCATAAATGCTGCCATGTTGGCCCTCAGTAAAAAGATAGTTTTCCTTAGATTCAACCACCTCCGCACACTGGCAGAGGTGGCCAGACATGCGCTATTGAGAAACCCATCCACATTGATTCAGTGTTTATTACCACTGAATGGCTATGGGACATACATTAACTCCCGGACATTTCATATGCCAAAACTATTTGTTTCTTTGTGGCATCACTCCAGCAGTGGTGGTCGTATCCAAGGACAACTATCTAATTTCTAAAGGACAACATGATGACATTTATGGGAAATTATCTTCACAAAGGAATTTTATTTTTAACAACATGCAATGGAAGAAATGTATGTATTGAGCAGATGGATTAAATGAAGTGTTAATGCCCAGCTGGGAATACTTTAAAGTGAAACTACAAACACTTGTGAATATTAGTTCTCAAATACATAGGGGCAGATTTATTAAAAGTGTCTAAAAGTTATAGCAAATATGTCTATTCTTAGGACCCCTGCCCACAAGTGCTTCCTGGTGCGATTGCAGTCTGATGCTATTCCAGTATCCAAATAACAGAGGGTTTTTTCACAATTTTCACTGATCAGAATCATATGAGTTGTCTCTATATAAGTTCTACTCAACTGGCCTTAGTCTTCTGCACAGGAACATGTGCTTTTAACAGGCAGAAAATAAGCAGCAACTGTCCTGTGGTCAATAGTCTGTGGTCCATGTGTCATTGGGGGGCGAGGTCTGCTCACATGCCAATGACAGTAGAAGAGACTTATCAAGTTACAAAGAGCGACAGGAACAGGACTTGGTTAAAAAATTGGAGCCTGGGCATTCAGCTCACTCACATGGCCTTGGAAAGCACAACCTTATGTGTGAGCCCATAGGAATACATATGCTAGCCCATGACAGAACCGCTAGCACATGGCCAAAAAAACACAAACGTTAACAGTAATGTAATTAGGCAAATCACCTGTGTGATGTGTTTCAAAATGCAATTAAACGCAACGAGTGACCTCACCCTACCGCAGCCTCATATGTCATCATCTCCAAGGGGGTGTGACTAGAGTGCTTAAAAATGCAGGACACGGCCTCAAATCCAAAATATACAGTAGTGTCCACTCCTGCATGTAGCCCCCTCACATGGCTTGTGTCCATGTGGATTTAAGACATTTGCAACAGAAAGTTGCAAACAGAAGCCAAAATTTGCGCCTGCCAGGCAGGAAAAACTGAACATGTATCTCAAGACATAATCATACATAAGGCGCAAAAAAGAGCTGCCAAATAACTCAAAAATTCACCAGAGAAAGAAAATCTATGATACATGTCCCCCATAGACTATAATTTATGAGGATCAGTGATTGATAAAAATTGGCCGTGTAAAACAGGTATAGTGTCCATTTTCCCGACGTGATTTTGGACATGTTTGTGTGCAGATAGCCTAACATTTATATTTGGTCCATTTGAATCTATTTTCATGTTTGCATAAAAAGCTGTCTAGTTTTCAGATATGTGGGAAAAAGGGCAAAGTCAGATTTCTATATTAAACAGAATGGAAACTTTTCCCCCAAATATTTTAGCTGCTTCTGCTAGATAACTTTATGGTAGTTCTCTAGATTCATTACAAATTCACCTTGGTCAAGCCAATTTCACTAGTGTATGAGGAAATTGGGAAAGATAGTTGTTGGATGAGCATTAGTTTACTAGCTAGGAAAGCAATTTTTGTTATTTTTATTTAATTTTAATCCTTTTAAATTTTGTCTAGCTTCACTTCTGACTTTATGAGTCAGTTTTCCTACTTTTCAGCTGCCAACTTGATGATATTCAGCTAAAGCCAGAATCTACTGATCGCTGCATAATAGGATGGCGCCAGAAATTATTTAATTCACATATTAACTAGACTATATGATGCCTGCATCTTGTGTAATCTCATTTCCTATAGTGATAGGCCTAGTAACTTAGGACATATTCGTATGTAATCGCCAGTTTGTGTTTCAGTTCTTCCCAGTAAACTAAGTGAGACAACATGTCATCCCCACAGGCTCTAAAAGAAAACAATTAACAATGTACCGTAGTCATACTCTACCAAAATTTTTTTTTAAATCAGCAAGTCTTGCATAGAAAATAGGACTGGAGAAAGGCACATTTTGTTATGTCAGGGAACGGACTTGAGACACAGACAGTATGCCCTGATACTAAATCCCATTCCCTCTCTACTTGCCTGGCCTAGCCTAAGCGGGAGGTAGACAACTCATTGCCATTCCCTCCCTGTGCCGAAGTGCGAACACAGAGACAAAGACAAGAAAATACGAGCATTGAGGGATAGTAGTCAAATACGAGTCAGAAACCAAGAGGACAACGCAGTACAAAAACAAACGGCAAAACAGGTAGTTAAGAATACAGCAAAAGGGTCAAAGATAACAAAATGCAATATACAGAATAAAGCTGCATTCAGACGACTGTATTGGGTACGTATGTACAACTGCATGCTTGAGGCCATACATGTGCCCCCCATAGACGGCAATAGCCGCACGGAGTGATACGGTGCTCCACATGTGCAGTGTCGTACCGTTCCATACATCGGATAAAGATAAGACATGTCCTGTCTTTCCCCGTGTTACGGCCTGTACCCAATGCATTACTATAGAGAGGGGAGGTGTCACCAGCCATAGCCGTGCGGACATACGTCAGAGTAAATGCTGCCTGACACAGCTAGCCAAGTACAAGACTATGAGGAGTATACTATATTATACTTGCCACTCAAGATTATAAAGTCTTGTTTGTAATTCAATTTGTGGTTAGAACAGGGAGAGCAATCCGGAACATATATCGCTCTCTTTCCGACCTTCATCGGATATGAAAAATGCCATTTAGGTAAGAGAAGCTCTAGCATCGATGCACTGCCACAGTGGTGAAGGATCCTCAGCCATATTCTACAGAGAGATGATGACAGCGGCACAGAAATAAGATATATGCATGAAGTCCAACATATTATTTGCGATTCTCCCCCCTCAACAAATCAGGTCACAATCTCCGAAACTTAGGTCCACTACAAAATGCTGTCTGCCCCAACTGTTATACCTCTGCCCCTTTGTCTCACATTCTGTATTATATACTTTTGTGCTCTATTCACAGTTTACCAAACCTGCTTAAAAAGCCTCCAGAGTTTTCTTGAAACAAGCAGCCCTGGAAATAGCTAATATCTCCAGATACACCATGTGGCAGATCAATGCGTGACAGATCAATAATTGAGCCGGCCAAGTTGTGCTAATGACACAGCGTGTCTGCTAATCGATCCTCTTGCTCTGACTAATTGGCTATTAGAAGCAGCAGTTCCCCTCACTATTTTCTCTGTTTTCTATTTCTTCAGTGGTTTGAGTGGCAAATAGCTGCCAGACCCCCACCCTGCTCCATTCATTTCGTATTGAAATAGAGCCTTATTTAACATAACAGATCTGTGATTATGTATTTTATAGTTATTTCTGGGGAATATGTTCTTTGGAATCATTTTTTTCTACTGCTTCACAGATACATCTAGTATTTGTGAGCTGAATTTATTAGTTTAAAGGGAACCTGTCACCGCATTTTATGCCTCCTCCATGGAGGCATACTGTGATTTCATGTGATCAGATACATACATGTTAAACATTGCAAATCTTACTGGTTACATGACATGAACTGGTCAATAATGCAACAGAGTTCTCTCTGAATGATCCATACAGCATCATGTTCTAGCAGTGAGACCTGTCAATCAGGAACTAGGAGGGAAGGCACTTCAAGTAAACTTTAATATGCAGGACTCACTTAGTGTGATTGGACTCACATCCGGGGAGTTTCATATAAGTTTACAAACTGATTTTTATAACATTGTAGCTATGAAAAAGAACCATTTGGGGATAAGGGCAATGCTGTTTAACCATAGTTTTTAATGAGGTATTTACTTTGGGTGGGTTATTTTCATTGCCAGATTCTCTTTGAAGGAAATCTACCATATGTATGCAGCATTATACACTAAGCACACTTATATGCTGGCGCGTGTCCCCTGAAACAGGACCTGATCTTGCTTTATCCTCTAATGGCCTAGTTTTGGAAAAAAAATGTCTTGTAAAAATATATGCAAATTAGCCTCAAGGGCTCTTGTTTATGTCACAGAAGCTCTTCTAGCTACATCTGAAGTCACTGTCTCTGCCCTTGAGGCTTATTTTAATTAAAAAAAATAGTTTTCTTGAAAACAAGGTCATTACAAGATAAAGGAAGAATGGATCATGTATCAGGAGACACGTACCAGCATGTAAATGTGCTTGGTGTAAAATACTGCATCCGTGTGGTAGACTTCCTTTAAGCAATGGAACCTTTTCTTTAGAGAAAGTCTTTGTAAGGCACATGCCCTCAGTTGGTTGTTTGTGGCCCTTGAGTCATTGGTGTATGAGGTCAAGTCGTGAGCTAATGACAGCTCAGGCTATCCTGGTCTTATACTTGGGCAGTGGAAACCATAGCTGTGTGTATGAGCCCATTGATATACATGGGGCTATGTGTTAGTCATTGAAACAATGGCTAGCACACTGCCAAAAATATGTTCATGTGCATGTACCTTGACAGTATCCTATTATAGAGCTTTGTTATTTTGACTGCCTTAGGACACTAACTTCAAGTCATGTTGCATAGCACGTTGCTCCTTACTTTGTATAACAATGTTATAACACAACTAGCATAGAACTGTATGGTCTGCTACATTAATAATGTACCAACATTTGGAGAGAGAAATGTCTGGACTGCACATCCACGCATCACACAATAATCTATTGTTGCTAGGCTACACTAACAAACTCTAGGTTCTTACAAGATCAAATTACATATGCCCATTAACAACTTCATGGTGATCTCGTTTTGGTAGGTCCCTACACTTGTGGATGCGCAACACAGAACCAGAAGGGACCAAGACCCAGCAGACCCCAGTATCCATACTGTTGGACTAAGACCCACTAAAATGAGGTCACATAAAGTGTTTAGTGTGCTCATGCAATCTGATCTGCTATGGAGGCAGAAAATGCTGCATCTGTATGATTGACAATAAATAGATTTTTATCATTATTTCTATATATATATATATAGAACACCATTAATTCCAAATGCTGCACAATTAATAAGGGAGTCACATACATTACAATTAGACAAGTACAAATGCAAATACAAAAGTTACACAGATCTGGAACAAGTGGGCGGAGGACCCACCCCTTGAGGACTCACACTCTACATAGAAGGGTAGATGGAGACATGAGGGGCGGGAGAAGTGCAGTAATTGTGTGTTGAAGGCGATCTTGAACAGATGGGTTTTCAGGTTACGATTGAGTGTTTATGTTCTGCTTCTGTATTAGAGAAAACCAAATATGATTTACATTCCAACTTCCTGATTGATGCACCTGCAGCAGGAAGTCGAGTGTACAATGTAACCGTTTCCTTCATCCTGTTAACCATAAAAGTTGTATTTTCATTACCGTGCACACTTTCACTTTCTGTCATAATTTATTTTTAGGTTGTGTTTATATCCGTGTATTTGTTTCTTGCTACTCATGGGACTGGCAAGTAAAGTGGTTCTCAGTGTGTGCTTAGTGTTTAATCAGCATCTATATTTCAAAACTCCATCCATACACACATTTGGCTGATTTGGCTGAATCGTGAGAGGAGAGTAAGTCACTGTCTTCTCCAGAAACAAAGATCCGACCTTTGAAATTTCAACATGATTGTGAGTCTTGTTTTATGTCTGCACAATGACCAAAGGAGGGATTGTCTTGGTTGTTCCGTATCACCAAGGGTACACTGAGGCAAGCAGGCAGGTGACAGTTTGGGAGTCCTGAGTCACTGTTACACAGAAATTCCCCAAAATTATATAAGCTTTTTCAGGCAACAATGTGAAAAGAAGGACAACCTTCCCTATCGGAGCATATATGATAGGCTATCACTCGTAGAGTAGGACTACCCTTTAGACACTTAAGCCCTGTTGATGAAAAAGAGGCAAATCAGTAAATTAGTAATACATTTCATACATTTGTACTGAATTTTTTCTGTAAAACTACATCTATTGGCTCTTGTTATGTACCAGGCTGCCTACAGATACAGCAGTGTTTGTACTGTGACAGCTCCACTTTAAGAGGATGCAAAGTGCTAATCAATAGGAGTTTATTGACGTCTTTGTTTTGTTTGTAGCCCAGGTGCATCATAAAACCTGCAATGAAATTAAATGTAATGTGACATTATTAACAGGTGTAAAAATGATGAAAATAAACATTTACAAGGGTTGGAAGTGAATGGTATAATTAAAGCCTCAGATTCGTAAATCAGCTACATCTGGCAATATATTACCAGATGCCACCTGCAGAATTGTATCTTTTATACATCAAGTATTTGACAAGCATATAGTTACATTCAGCGAGCCAGCCATTGGCATGAATTGACATCTGCTGGATGGTCGGCGCACTGGAGAGGAGGAGCACTGCTCACCCCACCCCTCACCATAGCGAGGCACCGCGCCCATTCTCTATCTTTATCCTGTGCACGGTATGGTACGGTAGCACACGTGTGTGCACACTGTACCATGGCCTGGCATCATAGCCGTCTATGGCGACTTGTATATACATCTCCACAATGGGCCTAAAGCTAAAAACACAGGACCGTGGTCAGTCCCAGAGTCGTAGACTGCACACAGTACAGAGGACGGGACTCTGAGCATCATAGTAATGGATCATTATTACACTATGTAGAAGAAGGAATTCCACATATTATATATGCTTGGATGCCCATCTTCTGCATTATTGGGCGGTC
This sequence comes from Engystomops pustulosus, assembly GCF_040894005.1. Taxonomy (NCBI): domain Eukaryota; kingdom Metazoa; phylum Chordata; class Amphibia; order Anura; family Leptodactylidae; genus Engystomops; species Engystomops pustulosus. The sequence continues at coordinate 219,630,250 of NC_092412.1, forward strand.
CATGAAATCCAGTCAGTGCACATCCCATGATTTATGATCTTCTGTCTCTAAAGCTGTTTGGTAACTGGCTTATATTAGTAGCAAAAATCTTAAAGCAGTTGTCCAAATCAAAGACATATCTTCTATAATGCAGCTTGGTGTTAAAATAAATTTTGGACAAGGTTAAGTCAAACAGAGTAATTAACAACCATATGGGATAGGTTACCGCTGAGACCAGTGATTTGATATGGGCCCATAGCAAAATACTGGCTGATTTTTTCCCTGATCATGTTTTGACAAATCTCGTGTAATCAATGACAATGCCAAGAAATGGACAAATATAATTCAGCCTCTGATAGACCCAATACTAAATAATGTGCCCCACCAAAGAAATCCAAGATGGCACACAAATTACATAATTATGCTTCAATATCAAGTAATGTCGTGGAAATTGACCAGAAGATTTTTGAATACATTTTTTTCCAAATATTTTTTAAATAAAATAAACACACAGTAGGGAATAAAGTAACCTGGCCTATGAGTCCATCTGTGTATATGTGAAATCATTAGCCGGGAAGAAGTAATGTAGGCCGTCGACCAGGAGACAGGATGCCTGAGTGCAAATTATCATTGCCTCTTACAGCATTGCATTGCAATATCCAGAAATTATTATTAGTTTACCGGCTCCCAGAATGTGCACATTAGTAGCAACTGTTTTACTGGATCCTATGCTAAAGCATTGTGTCTGCATTAGCTTAGGTTTTTCTGTGTGGTTATTTAGTGATTTTTGTATCAGGGAATGGGGAGGCATACCAGGCGGACGGAAGTTTTTGGTGCCAAGGTACTGTGGCCCTGTAAACAAACCGGATGAACAGTGGCGCAGGACACCAGGATTGCCAGAAAAGATTAAAGTACAGGTTAATTTTCTTGGACAGCCCCCCGTCCCCCAGCACCTCGAGATTTTTGATGTTGGATAACCCCTTTAACAGTATCTTGGTTTTGCAGGTTACCACATTACTAGAGAGCAGGGCTGGCGCTAGCATTGGGCATACCTGGGCAAGTATTGGGCGCAGAGCTGCTGGGGGGGAGGTTGTTGCACATAAGGCTGTACAAAAGGAATCCATGGGGGGGTGAGTAGTTCTGTATCTAATCAATCAATATAAAATAAACATGAAGGCGCTGTTTGGAATGATAAACTAGGGGAAATTTTAAGGAAAGGAGTCTGTTTTAGTTTCAGAATTTTTAATGCTACCAAGTGAGTTCACTGCAAAGAGGCCTACAGAGGCTCTGCCGCCCAGTGGCCTACTGAAACCTAGAGCCGACCCTGCTAGAGAGAAAAAGAGTTTGTGAGGAATTCATGGAATACTGTGATAAAATTACAGTTTTTAACCTCATCTTGGCATCTCATTGCTAACGTATCATGACTGCACAATGACAATCCCAAGTATTCATACCCTAAAAAAGTCTGTTGTCCATACACTGATTTATTTTTGTTTTTCTCTTACTAGATCCTAAATACTATTACTATCTGTACAATGTAGAGTACATAAATATATCTAACAGCAAAACTATAAGTATCTTTGCATAATAATGGGACCAAAGGATCGTATACAGAGAATAGAAAATACCTACTGAGCTGAGCATCCAGAAGCTTCGAATGCAAATTTTGCGGTAATTTAGAGATTGCATATTACACATCTTAGGGGCGTACGATTTCACATTGTTGGAAGATCAGAGATCAATTCATTGTATTAAGTTTTCAAATTCACGTCATTTTTCTTTGAATTTAATGTGCCCTATTAGTTTAAAGGTGTTTTGTATGTTAAATACATCATATTAGTTCTAGGATAAAGTATTCACTTTGGGACCTTTGGCCCTCGTTAAAAACTATAAGGATATTTCTCCACTGTATCAAAAATGACAACTCTTTATGTTAAAACATTGGAGCAGATCATTACCGGTGCTGGTGTCAGATTTTATGTGAAGATATCTTAGAAGATATTGAGACTTGTATATCAAAAGAACTAGTTCATGACACTTCTGTGTCCTAGATTTATGCTTTTCTCCATACTGATGACTTCTGATTGTCATCTCCTCACATCAAGGTGTACACTATGTTAATCCACTGTATATTAACAAATGAATCTCAGGATTCTTACAGACTGACGTCTTCCACCCGACAAATTAATAGACACTTATTTTCTGGTTTCTCCACTGACTACACTTCATTTCTGTGGCACCCAAGAGACCTAAGCTGCCTCGAAAGGTTGCATCTGTTCTCTGCTCAGCTGATGAAGAAGTTATCATGCCATGGATACAGTCCTTGGGGGAGATTTATCAAGCTGCCTAAGAGTAAGAGTAAGAATGTGCTTAGTTGCCCATGGCAACCAATTACAGCTCAGCTTTCATCTTACCAGTGCTCATGAATATTTTAAAGGGGAGCTGTAATTGGTTGCAATGAAATTGTCTGTTCTGATGGATAACATGGTACCACACTCCATGGCTAATGCTAATTACCCCTGCCGTCACATTTGGTCAATTTTTTGTAATTTTTTTACACTCCATGGATGGCTCTCCTGGAGGATGGTTCTATCTGGTAGTGAAGAGTTTTCTTCTTTCCAAACTACCCAGAGCCTCTCAGCATCAGCTGATTCCACATTGATTTACACCTCCTGTAGAAAGAAGAAAATTAATGCACCAAGTAGTTACCACCACATCCTTTAAGCACCATAAAGAAGCTAATTTGCATAAATATTAATCATAAGGGCACGTAGTCAGGGCAGTTGGCAGAGATTCAGAGGTCAGAGGTCAGGTCTGAGGTCACAACAGGAATTCAAGCAAGACAGGGAACAGGAACAAGATAGGTTACAGGAATAATACTGGGAAGTTTTCTGAGGGTAATGAGTGCAAAGATCCGGCGGGGAATAATGGGAGCTGCTGGTTTAAATCAGAACCCATCAGCGGTGCGATGGCCCTTTTAAATCTTCGAGTGTCGCTGCGCGCACCCTGTCTTATTGTTGCAGTGCTCACCTCCCCTTTCTTGGTTCTCATACATCCTAATTACAATTGTCTCTGTAGCATGACTGTCTTATTGTTGCAGTGCCCATCTCCCTTTTCTTGGTTCTCATACACCCTAAGGAGAGGGGACGCATGCGGCCTAGTCGGGAGCAGGAGCATGGAGAGGTGAGTGCGGGCCGGGGGGAGCCGCGTCTGTGACTTGGATCGCGGGAGCACCCGTGACACCCATAGACGCCTATGTCGCCCGGCCATGCTACAGTGAGCATAATGTGGCCTAATATTAGACCCAGTTACCCTAAAGCTGAGTCTGAACAATGGCACACCGTAATGGTAAACTTCACTGCGTGTAACCTTCTGATTGGATTTGTTGGGCAGTGGACAGCAGGGATCTCTTTGCAATGAACCTTCTATATGTGATAAAAGACCTATAGCACAATGATTCCCAGTCCATCTATATCTCACATCATTTTAGTTTCTGGTATTCAAATCTACACCATCACGTGTGCCAAGTAAATCTCTGCTACCTTGTGATCAGTAAGAAACTGCCCGCCCTTGTTCTATAAAGGCGCTGTCTCCTTTCAATATGCCACTAGCTAACAAGGACAAATGATATTGCACAATTATGTACAAAGCAAGTGTGTCTCAGATCTTGGAAGTAATCATCCCATTTTATAACATATGTCATGCTGCTCTAAGCATTGTATTACAGCCCTCCCTGTCCCCGAGCAGCTCAGCCATCAGCCTCATTAATCCTTACAATGGGAGAAGAAAATCAGGAAGCTAAAATGACTCGTTTATTAGAAAAAAGAACATGCAACAATTATCAAAGTAATAAAGTGCAAATACTAACATTGTCATTAATGTTGGTTTAGCGGATGTTGAGTTAAGGGCTCTAATGCTCAGTCATTTTCCAGAACAAGAAGAAATTTGTTTGTTCGTAGTAAAGTAAATGAACACCAAATTCTGGATGTTTGGATTTTGCGCCGTTCGTTAATTGTTTCTTACAATGTTGTGTCCCATGTGGCGTCCACAGTATTTCAGCTTTTATAACACATTGGGCACATTTACTAAGACCCCTGCGCCAGTTTTCTGATGGACTTTGCACGTTCTTTTATGTGCAAACTACCTGCACAGGTATTAAAGAAGTGCCCTAATCACATAGGTGTCACACGTGACTCATTTGTGCTGCGGCTGCACTATGCTGAACATGACACAAATTTCTGCACCTAAAGGGGCATTCTGGCGCACAGTCGGACCGTGCGATACATGCAGAGTCCAACAGAAGTTTGTCGCACGCCCCATGTTAAAGGTGCACCAAAAAAAGTTGGTGTACTCTGTCAGCGCAATTGTTTGGGTGCAATTTGTGGTGCAAATAGAGAGCAGCTAAATGCAAGTCTAGGGAGTTCTAAACCTTTTAGTTTGTGCGCCAATTTATCAATTCCTGCCACCACAAACTTACATCCCTCTGAAAAATATAGCACGGTTCTAGCGCCACCCTGCGCCAAAATGAATAAATGCCCCTTATAGTGTCCTGTATGCTGGAAGAATGTTAAAGGAAACCTACCATTTAGAATGGTCGGTGTAAGCTGTAAGTACCGGGCACCAGCTCAGGGTGAGCTGGTGCCGGTACTTACTTTCGTTAGTGTTATAAACCGCGGTTTTAACAGTTTTTAAACTTTAGAGCAGCAGAGGCTTCGGCGCTGCGTGCGCCTACATAGGAAATAGCGGAGATGTTGCGCGCGCACGGTCGCGCGCAGCGCCGAAGCCCCTTCTGCTCTAAAGTTTAAAAAGTGTTAAAACCGCGATACCGCAGTTTATAACACTAACGAAAGTAAGTACCGGCACCAGCTCACCCTGAGCTGGTGCCCGGTGCTTACAGCTTACACCGACCATTCTAAATGGTAGGTTTCCTTTAAAGAAGAGAAGAAGCCAAACATCTTTTAAATTCTATCTGCCTGCAGTATGTTATAGAGCAGGGGTTGCTGAGTAGATTGTATCTGCTTGTAGGATGTTATAGCTCAGGAGGAGCTGAGCATATTGTATCTAATGTCCTATCTGCAGGCAGTTTGTTATACAGCAGGAGGAGCTTAGGAGATTTGGAGTACTTCTTAGTGAATGACAGCTATGTGCCGGAAAGTTACGTTTTGAGTTAAGAAAATTTAGTAAAATGATTCTGAAGGCCCATAGACTGTGTTGGCACTCCATATCCATATGTCTTCATGGGAAGGCAACGGCCATGTTTTTTGTGTTTTCCATTTACTGTAAATATCCTTGGGAATTTAATCCTAATTAAAACAGAATTAAAAGAAGGCAAAAATAAAAAAAAAACATTGAGAAATGCCCTTTTCCATCACTGTGCCAGTCCATAACGATTAATTTTAGAACCACAGGAGGAGCTTTGCTTTTTACCTGCTCCCGTCTTCAGTGTAGGAGTAAATGTAATGTGTTGTCCTCTGGGCTCCTGCAGACTGAGGCAGCAATAAACAACCTGGAGTTTTACAAGTTTCTCTTGAGAATCCATATTTCTTTTCATTTTTCAGATTTAATAATAATTCTTTATTTATATAGCGCACACAGATTACGCAGCGCTGCACAAGCATGACAAATTGGTCCCTGTCCCCAAGGGGCTCACAATCTAAACAACCTAACAGTATGTTTTGAAGTGTGGGAGGAAACCGGAGTACCCGGAGGAAACCCACGCAAACACGGAGAGAACATACAAATTCTTTGCAGATGTTGACCTGGGTGGGATTCGAACCCAGGACCCCAGTGCTGCAAGGCAGATGTGCTACTCACTCAGCCACCGTGCGCCCTGATTTATACAGGTTATAATTCACAATAGAAGACAGGAAAGATTAATATATCCATTACCAGCTCAGGCGCTGTCCATATAATGCTGCAGCGGAGTGATAAGAGGTTGCGTATTAAGCAGTAAGTGCTCTTCAATGTCACAATGTCACCAGCAGACAGCAACAGACAAGATATGTGATTTCTCAATATAGTGTTCACTTTTCTTGTCCAGCAGGCAGGGCATGAGATGCAGATTTATGATATAATACACACATATCGTATGGACACATCACATTGTTATAATGCACATGTGATGGTTACTGTCTCAGGTCATTTCTCGGTGGCTTCTACAGTAGGCAGATCCTTATGTGCTAGGCATGCATTGGGGCAGATTTATCATTAGGAAGGATCTTACTTCAATTTTTTGGGAATTGGGAGCTCTTAAGATGTGTTGTGCATATTATGGGGCTCATTTACTCACCCGGCCACTGGAATTCACAGAAAGTGCATCGTCCGACGATAATGGACTGTGTCACGATTCACTAAGATCGTGCGACAGATATCCTGCATGTGTCGCTTCCCCGCTCAGATCCGCCGGAGTTCACCATCTTCTTCCTGGTGCATGTAAGTGCTTTGGCTTGTGACACAATTTGAATGTTAAATCCTGCGCTCAGTCCGAATCAGTCGGATTGTTCAAAGGCACCCCCCGCCACTTGTGTCACATGGGAGTCAGCGGAGTGTGCACCAAAATCCCGGAATACCTGTCCAAGCCGTTCAATCCCCGAAAAAGGTGCACAGTCTGACAAAAGTGCGATCCTCGACCCTTAGTAAATGAGCCCCTATACATATTATATGCGCTTACACAGCTTGATAAATGTGGCGCATCAGATTTCTGCAGTGAATATACACCTTTTAAATTAGAAAGTTGCACAAAAGTTGCAAATTTATTCATCTTTTCTTGTTTTTGTATTGGACCTAAATAGGGAAACCTGGATGCCATGAAAGAACGTCATATGTTTGTCATGTATGTGCATGTATGTCATCTAATACTCTTATAGTACTCCTCATTCAGATCAGTCACCCTCTAGAGCACTTTAATGCACCTATCTACACCACAAATGGGGTAGAAGAGACTTTATTGGAGATACATTATCACTAGGAACTGTAGGATAGGGCAATCCATTTCTCCGTAGACCCACCACTAAGACATTTGCAGAGCTTATCGCTTTTGGATGAGCACTGTCAGCTATTCATTGTTTGTCAGACGGAATATGGCTAAATGTACTACATATTCGAATAATTGGGAAAAACTAGAGAGCTATCTGCAGTACCAGGCAATGCCACTACAGAACAATTAGCACTGTGCCTAGAGGAGGCATCAGTGCTCACACGTCTGGTGGAGAGCATATAGATGGACCATCACCCACAACATTTTCATTTCCTAAACTGGATTAGATACTGAATAACTTTTGTTATTGAAAGGATGTTTATTTAGTAGAAGAAATGTTATAGAATTAACTTTGAAAATATAATGCACAGCAAGCTCATGCTTGACATATCGAGCAGAGACAATGCAGTGAAATATTACCTCCTCCTACTCGGTATAATCCTGTGACTTCTATCTTACATAATCAATGGACAACAGAGACACAACGTACGTCCCTTAGGAACTATCTCACGGCACCAGTGGTTTTAGAAGTCCTAAAGCAAAGTCCTGCATAGTGATTGCATGAGGTTGTGAACGTGCTTCATTAAACCTAAAATAACAACGGGGAGGGGGAGTGGAAGGGGGAGCATAGGAGTCAGAAAGCCCAGATTTCCAGCACCACGACAACATCATTCAAAACATTAACATAATACTGTTACTACCCTCTCTGAGGGAACCCCTTCTAGTATCATATCGTTAATAGTTTGATTCATTTGCTGACTTTCAATCTGGCCAACGTCTGAATACCCTTTTTAAGGCTTGGTTCCCATTGTCATCACAACACTCTTTCCTAAATTAAACTGAAGGTACCTCCAAATTTAAGCTGGTTTTACACACAGAGATGTTCCACTATTAAGTCTGATCTTATACATATTAACGGTCATTTACAAACAAGACGTTTTGTTAGGATGGAACCAGTTCTGAATTTCAACGTCATATATGATCATCCTAAACATTCCCATTTTCTATTAAAGGAAACCTACCACCACGGATCTTCCTATTAAGGTAGATCCGGTGGCAGGTGCCTCTAATATATGTAGGGATAGCCCTTTTAAGGGCTAATCCTTTGGTCCCCTTTATCTTTTTTAATCTTTAATTGTGGTAATATGCTAATTTACCAAAAAGACCACTGGGGCGTGGAGTAGCTGGAGCAGGGGAGCTGCGCGCACTCTTCCGCAAGGCAAATGTTCTGCTCATGCACCCGAGACCATGCGCAGAGCGCCAGCTTCATAGACGAGGGCGCACAGCTCCTTGTAGCCGTGCACTGAAGATATATGGGTAGGAGGATCAAGGAGGCTACAGGGGCGTGGAGTAGCTGCACCGTGTAGCCTCAGCTCTGGCTACTTCACGCCCCAGTACCCTCAATTAGTACATTACCCCAATTAAAGATTAAAAAAGACAAAGGGGACTAAAGTGCTATCCTTATATACAGTGTACATAGAGGCACCCACCACCAGATCTACCTTAATAGGTGGATGCGCGGTGGTAGGTTTCCTTTAAGGGCTTACTTTAAGATACCTTTCAGATGGTTTAATAATTGTTATTGAAAAAAAAATAGTTTACTAATGAAGACTTGACTCCTTAGCTGTAAAGCAAATTCTTTTTTCGTATAAATATTTGAATTCACAACTTCTTGTCCAACCTTGAGGTTACCTCGTGGAAAAACAAGCTGATCCAAGTCCTTATTCATGGTGTCCATCCACAAAAAAGTTTAGCACATTTCATTAGTTCTATGGCAGATGATACAAATGTATTTGAGATCAACCAATCTATTTGGGTATTGGCCTAACTGGAATCAGTGGTCGTGCCTGGTTGTCAGACCTCACCAATTTTATTTCTTAGATGATTCTTAGTATATTGTTCAATAAAATTTGAACTAAAGTACATGAACTTAATAATTTCCGATATAAGTGACATCTCCTGGGACAAACCTAATTACAAGGTTTCATGTGTGTTGGGAAATGTCCTAAGACTACAATAGGTGAATGTCCTGGGGGATTTCATTGTAACGTACTCCAGGATCTGTGGATGTAGCGTGATGGGGATGATGACACATTAGGGGAGTTGTCATCATCAGCTGGAGTGATCTCTACATGAATATTCTGCGAAAACCCTTACCAAGATCTGTGTATGAAGAGCAACAATTGGGTTGATGGCACAGTATGAGAGTCGTCATCGTCCGCCGGAGTGGTCCTTCACAAAGTATTCTGCAACAATCTTACCAGAACCTGCAGATGTAGAGCAATAAGGATGATGACCCATTAGAGGAGTTGTCATCAGCAGATTGATTGGTAATTCCAAGAAAATTTATGACAACCAGTATATGTAGATGTAGGGCAATCGAAATGATGACACAGTAGGGGAGTTGTCATCATCAGCGGGTGTGATCCTTCCACGCCAACCATATGTTAATCCAATTATTAGTCAAATGTACATTCTGTTTTGATACATATTTTCCACATTTATATTGGATATAGAATTGGAAAAAAACTTTAGTAACTGCTGCGTTCTGAAGGTCTCCAGTCCTGTAATTCTTTTTCATGTTTTCATTAATGAACTGACCCCCTCCTTCATTGTTCCGTCTGAATACGCAGCCTTGAACGAGCTGCTAATTAAACAATGAAAGCAATTACTGCCTGGCTGTACCATTGAATGAACTATGTGGGGCACATTGTAATTCTGCAGATACCGTTTCTTTAGTTCAGCTTTTGTTTTGTAAAGTATTTACTAAATCCTTCATATCTTTATAAGGTTAATAATACATTACTAAACTATTTGAAATGGCTTTAGAAGTAAATGCCATAATACTGACGTAGATTAGAGCCGTAGGACAGAGCCGGCTATTATTACCTTCAAGCGCCGATAGGCAAAGTATAGGCTGTCACCTACCTGAATTACATCTATCTGTCTTTTACTGAATCTTATTGTATGAGATAAGACTGATAATCTGTCAATGTGTTATGCATAAGGTCTTTGTACTAAGATGAGTATAATATAATATACTTACAGGATATTATACATTATATCACATTCATTCACGTTCACCTCATATTTATCATTTCTATCTTGTAAAGACCCAAGAGAATCACATGTCAGAGCACATTTTAATATATCAGACTGGGCTCGCTTGCTCTTAGTTACCAGACTAGGGAGTCATCTATCACGTCTTATGACATTCCCAGACTACTTTGCTATTGATTATGAAACAATCTGTTAACATTTATAATACTGCCGTCAGTGCTATATTCTGGAGGAGAAGTATTGGGAGACAAGGCATCGTTAACATTTATTACATTTGACAGATTGTGAGCAGGATTGTAGAACTCATACCTCTAGGTGAAGAAAACATTGGACTTTCCGTGTGCTTTCTGCAAAAACAACTCTATTCACATAAATGGAACAGAATTTTACTACCAAAAATTTCTGCAAATGAGTCACTTATTGTCAGAATTTGCTAATGACTTGCTGCAGTGTTCAGAGTTGAGCCACATCCAGGGCTACTTTTCTGAGAGATTTGATTGAAAACTGCCTTTCAGGGTCAGTTCCTTGAGCTTAGTGATGTGTATATTCTTTGGGAAAGACTCAACTGTGGCTTGAGGATTGGACGGCCAGACCAGTTAGCTGCTGGGGGTGGCGTCCACAAACTCCTCATATTTCTTCCCAGTTCTCATTTCATGTTGCTGGTTTTACTAGTCTCTTGACACTTTCTGTCCTTCTATTGCTTTGCTGCTTGCTATTTCCTATCTGTGGATCTGACCCTTGCTATGTTTTTTGACTAATTTCTTGCTACTTGTTTCTGTGCCTCACCGCCATCTTGGATTTGACCCAGTTTGTCTGATCTCGCTGGACTGTCTATCTTCTGTTATTTGTCCCTCTGCGTTTATTCTTATGTTGTCTTACTCAGAGTAGGGATTGCCTTCAAGTTGTCCTCTGTGACTATCACATCCTGAGCAATCAGTTAGAGACCAGAGTTGTGGGTAAGCTTGAACCTGTACCCCTTCTGCTAAAGTGACACTTATCCGCTATTGGAACCTCTGTGATCCTGTGAATGTGGGCCTTGCGTTGATCCATGTAAATCAAATCGTTGTGGCATGCATGACCATTACTCAAAGCACTTTTATCAGACTGCTGTATCATACAGGTAAGTAAAGTATTTGACGCCAACCAAACCATTACTCCACTAACCTCAGCCACTTTTGGACTATCTCCTGACTCACATATTTGGACATGTCCCGCTAAGAGAGTACGTAAGGAAGGACACAAACCTGTACATATGTTTGTGTTCCCTAAAATTTTGTCCTATCTATAGTTAAGATGACTGTAAACATTCAAAAATGTTAGTCATGCTCATTATAATAACAACTACTCTTCTTGATACACACACTCTTAATTAATCCAATACCTATTCTCTCTTCCTTCTTGACTTTATTTTGGTGATTCATCTGTGTATCTTCCTTAAAACAAAAGGGGGAAGGATTTATCACCACATTGTCTGGTTTCTTGTACTACTCTTTGAGATGTTTTTTATTGATAAAAACACATGAAAAAGTAAGTAGAAACCAGACAAAATGGTGATAACCCTCAACCCCTTCAATGCATATGGCATGCTCCTTTGTAGACTATTTGACCCTTGGCTGAACAGCCAAAGGCTGGCGAGCCCCACCAAAATCCCAGGTTCATGTAACCTTTTACATTAAGTCCAAAGTTTCAGGCTGCCATGGCACTAGGGTCTATCATTCATGAAATAGAGATCTTTCAGCAATGAACCACCTTCTAGGAAATATAGAAACCTCTCCTTTAGCACCAACTTTATGAAGCTGTCTTCCTATAAGGTAATGCGTTAGGCCTCCTTCTTTCTAAAAACCTACATTTTATGCTGTAATCAAAGGATATTTACCATGGTGAATTTACTTTCTGGAAGTATTCCCCATGGTAGATCCCCCTCCCTGCAGCAGTTGCAGAATTAAACTTTAACTCATTACATATGAAAACGATGTTCAGAGGCTACTGTTGTCCCGCCTACCAGCTCAGCCGAGTTTGGATGGGCAGAGATGCGACGCGCCAGCAGCAGGGAAGCTCTGCGCATACAAAGTAGCCCCTATTTGTCAGCTGGCGACGCGTCAGCAGAGGGGAAACTCTGCGCATGCGCAGTAGCTGCTATTCACGTGCCAGTAGCATGAAACTCTGCCCTTGCAAATGCAGTCGAGCGGGTGGGTGGTTCTGCAGTGGCTACTGGGGGCATGGAGTAGCCTTTGTACCCAAAGCTCTCTGAGGCTACTCCATGCCCCCTGTAGCCTCTGAAGTTTTTTTGCATATGTAAGGAGTAGAGTTTCTTTCTGCAGCAGCTGCAAGGAATCTACCATGGGGAATCTTTCAGAAAGTAGATTCCCCATGGTAGATTTCCTTTACATATTATAAAAATGCAAGTTTATCTTGGTGCAGAAATACATTTCCTTTTGTACTAAAATGCCTCAGTTATGTTAAGTTTTTTGAAAGTCTGAAATTTCCTTCTAGGTAGCTACCTTCTAATAGGGAGGTAAGAGCTTTTCCGGGGAAACAAAAAAATTTACAGAAAATGACCAAAAGATCATAAAAGGAGAACAAATTCTAGACTGATTTGTCTTGAGTGGCTAAAATTGGCACCATGGCCATTAAAATCACTTCTTGAAGACCTATTTTTGCAAATTTAGTCACTTTTTTTTTTACTGAATCTTAGTGGATTTAACATAAAGAAAATAAAGAATAAAGAAACTCTTTCAGTACCTGGTGCTCTTCAATACTTCTGCTCACTTTTAGACTATGGTTTACATTACAACAAATGATCTGGAGCAATTGGAATAATGATCTCATCTACAATATGAAAGTGAACACCATATACTGACACCATAGAACCCCTTCAGTGGGAAGAAAGACATCTAAATATTATATACTGTGTAGAATACAAGAACAACATGGTCCGATACTGAAACTTCAAAGGTGGTCAGCTGGAAGTTAAACAATTAGTTTTTCATATTGAACTTTTTAGTGGTCAAAGGTCTTGCAGGTACAGCAGAGGGTACTTTCCTTTGAAGTATGACACCCATTTAGTGTTGCCTGTAATATATCAGTATACAATACAAGGCATAAAGTTTTAGCAGCACTGACTTTTCCATCTAATTGTCTCCTTTGAGAACTGTGATAACTCATTTAGTTGATGTTTCTGAAGACCTTGTGAGAACCCTGCTACATCTCACAGAAAATAATTGTATTCTTCATTATGTAGAACAGAACCGCTGTTGTGACAGAATTGTACTTTGGTAAGTTTGACAGCACAGAATGAACGTGATACATTGTTAATTACCATCGATTCTAAAAATAAACGGATTAACCTGTAATTATCACAAATGCCAAACCTGAAGGTAAAAAGAGTGAGGATTTTATTCCAATGTACTGAAGTGACACCAGGGAATTTATTCTACAGAATTTCAGGACACCCCAACCCAACATTCCTCTTAATTATAGACTACACCTACAAGAGCAACAGGTTTCTTTATTAAAAACTTCTTGGATATAAATGATTCTAAATAGAAAAAATTCATCTTTATGCTTATCAATTTTTGAAAAAATAATTGAAATTACACAATTTTGGGCAGCATTATAAGTATCCATGATTTTATTATTTTATAATCAAGTTTATCCTATTGATTAGGGATAAGCACACCCAAACCGCAATGGTCGGGTCAATGCCAAAAATTGTGGGTTGGTTCTCAGAATTTGGCTCTCAGCTCACCTTCCTGCTGCCAATCACAGGTGTTAATTCTTTGACAAACGCCCCCATTACTTGATGCAGTTTGCTGGCAGGGAGCCAGGTATACTTACAACAAGTTTTAAAATTGAGCGAAAGTAATGTTAATTATATTGTTAATTATATTGTAAATTAGTAATAAAAAAATCTATGGGGAACCTGTCATTAGATGAATATAAGAAATCATGATGACAGGTTCCCTTTACAATTGATTTATAAAGATACAAAAGAATCACCTCAGTCTTATAACATATGGCCAGCACACATGGAAAAGTTAAGTGTTTATTTATGTAATTCTTAATGAATGCTCCACCCTGATAATGGAGGAGATGGCACTTAGTACAATACCTCCAATGAACTTTTCACAGGAAGCTCAGCTACTTTTCTTAGTACTGCGAGTACATGTGGTTATGAGGTTACATGTAACGCCATGTGGCTATGTGGAGTAGCTGGTTCCTTTGTTTGACTTTCCTCATCACTGTTTCCCCAGAGCTGACATAAGACATCTGTCGTATTAATAGTCCTATAACTTTCCTTCGGTAAAGTGCAAAAGATATTTATAGAAGTAGCTGAAAGATTTGAAGATCATTGTAAAATTTAGTGAAGCAAGAAATTTGAGCAGCAAAGTGACAATAAACCAAGACTCAAGACGAATAAAAGCAATGAGTTATGGGGCTCTAAACCTTAAAAATCAATACTTGTAGGACATCTGAGGTAGTTTAATTCATATAACACTAGGGATCGGTAACATCATAGGCAACAAATTATTATATTAGAAACTCCAAGTTTCCTGATCCTGAGGGAGACGGTCATGAATCCCCCAATTACAGAATGTACATCAACACTTTGTAAGTCTTGGCTATTAAAAACCTATATGGAAAGCCGCCACAACGACAGAACCTTTCCGACATGTATTCTATCTATCGCTTGGATAAGATAAATATCTAATTCTGGGAAGCATTCTACATTGCTGTGTGAATGTGAAAAGCTTAAGGAGTTGTCCGGCCACTAAAGTGAAAAATCAGATTTTGTGGGTCGTGATTCGTGGGTGTCCCAGTGGTGGGACCTTCATGGATGGATAATTTTTTACACATTACGCATTGTACATTTCACCTGCTGCTCTATTCATTCTATGGCACTGTGGAAGATAGCCGAGACAGTGAAGGCAGCATGCATGGGACCCCCCAATGATCAGCAAGTTATTCCCTATTCTGTGGATAGAGAATAACTTGTTGTGATTAGACAACCCCATTCATGGACCAGCACATTATCATTATGGAAACATCAAAAAAAAAAAAAAAATGGAAACAGTAGGAAGTGTCCATTGGTCAGCTCCCATTGACCTGGTCTTTAACCAGCTCAGCCTCATTGACTGTTCCCCCCTAATTTACTAATTTACAAGGAGTGTAACTGAACTGTGTTCCTTGATCTCTGCATTCAAACCACCCCACAGATTCTCCAATCTGCTATAATATGTAACCAGAAGCCTCTAGAGAATTGTGGTCATGCTGTGTTCAGCGAAAAGACCTCACACAAGAAAGCACCATAGTGCAACAGGTTCAGCTACAATCCTGGAATATAAATGCATTTTTACAGTTCTGTTATTACTGACATACATAAAGGTATGGTTACACAGATCTTTGGGACTGTTGCTTAACCCTATCTGCAGCTTTGTAAGGTCTAAACTGTGGGTTTGGCACCTCTAATGCACACTCTGAATAACAAACCAGGGAATCTACCGATCCATGAAAGGATAGTTTGAAGTAATGAGGGGATGTGGGTTAACAACCGACATGGTTGGGTTTCATTACCATCTGTTGATATAACAACCAGTCTAGGATGCATTATGACCACATATTCCCCTATCAAGAAGTAGGTTATTAGTAAATCAACCTTGCCGCGCTCCTCAATCTACATCAGTCCTATAGAGATGAATGGAGTGGAACGGACATACGTGGCTGTCTGCTCTGCTCATCTCTGGGAGTGGCGAGGGGTTCGACGGAGGTACCTCGGACACCATCAGACCACATATCCACATCACATGTCTTGCACCTGCCTGTCTGTCATGTGATCAGCACTAACTTTGGCTGTAGTCGGTTGCTTGCAGTGCATCCAGTATGACCAGTGTTGTGTGAGAAGTCCTTTCAGTGAGGTAATGTGCAGTGATGGCAGTTCAAAGCATTACTATGGTAACAGAGCAGGACGGTCTGTTACATCATCACTGGAAGCAGAGCATAAGAGGGAGGAGGAGTTACTGAGAACTAAAGGATCATGGGACTTGTAGTTTCCAGTGGCGGCCATCTAAACACCAGTGGCGGCCATCTAAACACCACCCCCGTTCTTTTGATCTGTGGAAGTCTCATCAATGAGACCCCCACCAATCAGTAAGTTATGCCCTATCCTGTGGATAGGCTTGTGATAAGCTTGTTTCCACGGAAACCCTCTTTAAGAAATAGATTATTTGGTAAGTTAATCATCTTCCAAAGTAGTTGTCTTCTCAGTATTTTGGTCCATTAATGTCTCAAAGGTTGGAACTACCGGAGGATGATCTAGTCCTCTGATTGACTCTTCTTATCTATGAATGTCTAAAGTACGGTGTGCAACTTTTTGATGCCCATTTTTGCATAATTGTGAGTGATGAAGCAACGGCATAAAATATTGTTATTGTCTCTTGTATTAAAGAGCTAAAACCTCTCTAACAGCTACAACAAACCTCCAGCATAATTTTCCTCCAATCTCTATGGCAACTGGAAGGCTAATAAACTTGTATCGAATGGCTGGAGTTTTTTCTAGAGGAAGTAGAATATCGCGGCACAGTGTGGTCCCTTCTTCATTCAGCAAAGTGGTTAACATCCCCAATAAACAATAAACTTGATAAATGTGCCATATTGATATCAGCATGGGCTTTGCAGACGCCGAATTTAGACAGCTGTTTGCAGAGGGATTATTATTTCATCTGCTTTCCTTTTTCCTAAGAGCAAGAGACTGTTTCATTATTGCAGAATCGGGAGACAGATTACGGTGATGAAGGTCGAACTGGCAGAGGTGAAGGCTTTCATTCTTGTAAATTGCCTGGACAATTACTAGAGAAGATGTCTAGATACAGTTCTAAGGGATGACTTTTAAAGGGGGACTAAGGTTTTTAAAGGGTTTTTATGTTATTTTTGTCAATACATCTCACATACAGAAAATATGTAGTCTTCATTCTTATACACCCTAACCTTGACATTGGGGACAATAGTGTGATGTATAACTAGCACATCATGCGCTGAACTGATTTATTTGAGTTTGGCCAACAAAAAAATCTGACTAAAGGTGCACCAAAAACATAAAATTCAGATTTTTTTTTATTGTCCCGTATGTTGCTTCCCCTGCTGCTATTCTTCATCTACCTTACCTCATGGATCCCCTTGGTTGCTGTCTAAAGGATATGGGATTTTGGTTTATGATGACTTCACATCTGTAGGCACTCTAGACATGTCTGCACCGATGGGCCAGTGACAAAGTGATTTTGGTCTAGGCCCCTTTAGTTCGGGGAGGTGGAAACGATCCAATTGTCAATATATTCATTAATTCTGGTTAAGCTTGCATTTTGTAAAATAACTGGGGGAAGTGTCTGAGAGGAAATCTGTTCTAGTTGCTCATACAAATCAGAGCTTAGCTTTTATTTTATAAACTGCTGTGGCAAAATGAAAACTGAGCTCTGATTGGTAGTCATGAGCAATTAGAACAGTTTTGCTCTCTGACATTTCTGATAAATCTCCCTCATAGACTCAGGAGTGCATCAGCCATCATGCAAGTTGAGCCTCTTGCCTCAGGCAGCAGCGACTGCAGCAAGATGGGAGGGCAGCATCTGGGATGCAGTCACCTTTTAGAAAACAGAACTTGACACTTAAAAATAGCATTTCTTCACTGACACTGCATGGAGAACCCAGGGACTAACAAAAATCTGCTGATATATTTCTACTAGATGGGGTGGAGGGGGCGCTGGGGAACAGCCAAATTTACTATATCTTGTGCCAAAAATGATGGAGCAGGTTATTGTAGATGTGGATTTTACTTCCAGCCGACAAGTGCT
Source organism: Engystomops pustulosus (assembly GCF_040894005.1). NCBI lineage: Eukaryota > Metazoa > Chordata > Amphibia > Anura > Leptodactylidae > Engystomops > Engystomops pustulosus. The sequence goes on from NC_092412.1 coordinate 219,648,106, forward strand.
TTCATGGAATAACAAAAAGGAGGGAACCTCTTGGTAAATCTGGCGTCTGGCGTGGTGTGTTAGGTGTGCTCATGACTAAAACTGGTGCACAACACACTAGACTTATTACATCTGCTCCAGTGTTTTAAAAAAAAACACATCTCACTACCAGAATTTCATGGGTTTCAGCACCGTTGTTGCAGATAGGGTTTTATTCTTAAGTTCAGGCGGTCCCCTACTTAAGGACTACCGACTTACAGACGATCCCTATTTAGAAACGGACCTCTGGTAGTTGGTAGTTTACTGTACTTTAGCCACAGGCTTCAATAAACAGCTATAATAGTTATCAAAGGTGTCTGTAATGAAGCTTTATTTTTGATCCTGGTTCTTATGAGAATCTAACATTTTTAAAATCCAATTGTACCAGACATGCATAAGGAATTCAGCTTTGTCTATGTAATCTGCATAAAATAAACATCCTGCATAAACTATAAGAAGTGAAGGCAACTAACACATCTTCATATCCCTGTTCTAATCACCGGGGCCAATAACAATCCCATTGCTGCTTTAAGTAATATACAAAAATAGGGAAATTATGCAAATATCTGCAAATCTCTAACATTTGTCTTGTTTGTGGTTTTTTGCTCTTCTTAAACAATCACATTTTTTTACATAGAGCAAAGCAATAAAGAGACATTAAGAAAAAGAGACAGCGATGTGAATGCTCATTACTATCCTGGCACATGCATTTTCAGATGTGAATGGAGATGATCATCATATTCCGTGATATTATATTAAAATATTATATTAAATATTATATGAACGTCTCAAACAAAAACCCAAAATTCTATAAATATATAACATAACAAAACTCAATGTCATTAATCACGAAATGGAGCTTAAATAGTTTGATTTTATAAATTACAAAATGTTATAGGCTTTCTAAAGTAGGTGGACTTATCACGAAGATGGCCACTGGAAACTACAAGTCCCATGATGCTTTAGTTTTCAGTAACTCCTCCTCCCTCTTATTCTCATATACCAGACAGTCCTGCTCTGTTACCATAGTAATGATGTGTAACCTCCATCACTGGACATTACCTCACTGAGATGACATCTCACCACACACCGGCCATACTAAATGCACTGCAACCAACCAACTACAATCAAACTTAGTGATGATAACATGACCTGCCCAGGCATCTGCAGGACAGTGTCCTGTGTCTGATCCGCACTGAGAAATCAACAGACTGATTAAAAGGCCGGTAGCATTTTAATTCCTCATCACAGCTAAGGGGAGCAAAATTTTAACTAACTAATTACATATGAGCTTAGATTTTAAGGACCCATTTGTATATGAATTATGCTTATTCCTAGACTACTCCTTTTATTGAAATTTTACATTTTTCAGCTTTTCAATATTTAACTTTTAGTTGGCCCACCTCCATTTTTTTTATAACAAAAGTAGCACAGCTAATTTCATCAATCTCCTGCTATTTACATGTTTAGGATTATAAGATTTCCCTCTTCTCTCTGTTCAACCAGCAGACGATTCGTTCCACACCCCAAATATATTTAGTCACGTGTACTACAACATTTGGCGCCTACTTCTTTAATACTGCATTTTGCGAGAGAGGGAGGTACAGTAATGTCGAGGGTGGGGAGGGATCACATAATGCTAGTATTATGAAATTTTACTTGTAAACCAAGTTACAAGTTTTGTAAAATGCAAGTTTGTCTTGCAAAAGGCTTGCAGACCAAGATACTTCTTTCTCCTCTTTTATCTCTCTCCTCAATTTACTAATCTCCTAATTTACTTTTCACTCTTTAACATTAGCTGTATTCCATCTTGCTAACAAAACAGAGAAAAGCCACTGCATATAAAAGTCAATGGAGAAAGGAGGAGGAGGAGGAGACAGCAGCTCAGTCTCCACCCACCAGGTCATAGGACATGCAAGCTACTAAAACAGATTGCAGAGATAAAAACTGCTTGAAAATGAAGAATTTACAAATATGCCTCTGAAATTGATAATTTGATCCATTATATGCAACAGATTTAATGTATAGACTATATGCATCTGTGAATCTAAACTTTCTGCTGCCAGAGGCGAGGGTGGAGGGTGAGCTTGTGCCGGCGAAGTAGATTATAGTAGTATATGAAGTAGATTCACCACACCGTCCACTTTGTGCGCCTGAATAGGATGTGGTCGCGCGCATGGTGGGCCGAGCGCTTACCACAGTGCGGTGAATCTACTTCGTATATAAAGATTACTAAAGCGTTTAAACGCTTTACATCTGTTTAAAAATATAATGAAAATAAGTGCTGGTGCACGGCATTTGCAGCTTAGAAGCACCATCGAAAGTGGTGGGTTTCCTTTAAAGTAACTCACAGGTTTCAAACGTATTGGAGTCCTGAGGACACCAATACAGTAGAAAGAAGGAGAAATTCGGATTATTATTGTAGTTTCACTCTAAGGTCCTTCAACAGGATGAATCACAGCTGCGGAGAAGGGTCTACAATGATAATCCAGCTCTGTCAGCACCTCCTTGCTCCTCCTGCACTTCCAGTCACTTTAAAATAGCGCTGAACGTGGCACGAACTGAGCTGCCTCTGAGTGCAGGAGGAGGTATTGAGTCCTAAATGGTGACCTGGGTGATGGCCTGGGTGCCCACAGAGAGGGCTCTGAGTGCCACCTCTGGCACCCGTGCCATAGGTTCACCACCACTGGTCTATGATAATATAGATCTTCAGCATTGGAAAACATCCCTTGTATTTACACAGGTCTTGGAAAAATGATGTATGCAGCAACTTGACTCCTTTCATTGATCATCCAAGCCTTGGTTACTTTTGGTTACATAATACCAGTAGCCACATGAAAGTTGTATATGATAACTATAAGGGATATGGCTAGTTCAGAAGAGTCTGATTAATTGCACTAATTCCTAAGGCTACAACAATAAGTAACTGGAGAAGGAAGAGTAAAAGGATCTCTTGCAAGTTTTAGATAAATGATGGGAAGTCCTAGGAGGGAGCTACATCCATTAGCGCCGTTCCTTTAAGGAGTGTGCTTCACAGTTAATCCTGAGGCTTTACCCAGAGCAGTGATTGACAGAGAGAAACAGGTTTACAATGAGGTCAAGAGACTGGGTTATGGTTTAAGGAGATAAGAAAGTTCAAAAACAGGATAGATAAAAAGAATGGCGCAAATACATTAAAGACATCAGTGCTTGATATAAAACAGTCTGGTTCCTCTGTTGTATTCAGGGGCTTTGTAGATATTTTATCTGTCAGCATGAAATCAATATAATATTCAGCCCCGTGTTAGTGTAAAGCTGAAAACTCTGTAGGATATGGAGAATTTTGGATTAAGAGCACATTTGCAAATCCTAAAAAGGGTTAGCCAGGAATTTATATTGATAATCTCTTCGTAGGACTGGTCATCAATACCTTGGGGAGTCAACAACTTGCGTCAGCTCTTATACTGCATTTATTTCTTGTAGAAAGAGATTGAGCTTTGTCATCCAAATGCTTAAAAAGTGCAATATGCTAGGCAAAAAGTACACAAGGATATAATCTAGGAGCCGGCTAGGGCATCATTCTTTGTTGAAGGAGACAGGGATGGTTTAAGACTGGTACAACAATGGTAAAACATTTACTGCCTACATACAGTACCAGAACCAAGCTTCTTAAGGAAAGAAGGGGAGTGATTCCGCCTCTTTCTGATTTCAGGTTTACAGTTTGGGGTCTTTGGAGGACTTTTAAAGGTCCTAGAAAAGCTCTTCACTAATTATCCACAATGCAACATTCTTGTTAAGTGAATTAAATAGAAGTAATGGGATAAAATGGATGTGATCCATGATCAGACTGTGTGAGGGTGAAACCTGATCATGAATTTGACATATTAGACTTTTTAATGATACAGAAAAGATATAAAAAAGAGAAGGAGAATTGCTGAAAATTTTTATGATGTCATTCCAGTAAGATAAATGGCCAACCCGCATTATAATCCTTTTTTTCTTACCTGGGTAATATCCGTACAGACACACAATCTGTGAAGATCCCCACATACATCACAGGGCTGCCCATACATCTTTTGTGTTTGATGGAGGGTGTCCTAATTTCCTTTGATTGGGTATATTAGAGTTTACACCACCTGATCTTGTATTCTCATAGGAGGTAAGTCACCACTAATGGTGTTTATTCACTTTGCCCTCCTCTATGTGCATCATACCTGAGCACTGCAGTTTATTGATAGAGTACAGTGGTGACAGTCTATGTGACCAAGATCTCACCACAATTGGGGACATGAAATCAACCGTTGTGCTTGCCTTTCTCTTTCATTTTTGAGACTTTCCATGGTGCTTGTGCTCATTTGCGACTTTTTTGTGCTTATACAGTCTCAAAGTTGTCTAGTTTTCTGAAGTTTTCCCTGAGTTATCGCCTAAATCCAGATGTGAAAGTTGCGACTTTTTAAAAAGTCGCAAATTTTGGCGCAAATCTGCGGCTGCCCCTGACCAGGCGTAGAAATTAGCTTGGAACTGATTGCAACTTTTGGAGACTTTTGTTTTAAATAGTAAGAAATTTTCTAAAGACCAAACACCACAGGTATCAATAAGGAAAAACTACTAAGATACATCTGACCAGCAGGAAAGACCAAAAAAGTCCCAAAACACAGACATACAAAGCCAGACTTATGGACTTATGTGCCCTATTGTATCCATAATCTGCACAACAACATGCTTGTCATTCATACAGTATCAAAATGGATAACATGGAACTTCTTTAGGAAAGCTAGAGAAAGACCCAAAACCTAGTGAGTCCAACAGACCTCTGCAATTTCTCCCATGCTATAGACAAACAGTGAGATATAATGTTCTTATGCTCTTATGTGACAATGTTTCCTGTTGAGTCTATGTTGTTTAATTCATTTTTGTACAGAGAACAGCATATTATACTGTTATATATGCTTTTTTTCATACCTACCTACTTTTGTTCCCCCACTTTTATTGTGGCCTCCTGTCCTCCATCCACCTCATATTGTGGCCTCCTGTCCCCCCTCATACTGTGGCCCCTGTCCTCTCTGATACTGTGGCCCCCTCCTCCTCTTATATTGTGATCTCCTGTCCTCTCTTATACTGTGGTCCCCTCCTCATCTCATACTGTGGCCCCCTCCTCTTATATTGTGGCCCACTCCTCTTCTCATACTGTGCCCCCCCTCCTCTTATATTGTGGCCCCCAGTCTTCTCTGATGAATGGAGTGCCAATTTTGCATGGACTCCACGGTGGGACATTTGGTCACTTGTTCCTCTGATTGCTATAAGTCCCATCTGTTGGAACTCCAGCAATCTGTAATAGAACCCTTATTCTGTGACTAGTGCATAAATTACTTTAAGGCAAAACACCTTTAAGGCAAAAGTAAAGGAAGGACACCTCTATGTGTGCAGAGGATGGATACATCTACACTATCTAACACTGCCACACTAGTAATTTCCTTCACTTTTACTTGCCAACATATCTATCAGACAACCAGATCCCAGCAGATAAAAGTGACAACCTGTGTACTTGGCTCTGTGTTATTTCCAGGTGTCTGCGCTTCTTTACATAGACCCCACGCCAAAATGTTTTCCTACTGCCTGAAAACCTATTTCCTGCACAACCAGTTTCTTGTGATCAGCCTTGGCAGCCGACCCACCCTTTTAACTCTTCAAACATTGCATGGGAGCTGCGGGAGAGCAGGTAGAGGAGTCAGGTGTGCACCGGGCTTGTTAGGACTCTGTCTACCGGCCCGGAGGCGGGATTCCCTGCTGTTTATAAATAACTTTATCCAGCAATCCTGCCTGGAATCATGATGGATTTTCTTAGGAATATTCTGGTGAGTTGTGGATTTTTTTATTCCTCTTTTTATCGGGAGTGTTTCTTCTCCTGCTGGTCCCGTAGTGGTGTTTACCTTTCTGCAGGCTGTGTACACATGGCACTTACTAACTCATTCCTCCAGGGGCCAAATTGAAAGGCCAAAAAATATCTTAATTCTCCAATATAACCAATTTGTGGGTGGGAATTGTTCTATTATTATATAGTATGTATTTTATTAGAACTTATATCTTTGTTTTTTATTTCTGTTAATATTTCTTATGGAATTGGTGAAAACGTGACATACTGTACCATATTTCAGAAATGGAAACTTAATATCATACAGGTTTGAAGTTATAGTTAAGATCTCTATGTACTAATTATGATTAACTATTTATCTACATCTTCAGATGCTATAGATAAGAAGATGTAGACATGTTGTACAGGCAGCCCCCAGGATAGGTTCTTTAGGTTTGTTCTTAAGTTCAATTTGTATGCAAGTCGGAACAGGTATATTTTCTAAGTTATAATTGTAGCTCCACACAAAATTTGTTTTTGGCCCTGTGACAATTGAATTTTTAAAGTCATGGGAACAACGATTATCAATAAAGCTTCATAACAGACACTTTACAACTGATCATTACAGCCTGGGACTATAGTTAGGCATTCAGAGATCTTCACCAGAGGTCACAGGGGGCAGAGAGATCCGTCTGTAACTAGGGGTCATATGCATGTTGGGTGCAACCACATGTATTTATCTACATCTTATCTACAGCATCTATCTATCTATCTATCTATCTATCACATATCTATCTATCTATCTATCTATCTATCTAAAAGTAAAAAATAGGCTGCACACCACTTCTTTTTACATTTTGGTGTGCAGCCTATTTTTTACTTTTATGCATGAAGAGGTGGAGAGTCAAACCACTGAGAAGGGCGAGCACCCAAACTAAGCTTCTTAAAGTGGTGCAGCTGTGAACTTGATTAATGTATATCTATCTATCTATATATCTATCCAAAAAAGGAAAGTTCGGAGCAGCACAGCAATTTTGGTGGGTGCACAGACCGTAAGTCCCCGGGCCAGGAGACCAGGGCCGGATCATAGGGGGGGCTCCCTGGGCTAGAGCCCCGGGGCCCCCACCACTTTGCCCTTAAAGGGGCCCCCACCAAATGTGGGCGATTCGAGCGGTCGCTTGACCACCCGATTCGCCCACTATGTATTTGGGTCCGGGCTGACCGCCGTAAGTAGCGCACATGGGGCTTAGAAATGCTTAATGCTAGGCAGAGCCAGGGAACAATAAGCTCCCTGCTCTGCCATTTGATGATCCGTGGAAACCAAGATGGCGGCGCCCTGTGTTCACGGCGCCGACACCGTGTGTGACGTCACGGCGCCGGCGCCGCGTGTGATGTCACTGCGCTGGCTGCTAGCAGGGCGCCGCCATCTTGGTACACCTCCGAAGATAACCGCGCGGTAAGAACACAAGGACGGCGTGCATCGGGGGAACGGAGGAAGGTGATGTACAATTTTATTTATAAAATAAACTGGATATAACTGTATATAGTTATTATTGGTGGGGTATATAGTTAGTTATTATTAGAGCTGTTGTGTATATAGTTATAATAGGGGGGTGCATATAGTTATTATGGGGGCTATATACTTAGTTATTATAGGAGGTGTTGTGTAATTAGTTATAATAGGAGAACTGTATATAGTTAGTTATTATAGGGGGTGTATATAGTTATTATAGGAGGTATATAGTTATTATAGAGTGGTGTATATAGTTATTATAGGAGGTCTATAGTTAGTTATTATAGGGGGTGTATATAGTTATTATAGGGGGTAGATAGTTATTTTGGGGGTATATAGTTAGTTATTAAACGGTGGTGTATACAGTTATTATAGGGGGTATATAGTTATTATAGAGTGGTGTATATAGTTATTATAGGAGGTGTTGTGTATATAGTTATAATAGGGGAACTGTATATAGTTAGTTATTATAGGGTGGTGTATATAGTTATTATGGGGGTATATAGTTAGTTATTATAGGGGGGTGTATATAGTTATTATGGGGGGTATATAGTTATAATAGGGAACTGTATATAGTTATTATAGGAGGTGTTTATAGTTATTATGGGGTCTGTATATAGTTGTTATAGGGGGACTTTATATAAATAATGCTGGGGGTTCGAATAGTGATTACTAGGGGGCTGTATATAGTTATTGTTAGGGGGTTGTATATAGTGGTTGCTGGGGGAGCTGTATACAGTGATTGCTGGGGGAGCTGTATATAGTGATTACTGGTGGAGCAGTATATAGTGATTGCTGGGGGAGCTGTATACAGTAGTTGCTGGGGGAGCTGTATGTATTGATTGCTGGGGGAGCTGTATATAGTGATTGCTGGGGGAGCTGTATACAGTGATTTCTGGGGGAGCTGTATACAGTGATTGTCGGGAGATGTATATAGTGATTGCTGGGGGAGCTGTATGTAGTGATTACTGGGGGGCTGTATACAGTGATTGCTGGGGGAGCTGTATACAGTGATTGCTGGGGGAGCTGTATATAGTGATTGCTGAGGACTGTATATAGTGATTGCTGGGGGCCTTTGTATAGCGATATCTGTTCCCTGTCTGGACTACATTTAATGGGGGCCCCACCATATTTTGCGCCCAGGGGCCCCCACCAACCTTAATCCGGCCCTGCAGGAGACTATAATATAAGTTGAGGAAAAGGCAGCACTCCGTAGTTGATGTCAAAATAAAGTGGGTGTCTCACCCCCACTTTATTTTGACATCAACTACGGAGTGCTGCCTTTTCCTCAACTTATATATCTATCCATCTATCTATCTATCAATCTATCTATCTTTATATATATGTGTATATGTCTACGGTTAGATGTATTTATTTTATAGGAATAATCTAGACAGATATAGATATCACTGAAAAGAATAAAGAATCGGAATAAAGCACCGCAGCTTTTCACTATTTTGGAGCGCTGCCATTTCTTCTGGATGAAAATACAGATAGATCTCCAGAAAAGAAATAGGGGTAGATGTATGACATTTTAGATGCAGTTGTATTGTTAGTGTGTCTGGTTTACTCTCTATTTTGCGCCTGCTGTTTGGCAGCCATGATGGATTCATTCATTTGCCCATCATGATTATGCACCTGTACTATATTTTAGGTGCGCAATTGTCGCAATGTCTGGTTCTCCACCACTGTCCGGCTCCAGTGTCTTTGTGTCTCAGAAATAGCACCTCAGTGTAAAGTGTCTAGTGATGAATCATTGCTAGGCATAGTAAAACATCTGGCCACATAGGATAAATGAGAAAACCACACCTGTTATATTGGTGCCGCTAGTTTCAAGTTCAATCACAACTTAGGTGCAAAAACCCACTGACAGTCCGGACAGTCACAAAAACTACAACAAAAAAACTGTGATAGAAAGATAGATAATGTAGATGAACACAATAGATATGATAAATGATGTAGATAGCTCAATATGATAGATAATCAGTCAGATAGATAGACAACCTCAGAACATGAAGGCAATTGCTCGGAGACATATGAGATACTTGTAAGATAATAATATGAACAAAGCGTCTACATTCTTTGACTTTCCTCCATCACTACCTGATACATGTGAAGTACTCCATGTAGTTACTATCTGCTACTATGTGCAGGGTCAGACCACTGCCCTGTGTACAGTATATATTTAACATTTGTAAAAAGGTAACATGGTAAACAAACAAAAGGTATAAAATATTATCTAATAATAATAATTCTTTATATAGCACACAGAGCTAAGCAGTGCTGCACAGAGTTTGTCACATCAGTCCCTGTGCCCAATAAGGCTTACAATCTAATCAACCTACTAGTATGTTTTGGAGTGTGGAAGGAAACCCACGCAAACACGAAGAGAACATACAAACTCTTTGCAGGTTTTGACCCTGGGACTTGAACCCAGTTCCCCAGCACTGCAAGGCTGTAATGCTAACCACTGAGCCACCGTGTTGCCCCTAGCTGTTGGAGGAGCATCCATAGACCTGACTGTGCTCTATCGCTGGTTTTACATACAGAAGAAACTCATTACTTCAATGATAATCATCCAGCTGTCACATATTCCAAAACTAGTAAAACATTCAATGAGCAGAGAGTTATTACTAAGGATTCTGGGAGTGTCAGTACTGGTGTGTTATCTTGGGTAAAGTGTGAAGGTTTATTAAACTGCTGTAATAAATTAGGCAGTAACAGAGTTCTGGTAATATATCATTTCCTATGTTTATGGGGTTTAGTGCTTCCTGAATATTATTATTTACCATTTATATTAGGAACCATGGCCTGAGTGCACCCAGCAAGTTAGGCCCTATCCTGTGGATAGGGCTTAAAGGGCACCTACCACCACAAATCTACCTATAAAGGTAGATCGGGTGGTAGGTGGATCAATGGGACGTGAGGATAGCCCTTTTAAGGGCTAATCCTCACGTCCCCGCACTTCTTTAGTAACTTTTATTTTACTTTTATGGTAATTTTATTATGCGGCTACTGGGGTGTGGAGTAGCCGCATCTGAAATTACAAGAGGTGGCTACTCCACGCCCCGGTAGCCACTTTACCCCTCCTACTGACCATCTTCGGCGCGCAGCTGCTCGTAGCTGCGCGCCCTCGTCCGACGATCCTGCCGTCTGCGCATGCGCAGAACAGCAGGCCCGCGCCTGTGCAGCCCCAGCTTCGTAGCAGTGACGCGGGCCTGCTGTTCTGCGCATGCGCAGACGGCAGGATCGTCGGACGAGGGCGCGCAGCTACAAGCCCTTTAACCTTAATTTGTGGGAAAATCCCTTTAATAGCGGTCTGTCCTCTGGCTGCTGGCAGGACCATAACTCTTCATAAATATTATAGGAACATTTTTAAGGAACGGATTTCAATATAAGCTAAAATTGAGCAACTACTCCTTTATCTTATGGGAGGGATATGGGATTATACTTGTGCACTTCTCACCTGCAGTGATGACATACTGCACGTACACGTCATTGATGTCTGTGTGCACAAAGTGGCCTTGTACTGCCAAACTACATAGCTGTCAACATGGCATTTACAAAACCTAATGGGGCCCATTTACTTACCCGTCCCGTCGCGATCCCCGAGCTGCGTTGTCCGACGAGGATTCGGTGCTGCCACGATTCACTAAGATCCTGCGCCCAATATCCTGCACGTGTCGCTTCCCCGCTCAGGTCCGCCGGAGTTCACCTTCTTCTTCCTGGTGCCTGTAAGTGCATGGCTTGCAACACAATTTTGAATGTTAAATCCTGCGCCCGGTCCAAATCAGTCGGATCGTCCAACGGCCCGCCCCCCGATTCGTGTTGCATGAAAACCCCAGTTAAATGCGCCGCAAAATGGGAAAAGTCTGCGAACCCTTAGTAAATGTGCCCCAATGTGTGTAACAAGATGCAAAACTGTATTAATAATAATTGAAAAAAAAACCCAAACGTTTAATGCCCAATAGGTTTATGTGCAACATTTTAAAAATTTCAAACATCCAAAATAATTCTAGATCACATGTTAAAATAGGGTCCATGGAAAAAAGTCCTTCCTCTGCACCTGTCATAAATAAGGTGCAAATTTGCGCCTAAAAAGGCGTAAAAATAAGCAAAAAAAGTGATATTTTACTGAAAAGTCGCACATAAAATATGGCAAATATAGATATATAAGGCACTGCACAAGTTGCAGACCAAGGAGTACTTGAAAAAAACCACAGCAAAAGTCGCAGTGAAAAAATATGCTCTGTCTTCAGTTCCAAAGACCTAGAAATAGGGAGATTTATCACGAGTGTCAGAGACAAAACTGTTCTAATTGTTCTAATTCTAAGTCAGGAGATAGATTTTTATATGCAACTCATATTTCCTTGTAGAGGCAGTCCCTGGATTACGTACAAGATCGGTTCCATAGGTTTGTTCTTAAGTTGAATTTTTATGTAAGTTGAAACTGTACATTTTATAATTGAACATCCAGAGAAGAATTTTTTTTTTGCCCCAGTAACTATTGGAGTTTTTAATTTTTTTGCTTTAATGGGACCAAGGATTATCATTAAAACTACATTACAGACACCTTACAGCTGATCATTTCAGCCTGGGACCAAAGTAAAGAATCCAGAGAGGTCACAGTGGGCAGAGGGTCATCTGTAAGTCGGGTGCCCTTAAGTAGGGGACCGCCTGTATGTCTTTAGTTGCCTGTATCTTTGGTTCTGTAGGACACACAATCACAAACTGATGTGGTTTGAAAGATGAGACTCTTATTTTTAATCTGACATCAAAAGGGATGTTTCTACGTACCAGAGCCGATTCTAGCATATTTGCTGCCTGAGGCGAATATTAAAATGCTGCCCCCCCCTCCCTGTTAAGTAAATGCTGAAAACGTTACTAACAATTAACAACCCTACAGACAGCTCCCTGACACTGTGTGACTGACTACAGAATCTGGGAGGCATTAGTGGCATCTAGTACCTTATAGATGACAATCTCTTCCATCAGGAGGACTTTATTCCGGGTTCTCCAATCCATGAAGTATCACAGGTGAATTCATGGCCAGATATCTTCAGCTCCGTGCAGCATCTCCACCCGGCGTCCCTAAAAATACCACAGTCACTTACAGTATAAAGTCTCCTGGATAACAACACTGTGCTCCTAAATAATATATACTCCTCACAACACAACTGACCGCACGCTACCCCACATATAACACATCCCTTCATTATATAGGGATAAAATCTTGCCCCACATATACAGTCCCCTCCCAGCTTAGTAATATACTGTATCCCATATACAGCCCCTGCAGCTGAGTAATATACTGTACCCGATATACAGCCCCCCCAGCTTAGTAATATACTGCATCCCATATACATCCCCCCAGCTTAGTAATATACTGTACCTGATATACAGCCCCCCCAGCTTAGTAATATACTGTATCCCATATACACCCCCCAGCTTAGTAATATACTGTACCTGATATACAGCCCCCCCAGCTTAGTAATATACTGTATCCCATATACAGCTCCCCCAGCTTAGTAATATACTGTACCCCATATACAGCCCCCTCCCAGCTTAGTAATATACTGTATCCCATATACATCCCCCCAGCTTAGTGATATAGTGATATATAATATATACAGCACCCCCCAGTATAAAATAAGTATAGCCCCAAATAATATATATAGCGTCCCCACCCCCAGTATAAAATAATTATATCCCCAAATAAAATATACAGAACCCCCCCCCCCCCGCCCCTAGTATAAAATAATTCTGGCCCCATATAATATCTATAGCATCCCCCCAGTATAAAACAATCATAGCCCCAAATAATATATATATAGCATTCCCCCCAGTATAAAATAATTACGGTATAGCCCCAAATAATATAAAAATATATTGCATCCCCCCCAAATAAATATAAATATATATTGCATAGCCCCAAATAAAATACGTAGCATTCCATCATCCCCCCCCCCCCAGTGTAAAATAATTCTGGCCCCATATGATATATATAGCGCTCCCCCCCCCAGTATAAAATAATTATAGCCCCAAATAAAATACATAGCATTCCATCAAGCCCCCCCCCCCCAGTATAAAATAATTCTGGCCCCATATGATATATATAGCGCCCCCCCCCCCTACTATTAATTATTAGCCACATTTAATTAATTAAATACATGAAAAATAATAAAAATCATACTCACGTTCAGGCAGCTGCTCCCTCGGCGCGCGGTCCCGTCTTCACGCGGCTCTCCTGTGAGACGCGGCTCCGCAAAGTGACACAGGTGGCATGCCGTCATGACGCCTGTGTCACTGCTTAGAACGGAGCGACGCAGCTGCCGGAAAGGCGCTGCGTTGCTCCGCATATAAATCGCGCCTGTGTCTTAAAGAGACAGGCGCGATTTATTTAGCTGGTGGGCGATTCGGGCGTTAATGGACGCCCGAATCGCCCACTTTAGAGCGGCGAATTTTCGCCGCCCTTTACAGAGACCCGCATTCTGCCGCCTGAAGCGAGATTTTCATCTTGCCTCATGGCAGATGCGGCCCTGTCTACGTACTGTAGAGCCCAGTGTTCCTCCCCTTGCAGCCTCTAAACCTGACTCACACAAATATGACTGTTCTCTGCTGATTTTCACATGACTTTATATGGTAAATAGAAGAGATGCCACCTAAAAGACAGAAATCTAGAAATGACATTTCATACCCTACCTGAAGGGGGATAGTAATTTAATGGGGAAAAATCCAATGACAACTTTTAAATGGTCACTAACTTTTCAAAAAACTTTGCATAGATCAATAGTGCAAGAGAATAGTATAAACCTTATGATCTTATCAGAGCAAACTGTTCCCTTCGCAAAATACTTTCACTCTTATTATCTTCCATCCTCCCTCCCTTCCTGATCTGATTTTCATTTTGAAATTTCTGCTGAATTCTTTCTTGCTAGCGATGTAGACAGAAGTTTATTGAGGTGCCAGATTACATTGAAGCCCTCTGGGGGGGATTTTGGTTGAGTCATAGAAGCCAGTTTTCGATTTCTTACAGCCAACCTTGACTGAATTCTGCAATGTTAGTTAAAAAGTTAAGTATTCTTTAAACTTTAGCAGAAATTTGGGTCATTAATTCTATAATTCTCAGCAAGATCATTTTATCGGTTCATTTTTGGTCATTGGCATTCAGATAAATAAACCCACAGAACCCAACCCTTGTTTTCCTTTATAAATTGTGCGGATTGAATGGCAATTTCCTCTCCCCTTGGTTCCTGTTCATCAAGATTCTTTAGGAATCTTAAGAAAATAAACAGAGACATAAAATGTGATTAGTAATAAACCGATAGAACAGGAACAGTGTGAAACAAGCGGCACTTAGGAACATGTGTATACAGTAGTCGGTGTACTCGGTGGCGGTTGTAAACGGCTCGATCAATTGTTTTTTGTTCTTGCAGCCTGCAGCATGGTTTTTAGGTTTTGCATACAATGCCTCCTCTATTGTGACCTGCTGGACAACTTTATAGCACGGCTTTCCCTCTAACAGTCTCTAGTGTCAGGGCGGCACATTCCCTGCTGTGAAAAGTTGGTAATGATAATGTGGACTGTATTATGTTGTATTTTACAATATGAGGTTTTTTTTTTTTGTAAATTTGGATTTTCTACCCATGTAGAAGAAGAAAAGGAAAGGAAACCTATAATTAAAATCACTCAGAGATCCAAGTACAGTGACTGTGGTAATTTACTTCAAATTTTTTATCCACGTTCTTCTTTTTTCTAATATCAATTTTAAAAAATTATGCTAATTAGACAGTGCTTTGTGCTGTGCTGTAGCTTCGCGAGCTGTTACATAGAACAGGAGAACCTCACATCACCCTTAATCCCTTAGCACCTCCCCCCTACTGCATGTTGAAACTACCTGCTACCATGAGATTACAGCAGGTAGAGAAAGGGGTGAGTGCTGAGGGAGAAGAGGGTGAAGTTACAGCACGGAGGGGCTCAGGTAACGCCCACCATAGCACTTTTGTTTCCTTAGCATAATTTAGAAAGTTGATTTTAGAATGGAGGAGGCCATGGTTAAGAAGATTACCACAGTTATGGTGCTTAATAAATGCCCATGGTTTATCATGTTGGATTTTGATGCTAGATTTTTTTCCCTACCATTGTCTACCATCCCGGGATAATTGGAAGGGTCCATACACCTGATTTTCATTGGATGTGTATATCCAGCATAATCAATAATGATACTGGCCATGAAGATAAGGGCAATGTGAGTCGAATGCTCATGTGGCTACTAATAATATTTCCAAATTCCCTTTCCACATGCACACTCGGCTCATCTAAGGAGTGCTGGTGTTCTGATAGAGGAGAGGGGAGGAAAAAACTATTGAGGTCCAGTTGCTCGACCCTTCTACAACACACGTGAGCATTAGGAGGGATACAGTATTGTTCTCTACTGACTGTTTTGTAGAATCAGATTTACCGTCCATCACCATCATGACTGGTTAAGGATCACAGAGATCACAAATATTTAATAATTAAGTAATATACCGTTTCCCATGACTTAGTAGAAAATGATAATCTATGCAAATCACAATACACAAACGATCGTTAGACTGGAAAACTGTGAAGAGTCTGTGTGATATCTCCAGTGCTGTCAAAACACATTCCTGTAAAATGTAAAATAATGGCACTAATTGAATTAATGTAACTGAAAATATCACACGAGCTAATAATAACACAGGGAGCCTGACGGAGGAACCTTATTGGCACATTGTGTATCCTTATCATTCAGTGTTTCCTAAATAGGTGAAATTGAGGAGAATTTCATGATATTTATTTTTTAATTTTAAAGGGTTTTTAGGTTATCGCCTATTTGTAGGATATCAGTGCTGGATCCCCCATGATCACAAGAACGGGACCTCCGCTATCCGGAGAACAGGCATCCTGTTCTCACTGATGGGTGAAGCAGCAGGGAAAATGTGATCCATTCATTGACTATGTTAGTACAGGACACACCCATATAATTGAAGGCAGGGAGAATATTTGTCCAATGATGAGAAGAGGATCCTCATTCTCTCCATTCTCATGACCTGGGTAGGGGGGATCCACAACCACCCCCTTGTTATCCCCTATCTGGCGGAAAAACGATAACTTAAAAATTTGGGACAACCCCTTTAATCAAAAAAGAGCTCTGGTAAAGCTCTCTGGAGACTTTACTTTAGATCCTGCAATGATCAGCTGTTAGTTTCTGTAATGGAGTTTTATTGATAATCCTTGTTCCAATTACAGAACAAACTTGGACCAGATAAAGGAATAATAAAAATCCTTTGAACCCCTAGAGACCCAATAAAGGCAGTCCGCGAATTACCAGGTTCTTTGGGTTTGTTCTTAACTTTTTTTTGTATGTCAGTTTGTAACTTCTGTAAGTATGTAAGAACAAACCCAAAGAACCCAAAAATTTTATTTTGTCCCAGTGACAATTGGATATTCAAAATCTTGTGGGTATTTTATTATTCCTTTGTCCGGTCCAATATACTCTTTACTAGTTTGGTTTTCAGTCCTGTCTTTAAAATGGTGATATGTATGTGATATGATGATACAAAATACTTGGCAATTTTTTAAAACTGAACCTTCGGAGAAAGTTTAAGATAATTTGGCACAAAGAAAGTGCTGATTTTAATATTAATACAGGCAGTCCCCGGGTTACGTACAAGATAGGTTCTGTAGGTTTGTTCTTAAGTTGAATGTGTATGTAAGTCAGAACTGTATATTTTATAATTGTAGATTCAGACAATTTTTTTTTTTTGGTTTCTGTGACAATTGGATTTTTAAAAATGTTGGGTTGTCATAAGAACCAGGATTAACAATAAAGCTTAGCTGCAGACACATTTGATAACTGTTATAGCTGTTTATTGTAGCCTGGGGCTAAAGTACAGAAAATTACCAATAACAAGACGTCCGTTTGTAACTAAGCGTCGTCTAACTCCTAACTTCCCATATACGTGCACATAGGATAGGAGAGTACACAGCTGCCTGATACATCTGGCAGGGCTTGTTTTTTGTGTGTTGATCTCTGATTCCCTCTAACAAATGATGATGAGTTAGAATACCATCCAAGTAGAGTGCAGGTAGGGTGGACCAGCTGAGATAATTTGATTTGGCCAACTTTGATCTTTTATATTCCTTAACAATGGGTGCTGCTCTTTTATTGTATCCATCCCATGGCCCGAATGGATCTACAAGACTAAATAAGTCACTTCTACCTGGTCTATATCTAGTGAATGAAAGATATTGGCACAATGTTCTGCATAAAAAAACCTTGACTTGAAAAAACTTTACCTCGTTTTATTCGATGATAAAATTTTAATGATGGAGCATGCAAGTCTAAATAATTATGAAACCCCAGCGGCTCCTACGAAGGGACAGCTGGAAGCATTGTTTATATAGACTTCCCCATTGACTGACCCATTCTCCTGAATTTTTAAACACCTGATAACATGGAGTGCTCTTACGTGATAAATTTTATATGTGAATGGGAATAAAGTGCCATGTAAAACTGCGTGAGGATCATGGGAAATATCTATTGTCTGTTTTAAATTCAGAGATGTGATGGGAATATTTTATTTTTCAAAGAATATGTGTGATGGCAATAAAAATCATCACAAATAAAAATATAAGCCAACTGTCTGATGGTTTTCAATCCATGTTCAGTCATTGTAGTGATGTCTTATTTCTGTTTTCAGATGTATAACAGAACATAATGTTTGTCCTGCCTCAGAATCCAAAACTATTGCACTATTTGGCCTCAATGATCTATCATTGGAGCTTATGAGTCTGATGTATTCATGAGTGGTGCTCTCCTCCTCACTTCTCACTACCTCCTTCTACTCCTTTCAGTGATGATTGATTACTCTACAGTCTGTTAATTGCTATGATGAGGGGACAACAAGGTGGAAAGGTGCTTCCCTGATGAATACATTGGACTCATAAACTGCTGATTGTTCCAATTAGCAATCAATATATGCCCATGCTCATGTAGGAAAGAATTATCTTTGAAGTAGAAATATTTCAACCATAGCATCTACAGTGTATAGTGTATTCTTGTCCTACACTGATGTATTGGTAATCTGCATAGATATTGCTAAATGAAAGTCCCACATTGTATAAAGAATACAGCTGCTATGGGGAGCCCTTATCGAAGGTCAATATCCCTGAATGTCCCTATTTTCAGTGACCAACCAAAATTACAATGCATATGGTCTACTAGTTGGGTGGTCTTCTCAAAGAAGTAAGTCGAACAGGAAATCTGGTGTAGAAAAGAGGGCGATATTCTCGAAAAGGTGGTCATCTGCTGAGGTTACACTCTATAAGCTACACAAGTAGAGGAAATTCCTTATCTCCGTATCAAAGTTGCCCTTTAAATGGGTTAAATATTTACATCATGGATTATTTCTCCCACACAAAAATATATTAATAGGACTGATATAATTATCTTGTTCCATGACTTCCACAACTATTGGGAAGATGTGACCTTGTAGCAATATATATCCCCATGCAGCCGGCAGATGGCCGCATACCTATGCTTGGTACGTGTAGGTCTACAACCGTCTACTGAATTGTATGTTATATTTGTAACTTGTCTGCAACTTTAAATAGCTGCCAAGCAAACATATTGTTCCCAGCCAGGGCTTATTATACCATAGATGAAAGCGTATGTTGAAAAAGGTAGCCCCTCGCAACGCCTCATTACCCATGAACACCTTCACAGTGTTTTACCCAGGCTCCGAGAAGACCGATTCTTTAAAGAACAGCTTATATAATCACAGAAACAAAACTTATTCTGATGATTTTATTCCCTGGGGAATTTCTTTACTTATGCATAATTAAGCAGATGCTAAGATACTCTGTAACTAATTATTACAAAAATGATATTTTTACCGATGTGGTTTCTTGTGTTGTTCATTATGTTGATGGCAGGTCATACCGAGGAGACAGAGCATTGATAAATGGTAAGAAGGGTCCTGTAGATTCTTTAAAATCTCTAGACTCAAACTCTGTTGTATGAGGAATAATAAGGCATAATTTATCAGAGGTCTGTGGGGAGAAAACATACCAGATGGCGCCCGATTCTCAGAAATATTTGAGTAATCCAGTCATCATGTGTTAAATGGGTTGTCCAGTCACCACAAGTTATCTCTTATCTACAAGAGCCCTCAAATTACAAGAACAAGGGTCCTGGTACTCCAAATGAGTGGAGTAGCAGCCAAGTTCTGCTTTCATATATCTCCATCAGCACCACAGAGGTGAATAGAGCACGCTAGTGTATTTGGAACCAGCTGCTCTATTCAATAGGGGTACGAGTTCTCTTTTCGAAAGCTCAACATCAAATATACTGTCAGAGGTCAGGGTCAGTGGACCCTCTGAACCCATGTGGGAGGTGGTACTAGACGACACCTGGGACCGGAATCTAGGTGGCACCTGGTCTTCACCAGAGTCCACCGCAAAGCGGGATGGACTTGCTGCGGCGGGGTGCCACCAGGTCATTCCACAGGTGCGACTAGTAAAGTTCAGGCACAAAGTCAAGGCAGGCAGCAGAGATGCAAGGTCAAAGTTCAGATCCGGGGTCAGCAACGGAAGAACAGGACAAGAAAGGAACGGGAACACAGGAACAGGCACAGGAAACACAAACTTGCTTTCTCTTCTCACCATGAGCTCAAAGATCTGCCAGGAAATCCTGGAAATACAGAAGTGTCAGCGCCAATCATTGGTGCGCTGGGCCTTTAAATCTCCGAGTGCCGGCTTGGGCGCCCTAGGGAGCGGGAACGCGTGCATGAGTGGGCCAGGCCGGACGGGAGCAGGAGCGTGGAGAGGTGAGTTTGGAATGGGAGCCGGCAGCGCCACAGTGAGGGTCACAGGTGCACAGGGGCACAACATCATATGATGGATTATCCTGTAACTCTCCTATCTAATGTGTTTAGCCTTAACGGGGTTTTTTTAGATAAATTTTTTTGATAATAATAATATTATTTTGCATAATCTATCCATATAAACTGTAATCATCTTTATCCAGGACAATATATTGAACGCATAGCAACAAGAAAATATTTGGCACCCGCCATAAAACTTTCTTCTGTATTATGTCCAAACATAGATAGGTTCCAACACATGGTCGTTACGGGGTAGGGATGTTGAGCAGGGGTTTACAGTCGACAGCTGTTTCGCGCTGTCTGGCGCTTTCTTTGGCCTCCTCTATCCTTTTGACGAAAGGCTAGGTGCGAAGCGGCTGTCACCTGCAAACCCCTGCTCCCATTTCTACCCCGTAGCAACCATGTGTTGGAACCTTTCTATGTTTGGATGAAATAAAGAAGAAAGTTTTATGGTGAGTGCCGCAATTTTTTCTTGTTGCTATGCGATCGATATATTGAGTCTGGTCTCTATTGCGGGCTTAGCACCACTGGTACTCTTTTGAATACTATTGCTATCCCAGATGATAGTACCCCTGTTTTCATCTCTTCATTGACTATTTACCCAGGACAATCTTGCGCCAACTTCTAGGGGTAACCCGGTCTCTGTTATGGTGGAGACATTACAACCACTACATAATAAATTGAATTTTGATGACATATGGCACATCACTGCTGAGCCTGGCACAAAAATAGCATGTCCTTGCTCAGCCCTCTGATTGACTGCAGTGGTTTATATCGAACCCATATTGCTGAAAACAAGATGAATTGTATTTAAAGTGGGGGAACACTTTAAATACAATTCATCTTGTTTTCAGCAATATGGGTTTGATATAAATAAAAACATATCCCACAATTGTTTACATGGTTAAATCATACATTTTATCAATAATTGTACAGAAAATAACTATAAACTATACAGTATGTACTGAATGTACAGTCGCTGTCTGTATTGTATAAGCATTATTTGTGTCTAAATAGGAAGTGATTGTATAACACATAAATATGTAAAAAATAGCTTAGTGGCGCATAGAAATGTCAAGACACAGATACACTGCTGAGAAATTACATAACAGACGTCACTGTAAGTACAGCAGATAGAGTTGCCTGCAATCCCTACATATATAAAATCCTGTGCTTGAAGTCCCAAAATCTTAATGATGTGAGAAGTTCTATTCCAGGTTGTTGCGGGTGATAAGACCCCCACATATCACTAGGAGGAAAGAGGTCCCTTTGACTCTATGGCCAGTCCAGAATACCAGAGAATCCTCCAGTGGGCCCTAGCTCTAACCAAATATCGGACCACATAGACACAGCAGAAGATTATCTAATTTGGAGGCTTTAGGGTCTTTTTGGGAAATTATGAATGTTCAGCCCTCAGAATAATTTTGTTTTGTAAACCTAAGAAAACCCAGTCTGGCACTGCATCATAATGTCAATTGTGACAATTCTGCCCTTTTAACAATGGCCATTGTGACATCACAATTTCCATATGTGACAATATAACAACAGCCCATTCTGATGTCACAATGCTACACTTACGATACCGTATTATGGCATCTCTTCTCCATGGTGACAACACGCTGATTGCAATGCTGCCCATTGTGTCAGAAAAACGCCCTATTGTGACATCATGTCATTCGGACATCACAGTGCCCCAAGGTCACAATCCTCCATGTCCTATTGTGATTGTATCCATTGTGCTAGCACAATATCCATTGTCACATTACTTTGCTCTATTCTGACATCATAATAACATTTGACACTGTAACATTACCTCATTGCGACAATTCCCCATTCTGACATCACATTGTCCCAATTTAACAATTCCCCATGGTGATGTCACAATGTTCAATTGTTACATCACACTGGGGCTCATTTACTAAAGGCTTCGTGGCCTCACTTTCGCCGGGTTGCCCAAATTTTTCCATCTTGCGCTGAATTCCGCCAGGATTTTGGCGCACGCGATTGTGAAAGAAATCGGGAGGTGTGACCGTCAGAAAACCCGACGGATTAGGAAAAACCGTGGAATTTAAAAAACGATTTTGTGTCGCAAAATCAATCACTCAAATGCACCAGGAATAGGTTGGTGAACCGGCGAACCTCAGCAGCGACACCTGGTGGACATCGGGCGCATGACCTTAGTGAATCGCCGGAAGACTCGAATCCTCGTCGGAGAACACGCCGGGTAAGTAAATGTGCCCCACTGTCTCCTTTTATAAAAATGCCCTATTGTAGCATCAAAATCCCATATTGTTACATTGCCCCGTTATGACATCACAATGCCCCTCTGTGACAATACCCAACTGTACTACAACAATGCTGCATTCTGACACCAAAATGCTCTGTTGTGACAATGCTCTTTTGTGATATTACATCACCTCATATTATGATTACAATGCCTCATTGTGACTTCTCCCCATTGTGACGTCGCAACAGAGTGGGACTTACCCACTAGAGTAAAAGAGGATCCTCCGGTGGGTCCAGGTTCTTACCTTATACTGGTCTAAATCCTGTTGAATAATTAAGGATGGACACCCAAAATAGGAACCCCAGTCCAATGTTAATGGTGAAGAAGTAGTTTTCCACAAATTAGAGTTTGATGATAGCCCATTTGGCGTGGTAAACAGCTGTACATGGACGAGCGTAGAATGGAAGAGGAGATTTGCGTTGTCACCCTATACAGGCTATCCTTTTTTTAAAGTGGATATATGGGGGCTTATTTTTTTGCTGGATGAGATGCACTTTTCAGGTACATCATTTTGGGGCATCTACATCCTGATGAAATTTTATTAATTCTTTCATCAATATTTTATTTTTATTCTATGGATAACCACGATTACGGCAATACCCCATTTCTATTGCTTTTTAATTTGTTCCTAATTTTACTGAATAAAAACTAATTAAAAAAAAATAGCATCACCATCTTTTTGGACTCATAACTTTTTTTACTTTTTGGCTGACAAATCTATTTATGGGCTTATTTTTTGAAAGAGTTGTTCTTTTTAGCTGTCTTATTGGGGGGGGGGTCATTTTTTAAGGTTCTGATGAAAATGTGAATTAGACTAATCTGTAATTCTGTTTCCATGAGTCCACCATGACAATATAATCATCTGGTTTTATACTCACATTTTTATGTTTCTTTTGGAATTATATTTCTACATGGATTTTACTAATCATGTGCATCAAGTAAAAAATCTATATTTTTCCACCGGAAGGATTATGTGCATTTACCGGTTATATGAAGGGTTAACTTCTTTATCTGCACACAGTAAAATACTGATAAGGTTTCTCCTACATGCTCAATGTCATAGAGGAATATCCTTGTTTTCTTTTCTTGGGCACATTTCAGTATGAGACTGGTGAGTGTTACTTTACTTTATTCCGACTTTTTGTGTATTTCGTGTTAGTTCCTGTCATGTTTGGTTTGCAATGAATTGTCTGGTTCCAGTACATTAAGCATGATGACTTTATTGAGTTGCTAACTAAATGCGCCCAGGACGAAAGGAACTGGACACAAACGTTTCCACCGTGCAAAATCTTGGTGACACTCTCATGGAAGGACGTGGATGAAACTTTATTTTTGTGATTTGTTTTTAGGTTACTGCCTATAACATAGATGTGTTTGTTGTATGTACGGATCTCCATATTCTGCTATTTGGATGTAGTATAATTTTGCTTTGGTTTATGGTGTATTACTATGCTGTAGCTGTTATGCCGGTTTATACACATAAGATTAGGATTGCCCAGAATGCAAACAATTATTCATATATCGGCTTTCATGTAGTAAGGTTCACACTGTCATCGAGGCTGACTAAACTAACAGGTCAACAACATAGAGTAAGACGTGCCGAAGTCAATTGCCGGTAATGGTGGATCCTACCCTACACATAGTATGAGCGAGTATAATGGTAAAACTGAATTAGATGAAATTATAAAAATCTCTTTATATTGCCAGCTCTATTACACAGTCCTCAGCACACCATGTGCATAAGGTCTTTGTTTGGAAGTCAAGAAGTAAATTTAGCCTTGGATAAAAATGTCTCAAATATCTAAGTCTATAAACAACTTTATTATAGAGATAATTTTAGGTTCAGGTTCACAAAATTGAAGGCCTCTTCATCTATACACACAGTTAAGTAGGGGGTCACTTAAGACCCTGTACAATCAGTTTTTGGTTATAGAAAACTAACAGAATAGGAACCAACCCCGAGTTGGCCACTGCCCAGAGAACAGCACTAGACTTTTGTCTACATTCTCTGATGCCAAAGCTGGTCGTTGGGGTCCTAAGTGTGGGACCCTTAACTCAGTGTCGGACCCCCACTTGTGTGAAATTCACAATTTAACTCTGACTTTCACTTTAGAGGGAAGAAACATTTATAAATCATGTATTAATGTGTGCCCAATACTGAAAGGGCAAGTAAATTATATGAAGCCAAGAAAAATAGATGCTACTGATAGATGCCATATCAGAAAACTGTAGGCTGTAGTATTGTACATGGTAGTCTACAGACAAATAAACCACAAGGAAATATTGGAAAACCTTGTGGAATCTCATCTAGAACTCTGACCATTAATACATGAATTAATGTAAGAAACAATTAGATACTTTAAAGTAATTATTGTATAATTTAAGGGAACCTGTCATTAGGAGCCCCGCTCTATAATTGGCTGTCCATCAGTGCTCTTTCCTCCCATCTTCAATAGGACGAAATGGAAAAAACAGGGTAATGTTTATTGTGCGCATTACACTTTCTAATCAACCAATGTATTTCTATTATTATAGCGATCATTAATAGAAATACTATATTAAAGGGAAGCTGTCATCAGGAGCCCTTTTTCTGTCTCCCCTGTGCACCCATAGAGAATAGTGTGCACATAACCAAAGTGTTTTTATAATAAAACTGGCTTTTTCAGATAAAAAGAAAAGTTGTATAAAAGTTTACCTTTCTCTCTACAGAGCAGAGTCCCATGGGAGTTGCCAGTGAGAAGTGGTACCCCCCACCCCCCTTTGGAAACTGCTCCGTCATGTGTCTATTTTAAACTTTAAAAATGCCCATATCCTATTTGAAATAGATGACAGCATGACAACGGTTTCCCGAGAGTGGGAGGTGGAACTGCTTCTCACTGGCCACTCCCATGGGACACGGGACACTGCTCCTTCCTCAGAGAGGAAGGTAAACTTTCATCTTATTTTTCTTTTTATGGGAAAAAGACAAAAAAAAAACACTTTTGTGTACACTATTCTCTATTGCGACATGAGGAGCTAGAAATAGGGCTCCTAATGACAGGTTCCCTTTAATAGTATTTCTATGAATGCTAGAAATACATTTGTTGATTAGAAAGTGTCATATGCACAACTGTATGCAAAAATCGCCCATAAACATTACCCTGTTTTTCTAATTTTTGTCCGGGTGCAGACAGGAGGAGTGAGTGCTGATGGACAACCAATTATAGAGTGGGTTATATTGCTTGGTGGGTTCACCGTGACTGCACTCAAAAGACCATAATTTGTGGTGCTAGCTCACAGCCCCCAAATATGGTTGTGTGCATGATGCCAACATGAATCAAGATTTTTGGTATGTTAATATTTCTTATATTTCTCTCTCCATTTAGGGTGGGTAAATAAATCTGGGGGTGGATTGGTGGTTAGATAAATTAAGCTGTGTCTAAATACTAAACATAGGAGACCATGTATACTATAGGATATTGGGTTCTTTAGCTCAAGTGGAGGTGTCCTTGACGACTCACAAGTCCTACGTTTAGAGTTTGATAGATGACAATATGTGACCTGGTTCCTGTTCATTACCACTGGCCCACCTTTTCATTTTTTTAACCCATTATACACCAGGAAAGATAACCAGGAGCAGTCTATGACAGTCTGCCTCGATTAAAAGCAGGTTTCAGTAACTTGAGAATTAAGAGAACCTTCAGGCTGTCTGTACAGGAATATGCCACAAATCCACTTTGTTATTTCCACCGTACGAGTACATGGTTAATGTTATTAAGATTCTTTCTTCATAGACTGGGCACAATGTCAAATGCATTAGTGGTCCGGCTTTTCATGTTTTACTTGGAAACTTATGTGTTGTTACAGTCGAGACTGTGTCTAAAAATACAACCTGTGCTTATTAAACTATTGTATATGCACCTTATTATGATGGGAAGCATTCTTATCCCAAATAGCCATTGTTTGTTAATACCGATGTAGCAGAGCTGAGTTTATTTCCTGCCCTATACAAAAATAAATGTGCAGTCATAACCCCCACACAGGGGCACTGACTGAGATTATTTTATTTGTTATTTAATACACTGCACTACTTGTAGTGCTCCCTATGCTTCCACTTAGTCCATGTTCAACCAGTTTCTATCCTGCCTGTTAGTGGTAGGGATAGACTATGATACACAGCTTTAAAGGAAACCTACCATTTCAAATGGTCGGTGTAAGCTGTAAACACCGAGCACCAGATCAGGGTGAGCTGGTGCCGGTGCTTAGTTTCGTTAGTGTTAAAACCGCGGTATCGCGGTTTTAACACTTTTTAAACTTTATAGCATAAACTGCTTCGGCGCTGCGTGCGCACGATCGTGTGCGCGCCTACATAGGAAATGCCGCAGGCGTTGCGCGCGCACGGTCGCGCACAGCCCCCAAAGCGGCTTCTGCTATAAAGTTTAAAAAGTGTTAAAACCGCTATACCGCGGTTTTAACACTAACGAAACTAAGCACCGGCACCAGCTCACCCTGAGCTGGTGCTCGGTGTTTACAGCTTAAACCTACCATTTGAAATGGTAGGTTTCCTTTAATAGTAAACTTGGCTTCTTTCTCCTATTGTGAGCAGTGTATCTGAAAGCCTTCTGCACTCTATCCACCTCAGACAGATCAGGAGGCTAATAATTAACTATTTTCATACCTAGATAATATTTCCATTCATAATTCGTATCCCTGAGAAGATTATACTATGCAGTGACTGTCTTTAAAGAGTCAAGTCATTATACTTTTCATGTTCTTTCATCTCTCAGTTGTCAATGGATACAGGGCAGAAAGATACTTTTTTACAAACTGCTTAAATAAGGAAGAATGACAGATAAAAAACAAAAGCACAGGGCCATATGTCTTTAATAAAGTATATTACAAAGTTTACTATTATTATCTGCACAGTTCATTTATGCCATTTTGTTGAAAGCTTAGTTACACTTTAAAGATGAGCTGTGTCAGATAATCATTAATTGGTGGGGTATTGGTGAATGGTAAACTTAATTCTAGTGACCAGAGCCAGGCAGATGCTGCTAAAGCAAATATAATTATGGGATGCATCAAGAGAGGAATAGATTCTCATAATAAAGACATAGTTTTGCCCTTATACAAATTTCTGGTCAGGCCACACATGGAATATTGTGTACAATTTTGGGCACCAGTGTATAAAAAAGATATACTAGAACTGGAACGGGTGCAGAGAAGAGAAACCAGGATTATAAGGGGAATGGGGGGATTAGAATACAATGACAGATTAAAAATTTGGGGTTATTCAGTTTGGAAGAAAGACGACTGAGGGAAGACCTCATTACAATGTACAAATACCTGAACGGACAGTACAAGGATCTCTCCAAAGATCTTTTTATACCTAGACCTGTCACCAGGACACGGGGGCATCCTCTACGCCTAGAGGAGAGGCAGTTATACCATCATGATAGACAGGGGGCATCCTCTACACCTAGAGAAGAGGCGGTTCTACCTTCGCCATAGACAGGGGGCATCCTCTACACCTAGAGAAGAGGCGGTTCTACCTTCACCATAGACAGGGGGCATCCTCTACACCTAGACAAGAGGGAGCCCTAGCATCAACATCGAAAGGGGGCATCCTCTACACCTAGAGGAGAGGCAGTTCTACCATCTCCATAGAGAGGGACTCTTCACTGCAAGAGCAGTAAGGCTTTTCGCCTCCTCTATGCCTAGAGGAAAGGCAGTTCTACCATTACCATACACAGGGATTCTTCATTGTAAGGGCAGTGAGGCTTTTGGCCTCCTCTATGCCTAGAAGAGAGGCGGTTCTACCATTGCCATAGAAAAGGGGAATCCTCTACGCCTAGAGGAGAGGCAGTTCTACCATCACCATAGACAAAGGTTCTTGATCGACTTGCGTCTTTTTCCAGCCTTATATATTATGATACTACAAGTCATCCAACCTGGCACCAGCACAGTTAATCTGGATACTAGCATTGGATCTGTCACTAATGGCCACTATATATAGGGAATGACTCTGTAGATCAGCCATCTTTACCTGAAGTGAACTCGGAGTACTTGGGAATTAGACACCATAATGTGGATAAATAAAGATGATGAATGCTTTGTTGCATGGGGTAAAATAGTATCCATGTGTTCAGCAATGCATCACACCATAGACAACAGTATAATGATGGCAGTGGTTGCCTGCTAGAATCCAAGTGCAGATGTGTGGGAGGTGGATTCAAGGTGAATAACATTTCTATACGTGTATAAAGAAAGGCTCTTAACTACTGCTCAATAGAAAGGTTACATTATTGTTTGAGAACTCCACTCTTCAATATGTTTTATTATTGTATGTGGCTTTTCTAATCTGCGTTCCCTCACTAAGCATTGATCGGGACAGACTAATTGTTGACTTCATGCCTCAGGCACTTGCAGACTCTACAGGAATTTACTGTAACTACTTACAATATGTTTCTTTTGTAGTCGTTTGTCATCCTTGGATTTCCTTCTTAAATGTCTATGATATCTTCCTTACTTCCCAGCACTGGTGAGCAGGATAATTGTCAATTAGTTTTACTTAATTTTAATTGTGAAGTGAGTAGGTAGATTGTCTTAGGGAACTGACCAATTATAATAATGGTTTCTTTGGCTTCAGCATAATAATGGCTCCGAAAATCCAGCAGGAGACAACTTATTTTAGAAATGACTTCAGAATTAATTACTTGACCTATTTGGTTTATTGACAAATATTCTATTAAACTAGTCATTATATATTTCATGGATGAGCAGTAATAACAAAGTTTCCAATGTAATGTAAACAAATTGCAGCAAGCCCCTATAGAGGTCTATTGCTTACGGTCACAGGGTGACGGCCGTGCCGCAAAATATAGAGCAGGCCCTATTCCTGCCCCTATTGTAGAAATGGGCGGTGCTCAACCACCCATTTCCACCTGGCCAAAACGGGCTGCAAACTTTCCTGTTTGCTGCCTCGTTACTTTCAATTGTGTGTATGAGGCCTAACACTTGTACCACCACTGATCTAGCTATAGAGCTCTGGATTTTATTTAGTGGTCGACCAGTCATGGTAGTTTAGGTCCTATTCAGCTGAATCAGAGTGAAGCTGTAGACCACTACACAGATGCCAGTCCTATGCGTCCTACTCTTTTCATGACGTTCGTTCCGGAGGTGGCATTGAACAACATTTGTCACAATAGGTCATTAATATCTAAACTTTGCATACATCTCCCTCTGCAATCACCAGACCAGTGCAATGGCTGGAGAATTCACCCCAGCCATTCCACAAGCGTCAGAAATAAGCTGTAATCTTGCTGAAGAATTGGGCGGAGTTCTACCTTATACAATGCAATTGTACCATGAACCGCAGCCAATAAATGGCATGTTGTGCATTCGTTGCCGCTGCAGATTTTTCTGCAGTGTGTGAATGGGATTTGGTTAAACCTCATAGAATAGACTGCTACTCCACAAAATTTTGCACAAAAAATAATTTAATACCAGGAGAGTAATGTTTTTTTTGTACCAACTAAAACTTAGACTTGAGTTGAGCCTCATATCTTAGGCAGCACCACCTGGAGCAAGATGGGGGAACAACATCAGGGGCAGTTATCTGCTACAAAGCAGGACTTAGAAATACTGGGGCACATTTACTTACCGTCCCGTCGTGGTCCCCGCTGTGCATTGTCTGACAAGGATTCGGATCTTCCGCGATTCACATAGCTTGTGCGCCCAATTTCCTGCATCCATCGCTTCCCCCGCTGAGGTCCGCTGGTGTTCACCTTCTTCTTCCTGGTGCATGTGAGTGCTGATTTTGCTACACAATTTGTATTTTAAATTCCACAGTTTGTCCGAATCAGTCGGGTTGTCAGACGGCCACGCCTCCCGTTTTGTGTCGCATGAAAGCCGTCGCCGATGCGCCACAATCCGATCGTGTGCGTCAAAAACATGGGGCAATTTGCCGCAAAAAGGAAATTTCGGGAAACACAATAGAATGTGCCCCACCGTCTTTTCACATCTGATGTCAGCAAAGGTGTTAGACACTGCATGGAAAACCCATTTATAAAAAAAAAATAACCTGATACTTTACTATTGGATGGGGTGGGGAGGGCCCCGCTCTATAGCTTGCCTCAGACAGCAGAGAGTTTAGGTTAACCTTTGGCGGTCAAGTGGCTTTGGTTCATACGGCTTCTGCTATGTCGAATTAAGTTCTCTTTGTCTCTTTGACCTTTGAAACTTACATTGAGACTTCCATAGATATAGGAAGACATTCAGTCCTCGCGATAAAAAGAAATGCCAGGAAAGCCAACAGGTCGTCCTTAAAAATGCAGCAAATTATGCAAATATTATGTGATATATTTGTTACAATTTATAGCAGATTCATCCTCTGTGATGAATCCTCTCTTTGTATAAAATCTTCATGATATAGCTTCATTACTGGGAAGTCCAAGTTCTGAGCTTCAGACCTTGCGAGGCTCCTTTTCCAGCGACAGGGCTGAAAATAGTTAAACTTCTAAGAATAATCGTAGGGATAATTTTATACTTAACTGCACTCTGGGCACGGCAGAGGCTGCATCAGGGCGATGCTCTGGATTTAGTAAATTACAGAGATGGCTTAGCAACACTTAATCTATTAATTATCTAGATCTAGATATTAGCCAATCTTCTCATGAGTCTATCACACAGATATTTTAATGTGAACCTATAACCTTGTGCAGTCCATGAATATTTATGAACATTTGGCCCATGAATTCTTATGAGGCGTAGAAAAGATTCTCCTCCATTCTGTGTTTCAGTTACATAACTACAGCAGTTCATCACTTTATGGATTGAATGTAGATGGAGAAAAACTCAGAAATGACTGGATCCATTGTACATGAGTGACAGATCCTCATTAGGATTGAGGAGATTGTACTGTGTGAAGTTATTATCCCAAAATTAATGTGAACCCAAAAGTAGAAAATATAATGAGCTCATTTATATCTGCAGGGCAGCAAGAGGGGCTTTGGTTGCTATTTTACATGTTCTAGTTTAGCAAAAAATATAAAATTTTTCCTAAACTTGCTTGTACAAAGCTTGGCAGCAATCTAAATCATGTTGAATATGTTTAGTACTTAGGTTATCTCCTACCTGAAATGTAGTACAGAGTTCTTTTTAACAATTCAATATTTCAACATGTGTAGATTATTTCTTTAGAACAAAAAAAAGAACTTCTAAACAATGTAATTTTATTTCTTTGTTTTTTAATTTTAAATTCACGATACAACCCATCAATAGATCCTAAGTGGTGTGTACACCATCAACCATGGTCAGATTTGCTCATCAAGGTTACAGACACCCCCCGACAAGTCCAAAATCTCACCATAAATTTATAGGACCACTAGAGTATCAGTATTTTGTCTGGTGTTCAATGCTCCTACATAGTTGCACAACCCGAGTAATAATTCCAGTGTTATGTAACCAGAGTGCATCTGAGGCATATCTCTGTTGTTGGTTTATGGATATGGAAAACTCCCAGGGGCCAGGGCTAGGTGGGGAAAAATAAAGAACACATACAGCTCCGTGTTCCCATGTTGTTCTGGTATTTTTGGTTTTTGGGTCTTCCCTTGACCAGGGGGTTCCAGGTTTCAGGGGGTCACAAGACCTGCTGCATCCAATGAGTTGCTTTCTTGAACCAAGGGAAAACCCTGGAAAATTGATGTCCCATGGTCCAGGAGGCCACTCATTGGATGGAGCATATTCCTTGACACCCTTGGAACTTCCAGTTGGACATAGACCCAACATCCCTTTTATTTGACAGCCCACATTCCACAGTCCAGCAGAACTTAGTGCTGGCTCAGTGTGTAGATGAAGCAGAGGCCAATCCACTTCCCTTCACTGTATATTGGAGGTGGCTTGGAATGACGTACCCCGGTCTGTGGGATATCAGTCAAGCCTGGAAGGCGCAATCCAACAAGTTACAGAGTGTTTGGATTCTAAATGTTCCTAAAATATTCCCTGTACATGTTTTTCATAAATTGAAATGTCTGTGTTGGTCATTAGAGAAGACTCTAGAGCAGTTTGCTTGTATTTATATTATGTCTGAACTGTGCCGTGATAATACAAAAGTCCATGTGAACACGTATGGTACCGATGTTGATTGAAACCTTTAGAAGAAGTATTGGTTCAAATTTAGCTTTTTTAGACAGAAAATGATTCTAAATACATATTACTATGATCCTATATGATATGAAGCTTGTGCATATGTCATAAACAGTACATTTTTAGGAATATATATTGTGCTATATATTTCTATATGTCGCTTCTCTTTCCAGAATTGTTATTGCTATCGCTGTGACAACCACCATTCATAGCGCCACACATGTTCCCATGAGAGCATTAATCCAGCAATTAAAAGCCAGTCCCTCCGCCACTAACATAGATTGTGCTATAGTTTGATGTCTTGTCCATCAAAACCACGGGATATGCTCTTAATCACTGAGCAGGAAACCATTATGTCTTATATAAAAGGAAATGTCACATGGCAGTTGAATAGACACATGTTTTCCCAGTGGCTATCAGTTCTTTGTCTGGATTTCATTCTCCGTCTTCCCATCATACACCCACATCTCAGCATCTATCACTTGTTCGCTTTGTGTTTGTGCAAATAGACGTAAAGAGAAGGGAAAAAAGCAGCGTGCAGTGTTTAAGTGCGCAGCTACAAGTCATGTTTACTCAATCCCCTCCTTGTAGATTTCAACTAACACATTCAGCATTTTGCTATGTAAGGTGCAGTTCTAGGGAGAAAATAATATGTTTTCCTCAGAGTAAAGTCTTGTCAGGAGAGAGAAAATAGAATATGTGATTTGCCAGGATCCTATATCATCAATAGCTGCAAACAGGGGCCGACAAGTACCTGACCACAGGAACCAGTTAGACCATTCACGAGTCTGTAGGACTTTTAGATAGGTTCAACCATTCCACCATTCAGACATCAAAAGAAAATGATAGCCCAGGATATAAAGAACATACAGTTCAATTGTGTGCAATTGACCTGAGGTTTTCTAAAAGGTATTATTGGGCGCAAATGTCTGGCCGGGAAGGTCTCCAATAATATAAGGTTGTCTGCAGCCAAATTGTATTATTTATACAAGTAATCCGGAGGGAATGGCTACATCTAGGGATAAAATCTCCAAGGAATTATGTAACAGTATCATACAGTAATAGGATCAAGAATTTCCGCATATGCACAATTCTTCTGTCAGCACCCAAGAAGATGCTCGAAACCTATAGGGGGTTATTTATCGTTAGGCAGCCCCTTGGTTACAGTTCTTCGTATGTCTATTTTTAGAGGTTCTCTGCCCATCAGATTAATTTACTGGACTTTAAAGAAAGCGGAAAGTGGAACATTGTGCAGTAAGTTGTATTTCTCCTCCGTAGGTATATAGATGTGAAAATACAAAAGCCACAACCGCTTCTAAAAATTTTAGTAAAGCCTTAATCCATGGGGCAGCCTCGGGTGACCCAAACATACACAATGGGGCAGATTTACTTACCCGGCCCATTCATGATCCAGCGGCGCCTTCTCTGCGGTGGATTCGGATCCGGCTGGGATTCACTAAGGCAGTTATTCCGCCATCCACCAGCATTGGAACGTGCTGGAGTTCACCGAGGCCGGCTGAGTGAAGGTAAGTGCAAGCTCCGCGACACATTTTCCGTTTTTAAATGAGGCGGTTTTTCCGAATACGTCGGGTTTTCGTTCGGCCATGTCCCCCGTTTCCCGGGTGCGAATGCCGGCGCCGATGCGCCACAATCCAATCGCCAAAATTCCGGGGCAATACAGGGAAAATCGGCGCAAATCGGAAATATTTGGGTAACACGTCGGGAAAACGCGAATCGGGCCCTTAGTAAATGACCCCCAATGGGTATTGTGATATATATAAAGACAAGAGTCGGGGCTATAGCTAGCTCGAAAAAAAAAATTCCAGTTGGGCGTTCCAATTCATGGAAAAAAGTACAGGCTTTTTTATAATCTGACTGAGGATGAGCCCGGTCCAGGTCTCGAAATGCACATTGTTTTTATAACACATTTTTAATGGGTTTTTACTTGTTTTTAGCATTTATCTTATTAATAAACAAGCCTATACTTTTTTCCACGAATTGGAGATTTTGTAATTGCCGTTTCTGTAACCCGGGGACCGCCTGTATTAGAGTATAGAGACTCAATTTAGGCCCTGCATTAAATATTCATGTGCAAAAAGAATGGTATGTAGTCCTTGTAATTATGAGAACAATCTTCTAAAGAGGTGTTCACCTACCTTGCACCCTTGCACCGTTTTTTATAAAACTGAACTTGTTCCCATGGTCCCAAGCTAAATCTCAGTTCACACATGCATCAGGGGATTCTGTTACACCCTCCATTTTAGGGGAGCATAACAGAAATTAGGAACGGCAAGGCTCCATGCACCTTTCGATCCCCGTTGACTTCAATTTACGGAATGTATGGTTGTCTTCCATTACAATTAAAATAACAGAAAGACACTGGCTGCTGTATTTTTTTTTTCAGCCATTTCATAACGGAAGGGGAAACGCATGTGTGAACTGAACCTAACTCACATAAACCAGACATATTCTCTTAGGCCTACCAGAGGACTACTTTCTTAGAAATTTCATGTGAAATCACATATTGTTGAGGTTACAGGATTATTGTAAAACATTCTCATGAAATGACAATGTCCTCTACAAGGTTAATGCCACATGTTAACGTCTGGTGGCTTATACACCATTCAGTAGTGAGCAAATATTTATTTCCATATAGGATGTTTGAGTGTTTGAGCTGATCCTCAGGACTGCTGGAAACTCCCAACAGCTAATCTTTAGTTAGAAAAAGCAAAACAAGTGAATCAGGCAAAACGTTTTTATAAAGAACAAAGAACAAAACTATACAACTGTAGCAGTTCATAGATCAGAATATTGGAGACCTACACATGGTCTACAGCCGTATTTTATACATTACACTGTCATATTATCATATTATTTTCAATTTCATGTCATTCCTCTACATTTTAGAAAGAATGGAAGACAAAAACATTGTAACTGACAAAAGCTAAACCGTAACATGGAACAGCCGGCGGCGCAGGGGTACCACCATCTTGATTGCGATCAGTCACCATGAAAGCCTGGAGTCTAAACGACACTGTAGGAATTGTCATTAAAGTAGGATGTAGCAGAAAGGAAAGTTGTAATTGGACGAGTTTTTGGAGTGGTTTTCCCCTTATTGTTTTTTATTTTTCATTCAGCGTGTGGAATGGATATGTTGGATGGTCAGTTCATATCTTTCTTAGGTCTTCAGTTATTCCCTTCTTTCATTTTGATCCAAAAACAGGAGTGGTCTAACACATGAGAAGAATTATGCCAGCGCTCGTGCTTCGGTGTATGATAGAAACCTGACCCCTTCGGTGTCACCTGCTTAATCCTTCCAAGGTATTCAGCAGGTGGCTGCACCCCAAAAATAATGCAAATTTTCAAGGTGAACATTGAACAGTGAACATGATACCTTACCTCCGTAGAGTATATGATAAGACTTGCACCCGCTCCAGGTTTGGGCTCACAATAAATGAAGGAAATAACTGAAGACAGAGATGTGAGCTGGTCCATCCAGAATCCTGCTTCCTGAAATTGCTGGTTTATGTAGCTGCACGCTTATGAAGATAAAAACATTTTGTTATGTATCAGTATAGTAAGAGAAGCAGTGAAACTTTGAAAATCATTTTTGGTTGCAAAGGTGACAACAAATGTGGCTGCACTTCATTGTGGGTTATTTATCTTAGAATTGTATCTATTATTTTCTTTTCTTTTTGTGACTTTTTGGCACATATGCATACCCGTATTTTTCGGACTATAAGACGCTTCTTACTATAGGACGCACCCCAGATTTAGGCTTCCAAAAAAAGGAAAAATATATTTTACACCAATTAAAATATCCCTGTTGGTCGCACTAAAGCATAGCATACACAGACATACATTTACACACTCAACTCTGCATCATTCATCCACATACACATTCAACTCTGCATCATCCATCCACATACACACTCAACTCTGCATCATTCATACCTATACACACTCAGCTCAACTGTACACACTCAACTTTGCATCACCTATACACACTCACACAGAACCACACACACATATACACACACACACATACTTCCCCCATTTCCCTTCTTCTTATCCTGTCCCAGTGCAGCATGGCAGTATGAGACCTGTGGTGATGTAAGAAGCATGTGATCAGTCACATGATGCTGACATCACCGCGGGTCCTGTAGCTGTAGGTAGAGAGCAGTACGGAGGCTCCTCTCTGGGAGATCGGGTGCAGCTCTATTTCAGGGCATCACCCGATCTCCCTTACAGCGGTCATGAGGGTCTGGCAGTGCTGGATCCTTCTGACCTCCGGACTATAAGATGCAGGGACTTTTTAGCAAGATTTTTTCTTGCTAAAAAGTGCGTCTTATAGTCCAGAAAATACAGTATTTGCGCCTAAATTTGCGACTTTTCCATTCTCCTAGCAACGTTAGCTGCGCAAGAATTTTTCAGTGATGCGTCTGATATATCATTAAAATGTAGATGTGGACGTATGAAAAGGCCTCAATGTTAAAAAGTTGCAAATAAACTCCAGGGGTACGAAAAACTTTCGAAGGGATGACAGAAGAGTTTGCGACTTTTATCCCCTTTTAATGAAAAGTCACAAAAACTCCAAAGACTCCACCGATTTATCAACCTCTAAGATAAATCAGTCCAAAACCTGGAAAAACCAAAGAAAAGACCGAACAAATGTCCTGACTAAAGATAAATGACCCCCATTATCTTTGTTTCTGAAAAATGAAGATTATAGTAACTGAACAGAATATGAATAAATACGTAAAAATACATATAAATAAATATAAATAATAATATAAAATATTCAATAGTAATAATATATACCATAAATACATTTCAAGTGAACAACCCCTTTAAGATCCAATTCTCTGCATGATCTCCTATCATAGTGGAGCCAGTGGGCACAATGGCGCTTTTTCATTTGCTTCCAAATCAAAAGCCTAGAAGATGTAAGCCACAAGTCTTTCTCTCCTTGTGTCCCTTTACGCTTGATGTTGTGGCTGTGCAGAAGTATCTCTGTGAGACTGAAAGATCACAGGGGGGGGGGCACGCCAGAAGCTTTTTTTTGTACCCTGCAGCATTGTGTAGTGATGTTGTATTGTGCCAGGTAGTTCATCTTTCCTACAGGTCTCAGATGTAAAAAGCTAAATAAGTAATATCTGTCTTTAAATAAGAAAACACCAGTATTAGGAAAGTTTCTGATTTAACAAGCATTGAAAAATTTCTTGGATTGTCACTTTTTAACAATGTCATATGTTTCCTTTAAATTAGTTTCTTTTCTTCTTTTCAGTCGGCAGAGTTTTTCGAGATGCTGGAAAAAATGCAGGTGAGAAAAATACTTCTCTTCTCTGATAAATACATATGTAATACATATATAGGGCACTGACATGTTAGATCTAATACCAGAATCGTGAGTTAATCTTTGCAAATTCCTGTTTGATATTAACCCTTTTGAAACTGTATTCTTTTTTCCTTTTTGCTTTTCCATTTTTTCCTCCCGTCCTCCCAAAAGCTATTGCTATTTTTTTTTTCCATTTACAGAGCTGTGTAAGGGCTTGTTTTCAGCATAACAAATTGTGATTCATAGAGTTACCACTTATTTTTTCATGCAATGTACTGGGTAGCTGAAAAACTGTGAAATTGACCAAAAATAGGCACTTGGGCCATTTTCTTGCATGTTCTACATTTACAATTTTCACTGTGAGCTCCAAAAGACAACTCCCCTTAATTCTTTGGGTCAGTGTGATCATGTTGATATCAAATTTTATAGGTTAGATTATGTTTTAATACATTTAACCTCTTGAGGTCGCAGCCCTTTTCGATTTTTGGATTTCTGTTTATTTCCCCCCTCCTTCCATAGCCATATCTTTTAGATTTTTCCATTAACAGTGACACATGCAGGCTTGTCATTTACGGGAGGAATTGTACTTCTTAGTAGCATCATTCCAAATGTGATGTAATTGAGGAAAAAACACAGTTGTGACATTTTTTAGTAAGCATAGTTTTTACAGATTTCACTGTGCACTTATTTTGATTGCTTTTTAATTAAATTTCTATGGCTGGCAAAATGGTGAAAAAGGTAGGGTTTGGTAATGTTAGGGCATTCACAGCGGGCATTCATTGTTTTTATATTTTCATACATTGGACATTTTGAGAGGCAGGGATACCTACCGTGTTTGGGTTTTCATTTGATTATTTATTTTTTAAAGGTGTTAAATCTTTATTCTTTAAAAATATGGGAATGAAACATGATACATATTCTAGTGTTCATTTTTATAATATGGCTTACGACCATGATGTCAGGATTGAGAAATACAATGACCACTCTGGTGCCACTGGTACACCAAGGAATCTACATCCCCCAATATTTGGGAAGCCCCAACCATGGGTCCAAGAGACCAGGTTGAGGAAAGAGACTCCTAATCAAATAGAATAGTGTAGACCCACTGACTTGTAAGTCTAACCACCATCATCATTAATGTAAAGTCAAGAAAAACCTTCATGAAAAGGGTTAATCAGCAGTAATATTTATTATGTAGAGCCTCATTTACAGTCGCAGTGTTTGTTACTTATCTGTACAATCTTTCATTGGTAATTATCCATGCCGTGTTGCCAAAATGTGCCGGAGGGTCTAGCAATTGTGTTTATTACAGGGCTTGCTAAGAAATTAGAGATCTTAATTGGATTTTGACAGACATTTTGGGTCAGGTGCAGTAAAATATCATTTGTACTGTGCATGATATCCTATTATAACACAGCACCCAGTAAACATAGGATTTAATAAGAGATTTATGAAGGCGTCCTTTTATGGCATTTACAGAACCATCGCTTTACTGATTGTCAGGTTTTGTGTACCTTATTGAGTAAATCATCTCTGAAACTCGCACTTTAATTCTGTATCCTGAAGGGGTTAAACATTTATGCTCACTATTATATTCCACATTCCACTTACTAAAATATGTTCAGCTTCCCTGCTTACAGGGTCCCTCAATATACTCGAAGGTTATATGATGCAGGATGTAGCATTGCTGAGCCTTTTACATCATGTCTCCACATCACATGACCACCAGAAACGGTTGACTCCTCCCAGTGTTAGATAATCACTGTATACAGTAAGCTACGTTAATGCAAGGGACTTTACTAGAGATGAGCGAACATACTCGTCCGAGCTTGATGCCCGATCGAGCATTAGTGTACTCGTAACTGCTCGTTGCTCGGACGAGTATTTCGCCCGCTCGAGAAAATGGCAGCTCCCGCCGTTTTGCTTTTTGGCGGCCAGAAACAGAGCCAATCACAAGCCAGGAGACTCTGCACTCCACCCAGCATGACGTGGTACCCTTACACGTAGATAGCAGTGGTTGGCTGGCCAGATCAGGTGACCCTGGGATAGACTAGCCGCTGCCCGCGCTGCTCGGATCATTCTCTGTCTGGATGCCGCTAGGGAGAGAGCTGCTGCTGGTCAGGGAAAGCGTTAGGGTGTTCTATTAGCTTACTGTTAGGCAGGAGTGATTCTAAAAGAACCCAACAGCCCTTCTTAGGGCTACAATAACGTTATAATTTTTTTTTTTTTTTATTTGCAGCTAGTACCATATTGTGAGGAATTAGCAGGGGGACTTGCTACCGTTGTGTTTAGCTCTTAGTGACACACATATCCACCTCAAACACCAAAGTGGGAAAATTTATTAGGGGTTTGAGTAGAATTAGGCACAGTCTGCCAGTTTCTTTTTATTTTACGTTTATTGTTTTAATAACTCAGTGTCATCTCATCTGGCATAGTAGTGTGCTGTAATACTTGGCTAGAAAATAGCCATAGGAGAATACAAACGGCTTACTTAGGCCTACAGTAGCGTTATATATATTTGTTTTCTGGTTGATCTGCTGGTGGCTGTAGTTGTTGCAGTGCATCTACTAGTAAATTGTGAGCAATTTGGAGTCAGACTTGCGACCACTGTGTTTTAGTGACGCACATATCCATCGCAAAGACCGAAGTGGGAAAATTTATTAGGGCCCGGGGTTGTATTTCAATTAGGCACAGTCTGCCATTTCCTTTTTTATTTTACGTTTATTTTTTTCATAACTCAGCGTCATCTCATCTGGCATAGTAGTGTGCTGTAATACTTGGCTAGAAAATAGCCATAGGAGAATACAAACGGCTTAATTACGCCTACAGTAGCGTTATATATATTTGATTTCTGGTTGATCTGCTGGTGGCTGTAGTTGTTGCAGTGCATCTACTAGTAAATTGTGAGCAATTTGGAGTCAGACTTGCGACCACTGTGTTTTAGTGACACACATATCCATCGCAAAGACCGAAGTGGGAAAATTTATTAGGGCCCGGGGTTGTATTTCAATTAGGCACAGTCTGCCATTTCCTTTTTTATTTTACGTTTATTTTTTTCATAACTCAGCGTCATCTCATCTGGCATAGTAGTGTGCTGTAATACTTGGCTAGAAAATAGCCATAGGAGAATACAAACGGCTTAATTACGCCTACAGTAGCGTTATATATATTTGTTTTCTGGTTGATCTGCTGGTGGCTGTAGTTGTTGCAGTGCATCTACTAGTAAATTGTGAGCAATTTGGAGTCAGACTTGCGACCACTGTGTTTTAGTGACGCACATATCCATCGCAAAGACCGAAGTGGGAAAATTTATTAGGGCCCGGGGTTGTATTTCAATTAGGCACAGTCTGCCATTTCCTTTTTTATTTTACGTTTATTTTTTTCATAACTCAGCGTCATCTCATCTGGCATAGTAGTGTGCTGTAATACTTGGCTAGAAAATAGCCATAGGAGAATACAAACGGCTTAATTACGCCTACAGTAGCGTTATATATATTTGATTTCTGGTTGATCTGCTGGTGGCTGTAGTTGTTGCAGTGCATCTACTAGTAAATTGTGAGCAATTTGGAGTCAGACTTGCGACCACTGTGTTTTAGTGACGCACATATCCATCGCAAAGACCGAAGTGGGAAAATTTATTAGGGCCCGGGGTTGTATTTCAATTAGGCACAGTCTGCCATTTCCTTTTTTATTTTACGTTTATTTTTTTCATAACTCAGCGTCATCTCATCTGGCATAGCAGTGTGCTTTCATACTTGGCTATAAAATAGCCATAGCAATAGGATAGCATCGTTTGGTTTTAAAAACTAAAAAACACAAAAAAAAAAAAAAAATTAAAAAAAAAATTCAAGTTATAACTCTCATTTTCAAAATGTTTAACCCGAGGACTAGGGGTAGAGGACGAGGGCGGGGACGTGGGCGTCCAACTACTGCAGGGGTCAGAGGCCGTGGTCCTGGGCGGGGTGAGACACCACCTGCTTATGAGGGAGCAGGGGAACGCCGCAGAGCTACACTCCCTAGGTTCATGTCTGAAGTTACTGGGAATCGTGGTAGAGCACTGTTGAGGCCAGAACAGTGCGAACAGGTGATGTCGTGGATTGCCGACAATGCTTCGGGCAATTTGTCCACCAGTCAGTCTTCCACGCAGTCCACCCATGTCACCAAAATCGGCACTCCTCCAGCTCCTGCACCTCAGCCTCCTCCCCCCCAGTCTGCCCCCTCCCAGCAAAAATTGCCATTTGAACCGGCATACTCTGAGGAACTGTTTTCTGGACCATTCCCACAGTCACAAACCACTTGTCCGGTTGCTGATGAGCAATTTTCCGATGCCCAGGTTTTCCACCAGTCGCAGTCTGTGGGTGATGATGACCTTGTTGACGTACTGGAAGAAGTGTGTAAAGAGGTGTCCGACGATGAGGAGACACGGTTGTCAGACAGTGGGGAAGTTGTTGTCAGGGCAGGAAGTCCGAGGGGGGAGCAGACTGAGGGATCGGAGGATGATGAGGTGACAGACCCAAGCTGGGTTGAGAGGCCGGGTGAACACAGTGCTTCTGAGACGGAGGAGAGTCCTCGACCAGAACAGGTTGGAAGAGGCAGTGGTGGGGCCAGACGGAGAGGCAGGGCCAGAGCTGGTGCATCAGCGCCAAATGTGTCAACTAGTGAAGCTCCCGTGGCAAGGGCTCCTGCGGCGAGGGCTAGATTTTCAGAAGTCTGGAGGTTCTTTAAGGAAACACCGGATGACCGACGGACTGTGGTGTGCCACATTTGCCAAACCAGGATCAGCAGGGGTTCCACCACTACTAGCTTAACTACCACCAGTATGCGCAGGCATATGAATGCTAAACACCCCACTCAGTGGCAACAAGCGCGTTCACCTCCGGCCGTGCACACCACTGCTCCTTCCCCTGTGTCAGCTGATAGTCAGCCCCCTGCCCAGGACCCTGCCACAAAAACCCCATCGTCGCCTCCACGATCCTCCACAGCATCCACCAGCGTTCAGCTCTCCATACCCCAGACGCTGGAGCGGAAACGCAAATATAGTGCAACCCACCCGCACGCCCAAGCCCTTAATGTGCACATCTCCAGATTGCTAAGCCTGGAGATGCTGCCCTATAGGCTAGTAGAGACCGAGGCCTTTCGCAGCCTCATGGCGGCGGCCGCCCCTCGGTATTCGGTCCCCAGCCGCCACTACTTTTCCCGATGTGCCGTCCCAGCCCTGCACCAGCACGTGTCAGACAACATAATCCGTGCCCTGACCAACGCCGTTTCTGACAAGGTCCACCTGACCACGGACACGTGGACGAGTGCTGCCGGGCAGGGCCACTATATATCTCTGACGGCACATTGGGTTAACTTGGTGGAGGCTGGGACCGAGTGTGACCCTGCGGCTGGTCATATACTGCCGACGCCGAGGATTGCGGGGCCTACCTCGGTCCAGGTGTTTCAGGCCTACTATGCCTCCTCCTCCTCCCACCCCTCCTCCACCTCCTCCTCCGAACGACCATCCGTGGGCATGGCGCCATCAGTCGGTAGCTCTAGGCACAGCAGCAGTGCCGTCGCTAAGCGACAGCAGGCGGTGCTCAAACTGCTGAGCCTAGGCGATAAAAGGCACACCGCCCAAGAACTATTACAGGGCATCACGGCGCAGACTGATCTGTGG
Organism: Engystomops pustulosus; assembly: GCF_040894005.1. Classification (NCBI taxonomy): domain Eukaryota; kingdom Metazoa; phylum Chordata; class Amphibia; order Anura; family Leptodactylidae; genus Engystomops; species Engystomops pustulosus. The sequence goes on from NC_092412.1 coordinate 219,691,784, forward strand.
CTGGCACCGCTGAACCTGAAGCCAGGCATGGTTGTGTGTGACAACGGCCGTAACCTGGTGGCGGCTCTGCAACTCGGCAGACTGACACATGTGCCATGCCTGGCCCATGTGTTAAATCTGATAGTTCAGCGTTTCCTCAAGACATACCCCAATCTGTCTGATTTGCTCACGAAGGTGCGCCGCATCTGTGCGCATTTCAGGAAGTCCAGCACAGATGCTGCCACTCTCAGGGCAGCGCAGCGCCGCCTCCAACTGCCCGCTCACCGACTGTTGTGCGACGTGCCCACGAGGTGGAATTCAACACTGACCATGTTATCCAGAGTTTACCAGCAGCGCCGAGCGATTGTAGACTGCCAGATGTCAACTTCCACCAGAATTGGTAGTCAGGTCAGTCAGCTTCCTCAAGTCTACAATGAGGAGTGGACGTGGATGTCTGATATCTGTCAGGTGCTGAGTAACTTTGAGGAGTCAACACAGATGGTCAGTGGCGATGCCGCCATCATCAGCCTCACCATCCCGCTGCTTGGCCTGTTGAAAAACTCTCTGGTCAGCATGAAGTCGGAAGCTTTGCGCTCCTCACAAGAGACGGGGGAAGAAGATTCCCTTGTTGATAGCCAAAGCACCCTTAGGTCTGTTTCTCAGCGCATATCGGAGGAGGTGGAGGTGGAGGAGGAAGAGAAGGAGAATGTTGGCGAGACACAAGAGGGGACCATTGTTGAGTCCTTCACTGTTGAGCGTGTATGGGCAGAAGAAGAGGAATTGGAGGAGTTGGAGGAGGAGGAAATGGACAGTCAGGCCAGTGAGGGGAGCGAATTCTTACGCGTTGGTACTCTGGCGCATATGGCAGATTTCATGCTAGGCTGCCTATCCCGTGACCCTCGCGTTCAAAGAATTTATTCCAGCACCGATTACTGGGTGTTCACTCTCCTGGACCCACGGTACAAGCAAAATCTTTCCACTCTCATCCCTGGAGAGGAAAGGAGTGTGAGAATGCATGAATACCAGCAGGCCCTGGTGCACAAGCTGAAACAGTATTTCCCTTCTGACAGCGCTAGCGGCAGAGTGCGTAGTGCTGCGGGACAAGTAGCGAGGGAGAGTAGGCGAGCAGGCAGCTTGTCCAGCACTGGCAAGGGTACGCTTTACAAGGCTTTTGCCAGCTTTATGTCACCCCAGCAAGACACTGTCACCTGTCCCCAGTCTCGGCAGAGTAGGGCTGATCTTTTACAGAAAGACGGTGAGGGAGTACGTAGCTGACCATACCATCGTCCTAAATGATCACACAGCTCCATACAACTACTGGGTTTCAAAGCTGGACATGTGGCACGAACTGGCGCTGTACGCCTTGGAGGTTCTTGCCTGCCCTGCCGCTAGCGTCTTGTCCGAGCGGGTTTTCAGTGCAGCTGGTGGCATCATCACCGATAAGCGTACTATTCCATTTTTCTGGAGGGCCACCTACCTGCTCCTCTGGTTTGAAAACTTTTTTGGACTGCCACATACAGGCACTATCCAAATTGAATTGTCTCCATAGCAGCCTCCACACGTTGTCTCCATTGCTACCTCCAAAAGTCGTTTATATAGCTGCCTCCATACATCGTCCCTTTATCAAACGAGGTGTGTCAGGCCGAAATTTGGGTTGTTTTCATGGATTCCACATCAAAGTTGTTAACCTTGTCGCCACCCTGCTGTGTTATCCACAAAATACACTGGCAAACTTTTACCATTTACGGATATTATTTCAGCGCTTCTTGCGCATCTGTTTACATTCCCCTCACCCGCCATATCCTAAACTTATAAGAACGCTACTACACTTGATCTTATACAAAAGGTTCTTAGAAGTGCTGTTTGGGGAGTAGCCTAGAGACAGGGGCTTGGATTGGCGAAAGCTCGCCTGGCAGCGGAGCGCCAGCTCCATGCGCATCATGCGCTTCTTGCGCATCTGTTTACATTCCCCTCACCCGCCATATCCTAAACTTATAAGAACGCTACTACACTTGATCTTATACAAAAGGTTCTTAGAAGTGCTGTTTGGGGAGTAGCCTAGAGACAGGGGCTTGGATTGGCGAAAGCTCGCCTGGCAGCGGAGCGCCAGCTCCATGCGCATCATGCGCTTCTTGCGCATCTGTTTACATTCCCCTCACCCGCCATATCCCAAACTTATAAGAACGCTACTACACTTGATCTTATACAAAAGGTTCTTAGAAGTGCTGTTTGGGGAGTGGCCTAGAGACAGGGGCTTGGATTGGCGAAAGCTCGCCTGGCAGCGGAGCGCCAGCTCCATGCGCATCATGCGCTTCTTGCGCATCTGTTTACATTCCCCTCACCCGCCATATCCCAAACTTATAAGAACGCTACTACACTTGATCTTATACAAAAGGTTCTTAGGAGTGCTGTTTGGGGAGTAGCCTAGAGACAGGGGCTTGGATTGGCGAAAGCTCGCCTGGCAGCGGAGCGCCAGCTCCATGCGCATCATGCGCTTCTTGCGCATCTGTTTACATTCCCCTCACCGCCATATCCCAAACTTATAAGAACGCTACTACACTTGATCTTATACAAAAGGTTCTTAGAAGTGCTGTTTGGGGAGTAGCCTAGAGACAGGGGCTTGGATTGGCGAAAGCTCGCCTGGCAGCGGAGCGCCAGCTTCATGCGCATCATGCGCTTCTTGCGCATCTGTTTACATTCCCCTCACCGCCATATCCCAAACTTAGAAGAATGCTACTACACTTGATCTTATACAAAAGGTTCTTAGAAGTGCTGTTTGGGGAGTAGCCTAGAGACAGGGGCTTGGATTGGCGAAAGCTCGCCTGGCAGCGGAGCGCCAGCTCCATGCGCATCATGCGCTTCTTGCGCATCTGTTTACATTCCCTTCACCCGCCATATCCCAAACTTATAAGAACGCTACTACACTTAACTTGGTGCAGGCTGGGACCGAGTCTGACCCTGGGGCTGGTCATATACTGCCGACGCAGAGGATTGCGGGGCCTACCTCGGTCCAGGTCTAAAAAAGGCCTACTATACCTCTTCCTCCTCCCACCCCTCCTCCACCTCCTCCTCCTCCTCCGAATTACCATCCGTGGGCATGGCGCCATCAGTCGGTAGCTCTAGGCACAGCAGCAGTGCCGTCGCTAAGCGACAGCAGGCGGTGCTCAAACTGCTGAGCCTAGGCGATAAAAGGCACACCGCCCAAGAGCTATTACAGGGCATTCCACATCAAACTTGTTAACTTTGTCGCCACCCTGCTGTGTAATCCACAAAATATACTGGCAAACTTTTATCATTTACCGATATTATTTCAGCGCTTCTTGCGCATCTGTTTACATTCCCCTCACCCGCCATATCCCAAACTTATAAGAACGCTACTACACTTGATCTTATACAAAAGGTTCTTAGAAGTGCTGTTTGGGGAGTAGCCTAGAGACAGGGGCTTGGATTGGCGAAAGCTTGCCTGGCAGCGGAGCGCCAGCTCCATGCCAAGGTCCAACTAACATAGTTTTAACTGCAGCACCTTTAATCTACTACTAGTTCACTGCCTCCATACATGGTCCCCTTATCAAACGAGCTGTGTCAGGCAGAATTTTGGGTTGTTTTCATGGCTTCCATGTTAACTTTGTCGCCACCCTGCTGTGTAATCCACAAAATATACTGGCAAACTTTTATCATGTACCGATATTATTTGAGCGCTTCTTGCTCACCTCCTTTGGTTCCTCTCTGCCACCCATTGGTTTGAAGCCTGAGTCCATTTAGGGTATGTTGCCATGACACTCTCTAGCCTGCCGCTGCTGCCGCTGCCGCTGCCTCTGCATGCCCTCCCCTATAGTGTCAGGGTCAATTATTGGATGTTTTAGATGCTATCTAGCCTCATTCGGTCACTCTGTCATGGCCATGCTGTTGCCCATAATTTTGGCATAATGGTGCGATTAAGCAGCCTCAGAGGCATCCATGCATGCTGCCCCTGCTGTTTCCTGTCCATTTCCGTGGTGTTTCCATCCTTTTCTGAGGTTCCCAGGTGTTTGGCCAAGCTTCCCTGTGCAGAGCCTTGGTCCCCTTGAAAAATGCTCGAGTCTCCCATTGACTTCAATGGGGCTCGTTACTCGAAACGAGCACTCGAGCATCGGGAAAAGTTCGTCTCGAATAACGAGTACCCGAGCATTTTAGTGCTCGCTCATCTCTAGACTTTACTCTTAAGTTTCGCAAACTTTTTAAATATCAGGGCACGATAACAAAATTAGTCTGGTACGTCTTAACCCCTTGTCGCTTTATGCCCTTCTCGAGTTTTAGGTGTTTCTGTTTTTTTCTCCCCCTCCTTACAAAAGCTGTCATTTTTTTTTTTCCATTTACAGAAATGTTTGAGCACTTTTTTTTCGCATAACGATTCGGACTTCCATGTTGCACCATTTAATATTTAACTAAATGTACTGAAAAGCTGGAAAACAATTCCAAAGGAGGCAAAATTAATGAAAAACACATTTGCACCTTTCTAATGTTGGCTCTGTAGAGTCCAAATGACACATCCCCTTTATTCTGTGGGTCACTGCAATGATGGAGATTCCAAATTTATATAGGTTTTACTATATTTTTATATATTAAAAAGTTATCTTTTGTACATAAACAAATTTGGCATATTACCACATACTCTATCCCATAATTCACCCCATTATATACTATGTAAGATGTTACTTTTTGCTGGAAAAGTTTAATAAATTTTTTTTAAAAAAACTGGGATTTGGACATTTGGATGTGTTTTCTCATTATGGGGTTCACCACAAGTAATTATAATTTTTATATTTGATAGATCTGGCATTTTGAGACAAGAGTAATTTGAACTTTTAGATTTTTTTTTAACCTTTTCATTTTTTTTTTTTTTTACTATTTTCCCCCAAGAAGGACTAATTGCTTATTCAATAACCTGCTCTACAACTGCATTGCAGTTTATTGGCAAATTGCTACATTTTAATTAGATGCTGCCTACTGCAGGGTCTAATTCAGATTGATCTCGTCTAAGAGAGACTCCCGGCTGTCACCACCAGAGATTACTTCCCCTTTTGATCCCATGGGGGACCGGAAGCAACAGTCGCAGCCATCATATAAGTGACAAATTCCCGAGTTGGACCCTGTGATTGTGGCCATCACCGATCATTACTTTTAGTGGTAGGCGCCTTCTGCATAATGCATAATTAGGCAAACACAGATGAATAAATAAAATGTAATAACAATTACAATAACTAGGGCCAAAATACAAAAACAGTGTGGTGACATTAGAAATAGGAACTAAGCGGGGTGCTTATCAAATGCCAAAATTGGGGAGTAGTATTAGGAAAAGTTCATGTAGAAAATAATTAGGAATGAGATCATGGTTGCAAGTATATATCTTCAGAAAATACATTGGCTAGGACGTTGCCAAATATAGAAATACATTGTTGCCTCCTTTATGAGCCGATACGCATCGTGGATGAAAAGTCTTTGCTTCTGAAGCATTCTTGAGGCACGTTTGAAGTATACTTTCAAGATGGTTATATGAATGGAACCCCCTGCTCAAAGCCTCAGAAGTGTGTGTCACTGCAAGCACCTACTGGAGTTCAAAAGCTTTCCAAGTAGATCTCTCTGCATGTACCCAGTTCAAAAGTGGTGACTAATTGCCGTACTTACCCGACCTAAAGTGGGCTGCTTCATGTGGAACACTCTTTATTGTGGGATGTTTGTCTGAATATGAGCTTTGTTATCAAAGTCAAGATGCCTTATAGATATGTGATATGAGTAAATGGAAACCCAGAATGTTTTGTAGAAGATAAATAGTTTTGATCTTTTGTTTTTTTGGGGGGGAAGATGGACAATGGGCTCTGTATACTGAGCCTTTCAGTTATTTCTCTTACATTCTTTTCCTCTAAATCCTATAATTTTGCTTATTCTCTATTAGGTTCCCAAGCTAGAAGAACAGAAAAGTAGCAGCCAGAAAAATAAGGTGGGTGCAGAAGGAGCCGAAATGTGAGGCTTAGTTCTCAATTGCATTCGGCAGCTTCCGTCATGCTCTTCCGTTATTGATGACATAAATTATAGTTCTATATTTCTCACTGTAAAAGACAGAAGCATAGGGTACGCGACACTACTACACATGGAGCGGAAGGTGAACGGAGATTAGTGGAGGAGTTATCCCAGTTTTAATATGTTACCATGGCTGTTAGAAACAATGTTAAGGAAATCAAGAGATTTGGAGAAAAACACATTCAGAATATGCATCAGTGAGGATCATTTATACTTAATCTAGAAATGTTCCAGTCTTTCTTTTTATATGGGTGCTATAACACATTCCAGTTAATAGGTGATTTTAGGTGTGGTTTTGTTAATTTTACTTACACTGTATTCTATTCAGATAAAGAAATCTACCTTTTGTAAGTACAGGCGGTCCCCTACTTAAGGACACTTGACTTCTTCCTATTACAGAAAAAAATTTTGAAAATCCAATTGTCACTAGGACAAAACCAAAATTTATCTGGAGCTACAATTATAAAATATAGTTACGACTTACTTACAAATTCAACTTAAGTACAAACCCAAGGAACCTATCCTGTACGTAACCCGGGGGCTGCCTGCCTGGGTTGGATCCTAAATCTTGAGCGAGAAAAAAACATATTGAAAGTGTGAACTGTGGGGAACATTTACTAAGAGTCGTAAAAACTGCATTAAAAGTGGGGTTTCCTGTGTTTAATGCAGGACGCGCCACAAAGTTTTGTGAGCGTCACTATTTGTGTCGCGTGCGCCAGGAATTTGTCTCAGACACTTCTTAAATACCTGTGCAAGAGCTAATTGTGATGCTGTTATAACTGCAATGTGTGACCGCGCCCTGCGTGTGGTGTGTGAGTGGGGGAGGGGGGTTTGGGCTTGTTTTATTTATCTTAAATGATGTTAAAACTGGCACAAGTTGCACAAATTTTGCAAATTAGTGAGCGACCCATTCTAATGCATTTCCTTTGCCAGAGTGGAGTTATTGGGGCAGATTTACTTAACCGGTCCATTCGCGATCCAGCGGCGCGTTCTCTGCACTGGATTCGGGTCTGGCCGGGATTTATTAAGGTAGTTCCTCCGCCATCCACCAGATGTCGCTGCTGCGCTGAAGAGCATCGGAACACACTGGAATACACCGAGCCGGGCTGAGTGAAGGTAAGTGCAATTTTCGCAACACATTTTTTTTTAAAAAATGCAGCGGTTTTTCTGAATCCGTCGGGTTTTCGTTCGGCCACGCCCCTCGATTTCTGTCGCGTGCATGCCAGCGCCGATTCGCCACAATCCGATCACGTGCGCCCAAATCCCGGGGCAATTCAGGGAAAATCGGCGGAAATCGGAAATATTCGGGTAACACGTCGGGAAAACGTGAATCGGGTCCTTAGTAAATGACCCCCATTGTGCTAATATTAGTAACCACAATGCTAAATATTTTAAAACATCAACGTTTGGAATCCAAAGTTAAGTCAGGCACAACACTGGAAAACTCCAGTTAAGGCAAACTTTGCTGGGAGGTCATAAAGGTTGGAATAAATAAAGTGCATATTGACCATTACACCTAGAAAAGGTGCAAAATTAGAGAAAAGAATTTGATAAATGTATTCCCCCCATAGTGTTTACAATAAAAGTGTTGCAATTTTATTTGTAAACTTTCATGTCTACTATTTTGACTTCTGTTCCTGAAAAACTCAAATTTCTCTCTTCAAGGTCAAAAAGAGCATAGGAGAATGAATTCAGTTGAGGTTGGTGGGGTATGGGTCACCTGGCTCTCCTACTGACTTGTCTACTGCTAGAGTTGCACCATAACCACCTGCACTAGGAGTTGGTGGACCGGTGGAGGTTGCAAAAAGGAGGAAAAGTCACAATTCCTGGCACAGCCATACCGTATATACCTGAGTACAAGCTGACCAGAGTATAAGCCGAGATGCCTAATTTTACCACAATAAAATGGGAAAGCGTATTGACTCGGGTATAAGCCTAGGGTGGTAAATGCAACTGCTACTCATCAATAAAATGTCCAGCCGAGTGCCCCTATAGATTAACCTTCCAGCAGAGTGCCCCCAAAGATTAAACCTCCAGAAGACTGGTCCATAGATTAACCCTTCAGCTGAGTGACATCAGCTGGGCTTATACCTGATTATAAGCCGAGTGGGACTTTTTCAGCACATAAATTGTACTAAAAATCTCAGCTTATACTCGAGTATATAGGGTATGTCTTCTCTTTGTACACAGGTACAAGCCATGATAACCCCCATTCCCAAAATGAGCAACTGTATGTTACTCATCAGTTCTTATAGGCATCTAGATTCCTAGACATTTATCACTACTCCTGTGATAAGTTCATGCAGTATATTTTTAGAAAAAACAAATCAATAAACTGCAATAAACTCTCATTCGCCCTCAGTATTGGCTTTCACCTAGCCCACAGACCCATCCATGCCATTAGTTTGTATAGATGCGGATTAGATTTACTTAATTTTCTTTTTGCTATAACCCTTGCATTGTTATGTGGTGACCCTGTCTGCAGGTCATGCTGTTCTTAAGCAGTTGGATTATACAACAGAGAATATATACCCTGTAGCCATCATTTTCCATAGTATATACTCAGTATAAAAGCACATACATCTAAAAACATCTCAGCTTTTTCTGTGTGAGCGCAGGCAAAACACTGAACTTTTGAGACTCTACAGTGAGATGAGAATGTAATAAAATCTAAAATTTGCTTTTGAAAGGTTGGTAATATGGTTCCTAAATATCCCCCCTTGGGCAATTTCTCTATTCTTCTCAATCGTCAGCAGTGAATGTTGTTTTCGTAGAATTCTCAGGATAGCAAGTAACAGAAAGGCAGCGCTTCTTCTCCGAGACGATAGCAGCCATGAGCAGCGTGAAGGCAATAAATCCTCATCTTCATTATATCCACCAGATCAGAAATATACATCTCAGCTCATCACACAGACACCTCAACCCGGCATTACACAGATGGATACAGGTTACCTCAAATGATCTACTTAAGGAATATAAATGAACAATATTTGTGCTTTTCCGACACTCACGACTTTTCCGGCGCTTCTATTATTCCAACTCATTTTGTGGCGCAATTTTTGTTGCACAACTAGAGAAGCTAACAGTTGGTCTAGGGAGTTCTATTTCACCTTCATGAATGGAAGAAAGTTCTAAACCATATTGTTTCTGCACCAAATAATAAAGCACCTTGCATCTCCATAGACTTGTATGGTGCGTTTTTCAAGCGGGTGACTTGCAAAAGTAGAGCATGCTGAGATTTAAACGCGCGTTGAAAAAACGTGTTTGTGGTCAGAACAAAAACATTTATTGCAATGGGTTAGAGTGTAATGCAAGTTTTGCACATCAAAAGCACCCGTAGAACCCGTGCGTGAAAAACGCAAGTGTAAGGCCTCTTGCACACTAGCGTTGCATTTCACGTCAGGGTGCAATGCGTGAAAAACTGACGTTTTGGCTGCGTTTTTGTTCCATTTTTCCTTGGAGTAATTTGCGTTTTTGCGTTTTTCACGCGCGTGTTGTTAGCGTTGTTTTTGCGTTTTCGGCGCATTTTTGACGCGCGTTTCAATGGGAGACTCGAGCAGTTTTCAAAGGGACCATGGTTTGGGATTAAAATGTGTTATTTAATTGAAAAATAATGTCTTCTGATAATTTGCAAACATCTGCGATCTATTCTTCACTGTTCCCCGTGTATATTATCTCCCGACAAGTTAGCAGATGTGAAGAACAGTGAAGAATAGAATAAAATCATTGTACACAGTGAACACAGTGAACACAGGATCATTTAAGAGAAAAACACAGTGCAGAACACAGTGCAGAATAGATTACAGATGTTCGGCACATCTGCTTACTTGTCGGGAGATACGCGCGGAACGCCGCGAACAAAATAGCATATGAAGAACAATATATATGTGTGTGAAGAACACATTGCAGATGTTTAAATACAACTACAAACATCAACATTCTTACTAACGCCTCTCTGCTGCATCAGATATATTTAACTTTTGTACATCTGACAAACCCACATCTGCCGTGTAATGACACATTCAGCTCTGCTACACGGGTCCACAGCCCCCCCTGTACCCGGGGCCATAAATCAGTGGCCGCCTCGGTTTATTTATTCTCTGTAAAGTTTGCAGAACTTTCATTTTATGGGAATAAGTCGATGACTTTTTAAGCGCATCAACAAGCGACCGGAGACGCGACTGCGACTATCCGAAAAATTAAATGCAGAAAAAACTAAAGGAACAGGGTTTACTCATTGCAAAAAAATATGTAGCAGAGCTGAAAGAGTCAAATACAGATGTAGCAGTGTTAAATTTGTGTTTGATACAATATAATATTTTGATACATTGTATCCGACGACAAACTCATCAATCCTACATCATCTTTATATCTATTGCATCTTGTATCTGCTTCTTCTATGTCGTAGTTTTACTGTCACTCATGGGAAGTGTCTGCGAACAAACTTGATGGTTGTATGACACGGCGTATACTCAGGGGGTGCGATGTGGTACCCGACACCCCAATACTCTCAGCCACGCACCACGGTTCATAGAGTTCAGCAAATTAAAAAAAAATCCCTTATACTCTAATAATAAATAATGGAATAGTCAATTCGGATTGACCTTCCTGAGCGGCGCCCGATGTCAGACCTACTGTGATGTCATAATTGTGCCACGCAACAAACCCAACACTGCTACATGGCTGCACATCGAAATATCAGAGAAATTGTAAAAATAAATGTCTTTTTTTTAATAGAAAAATAATAAACAGATTGTGGAATCCGATAAAGCGGCGCCGTAATTCCAAGATTACAAATCTATTGCGCGTGTGCCGTATAACAGACTCAGCTCTGCTTCATTTCTTCATTTCACTTGGAATGAAATGCCGCAGAAAAGTTTAAAAAAATAGCATGTGAAGAACAATATATATGTGTGTGAAGAACACATTGCAGATGTTTAAATACATCTGCAATTTGTTCTTCACACATATATATTGTTCTTCACATGCTATTTTGTTCGCGCCGTTCCGCGCGTATCTCCCGACAAGTAAGCAGATGTGCCGAACATCTGTAATCTATTCTGCACTGTGTTCTGCACTGTGTTTTTCTCTTAAATGATCCTGTGGTCACTGTTTTCACTGTGTTCACTGTTTTTATTCTATTCTTCACTGTTCTTCACTGTGTTTTATTAATTAAATGATCGTTCGCGAGCAGGGGAAATAATGTTATTCTGGTCACCTAGCAACCCTTACGTTTAAAACGCATTGCACTCGCATTGCACTTGCAATGATTGCGAGTGCAATGCGTTCTTGATGCATCTCCATAGACTTGAATGGGGCGTGAAAAACGTGCGTGACCCGCAAAAATAGAGCATGCTGCGATTTTGACGCGCGTGCAAACGAACGCAAGCACGCGCGTTAAAAACCACGCTAATGGAGAAAGACCCATTGAATACAATGGGACAGAGTGCAATGCGAGTTCTGAGCGTCAAATGCACGCGCAGAACTCGCGCGTGAAAAACGCCAGTGGAGAAGGGGCCTAACAGGGGACTTACTCCTGGGATCATCCAATGGATTCAGTATTATATGTATTGTGAGTTATAACATGTATTATGTTTAAATTCTAGTTTTGTCAATTTTATTTCCCCTCAGGGTTTTATTTTTTTTGAAGTTTTATTGAATTTAACAACTTTATATTTTTGTCTAGAGACAAATATCTGCCATCTCAACAATGGCCAGAGAAAGACCAAAGAAAACCATGTGGGAAATGCTTGATGTGAATCTGCCCTTAGTTGGCATCCAGTGTTTATTAGGCTGCTGGCATAGTATGGGCATGGCATTACGTGTATAAATGATAGCGCACATTCTTTCGCAAATTGTCTGAATTCCCAGTTCTCTTTTTATTGATTTACTTTCAAAATCAACTTGTTGGGATTGTGAATAGTTTCTTTACCATCTGGCTTAATAAAAGCTCAACTTTGTTTTACAGCGCTCTCCCTGCATTCCTAATGGTAGCGAGATTGTGCACAGCGGATGATTGTTTTCTATGCTGCGCACATCATTGAGGCATATAAAAGGACAATGAAGAGTCATGAATTATTGAGGCGCAGCACAACACCTCTTCGGATAGTTTGGGAGACGGAGATAGATAGTTTGATAGCGCTCATAAATATACTCGCTTTAGTTGCACCCAGTTTGCATCTACTTCATGTCTTATCTTTTTTACCATATGCTGATCTCCATGCCTAGAAAGCAAATAAACTAATTAATCATTTGGTGGAGTATCAGATAAAACACAGGCATTGTTTACACTGTAAATGAGGGTGTATACTTTTATTGGTACTGTAGCTTACAAAATTGTGTTTTGTAAGTGCTTTAAAAACTGAAGGTTGCAGTAAGAGTCTAGAAATCCTACAAGGAAACCTGTCATCAGGAGCCCTTTTTCTGGCTCCCCCATGTCCCCAAAGAGAGTAGTGTGCACATTGCCAAAGTGCTTTTGTAATAAAACTGGGTTTTTCCAATTAAAAAGAAAAGTTAAATGAAAATTTAATTTTCTTTCTGTAGAACAGTGTCCTTAGTCCTATGGGAGAGGCCTGTGAGGAGTGGTTTCACCCCCACCCTCAGGAAACCGTTCCATCATGGGTCTATTTCAGATAGGAGGGATATTGGGGTTATTGGAATTTTAAATTAAGTGGTTTTCCGAGGATGGGGGGACAACTCATCACTAGCCACTTACATGGGACACGGGACTCTGCTCTGCAGAGAGATAGGTAAACTTCCATCTATCTTTTCTTTTTATCAGAAAAAGCCAGTTTAATTATAAATGGCAATGTGCACACAATTCTCTATGGGGGAGACAGAAAAAGGGCTCCTGATGACAGGTTCTCTTTAAAGAGGATCTTTAACTCAAGTTGTCTCTCAATGATTCTGGTACAGTTGGACGTGAATGAGGCTGAGTACAAATGGCAAAATGCTAGTCCCATTTTACTTAGTGTTTAGGAATTTTAGTCTTCTAGTGGTTAAAGATGTCATGGAGGGCAGTAGTTACAGCATGAAGACTATAAATATATATTGATATATGTATAGTGGTAACATAGTAAAACTATATATCACCACCCACTGCACTTTCTGGGTGGATCTTGTACTGCAGGAAGTGAAGTAAACTTTGGGAAACATTATGACAGACTGCTTGTCTGATTGTGTGGCCTCCCTTGTGGGTTAAAAGACACCCAGGACATGCAGTATACTGTTACCAGAAGTGGTCTCAGTCAGTACTTTACACTATGATTTTGTGGAAAACTTTATTAATATTTTCTAACCCAGGCATAGATTTTTAATTAGCCAAAGAATAAAAGATTGCACTAGTAATGATACAAAAATAATAATTGATAGGATGCTAGCGAGGATGTTTGCCGATGATAGTATCTAAAAAATTAATGATGATATCGAAGATCATATTGATGATGATATCTAAAAATGTAAGGATGATGTTGATGATAATATTGAGGATGATATTGATTATGAACATCAGAGCGAACCTACAATTTCAAACAAATGCAGAGGACAGGTGTTATTATGTATGAATGGCTTGAATTCTTCATAATTTTCATCCATATTCTTGGGAAAATACCGTAATAACTTTTTGTTTCTTTAATGTGAAGTATTAATATGATAATTAATACATTTTTCGTTTCCTCTTACAGGATGACTACATCCCATATCCCAGCATAGAAGAGGTAATCCACAGTTAATATTACATAAAAGGGTGTAAAACAAAAGAAGTTACTGAAGTTACTGTATTTGCCTTCTGTAAGCATAGAGAGCTGAGCACGTTCAGTTTGTAACACCCAGGGGTTGTCCTTATTATTTCTACCCATCATACCATTATACATTGTACAGGCGGTCCCCTGCTTGAGAACACCCGACTTATAGACGGCCCCTAGTTCCAAAGGGCCCTCTGGATGTTGGTAATTTATTGTACTTTAGCCCCAGGCTACAACAAACAGCTATAACAGTTATCACAGGTGTCTGTAATGAAGCTTTATTGTTAATCCTGGTTCTTATGACAATCCAACATTTTTAAAATCCAATTGTCACAGAGACCAAAAAAAATTGACTGGAATTACAATTATAAAATATACAGTTCAGACTTAAATACAAACTCAACTTAAGAACATACCTACAGAACCTATCTTGTACGTAACCCTGAGACTGCCTGTAAAGCGAATAGGGACTGACCTGCATATAGACCATATGATGGATGGATGTGACATCACAGACCTTATCTATGACCATGAAAATAGTGGTATCCAATGTAAATACTTTCTCTGTGAGAGGTTGACTCAAGATACATTTTTGAGTACTGTAGATATCACAGTCACTTTTTAACCCTCTCCAATCCCATATTGATCACCTGGCCTCCAGAGTCAAGAGTTATTTTTTTTGGTAAGAATACAACGTAATTTTTTTATCCCATAAAGTATTGCTTGTTTCAATTATAGATCCTGGAGAAGGACAGCGCTTACCCACTCATTATCCTGCCTCAGTTTGGAGGTTATTGGATAGAAGATCCAGAAAATATAAGCACTCCCACATCCTCAGACAGCAGTATATGTGATGAAGAGGAGGAACCCATGAGCCCTAGCACATATGGCTATAAACTAGAATATAAAGGATCAGCACGGGCATACAGAAAACATTTCATGGGAAAGGTTTGTATTTTTTTCACATTATTTTACCCTTTTTTCATTCTACACATATGTATACTGTGTAAGGTGAATATTGGATGTGTATTGCCGGGATACTTTGTATTCCACTTCTTTGCTTTGGGTGACAGCCTGTAACTTTGTAGTGTATATGACAGTTTTGCCCAGTTCTGTGCACAAGCAGATGACTTACTGTGCAAAAACTTTGAGCAATTTCGAAAAAGGTGCAAAGTCTAAATCTGGCTCAAGGGATAAGCCACGCCCACTTCCATTAAAATGCTGACAAAAAATGCACAAATAAGTCTTCAGTTAGATGCACAACAAAACATTAAACCTTGTGCAATATAAAAATACAGCAAAGTTTTCCTCAATTCACTGGATACATGTCCATAAAGGGTTTAAAGAGACCCTGTCAGGAGAAATAAACCCTCCAGGGGCACTTACTAAAGTTAGCAGCTCCCTAGCCCTACCCCAGTTATAGCAGTGTGAAATCGCTAGCTTTATTGGAATATACCGATAAGCTAGGAAACACTGCACTTCATCGCCCCCGAACACTGGACCAAGCTTACAGCAATCCAGTGTATTTATGAGGGGGAGGTCTGGGGCGCTGCCCTCTTTCCAGATTCATCTTTGGACCGATACTCCAACACCATAGGCTGGTGGTAACTGCCAGGCTCTATGCTGCAGTCACCGCCGCCTCAGATCCCCCTCATGAATACACCGGACCACTGTACCCTATGTCCGGTATTCATAGGGTTATGCTCTGCTGTGTTTCCACCCAAGGTATAGTGCCCCCCCAAGGTATTATGCATAGCCATCCCCCATAGTATAACGCACAGCCATCCCCCCAAAGTATTATGCACAGCCCTCTCAAGGTATTATGCACAGCCTCCCCCCATAGTATTATTCACAGCCTCCTTTTCATAGTATTATGCACAGCCTTCCCCCCCTACTATTATGCACAGCCTCGCCCCATAGTATTATTCACATCTTCCTTCTCATAGTATTATGCATAGGTTTCCCCCATAGTATTATGCACAGCCCCTGCATAGTATTATGCACAGCCCCCCCATAGTATTATGCACATCCTCCCTAATAGTATTATGCACAGCCCCCCTCCGTAATATTATTCACGGCCTCCCCCCCATAGTATTATGCACAGCCCCCCCATAGTATTGTGCTCAGCCTCATCAAAAATAATAAACCTCCAGAAACTGGCGCTCCCTCGCAGCTCCTCGTCCTTTTCTCCCAACAGCCGCACTGTCTGTAGTGACACAGGACGGGTGAGTGATGATGTCATCACGTGTGTCGTTCTGTGTCCTGCAGAGCAGTGCGTACAGGCGAGCTGTGGTGCACCGCTCTGCCTATCAACTACATCTTAAAGACGCAGATGTAACTGATTTTTCAGGTAGTGCGTGCCAGCATTTGGTAAGTCCGTACTACTGGTGGCAAAATGCCACCTCTTAAAGGGTCTGCATTCTGCCGCCTGAGGAGGGGACTTCACCCCGCCTCATGGCAGATGCGGCCCTGATAGACCTCATATATAGACCTCATAAATTTTAGCTGACTCTGACAGAATTCTTGTGACTGATAACAGTACTGTTCTCAATCTTTAGCCCAGTAACTTCTCTGTAGTGATATATAGTAAGGGTTTACATTAAAGTGATCTCATAGACCAGACTAATGTGTAATTCTCAGAAGAGCGCTTCATTCCAGTCCTCATTCATTAAGGGGATCTTGATGAAGTTGCCTCTCACTTCCCTTTACCCTTGTGTGTACTAATAGTATCTATAGAAATGATTAACTCCTACAACTATTAGACTATGTATTTCATTATATATGTAATTACCACATCTGTGCTCTGATATTACTGTTCTGCTTCATTATAAGTGGGAAAAAATTATGGCTGAGCCCAAGGGACCTTGTTCACTGCAATATGATCCATCATGTTCCAGCCATATTGGGACAAAACAGAGGAGCATTTTTAAGCTGAAACAGCAATTAAGGCTCAAACAATAGTTTTCCCAAACTCTCTGTCCAATAGTGAGGAAAGCTCAATGTGACTAGTGTTTCTAATGAAGTTTACCTGGGCATCAGGTAATGCACCTGTATATACAGTATATCATGATAGTTTTCTGCAATGCATCTGTATCAGTCTGGGGTCTGTGCTGTTTCCTCATAGAGAATCCTTGATTGGATAAGATGTACTTACTGTATATCCATCCCGCAGCAGTGAGAGGGACTAGGTCTGGAGGTCATAGACATAGCAGCATTTTATTGATCTGGGCATTTAATATGACAAATTTTGCCTTGTAGTCATGGTAGATTTTTGACCTTAAAAATCAAAGATTTACATTTATGATAAAAACCATAAATGTGTTTCCTTAGCTGTAATTTATAGGAGTTGCACAGACACCACCATATGAGGAGTCATCTTAATTCCGATGGCAGTGAATTTTGTTCTATCTATGACTCTTCTTATTACAGCGCTGGAAGGAAATAAGGTCTACGTGCAAGTTCTTGTAAATGACAAAGTGCTGAACAAAATTGATTGATTTTCCCTTTTATTGAGGATTTGATGGAATTTCACATTATTGCATTTTGAGCTGAGAAGGAGTTCTTCCTTCAAATGACTTCATTGGCTTCCATATACCCTCAGGCAACTTTTACTGAAGTTATTTAGTTTTCTTCATGGATTTCTTATGTAGAGTTCTGTGCCTTGGGATTTGGCACATTTTAAATAAATGTGAATGCTTTTGTGATATATGCAACCATTCTGGGTGTTCACAGATTCACATTACATATGGAAAGAGAATGGGGCTTATTTACTAAGGGTCCGCAGATCGCATTTCCGTTGGACTATTCATGGTATTTGGGATTTGCTCTGGGAGAGGTATTTAGAAGGGGATTGTGTCGCACGCGTTCAGATTTTGGCACAGCGGCACGGGCTTTCATGCAACAGAAATTGGAGGGGCGTGCCGTCGGGCTGAGTGCGGGATTTAAGATTAAAATTGTGTCACAAGCAATGCACTTACATACACCAGGAAGAAGATGGTGAACTTCGGCGGACCTGATTTCTCCAATCACACTTCTCCCTTTTCTGGGTCTCAGAGAACTGGTCCAGTCATCTTCTGGACTGGGACTCTGACATCTCATATAAGGGCTGCCTGCCGTTTCACCCCTGCTTCTGTTTATCTTGAGTTCCAACTTGACTCTCAACTACTCTTCTATGTTTGTATGTTTGGTGCAGGAAATAAACATTGACCAGTTGACACCTACCACTCAGGGTAGGTTGAGCAACTAGGCAGGGGTAGCTAGGAAGGGCATTTAGCCTAAGGCAGGGGTCCCCAAACTTTTTACATAGGGGGCCGTTCACTGTCCCCCTCAGACCGTTGGAGGGCTGGACTAAAGTTTAAAAATTAATATCAGTACATGTGACCGCATCCATAACACACTTGCACCCCCCTCAATTAATTATTTAATATACTGCACCCCCTTGTGAGCAATTTTAAATATTGGCCCAATTAATGAATTAATTAGGTCAATTAATTATTAAATATACTGGGACCCCTCTCCATTAATTATTGAATATGCCTCCCCCCATTAATTACTAGACTGCCCCTCATAATTAATTATTTCCTATTCTGCCCCCACCATTAATTATTTCCTATGCTGCCCCTCATAATTAATTATATCCTATGCTGCCCCCGGGATGTATTCCGGCCACATCGCTCCAGTAATAGTGCTCGAGCAGCCGTTTCCGGCCGCATCGAGCACTACACAGTGACGGACAGGAGCTTCCTGTCTGGATGGACGGAGGCTCCTGCCCGACTGTTGAAGGCCGGATTGAGCCTAAGGGCTCACTACTGTCCTTGTCTCCCCTTCCAGTCCATCCTAGCTGTTCCCGTTACAACATAAAATGTTTTTGGATTTTTGTCTAGTCATAAATAGACATGATCTTTTTGTCTTTTCCATTTTAGGACCATCTAAATTTTTATTGCACTGGAAGCAGCCTTGGAAACTTGATCCTTTCAATCAAATGTGAAGAAGCCGACAGCATAGAATATTTAAGAATTATACTCAGGTTTGTAGAATAGAATCATTTGTGTTTTCTCCAATGGTGTATCCACATGGAATGAGAATGTTGGGAAATGTCCCTAGATCTGTCATACTTATCTTCCTATTAGATTCTGATTATTAGTTTTGTGATGTATACACTCTACATCCTGTCTTGTCTTTTTTCAAGAAGGGACCAACACAAGTACCCTTATCCCCTATAAAATTCCACTGGGATCTGGATTTTTAAGGAAAAAGGGAGAGCCTTAAATTCTTAGGTGGTTACAGCAAATTTGGCAAATATTGTCCCATGCCACAAGCCAAATATCAGTAATAAGCTACTATGCTATGGAATGCTAAGTATTTCTGAGCATTTGACAATTAAGGCCACCTTTTAGGCATGTGGAGACTTATAGCCACTAGGTTATTCTGGGAAAATATGCAAATACATTTTTCTGGATGGGAAAAGAAAAACCACACCTCTTTTTCTACCTAATGACATGATGTGGGATAAAAACCAAACTAGGGTATCTATTCCAGAATGAACAGATTCCCAACAATAGACAGCACTGTTTTGTTGTGGTTGTGTCTCTTCAGTACAGCCCAGGGAACTGGTTTGGCTGAGTGAATCCCGCATTGTGTCATTAGGATTCCTGAAAGTCATGCGTGATGTTAAGGGGGGTGCCTTACAAGGCAGCAAAAGAGGACATGGTTTTCCTTTTCCATTCTGGAAAACTTAATTGCATATTCTTCCAGAATTCCCCATTTGAGCATCAATGGCTATAAGTTTCCACATGCCTACAAGGCGACCTTAATTGGCAAGCTTAAGCGGCAATGTTACCTTGTTCCATCCTAGAAAACTTATTTGCATTGTGTACAAGATCAGAGAATTTCAGCCTCGAATCCTCGGTGGGTACTTTATTAGGAAAAAAATTCTATAAAATATAATCATAGCCATAGCCAATCATAGCCATGGCTAATTTCTAGGATCGTTAATTTGCCGGATTTGCTGCTCGGCAGCCAATCCAGCAATATGTCTGAGCTAGAAGGAACCCAGCCGAATCTTGAATCTGCACTTCAGGTCCATTCTATAATAATAATGTGTAATAGAAACTTTAAAAATCTTCTTAAAAAATTATTGTTAAAGAAATTGTAAAATTGTAGCAACCTGCATTGTTACACAGCGCTACTGGGCTTTAAAAATGTATTTTCTTGCAAAAAATGTTGGCCTTTAGTGTTGGCAAAAAAAAAAAATAAATAAAGTGCTGCATCTCAACAAGTGAGAAAACATATTTTTACTCCGCTAGAACAATAAAACATAATAATGTCTACACCTGTTAGATATCATCACAATTAATAATACTAGTAAAATGGTGAATTGTTCAAATATTTTATACAATTCACTCAAATGTTCTATGTTTTTCCTTGTTTGACCTCATATATGTGGCTTTTTATTTAGGTCTAAAGCTAAAACTTTACATGAGCGGATCCCATTGGCTGGATTTAACAAACTTCCCAGTGTTCCGCAGATAGCAAAGGTAAGAATTTATACTCAGTAGTGAAAGGCTAGGTTCAGACTGCTTATAGGTACACACATTCTTTTTCTCATCAATAAAAGTAGCCATGTTGTCCCTTAGAAACAAGATAGCTGTCCTTGGATATAACCACCCCCGTGCCCTGGTAGTGGTGGCAAGACATGCACTATTGGGCCCTTCCTGACCTCCTGGATACAGGGTTCATTATCAAAGGACGACTGTGGGACATGCAATAAATTACAGCCATTTCATATGCAAAAACATTTTGTTTCTTTGTGCTATCACTCCAGCAGGGGTGGTCGTATCCAAGGACAGCTATCTTGTTTCAAAGAAAAAGGGATCTCATGGCTACTTTTATAGGAAATTATCTTCACACATGGACATTTTGTTTAATAACATCAAATTGAAGAAATGTATGTATATGGCAGATGAAATAAATTAAATGTCAATGCACATATCAGAATATCTCTTTAAGTTACCATTACACTTAAGGAGGAGTATTAATGGCTATTTTAGGAAAGGTCAGTAATTCAAAGTTGGTAAAGATCAGACACTTGGGTCCTGCACAAATCAGTTAGATATATGGGAGCTGGGCGGTAAAAGCACAACGGGGCCAATCAGTTATTAGCTACATGCACACTATATTGCTTCACGGATGTGTCTCATCCATATTTTATACAGCAGTCTCTGTTTAAATTATATTTAATTATGCTATGTAGTCATTCACACTGCAAAAAAATCAAGAGACCCAAACAAGCCAATGACATCATTTGCCAGCCTTCCATATTTTATACGGACCATAACTACATTGGACATATGGGTGACGCAGAGACCGTATTTGTTTCCATAAGTGGGAGAAAGAGGAGAAAACAAGACACATGCGGAAGACAAATACAAGCAACAAATTTGTTGTTTTTAGAATTTTATGGAAATGTTTATCTAAAATGTCGATATCTGCACTCGACAGACACATAGTAATACAAAGAAATCCTAATTTTCCATTTCTGACTTATCATATTTCATATAGGAAATGCATGAAAACATACTGGAGTCTAGTCAGGTCATCCAATTTCCTTGAAGGTTCATTAGTAAGGACACAGTGGCCGATATTTACTAAAGCCCCTGCGCCAGCTTTCTCTCTGACATTCTTTTTAGTGCAAACTGCTTGCACAGGTATTTGTAAAGTGCCCGAGACACATTTGTGGCACGCTATGCCCGACCCAACACAAAATTCTGCACATAAAGGGGCATGCAAAACATTTATTGTGCAGTTTCTGACAGAATTGTGTTGCACGCCCCCATGATAAAGGTGCACCAAAAAAAAATTGGTGCACTCTGTCGAGGCAGTGCAGGGAGCGCTAGATTCATGAAAAACATGAGACACATTTCATGAATCTGTCGCACACTGCACCCTCTACAGGCAAACCGCACGTAGTGCAGTTTGCACTTTTCTTAATAAATGGGCCAATGAGACAGTTGTTCATCAATTTGCATTTACTTTTCAAGTTTCCGACTCTCTCCTTGTTATTATTACAGGCCTTATGTGATGACGCCACAGGACTCAAGTTTAATCCTGTTCTCTACCCCAAGGTATGTTATACATCTATTATTGTGAAATGGTAAACTAATCTGAGTTCTCTAACAAATGTACGAACCAATATGGCAACTGTCAGACACCTTTTTTGGATTTACTAATACAGTACGAAAAGCAGTAGAGCTCCCTCTACTGCGCAGGGTTTGCTTTGTTAAAGGGGTATACCGACAGCGATAAGATTCTTAAATATACACAGGATAACAAAATAACACATTCTCCAATTCACTGTTATTAACAAAAATACAGCATTTCACAGATACAAGTCCAACCTGTCTCTATCACTCCTGCAAACTGTGTGTTTTATTGATTAGGTGAGGAAGCAGAGAGGAGTGCGTCATTGAGGTCATATATCTTATTCTTTTTGTTGCAAATGTCTTAAATGAACCTGGACACAAGCCACGAGAGGGGGTTATGTACAGAAGTGGACACTACTGCAAATTTTGGATTTGAGGCTGTGTTTTGCATTTTTAGGCACTCTAGTCACACCCCAGGGAGATGACACCATATGAGGCTGCGGTCACACGTGGTGAGGGATGCGTTTTTCAAAGCATTGCATGCGTTTTAGTTTAAAAGTGTTTCTCTTTACTGTTGCAGTGCAAAATGTAAAACGCATGTGTATCTGCAATGCATTTAAAAACTCAATGTAAACTCCACATGTGAATGCAACTTTAAAACTTATTCCAATTTACACGTTAAATCAGGGGCCAAGAGAATAAAATCCTTCCGTCTGCACCTGCCCTGTACCAGGTTCAGATTTGCTCCTAAAAAGTCACAAAAGTAAGCAAAAAAAGTGAGACATGAAAATTTGCATGGGACATCTAGAAAATAAAGATACATAAGGCACTGCACAAGGTGCAGACAAAGGTGTACTTGAGAAACACCAGCAAAAGTCACAGTGAAACGTTTCAAAAACACAAAAAGTTGCAAAAAATAAAAAAAACAAGCAAAAATAAAGATACCGCAGTGTCTTATATCCATCTCATGACTCTTTTTCTATATGTGCAGCTTAATGGAAGTGTAGTTAAACCCTTTACCCGTATAATCTAAGCACATTGTCAGCACACAGCATCTCATAGCACAGAGGAATCATGTAGCGTCTGCATTTCTAGTGCCCATCCATACTGCTGAATCTTATTGACCAGCCTGGGGAGTGACAGGAGTTAAAACAGCATTAAAACTTAAATTGCAAATTAAGGGGTTAAAAGTTATCTTTATTGTGTAAACTTTTCAATTTTACTAGGTAATTAAAATGTGAGAACTTTCTTTCATGGGAAACCCGCTTTGAGGTAATTAACAATGGATTCATTCTCTTATCTCCAGGCGTCACAAATGATTGTCGCATATGATGAACATGAAATCAACAATACCTTCAAGTTTGGTGTTATATATCAGAAGTTTAGGCAAGTAAGTGCAAGGTCATCTTTATTATGTATATACCGCCATGTGTATTCTGCATTCACACATCCAAATATTATTCAGTCATTGGCAAGAGTTTTGGATCTGCAAAAAATATCATAATGTCAAAGAAGCTGAAAAGGAAGCTGTCAGGGCGAGTTGAGACACTAAAGCATCCATAGGTGGTGTCTCTGACTGTATCTGACTGTGTCTGTCTCTGACTGTCTCTGACTTTCTTAGACTCTCTGACTTTCTTTGACTCTAACTGTCTTAGACTGTCTATGTTTCTGATTGTCTCTGTCTTTGACTGTCTCTGTGTTTGTCTCTGACTGTCACTTTGTCTATGGGGGGTTTATCAGAAGTGTCCCTATCTTTGTATCCAGGTTAAGATTTGTGCCTAAAAAGTCGCCTAAAAAGTGATACATGAAAATTTGCATGGGACATCTTCTAGAAAATAAAGATACATAAGCTGTCTTCTACTCATTGCCTATAGTAACCAATCAAAGCTCATATTAATGACCTGTGGCAAAACAGCAACCAATCAGGGCTCAGCTTCTAACTATCACAACAGCCAGCAGACAATGGCTCCTGTATATGGTGATTAATAAGTGTATTTTGGAAAGTGTGGGGTTAAATTTTAGTCTCAAAACCCAGTCTATGACATTCCCTGAGTCATAGAGAGCGGCTGTGCAAAATTTCGTGATTGTAAATGCAACAGTACAGATTCCTTTAGCGGACAAACATACATACATATACACTCAGCTTTATATATTAGCTTTTATTGTATTTTTTCATTGTTAACACTTTCATGTATTATTGATTTTACTGGGTCAGTGAGACATGGATGTGCCTTCCCTGTACTGGTGATGCACATGCAGTACATAAAATGCATATTTGCTCTCAATGCAGTCCATGTCCTATTGGAATTGTCTATTCTTATTGAGTCCTACTACAATAGAAAAAAACATCCGAACATATTTAAATGTCATATTTAATATATATATTTTACTGCTCACACATGAAATCAAAGGCTGTTCCCAATAAATGTGACACATGCTGGAAATAATCACCAGATCAATAGACGGAATGACTCGGCCTTCAGAATAATTATTTGCAGCTATTAAACTGGCAGCTAAAGCTGTGACCTAATCCACAAAGATTGATGGGAAGACGTGTTTGTAACTACTTTATACATGACATATGGTGTATTAGTGAATTTCCTTCGCTTCAGTTTCAATCCAAGAAGCATTTGCTGAAGCTACAGACAAACAAGATATGTATCACCGACTGAGCAATACAAATACAGGCAATGGGAGAAATAATCTGAAGAAGCAGTGGCTGATACACTGCAATGTAGTTCTACGGGTGGGAACATTTTAGGTTGTTACATATGGTATATATTATCAGTTATCAGCTGGGAGTTTAGGCTAATATTTACCCCCATTACAGGGGTTGGCCAACTGAATTGAAAACTCTGCAGGCGGAGGAGGGGTGTTACTTGATTACAGGGCGCGGCACCTCCGTTCTGACAAATTCCATCAGACTGTCATGCCCACCCCTCCCCTGTCCACTTGCTGTAGCAGGCGCTGGAGATGGGTGAGCGTGCCAGCCTGTCAGAGCTGAAGTGCCATGCCCCTGTAAACAAACGGGAGGTAACAATATGTTTAATTTTTTAACACCCCTCACCAGCATGTCTGCAGAGTTTTCTGTTAAGTCGGACAACCCCTTAATTTTCTCTGCACAGGCATCTGCCACTTCATTTAATGTCTATATAGCTAGTACTTT
Organism: Engystomops pustulosus; assembly: GCF_040894005.1. Lineage (NCBI taxonomy): Eukaryota > Metazoa > Chordata > Amphibia > Anura > Leptodactylidae > Engystomops > Engystomops pustulosus. The sequence goes on from NC_092412.1 coordinate 219,716,869, forward strand.
GCCAGTCTTTATAAGTATTCATTGGGAACAATGTATCAACACTTAATAATCGACACAGCTATATCTGCTCCAGTTTTATGGCACAGGTTTAGTAAATTTGCCTGGCCAAGTCATTCCTGCCCTGCCCTGCCTTCATAGTATCCTCTCAGTGGTGAGACCCCCAGAGATCACAAAAACGAGGGATATGATGGGGTCCCTTTTACCTCTGTTGGACCCCTCATCTCTCCGTCAGGGTAATGGAGCAGACGGCCGTGCATGACTGTTCTGCTCTATTAATCTCTATGGAGATGACGGAAATTGCTGAGCAATCTAGAATTGTATTCTAGTCCCCCCATTCCCCTTATAATCTTGATTGCTCTCCTCTGTTCCAGTTCTACTATGTCCTTTTTATACACTGGTGCCCAAAACTGTACACAATATTCCATGTGTGGTCTGACCAGGGATTTGTATAAGGGCAAAACTATGTCTTTATCATGAGAATCTATTCCTCTCTTGATACATCCCATAATTTCATTTGCTTTAGAAACAGCTGCCTGACTCTGGTCACTAAAATTACATTTACCATCCACCAATACCCCCAAGTCTTTTTCAGCTGCAGTTTTACCAAATAATTGACTGTTTACAACATAATTATACTTTTTGTTTCCTTGGCCCAAGTGCATAACTTTACATTTTTCTACATTAAATCAAGCATTTCTCTGCCCACTCCTCAAGCTTCCACAAATACTCTGTAATGCTAAAATTCTGTAGTAGTTACTTTACACAGATTAGTATCATCTGCAAATATTGAAACTTGACTGTGTAAACCCACTACAAGGTCATTAATAAAAAAGAAGTGGCCCCAATACTGACCCCTGTGGCACTTCCCTGGTAATGTCAACCCAATCCGAGAATGTGCCATTAATGACGACCCTCTGTTTTCTATCACTAAGCCAATTACTTACTGAAATACAGAGATTTTGCCGTAGTCCCAGCAGTCTCATTTTATATACCAACCTTTTATGTGGCACGGTGTCAAATGCCTTTGAAAAGTCCAGATATACAACATCCACAGAGTATCCCAGACCCAGTCTGGAACTTACCTCCTTGTAGAAGCCAATCAGATTACACAGGACCGATCCCTCATAAACCTATGCTGTTCCCTGCTTCGCACAGATAGATCAAAAAGTTGCACCAGACATTGCGACTTTTTTATGCCTTGCATATGAGAAAACACACGTGATACCTCAGCCAAAAAACCTTGAAAGGAGACACAGAGAATATTTTGACTATCATGGTTAACCTTCTCATTAAAGACATCGTAAAACAAAATGGAAGGTTTGAGTTCTCCATTCTAGGAGTATCTCCCAGGGATGACATCTATCACCTAAAATAAGTGTTAGCATTATACCTGTAGAAGACAGTGTCATCAAACCCTACTGCCAGTGGTCAGAACATTCCACCCTATATTTATTCTTCAACTTTAGATCACTGCCCATTACTAAAGACTCGATACACTAATACCAACATTACAGTAACATACCGTACAACACATTTTGAGGATTATGGTTTTTTTTTAGGATTATACAGTTCCCTTTTTTGTATCCCCTACATTACAAATTGAATGTGTTCTCCGAGTACTAGAGATTAGATGATTCCCTCTGCTGAAACATTACACTATGAAGCCATGTGTGTAATGAAAATGTTGCAATTAGGGAAAAGGATCAGAACACGAAAGACAGAAAGTAATAAATCCACTAATTTGTCACAGAAAATTCTGGCAGGCATCTTAATTAACTTTCCATATTTTGTGCCTCTTTGCGGTGCCAGCGCTGTGTAGCTGCAAATTGTTATGGAGTCCCCATAATGTGAGATGGAAGGCGACAGCGGGAGAAGGGATTGGAATACAAATCATCAATCTGCTGCTCGATCTCACCATATACGTACATATACTTAGTTGTGCCAATTCAACCCACCTTGTGTGTATAATCTATATACAGTATATGTTGTACAGATTTTATTGGTTACTCTGGTTTTAGATCATAGTCTCCGCCATCCCTTAGAAGTCAAAAGCCTACAACCGCTAGCTAACTGTTCATTGTGGATGTACAATGGGACCCCCCAGTGGTATTTTGTAACCAAACGGCAATTCATCATAAAATTACCAGAATTCCCCTTTAATGCCTGGATTTCTTTAAATTTTCTCCACATTTTCACAAATACAGCTAGCGACAGGTTCCTATAGAGCCCTAGTAACTAACTGATGCCCATCTATTAGCTAAAATTGTTTCCCTCACATTCCTATAAATCAACCCATCTTATATTACCTGGAATCAGAGGGGTGGCCCCACCTACTCCTCCACATGCCTTCTTACTATTCAGCACTTAATGTCATGTGATGTCATTTAGGGTTATAAATAGAGATGAGCGAACATGCTCGTCCGAGCTTGATGCTCGTTCGAGCATTAGCGTACTCGAAACTGCTCGTTGCTCGGACGAATACTTCGCCCGCTCGAGAAAATGGCAGCTCCCGCCGTTTTGCTTTTTGGCGGCCAGAAACAGAGCCAATCACAAGCCAGGAGACTCTGCACTCCACCCAGCATGACGTGGTACCCTTACACGTCGATAGCAGTGGTTGGCTGGCCAGATCAGGTGACCCTGGGATAGACTAGCCGCTGCCCGCGCTGCTCGGATCATTCTGTGTCTGGATGCCGCTAGGGAGAGAGCTGCTGCTGGTCAGGGAAAGCGTTAGGGTGTTCTATTAGCTTACTGTTAGGCAGGAGTGATTCTCCAAGAACCCAACAGCCCTTCTTAGGGCTACAATAACGTTCTACTTTTTTTTTTTTTATTTGCATCTAGTACCATTTTGTGAGGAATTAGCAGGGGGACTTGCTACCGTTGTGTTTAAACACCAAAGTGGGAAAATTTAGTAGGGGTTGGATTTCAATTAGGCACAGTCTGCCATTTGTCCTTTTTTATTTTACGTTTATTTTGTTTAATAACTCAGCGTCATCTCATCTGGCATAGTAGTGTGCTTTCATACTTGGCTAGAAAATAGCCATAGGAGAATCCAAACGGCTTACGCCTACAGTAGCGTTATATATATTTGATTTCTGGTTGATCTGCTGGTGGCTGTACTTGCTGCAGTGCATCTAGTAGCCAATTGTGAGCAATTTGTAGTGAGACTTGCGACCGCTGTGTTTTGCGCTTAGTGACGCACATATCCATTGCAAAGACCGAAGTGGGAAAATTTAGTAGGGGTTGGATTTCAATTAGGCACAGTCTGCCATTTGTCCTTTTTTATTTTACGTTTATTTTGTTTAATAACTCAGCGTCATCTCATCTGGCATAGTAGTGTGCTTTCATACTTGGCTAGAAAATAGCCATAGGAGAATCCAAACGGCTTACGCCTACAGTAGCGTTATATATTTGATTTCTGGTTGATCTGCTGGTGGCTGTACTTGCTGCAGTGCATCTAGTAGCCAATTGTGAGCAATTTGTAGTGAGACTTGCGACCGCTGTGTTTTGCGCTTAGTGACGCACATATCCATTGCAAAGACCGAAGTGGGAAAATTTAGTAGGGGTTGGATTTCAATTAGGCACAGTCTGCCATTTGTCCTTTTTTATTTTACGTTTATTTTGTTTAATAACTCAGCGTCATCTCATCTGGCATAGTAGTGTGCTTTCATACTTGGCTAGAAAATAGCCATAGGAGAATCCAAACGGCTTACGCCTACAGTAGCGTTATATATTTGATTTCTGGTTGATCTGCTGGTGGCTGTACTTGCTGCAGTGCATCTAGTAGCCAATTGTGAGCAATTTGTAGTGAGACTTGCGACCGCTGTGTTTTGCGCTTAGTGACGCACATATCCATTGCAAAGACCGAAGTGGGAAAATTTAGTAGGGGTTGGATTTCAATTAGGCACAGTCTGCCATTTGTCCTTTTTTATTTTACGTTTATTTTGTTTAATAACTCAGCGTCATCTCATCTGGCATAGTAGTGTGCTTTCATACTTGGCTAGAAAATAGCCATAGGAGAATCCAAACGGCTTACGCCTACAGTAGCGTTATATATTTGATTTCTGGTTGATCTGCTGGTGGCTGTACTTGCTGCAGTGCATCTAGTAGCCAATTGTGAGCAATTTGTAGTGAGACTTGCGACCGCTGTGTTTTGCGCTTAGTGACGCACATATCCATTGCAAAGACCGAAGTGGGAAAATTTAGTAGGGGTTGGATTTCAATTAGGCACAGTCTGCCATTTGTCCTTTTTTATTTTACGTTTATTTTGTTTAATAACTCAGCGTCATCTCATCTGGCATAGCAGTGTGCTTTCATACTTGGCTAGAAAATAGCCATAGGAGAATCCAAACGGCTTACGCCTACAGTAGCGTTATATATTTGATTTCTGGTTGATCTGCTGGTGGCTGTACTTGCTGCAGTGCATCTAGTAGCCAATTGTGAGCAATTTGTAGTGAGACTTGCGACCGCTGTGTTTTGCGCTTAGTGACGCACATATCCATTGCAAAGACCGAAGTGGGAAAATTTAGTAGGGGTTGGATTTCAATTAGGCACAGTCTGCCATTTGTCCTTTTTTATTTTACGTTTATTTTGTTTAATAACTCAGCGTCATCTCATCTGGCATAGTAGTGTGCTTTCATACTTGGCTAGAAAATAGCCATAGGAGAATCCAAACGGCTTACGCCTACAGTAGCGTTATATATTTGATTTCTGGTTGATCTGCTGGTGGCTGTACTTGCTGCAGTGCATCTAGTAGCCAATTGTGAGCAATTTGTAGTGAGACTTGCGACCGCTGTGTTTTGCGCTTAGTGACGCACATATCCATTGCAAAGACCGAAGTGGGAAAATTTAGTAGGGGTTGGATTTCAATTAGGCACAGTCTGCCATTTGTCCTTTTTTATTTTACGTTTATTTTGTTTAATAACTCAGTGTCATCTCATCTGGCATAGTAGTGTGCTTTCATACTTGGCTAGAAAATAGCCATAGCAATAGGATAGCATCGTTTGGTTTTAAAAACTCAAAAACACAAAAAAAAAAAAAACACAAAAAAAAGTTAAAAAAAAATTAAAGCTATAACTCTCATTTTCAAAATGTTTAACCCGAGGGCTAGGGGTAGAGGACGAGGGCGGGGACGTGGGCGTCCAACTACTGCAGGGGTCAGAGGCCGTGGTCCTGGGCGGGGTGAGACACCACCTGCTGATGAGGAAGCAGGGGAACGCTGCAGAGCTACACTCCCTAGGTTCATGTCTGAAGTTACTGGGACTCGTGGTAGAGCACTGTTGAGGCCAGAACAGTGCGAACAGGTGATGTCGTGGATTGCTGACAATGCTTCGAGCAATTTGTCCACCAGTCAGTCTTCCACGCAGTCCACCCATGTCACCGAAATCGCCACTCCTCCAGCTCCTGCACCTCAGCCTCCTCCCCCCCAGTCTGCCCCCTCCCAGGAAAATTTGGCATTTGAACCGGCATACTCTGAGGAACTGTTTTCTGGACCCTTCCCACAGTCACAAACCACTTGTCCGGTTGCTGCTGAGCAATTTTCCGATGCCCAGGTTTTCCACCAGTCACAGTCTGTGGGTGATGATGACCTTCTTGACGTAGTGGAAGTGTGTAAAGAGGTGTCCGACGATGAGGAGACACGGTTGTCAGACAGTGGGGAAGTTGTTGTCAGGGCAGGAAGTCCGAGGGGGGAGCAGACTGAGGGATCGGAGGATGATGAGGTGACAGACCCAAGCTGGGTTGAGAGGCCGGGTGAACACAGTGCTTCTGAGACGGAGGAGAGTCCTCGACCAGAACAGGTTGGAAGAGGCAGTGGTGGGGCCAGACGGAGAGGCAGGGCCAGAGCTGGTGCATCAGCGCCAAATGTGTCAACTAGTGAAGCTCCCGTGGCGAGGGCTCTTGCGGCGAGGGCTAGATCTTCAGAAGTCTGGAGGTTCTTTAAGGAAACACCGGATGACCGACGGACTGTGGTGTGCAACATTTGCCAAACCAGGCTCAGCAGGGGTTCCACCACTACTAGCTTAACTACCACCAGTATGCGCAGGCATATGAATGCTAAACACCCCACTCAGTGGCAACAAGCCCGTTCACCTCCGGCCGTGCACACCACTGCTCCTTCCCCTGTGTCAGCTGATAGTCAGCCCCCTGCCCAGGACCCTGCCACAAAAACCCCATCGTCGCCTCCACGATCCTCCACAGCATCCACCAGCGTTCAGCTCTCCATACCCCAGACGCTGGAGCGGAAACGCAAATATAGTGCAACCCACCCGCACGCCCAAGCCCTTAATGTGCACATCTCCAGATTGCTTAGCCTGGAGATGCTGCCCTATAGGCTAGTAGAGACCGAGGCCTTTCGCAACCTCATGGCGGCGGCCGCCCCTCGGTATTCGGTCCCCAGCCGCCACTACTTTTCCCGATGTGCCGTCCCAGCCCTGCACCAGCACGTGTCAGACAACATCACCCGTGCCCTGACCAACGCTGTTTCTGACAAGGTCCACCTGACCACGGACACGTGGACGAGTGCTGCCGGGCAGGGCCACTATATATCGCTGACGTCACATTGGGTTAACTTGGTGGAGGCTGGGACCGAGTCTGACCCTGGGGCTGGTCATATACTGCCGACGCCGAGGATTGCGGGGCCTACCTCGGTCCAGGTGTTTCAGGCCTACTATGCCTCCTCCTCCTCCCACCCCTCCTCCACCTCCTCCTCCGAACTACCATCCGTGGGCACGGCGCCATCAGTCGGTAGCTCTAGGCACAGCAGCAGTGCCGTTGCTAAGCGACAGCAGGCGGTGCTCAAACTGCTGAGCCTAGGCGATAAAAGGCACACCGCCCAAGAGCTATTACAGGGCATCACGGCGCAGACTGATCTGTGGCTGGCACCGCTGAACCTGAAGCCAGGCATGGTTGTGTGTGACAACGGCCGTAACCTGGTGGCGGCTCTGCAACTCGGCAGACTGACACATGTGCCATGCCTGGCCCATGTGTTAAATCTGATAGTTCAGCGTTTCCTCAAGACATACCCCAATCTGTCTGATTTGCTCACGAAGGTGCGCCGCATCTGTGCGCATTTCAGGAAGTCCAGCACAGATGCTGCCACTCTCAGGGCAGCGCAGCGCCGCCTCCAACTGCCCGCTCACCGACTGTTGTGCGACGTGCCCACGAGGTGGAATTCAACACTGACCATGTTATCCAGAGTTTACCAGCAGCGCCGAGCCATTGTAGACTGCCAGATGTCAACTTCCACCAGAACTGGTAGTCAGGTCAGTCAGCTTCCTCAAGTCTACAATGAGGAGTGGACGTGGATGTCTGATATCTGTCAGGTGCTGAGTGGCTGGCACCGCTGAACCTGAAGCCAGGCATGGTTGTGTGTGACAACGGCCGTAACCTGGTGGCGGCTCTGCAACTCGGCAGACTGACACATGTGCCATGCCTGGCCCATGTGTTAAATCTGATAGTTCAGCGTTTCCTCAAGACATACCCCAATCTGTCTGATTTGCTCACGAAGGTGCGCCGCATCTGTGCGCATTTCAGGAAGTCCAGCACAGATGCTGCCACTCTCAGGGCAGCGCAGCCACGCCTCCAACTGCCCGCTCACCGACTGTTGTGCGACGTGCCCACGAGGTGGAATTCAACACTGACCATGTTATCCAGAGTTTACCAGCAGCGCCGAGCCATTGTAGACTGCCAGATGTCAACTTCCACCAGAACTGGTAGTCAGGTCAGTCAGCTTCCTCAAGTCTACAATGAGGAGTGGACGTGGATGTCTGATATCTGTCAGGTGCTGAGTAACTTTGAGGAGTCAACACAGATGGTCAGTGGCGATGCCGCCATCATCAGCCTCACCATCCCGCTGCTTGGCCTGTTGAAAAACTCTCTGATCAGCATGAAGTCGGAAGCTTTGCGCTCCTCACAAGAGACGGGGGAAGAAGATTCCCTTGTTGATAGCCAAAGCACCCTTAGGTCTGTTTCTCAGCGCATATCGGAGGAGGTGGAGGAGGATGAGGAGGAAGAGGAGGAGAATGTTGGCGAGACACAAGAGGGGACCATTGTTGAGTCCTCCACTGTTCAGCGTGTATGGGCAGAAGAAGAGGAGTTGGAGGAGTTGGAGGAGGAGGAAATGGACAGTCAGGCCAGTGAGGGGAGTGAATTCTTACGCGTTGGTACTCTGGCGCATATGGCAGATTTCATGCTAGGCTGCCTATCCCGTGACCCTCGCGTTCAAAGAATTTATTCCAGCACCGATTACTGGGTGTTCACTCTCCTGGACCCACGGTACAAGCAAAATCTTTCCACTCTCATCCCTGGAGAGGAAAGGAGTGTGAGAATGCATGAATACCAGCAGGCCCTGGTTCACAAGCTGAAACAGTATTTCCCTTCTGACAGCGCTAGCGGCAGAGTGCGTAGTTCTGCGGGACAAGTAGCGAGGGAGAGTAGGCGAGCAGGCAGCTTGTCCAGCACTGGCAAGGGTACGCTTTACAAGGCTTTTGCCAGCTTTATGTCACCCCAGCAAGACACTGTCACCTGTCCCCAGTCTCGGCAGAGTAGGGCTGATCTTTACAGAAAGATGGTGAGGGAGTACGTAGCTGACCATACCATCGTCCTAAATGATCACACAGCTCCCTACAACTACTGGGTTTCAAAGCTGGACATGTGGCACGAACTGGCGCTGTACGCCTTGGAGGTTCTTGCCTGCCCTGCCGCTAGCGTCTTGTCCGAGCGGGTTTTCAGTGCAGCTGGTGGCATCATCACCGATAAGCGTACACGCCTGTCGACTGACAGCGCTGACAGGCTGACGCTTATTAAGATGAATAAAGCCTGGATTTCTCCTAATTTCCAATCTCCACCAGGTGAAGGAAGCTCAACCTGAATAATTTATCCACTCCTCCTCCTCCTCATTTTCCTCCTTCTCCTCCTCTTTGTACAGTAAAGCAGAGGAAACTGGCTATTTTTTGACAGGGCCCACTGGCTCTAGCTATAGTACTTTATGCATTTAATTTTTATGGAGGGCCACCGACCCGGTCCTCTGTTTTAAACAATTTTTGGGAGTGCCACATACAGGCACTCAATCTATTCCATTTTTCTGGAGGGCCACCTACCTGCTCCTCTGGTTTGAAAACTTTTTTGGACTGCCACATACAGGCACTCAATCTATTCCATTTTACTGGAGGGCCACCTACCTGCTCCTCTGGTTTGAAAACTTTTTTGGACTGCCACATACAGGCACTCAATCTATTCCATTTTTATGGAGGGCCACCTACCTGCTCCTCTGGTTTGAAAACTTTTTTGGACTGCCACATACAGGCACTCAATCTATTCCATTTTACTGGAGGGCCACCTACCTGCTCCTCTGGTTTGAAAACTTTTTTGGACTGCCACATACAGGCACTCAATCTATTCCATTTTTCTGGAGGGCCACCTACCTGCTCCTCTGGTTTGAAAACTTTTTTGGACTGCCACATACAGGCACTCAATCTATTCCATTTTTATGGAGGGCCACCGACCCGGTCCTCTGTTTTAAACAATTTTTGGGAGTGCCACATACAGGCACTCAATCTATTCCATTTTTCTGGAGGGCCACCTACCTGCTCCTCTGGTTTGAAAACTTTTTTGGACTGCCACATACAGGCACTCAATCTATTCCATTTTTCTGGAGGGCCACCTACCTGCTCCTCTGGTTTGAAAACTTTTTTGGACTGCCACATACAGGCACTCAATCTATTCCATTTTTCTGGAGGGCCACCTACCTGCTCCTCTGGTTTGAAAACTTTTTTGGACTGCCACATACAGGCACTCAATCTATTCCATTTTTATGGAGGGCCACCTACCTGCTCCTCTGGTTTGAAAACTTTTTTGGACTGCCACATACAGGCACTCAATCTATTCCATTTTACTGGAGGGCCACCTACCTGCTCCTCTGGTTTGAAAACTTTTTTGGACTGCCACATACAGGCACTCAATCTATTCCATTTTTCTGGAGGGCCACCTACCTGCTCCTCTGGTTTGAAAACTTTTTTGGACTGCCACATACAGGCACTCAATCTATTCCATTTTACTGGAGGGCCACCTACCTGCTCCTCTGGTTTGAAAACTTTTTTGGACTGCCACATACAGGCACTCAATCTATTCCATTTTTCTGGAGGGCCACCTACCTGCTCCTCTGGTTTGAAAACTTTTTTGGACTGCCACATACAGGCACTCAATCTATTCCATTTTTCTGGAGGGCCACCTACCTGCTCCTCTGGTTTGAAAACTTTTTTGGACTGCCACATACAGGCACTCAATCTATTCCATTTTACTGGAGGGCCACCTACCTGCTCCTCTGGTTTGAAAACTTTTTTGGACTGCCACATACAGGCACTCAATCTATTCCATTTTTATGGAGGGCCACCTACCTGCTCCTCTGGTTTGAAAACTTTTTTGGACTGCCACATACAGGCACTATCCAAATTGAATTGTCTCCATAGCAGCCTCCACACGTTGTCTCCATTGCTACCTCCAAAAGTCGTCCATATAGCTGCCTCCATACATCGTCCCTTTATCAAACGAGGTGTGTCAGGCCGAAATTTGGGTTGTTTTCATGGATTCCACATCAAAGTTGTTAACTTTGTCGCCACCCTGCTGTGTTATCCACAAAATACACTGGCAAACTTTTACCATTTACGGATATTATTTCAGTGCTTCTTGCGCATCTGTTTACATTCCCCTCACCCGCCATATCCTAAACTTATAAGAACGCTACTACACTTGATCTTATACAAAAGGTTCTTAGAAGTGCTGTTTGGGGAGTAGCCTAGAGACAGGGGCTTGGATTGGCGAAAGCTCGCCTGGCAGCGGAGCGCCAGCTCCATGCCAAGATCCAACTAACATAGTTTTAACTGCAGCACCTTTAATCTACTACTAGTTCACTGCCTCCATACATGGTCCCCTTATCAAACGAGCTGTGTCAGGCAGAATTTTGGATTGTTTTCATGGCTTCCATGTTAACTTTGTCGCCACCCTGCTGTGTAATCCACAAAATATACTGGCAAACTTTTATCATGTACCGATATTATTTGAGCGCTTCTTGCTCACATCCTTTGGTCCCTCTCTGCCACCCATTGGTTTGAAGCCTGAGTCCATTTAGGGTATGTCGCCATGACACTCTCTAGCCTGCCACTGCTGCCGCTGCCTCTGCATGCCGTCCCCTATAGTGTCATGGTCAATTATTGCATGTTTTAGATGCTATCTAGCCTCATTCGGTCACTCTGTCATGGCCATGCTGTTGCCCATAGTTTTGGCATAATGGTGCGATTAAGCAGCCTCAGAGGCATCCATGCATGCTGCCCCTGCTGTTTCCTGTCCATTTCCGTGGTGTTTCCATCCTTTTCTGAGGTTCCCAGGTGTTTGGCCAAGCTTCCCTGTGCAGAGCCTTGGTCCCCTTGAAAAATGCTCGAGTCTCCCATTGACTTCAATGGGGCTCGTTACTCGAAACGAGCACTCGAGCATCGGGAAAAGTTTGTCTCGAATAACGAGTACCCGAGCATTTTAGTGCTCGCTCATCTCTAGTTATAAACCCTTTACATTTGCAAATGTACCCCATGGATCTCATAACATAAAATCACAGCAGCCTCCATGGTTTTCTACTCATCTCCATCCTTCATGGATGCATGCTGTGATTTCATGTGATCAGATACATACATGGGGTACATTTTGCAAATGTAATGGGTATGGGACCTTAGATAATGCCCTGGTCACATGACACGAATATAACACAAGGCACCGTGTTAAAAAATTGACACAATATTTCCTATAAGTAAATAGAGCTTTGTATGTCTGTAGTTGAATAACTGTAGACGGTCCCAGAGTGCAAGGAGGCAAGGCAGTGATTTAAAGAGGTGTCAGTCAAAATAAGGGGGTGTGGTTCACTGGCATCATACAAGGCGTGATAAGTATCGACCTTATACAGACCATGTTTTTATAAGGTAGAACTTACGACTGCAAGCTCTGCTCAATGGCGGCAAACAATGGAGTCATGACTCATGTATAACCTTATTTTAATGGATATTACAACTGTTAATGTTTTACTTGTGTGTTTCTCATCTGTTCCATTTTCATCCCCATCAATTAATAAAATAGAGAACTTACACATCCATGGTGGTGATGGTGGGTGGGGGTGAGGGGTATGTAGAGCCTTGCCTTGGGTCACTGACCTCTGTTTTTTCTCTGGCTATAGAATTACATGGAACATCATTTGATTGGTGCAAACCCTGGATTTTGTGTTAGTAGTAGACTTGGTAAAGTTGGGTAAACCTGTTGTGATTACTATGGGTGTAGCCAAATATTTCCTATTTTTATCTTATACTTAGCATATAGTTTAACCATTTGCATTGGGAATAATGTTGAGTGGACCCTAACCTGAACCTGCGCTTCAGCCAGCCGTTTGGGCTCAGTGTTCAGGCTCCACCCCAACCAATTGCTGGCACCGATTCCCGGTGTTAACTCTTTAAATGTCGCTGATGGGGACCAATAATTGTAGAGAAAATGGTGGCTTTGTTGGCAGCAGTTAAAGAGTCAACACCTTTTATAGGGATTACTAGTTGCCCATAGGTGAAGGGTAAAGTATATATTACAAATTACAATTACAACACAGAAATCTAGTTTTCCCAAAAATCACCCAAAATCAAACATTTGTACGTTGCAGACACTAGAAGAGGAACTTTTTGGCAATAATGAGGAGAGTCCAGCCTTCCGAGAATTCTTGAGCTTACTTGGAGATACGGTCTTACTGCAAGACTTCAAAGGGTGAGTTACAAAGATTAAAAGTCACAGATGGCATCTAAAAAAACCCCACAATTGTTTTGATTGCCATAGAACAGCAAACAGTAGCAATGGCTGAAGTGGCATAAAATGGGTTGAAAATCAATATTTTGTGTTGTGATGTTGAAAAGATCTGCTGATTACATTTTTCCATCAAGACTTATGGTCTCTCTGTAGTCAGAGTTGATTGCCCATTCACAATCTTTCTTTTGTCTTTTTTTTTTTTTTTTGCGAAAAATGGAGGTATAAAAGCTGCAGCATTTACAGAAATCAAAAAGTCTGACATCAATCTAGATTTTACAATTTTAACAATTTTGTGGACATCAAAGGCTGAACAAGAATGCGTAGAGAGGAGACAACTTACCTCATTGTCCCACATAAGACATTTATCTGAGTATCTTGAATATTTATGAATAAATTGACAGCTGGGTGTTACCAGTAGGGGTTGTGTCCTTGACACTATCCAATCAATAATGTCAGTATTATGGCTGCTGCACGAGTACAGTTTGGGCTCACTACAATGCATAGAAATATGATGCAAGGAATCCCTGTCAGCCGGCCAAACAGCATCGCAGAAATTGAAACAGTTCTTATTGTGCCGGTGCTGCTGTTTGGGTGGTAGTCAGGAACCCCTTGCATCCTAATTCACTAGCGACTATTATCCACTGCACTGTGCTCGGTCCCTGGGACGTGACCAGCATCAGGGTCCATTTCTGCAGTCTGAGAGCATTTGTGTACAGGTGGTCTTGTATAGGGACACATCCCTTTAATGTGAGAGATAGCAAATACAAGTTCAAGAAAGTTGGATCCACTATATGAGTCCTCACCTCACCAAGCACTAAAGATCTATGGGTGATATTTATCAGAAGTCCTCTAGAGCCACATGGTTCTAGTTACCCATGACAACCAATCAGAGCTCAGATTCAGTTTTCCCACTTTTGTTTAAAAAGTTTAAGCTGTGCTCTGATTGGTTTCCATGGGCAACTAGAACAGTTTTACTTCAGAAACCCCTGTGCTGCAGGCTGTTACACTGTTCAACCTGTGTCCCTACGTTGTGCTGAAACTTCCTTCATCTTCTGTGAGATTACTGTGCTCCTGAACAGTGTAACAGCTTGTGAAGCTACAAAACAGGGGGGCTAAGACATGCCCCCCATAGCACTTTTGGCTCTTAGCATAATTTTAAAGTTAATTTTAGAAGTAAGGAGGCCATGGATAACAGATATAAGAAGCTTACCACAGTCATAGTGCATGGATCTCTTAGTATGTGGTGCTTGATTTGGATGGTAGATTTACTTTAACGAAAAAACTAACCACCTCAAAAACATAAAAGAAACCTATTAATACTCACCCTTTGCTCCTCTTCACCTTTATCCTGGTTTTGTCCGACGATAATCTTGGATCACCTAGAAAAGAAAGTTATAATTAGCAGCACGGAGCATGCGGACAAGATGTCCGGCACTACATGCTGCTAATTATGCACACCCACCCCACCGTGATGTCACATCACGCAAGAGATGGCGAGGGTGTGCATAATTAGCAGCCCAGAGTGCTTTCTTTTGTAGGTGATCTTGATGTGTCGAGACTAGCGATGGACAGCGCTGGGATCAAGATGAAGAGGAGCGGGGGTGAGTATCTCAACCTTTGCGGAAATAAATAAATCCATTAATATGACTGTTATTCATACCTAGTTTTTAATAATTTGTCCCCTTGTTTCAGTTTTCGCGGAGGGCTGGATGTGGCACACGGTCAGACGGGCATTGAGTCCATTTACACTGTATTCAGAGACAAGGAGATCATGTTTCACGTGTCCACTAAGTTACCGTTTACAGAAGGAGATACCCAGCAGGTGAGAACCTCTAAGCTGTCAGACACTCATCAAATGTTCTACTTCCTGATTTCTATAATATCATAAGAAACATGCTGGAAAATATTGCTGGCACCATAATCTCCTAAAATCATTACCGGCTTGTGAATATTGGATTATTTAGGAAGGCAAAACTATCTAGATAATCCCAGATCACTGAGCTGTAACCAGGCAGTTTCTTCTCCGGAATCCGCAATATGCAGCAAAGACGCTCATTTATGAGTATAATATAAATTTATTCTACTATATGATATTGAATACAATTATATTACGATATGTGTATATATTATTCTACATTTTGTGTAGCCTTTCTATACTTTAACCTCTTAAGGACTATGTCCTTTTCTGTTTCCCATCCAGAAGCTTTATTATTTTTATCTTTTATATGAAGATTTGTTTTTTGTAGGACAAGTTGTACTTCCAAATGGCACTAATTATGGTAATAAGTCAGAAGTGCTATGAGGGGGGTGTTACCTGACCCCCTCCATGCTTTAGGTTCACTGCAAAGAACATAAAAATATTGGGCTATAGGTGGGGCGCTAAACTGACCTTATACGGCTGAGTGTCTACACCAGAAAAAGCCAAAATTAACTGACACCATAAGGACGTTTATTGAGGATAAATAATAAATAAATAATGACAATAAAAGTAGTAAATAAGATCATGAAGAGTCTAAAAAATGTCCAGAGAGACACATTTCAGGAGAGCCCCCTTCATCTGACTGTGGACAAAACTGTAGCTTCACACTGTTCAGGAGCACGCCACCCCCCCCCCCCCCTTCCTGCTCTATCAGCACTACACTAAATTGCTATGATTATTTGTTTATTTATATATACATATAAGGGAAAGGGGAGGGGTAATTCTATTTAGTTTTTTTATTTTTTATTAAAAAAATGTTAACCTTTTTTTAATTACATTTTTTACTATGTTATATGCCCCTAGGGCAGTGATGTCGGACCTTTTAGAGACCGAGTGCCCAAACTGTAAACCAAAATCCACTTAATTACCATTAAGTGCCAACATGGCATTTTAAGCTGTAACTTATTGCTACCAGTTCTTCCACATCATTCAGTCGTATCGGCCCCCTGAGGACACCAATACAGTTGATAGAAGGAGAACAAATTCAGACTCTCATTGTAGCCTCTCTCCTGGATCTTTCTGTACAGGAAGAATGATAGGTCCAGCAGGAGGACCTCCAGAGATAATGCACTTCTGTCAACCCCTGGGGCGATGGCCTGAGTGCCCACAGAAAGGGCTCTGAGTGCCACCTCTGGCACAGGTGCCATAGGTTCTCCACCACTGCCCTAAGGTGTCAAACACACATAGAATATAGTACAGTACTGTCTTATGGAACACTCACCCCACACCCTAACACTTAAATCATGACGGATCAAGGGGGTCAAGTAGCTTTCTTATGTGACTGCTGTAATTTACACTTATCACAAGGATAACAACACAGCAAATTCAGCCGGCCAAGAATGCTGAGAAACTCTTCTGTTTAACCCCTCAACTACCCTCAATACTGGACAGGGAACTCCATGTGTTGTCCAAGAGCGTTCTTGCCCAGGTGCTCCATCATCCTCCGAAAAAGAAAAGTATTATTTTGTAGGTAATTAGGTAACATTCCTCAAGTCCCACAGGCCTGACCTGCTGATGTTTCCACAACTGCCAAAATACCAAGGAGGGACACCAATAATATTTTGTTATGTGGAGAGCTTCACTTCAATATTTTGTTATGTGTGTGGAGAGCTTCACTTCTGTTGGCTCTCCATTCTCTTGAATTGAAGGATGTTTACTATGAACACAAATGGATCCTGATGTCTACTATAAACTATATGGTATCCTTCAAAGGATTTGCATGTCCATTACGCTGGGCTAGCATTCTGGGACTTTTTAAGTGCGATTTTTTTTTTTTTATTGGGTTTTTTAAACAGAATGATACAGTACAGGGAGTTAATAATCCCAGTGATCCCTCCGGGGTAACCGGATTGCACTGGTGCAAATAACAATGCAGTAATACAAATCTTAAGTAGAAGGGTAAGTATTTATGTGTGATTTTTGATGGAATCTGCTGCAGAGGTTTCTAACAGACTCGTATATTGGGGAGATTTAACAAACTTCTAACAATGTTCTATTTGCCCATGTAAACCAATCTGAGCACAGCTTTCATTTTTCCACAGCTGTTTTTAAAATTAAAGCTGAGCTCTGATTGGTCACTGTGGGAATCTAGAACAGTTCTGCTCTTAGACACTTCTGATAAATCTCCCCCATTACCTATAGTCACAGTTGTGGACATATTGCTTATTCGTCAAGAAGAGACTCCCACACTTCTATGGAGAACAGATGCTGATGGGTTCAGTTCATATAAAACAGTGACTCATTGTATGACTTATTTACCAGCATTTAGTTTATTTCCTTATTACCAGTCAGTAATAAAATCCCATATGAGATATAGAGAATAAGATAAGATAAGAAATATGTATGTGCAACACCAGTACATACAAAAATACCACTTAGGGTACATTCAGGCGCGCGTCTATGGGGACGTATATGCGGTTGCTGTTTCCTATGGAGGGGGGAGCGGTCACCTCCTCCTGCTCTCCAGTGCAGGCATACCGCCATGTGCATGCACCCTCATGGATAAGAACAAGTAAAAGAGCTGTTTTTTGTGAATCAAAACTATAAAAGGTGAAATTATAACTATGACTGTCGGAGGCAGCGATTGAAGGGTTACACAGGAGGGGACAGTGCTTGTACAATGGTGCAGCAATTTTTTACTATGTTATAAATAAAATTATATTATTAGAAGAAATAAGTAAATCAATTGAGTAAATAAATAACCAGTCATAAGCCGCCATCTTTATGTATCCATGATGCATAGAACTGAAGAATAACCTGTATATTGGTATTATGTGCCGAGGAATTATATGGGTACAGGGTTGGTTAGTGAAAAAAAGTTAAAGTTACATGCAGTTAGGGAATGTGAAAGATGAATAGATACAATTTTTAAAGAATAGATACAATTTAAAGAATTGGTGCAGCTTGGGAGAAGTATTGGAGATGCGAGTGAGAGGTTTGAACTAAACAGGTGAATAATCTTAGATCATTGACAGATCAGATCAGCTTGGGTGGGCAAATTTTCTCAGATAAGGTAGAAGAGGTAGGGAGGTGTGATGTTTCTGACCAGTGGCGTAACTAGGAGAGACAGGGCCCCCTAGCAGGCTACTGTGTGGGGCCCCCTTCCCACTTAAAAAATATACATATTAGTATACTCACACATGCGAGTTACAATCACATATAACTACACTCATGTGCATATACCCAACAAATGCAACATACTCACATACAGTGTATACAGACACCATATACACATCACAGATACCGCATATATACATCACAGTATATGTTATATACATATTATGCTGGACATGTGCAGTACAATATAGATATAATGGTGCACATCCTCCATTCTTTATTGTGTCAGGTCGGATGACGGGGCCCCCTGACCCTGTGGGCCCCATAGCGGTTGCTATGGCTGCTACCGCTGTAGTTACGCCCCTGTTTCTGACCAATCGTTGTATGCTCAGTATGCCCTCTACTGTCGTATGGGCTGTCTGTCCCAAAAGAGAATGGAACCGCCCATCTGAAAGTGTAAGACTTACTGGTTCTCTTTAAAGATACTTCAAGACAAATGTTTGCCATTGATTATAAGTTGCTGTTAAATCTGGTCAAGTAAACCATTGCTTTAAGAGGGAACCTGTCACCAGGTTTACCCCACTAAACGACTAGGCCCCTCGTGTAGAATCTGAAATATCCTATTTAATTCCCCCTGTTATGGGAAATCTCACAAGGTTATCTATTTAAAAAATCTCCCCTCAAGTCAGGCAAATGTAACTCTTTTCATGAGATTAGTCAAGTTTAGTGGTTTCAGGGGTAGTGTCACTGCAGAAGCCCCTAGTGTCTGTTCTATAGGACCTCGAAACATGCATCTGGTGTCATATTAAACGTAAGAATCTCATAGCTCAGATCCCATCCCAAGCTTACGGTTCTGTCAGCTACTGAGCTAGACACACAGGCAGGCAAAAAGTAGGCCGGCTGGATATTTATCTGAGCTTATGAAATATGAAATTTTAATTTTTAATATAACACAAATAACATGTTTCCAGGTACTTTAGAACAGAAGATAAGGGCTTCTAAAGTGACACTACCCCTTCGACCACTAAACTTGACTCATCTCATGTGGAAATGAGGTGAGAAGAGTCACATTTGCCTGGTTTTGGGCAGATTTTTTTTTTTTTTTATAGTTAAACGGGTAAAATGATTTTAGAAAGGACATTTCACACTCTTCCTGAGGCTGGTTTGAGTAGTGGGGTAAAACCTGCTGATAGGTTCTCTTTAGCAGAAACCCTGTTGATCATTATCCACAGCTTCATCCAGTTTCCAGTTTCTTGCTGAACATCATCTGGATTCGCCGGCACTATGGTGTGTTGTGATCCACATTACAATGAGCGCAGTGAATGAACTGAGAACTATTAATTCATAAGAGGCCACCGCTTCCCATTTGCATAGTCCCCGCAGTAATAAATACTTGTTTGTATTGCTAGGTAGTCATAAAGTAAGTGTGAAAAGTCTATTCATTTTTGTGAGAAGCTTATCATTAGCAATAAACACCAGGGATATTATTAAAACCCTTCACAAACAGCGATGGCATTTAAAGTGAAGAAAAGTTTACATCTGGAAATAATAACTTTACATAATATTATGAGTCTACTGCTCAAGCTGTGTGAGAATAGACATTACAATCATCATATTGAAGCCTCATGCGGCTACAGGTTTACTAATCAAATTGAGCCAGAATTCTGAAAGTAACTTTTCTGCCAACAAGGCCTGATCTATTGACAATTTTTGCACTTTGTTTGTCAAGAGGTTAAAGGGGTTGTACAGTCACAACAAGTGACCCTCAATCCACTGGATAGGGACAAACTTACTGTTCTCTGGGGGCCTCACTGGTGGGACCCCCAAGAATCACCAGAACAGGTCTCCATTGTACTTCTTAGCACCCTAAAAGAATAGGATACCACTCCATTCACTGTCTATTGAACTGACAGAGATTGATGAATACAGCCATTGGCTATCTCCGTCAGTTTCGGAGAGATGAATACAGCAACATGGTGCCTGTTCTCGTGATGTGTGAGGTTTCCATGGCACTATTAAATAATGCTACCGGAGGCTAGTAACCAGTTGAATTGGTACTTCCTGCACTATATTACTCTGAAAGAACCAGGGTCGGCTCTAGGTTTCAGTAGGCCCCCGGGTGACAGAGCCTCAGTGCGGCTCTTTGCAGTGTACTCGCATGGCGGTATTAAAAATTCAGAAACTAAAACAGTCTCCTCTTCCCTAAAATATTCCCTAGTTTATCTTCCCAAACAGCCCCCTCATGGGTATTTTATTTAAAGCTCCACTCACCCACATTGAATACCTATGTACAGCCTTATGTGGGGCCCCCCCAGCAGCTCTGGGCTCCAGCACTTGCCCAGGTATGCCCAGTGCTGGCGCCGGCCCTGAATAGAACTATTCCCGACCAAATTCCACTTCTTGCGTGCTCCTCCAAAACCACAGGAAACACAGGCGGAGGCTACTCAGCCAATAGGGGGTTGTAGTACCTGTAATACCCCTCCCCCTCAGCTTGAGTTGAGTGCCCACCCCAAGTTTTTCCTGTGGTATTAGTGGACTGGGGTTGGTGCTACTGTAGTAGCTGGGGAATGGAAAGTGATGAGTAACATTTCATTTTTTTTTGCTCAGACCCCTAGAAGACCCCTTACATAATCATTTTACCACAAGGGGATGATAGCCTTCACAAATTCTAGAAATCCAGCAAGTTATTCCTTAGTCATTTAACAATTGGATTTAACTGCTGTATACCAATGTACCCTCTTTCTTGGGTGGAATATTTTTGTACTATATAAACAATTATTATTACTATTGATTATTGTTATTATCGTTTTCTAGCGATAATTGAGACTCGTCTTGTAAAATTTCTGTAGTTGTTTGACCATCCAGCCTCATTGTATCTACAAAGTGACAATGACAATGTCATCTGTTGTCTTCATCTCATTTCAGTTGCAGAGGAAAAGACACATTGGGAATGACATAGTCGCTATTGTGTTTCAAGAAGAGAATACCCCATTCGTTCCAGACATGATTGCGTCAAACTTTCTGCATGCGTATATTGTGGTGCAAGTGGAGAATCCAGAGACGGACAATACAACTTATAAGGTACGGTCCATGTAAACATCAAAATATTGTTGGGTCCTATACTTAATAGATATTTAGATACATCACTCTTCTAGAATTATAGTAGCAGAAAAGGCTTTGGGTATGAATTTTTATTGCTGTACTATCGCCAGGTGGCAATATCATGTCAAGTTGTAGTAGGTGACCTGTCAAATAAAAATAATTCTCAACTAGGGCAGTGTATTATAGAAAGGATTTCATGTCCATAAGTAATTGAAAAGTAAGAGAAATTGTAAAAAAGGAAATAATCAAACCTATTGGGATTATCCACCTAAGTTGCAGTGTGGATAGGTTCATCCCACTGCCAAAAAAAGCTAAAAAATTGAGAAGTCAATGTAATCTCCAAGTGATGCTGAAAAAAACAATGCAGTGTTAGCGGAAAAATAATTGGATTACACAGGAAACCTGCCTAGGAGATTTGGAACACTAAGCAACCCACAGTTCATTATGGACTGGTGGTTAAGTGTCCCAAATCACCCATTAATTTTTTCTGCTGTGGCAATAAAAAAAAGTAAAACTTGCTCCAGTCCAGAGCTCTCTGCACCTGTGCAGTGATGCAACGAAGCCGCCATAGTGTACCTCAGCTTAATTGCGCATTTACTGGAGGTACAGCACTTGCACAATAAAGCTGTGGTGTACTACTCTGGCTTCATTATATCACTGTGAAGGTGCACCTGGGATGAGATCACTGTGCCTGTAACTCTCTAGTTAAGAATAAAGTTTTATTTTTTATTAACTGCCATGGAGAAAACTCTAACAGGGCAATTTGGGGCACTAAACCACAAGTCCACAAGGACTTGGTTGGTTTAGTGTCCCATATCACCCTGACAGGTTCTTTTTTAAAATTTGGCAACTGAAAAACATTTCTGTGCAAAATTAAATAAAAACAAAAACTATAAAAAGTTGCTGTCTTAGAAATCATACTTTCCAATAGAATAAAGATTATGGGGTCAATGTATTGAGACTGGGACTTGTGTGCCAGATATGTGCGCCACACCTAGTATTCCAGGATTACTAAGACATTCCGGAATTTCAGTATTGCCCCACCAAATTCGAAATACTGAGGTTACAGTAAATATGACTGCTGAAGGTATCTCCATGCTGACCTGCATTGATTTCCACCCCACCATGTCCACTCTTTTTGAAAGTGGCAGAGCAAAAAGACCAAAAAGTCACAATTTCTCAATAGCAGGTGCCAAAGATTATGCCGTGCAAACCATCTGTCTAATTTTAACTGTGCAAACCACATTTTAAAAAGTAAACAGCAATTGCAATGAGTCCCAGGAGTTTAAGTCCCTGGTGTCATCATAATCATCTCCTCTCTGCTCAGCTAGATCTGCCTCCCTCCTTCCTTTTTCCCTCCCCCTCACTTCTGCCGGACAGACCTGACAGAGATTTGATTGAAGCACGGGGTCAGGTAACTGCATGTGGGAGGGAGGGGGGAGGGAGGAAAGATCTAGCTGAACAGAGAGCAGATAATGGTGATAACTGCATCACACACACACGCGTGACTCAATGCAGTTTGCTGGCAAAGGGACAAGTATACTTTTAAACATATTTAAAAGTTAGTGGAACCAATAATGTTAATTATAAAACCAGATAGGGAATTAGTATTTAAAAGGTCATGGGAACCTGTCAGTAGGTGAAAATGTGTCATCCTAATGTTCCCTTTAAATCGACTGGTCTTTAAGGGTTTAACCACATTGTTTTTCTCCCCATACAACAAAATACAGAATGTTTTATGTGATATTTTATCCAGTGTCTTGTATAGAATATATTTTACAGTTTTATTAGGATAGATAATGAGAAGTAAACTTCAAAAACTACTGGGCAATCAAAATGACAAAGCTTGAGCTCCAACATTACCGGGGTCATTACAACACCTCATAGTATTATGTCAAATGGGATCTATCTAGGTCATGGCTAACAAGAGCAGCAAGTGAACAGATGAACGTAATGACATTGGCTGCTGAACAAGTCAATTACATAAAAATTATACATAAAAGGTGTCTAACTGGTGCCGTGTTAGAGGAGAGATATGGGCACAGGTGGTCTCATTCCCCTTTCCTCAAATAACCGTGTACAAGAAAAATTACAAGTCACCTCTTCAACGTAGCAGAAATGACATCGGCAGCAGAGCCCATGGCTTTTTGACCGCCACCTGACCTTATTGTAGGTCTTTACTTTGTTTCAGATAAACCTTATACAAAGAAAAACAAGAATAGGGAAATCTGTTGTTTTGTTATGTATTTCTGTGTGCTTCGGTATGGTCTGGAGATGACATTGTGCTCAAAAATATATAGACATTATTTCATGTTACTAATGTCAAAAGTTCAAGAAGGATTAGACGCTGCATTAACTATGAAGTGATATTTCTTTAACCCTCCAGTTCACAATAAATTAATCACAATAACAAAATAATATATAATACATAGCTGATATACAGTTTATGGTACTCTGTAATCTTTCTGGTGCAGTTCAACTGATTCCCAACTTGCTATAGAGGGTGTAAGGATGCACCTGTACCCTAGAACCGGAGGGGACTAAAAATCTGTCTCCTTGTCCTTACTTTAGGCTCTATTGTAGATTTTTGGATTGGAAGCTTGAAGATATACCTCTTCACTGTGCTCTACAATTCTGTTCAATGACTCTCAGACTATTTTATATTCTGTGCTCTGAAGCTGGAATCTCTAGTCTAGCTTAAGTCAGACAGTAGATGTTCTTCCTAAGGAGAGATTGCCAATTAAGACCACCTTAAAGGCGTGTGGAGACTTAAAGCCATAGATGCTCCACTAGGGAATTCTGGGAAGAATGCAAATAAGTTTTCCAAGGTGTTAAATGGAAAACAATACCTCCTTTTGCTACCTTGAAAGGCAGCCCCCTTAACACCAAGTATGACCTACAAGAAGTCTAAAAACATGGTGTGGGATTGTAGTCTAGCTTTACACTTCCTAATTGATTTAGTTTATATATTTTATTTATGAAAAATGCACCATAATTTTGGCCAAAGCCCCTTTCCCTGCAAAGCCACACCCCTTTTCATGATATTTTGTCTTACTAATCATCATAGTATCTAAAAACTGTCTAAAGCACTTGATAAATGTAGATAAATGTAGATACTGGATACAGGATACAATTGGTCTCTCCCACGTACAATATACCAATAGATCTGCATACAAATGCTCTAAATTTGTTTAGCCTAAACATTAATTGGATAAATACCTAATGTCAATACATAATCCAGTGACATACAGTGGTGAGCATTAACCAAGACTGGTGTTTTATGCCCATCTGGATAATTCCTTACCCCAGTGCAGCGTGTGCTTAATAAATGCTGAAGAAACTAGGTGTAGCATCACACCAGAAAGCATAAAACGTAGTAAATCAGGTAGAGCTCAGTGGATATGCCTTTTCCCTGCCATAGCCTCACAATAGAGAGGAGGGGACCTGACATCCTGGTTGGGGGTGCGGGTTCGGCCACCTGACCCTAACATATTGCCGAATTGGTGGCCTGATGAGCAGCCAATCCAGACAATGAATGCCCCTAGCAACTAGAGTTCTCCTGGCCAATAATGGCCGTGGCTAGTAGCTAGGGGAGTTCATTTGCCGTCTTAGCTGTTCACTTACAATCTGTCAACGTGTCCGGGTTGGGCGGCCGAAACAGAACATTGGGTCTTCTCATCTCTTCTTCCAACCCCTTTTGAAAAGTCACCTTTTTCTACACCAAAAAAAATTGATAAATGCTCCCAGTGATTGAAGGCATTATGAAATAAATCATTAAAATAAAGCATGTCATAAAGACATTGTCGAACTGTATTTAGAGAGGACACCAACAATGATGTGTGTCTCGTCCACCACTTTGTCCATTAGTAAAGCACCATCTACTCTATAATTAATACAGTAATAATAAACACAGGTCGACGCTGCTTAACGGGTAAGCAGAAACTCCATTCATCATATATCACTATGATGAGTCCTTGTCGTGGTGGTCGGTCTGTGAAATCCGGCCGGCACATGGCCAATTTCTCAAAGACCAACCACAGTATTGTGCAGCAAGCCTTAAACTTTGCTGCTTCTGTATTTCAACTACACATTATTCATTTATTATTAGATTTTTTTTAGCAAACTCACTAGCTCACTTTACTGTCCATCTGGCCATATGGAATAAGCGAATATTCTAGGAATCTGTCGTTAAGAATCCTTCAGCATTCTGAAGAAGGGGTTAAGTGACATGACATTTACTTATCAGCCACCGAAGGAGGGTGACATTTTGAAAACAGAAAAATCTACTTTTTACATCGGATAAACGTATTGCTGGAATTAACAAGTCATAAACAGCTGTTTCACCCACCACCGTGTTCTTAACTGGATATTAAATGAAACCTGGAAACCTCATTGCTTATCAGTGTACATTTTCTATCTCTACGAATGCCAACTGAGAGGAAACATGGCCAAGCACTGACAGGGGGAGCGGGTGGAGGCACATAAGGTTTATAGCAATAAAACAATAAAGCTGAGCTCAGGAGAGGAAGCTGCTTAGATCTCCACAAACGAAGGCCGGGCGGCATTGTTCGAATAGATGCCGGTTTATATGAAGAGTTACAGAATGTGCTGTTTGGTGAGGCGTCCTTGGAAGAACAGATTGGCTTGTGTAGAGCTGTTAATTGTTTCCAAGAAGCAGCTGGCTTTAGCCAGACAATATTCTAGTGCAAATATTATTTGAGGACAGGAACTTCCCCCATTAGGATGGTTGCTAGGCAGAAACTCACACAGGCGTAGGACAAAGATGGGGTTATTAGCTACAATTGTTGCTTTATGAGGATAATGGAGAGGAGGTATCCCTGGCCAGAGCGTAATGGTCTCCAAATTGGAAAAGCATATGCCAGACTTAATTTTATTGACCTGATGATTTAAATGGATCAGAAAATACTAAAATACCAGCTGTCCCTACATGAAAACACATGTAACACAAACACATATATTAACAGATTCATGTCTTGGCATGGATTTGGTTCTGCATCTATTACAAGTGGATTAGGGGACAGTGTTCACTGTCTTAATTTGTTTGAATGTTACTGTAAATTTTGGCATCTTCAACGTACTGGGTATAATCCTTTTGAGATGTAACTACAATACCAGCTTACTGATGTCTTGTAGGTGCCAATGGTAGAAAAGTGGTTCTTGGAACCTATATTGTTAGAAAAAGTTTAAATTTATGTCTCAAAAATGTGTTACAAAATACTAAATCCACATTTTAACCATAGAATATATCACATATTAAAGATTAATGTTATCAAGGAGAAAATTAACCTTAAGGAGTGAACAAAGCAACTGTGCCTCCTGCTTAATTCACTTTCTATGGCGGAAGTAACCAAGTACTGTGTTCAGCTATATCAGTGCAATAGAGTTGATTTCAGTAGCAAGTCCATTTTTTGACAAGCTGCTCGGTTCACTTGGGGGTACAATAGATCCCCCTCATGATCTGTGGATATCCCACCCCTTGGTTCCCCCACAGATTAGCAAGTTATTCCCTATACTGTGGACAGGATATCCCCTTTAATCTTATCAAGAGTGACTGTGTCAACACACTCCACTTTTCACTTCACACAACTTACTCCAGATTTCTCATATTAATCCAAATAAGACCGATAATAATTGTAAAATAGTCACTTTTCAAAAAGTCACAAATTCAGGCATAAATCTATTATAGTTATCAGTTAGTGGCGTAGGACAAAAATAAGGAACTAGTTGTGCCAAAATTGCAATTTTTTATATGAAAGTCAAAATCTGATCCAAATATTGCACGTATGACACATTAAATGGGTATTCTCGTCTAGGTATTCGCATCGCGTTTCATTAATCTGCCATATATAAACATTTCTTCAATTAGATGTTATTGAAAAAATGCTAAGAGACATGTGAAAAGAATTGACCTCTTCCTGTATGGTCATTTTGTCTTACCAATTATGGTTCTCCTAATAATTTGATAGTGTTGGGTTCCTGTGGCGAGCCTATATTTGTCAGAGTCACATAGTTAATAGAAAAAAACAAACTTATAAAACCTACCAGGTTTGGTAAAACGACATGTTCCCTAGTAACCTTACAGGTAGTGAAAGCAGCGGCACATAACAGGGACTTGGTCCTTTATTCCTCCCACAATTATAGAAGGTTACTGCTTACATTCAAGATTTTAGGTCATACGTTTAATGTAATAACAGCAGTAATCATGTTGTGAACTGATTTACAACTAATACAAGTGCAGTCATTTTACTGGAAACATCACTAATAAGTTTATGGACTGTATAATTGACCCCTATGAAGGCTTCTTCCACTAATGTAAGTAAAATGTCACATGTAAAGCAAAGTTCTGGAGCTTCGGCATTGATTGCCTGGATCCCATAGCCATATTAATATTAATATATATACAGAGTGTAGCATAAAGGTCTGAACAGTGCAATATTTTATGGAATACACATCGGATCAAAATACTAAATATATACGTGTGAAATACTTTTGAAAATTCTATCCAATTATACCAAATGTATGTATGTCCTTAGGCTACTTTAAAATCTTAAATGGGAACCCACATTTTTTATTGTAGATTGGGATTACCCAGAATAAAAAATAAATGGATTCAATCCACAATTCAAGTAATCCTCATTTACAGATGGCGCTGTAATCTACCAAAGCCAAAATGGGTAAAAAATTGTTCAAAAATGGGGATATCTTGAGAAATACACATCAAATAGAAAAATTAAAACATAAATATTTATTAAAAATCTATCCAATGGTGCTAAAGTTTAACCTGTATTTGCACCCCCTGGGGGTGAGGTGGGGGATCAAATTTTTTATGTAGAAAGTACATTCAGCGTAACCCAGGAACAACAATGTAACTGTTTTAGGTTCTCTTCGGGGGCTGAAGATCAGGATGTTTCTTGTTGCCTACACAGTTTTCTAATTATAAATACTCTACATTAAGTGCTCGAATTGGGTAACATTTGGTAGTTTTTAGAAAAATATTACATACATCTATTTTAAGATTTTGAATCTGATGTGTATTTATCGAAATATCCCATGTTTCAACGTATTTGCACACATTTTGATAATGGTAAGCGGTAGCCTGTTGGAATTTCATACTGTCCGTGATTTTGAGTAACGTGAAGTTCTGAATGGGTTCACAGTCACATAATGACCAAGAATAGTGTTATTATTAATCTATGCTTTTGGTAAACTTTTTCAAAAAAGTTGCAATAAGGTGTTGAGATCCCATCCATCACTGAGGTCACATTGTAGATCATTGGTGTTTGCTCCCACAACATTTTGAGTGGATCATTAAAAATTTGCTCATTTTTTCAGATTTTGTTGGGATCTGAATCTTTTCAATATTGGTTCAATTGTCCTGGAAATTAGTATTTAACTCCCGTCTAGTCCCTGGAAACACATATTGGGGCACATTTACTAAGGGTCCAAATCGCGGTTTTCCGCCGGGTCTTCCGAATTTTTCCGTTTTGCGCCGAATTGGCCTGGGTTTTTGATGCACACGATCGGATTGTGTCGCATCGGCACCGACTTGCATGCGGCGAAAAACGGAGGGCGTGGCCATTGGAAAACTGACGGATTTGGAAAAATTGCGCTATTTAAAAAAAACAAAGTGTCGCTTGACCCACACTTACATGCACCAGGAAGAGGATGGTGAACTCCGGCGGACCTCGGCGCAGCAGTAACACCTGGTGGATATCGGGCGCTCGACCTTAGTAAATCGCCGGAAGACCTGAATCCTCTTTGGAGAACGCGCCGCTGGATCGCAACAGGACCAGACAAGTATGTGCCCCATTATTTTCCTAACAAATGCTTGACTTGATTTTATTACTTTTTAGACTAATTTTTAAAATTACCCCTGCCCATCCGGACTTTGTCCGAAGTAAAGAAGGAAAGGTTTCGCATCGATTTAATGCCTGAAAAATGTCAGATTCATATCAAGTCTACGGACCAAGGAATAGATACGCTCATCTAATAGTGACAGTTGGGTTTTGATTCTCTTGCTCACTGTTGTTGGTCATATGCCAGAATGTGTTAGATACATGACATTATCCTCCATAACATGATATGTAGTAGTTAGAGATGAGCAAGTATACTCGTCCGAGTATACTGCTCGGTCGAGTATTAGCATACTCGGACCGGCTCGTTACTCGGACGAGTATCTCGCCGGCTCGAGTTCGAGCATTAAATTAATAAAAGACAGTGAAGAACAGTGTTTACACTGTTCTTCAACACATAACACATGTTTCCAGATGTTTTAATTGTAAGAATCCAAAAAAAACCCCACTATTCTTCACTTTACAGGTGTTCGCGCGTGTCTCCCGCTAAGTTCGGAGATGTGCGCCGAACATCAGCAATGTAAAGAATAGTGTTATATCAATGTGTTCTGCACTTAAATGCTCATATTTTCACTGTTTTTACTCTATTCTTCACATTGCTGATGTTAGCGCGTATCTCTGAACTTAGTGGGAGACATGCGTGAACATCTGCAAAGTGAAGAATAGAATAAAAACAGTGCAAACAGTGAAAACACGAGCATTTAAGTGCAGAACACATTCAAATAACACTATTCTTCACATTGCTGATGTGCGCGCACATCTCCGACATTATCGGAAGACTTGCGCTAACATCTGCAAAGTGAAGAATAGAATAAAAACAGTTAAAACAGTGAACACAGGACCATTTGATTGCAGAACACATTGAAAGAACACTATTCTTCACATCCAGATGTTCGGCGCACATCTCCAAACTTAGCGGGAGACACGTGCTAACACCTTTAAAGTGAAGAATAGTGTTTTTTTTTAATGTATTCTTACAATTAAAACATCTGGAAACATGTGGAATGTGTTATTATTTACTGTTCTTTTAATGTGTTGTGTTAGCGAAAAAATGCTCAGGTCTCCCATTGACTTTAATGGGGCTCGTTATTCGGTACGAGCACTGGAGCATCGGGAAAAGTTTGTACCGAATAACGAGCACCCGAGCATTTTAGTGCTCGCTCATCTCTAGTAGTAGTCCATTTGCTGTCCATAATTTAGAAAGGGTTGTATTTGTGCCTCTACACCAGCACGGCACTGGAGTAGTGCTGACACAAGTTTTGGGCCTAAACGGAAAGTCTCACTTTATAAATACAGTATTTAAGAAATAATTCCAAAATGAGTCTTATTGAAGTTACAATTATTTCATCTAACTTTGTTTCTTTTTTATCCAGGTCTCAGTGACTGCACGAGAAGATGTCCCGTCTTTTGGGCCACCGCTTCCAAATCCACCAGTGTTTCAAAAAGTAAGAAATAGAAATGTTTACATGCTTTGCCAGGAGACATAAGGCACGGGACCCTCTAAGCTATTATTATCCTGATAAACATTCTCCTTGCTGTAGAGGAACATTCATTATATTCAACAATACCAGATGTGTAAAACAACATAAACTAAAATCTCCATTACATGTCAACCAGAATGAAGTGCCATACTTGTATTGTGCCAGCTGGCTACAATTTAAAGCTACACTTGTTTACAAAATAAATCATGTATTTGGTTATAGTGTATAAAAGTCTTATCATATAAGACAAGTTTTCACATTTTACACACATTATACACAGATTTATTATTGAATTTGCGCCCGTTTTCACATAAACTTTGCACATTAATACGTGTGCAAACTGCTTGGACATGTATTTATGAAGTGTTTGCACCAGTATTGTGTGTGCTGTGTTGTGCAGTGTATGCTATGACACAACACTGTGCACCTATAGGGGGGTTCCAGTGCGGCAGTGAGAGATAATTGTTGGTAGAAGTTTAACATAATTAAATACAGATAGCTAGGGAGATATCACAACTCTCCAAAGTCACACCTTCTGCACCTTAATCCTTGGTTTTTGCTGGAGCAAGGTTCTGCAGTTCATTTCCTCTGGCTGTGAAACAGACCCGTGTTGATGTGTGATGCTCTGCAGGAGGCTGTTTGAGTGACAGGTCAGCAGCCTCTCTGAGCTGGGGATGTGTCTCAATTGTCATTTGGAATGCCTGTCGGTTAATCCAATTGGTTCTTGGAGAGGTGTTTCTTGATATTCTTCTGTGATTTTGATGTGAATCTGAACTTTAAGTACTCTTAGTCTAATTGGTTTTGACCCATTTTTTAGACTTTACTTGATGTTTGTCTTGTGTCTGTGCACTTTTTCATAGTAGCGACCACCGTACAGTTGTCTTATCCATTTTAGCACAGGGCTGGGACTTAGGCAGGGACAGAGCTTGTGGGAAGAACAAGCTTCACCCTCCTTCACTGTATTCCAGAATTGTTGATTTGTATGTTTGATTAAGCAAAAAGTTAAATATTTCTGTGTATTATTCTTGAATTTTAAAGAACAATCAAAATCAAGTGTGGGTAAACCAGGGACACTTACTCATTGCCTCCTTCCTTCTAAAATCAACTTTTAAAATTATCCTTATGACCCCGAAGGCTCCAATGGGTTTTACCAGAGCCTCTCCCAGCTTCACAGGCCGTTACATTGTCTCCCCTCCAACCGTATCCATCAGCACTTCCCCCTCCCTCTGCCTGATCTAACCTCACTGTATCAGAGGAAGTTTAAACAGACAATGGGAGGGGAAAGTGTAGCAGCCTGTAAGGTTATAGAGGGGCTCTGATAACAACCCCCAGAGCTGTTCAGGCTCCTAAGCATAATTGTAAAAATCTATTTTAGAAGAAAGGAGGCCGTGGGTAACAACTATAAGAAGATTACCACAGTCTCTGTGCCACTGGTTTTATCCTTCTTGATTTTGATGGTAGATTTCTTTTAAAGTTCCCAAAATGTTTCAGGTTCTAGTTTGGATTTAGTTTTCCATGTCATAGTGATAAAACTATATTGAGCAGTGGGAATCGGTTCAACAATCTATGGGACCACACAAGGAAATTAAATGATACCTATCTCTGTACATTTGTGGTTTATGTAGTAAGTGAAGTTGGTTATGTTCTCTTACGTTCCTTTCCCTCCCAGACGTGCATTCACTCATGTAACCCGTTCCAGGAGGGACACCTGCCCGCAGCCACCACAGACACAGAGAAGCGAGCAGGGCATGACTCAAAGAAATTAACAAATTTATCCTTTCAGTCCATTTCCCTGTACTCTGCAGGGAACAGACCATCATTTGGAAAGAAAATGAGTGCCAGCTTTTGGCAGTCAAAATATTAGTCATGGCTCTCCCTGAGCTGTCATAAATGCGTCAGCATGTCAGCTACCAAGCCTATGAGATCCTGCAGCGCCCATAGAGATGAAAGAGAGGCAGGGAAATCTGAATACCAAATGCGTTCGTTATGTCTCACACTTTCTGATTTCTTACCACTGGCTCCTGCTGCTTGAGTATGTATTGCAAAATTCTTTATTAGGATCATGTAGTGTTTGTAATGGACCAAACTGTACCTGAGTCATGTCTTAGTATAGTACGGTGCCGGCTAAGCATTAGAAGGGCAATGTACCTTACAAATGAAAACGATACAGCACAACCTGATTCACAGCAGATTAAAAAAATTCACAATACTAAGGAGCTTGGAAGTACATTTTCAAGGGTGAAAAATATCATAAAAATTTACAAACATAGCAAATTCTAAAGATATATGGGATGGGTAGAAAGTTTCCAAAGTTCTATTCTGGTTTATAGGTGTGGATTATGCTTGGAAGGCTGCCATTGTACCACTCGTAAGATGCTGCTTGGTACATAAGACCACATTATACACTCATTGGGGGTCATTTACTAAGGACCCGATTCACGTTTTCCCGACGTGTAACCCGAATATTTTCGATTTGCGCCGATCTGAATTGCCCAGGGATTTTGGCGCACGCGATCGGATTGTGGCGCATCGGCACTGGCATGCACGCAACGGAAATCGGGGGGCGCGGCCGAACGAAAACCCGACGGATTCGGAAAAACCGCGCGATTTAAAACAAAAAATCTGTCGCGGAGCTTGCACTTACCTTCACTCAGCCCGAGCCGGTAAACTACAACGCGTTCCGATGCTTTTCAGCGCAGCAGCGCCACCTGGTGGACGGCGGAGGAACTACCTTAATAAATCCCGGCCGGACCCGAATCCAGTGCAGAGAACGCGCCGCTGGATCGCGAATGGACCGGGTAAGTAAATCTGCCCCATTATGTACATTGTACAGAATATAAGTATCACAGGAGTTAGATTCAATTTCTAATGTTTAATTCTTGCGCTAAGAGTCACTTGTGTCTTCAGTTTTTCATGTCCACTTAACATAACTGTGGAAAGTCACACATGGTCATTATGGTAATCTTACCAACACTATATAAGGTCAGCGATAGTGAACCTTTTAGAGGCCGAGTGCCCAAACTACAGCCAAAAACCTACTTAATAAGCTGGTTATTGCACACTGCTCTGCCACAGCTTTTAACCGTATTGGCATCTTGAGGGCACCAAAAGATTGAAAAGAAGAAGGGGAAGTTTGGAACCCAGTCCTGTCTACTGCTCGTTATTCCTCCTGCAGTCCCAGGAAGGTCAGGAGGTGCTTCTTTAAAATATCACTGAACGCAGCACATCCTGGGCAACCCAGGACTGGCAGAGGAGGCCTTGAGAACTCAACATGTCTGGCAAACCCTGTGCTGAGAAGACGTGCCATAGGTTTCCCACCATTGCATTAGGTGGATGTTCTACCTCTAAACATCATGACTAAGGCTATATTCACACAAACATATGGGGGCCATATATACGGTCGACGTATATACAGCATATATATGTCCCCCATACATCGCAATGGCCTCACGGCGCCATACGGGAGCGGTATTGTGCAGCACACCTTCGGCACCGTATCGTTCCGTAGAAAGACAGGACATGTCCTATCTTTTGACGGAATTTGGTGCGGGTCTATATGTTAAGCTATGAAGAGGGGCGGGGGTGACAGCGCTCTCCCCCTCCTCCTCTCCCCGGCGCCGGTGTGAACGCAGCCTTAAAAGTATTTTTATTATAATGATTCCAATAGAAAATTGTACAGCAAAATCAAATGTAATCATGGGGCAAACCTTTTATTAATACATATCAAGGCTGGGGCCCCAAACCATGGACAACTGCCCCTTTATTCATTTTTTTTTTCCTATGGTCAATTTCTACATTTTTTGTCCAATGTTACTAGGTTATTAATTTTCCTGACTTTATAAATTATGATATAAAGAAGTTTTATAGATAACAAATGTTGTACTTTTCCATTCTTTCCAGAATGCTGAATTCCGTGAATTTTTACTGACCAAGCTCATTAATGGTGAGCATGCTTGCTGCAAATCTGACAAGTTTGCTAAGCTTGAGGTAAGCATATCCTCTGCAGATATATGTAAAGGTTATCTGGTATATATACATTCTGATACAGTGGGACTTCATATAATATTGGTAGCTAAATTTTCTGGGATATTTATTTTTGTGATTGACATCTACATTTTTTCTTCTGTTTGGCCCAGGATCGGACAAGAGCCGCTCTTTTGGACAATCTTCATGATGATCTCCATGTGCACACACAAGCAATGCTTGGCTTAGGTCCAGAAGAAGACAAACTTGAAAATGGTGCTCATGGAGGTTTCTTGGAGTCTTTCAAAGTGAGTAAAGTAGAGTTGTGCACATGAATACTACCACGCCCGAAATAGAAGAAAATTATTTTGGAATTCTAAGGTTATTAGTGAGGGGTACTAATTGTACAGAATGGTTACATATACAACCTCTCTCTCTGGAGGATCTGTCCTGATCTGCATTATTAACACTTTTAACCCTTTTACAATGAACACTGTGCAGTGCTTCATTTACCCTCTGGCTGCGCTGCAGAGAAACTGATCTCTGAATAGCTAGATTTCCCAACAGTTTTCTCCATGACACCATTTACTGCTGCTGAACGTGATTGGCTACAGCAGTGACAAGACCTCCTACTAACACATCATCCCTGGGCCTTTAAGTGCAAAATTGGGGATCATGGCAGCATTTGCCTTTAAAGAGAAATTGCACATATTTATGGAAAACATATTTTATAGATAACACTGACCCATCATTACATCACTACTGACAATAGGTGATGTCACAGCTTATCTCCTCCCCCTCCCTGTACAATGACCTCTATATAGATAACACTGACCCATCATTACATCACTACTGACAATAGGTGGTGTCACAGCTTATCTCCTCCCTCCTGTACAATGACCTCTATATAGATAACACTGACCCATCATTACATCACTGCTGACAATAGATGATGTCACAGCTTATCTCCTCCTCCTCCCTGTACAATGTCCTCTATATAGATAACACTGACCCATCATTACATCACTACAGACAATAGGTGGTGTCACAGCTTATCTCCTCCTCCCTGTACAATGACCTCTATATAGATATCACTCACCCATCATTACATCACTACTGACAATAGATGATGTCACAGCTTATCTCCTCCCCCTCCCGGTACAATGACCTCTATATAGATAACACTGACCCATCATTACATCACTACTGACATTAGATGATGTCACAGCTTATCTCCTCCTCCTTCCTGTACAATGTCCTCTATATAGATAACACTGAGCCATCATTACATCACTACTGACAATAGATGATGTCACAGCTTATCTCCTCACCTCCCTGTAAAATGACCTCTATATAGATAACACTGACCCATCATTACATGACTACTGACAATAGATGTTGTCACAGCTTATCTCCTCCCCCTCCCTGTACAATGACCTCTATATAGATAACACTGACCCATTATTACATCACTACTAAGAAAAGATGGTGTCACAGTTTATGACCTCTATATAGATAATCTGTGACATCATCTATTGTCAGTAGTGATGTAATGATGGGTCAGTGTTATCTATATAGAGGTCATTGTACAGGGAGGAGGAGATAAGTTGTGACATCATCTATTGTCAGTAGTGATGTAATGACTGGTCAGTGTTATCTATATAGAGATCATTGTACAGGGAGGGGGAGGAGATAAGCTGTGACATCATGTATTGTCTTTAGTGATGTAATAATTGGTCAGTGTTATATATATAGAGGTCATTGTACAGGGAGGAGGAGATAAGCTGTGACATCATGTATTGTCAGTAGTGATGTAATGATGGGTCAGTGTTATATATATAGAGGTCATTGTACAGGGAGGAGGAGGAGATAAGCTGTGACATCATCTATTGTCAGTAGTGATGTAATGATGGGTCAGTGTTATCTATATAGAGGTCATTGTACAGGGAGAGGGAGGAGATAAGCTGTGACATCATGTATTGTCAGTAGTGATGTAATGATGGGTCAGTGTTATCTATATAGAGGTCATTGTACAGGGTGGGGGAGGAGATAAGCTGTGACATCATCCCCCCCTTCCTGCATCTATATGGACATCATTTACACATTAATGTGTGATCTAGAAAACAATTGGTACGGCAATCTCGATTAGCGGCAAAGAATAGGGTACATGTACAACCAGATATTTGAGGTACAATGGACCCCCAGTCTCGTGATCCATGAGGGTCTCACCATCAGGACCCCAACAGAACAGCAAGTTAGTTTAATTTTTCATGTGAGTGGCTGTACAACCCCTTTAAATTTAGTGGAGACATTCCCTATAAAAGCTATAAGTAGAACATACATCAATTATGCTGTATGTTCTATCTTTTCTAAGTAAATGGACCAGAATGCAAACTTATTTCCAGTTGACTTTAAGCTGAACATAGAAATGTTTTACTGAATAGAGCAGTTCCTTTGAAATAAGAAATATTTCCCATTAAACATGCACATATATATATAGCGCTTTCCCTAATTGACATCCCATGACCAGATGGCATGTACGAATACCGGGATAGCTGCCAGGACTGACATTTAACGTGGATCCAAACAGCTGCAGAATGGTTAATTAAAGAGTACCGCTCTGATTCCAGCTTCAGAACGCCGTCTCCGGGTTTGATCAGCATTTAAGCCCCTGGTAGCGGTGCCACTTTGGAAGATAATGGCTGGCATGGTCGTCTGGTGAGGTGTTTGCCTGTTAATAACATACTAGATGCTCTATAATTGCTTGGGATTGCAGTCCGCCTAGTCAGGCCACTTCCAATTAGAATCTCATTTGAGACAAATATGCTGTTCACTAAACTACAAAAATGTGCCCTTCACTTTCCTTATACGTACTGTGAATAATTTAATACATACATGGCTGCTTCATAAATATTACTTGACCTGACTGTGCAATGTGTGGAGTGTATATGTTAACAACTCAACAACACATGAAGGACCTATACATCGTTATGTTCATAAGGATGTATGAAGACTGCTCATAGGCTATGTGGTCAGTGCCAGCGCTATTAACTATGTAAATGCCAGCATGCGCACCACCATCTTGGGATAGTTTATCGACCCCCCCCCCCCCTCACACCCTGGTGGCATCATTTGGAAGCACCAAATCTTTGTCATGACAGATGGGAGTGTCAGGATGAGGGGTAGTGGACCCACTGAACCACCTCTGGTTTATACCAGAGCCCGCCGCAAAGCATGTTGGACTTGCTGCGGTGGGATATCACTACGTCGTTCCCCAAGCACGATTTTCCCACGGGGTGGCCAAGGCGAGGTACAGAATGGTAAGGCTGAGACGGAGTGGTGGACAGGCTGGAGGTCAGGACAGGGGGCACAGGATTGGAGTCAGGAACAAGGCAGAATGTCAGGGCTGGCAGCAGAGGAGTGAACTCAAGGATGGAATCAAGGTCACAACGGGAAAACACTATAAATGCACAAGGAAACAGGAGACAAGATTTCACAAGGGCACGAGGCACAAAGATCCGTCAGTGGACACAGAAAGGGGCCGTCAATTTAACTGGGAAGTTACATGCTACAATAAAGATATTTCGGAATTTCAACCGAGCCTGCTCTCAAAACTCTCAACTATCAGTCTTTTTTTTTACAGTACTTCCCTACATGATATATTCCTCTGTCCTATTAAAGTAAACACTTGGTAATGGCCTTGAAATGATTACATCATTCTGGATAAAAGGTTTTGTGTTATTACTATAAATAATTTTATAGGGATGAAGCTGCTGAGATTCCCTCCACCAGTCATTGCTACACTGCAAGGGATAAATACTGTATATGCTGGAATATAAGCCAAGGTACCTAAACATGATTTCTCCTTCCTAAAGGTCTCCTCTATCTAAAATAGTCCAGTAGGTTTAGCTTAGTGAATAGCGAAGCAATTTCTGACAAAAAAGAGCTGATATGAAAACACCTTGACCTGGATCGAGTACACCAACTGCCTATACTGTCTGCAGGAGCGTAACTACAGTGGTAGCAGCTGCTATGGGGCCCGCAGTGTCAGGGGGCCCTGGCATCTGACCTGCATAGCTAAAAATGGAGGATGTTCACCATTATATACATGTTGTGTGGCACATTGCACAGTATAATATGTATATAGCAGTGCACATCTTCCACAGTACACAGCAGCTCAGACAAGAAATGGAAAGTGCTCAATATCAAAGTGTCTTTTTCTAGAGACTTGTTATATATGTGTAAAAGGCCACGGTCAGACAATGTGCTGAGATGAGGATACAAATGATTCTGATGACAGTATGTTTGAGAACAAGCACATGTTCCTCTGGTTATACATGTTTGGATTAATCTTTAGGCAGTAGACAATGCCGCTTATCTGATAGCAAACACTGCCCGGTGGTTTTATGGTCAACACATAAAAAAATCTATTTATTTTCCTCTTTCTTTTCTTTGTCTAAGAGAGCGATCCGGGTACGCAGTCATTCCATGGAAACTATGGTGGGAAGTCAAAAAAAGCATCAATCCGGGGGGATATCTGGGAGCCTAAGCGGAGGCATTGTGCACACAACTGCGGAAATGACCAAAACCACCTTCTCCGTAAGCATTGGGAATGTAGAAGTGTCTCCTGTACTGTGTGTTCTCTTTATATGCGCAAAGCTCATCTCCAGAATTGTTTTTGACATCTTTATTCTCTTTATTTTTAAGTCATATGTACATCTATTACATAGTCATTGGAAATAAATGTCCTTATTCACCTAGGGAATAATAGGTTTGAGGGTTTTTTTGTAAAATGACAGATAATCACATGCCTGAATATGGGCCTGTTCTACCCATAGTGTTTTGTGCAGTACAGACCTTGAAATAGTTGCAGTTCCTGGCACACAGCCAAGATTTGCAACTATTTTCCTCCGTACACCACCTCCACTCAAAGTGGGCATGGAGGGACTTGAAGAAGTCTTCCTTGAAGTCTTCCTTCCTTGAAGTCTTCCTTGACTTCCTTGACTGCTCCCGTACACTGGCTACAGCCTGCACGAGAAACTGGAGCAGATTATACAGCAATTGTCCACTAGGTGGGAATTTTTGGATTTTAATGGAAGATCCCACCACGAAGTACTGTAAATGTTGGGTTAAAGATTTTTTTTTTTAATACGATCCACACCTAGTGTTAAGGGCTCTCTGATTGAGAGTGCTTATGGACTGGCATCTAAAGTTAAGTGAATACACCTCTTTGATCTACTTTTTTTTATTTGCTTCTTTTGTACAATTGGTCAGCAAAAAGGTTATACAGTAGTTTGCAAATAAACAAAAAATAAGCAATAGATTATTGCAGATTCAGACAATCTTAGAATGCTAAGATTAAAGGAAATCTACCATCAAAATCAAGCATAATAAACTGGGGACACTTAAGCTTCACAGAATGCTACACTGTCTCACCCTCCCTCCAATCCCTAAGTATTTTTTCCTGGTGTGGGGCTTTTCTGTCACTGGTTTATCATGTTTGATTTTGATGGTAGATTTCCTTTTAGTTTAATACAAGGCAGATAATAATAATAATTTTTTGTGAATATGTTTTCCAGCCCCCCACAGTGGTGACAAAGACACAGTCCAAGAGCCCCATAAAGCGGAGATCTGGTCTCTTTCCTCGATTGCACACCGGAGCTGAGACACCGTCTGAAAGTCGAACTCGATGGTAAAGCTTGTCTTGCATGATAAAATCATTAGACGTAATATTTACTTATATCAGTTGTATCAGCAAATTTAAATTTGAAGAAGAACCTTAAAGGACATCTAACACCAGGATGAAGGATTGTAAACCCAGCACTCTGACATACTGGTGTGTGCCCCCTCTGCCAGAATCTTCTCTTCCATTATCGTCTTATGCTATTGTTTTTACATTAAAAAGCTTTAAAAATCATGCAAATGAGCCTGGGCTCATGGGGCTTTGTGCTCTATAGCTGTTAATTGAGCCTGGAGCCCCTCAGGTGCATTTGCATAAATTTTAAAGCATTTTTTGCAAAACACAAGGGCATAAGGAGCTAAAACAAGGGCACATTTTGCCAGAAGGGGCACACACCTGTATGTTAGTGTGCTTGGTTTACAATCTTTCCAAGATGAAGGTAGTAGATGGTAGATTTTCTTTAATTTTCTACTTACAAAATCATGTCCACTTGAAGAATTCTCCTACCATCTTCATGAAGGATCTGTTCATGAAAAATCCATTGACTTTAGATTAAAAATGAGATGAAGGATTTCAGTGCAGCAACTCTATGACTTTGGCTTCAGGTATCTAAGACAAAGCAGCGGGGGCATGAGTGCTCCAGGGGGCGTATATTTACCAGTGCAGCCGGAGCATGGAGGGGCTCCTGAGACTCCCCCCAGAGCACTTGCAGCT
The DNA here is from genome assembly GCF_040894005.1 of Engystomops pustulosus. Lineage (NCBI taxonomy): Eukaryota > Metazoa > Chordata > Amphibia > Anura > Leptodactylidae > Engystomops > Engystomops pustulosus. Next base: position 219,757,537 of record NC_092412.1, read on the forward strand.
CATATATATTTTTAAAACTGGATTTTTCAGACAACGGAACCTATAAAAACAATTTTAACAAACAGATCCCGTATCAGGATGGGAAGAGGATTCTGCAAGTGGATTTGCTTTTGTAAAAAGAAAACAGGCGATAGATTTTGCACTGCATGACCTCTATCAATGTTTTTTTCTACTGATCACATTCTCCAAAATGACCATACATATTTCTTAGTTCTGCTCTGCCTGTCTGGTCCTTTGTGTACTCTCAGCATTGCTCTTTTCTGACATTTATAAATGTTATATTTCACAGCACCTTATTATAATAACTAGTCTGTGTCTGTCATTGAAGAGCATTACTTTCTATCAATGTACTTCACACATGATTTTCCTGGAAACTGGGAAAATGTATGGAGCCGCAGAACATATGATTGGCTGCCGCTGTATAGAATCTTTGTACCATGAATGTAATTACTACAACACTGGTGGAAACTAAGGATAGACTGATGTCTACTATAGTAAGAACTGCAGCATAGATCTTCTTTCTGAAAGGTCAAGATAAAAGGGGTTTTCCCACTTAAAACAAGGATATCCACAGGATAGGGTTTAACTTGCTGATCGGTGGGGGTCATAGTGATGAGACCACCGCACAGATCACGACACAGGGGGTCTGATGTGATCCAATGTATTCTGTCAGACCCCTCATCGAACCCCTCATCCCTCCCCGAGATAAGCAGAGAAGCCAATTGATCTCAAAGGAATTGAAGGAGATTGCCGAGTATGGCGCTCCATCACCAATCTCTGTCAGCTCCATAGCGATGAATGGGGCAACCTGGCATTGTTTATTTGTTTATCCAAGGCCTCCTACTTTTTAAAATCAAAATTATGCTAATGACCTTGAAGGTCTCTGGGGGTGTTACTAGAGCCCCACCGTGATGAGGCTTTATAGTCTTTTACAGTGTGCAGGAGCACTCACCCTTCCACTGTGTGCTGAAACTTTCTCTGCTGCTGTAAGATTACATCAGGCAGAGAGAAGAGGCAAGTGCTTACAGAGCAGGGGGAGACAGTGTAACAGCTTTTTGAAGCTGCACCATGGAGGGGCTCTGGTAACACCCCTTTTAGGAATATGGCCATGGATAACAAATATAAGAAGATTACCATGGGCACAGTACCTAGCTCTATGAGTAAGCGTCTGCTGAATCCTGATGGATTTTGGTGGTTCATATCAAGTATTTTCAAAGTTCATTGTGTTTTTATGTTTTCAAGAGGATTGTCTTCTAAATATGTGTTTGGATGGTAGATCATTTATATGCTGCTTGTAGTATAGTAACTTTTCCTCTCTCTAATTGACAGTGATAGCATGTCCGCCACACCGAAAATTCAAGATTGTGCCCATTCATCACAGGATGTGAAATCTGAAACCTCATCTAATCCCAGTTCTCCGGAGATATGCCCCAACAAAGAAAGGTAATGATAATACAGTCATTTTGTGTAGCACTGAAGCCAAATAATTACAGAATGATGGTATCTGAGAAGGTTGAGAAGATATCATATCTAAAAATATGTAAATTTCAATGAAAAAAATCATTTGCTCCTTGGCCCAAACAAAAAAACGTGAATCATTGTATACAGTTTAAGGGAAGCTGCCAGCAGTTTAACCATAGCTGCAGAGAGGTATTGGCCATCCCTGGCGATCTGTGACCGAAAATCTAGCTCTGGTCTGTACAGGACACTGATAAACATGAATGTAAGTTCCTATATTGGACAGTGACTCAGTAGCTCACCCTCTGTAGCTGGTCAGATCTAATTATTGCTAATAATTATTCACAATTTACATCTGCCAATATACAAAGGTTAGATGTGCGCCATATAAATGCTCCGCCACCTATAAGAGAATCAATATTTCATTGTAAGACGCATTGATTTTAAATGAGCGTTGTGTTACCAGGTGAATTAAAACTAGATAAATCAGCTCATTGTGTTGTTACACATCGATCCGAGCATCTTCCAGGGAATTACATGAAGTTAGGGAGTCAGAAGATGCTGGAATAAAAATATAAACTCTATCCACAACTCAATGTTAAAGCTGATGATTGAAAGCAAAAAGCAAAAAGTTTTTTTAGAAGGCAAAAAACAGAGATGTGAATTGGGTACAGCTTGAGAATGGGTTCCAGCGCTCTAATCAAATGGAGCACTTCAAGGGACTTGTAGTCTACAGTAAGTCTACAGCAAGCTTTATCCTACATTAAGTCTAGAGTGTGTAATAGTCTACAGTAAGCCTACCGTATACTCTAGTCTAAAATCAGTCTTTAGACTAAGTCACTTGCCAAGTCTACAGTGTGTACTAGTCTGCAGTAAGTCTGCTCTGTGAAAAAGTCTACATTAAGTCTGTAGTATCCTCTAGTCTAAAGTCAGTCTTTAAACTAAGTAATTTGCTAAGACTACAGTGTGCACTAAACTACGGTAAGTCTGCAATATTCTCTAGACTACAGTAAGTCTTTAATGTGTAGTAGTCTACAGTAAATCTCCAGTATGCTCTTGTCTACAGTCAGTCTTTAGTATCCACTTAATAAGTCTACAGTGTGCACTACAGTCTACAGTATGTCCTTATTTAGTTGGCACCAAGTATCACACAATAAAGGAAAATACACATATTGCATCAGTTCAGGATCCTTTGTCTCTTACCATTTAGTATTCTATAGTATTTAGAATTCTCTATCATGTAGTATTTTTTCTCAAGTATTCCACTGTTGAATATAATTCTTCTTCCCGTTGCCTTACAACTGCTCTGTAACTACCTCTGGCTAAATCCTGGTAGTGATCTACAAGAGCTTGTTCTATTCTCCACTGGGAAATATCCTCTGCTGCTCTGTACAAGCTCCAACAGTTGTATTTATAATCAAATAAAAAAACCTTACAGAGAAAAAAATATATTTTGCCTTCATACACATTATATTTAACCATTTTCAAACACAGTTCAGATGGTATATTAGCAATCAATTGCAACCACTCATGTAATCATTAAGGTCACCAAAAGAGACCTGTCTATTAAAGGATTCTGTAAGATTAAAATAAAATATTGTTTTGCTTTCAATCATGTCCTAAATTTCCAAAAATTATAACAGTGCTGTTTGCACTGCAATTGAAATAAATAGTGATCCTTCCAGAGTAAGGCACCATGCACACAACCATATTCTGGCCTGTTATATGGCCACACAATTTGCGGCCATATCATGGTCCTTATGGTCCCTTTCCTCCTTCCAGCCGTGTTCTTGCTTGGCTTGTGTGCATGGATAACATGTATGCTTTAGCCAGTTCTTCTCTGGCTTCCAAAATGCTTATGTCAACATAGATAAAAAAGGTTCATGCCCTTGTATAGGTTAATAAACTGGGGCACATTGACAGTCCCAACTCTGAGTAAGTGCTCAGATCAGAAGACAAACCAACAGAGAGATACAAGAGAGAGAAAGAGACAAGTGGAGTCAGGATAACCAAGATGGCTGCAAAGTATGAAATAACGAGGCAAAGCGTAGTCAAAAAATTAAACAAGGGTCAGAACACAGAATGTAGAAGATAGAACCACAAGTTTCAGAAGACCAGTACAACCAGCACCTGGGTGAAGGGAGGAGCAGGTATATTAGGAGTTTGGAGTATGGACACCACCCCAGCTGCTGATTGGGTAGGCCGTCCATAACCCACACCTGACACACACACTAAACTCCAAGATGAAACCACTCAGCTTTCCACACAATGCACACCCAACCTAGCCAAGGGAACTAAACATCATATCCCCAAGCAGTGCATCTCAGCGTGTGGTTCACAAGATCGGAACCCTGCAACCAGAACCCATTTAGAGAGTTCTTGATCTTTTAAAAGCCATATAGACATGCATGTTAGTGTTTGGTTTAGGAGATCATTTTAAATTTACCTACAAGAAAATGTTAAGTAAATGGCATTGGCCAATGGCATTTATTTAAAGCCTATACTTGTGACTACTTGGCTTTTTATTGCTCTCCGCTCTCCTGCTCTTTCTTGACATTCAGGAAATTTAGCATTCACTGTCTGAGGCAGGTCAGTAGGTTGACCAGAGATTGGTTGAATTGGCATTTCTTGTTTATAAAATAACCAACAAGCAGAAATCAGCGAGGAGCCACGAATCACATAATAGGAGCAGTTGAGGATCAGTTGTGGAGGGTATAATTTTTTTTTTATTGGTTCACGTATATACATCATTTTAAAGATCTTTAATAGCTTCTCAGAATTTATACAGCTAATTTGGTAGTGATCAATGGCCTTAAAATCAAAATGTTAAGATTTTTGTGTTATGAATTTTTCCTTATATCATTTTGTTTTTCAGGCCGTACATCAAGCTGAAAGAGAATGGGAGATCCAACATCTCCCGCTCTTCATCCAGTACGAGCAGTTTCAGCAGCACAGCTGGAGAGAGCGAGGCTATGGAGGAATATGAGAGTGTGGTGCGTATATTAAACAGATACTAATGTGCCTTGAATGAATGCCTTGTGTTCATAGAAATTCAGGAAATCCAATTTTTCCACATTGATTTGCCTTAAAGCGGGGTAGAACATCACTAATGTTCTGTTATATGGTTTAGTAGAACAAGTGGAGATAAGGAGCAGATCTTCTCAAAAATGTAAGACGACCCAAAACTTAAATAGACAATTATAAATATACCTTCCTTCAATACACTTGGTAAAATTGGTAATTTGAGTATTTGTCTTAAAATTAAGCTGTATGTGTGTGATTATTAGAATTACATCCTACACATGATATTGGGCAGTGTTAAAGGGGTTTAGGGCCTAACTTTCATTCATGGGAAAACCCCTTTAAGTACTTATTCCATGTACCCCTGGACGGTATAGGTATACAGTATTTTATTGAGACTAGGCACTTATGTTGCCCTAATACCCATAGGCAAGTGTCCCATGGGAACAATGGATTGGGCAACTGGGAATGTTGAAATCCAGAAAATAGCCCAGCTCACTGCTCCTTCTGAAGGTACCTAGTCATAATGTTGGATTAAATGGAGTTCAACAATAGAACAAGCTTTATGATATCCTTTATTTGCACAGCAATTCTAGCCATAAACTCTTCAGCTAATATACATGGTCTGGTTTCACGAGTTAACAAGTTTCAAATGCTAGAATACAGTCTAGCCATGGCAAATACTAGTGGTATCACACACTAATCTGACGATACATCACAGTTACCATTATGATCAAGATCCCAGACAACATTAGTGAACATAGCCTTAATGGGTTTTCCAGAATTCCTAGTTAGCTGTGCATGGGTCCAATGACTCCCACCATTTACAGGCAGGCTCCAGGTGCCTAAGACCTAAAATATTGTTGAGACACAGAAACTAGGAGCCATAGCAGGGTAAGTACATTTTCTTTTTTTTGGCGTCCCCACCCCGCATGGTTTTCCAGAATTCTTGGAACTTTAAACCAGTCCAGATTGGCATCAAGGTATAATTATTTCATTCCATTTACAATTCTCTAGTTTCCTAGAACAGTTAGTGAATTAATTGTTACCAGCATAGACACAGCGTAGATTGCTACCAAGTAATGTAATGCAATCTTCCTTGGACACCACACAAAATTATCCTGGAGGCCCAACCTGCATCAGCCTCTAGTAAATAGTTTTTGTAGCCTTCAAATTGGGTTGTCTTCTGCTTGACGTATAGATTCCATTGTTGGGTTAGAGCCTTGGCCCACTGGAGGATCCTCTGGTACTTTGGTGGACCAGTCCAACAACAATTGTGATCATCTTATACATCTTAACAGACATGATCAGCACCTAGTACCTAGTATAAAAGGCACTCTGCCCAGATCATGCTCTACACTAACCCTGAACAAGCAAGGAATGCAGAGAAAAATTAATTCTTTTGTAATGTGGTTTATTCCAAGCTGACTATAGCATTTTTATAAGATTATAGGTACTTAATAAAATGTATGTAAATTAAACATTAGTATATACACCAAATTGGGGGGGGGGGGCTTAGTCAATTAATTCACATAATGAAAAATACAGATCATCGGAGTCATTACTGTATTGTTCCAGTAACATAAATAGGAAATATTTTTTTTTATAAATTGCTTAAATATTGTTGGAAACTCCCATGGCACTGGAGAAGCAATATCTTCTTACTAGGACTGTTATGATGTATCTAATTTGAGTGGTCTTCACAGAATTGACATAACCATTAGAACGTCTTCAGCATTTTGATGCCAGTTTGGAATACTTAGTGTGATGTATTTCATGTCAACTTGTATCTGAGACAAATGTCCAATAACCGGAGTAACTGAAGTCAATCTATAACATTTAGGGCTTATTTAATATAATGGTTCAATGTGCGCAAATCTTCTGGTAGCCATAACAACAAATGATTTTATGACTGCTTAGGGGGATAAAGGAGAGCAGAAAATAATACAGACTGTCAGTTTTTTTTTTCTTTGTAGGATATTTGTGTGCATTGCCTTATACTTGTAATAAGATCCAGCAGTTACTTTTGCCTTTGTTGAATGAAAAACAGAAAAAAAGGATCTAAATCTATTTTTACAAACATTTTCCACAGGGCAGCCAACCTCTGACAGCATCACCCTACAGACAGGAAGTGTTTGCCTACAGTCCGTCGCCTAGCCACGAGAGCCATACTCCCACTACCCCTGTAATCATGAGCAGGAGCCCTACAGGTGCTTCCCTTATTCAACTTTAAGGCTATAGGACTTTAAAAAGGAGGCTATTTGCTATTTATAGCACAAGTTTATAGAATGGTTTTACATTTAGGGAAATAAGTTGGTGCTTTTAAAATGATGTTAGTTTAAGGTCTGATGAGATCTGACCTAAACTCTTCCTTAATGAAGAGTTTCTTGGATGCAATATGAACTCATATAAATAAAATAAAACTAAACATTTTTTAATTCTAGAAATGAAAAGGGCAGGTGATAATTGTAATGTTTGTAATCTACTCAATTCAGTAAAACAGCTTCTTCCTGCCTTCTTTCTGCTTCTTTCTCCTGTAGTGAGCAGAGTATCTGAAAGCTTTTTAAGGTTCATCTATATTAGACAGATAAGGAAGCTGATAGTAACTAAAGGGGAGGGGGGGGTCAAGATAAGAAGAATCCATGGGATATGGAAGAATATGTACTTGGCTCCCGATTGACATGTTACCTCTAGTTTTGGCACCTGCACCTACCTGGATTTCTAGGAGGGTCACAGGATCTGTTTAAACCAATGACTGGCCTCTTGGACCCAGGGTATCACTTATGTTTTCCAGAGGACTTCACTTCCTGTGTTATCCAATGTTCTTCTGCTCATTGATGAAGTGGGACTCATGACCCCCCTGTACTTCCAGTCAGATGCATGGCCCCAAAACTGGAAGAATCAGAGTGATAGAGATTCTAGAAGTATGGGGTCAATATCCATCTTTCCATATCTAGAGTATATTTTCCCTTAATGTTTGAGCTCTTTAAGAAGATTGGACTATCCGGGGACTGTCTGTAAAGATTAAAGTCATTAGAAACTTTATCAGGTCCCTTTATCATTCAGCTGTCAGTGGATACAGGGCAGAAAGCCGATTTACGCAAGCTGCTTAATACAGAAAGAAAGGCAGAGGAAAAAGAAGGACACAGTGACAGATTTCTTTCATAAAGTATATTACGAAATTCACTATTATCATCTGAACTATTGATTTATGGAATTTTGTCAAAAGTTTAGTTATTCTTTTATTTCCTTTTAAAAAGTTATACCCACCTTATCAGCCTCCATCTCCTGTTCTGATACTGCCTTATCTTTTTACACTCTCTATTCCTGGTGAAATGGAGACATTCTAACATGGGGGACATATAACCATTGTAGCCAATCACTGACTGTATTTGGCCAACTCTCTGGCCAGTAATTGGCTTTAGTGATTACACATCCCATCACGAAAGGTCATCACCGGATCATGATTAGAACTTGCCAGAGAAACAGGTGGGGTTGGAATTGGAGATGTGGTGAATTACTAATGAGATTAGAATTTTTGTACAACAATTTGAGCAGATATATATATATATATATATATATATATATATATATATATATATATATATATTTATAATTGGATAAGCCTTTTTATTCCTCTGCTGAGATACCTGTGTTTAAAGCCAGAGGTCTACTTTCAGGTTATTCCACATTTGTTAACTGAGATTAAATCCTATTTTGTGTATGAAGATGCGGAAGATAATTTGGCTCCACCAATGTGAGAGCTTTGAAAAGAAGCTATAGAAGACTGATTTAAAGAAATGCTCAGGGGAACTTCGAAGTAGATCTTTGGACAACAATATTTAAGCACAAGGATTTTTGCGGTGTTTTAAAAAGGCCACTATTATTTTTTATGATTCGCAACTTAAATTGTAACTGCATCTATTAAACTATTTAGTCCAGGGAAAAGGAATATGCATATATGTGTTCCAAGGGGGAAAAATCAAAAATTATTACCTCTAATGCCACTTTATAGAAGGCGGCTCCTTTTAAGTCTATGCTAAGTTAATTACCAACTTTCTGGAAGTTTTGCAACATGACTTGGGATAAGCCACCCTTGGCCTCTTACTTAACCAAAACATTTTTGTGCTCTGCTAATGAGTGACAAAAACTATGATACTGCAGCTATCTGCAGTTGACATGGTTTTGCCTTCAAATCAAGGTTTGTCCCAAGGCTTCTAGAAATTTCTTAATTTATTTAATGTTAGCCCTGGAGGTATAGTTTTATTTTTTTCACCCAAGAAAATCTCTCACTCATATCCCCTTACCCAAATTTTTAGTGACCACACACCTGCAAAGGGGGTCTCCTCAATATCCCTCGCAGGGGATAGTCTATGATTTAGATCTACTATAATTTGACAGTACAGAAGCTTCCCACACAAGGCCGGAGGGTGAATGAAGTCGTAAAATCACCTCTGATCATTTTTCCTTCTCACAGATGTAAAGAGTAGAAATTCCCCAAGATCCAACCTCAAATTCCGTTTTGATAAGCTCAGCCAGTCAAGTTCCGGCTCAAGTACAGTAAGTAGCATTGTCTACAGATGTCCAACCCTAGGCAGCATGGGCGAGCTGTACTATTGTGTCTTATGAGCTGGGTTGTGAAAGGTTTGAGCGTCTAACATAGGTAATACAATAGTTTCTAAACCTATTATCCATCTTGCCTGTGCAGTGACTGGCTTCTTCCATCCTTACATGGAAACCAAACTCCATGACGTTTTCATCTATGGAGTTTATATGTAATAATATCACTCCTTGTCATATGGTCCTATGTTCTGTTGCATGAAAATGGCCTCGTGAGCCATGTAAACGATCCAGTGCCTGAGAGCTTGCAACATAAAAAGCAGCTTAGTATCAACAAACGCATCTTATGACTTAAAGCTTCATCATTTTGCTCTAAATTGTTTTGTAGCTTCAGTTACTTTAATAGTACCTAAAACTTTACTAACCTTCATAACTAACCGCTGAGAGGTCCATCATCACTACCACTACCAGTCAACATCCAGCCAGTTTGACAGGGGGATCATCTTTAATTACTACATAAGATATAACATATCCCTCCATAGGCTACTTGTTTGGCTCAGTTGATCTACAGCGGCTCAAATCAGAGACAAGAAGGTGGACCACTACCATTCTGATATCCTAAGGATAAGTGGTGACAAAAATTCTCTTTATGCAAATAACTTTATGGAAACCACCTTTGATATTTTTGCTTCATTTTATTACTATTTTAGGACACACATTTTTTAGTGTTGAAACAAGTTGGCAATCAATAGATACTGTTAAGGAAACTATAAAGAACAGAAAATACACAACATATTCTGAATGTGTAGTATCACTCGTCACTTTTGATATTGCTCCCTGCCGGTGCTCTGCAGGTGGAGATCGGACTTGTTACATGACTTGTCCGTAAGTAGACAAGCCATAGTAGATACCTGCTCACTATCAGAGTATACTTAGATGTTTGTTCATGGGAAATAGGTTAAAGTTCAAAGACAATTCCAATAATTGAATATATTGTGAGAGATATTAGAGTGATTAGAGATATATAATATCTATAACAATATACAACATAAAAAAGGAACTAGTGTAGTGTGAAACATGACTTGGTAGTCTGGAGGGGGCGTAGAAGTGTGCACTTCAGTCTCTACAAGAGACTTACTGAGGTGAAGATGGAAAAATAAGTACCATATTTTTCGGACTATAAGGTGCACAAAAAAATCCTTTGAATTTCTCAGAAATCAAAGGTGTGCCTTATAGTCCAGTGTGCCTTATATATGAACCGTTATTACAGACAACAGCTGCCTTGAACTGTGCACAGGTCTGCCACCTGCTGGTCATTCATCCTTATAATCAGGTGCGTCTTATAATCCGGTGCGCCTTATATATGAACCTAGACATTTTAGCAGGCATCTATTGATGGTGTACCTTATACTCCCGTGCGCCTTATAGTCCGAAAAATACTGTAGATTTCAAATGTTGTACCACAATGCTACACTCCCAGATTAAACACACTGGGGCACATTTACTTACCCAGTCCTGTCGCGATCCCCGATCCAGACTGTCCGACGAGGATGAAGTCCAGCGCGATTCACCAAGATCTTGCGCCCGATATCCTGAATGTGTAGCTTCCCCGCTGAGGTCCGCCGGAGTTCACCATCTTCTTTTCGGTGTACGTGAGTGCATGTCTTGCGACACAATTTGAATTTTAGTTCGAATCAGTCGGCTTGTACGGCGGCCACACCCCCCAATTTGTGGCACATGAAAGTTGGCCCAATTGCACCAAAATCTGATCGCGTTCGCGAAAAAAAACCCTGTCCGTGTGCCCCACTGTCAATTCTTCTCTCGTCAATGCTATCTGCCAACCTCTCACGCAGTGCTGGTCTCTCTGACACAGGCAGTGGCTATTACCGTCAAACTCTCATTTATTGTTGTTCATTCACAAACTACCAGTCTTATATACATTAGGTATAATAGATGCTGAGCAGAACCTTATCAGGATGAGAATGGTGGAAGCAAAGCAATCTGAAAAAATTGCTATAATATACAGTGGGTATGGAAAGTATTCAGGCCCTTTTAAATATTTCACTCTTTGTTTCGTGGCAGCCAATTGGTAAGATCAAAAAAGTTCTTTTTTTTTGCTCATTAATGTACACCCTGCACCTCACCTTGACAGGAAAAAACAGAAATGTAGATATTTTTACTAATTTATTAAACAAGAAAAACTGAAATATCACATTGTCTTAAGTTTTCAGCCACTTTGCTCAGTATTGAGTAGAAGCAGCTTTGGAGCTAGTACAGACATGAGTCTTCTTGGGAATGATGCAACAAGTTTTTCACACCTGGATTTGGGGATCCTCTGCCTCCTCTTTGTAGATCCTCTCCAGTTCCCTCAGTTTGGGTGGTGAATGTCGGTGGAAGACATTTTCAAGTCTCTCCAGAGATGCTCAATTAGGTTTAGGTCAGGACTCTGGCTGGGCCAGTCAGGAACGGTCACAGAATTGTTCAGAAGCCACTACTTTGTTATTTTTTTTTTGTTTTTTGTAAATAGTATGCAGACTTGCATTGAGGAGAAGTTTCCATTGGCAGACTCACCAAGGATCCTGCTGAGTTGGCTGGAAGGCCAGGTCGAGTTGTGGTTGTCCCACACTTCTTCCATTTAAGGATAATAGAGGTCACTGTGCTCTCAGAAACCTTGAGTGCTGCAGAAATTCTTCTGTAACCTTGGTTAAATCTGTGCCTTTCCACAATTCTGTTTCTGTGCTCCTTGGGCAGTTTCTTAGACCTCATGATTCTCATGTACTCTGACATTCACTGTGTGGTCTTATATAGACAGGTGTGTGTCTTTCCTAATCAAGTCCAGTCTTTTTAATTAAAATAATTGGACTCCAATGAAGGAGTAGAACCATCTCAAGAGGGGTCAGAAGGAAATGGACAGCATGTGAGTTAAATATAAGTGCCACAGGAAAGGATCTGAATACGTATGACCATGTGAAATTTCAGATTTTCTTGTTTAATAAATTAGCAAAAATATCTACATTTCTGTCAAGATGGGGTGCAGAGTGTACATTGATGAGCAAAAAATTTTTTGATCTTACTAATTTTCTTCAATGATTTAAATAATAAAAAATGTAAAAGGGTCTGAATACTTGCTGTACTCTCTGTAGGCTACATTATAATCACATGTGAGGCTTATTTCAATTCTGTTTCCATTATAGCAACAGAAAAACTAAATTCAAGTTGTTACTTAACTTTGCCAAAAAATGTTGATATCTGCACAGTTGTCAAAGCTTTTCAAATATCACACAAATGAAACATAGCCTAGTGTTACTTGCAGTTGTAGAAACACTCTAATCCTACTTCAAAGATAAATCTCATAGGGCTTCCACCAGTGAGATATTGATGACCTATCCTAAGTTGTTGACAACCCCTTTAAAAATCTGTCCACAATAGTGCCTAGAGGTGCAAGTGATGGCTCAGTAGGGATATCTGGTGCTCTTGTGACTCTACTAAAGGAAGATGCACACAGTAGTATGCTATGTGATTAGGATTTCTCATGAATTTCTGTTAAATTTGCCAAGATAAGGGTCTGTGTTACTTTATGTAATATCAGTTATAATGATGGTACATTATGGATCTGTTCTACATGAAACCATAATATAAGTGGATGCACTGTCCTCGAGCAACGTAATCTATTATTGAGTGATTTTCATGAAGTCATCTCAATGCATGGAGGTTCAAAATCCATGTTAAAAAATACTTCAGCATTGATACACAGGATTGGGTTTTAATTTCTTCCTCCCACAAAATTTGACATGAGAACATACCCTTAGGTCCGTTGTGCACAAAATTGTTCCATAAAACACACTTGCATGGGCAGGATTTATCAGAGTAAACCTTGAACTACTGAAATGAACAGTCTAGCAACAGTTCAGTCTAGAAGTTCTAGGTTGGGCTCGGTAAATCCACCATGCACATTGTATGCCAGAACAACCTCCCTTGTGGGCAATGGGCCTTATAAAAAGGAAGAAAAACCTGTGGTCTCATGGGTATGTGAAAAATGTAATGCTGTTATAATGGCGGATATAAATATGGATTACTTGACGCCTACCGAGTTGAAGAGATTTCCTTCATTTTCACTGTTTGCTTATCATTGAGCATTTCGCATATACGAAGTCTAGGCATCTAGATAGAAGATGTCCATATATTTTCCATTACTCTGCATTTCCTTCTGGCAGCTTTCTGTATGCCCTGGGTCTCTACTGTCTTCTAATCCGTCTTTGTCTTGCTGCGTATGTCATGGAGCATGTTGTTATTGTGAGTAATCCATAATCTCTGAATGCTATGTTTCAGCCTGATATTCTACACTAAACCTGTCACCTCGCTCATCGTTCCCCGTACTGACAACTGTTTATTTTTTGTTGCAGTGAGATGATGCCTTGTCGAATTGGATTTACCAACTTGAAAACTAGCCTGCGAGGGTATAGTCACTCCATGAATAGTTACTGCCACAATGCATTCATGGAAATGTTCAATTCCAAGCTGTTTCCCACCAATCAAAGAAAGACCTGCCATCTTAGTGCACTCCTTGTGTCTCGTGACACTCGTCTTGTGAACGGAGTTTATAGTATGACCTGTCTTGTCCAATAGTGGAATTGACTTTTGCCCAATTTTTTGGTTTTACTTTGTCTAATCAAAGAGATTTTTTATGTGAAGCATCCTACTTGCACGGTCTTTATAGGCAACAGCACCTGAACACCGAGTGCCAAGTTCATGAATGATATTCACTGGAATTCTTACCACAATTTTGGACATATTCCCAAGGGTGGTACTTCATGTTTGATACAGTGATATTACCAAATGCTGCTGTTCCATCTACCTAGATAGCACCTGAGAACCCTCATTTGGCTCTACATCCGCCATACAATTTCATTGAATAACCAGTTTCATTAAACATGGCTGCTTTTTCTGTATCTTATGCAATGTCTACGCACAAATGTATCTGAATGTGCAACGGCTTGAATGACGATTCCAACAATGGGAAATATTACCACAGATTAAGGTTCCTTGGCCTTTTTGACTTGTCAGGAGTAAAAGTAAGACATCGGCTTTTATAGATGTTATGCTACTCCTTGTATGTGTATGACGTTTCTTGGGGCTAAAATGGAATTCATTGACACCAGATAGTAGATAGTAGCCATATCACCTGGTGGCAAGAAGTGTCCACTATAAACCTCTCTTGGTATCAGGAGACCCTCAGTTGACATCATGTGTGCCTGTCTTGCATGCCTGATGACAGTAAACAAATCTTTGCATAGAGAACATGGATGGAATAATGGATTGTATTGCCATCTGTTTGAGCACTTTTTCTACCTCTGCAGAATTAGTAGTTGCTGTTTGATACATACCTATTCTTACGGAGCATGCCAGGTCTTACCACCAATAGTTCTAATTTGCTGTAGGAGCGTGGGGTGTGCTGAAGAACGGCCACTTAGGCCTGAGATTTATCAGACATGTCTGAGGTAAATCTGTTTTTGTAGCCCATGGCAACCAATCAGAGCTCAGATTTCATTTTCCAACAGCTGTTTATAAAATGAAAGCGGAGCTCTGATTGGTTTCTGTAGGCAACTAGAACAGTTTTACCTCAGACACTTCTGATAAATCTCCCCCTGATGTCTATCTTGGCTATGTAGGTATAGCTATGACATTTGAAAATTGTCTTGGAATCTGACCATCCCCACTTTCTGTGCAGAATCTTACATCAGTTTTAAAAATTGCAATCTCTTTTTGGGCACAGTGAGTGCCCATGCCACATAAAAGTATCATATAACCTCTCAAAAGTGGTGGCAGTCCCCCACGCTGAGCAGATTTGTCTTCTCTATGGTTTTGGACAATCTCTTAGATGTCTTGGGAGAGTTTCCATGGATATTTTTTTCTTGTCTTTCCTCTTGGTTGGACAAGTCCAGTTATGTGCAACAAGATGACCAAATGTTCATGAGAACATCATATTGTGAGAAGGTTTTAGTCACAATATGAATTTCAATCCATCTTCAACTGAGAAATTTGAGTCTTTAATTAAATTTGAGCTAATTCAAGAAACACATAACTGAATCTCCAATCCATTTTTATTAAAATACAAATACGGGGGATAATTTGCCTATAACAACCATAATTTAGTAGTGAATATTAAAATATGAAAGGTATAAAATATATAACAAAAGAAATATATAAAAAAATATTCAAACCTTCTCAAGACTCCATTTAAAGTTTAGTTGTCTTTATAAGTAAGTGTTAAAATAAGTGAAATAAATCTACCCGGCCCTTCCATTCCAGCGCTGACTGCCCATTCACCATTTCAGACATGACATTTGGGGAAAGATTACTGCTGCAACCAATCACAGAGCGTATCAGTGACCCTATATCCACAGGAAGAAACAAGGTCATTGATTGGCTGCAGCGGTGACCAGCCCTTAAACGATACGTTACATGACAACCCTACACTTATTTTTAGGTTTATAGTTTGAGTTGTTTTTTACTTATTTTTTTACTTAATTGGTTTTATATTTGGAATATTTTGTTTTGTCCTGTATTACTCTACATTCAATAGACTCTCTCTCTCTCTCTCATATATATATATATATATATATATATATATATATATATATATATATATATATATATAGACACATAGCTATGAGGTATTATACAAAACAGAGCTCCTAGACTGAAAGCTGCGGCACACTGAACCCTTCTAGACAGTGACGCACCGTTTCTTTTTTTGGTACTAAATTATTTAAAATAAATCTGTACACATGCATAATAAAAACCTTTAGTATTAAGTGATAAAGGTCAGTGCTGGATTCTAATGCATAGACATCTTGCTGCTCGGAAGGCTGTCATGTAAAATGTAATTTCTTTGTTAGGCTATGTTAATAATATGCAAATAGAAAATGACCCATAATAAGCCAAACTGTTTTTAATTTGCTGTGACTGCCCTCTACTGTTGGTCGGGAGAAATCCATGGGTACAACTAACGCTCACAGGTTCTATTCTATGATTTGTGGTGTTCTATACACTTTATAAATTGTATTAGACCTGCTTTATAGAGTACATTGAAATCTTCGCAAGTTTTTAAGATTATAGTGAAATATACCAAATATAATGAGTGTCGATTGGATAAGGAAGGAAATCTACCATCAGGATCAAGGAATGTAAAGCAAGCACACTAAGGTATATGTGCACGGCCCCTTTGGCAGGGTCTGCTCTTTTTATAGCTTATTGTGCCTTTGTTTTTTTTTTTAAAAGGGCTTTAAATATTATGCAAATGAGCCTGAGGGGCTATGTGCTGCATAGATGTTAGTTGAGCCTGGAGCCCCTAAGGCTCATTTGCATAAGCCTTTTTTACCTTTAAAAACATGGGTATAGAAAGCTAAAAGAAGAGTGGGTTCTACCAAAGGGGGCACACACCTGCGTGTAAGTGCGTTTGGTTTACAATCCTTAATCCTGGTGGAAGATTTCCTTTAAAGGGGTTGTCCAACCTAAAAACAGAACTGGTTTGGGTGAGCACTACTTCATAGGAGCTGGGTGGCCACATTTTGCTTATGGTGCGGTGAGACAGGGTGTGCTCACCAGAACATGCCCCTGCGCCGTCAGCTAGCCACAATTTGTGCCGATAGCTCATGGTACCATACATGTTTATGCTCACATAGACTAAGTAAAATAAATTTACTTGACCCCCACCTTTTCAGTGCTAACCAACCCACTGTTGCATCTACTATTTAGGTGTTGTACTTTTGAAGGACAAAGACAGAAGACCAGGCAGATCTCCTCTAATTCTATCTGGAGGTAGATGGGGTGATGTTAAATATGGGATATATATATTTTACTTTGTTTGATTCAGTAGTTTTATCTAAAAAGTTGCTTAAAGAAGACTGATTTGGGTTTGCAGTCTTCACTGTATTTATAGGGAACCTGTCAAAAGAAAATGGCCTATTAAACAATTACCAGTGTGTTGTCAAGTAACTGAGCAGCTCCTAGATGATGTTTCTTTCATGTCCTGGAGTCGTGTCATCATCCAGAAAATCAACTATGAAGTGGGATGTAAACTTGTTTTATGAAGTCAAGAAGGCGTGGTGTTTAACACTGAAGTCAAGCCTTGCCTGTCTTAGAACGCCCCCTTCACTGTAATTGATGGTCCTGCAGATCTCCTTAATTCTGGTGCATGATGTCAATCACATGGAGGGAGGTGTTCAGAGGCAGGGAGAGCTTGACTTCAATGTTACACTCTCCACCTCCCTGACCTTATACAATTAATTTTAAATTTGGTTTTCTGGGTGATACCACCAACTGGGTCATAAAAGAAACATACTCTAGAAGTTGTTCAACTGCTTGACAACATGCTGGTTCCCTTTAAGCAGCTTTTTATCTAAAATTCCTAAACTCGATGGTAGAAAACCCTACATCTCTGAACCCTCTCCTCTATCATCTGCTGTCATTCAGAAAGGCACCAGGCCACTTGCTTCTTTGAAGTCCTTTTAAACCATGTTGTGTACAGATTTTACCCAATGTTTACAGACTATTTTTTGACATTTCAATTTAATAAGTAAAGTTAACGGAGCCAAGAATTTCCACAGTAAAAAAAAAAACCCTCATTTTGAATTGGTATTTCAGACGCTTTGATTTTATTCTATTTATTTTGTGACATAGATGAATTGCTTTTGGCTTGAATATAATTTTATTCAATTTTAATCAATTGGTTCATGTTGTATTATGGCGAGGACGCAAATTTAGTTTTTTAATGCAGTTTTCGAGGCTAAGATCCAAAGGGAATTGAAACAAAAAGTCCCCTATAATCCAAACCAGTTTTAGATTCGAAAACTGCACCCAAAAAAAATCAACCTGTGTCCTTACCCATGGAGGTAATACTGGGCATTTTATTTATTTTGTGTAATACACTGTCATAAAAGTGATCAATATTAATGCAATGTTTATTTCAGCTTATTTTCTGTTTTGGGATTTTCAGGGAAGATAATGGAAATCTGCAATGTTTGATCCTATTGATTACATTATGTTTCAGTTAGTTGTTTTTTTAATAATTTCTTTCGTATTTAGCCATGTTTTTATGAATACTTGCCTACTGTTTCTCTTATGTTCTGTAGCTTCAATTTAATAGAGCTGAGCTGCAATACCAGATATACCGTAATCCACAAATAAAGTGGAGCTATTTCCTCCTAAATCGCATATACTCAATTCAATAGATACTTTATTTGACTTCGGATCCCTATCTGAGGTCTATGGGAACTATCTGATAGCATAGTGTTTTCTAGACTTGGAGGTACTGCTAATTGTACGACTAGATCTTTCGGTCAATCAAGTATATGAAAAGGGTAGTTCACACTGTATAACTTATTCCGTTATAAGGCCTTCTAGTTAGTAAGTGGTGTGTAAAATCTACTACAGAGATGCAATTAGTGGTTCCAGATGAGGAACACTGTGTTCTCTGCTCATACTCAAAAGACATTTGTGTAGAAGATGTCCAAAGCAAAGGGTCAGTGAGACACCATCTAGCTTACAGAGAGTTGCTTCACCCTTACTCATTTTCTAAAATATATCTTCAGTTTTTGGTTTTTAAACAAATTGCAAAAGTAGTGCCACCCCTGGTGGTCATCTCTAGATTTTTGCTTGTTTGGACACAAGCGTGTCAATGCAAAACCCCTGAGGAATGAGAGGTTGGCTGAAATGGTCACATGAGTAAAAGAGGACTTCAATAAACAGATTATTAGCGCTATATAATGAAATCATGAGTTTTTAAAACCTACAAACCAAAATGTGTTCAACGGTGGACTTAAAGGGGTTGTCCTGGAACATAAAATTTTAATTTATGGATGGGCGACGTTTAAAAATAATCAAGACCTTATATTCCCCTCCTCTGCCTCTCCCTCATTGGCTATATTGCCAATTTCTGGTTGTATACATAGGCTGCCAGTGACTCAGCATCTATAGCCTTGTACCTGCTACAACGGGAGTTTTAGGCCCCTTTCACACTTGCGTTTTTCACGCGCGTTTTCTGCGCGTGCTTTTGACGCGCAGAACTTGCAGTGCACTCTGACCCATTGCAATCAATGGGTCTTTTCAGACTTGCATTTTTTTTCACGCACACACGTGCGTTTTTTTTAACGCGCGTTTAAATCTCGACATGCTCTACTTTTGCAAGTCACGCGCGTGAAAAACGCACCATACAAGTCTATGGAGATGCATCAAAAACGCATTGCACTCTGAGACACTTGCAAGTGCAATGCAAGTGCAATGCGTTTTTCACGCATCAATTGCCATAGAAAAGATAGACCTCAGTCCTGAGTCCATTTCACGCGCGTTTTCTGCGCGTGAAAAACGCATTGAAATTGCATCAAAAACGCGCGTGAAAAACTGAGACACTGAACAAACTCTGACCTAAAACTGATTGCACTCTGATGCAAAATGCGCGTTTTTCACTGACCAAAAACTGATCGCACCCTGATCAAACTCTGACGTGAAATGCAACGCGAGTGTGGAAGGGGCCTTAGGCTGCAGCAGACGCGGGGCTGTTGATGTGTCTTCTCTGCCGGGCTCAGTATACAAACAGGGACCGACAGTGATGGACAGAGCTTTGGCTGAACGAGAGTGTGGAGAGAGCTGAGTATAACGTCTTCAGCGCTTTTTTAAAAAGAAACTTAGCCATATATATAAAAATAATTATATTCCCACACAACCCCTTTAAGAGACCATACTATACTGGTACATATGTTCCAACACTGTTATGAATCATATGAATATTCTCTCCTTTAAAAGTATCTAAAACTCACGTAGTAAGATATAGTAGACAGTCTGACATGGGGGTACCGTATGTATTTAGTTTTCAATGTACAACCCCTTTAACTGATGACAATTTATGATATCATAAAATATTATGCCCCCAATATCTATTCCATTGTGTCTTAAGTCTCTCTGTAGAGACACAACTATATATTTTTTCCAAGTTCTGTAAATCTCATTGTACATTTAATGATATTTTAGGAATATTTGAAATCCACCCTTTCGCTGTCATGGACTATGTGGTTAAAGAATCTGCCCATTACTGAGAAATGAATGCGGATCCATGTTCTAGAATTGTATTTTTTTGTCAGATAATCTTTTTTTGCAGAGAAAATCTAAGATTTGTGTAAATACAAAGCATGCGGATATAAATATATATCATTTCTACCTAAATGTAGCACTAGACTAAATGACAATAAGCAGAGTCGGTTTCTAATTTTAGAGTATAAAATCATTTTTAAGTATGTGGATGAAGTGAAGGGGAAACTCTATACTGTACATCTATTTGTATCCTTTTTAGAT